>NC_045788.1:24796433-26044585 GCF_009873245.2 Balaenoptera musculus
GGACTAGGGTACAGTCTGGCCATGTGGGGCTTAAAAGAAACTACAGTCCTGCTTCATTCACTTTGCTCACATTTATGTGATTTTTTATCTTGAGTCATATGTGCCGTGTGTGTTAGTGTCCTCTTTTCTGGGATAAGATTGAACAAAAATGTTCTGTTGATTGCCCGTATGTAAACAATTTGTCTGAAAAACAGTCTAGCTGGTCTTTCAGAATTTGAAAGAGTGTCCTTCTCTTTCCTCTCTGGCTCATTCCTCCAGCTGTGCTCTGGATCTCAATTTTGCTCCCCTTCCTATGGGACTTGTACCATCACATATGCCCTTTCTCTCCTGAAACGTCAATGTCACCCTTTCTATTTTCTATTTCCTGTCAGCACTTAATTATACACAAGTATCATCTTAAAATTTTTGGTTTTAAAACTCCTTATTTAGCCTCTTATTTCCCTCTGGGGACCATTTTGCCTCTTATTCCTCCTTCTTCCAAGACTTATGCACACTCGCCATCTCTCCTTCTTTATCTCTTTTACTCCTTAAGTCACTGCAAGATGACATCAGTCTTTGCCCTCCAATGATAGAGTTATTTTACCCAAAGTCAATAAGTTAATGGATACTTTCAGTCCTAATCCTGCTTAATTTCCTTTGCAACCTAATAGCTAATATTTATTGGGAGATTACTATGTGTTAGGCCTTAATGGCACTGGTAACCTCACAACAACCTATAAGGTAAGTACTACTTTTATCTCTATTTGTTACATGAAGAAACTATTGTGAAAGAAGTTGGGAAAGGTCCTCAAGGTCACCCAATAGTAAATCATGAAACCAGGATCCTAAGCCAGGCAGGTGAGCCCAGAGCCATTGGAGGGATGTCCTTGACTGTTCTTCCCATCCTCTGACCTGTGGACATTCTCTTGATTCTATTGTCTTTCTCTCAAACTGTTCAATTTTCTCCACCTTACTGCCACTATCCTAGTTTACCGAACTAGAATTACTTAAAATGCTTCCCAATCAGCTGCTCTGCTTCCAGGCTTGTCCTGTCCAATCCATTTTCTAGACCATAGTCAGGGTGACCTTGCTGAAACTCAGATTCCATCACAGCAATCTCTGCTTAAAATCCTTCAATGGTTCTCTGGTTTTTAACCAAAGACACAAGTCCCTTTATGTGGTCTAAAAGGAGCTTCAAGATCTGAATCCTGTCAAATTTACCTCTTTGGTTTCATCTCTGTCCATTTTCCATTTGCCTTTGAGGACAGCAATCTTTTGACAAAGGGCCCATGCTCTCTCTTGCTTCAGGCTTTTTTTTTTTTAAAGCCTTTCTCTTGTCTTGCTCTTCCTCAGCCCCCTGTAGTCCGGTCTCTTTTATGCATCACCAATAGGAAGGCTTCCTCTGGCCCCCGCTCACCTGTGTTACATGCCCTTTGTTTACCCCCACAGCTCCCTCGCTGTACTTCAAGTTGGGACGTTCCATTCTGTTTTTTACTTACTCATTGATGGTTGCCTTCCCCATTAGAGTGTGTCCTGCGCACCTAACCCAATGTATGATGCATGGGAGGGTCTCATTAGATATTTATTGAATGACCAAGTGAATGTCAAGTCCTTAGAAACTTCAAATAATACTAAACAATGGACTCCTAAATGCATGTTAGTTTGCTTTGTAATGTTTCTGAGCCTCCCTTTCTTCACTTATGAAATGGGGATACATAGGTATCATAGTTCAAATATGCTTTTATGATGAAGGCACATAACTTAAGTAGCACACATTTTATTTATCAAAATCAACAGAGAATTTTTGTTATTAATAAGGAAAAGCAGAATTAAATGTTTTATGGACATTTATATAATCTATATTCTTACTTTATTTTTTAATATCATTTTTTTTGAGAAATAAGTTGGTTTAGGATGAAAGATTAATTTGTTGGCAGTGTGTTTATATTGTCTGTATAATAAAAGCATGAGCCTTTAGCTTTTCAATTGCTAATTCACAGGGAAAAATGACAGTGTTATCAGAATAATGGATGGTGCATTTTATGTATAGAACAATGTACCAAAAGCAAGGAAATTATTTACAAGTGCTTATGATAAGAAATTATTCTATGAATTATTTTTACTTTGCTTGAAGAACTGTAGCAAACACAAGGAAAATTTTATTTATGAGGATTATGCTTGTAGCTCTGATTCACTGCTTCCCTCCAATTTTTTTTTCCCTGAAATATACTTGTTCAAGTCTGCTTTGCTGTACTTTTACATTGTTCACTTCTAATCATTCTAGGATATTTATGGCCTTTGTGTCTTTTTATGACTTTTATAATTTATATCTGATTTCTTGAAAGGCCATTAAAAGCTTTATCATTAGGTCAAATCCACTTGAAGTCACATATGTGTCAGTCAGAATATTGGGTTATGCTGAGGTAACAAACAACTCCAAATATCTGTGGTTTCAAATAACCCAAATTTATTTCTCATTCAGTAATGTGTATTGTGGGTCTAGAGTGGGTTGGATTCATCATCTCTTTAGGATCTCAGACTGAGAGACTGGCTGCCCACCTTGAATGCAGCTAACCACTATGCCAGATGGAAAAAGAAAGCTTGAGTGTCTCCCAGGGGCTATTAAATGCTCTGATTTGGAAATGACATACTTCATTTGAGCTTATGACTCATTGACCAAAATAGTCATATGCTCCACCATAGGGACACCTGGAGATTCCTGGAACATGGAAAACTGGACATACTTGGCGAACTATGCTGATTCCCTTGGTATGTCTCTGATACCTTCATTTCCCCAATAACTTGACTTCCAAGACTTCTTTTTAACAGCCTTCTCAGCATTTTCAAGAGCAATCATTAATATCACGCTAGATTCCAATACAACCTATTTATCATATGCTCTTTGTCTAATGCTCCTACACAAAGGCACAGGGTCATTGTGCTGTTCATCAGCATGTTCCTACCACTGCCTGGTTCCTGCAGTATCACTGCTGCACCACCTGCAGCTCTGGCCTGGGACTTGTTTTCTATTTCTGAGCATCAAGACATCACTTATGCATCAGACATACTTCCTCTTTCCTTTGAGAACACCCAGCATCTGAAAGAAATGGGAAATGTCCCTATTCCAGAGTCAATGGATGTAAACTCTTATCAAAAGAACTTTTGGATCATAGACTCCTACGTTGCTTACACTGTAACAGAGAAGAACAAACCTGACTCCATAGTGGATCTATTCCTTTAGCTCTAACCTTTGTGCTCTGTTGCCCGTGCTTAGTCATGCTGGCTCTGCACCTTTGTAAAGGATTGTTGCCTGTAGCCTGAAATATACATAATAGCCCTTTCTCAAGGCTCTGCCTCCCAGTCTTGGCCTTTAAAGGTATAGCACTTTTCATTCATATAAGATAAAAAGTTACAGAACAGAGAATAGCATTTGTCTTGGAGGTTTACAGGAACATTGTGACCAGACCTACATGGGCAGGTGCAAGTACAAAGGACTATCACATCCCTGCCGGGGTCTGGCCGGAATCGAGAAGTTGCAACAACTAGCACCCCCCAACACACACACCCACACACACACACACACACACACACACACACACACACACACTTTATTATAAAAGAAGCCTGAATGCTAACTCAGGTAAATGGTGCTTTGGGACACTAGTCTAACCATCTTCTCGGTCTGCTGCTTTCTGAATAAGTCGCTATTTTCCCTGCCCCAACATCTCGTCTCTCAATTTATGGGCCTGTTGTGCAGTGAGCAGTATGAGCTTGGAGTTAGTAACAACACTACTTAAAAAAGAAATTCCTTAAAACCTGGCTCCCCCATATCCTAAATTCTAACTAGAAAACAGCAAATGCTGGGACTTCCCTTTTGGTCCAGTGGGTAAGACTCCCTGCTCCCAATGCAGGAGGCCTGGCTTCAATCCCTGTTCGGGGAACTAGATCCCGCATGCATGCCGCAACTAAGAATCTGCATGCTGCAACTAAAAGATCCCACGTGCCACAACTAGGACCCAGTGCAGCCTAAATAAATAAATAAATAAATATTTAAAAAAAAGAAAACAGCAAATGTCAGAGGAGCACAAAAGGTATGGTACTGTAATTAGAATAAGAGAATAGCATCTCACTCTAGAGGTTCACCACAGATAGGACCAGCCATGCATATAGTATTGTCACAGTGCCCTGTATTTGTCTGTTTTCTTGTTTGTGTGTTTATTCATGAATATATGGCTGTATCAGCTGTGATAAATTTTCATTACAGGAATTTTAAGATGTTTTCTGTCGTGGTTATCTCACCTTTTTTTTTTTCTTTTGGCATCCAACATTGACAGTGGAAAAATGGACTTATTATAGTTGGTATTTGGTTACTTCCATTCCAAATGTGAGTATCATTGAATTATTACATAGGTTTTTTCCAAACTAATTCTTAATTAATAGGCCCTAGATAAATCATGGCTTTAGACAATTTTGGACACACCCTTTGATTACAGGCACAATGCTAAAATTGAAAAGGAAAAAGCCAGATTTTCTTATTTTTCCATGATACTCTTTCAGAATCTTTCTTAAAATACAATAGTCTTTTCAAAATTCAGCCCCTGCTTTTAAATAATCATAACATGAGTTTTTTAAAATATTTAATATGTCCCTGAGCTACCTACTAGTGTTCCACAATTTCTTTGCTTTCATTAGAAATTAATTACATCACCTATGAATACAGGGATCCTATGAAAGAAAAAAATAAAAAAGACTCCAAGAGGCTGCTTTAGGTAAAATCTTCACAAGAGTTCTTCTTCTTTTTTTCCAAACAGAACCTTAAAATAAATTTGGAGCATAGAGCAGAGTATAATGGTGACAGCAGTGTGCCTGCTGCCTTCCAAAAGTTGAATTCTGTGTCAGGAATGATAATTACCAGCTCTGAAGCATAAAAACTATCTAACTCTATCCTGATTACTAATTAATCAGGTGCTAAAGGCATTAAACCCATGACCTTGTTTCAGCAATGGAAATTACAAACTCATGCTTAAGATTTAAAGGGACACTGGGTCCTTCTTCCTATTCCCCACACCTCTAAAAGGTTAAATGCAGTATTAAAATAATTCCCTGTTAGGGGTGTGTGTGTGTGTGTGTGTGTGTGTGTGTGTGTGTGATCATTTCTGTTATTCTCAATGAAGCAGAACTTAACAGAGAGAGTGTGGTTTTCTGAAGGCTCAGTTTTAAACTGTACATTAAAAGGATCATATACCATGATCAAGTGGGATTATCCCAGGGATGCAAGGATGGCTCAGCATCTGCAAATCAATCAACATGATGCACCACATTAACAAAATGAAAGATAAAAATCATATGATCATCTCAATAGAGGCAAAAACTGCATTTGACAAGATTCAACCCTTATTTACAGTAAAAACTGAGTATAGAAGAAACATAATAAAGGCCATATATGACAAACCCAGAGGTAACATAATACTTAATGGTGAAAAGCTGAAAGCTATCCCTTTAAGATCAGGAAAAAGATAGGATGGCCCACTCTCACCACTCTTATTCAACATAGTATTGGAAGCCCTAGCCAGAAGCAATTAGGCAAGAAAAAGAAATAAAAGGCATCCAAATTGAAAAAAGAAGAAGTGAAATTGTCACTATCTGTGGGGTGGCATGATTTTGCAAATAGAAAACTCTAAAGACGCCACCCAGAAAACTATTAGAAATAACAAATACAGTAAATTGCAAGGTATAAAATCAATATACAAAGATCTGTTGCATTGATATACATTAAAGTGAGCTAGCAGAGAGAGAAATTAAGAAAACAATTCCATTTATAATCTCAACAAAAAGAAAAAAAATACTTAGAAATAATTTAACCAAGGAGGTAAAAGACCTGTACACTGCAAACTATAAGACATTGTTGAAAGAAATTGAAGAAGACTCAAAGAAATGGAAAGATATCCCATGCTCATGGATTGGAAGAATTAAAATTGCTAAAATGTCCATATTACCTAAAACAATCTAGAGATTCAGTGCAAATCCCTGTCAAAATCCCAACAACGTATTTCACAGAAATAGAACAAAAAAATTCTAAAATTTATATGGAACCACAAAAGACTCTGAATAGCCAAAGGCATCCTGATAGAAAAGAACAAAGCTAGAGGTATCACAATCCCTGATTTCAAACTATATTACAAAGCTATAGTAATCAAAACAGCATAGTGTTGGCACAAAAAAAAACAGATGCATAGATCAATGGAACAAAATTGAGAGCCCAGAAATAAACACACATATATGGACAATTAATTTATGATAAAGGAGCAGAGAAAATACAATGGAGAAAAGAATCTTGGGGACTTCCCTGGAAGTCCAGTGGTTAAGACTCCATGCTTCCACTGCAGGGAGCACGGGTTCAAACCATGGTTGGGAAACTAAGATCCCATAGGCCACAAAGTGCAGCCAAAAAAAAAAAAAAAGTTTTTTGATAAATAGTGTTGGAAAAACTGGACAGCCACAGGCAAAAAAATGAAACTAGACCACTATCCCACACCATACACAAACATCAACCCAAAATGGATTAAGGACTTGACTGTAAGACCTGAAACCATAAAACTCCTAGAAGAAAACTTTGGCAGTATGCTCTTTGACATTGGTCTTAGCAATATCTTTCTGGATAAGTTTCATCAGGCAAGGGAAACAAAAATTAAAATAAAAAAATGACTACATCAAACTCAAAAGCTTCTGCACAGCAAAGGAAGCCATCAACAAAATGAAAGACCTCCTACTGAATAGAAGAAGATATTTGCAAATCATATTTTCATAGGAGTTAATATTCAAAATATATAAAGAACTCATATAACTCAACGGCAACAAAAACCAAAAACCTGATTAAAAAATGAGCAGAGTTGTTGAATAGAAAAATTTCCAAGAAGGACATACAGATGGCCAGCAGCTACATGCAAAGGTGTTCAACATTACTAATTATTAGGAAAATACAAATCAAACCACGAGATATCACCTCACACCTGAATTAACAGGTGTTGGCAAGGATGTGGAGAAAAGGGAATGCTCACTGTTGGTGGGAATGTAAATTGGTGCAGTCAGCATGGGAAACAGTATGGGGATTCCTTGAAAATTAAGAATAGAACTACCATATGATCCAGCTATTCAGCTTCTGGGTATTTATCCAAAGAATACAAAAACACTAATTGGAAAAGATATGTTCATTGCAGCATTATTTCCAGTAGCCAGGATATGGAAACAATCTAAGTGCCCATCGATGGATGAATGGATAAAGATGTGGTACACACACACAGACACACACACACACACACACACACACACACGCACTGGAATACTACTCAGCCATAAAAAAGATGAAATCTTGCCATGTGTGAAAACATGGATGGACCTTGAGGGTATTATGCTAAATGAAATAAGTCAGATGGAGAAAGATAAATATCATATGATTTCATGCATATGTTGAATATAAAAAACAAACAAACAACAAACAAAAAAATGAATGAACAAACCAAACCAAACAAAAACAAACACGTAGATACAGAGAACAGAGTAGTGGTTGCCAGAGGGTAAGGAGGGGGAGAGTGAAATGGGTAAAGGGGGTCTACTGTCTGGTGATGATGGAAACTAAATTTTTGATTGTGAATATGCTGTAGTGTATACAGAAGTAAAAAATAACATTGTGCACATGAAACTAATATAATGTTATAATATTACTTCAATTAAAAAAAAAGATATAAAGGAACACTTGGTCCTCTTCCCACTCTCCATACTTCCAAAAGGCTAAATGCAGTATTAAAATATTCCTTGTTAGGTTTTTTTGGTGTATATAAGCATTTGTCTTACTCTTATTGAAGCAGAATTCAACAGTGTGTTTTTCTGAAGGCTCCGATTTGAACTATAAATGATATCCTTGGACGGGTTCCTAGAGATTATAAAATTCTACCTCCATGTTGATAAAGAAGTGAGATTTATCTTTGTAGATAAGATTTTATTTTTTGGTAATGCATGTTCATTGGTAAAGATTTGAACAATTATCAAAAAGAAATAAAGAAGAAAAAATCACTCATGATGATAGTGCTTTACATTTTGGTGTCTATTTTCCATACATTTAATTTTTATTGGTAGACCAGTTTATTAAATCACACTGTACTTTTCTTCTATAACCTGATATTTTTATAAACATTTTTATGACACTAAATGTACCTTGTCGTATAACATGATTACTGGGTAGTAGTCAATTGAATAATATACAAAAATGTATTTACTCAATCCCTATTACTGGACTTCTTTAAAAATTTTTATTTTATATTGGAGTGTAGTTGATTTACAATGTTGTGTTAGTTTCAGGTGTACAGCAAAGTGATTCAGTTATACATATACATATATCTATTATTTTTCAGATTCTTTTCCCATATAGGTTATTATAAAGTATAGAGTGGAGTTCCCTGTGCTATACAGTAGGTCCTTGTTGATTATTTTATATACAGTAGTGTGTATATGTTAATCCCAGCCTCCTAATTTATCCCTCCCCTGCCTTTCCCCTCTGGTAACCATAACTTTGTTTTCTAAGTCTGTGAGTCTGTTTCTGGTTTGTAAATAAGTTCATTTGTATCATTTTTTTTAAGAGTCCACATATAAGTGATACCATATGATATTTGTTTTTCTCTTTCTGACTTACTTCACTCTGTAGGACAGTCTCTAGGTCTATCCACGTCTCTGCAAATGGCACAATTGCATTACTTTTATGGCTGAGTAATATTCTATTGTATATATGTACCACATCCTCTTTATCCATTCACCTGTTGATGGACATTTAGGTTGCTTCCATGTCTTGGCTATTGTAAATAGTGCTGCAGTGAACATTGGGGTGCATGTATCTTTTCAAATTATGTATTTCTCCATATATATGCTCAGGAGTGGGATTGCTGGATCATATGGTAGCTCTATTTTTAGTTTTTTAAGGAACCTCCATACTATTCTCCATAGTGGCTGTACCAATTTACATTTCCACCAACAGTGTAGGAGGGTTCCTTTTTCTCCACACCCTCTCCAGCATTTATCGTTTGTAGACATTTTGATGATGGCCATTCTGACTGGTATGAGGTGATACCTCATTGTAGTTTTGATTTGCATTTCTCTAATAATTACTGATGTTGAGCACGTTTATGTACTTTTTGGCCATCTGTATGCCTTCTTTGGGGAAATGTCTATTTAGATCTTCTGCCCATTTTTTGATTTTTTTTTTTTTTTGATACTGAGCTGCATGGGCTGTTTGTATATTTTGGAGATTAATCCTTTGTCAGTTGCATCGTTTCCAAATATTGTCTCCCATTCCGTGGGTTGTTTTTTCATTTTGTTTATGGTTTCCTTTGCTGTGCAAAAGGTTTTAAGTTTAATTAGGTCCCATTTGTTTATTTTTGTTTTTATTTTCATTACTCTAGGGGGTGGATACAGAAAGATATTGCGCAATTTATGTCAAAGAGTGTTCTGCCCTATGTTTTCCTCTAAGAGTTTTTATAGTATCCGGTCTTACATTTAGGTCTTTAATCCATTTTGAGTTTATTTTTATGCTCTGGTGTTAGAGCATGTTTAATTTCATTCTTTTACATGTGGATGTCCAGTTTTCCCAGCCACCACTTATTAAAGAGACTGTCTTTTCCCTATTACTGATATTTTTAGATTGAGTTTTAGATTCCTACTCTTCACTGCTATAACAATGCAATAACACTCCTTTTACATAATTATTGGTTGTACATCTCGTAAGTAATTCCTTTCGATAAATGGTCTCATGGAATGAGAAATTGAGTTAGTTAGGTCAAAGGACAGAAATATTTTAAGGATTTTTGACATATTGCTGTTCAGAAAGTATGTTCCGTTTTCAGGACGATCATGACGATCAAGGCAGAATTATTAAAGGACTCCTTTCATTAACCCTTCAGGAATCACTGATCATTAACCTTCAAAACAAATCTTTATCAGTAGATAGGTGAACATGAGATTTTATTGTCTCAAACTGCATTATTTTACATTCTATTGAGATTGAACATTATCAAGAATTCCTATGAATTCTTCATTAAGTTGTCTATTAACGTCCTTATTTTCCCTTTAGGCTGCTTAACTTTTTTTATTGATTAGTAGAGAATTCTTTACATATTAAGGGTATTAGCATCTTTATCTTATATAATACAATTTTTTTTCTAGATTGTCATTTACACTAGAATTTCTTTTGCCTTTTCCTGTATTTTGAAATGGGAATGTGGACTTTCAGTTTTAATAAATATGTAACCTAGAGAAAGAAATTTAATTTTTCTGGTACTCCGTTGCCTCATCTGTAAAATGTGTGTGGGGAGAAAGGGATGTGGGTGGGTTGGGAGGGAGAAAACTAAACAGATTAGATGAAATGACCTGTTCCAACTCTTCCAGGTCTAAAATTCTATGATTTCATTCCTTCCCAATTCTATCCTAATTACTGCCTATAATCAAGCCATATGGTACCTTTTTGATCTTGTATATTTTGGGCAAGCATTACCATTGCTCAGTAAATCACAGTGCTCCAAATTCAGGGTTAATTTTCTTTTAATGAAGAAACTTCTGCATGACTCCAGGGCTTTTTTCTTCTGTTAAACTCTTATGAACCATTTCCACTTAAAAAACACCAATAGCTTTAATGAGTTAGGCCTGCCGCTTTCATAAAATTGCAGCTAATGAATGACCTTGCAGACAGAAATGGGCAACACGATTAGAGTTACCAAGTTTTCTTTCCGACTCTGAGCCAGTTTAACCTTTTTCATCAAGTGCGTGGACACACACATAAGGCCTCTGAAAATGAAATAATGTGCTTATGGCTTCAGTGTTAAAAGAAGAGACAAAACAGTTTATACCTGAAGCCATCAGCAGTCGTCTGATTACTAGGAGACGCTGCAGCTTGTTGACAAGTGGTTCTCATGGTGATTTACAGTTATTAAGTTTGGAGATGTCTGTATTTCTAGATTTATATATTCTATGGCATATTCTCTGTTTTTATACTTTAGTAGGAGTAGCCTGGGGAAGTCCCAAAGCACTTCCCTTGTAGTAGAACAGCACGCTTTGCTTCTTGGTATTGGCAGAGTGTTGAATAGGCAGAGCCTGAACCTCTGTGTGTGTCTTACCTTTATAGATCACAGGAGACCTCTGCAAAGAGCCAAGTGATTCTCCTTTTTTAGGCCTTTTTTTTTTGGCATTACATTTAAAAAAAAAAAAAAAAAGCTTACTCATCAAGAACTCTAGAAACTGGCATTTCTTGCTGACAGTGTCTGTAAAGAACACTGAGGGACTTCCCTGGCTGTCCAGTGGTTAGGGCTCTGTGCTTCCACTGCAGAGGACGTGGGTTTGATCCCTGGTCAGGGAACTAAGATCCCTCAAGCCTCGCCGTGCCATAGGGCATGGCCAAAAAATTTTTTTAAAAAAGAAAAGAACCCTGACTTCAGGTTGTTTTTCATTCAGGTACTGTGTCTCCTGTTTTGTTCATTATAGTTTTGAAAGATCCATCTTATGGTCAATTTTCCCAGAAAATCTTAGCTTATAATTACCTGAATCACACTTTATTTCGACTTAAAAGGTTTCCTCCTCCCCCCAAATATCACTGAAGGAGAGGCTGGGAGACTTCTTTCAGGAAATCACTTCCATGAGCTGAAATATAGTAAATTTCCGCTACTTCCTCTGAATGCTACTCTCAATCCAATATGGCTGTTTTTACTTTTCTTCTTCCATCACTGAGTATTGAAGACAATTCTTGCTGTTTTTTAGGTTATAGCTAGTGTATGATATGTATGATATTTTTGGAAGCTTCCTGATGTGCGTCTCTTCGTTGGCAGGTAAGTTCTCCTCCATCCGTCCACCACTGTGTCATGGCCAAAAAAGCTAGAGTCTGGAAGAGGAAGGTGTGGTGCAAGGGAAGGAAGACAGGAAGAAAAGTAACAGAAAAGCTCCTGAGAGCAGTTTCATTCAGAAGGATAGTTGGAGGAGGAAGAGGGCGAGAGATGAGAGAGACAAGTGAGACTGAGACCAGCTCCTTTCTTTGGCTTTGGCCTGGGCACGGGGATTTGACAAACCGAAGGGAATGATGTGGGGAGAGTTTCCCCTTGATTCATTCTGGGATTCTTGGAGAAGGCTGCCTCACAGCTTGCTCTCCTGCTGACCTGGATCTCCTCGCAACTGAGAATGCCCCATAGCATAGCATGGGAAGACCGCCGAGGTTAGCCCTTCGAGCTGCCTTTGGCTGGTGTGTGATCTGAATAGAATCTGGAGGTCCTCACAAGCTCCCGTGGGAGGTGGAAGTAAGCTCTCTGCCTGCACACCTTCCTAGCACGGCAGTGACAGTAACGGTAAGAACTACTTATATAGCACTTGTAGGTGCTAGACACTGCTCAAAGTATTTCACCTTTATTAATTCATCCTCTGAGAAACTCTGAGAGGTAGATACTATTATTATACCCCTCCCCACTTTATAGATGTGGAAACCCAGGCACAAAGATATTAAATTTCTTGCCTAAGGTCACAGATAGTAAGCAGTGATCTGAACACAGACAATCTGGTGTCATATCCTGGGTGACGATCATTGTTCAGAGTGGAGTGGTCCTATAACCAAGGTCTATAGGACAAACTGCCGGGGCCAGACCTCAGGATGCCCCGAACACCAACAAGAATCAACTAGAGAAACCTGGGTAATCCTGATCAAATGAAGAGGCAGTTAAGTGATGGGCTAATCTTTACTATTCAATAGGAGATGCTAGAAGGCTCGGTGATGAGGAGAGTTGCACAAGGAGCACAAATATGTATATGCCATGCCCGCTGCTCCAAGAGCATGTCGTTCTCTGTTATATACCCGCTGCCAACCTGAGGAAGGAAGGGAGAAGGGTAAAGAACAGCCTTTATCAAACATGATTGTGTGACCTAAGCTGATCAGTGATGGGCTTGGCCAGGGGTTACTCTATCGCACTAAAATCTAGTTATTTTCTCTGCCATCATGTGGGTGGGGCTCAGGAGGGAAGCTGAATCTGTTATAGAGAAGTTAAGGTAGAAAAATTTTCCTGCACATGTGAATGTAATGTAAGTACCCAGAAGACTGAAGTCATTTTCTTTTTCTGCACATTAAAAGTACTAGAGTATAGTTTTGTCATCATCCATGGGGGGAAAAAATAAACCCTAGATGTATTATTATCATTTTCCACTAACCAGAGTGAAGTATGACTCAACCAAAATTATCTAAGTGCTTTTGTTTTGTTTTCTATGTGAAAATTACTGTAATTACATGACTCGAATTATTTAAGATTACTGAACTGCATTTTTCTTTTAAAGTGACCATTAGAACACAATGGTGTTCTACGCCATGCAGTTTATTCTGATGGCTAATGTGAGAGCCAATTACCTTTCTATTTTTGGAAGGATTGGGAATAGTAAGATCGTATAAGACAGTTGCTTAACTTAAGAATTGTATAGATTTGTCCTCGACAAAGACTCTCTTGACTGTTAAGGAGATGGTCCAGGGAGTGGGTAGACAGTGCAGTTCAGATGAGCCAGAGCCTGACTCAGCACGATGTTATGAATGCCCAGGGTGCTTCCCAGGTGAAAAGAAGCACTCAATCACACTTCGGGATTCTCAGGCAGAATCTACTGAAACTCCTTGAGAGCAGTTTGGAGCTTAGACAGACCTGGGGTTAAGGTTTAATATTAATTGACTTATTATAGTCTGGGAAACTTTGGGGTTGGGTGCAGTCCTTCATGGACTTTATAGAAGTTTCTATCTTTATAGGGTGGTATGTCCCAAACTTTAAGCATTGGAGGACAGTTTTCACTATGACCGCCTGTAGTGTTATTTATTGAATACTTTTGTTTAGATTGATTCACTATGTTTACTTAAATACATTTGTTTAAGAAGGAACATTTGTATGATTATCATAAGTGGTTAAAAAAGAGAAATCTTTGCCATAAAATAGGAGTTCATAATCAATATAAATACCATTAGACTTCCTCCTTGATGTGAATCGGATTGAAAGAGAATTGAAAAGGCAATGAGACTAACTCTGTGTCCATGTACCACTGAAGACCATCTGCTATATTACTTAACATCATCTCAACAAAGTTTTTTGATGACTATGGAAATATCAACTTAGGAGAAAATATACATTCTTCTCCCCAGGACAAGCTGGTCCTGTCTCACCCAACCAGAGGCTCCGGAGCACTGTTGGAGCTACCCTAATGATGAAGGGCTTGGGGGCAAACAAATGGTGGGCTTTCAGTTGGAATCCAGTTGTGTAGCATGCATAAATGCCTCCTAACCAGCACAACCTATGGTGTCGTATATCACAAACTACCCAGGGTTTTCTTTTTTACTTTGAGGTGAAAAATATGCAATTAAAGGGAAAACAGACATTTTTTATTTGGGTGTGCCAACCAAAGTGCACTTCATTTCATGACCTAAACAAGATGGTTGTCTTTGTGGATGGTGAAAAGAATTGCTGGTGTCCTTGAAAGGAGGGTGAACACTATCTGGTACCATAGCGTGTGACATTGAAGAAGTTAGGGATGGTATTCGTTTCCTATAGCTTCTGTAACAAATCACCACAAACTTAGTGGTTTAAACCAACAGAAATTTATTCTCTCACAGTTCTGGAGGCCACAATCTGAACTCAGTTTCACTAGCCAAAATCTAGATGTCAGCGGGACTGCGTCCCTCCAGGAGATCTAGGGAAGAATCCCTCCTTGTCACTTCCTGCTTCTGGAGGCTGCCAGCTTTCCCTGGCTTGTGGCTGCATCACTCCCATCCCTACTTCTGTGGCCACTGCTGCCTTCTCTTCTGTGTATATAGCCTCCTTCTACCTCTCTCTTACAAGGATGCTTGTGATTGGATTTAAGACCCACCCAGATAATCTAGGAAAATCTCCTCATCTCAAAATCCTTAACCATAGTTCTCTTTTTAGCAAATACTTTACATATACAGGTTCCAGGCATTAGGATATGGATAGCTTTTGGAGGGTTTGATTTTCAGCCTACTACACGGAGGGAGTGTTCTCTGATTTAGTGGAAAGGTAAGGTTTGTAAAGCACCCTCTGTGAACCAGACACCGTGCTGAGTACATTGTGTATCAGCTTATTTATTCCTGACAACAAGCTTACAAGGTATTGTTGTCCGCATTTCACAGATGAGGAAACTGTAGCAGTTTCCTCACTTAAAACGCGTCCGAGGGCTTCCCTGGTGGCGCAGTGGTTGAGAGTCTGCCTGCTAATGCAGGGGACACGGGTTCGAGCCCTGGTCTGGGAAGATCCCACATGCCGCAGAGCGACTAGGTCCGTGAGCCGCAACTACTGAGCCTGCGCTCTAGAGCCCATGAGCCACAACTACTGAGCCTGCGCGTCTGGAGCCTGTGCTCCGAAACAAGAGAGGCCACCATAGTGAGAGGTCTGTGCACTGCGATGAAGAGTGGCCCCCACTCGCTGCAACTAGAGAAAGCCCTCGCAAAGAAATGAAGACCCAACACAGCCAAAAATAAATAAATTAATTAATTGAAAAAAAAAAAAAGAAGAAGCCAACTGGAACACATACCACAGTTGCTTCTAAAAAGTTAAAAAAACATGTCCGAGATTACAAAACCAGCAACTGGCAGATGATTTAACAATCCTAATTCTCAGCAACCACCTCCCATCATATTTACAACCTCACTGATCTTCTGTTAACCAGTGAACATAATCTGCTCTCCTAGATGCACTGGACCCATCTGGTGTCTGCTTAAGTTCCTCGTTCTCTGTTGAAGGCACCTTTACTGTAAGCTGCCGTGACAGGCCAGGGTGAGGACAGACATGATTCTAGACCATGACCTGTAGTCCTGACTATCCTGAATTCATGGGTGCATGTAGACTTCCTTAATTAAAAAGGGGGGAAAAAAACCCCTCACCCTGGTAGCTAAAGCACAACAAATATCTCCTAACTTAATATCTAAGCTGCTTCCGAGTTCATCATGTTTTCAGTAGTTTCACTGAATTAACCAATCATAATGATAAGCTGTTTATCTTGCCTACAGGAGGTGGAAGCATTGCAATTATTTACCTTCACGTGCACTTTGTGTGGGTCTGAATTATCTTTAGTAGGTGCTGGAATTGCTGCTAAGAGGGGAGTTTACCAAGGCTCTTAAACACGAACCTGTCCAACAGCTTTATTTGGACAGAAACAAGCAAGGGCTACGAAACAAACATTCAGGCAGGAACAAACTTGCCTGGGACGCTTCATTCAAGGTCTAGGTTTGGGGAAAATTTTCACAGTGATTTCCATGTGCCCTCCTTCAATCCAGTTGAGGTTAGAAAGCAAATTATGATGAAATCTTTTACCACAATCTGGTTAAATGGGGTTTCCTAATTGCCTGTGTTATGAGCTAAGCTTAGAGGTAGAGTGCAAGGAACTAATCCCCTATAGACCGAAGAAATGTTGACACTGTTTAAAACACCTGCCAGGGCCTGGTTTCTGAATCCCAAATATAAGGCTGCTCTGTGTGGGGAGAGGAAAAGAAGTGAGCTAAGGCATCCATGTGGAGGCCTTCTGTTGATACATAACAGAGAAACAGATATTGGGTGGATTCATCTAAGAGAGCATTCAGTATTTTGCTCCAAATATAAAAGTTTAACAACCACGTGTTTCTTTTTGCAGAGGTGAGTCTGAAACACAAATAAACAGATTTAGGGCATCATGCACATGGAAAAAAAAACACGTTACACTTAAGACTCAGAGCTGTTTGCTTTGGAAGGCTGTGTTTTCCCTTTGCAAACTGGGTGAAATAAAGGTGCTGTCTCTCCAACTCCCCTCCCTCCTACCTCCCAAACTTCAACTCCAGGAAGTTTCCCGTGATCTCCAACAGCTGCTCCTTTCCAATTCCTAAAGGTTTATGTCGTCTCTCGGTATTTATCTTGGACGCTCCTCTGGGTTGAGCTTATTATCTTATTGCTTTGCCACTGCAGAATTTATTGAATAAAAGGGAGCCGCTGCTGGCCATGAGCTATGAGTGGTAGGTCCAGACTTTCAGAGTCTCAGGAATTAGGGCACCAGACGCATCAGTAAGATAAAGCTGTTACCCCTCTAGCTCTTGGGATGAGATTTCTCTCTTTGGAATGCAACTTCTGCAGAGGTAACAATTCAGATTAAATTAGTTCAGAACACAAGAAGGCAATTTTCGGGCTTCCCTGGTGGCGCAGTGGTTGAGAGTCTGCCTGCCAAATGCAGGGGACACGGGTTCGAGCCCTGGTCTGGGAAGATCCCACGTGCCACGGAGCAACTAGGCCCGCGAGCCACAACTACTGAGCCTGCGCGTCTGGAGCCTGTGCTCCGCAACGAGAGGCCGCGATAGTGAGAGGCCCACGCACCGCGATGAAGAGTGGCCCCCACTTGCCGCAACTAGAGAAAGCCCTCGCACAGAAACGAAGACCCAACACAGCCATAAATAAATTAATAAATAAATAAAATTAAAAAAAAAAAAAAAAGAAGGCAGTTTTCATTTGTAAAGGGATTGAGAGTTTTTTGGGGTTTTTTTTTCTGCTTCTTTTTCTTTTTAAGCTAGACCACCAATCTAAACACAAAGATAAATTGATATGGGATTTCGTTTTTAAATGGCTTTAAGTAATACAAATAATAATATGAAAGGAAAGCTGTTGGGATGTTGCTGAGTAACATCTGACAATGGCATTTTAATAACTGTAGGTAATAAATTTAAGGTTTTAATTTGCGATGCTGGTATTTTAACTGCTTTACTGAAATACACCAGTGTGAACTGCCGAGGCCTATTAGGACCCTTCCTCCAGGAAGATTCAGGGAGATATTGATGTATCAGGCCCTAGGGTGATATCTAGGGCTGCACAGAAGTGAACCACAAAGGAAATAGTCTTTGGCTTAGAATAATTTACATTCCTAATGCATGTTAATCTGCAAAATATTTGGCTGAATGCTTTATACTGGGGAAATTCCTATTCATGCTATAAAATATAATCACATGCCTTTCATGGCAATGAACTACTCAGATTTAATGAATTTTTCTTTAAATGTGGAGTTAATGTACTATTTTAGAATTACGTTTGAACAGTGAGTCTTTGAGTGAGGGATTATTCACTTAAATATTCTATGGAGCCCTTCATAGACATCAGGAAAACGGTGATAAAATGTCAGTTCCTCATCTCCATTTGCTTAAAAAGTACAATTATTAAAAATAAGCAGTATGGAGAGTCTAACACGTTGATACAATTCATACTTTTCTGTGGCTCGGGTGACTTGTGAAGGAAATCATGCGGTCTCTGGTTGCCACCTGCTTCTTTGGTCATAGATTAATAACATCTGACCAAGCATGAAGGCATGCTGAGGTCATCTGCCATCACACATAGCAGGACGGGTTCCCGCTTCTTCAAGTAGAATTCTGACTACATGGCTCCACTCTCAGACGATAGTCATCCTATTGGGCTGCATGACCCAGTTATTTTGACAACAAGAATTCAGTACTCATCTCAGTCAAACCAGAACTACTTAATCTGCTTGGTAGTGGTTAAAGTATTAGGCCACCTGTATCATTTCAATGATAATTATGAGCTCTCTTCTCTGTTTATGTAGTAATGGATGTCAAATAAGACCTTTGCATTCGTCTCTGCGCTTTGATGTGGCGCACAAAGCTAAGAAAAATAGATACTCAGAACCTTTTCATGTTAAAATGAATTGGATCCTCTTTCCTCCACACCAATTCCTCATCTCCCACTCCCTTTACCATATAATCTCCACCACCTTCACCACCATGGTCATCATAATTGTGATCACTGCTCTCTTCAAGATCTCTTTATGCTCTGGTCTTTTGATGCCAAGGAGCCAAGAGCTGATTCTTTGGATGATAGAGAAGGATGGGGTTATAGAGAAGGATGCTCCGCTGGTCTGGTAGCCATACGGTAAAAGTTCTCCTGAGTCAGTGACCCAACCTTCTCCTTACTTTTCTCCTTCAGGATATAGCGTGGTCTCCAGTGCCGTCATTATTTGGCATTCCAAAGGAAGCCCACCCGATAGCCAGAAAGTGGGGGGTGGGGTGGGGAGCGGGTACAATAGAAATGACATTAGCCCAAGGACTAAAAGGACTTATTCTTGTTCTAAGTATAACTAGCTGGGCCACCTAGGGAAAGCCATTTGATCTCACAAAGCATCTGAGTTTTTTTTTTTTTTCACTAGAAAAAATTAGGGGACTAGAATTGATGGTCTTAAAATTATGTTATAAAATTTCACAGTGCTGTTCCTAGGACTACTGGTCAGACCTCACACCTCCCTTCCTTCTTCATCCCACCTGGAATGAGACTGATTACCTGGCAGCCAAAACTGCTACCTTGTGACCATGAGGAGGAAGGCCTGTACATTAAGATATGGGGATCTGGGCCCCTGATGACATCACTCAGGTGCCATTCCAGCCCTAGACTGCTTTTTCTCAACTTCCGGTTGTGTGAAACAATACACTCTTATATAGTGAGGCTACTTTTAGTCGGTTTTCTGTTGCAAAGAGCTGAATGCAGTTTTAATGAATGCAGCCTTATATTAGTACCGCTCATCAGGCAGTTCTGAGGTCAATAATCTAATCATACTTGGCATTCAGTCAGTATTTTGTAACCATCTCCAGTATAAACTGTTTCTATCAGATACCTGAAGGATTTTTTTATTTCTTTAATGGCAGAGTTTTTAGCACCCCTGCAGATAAAATTGCTTTAGTGTTCTTTTATAAATGTCTTGTTTTTAGATGACAAATCTGAGCACAATATTTGTAATCCACCCCTTCCTTATATATTCATAACAGAGAAAAGGTGATTCCATAAATCAAAGTGGGAAATACTAAACCAGAGAAACTACTCCGTCATTGACAACTAGTATAGTTAATGATGGTGATTTTTTTAGACTAAAAGAAGAGGCTGTTCTCTTATGCCCTAAAGTAATTAACCTAACCTCTTTGCTAATTTTTAGATAAACACATTCATTTCTTTTTGCCTTTAATAAATCAAATACAGTTATTGCCTGCAAAACTGAGTGACTAGCAATTTTAACTGAAATAAAACTTGGATTTGAATTACATTTTGAAAGTGAAATTAATTTAATAAGTAAATGTGTGTCTTTAAAAATTTTGATTGAAATATTCTAGTCTTCTATATATTCACACTTTGATAAATGTCAGTGGATTGCTAAAATAAACTGAAATGCAACTGTAGTCTTCAAACAAACACAAAAATCCTTTGGAATAAGATTCTGGCTGAAATTTGAAAATGTTGAAGACATATTTGGTTGAAAGATGTAGTGGAAACATGTTACCTAGGTTACATGAATTTATGATCAAAAATATAAAATGGATCTTTTAAGAGCATAGAATCCATCCTCCTCCAATTTAAATTTATCTGAAATCAGTTGTCAATTTGATGACTCCTGCTTTATAACATCACTTATATTTTTGATATCAAAGGGAAAACATATTTTCAAGAAAGTTAATATCTCTATTCCATAAAGGTACAATGGTTTATTTATAACATGCCATTTTTATCGTAGGTCACCAGAGAGAGAAATCAGGCTTTTTTTGGAAAGAGTTCAGAATGGAAATAGAAACAGTTTGGATTTTTTTTACTAACATGTTAAATTCCTATAAAATAGTTTACATTCATGTAACAAGATATAGTATAGACTAGTGACAGGGATGTAGCCTTTGAAACCTAACAACAGGCTTGCATGGAATCCTTGTTCTCCGAATCCACCTGTGGCAGACACGTGTTTGGCTCACCCACTGCCTTTCTCAGCTTCCTTTCCTCTCCCCAACTTCCCACAGAGCAGCTGAGAAAGTAAGATTCCAGCTTCCCCAGACTCTCTTCCAAAGAAGTTGTATGTCCCAGTTCTGTCCACTAAACTGTAAGGGGAAGGCTCCAGGGCATTTCTAGGAAGTTTTTTCCTAAAAAAGACAGAACAACATGAGGAGAAAGTCGTTTTCTTTTTTGCCACCAGCCCAACTTCTTCCTGTATTGCATCTGTAAATGGATAAAATGGTTGTAGTTATCTTCTGACCAAGAAGCAGAGAGCAAGAAGATGCCAGGACTCCGGCCTGCACCCCTATCTGGTTGAATCACTGACCCAATCCTGGGGTTATCAGCTTTCTGATTCCTTATAATGTGATAAAAAAAAAAAAAAACTTTCATTGCTTGTGGCCAAAGCATTCCTCACTGATGTACAACATTTATTATGATGGGCAAACATGTTAACTTTTCTGAGCTTCAATTTCCTTTTATGTAAAATGGGACTAATAGTACTTAACTCAGCTTATGATTGTTGTTCTGTAAAGATTCATCAAATAACGTATTTTAACGGACTAACATACGAGAGCAGCTCACTAATAAATACCTCTTTAGTTATGCTATTGGAGCTAGTGTTGGTTTAACCAACTTGTAGAAGAGAGAATTTAATAAAGACCTTCTAGTTTGCCAAAACTATACGATCAAAGTTTTAACTTCTTCTTTCTCATGATTTAATTCTTCCAGCAAATCTACAAGGAAGCTATGATTTTCCATTTACAGATGAGGAAACTGAGGCTTAGAAATACTCTTCCAAGGTCACCCAGTTTGAATGTGTCAGAGCTGGTGTTTGTGCCCTAGAGATCACCCTACATGCCTTGGAGGATAAGAGAACCCTGAACTGGGACCGTGAGAAGTCATCAAATTAGAGAAACAGTGGATTTAAAAACTCAGCCAGAGAGGCCCAAGGTGAGTGCCAAAGAGAGATGCTGAGAGTTCCGGAATGTATACATACATATCTAAGGATACCAGTGGGAGGTGAGGGGGAGGACTTGGGCAGCAATTGGGATGGAGTGCAAGAGCTATAGCTGAGAAATAGGAGCTGAGAATCAGGGTCCAGAAAAGCAGATAAGGCCGGTGGTTGACTCACATGCCTTCATGAGCCCAGACGGTAACATGAATGTGTGAGTCTAGTAGAAGCAAGACAAAAATGGATGAGGGGGGGGGACTAGATACTGGAAAGGGGGTACATGACTCAACTAAAATCATTTAAATTGTTTTAAAATACTGTGCTGACCAAATAAGACACATCCTGGGAAAATATTTTCTTGCTAGCCACTGGTTTGCAACCTGGAAAGTAATATAGCAGAAAATAGAAATCCAGGTTGTAAATGACTTCAAGGCCCAAGCTATTTTCCTTACCACATATTATTTGATATTCATTTACTCCTTCCTTCATTCATTGGTTTTACCAATCAACAGTATCACTTAGTGTCTTTGGACCACGTACTGTGGTCCAAAGGTGCTGGAGAGGAACAAGACATCGTCCCCGTTCTTAATAGAAAGAACGTCATATTTATACACTGGAATGGTCCAGGAGAGGCCTTAGAATAGCTCTTTTACAGAGTGCATTGGAGCTAAAAGGACAGAGCAACTGAATCTGCTGCGAGTGATCATGGGAGGCCGCTCAGAGGAAGTGAGACTTTACTGAGTCTACGTGAATAAATAGAATTTTGCTTTTGCTGTACATTGTGCATAAGATGAGGGCAGTAGGTGGAGTGAGGAAGATTAAGAAGAAACTCTGCTTTCGTAAATAGATGAGAATAATATTATTTTCCATATCCAAGTTTCCGGTTTAAGTAATTCATATCAAGCATAGGGAACAACATATGCAAGGGTCAAGAGACATGAGAATGGGGAAAGGAGTGTTGCTTTTCAAGGTACACGGCCTTGAAGGCGGGCCAGATAATAAAGGGCTTTTATGACAGCAAGTTAAGGTGTTTGTTTGGATTTTATCCTGCAGGCATTTGAAGAACTTTAGTTAGGAAAATTCATGTGCAAATTAGCATTTGGAAGGCTAGCTCTGGACTTTTTGTGAAGGCTGGATGCATAAGGAGCAAGATTAAAGACAGGGAAACCATACAGAGGCTTCTTCCATAACATGGGTGACATATGATAAGGGATCGGACTGGGATATGGGAAAGAATGGGACCGACAGGAAAAATAGGGAAGTACAGTGATGGGCTATGCTTACTGTTCAGAAAAAGCAGAAAAGAGAGAGAAGTCTAGGGTGGGGCTGTCAAACTCTAGTGAGCCACAGAACTACCTGAAAGACCCCTGGTAGTTTGGGCTGGGGCTTAATTTGCATTTCTAGCACATTTCCAGGTGATGCTGCTGGTCTGGGTACCACACTTTGAGAAAGCCTGGTCGAGGTAACTTGCAGGACCCTGCCTTGGGTGAGTGATGGCTTAAACCTACTCTACCATGAACTTTAGAAGTTAAGACAAGTACCGAATCAGCAGCATATCTTATTAACAAGTTATAAACAAGTCGTACCAAAATAAGTGGTTAGATAGGAAGCTTATGATTTGTCAAGTCTCTGGTTCTAATATGGACTAATATCATATTATCATGGTTCTAATATCAAAAGGTTTTGAACATCACACAGTTTTATTTTCCATGAATGATTCGGTCATTGAGGCAGAGAGAGGTGGAGGGAACCTCATAATTAGGCTTCTATAATTAGGAATGTACAACAATTTGGGGAGATGATTCAATGACATTTCTTTGTAGTTTGGATCATAAGAAGAACTGTAAACAAGCAAATTATAAAAATATTGAAATAATAATTCATACTCTGTCGAAAATACTTTTTATAAGAAAATACAGGAAATGTTATTTTCTCAGAAGAGCATCTTAGAAGTAAAGTTTGGCTGGGAGATAATAAATGATCCTATTATTTCCAGCCATTGAAAATATATTTGGGTGTTTGATGTTGCAGCTGTGGTGGCGGCCCTCCACCAAAGACTGACTGAAATCAGAATCTCAGGGGATGGAAGTTCTGAATCTATATAAACAAATTTCCCAGGTGATTCACACTCACACTGAAGTTTGAGAGCCGATAGCATAAATAGTCAGCTCACAGGGAAAGAGGTTTTCTTCTCTCAAGAGATATCCTTACACTTATGTCGTTGATCTAGCTCGTGTGCCTCCACCATTGTCTCTTTTCTCCCCTCCAGTTTTATTGAGATTTAATTGACATATAACATGTAAATTTAAGGTGTACAATATATATATGCTACACATATATATTGTAAAATTATTACAGTATGGTTAACAGCTCCATCACCTCATGTAATTACCTTTGTGTGTGTGGTGAGAATATTTAAGAGCTACTCTCTTGGCAACTTTCAAGTATATAATACAGTATTGTTAACATTGTCTCTTAACAAGCAATTGTGGTAGGTATTCATCTCAGTCTACAGACTCTGGAGCTTAAGAAAGTAACTCTTTTTTTCTCTCTCCATCCCTCCTCCCTCCCTCCCTCCTTCCTTCCTTCCTTTCCACATCTTTGCTTCATTTTCCCTTGGTTGAAGCTTGGTTACTCTCAGTGTGTGGGGAAGGGGAGGGAAGTATAGATTGCATTGTAAGCAGATGGCACAAATGTTACCCACCTCACTTTCACTCATGTCCAGTTGGCGAGAACTCAGCCATATGGTGCCTCCTGGATTCAAGGGAGCTTGGGTAATTTTGTCCTGGCTGGGCAAATGCAAGCCCAGCTAAACTCTCATAATTTGGAAGAAGGGCAGAATGGATTTTGGACGAATAACTAGCAAGATGCCACACTTCCTTTACATTTTTCTTTCCTCTTAATTTTGTCCAGCTGCCTCTCTAGAGGTTTACCTGAAGATTTGACTTATATCAAGTATTTTTCTCAAAGCTTGAGCAATATCATTTCAAGGCTATTTCCTGAGGATTGAGGAGATGCTTGGTAAAGGACTTAACCTGTGTTCACTGCCAAGTTTAAGAAACATCTAGGCATGTGGGGGAACTGGTGAATGTCCTGACAGAGGTCTATGTGCAGAAGGAAGGGCCTTCCCCCGGTGGTCTCATCCTAAAGCAAGAAGCCTGTCAAGCCCAGCTGGGCCTGCTAGCGAGGGCTTTCCCGTGGGAAGGGTACACCCAGCTAGTGCAGGGCGGTGATTATCCCCGAATCACTGACAGCATGTTTGGGTCCTTGAGAGGAAGAGCAATGTGTAACTAACACCCGAAAGAACTTTGTAACTATTTTGGACCCAAGACACATTCCTTTTGGGGACCATTCCAGTAGTTTTTCACATGAGTGGAAGCACTGATTTCCTCCCATTGTGCTATAATGAACACAAACTTTGATACCTGGCAGACCAGGAGCGCACCTGTGTGGGACTGTGGCGTCTGAGGGACCGCCAGGGAGGGGTCCTCCAGGTGGAAGCAACACAAGGCACCCTGGGTGTTTGGTGAAACTGTTATTAGCGTCGCAGTGAACATTATGCCTTGAAGATGCTGGTCCCAGCTGAGTACGGGGAGACGGCTGTATCCCGATAAGCACAGCAGATGGTCTAAGGAGCAAAGCTGAGCAGATTAACAGCAGTGTCTGGGGGTGTGTCAGCTTGGTCAGTGTCAGGTGAGTAGGCTGGAGGTCGAGCCCATGTGAGACCCCGCCTGAGGATGCCCCAGACAGGGAGTTTACCGTGGGCCAGAGCTTTGCGTAAGTTGGCGGGAGCCAGAGTCAGAGCAATTTAGACTCCCTAAGATAGAGACCTGTATGGCTTAGGCCAGGTGCAAAACGTTCCCTGTCACTGTTAAGAAAAGAACTTCTACTCCATAAACTCTATAACTGAAAGCTCTGGAACTAAAATGTGAAAATAGCTCATGATTTAAATTGTACTGGTTTGTACTAAAGAATACTTCCCAGACCTCATCACCATGCCTTAAACAATTTGAATTAGTACAGAAGGAACAACAATTTAAGGCGAGACAGTCTGTGTGATATTATAACTAAACCTGGAGAAACACTAACAAATAATCTTCCCTCCTGTGGGCCCTCATAATACTTTGTATCTCTCCTGTAGTTTATTGCTTTCAGCCTTTTAAGTTATTTGTTTTCTAAATCGTTAAAGCTGGAAGAGACCTCTGAGATTAATTATAGACAGGGACGTGCCTAACCAAGCTCTGAGAGAGAGATTAAGTGACTTGATTAAGATCACATAATTTCTTATTCCTCCTATTAGGTTACAATGTCCTCGAGGGCAGGCATCGTGGCTCACCTGCCATGCCACACTCTGCCAAGCCCAGCGCCTTGTTCATTGATGGTACTGTAGAAATCAGCTGAAATGAGCTACACTGGCTCTTATTTATGTGCGATGCATTTTATATTGGGAATTAAAAACGGGACTAAAATCTTATGAGAAGCCATACAAGAATTGAAAGGCCCATTTCTATGTAAGAAACTAGGACTCGGATGCATCTTCTAATGGGTGAAACAAACAAAATGTATTTATTTATAATTTATTTATTTAAATTGGAGTATAGTTGAGTTACAATGTTGTGTTAGTTTCAGGTGTATAGCAAAGTGATTCAGTTTTATATATATATACACACACACACACATATATATACATATTCTTTTTCAGATTCTTTTCCCTTATAAGTTATTACAAAATATTGAGTATAGTTTCCTGCGCTATACAGTAGGTCCTTGTTGGTTATCTATTTTATATACAGCAGTGTGTATATGTTAGTCCCACACATTTATGTAATTCTTACCATGTGCTAGGCGTTGTTCCAACTGCTTTACAAATTTTCACTCCTTTGGTCTTCATAATAGACCTAAGAGTTAGGTCGTATGATCCTCACTTTACAGGTCAGGAAAGGAAGGCATGGAGAGGCAAGTAACTTATTTAGGATCACACAGTGCATAATGACGGAGCTGGGATTCAAACCCAGTCAGCCTTGGCTCCACGCTGCTTCTCCAAGGGTGTGGCCTGCTTAAGCAGTTCTGTGCAATTTCCTCTCCCTCTCTTTAAAATTATAGCTGGTGTGCAAGGCTTTCTTTGGCAATTTCTGCAGCCTGGTCACAAGCACCATGTGAGACTCCAAGAAGCCAACATTTGCCACGGCTGACACATCTTCAAGTCTGTGTCAGCACAGGATGAACCGCAGCCAAACATGACACAACTGATGGGGCTCTGGGATGGCTGCCCTGTTAGAATCCTCAGACAGAGTCAGCACAGGCAGAGGCTTGTGAGACTTTGCTGACACAGCCTGCCAGCCTCAAGAGGCTTTTGTGGTGACCAGGGTGGCATGGAAGGAAGTTAAGACATTAGGGGTTGTAACTTTCTTTCTGCATCTTGCAGAGGTTGTAATTCATTCTGGGGAAAGTGCTGGAACTTCAAGCATTAGATCCATGTCCTTGAATAACTTTTCTTATCCAAGATTTGAACAAAGTACAAAAGTGGTTAAGCTGTCGTTTAGACTTGCCAGAGAACAGAGAAGTGACTGGAACGATTTGCCATAAAAGGAAAAGTACTCATTTCCAAAGCCTTTACTGAAATGATTGCTTTACTCAAATTTCAGATTTTCCCCATAAGATATAAAACTAGCCAGAGACTCTTGGTTCAGACTGAGCTTGTTTTATCTTAATGGCATATGTGGATTCAACAGTAGAAAACTGGGGAGGTTTTTAAGCCTCATATGTAACCTGGAGTTGATATTTAGTGGGAGAGTGGGAAATAGATTGAGGATAAGATGTGGGTGAATACCAAAACGTGAAACTTTGAAATGTTCTTTGTTATGATTATTATGAGATATCAACTTGCAATAGTCTTATTTAAGCTCTTTTGAATTCCTAGGCTATTGTGATTTGGCCAGTGTAGAGAAAAGGGTCACTCATTAATGTGTGGTAGTTTCCCAGCCAAAGCCCTACCTTGGAAGAGACTGCTTGTCATCTGCTCAGTTGTTGTACAGAGATTCAATAAAGGGAACATCTTTTCCATTATAAAAAGGAAATTCCATTTTAAAAAGCTGGATAATTGTATACAGTTTAAATCAACCCTGAAATAATATTGGAACCAGACCAGATTCTGAGGTTAAAATAGATATCTTGGGACATATTCAACAGTTTGATGACAAAAGCCCACCTCCTGGGATTTATAGCCTGAGACTTTCATTCAATTTGGAAACAAATTAAATGGAAAAATTTGGGCCAAAACGTGCAGCTCCCAACAATACATGGGGCTCAGATATTTACCATATGTTTTTCAAGATCAAAATACACACTGAATTTCAACGAGGTGCCAGGTATAGTGTTGTACAGTATAGTACAACAAGAGGTAGTTCTGACCTCAAGAAATTATACCTCTGTGTTAGCACTGAAATTCATGGAGATCTTTCCCATTCTTTGATCTTGCATATTGAGTTTATGATGAAGCCATGTGACAATGCCTTTGGCCATTAGATTCATTTAAGTAATTATTGCATAGTTTTTAACCTTTTGGTGTCATGGACCTTGGATCAGTTAGGATTAAATTCAGCTGGAAGTGACCAAAACTTCAAATAACTATGGCTTAAACAAGGTAGTAGTTTATTTTTTCTGTAAACGTAAGCAATCTGTAACTAGAATGTCATCTCCATGATCATCAAGGATTCTAATTTATTTTCCTGTTACCTTCAACACTTGATTTCCACCTCATATTCCAAGATGGCTCATCAAACCCCAGCCATCATGTTGATGGAAGGAGGATGGAGATAATTTCTTTTTCTTATTTAGTAACATGGTCATCTGTTGATGCCTTGCTGCAAGGGAAGGTGGATAGGGAAGTCTTTATTATGACATTTCTGTTTTCAGCTAAAAATGAAGGTAAGGGTGAATATTGGTAGGGTTGACAATCATCATTCTATGTGACAGACACCTTTAAGAATCTTTTCAACTACAGGGAAAAAAAAAAAGGAATGAGAAAAAAAACTATCACATGGAGACTAAACAAATGCTACTTAAAAACCAGTGGGTCAACAATGAAATCAGGAAATACCTCGAGACAAACAACAATGAAAACACAACCTTATAAAATCTATGGGATGCAACAAAAGCAGTTCTAAGAGGGAAGTTCATAGCGATACAAGCCTTCCTCAAGAAACAAGAAAAATCTCAAAAGACTCTTTTTAAATGCTAAGATGTCTTTAGAAAAATTCACATATGCATACACACATTTTTAATATGATTTTAGGATGTTTTTCAGACTTCCCCTCTGATAGAGTCTTACCAAGTTCCCCAGAAATATGAAAATATGTAAATGACACTTTCATCAGCACCACCCTTGTCACAAATAGGATTCTCCAGGAAGCAGATCTGAGATGGAGTTAGAAGTTTTAAAGATTTTGGTGGGGGGAAAACACTTGTCAAAATAAAAGGAGAAGAAATAGGGTTTGGCACATGGGAGGCATCAGATAACTATGCAGAACTGAGAAAACTCTGCTAAATCAGTGGGGGGATTTTTGAGCAGAGACTGCCTTTTAGAGAAGTCTCACACCGGACAGAAATGGCAAGGCCCCACTGCCTTGCTTAATCATTGACTGGTGTCTTTCCTAGCTAGAGTGAGACCTTGAGGGTAATGCTTAAGGGAGGTCCTAAAGGAGATATAAGCTAGAGGCTCTCTACTAATCACAGGCTTTGCAGCTGGGCAGGAGTCCTTTCTTGAAGGGATATGAGTGGTACATCCATTGTCTGCAACAACCAGCTACCATTCAGAGGTTTAAGTTACCATAGGACCATCAAAGCCTGCTGTGGGTGTTAATGTCACTCTTGCAAAATTATACCTCTGTGTTAGCACTGAAATTCATGGAGATCTTTCCCATTCTTTGATCTTGCATATTGAGTTTATGATGAAGCCATGTAACAGTGCCTTTGGCCATTTGTAATGAATGGCTTAAGAAAGGAGCAGGACAGCATCACTGTAGGATAACAAAATGGAGGAGAAGCTTCAACAACTGAGCCATCTGTGGCTGAAATGTCATCTCTACCATCACCTACTAACCTGAGAGGGGCTAATGTCGGTCAACAATTAGAGTCTTGGACACTCCCCATTTTCCGAGAGCGAGTTTAGTGGTAACAATTGCTCTATCAGGCCAAAGAGTGATATGCCAATGTTCTATGTCCAGTTCAGGAAGGAAGACTGTAGATTCTACATGAAGAATGTTGACAAAATTGTTGATTACTTAAAATGATCAAAATGGAGCTCAGTTAGTCTTGTAGAAGTTCAGCTCACCTCCTGTCATGAGTTCTTGATTATTCACATAACTTAAAGCCTAGGAGTTGTTATCATACTTAGGAAGTTATCAGCAAGTTGCTGCATAACTTATCCACAAATGATGAGTTTGCTCAGTGCCAGGAAGGCCTCCACCATGACAATATGTTAACCATCTAGTGAAAATGTGAATTTGAGATATCCAGTGTCATTTTTTTCTTTCTTTCTTTTTGGGCAACAAGTGTTGAGAGCTGATATAATTATACTCTTCAATTCATGGCATACTAACTCATTGTACTATTTAAAGCTTTAGCCTTAATTTAATTTTATTTTCCCCTTATTATTTTCAATCCCCGACATAGGCACTCACTCTTGTATGTTTACTATATGTCCTCCAATAGGTCTGTATCTTTGTAAAATCTGTATGGTTTTTCTATGTGTATCTGTATTTTAAATTTCTATGCACATTACTCTATAGATCTCCCTTAATTTTTAAAGTTATACTCATGTTGCTGTATATCCGTCCAGTTCTTTGCTTCTAACTGCTGCCTAGGATTCCAGAGCATGCATCCACACCACTTTATTGACCCCCTCCCTAGCGATAGATCTCTTAGGTCACCCCCAACTCCTCGATGCCACCATCAGGGCTTCTGAGAGTCACATCTGCTGAGATAAGATACATGAAGTGTAAGCAGTAACTCTGCCTTTAAGGCACTCTCAGAGTTGGAACTACAAAAACTGTTAGAACAAGAAAAAAACTTCTAGCACAGTGATACCCAACAGGGGGTGATTTGGCTCACCTCAGGTCAGGAGACATTAGGCAATGTCTGGAAACATTTTTGATTGTCATGACTGGCATCTGGTGGGTAGAGGCTAAGAATGCTGCAATGCAGGATAGCTCCCTACAACAGAGAATTATTCAACCTAAAATGTCAACAGCACCGAGATTGAGAAACTGTTATAGCACAATTACTTGTCCCTCTGCAAATCTGTTCCCTTTATACATTCTTTGAGTTTTGATCTGGTTTGGTTTTCTTGCTTCTGCTTCCTTGATGTACTGTGACACTGACATTCCTTTCCTTGTTTGTCCTGCTTTATTTATTGGCTTTGACTTCTGCTCTGTCTTGTTCCTCTAACTGTGGTCACTTGTTTTGACTGGGATCAATTCATGGTAATTTCCATTTGTATATCTGCAGGCAGCTCCTACTTAATGGCTTGACTTTTCATCTCAGTTCTTCCCATTCCTTAATATAACACAGTAATATTTCTTGCTGTAAATCAATAACTTGATATTCTGATTCATATATCTGTGGAAGAGATATTAGTTATGAAATAATCTCCATTCTCCACTTCTACCTTACTAACTGGACCCCAATTTTATTCCAGGTGGAATCAGTAAAATATTAAATACCCAGGCCTCATTTTCAGTTATTCGTGACATGTAAGCAATCATTGTTGATGGGTTTTCCAAAATGTTCCTTAAAAAGAAGACCGACAACTCCCATGCTCGTTCTTTGCTCTCTACCTCTTCTTCTGTATATCTTCCTGGAATGTGGACATCTTGGGCATCTTGAATAATGAGGCAGCCCTGATAATGGAAGGAAATGACAGGAATAGTGGAGTAGAGAGATAGAGTTTGAATCCATGGTGGTAAGTGTAACCACTACACCAGCCATGGTTCACAACTTTGGACTTATTTTACGTAGGAGAGAAATAATACTCTATCTTTTTTTTTTTTTAACATCATTATTGGAGTATAATTGCTCTACAGTGGTATGTTAGTTTCTACCTTATGACAAAGTGAATCAGATATACGTATACATATATCCCCATATCTCCTCCCTCTTGCATCTCCCTCCCACCCTCCCTATCCCACCCCTCTAGGTGGTCACAAAGCACCGAGCTGATCTCCCTGTGCTATGCGGCTGCTTCCCACTAGCTATCTATTTTACATTTGGTAGTGTATATATGTCAGTGCCACTCTCTCACTTCGTCCCAGCTTACCCTTCCCACTCTTCGTGTCCTCAAGTCCATTCTCTACATCTGCGTCTTTATTCACTCTTATTTAATGATGATGTGAGCTTAGCTCATATGAATCCCCCACGTGCCCCATCCCATGATGGAAAGAGGAGCTTTCAGTGTGCTGGCAAAATGGAGTCTGAGCCTGGAAAGCTAAAGATACTAATTTTAGACCATGCTGGACTCATGAAAGTAAATTCTCCTCTATGAAGCCTCCCACCTGTCCGCCACCTTCTCCAGGTGATTGATAGACTTTGTCATCACCTGCCTGAAAGCCTCAAGATTCACATCATTACAAACCTTCAACATGAACTATCCACCTATGAAACCATTTTCTATTTCTAGCGAAATGTTATTTTAGAAGATGTTAACTATATATGTATATATATGTATACACACACACACACACACACACACACACACATATATATATATATATATAACATTATGTATTGTTTGCCTGAAAATATTAGCAAGAAGCAACATGTCATGATCTGGAAAACGTAACTGACCTTCAAACCTGGAGAAGGTGCCAAGTTTCCAAACTGACCAAGAAAATGGTCAAGAATCATTATTTATTTTAAAAGACCATTTCAGGGGAACAACTTCTTTTTTTCTTAGATGCCATCCCAAAATGTTTTGCATTTTTGTGGAGCTTAAGGAACGTGTGAACTTCATTCAAGGAAGCCAGAAAGCCCATGTCGATAGGACCTGAGCAATGGATGTGCTAAGTCTTTCATCGAAGGCCTGCCTTCTTTAACTGTCTCCATTCTGCCCTAGAAAAAGACATATCATGTAGCAAAGGATGTATTATGGTGTTGTTGGATCTATAGCTGTTCTTTATACATTGAAAAGAGGTTGTGCACAATAGTTTAGGTCATGGATAGCGAATATAAAGGTGTCACTGAGCTCCTCATCAATTATGATATTACTTTTGCAAGGCTGTATGAACAATAGTATTATCAATATCCCTCTAATCCAGAGACATCAAAAGTTCATATTTTAACTACATGACTCACCTGTTAAGGACATTTCAGAAACTATAAAATGAAAGTGACAATAATCCTTCTTAGGACACTACAACTGCTGAAGTGGAATCAGCTTAATGGATTTGGAAATATCAATGTAACCACCTCAGAATATGATATCTGCTTATCATATAAAGATAATGCTAGATCAAGGTACAGAGGTATTATAGGAACTGAGGAGGCTGAGATTCACTGTTTCTAGTCCTGGGGTATATCTAGGCCAGCCTGTAGCCTGAGGAATGACCTCTTTCCTCTGTCTACCTAAAGTGCAGGGGCAGACCCAGTGCTTGGGCTGTACTCTAAAGAGATTGCTGTCTGGCTGAATTAGTGCTGAGTCACTTGCATCTACCCAGGGGAGTTTTATGAAACTTCATGAAAGCCTGACCAGTGTCTTTATTTTTTTTTTTTTAAACCACTACTGACTTACTCTGACAGAAGGCATGAGAAAAGTTAGAGTTAATTCCTGGGGCAAAGCTGGAGAATGGAGAACATCAGGATATAACCAATAGCATAATATTAGGGAACACAGGTGTGCATGTCTATTGTTTGGATAGATAACCTTAAATCTTTCAGTCTCTTGGGACAAGCTGATTCTTCAAGATTTAATCAGATTGCCTTGAACTCCAACCCTTGTGGTCTTCCCCAATATCTCCAGGGATCTCAGAGGCTTCGTTTTCCTGATTCACTTTAGTTTTGAGTCCTGACTTCTGATTTATTCCCTTCTCCGTTGTGAATTTCATGTACAGCCTCTTTTTGGCATCACCAGGCTGGACATTATCTACATCCCTTTATTTTTTGAAGTGCAAGGATATATGACATAAGTAGCTGCCTTTCTGCAGGAAAAAGTAGGTACACAGTGGTTAAGTAATTTGCCCAAAGTCACCCAACTAGTAAGTTAGAAAAAAACAACATGGGAACTGACAATCTTGCGACAAGGCAAACAATGACTATACGAAGTGATAAGAAGTGCTGGAATGGAGGGATGGAGGGTGGTGGTCAGTTGCTCTGCCTGGTAGAGAAAGAATACCCTCAGACAGGGAAGACTGTATTACACTAGAGTCAAGTCTTGAAAGACAAATAGACACTCAAAAGTTAGAGGGAAGGTAGGGAATATGGGAACAAAGACCCAGAGGCAGGAGACTATGGCAGTTATCCTGAATCACCAAATATGGGAAGGAGCAACAGCGGCTAGAAAGCTGCTTAGATAGAAGTGTGCCATGCTGAGGTTTCATACTGTGGGTATTAGGAGGCCACTGACGGATTTTGAGCAGGGGCATGGCATGACTGAATTCGTAGGTTTTGCTATTTTGATGATTCTTCTGCTTACTGGCAGTGCCCTTCTTCCCTACTGAAGCCTGTCACTGATGTGCTATTAAACCTGGTTCTATGTTCTCAGGAACTGCCCAGCATGAGCTGACTCACCGTAAGAGTGAGCACCGTCCCAGACATGCCATCATCTCCTCCCCAATTACGAGAAAGCCACCTCCTCTCCATCATATCTCTGGGTGTTTCGCTGTCCCAAGTCAGAAGAAGACAGCTTGAGAGATTTGAGCCAACCGCCTTCTAACTGCATCTCCACCTTCCCTTTGGAAACAAAATTACAGCCCATGGAAGAGAAGGATCACCCCACCAACACACAGGCCCTATAATACGTATGATGCTGGCCTCAGCCAAGCCTCTATGACCCACCCAATCACATTCGCTACTCCTCTCCCTTAAAGGCTCTGGGACTTGAACCAGCAGCCACTTCTCTGCATTGCAGGTGTCTCAGAAATGAGGTTCCTTGCTCACTCTACAGCAGTTAGAGGCATAAAGTGCTCTTGAGAGAGACTCTCACTGGTTCTAAAAAATAATGCTCTTTTAAGTACAGCGAGAGTACTCTCTTATAATTTATTTAAGAGGTCATAAAGTTTCTGCCAGCTCTGCCTTTTCAAACCCCAGCCTCAAATTCTAAACCGGAGCACTGAGCAGCCATTATCTTAAAATTCTCCTAATCATTCTGTGTAACCTTTCCCCAAATAGTCTAATAGCGTAAAGAGTTTTCCTTCAAAGGAAAGGTTCCAAACTTCATTTCTGATTTTTTTCCCAAGGCGGTTGAAACTACCTGAAATGTACATAAGACTTATACAATGGAAATAAAATTACCTTAGTAAGACTTTAAACTCATGTTGAGTTTCTGGAGCTATAGTTCTTCTCTACGACAGGCCTGAGGCAAAATGATACCATAGGAAATATTTGCACATACCTTGTTGGCAAAATTTCTCTCAAGGATGTCTGCTTTCAGATTTTATACCTTAGTGTGTCTGTACAGTCATGTAGTACCTCTCTCAGAGTAATTTTCATTTTGAGACTAATTGCTACATCACAGGATCCGGATTTAACCGTAGCTGAGACTTGGATGAGTCAAGCAGTGGGGTTAGGTGACTCCTGACCCTCTTTAACGAATACCAATATACATTTATTAATTAACCCAGGAGTGTGAAATCTCTAGGAAAGATAAATCTTGAATTGTGTTCACAAATTGCCTTTGGAAGGCAGCTATGCTCACCACTATACCACCAACGCTTGCCTTTGGACTTATATAGACATGCCTGATGGACTTGGGAGCCAGGGAGCTCAGTATCAGTAATCATATGATTATATATGTGTATGATGATTTAATTCCTGTTTACCTCTTCCACTAGACTGTTAAGCTCCATGAGGGTGGGCGCCAGGACTGTTTTTTCTCATCATTATATTTCCCATACACACCACAGGGTACATAAGTGTAAATCTGTACTTGTGGGTAGAATAAAATGGCCTGGAAGCTACTTGAGAGAGACACATGAGACAGAGGAAAAGGAATGGGTGTCTTAGTCATCTCAAGCTGTACTAACAGTCTTGGCGGCTTAAACAACAGAAATTTATATTTTACATTCCTGGAGGCTGGAAAATCCAAGATCATGGTGCTGGTCAATTTGGTTCCTGGTAAGATCTCTCTTCTTGGCTTCCAGATGGCTGCCTTCTTCCTGTGCATGGTGGCATGGCGGTAGTGGTAATGTGGGGAAGGAGGGGAGGGGGAAAGAATCGCTTCCTGTTCTTATAAGGCCACAGTCCTATGGAATTAGGACCCCTCCCTTATGACCTTATTTAACCTTAATTACCTCCTAAAGACCCTATCTCCAGATACAGTCACATTGGAAATTAGGGCTTCAGCATATGAATTTTGGGAGGACATAAACCTCTAGCAATGGGTTTCAGAGACAGAAGGACCTGAGGTAAAATTTACTTATGATCTGTACAGTCTCCAGTAGTTTAAAGTTTCTGAGTCTCAGTTTCCTTATATGAAAATGAAGATAATAATAGCTACCTGCAGGTTTATGAGAAGGATAAGTAATATAAACAACACTTGACTCAGGACTTAGGTCAGGAACCCAATAAATATTGGCCCTCTTGTTTATCTTTATGGGGCTTTCTTATGACTGGCTTCAGATGGGACTGAGACATGCCTGGCAAACACTGGGGGTGGGATGTCCAGAAGCCTCTTTACATGGGGATCCTTGATGAGGAAGAATCTGTGTTCAAGAAGCCTGACTCACATAGGTGAGATGAGTTTGAGTGATGACTGATTTGTCTGAACCCTCCTTTAACTTGTACCTAAGTACTATGGTGACCAGGGGCAGGAACAAAGAATAAAGATGTTGTCAGTAAAAATGGTGATGAACAATTTCACTATAAAGCCTGCGTATGGAATATTAATAGCCTTACTTTGGTATTTCTCTAACAGAATGGAGGGAGGGAGAGAGGGAGACAGAGAGAGAGAGAGAGAGAGGGAGGGAGAGAGATTGAAAGAGAGATTCTTTGCTATTCTTTGCTATAACACAATAGAACAAAGTCCAAGTCTGGAATCTTGAGTTCTCTGGTGTTCTCTGGTAAAAGTGCCCAGTGAATATCTGATGAGAAATGGTGGTGCCTTTCTGACTTGACAATACCCAGCAGATGCCTGACAGGAAGGAATACTTCAGAATTTGTGTCCAGGTAGAAGCAGACATTTTCCAAAGCAAATCTCCTAGAAATACTGTATCTTCTTTTCAGGTGGATGAAATGCAACCTGAGCAGAAAAGAGCCAAAAGATGGGATGCTCTCGATGATTACTGTTAATATGACTTCTCTGATAAATCTAGAGGTCTATAACTGCCTGGTATTTTTATTGGCTACTTAGTGAGTTGTACAGGGAAGAGAGCTGGATCTGCAACCAGAAGTCCCACCTGGAGCAAACTGAATTCTGTTACTTGCTAGGTATATAATCCTTTTTTTAGACTGCAAGGACTAGCTTCTTTATATGTATCATGATGATCATTATATTACCCTACAGGATGATTGTTTAGATTGAATGAAATAAAGTATGAAGCACTTTGCACCTAGTGGGTAGTGAACACATTTATTGAATTGAGTTGCCTGGGCAGCAAGACTTGTGGAATGTTTCCACCCCTACAATCCACTAGCTGTGTCCACTTTAGCAAGTCTTTAATAATTGCTGACTTATTACTAGATTCTACCTCCAAGCAATCTGGCAATCCTACCAGTTTCTCTGATCTGTTTCTGCCTTGCCAAGTTCTATTTTTTTAAATTTGTTTTGCAATCCATTGGTAATAGGGACTGGCTGTGAGACTGCAGCTTCATTGCAGAGGTAGCATTTTTGAGTGAACCCCCATGGTGGTCCCAAGAATGGCGACTGGACTGCTGCATGGAATTTGTGAGACCATTTCATAAGTGATGTTTTCCAGAGGAACTCTGGTTTCATCAATTCCAGAGCAAACTTTGGACCTTGGTCAAGGTTTTGTAAGCATTTGTACTCTCTGGGGCCAAATTCTTAATTTATAAAAGAGAAGGTGTTGAGGTGGAGGAGATGGGTTTAAAAAAATGCAGTGACTCAGTGCTAAGGACAATCAGTCCTAAAGAGAAATGGTTGGTTTACCCTGAATTAGATCCTTTAATTTTGGCAAATGTGAAGCTTATAATAGATTGTTATGAGAAATTAATTGGCATCTTGTATTATTTTTCTGTGATGTATGTTCTTTCTTTAGAAACAAGAGGACTTAAATTGGGCTTCTTCCCAAGGTTTGGGCTCTCCTTGTCCCCAAGAGAGGATTAACAGGTTTTTGTGAAAAATAGAAAGAGTTTTAGGCATACCAAAGCTGACCCGAAAGAGCAGGAGAGAACTCTGATGGTATTTTGTGTTCTCACTGGCTAATTGCTCTACCCAAGAAGTTCATGCCTCAGACACTGAGAAGGAACACGAAAGGGTTGCAGGTGGCCCAATGAGGGCACTTGGAGGTGGCAGGACCTGGGAGTGAATGCCTGCCTGTGAGTACGAGGGCATGGCCACTGGACTCAGTGAAGTGTCCCTGGTGAGGCTTGGTGCAGAGGGAGTAGAGCCTCAGACTTTTTTTTTTTTTTTTAATTAATTAATTAATTAATTAATTAATTTATTTATTTATTTTTGACTGTGTTGGGTTTTCGTTTCTGCGCGAGGGCTTTCTCCAGTTGCGGCAAGTGGGGGCCGCTCTTCATCGCGGTGCGCAGGCCTCTCACTGTTGCAGCCTCTCTTGTTGCGGAGCACAGGCTCCAGACGCGCAGGCTCAGTAGTTGTGGCTCACGGGCCCAGTTGCTCCGCGGCATGTGGGATCTTCCCAGACCAGGGCTCGAACCCGCGTCCCCTGCATTGGCAGGCAGACTCTCAACCACTGCGCCACCAGGGAAGCCCCAGAGCCGCAGACTTTTGAAAGGGTTTCGTAGGCCTGGTCAGGGAGCATCCTCATCAATCCACCTGATGGAATGATAACCAGACGCCTCATTCTTGTCTTAATAGGTTAGAGTTCTAGTAAAATGATGTGAGGGTGAGGAAACCATGAAAATTTATGATTTCGGACATCTTGCTGGCCTTGGTCAACAGATGCAGGATTTTAGTCCGTTTAGTAAAAGTAAGGAAATATGACATGTCTTACACATTGAGGGCTGTTGAGCAAATTATACATGTTACTATTCCACCTAACCCTGGAATAAAGAACTACTCCTCCAGTAAATTACTTACATGCCTAAATGGGAACTGGTTATGAAACCTTTACTGTTTTGTTGACGGGAAAGTTTTCTTAAAAACAAAAGCATAAAAGAAGCAAAATATAAAATCAGCATATTAAAAATTTAGAAACAGTCTAAATATCCATTAGCAGAGAATAGATAAAGTGTGAAGTTTTAATACAAAGGAAATCAATGGCAATATATCTCAGACTTTAGTGTGCATCTCTATCATGCAGGGACCTTGTTAAAATGCAGATGCTGATTCTGTAGGTCTGGGGTGGGTCTCAGGATCCCACATTTCTAATAGATTCCCAGGTGATGTGATGCTGCCGATCCAAGACACTACCTGGAGGAAGGTTCTATCTAACAGTTAAAGTGCACCAGAGCTGCACCTGCCAAGATAAAGAAATCTCAAAAATATATCTTTGAGGTAAAGAAGCATGTTGTAGAAGGATGTGTAGGATATAATACAATTTAAATAAAATTGAAACAATGAAAAACAATGTTGCATATTTTTTATTGAGGCATGACATGTATATAGTGAAAGTGTAAAAACAAGGGTAAGATTGATAAACATTAAAATCATAATACTGGCTATCTTTGGAGGAATTGGAGAGGAAAGAGATTGAGGAGATTATACATGGGGCTTTGATATGATCTGCAGTGTTCATTTCTTAAGCTTGGTGGCGTGTACAAAGGTGTAACGTTATTTTCTTTATTTTTGTATGTCAGTATGTGTGTGTGTGTGTGTGTGTGTGTGTGTGTGTGTGTGAATTCAGTTGTCCAATAGAGATTCTGTATAAAAATTTGAGCTTTTTCCTTGTGATCTTTTGTTTTGAAGATACAGTTAAAGAATAATCTCAACTGATTTTATTCCTTGGAGGCATGGAAGATGGGTAAAAGACAACAGTACTATACTGAGAAAAAGGAAAAAAAAATATTTAAGAAGAGATACTATATTTTCTTAAGTATCTTCAGCAGAGGTTTCTGTTTTTTCCATGATAGGTAATTCAACACATATTTTATTGTTAACATTTAACATTTGCCAACGAGGGACTTCCCTGGTGGCGCAGTGGTTAAGAATCCACCTGCCAATGCAGGGGACAGGGGTTCGAGCCCTGGTCTGGGAAGATCGCACATGCCGCGGAGCAACTAAGCCCATGAGCCACAACTACTGAGCCTGCTCTCTAGAGCCCACGAGCCGCAACTACTGAGCCGGCGTGCCACAACTACTGAAGCCCGCACGCCTGGAGCCCATGCTCCTCAACAAGAGAAGCCACTGCAATGAGAAGCCTGCTCACCGCAACTAGAGAAAGCCCGCGCACAGCAGCGAAGATCCAACACAGCCAAAAATAAAATAAATAAACAAATAAATTTATAATTAATTAATTAACTAACCAATTAAATTTGCCAATGAATAAACATTGACATTCTGGTAAAAGAGGAGCTTGTGTTAACACTGGAAGGGTGTTAATTAAAAACAGCTCGTATTTTATCATTAACTACATGTAGCATTGATGTACTTACAAGGAAACATTTTCTGTTATTCTATTCCTGTTTAAAATTAGGATCTTTTTTTTGAAGGAAATTAAAGAACTAGGAATTTTAGTGAATAAAAATAAATGTCACAGAGAGAAAAAATGGTAAGATCAACAAGAGATAAATGGGCAAAATACACAAATAGTATTCTCACAAAAGCAGAAATACAATTTATATACAAATATCTAGAATTATGTTCAAGTTCACTAGGTTTGAAAAAAATGCATAACAAAACAGCTATGAATGATGCTTTTTGCCCTTCTAATGAGCAAAAAGCTTTTATTTTTTCTTTAAACTATAATATTTAATTTTGCCGAGGATGTGTTACTCCGAGCACTTTCATTTAATTGGTATTAGAGTAAATTGTAACAATTTGGAACCCATTTGGCAGCATGTGCCAAGAGTCCTGAAATGTTCATTATGTCTCCTGAAGAATCTCATTTAAGAATTTTATCTGAAATTCAGAAAATATGCATAAATATTTTCATCACAATTTTATATATAATAGTGAAAATCCTGAAGTAACCTAAGTTGATTTGGATCCTACAGAAAGGATGTGAAGATGAGATTATATATATAAGAGATTTATTGGACAAATCTGTGAAAGATAAAGAAGGGGGAACAGAGTTGGAAGAGCCTTCAGATTGCAACGTAGTTCTCAGAAAGTCTCAGCTATACTGATGGGGAGTCCTTGAACAAAGGTTGTAGGGTTCCTGCTTTGGGTAGGAATATCCCGGCTCTAGTTCGCACTGTGTGCTCAGTCACTGGCTGGGAGCAAGCGGTCCAAGAGGAGCCTGACCTTGGTGTGAACACCATGTCAGAGCCAAGGAACGGTGCCTGGAGCGGTCAGTGAACTATGCTTCCTGCCACCGTTCCTCTTGTAGATCTGAGCAGTGCACTTCCATGACGCCACAGAACTGCTATGTCTAGAAGATAAAATTTTAGGGTAAGTTACGCTCTGATGAGGGTAAGCTTGATGATGTAACAAACAACCACCTTCATGACATAAAAAATAAAATTCTAATTCTTGCTCAAGTCACAGTCCGATCAGGTATTTGGTAAATGGCCTTTCATGTGGTGATTCAACAGTGCAGATTCTTTCCAACATCTTGGATTCCTGAGTCTTTAGCTTGTTCCTCTATAACCAGTTGAGAGAAGAAGGAAGGGAGGGCAGAGGGAAGATTTGGAAGACAGACTTAGGAGTGACATACATTACTCTCACCTGTAGTCCGCTGGCTAGAATGTAGCTAATCTAACTGCAAGGGCACCTGGGAATGAAGAGAAGCACATGGGTGCTGGCACTAAGAGTACCAATATTCTGCCACATCCATGATCCATCCATTCAGCAGAATATTATGCAGATATTTACAAATGTCTTTAAAACTCATCCTTAATTTTATTGAAAGCTACAGGTAAAGGTAATAAGATTATAAGCTATATATATTAACTTTAAAAAATAAATCTACGAAAAGAAATAATTCAAGAAAGAAATTTTCTCAAATATCACCATAATTGTCTTAGAACATGCCATTGTGGAAGTTTTTCCTTGTAACTATTTGTTATTTTTCAGTCATTTTCTATGCATTCCTGTAAATTGCTATTTTATATTTTACAAACATAATCTATAATAGAAGATACGAAGGAGTTAACTCCAGGCTGTTAATATTAATTACTGAAAGACTGGGTCAGGAATGGGGAAGGGTGAGCTGAATAAAAGGAAACAAAATTATTACAGTTAAGAGAAATAGTCTATAAAGGTAAAATACCCTCCAGACATTTAGTACAGAAATTTAGCAGAAGTTAGAGTTTAAATTTCAAGATGTAATATTATTTATTTTTGAAAAACAAATTTTTTATAACTCCTCAAATTTAAGGAACTTCTACATTGTTAACATGGGACAGTTTTGAATATAGGCCTCTCTGATCCGCTGAAATGTCTGCACTCTGCCCTTCTCCTCTTCCTTGGCCGCCTCTGCTCTCAACGACGAAGCTGCTCTTGTCCACTACTAATGCTCTGCTCTGGTTTCTTCCAATGCCACGTTCTCTCCCAGTAGGTTAGTGCTGTTTAACTAAATGACAGCTTTAATGTCAACCGCTACTGCAGCCGTTAACCCACTCCTGATTAAGCAGGATTCGTGCCACACATGTAGTGAAACCAATATTTTAAAACAAAGTAAAACAGCACACACACATAACCTAAAAAACACAGCACTGGACACATTTTAGAGTAACTTTTTATCCTAAACATGCTGAAATGAAGTGAACAAATGGTAAATTCAGTTCTCTTTTCAAAACCAATCAGCCATTACCAAAATAAATTAATCCGACTCTAGGGGTCTCCATTCTATAGCATGTTTACTTCTGTTCGTTGGCTTCAATCTTGGAGGCCAGATGGGACTAAGACCAGCTGAACTTTCTTTCTGATTGGTTTGGGGTTGCTGTAGCAGCTGAAGATGATCTCTGGGGAATTTGGTTGGCGTGATTTCTGTCCCCTAAACGAAGAGGCTCACTTTATCTTCAACCTTGATCCTCTAAATCTACTTATTTGCCATACACAGATACCAGCTACAAGTTGGCCTAGAATTTTAACCACTGTGATTTATTTGATGAAAATTCACCACAATTATCCTTATCTGGACCAATTTTGCACTGACTACTAGATTGGGCTCTGATTTGGGAAACCTTGGAAAGAAATTGTAGGTGGCGTATTTGCATAAAATAGCCAATAGTGCACTTACTTCATAATATGCTGGTCTGATTTAATTTGTGATTAGAAGGAAAGAGTCTAGATTCCCTCAGAAACCATAGAAATAGCAGAGCTAACGGATGTTCTCTGGAATGAGCCTTGATTCATCATGGAACCGGGTCTAGCCACTCTTGGGTGGCAGTTCTTAGGCTTTGGAGACCAGATTATGATGAACAGACTCATTAGGTGATTTTATGTGTGAATACAATGCATCCATGAGAACTGTCACATGTATGATTTGTGAACTTTGGACTTTGGAGATGTGTTACAACTCAACCTATTAACACCCACCGTTCCAAACATGGATGTTAGATGAGCAACTGCTGGTGATTCCTGCATATGTCCAATCCTTTGTGATCTTCCACGTTTGGTTGCTACTTATTTTATTCCCCACTGCCTAATTCAAAGGCCAGATATCTGACTTAGCTCCACACAGATGATGGTGTAGAATATTTCCCTCTTTCTGTTCTTGGGTTGCAGGTAAATGATTGTCTGTACTAATACTGGGAAAAGAAAGTCAGAATCATTCAACACTTGGCTTAGAATTTGTTCTGTTTTGTTTTGTTTTTTGGCCATGCCGTGCTGCATGTGAGATCTTAGTTCCCGGACCAGGGATCAAACCAGCACCCCCTGCAGTGGAGGCACGGAGTCTTAACCACTGGACTGCCAGGGAAGTCCCTTGGCTTAGATTTTTATCAACACGCTTTGGGGATTGTTACTGAGGTGTAATTAATAATATTGTCTCATCTCCAGGTGAGTTTCTTTGACCTACTGCTGACTCAGCACTTCTTTTTTCTGTCATGGCTTCAGCATAGTTGAGGAACAGCTGGCATTGGCTGTGTGGAAGTCTAACTGACAAGGAAACAAGGATTTGCACTCCCACCTCTTCATACTCAAATTGGTTCTTTTTTAGCAATTCTTTAACCTGTTTCTATAGTTAGTTTTAAAGTTAAGTCCTGCCTCGAAGTAATGCTCTTTATTTTGGTGGTGTTTATCCCTCCTGTTTGCCCACACGTTGGAATAATTACCTTCCTGAGCAGTGGGTCTCCCCAACACCTATAGGGGAGATGCTCCATTGACCAGCTGTCTCCCTCCCCAGGAGTCTGAGAACAACTGAACTCAGTGCAAAAGGAAGACCAATGTGTTATTTCCACCCTGTACCGCCTTTGCAAAGAGTCAGGTGCACAAAGACTTATTTTGATTTGGGGATGGTTTTCCCCACGAGGCATAGCTCTTCCGTGACCATCTTCTTCTTCACTCTGGAGTTCACTCATCAACCACCTGTGAGAATAGCTGCAGAGGTGTGAGAAAATTAATAGGCTGGATGCTAGTAAACTTTAAAGATGAGAAGTACTTTACAACAGCTAATTATAATTTATTTAAGTATTAAAACTTTTTTAGTATGTGAAACTGCATCTATAGAATTTCTGTTGACAAGAAAAATATGCTGAAAACATCTTTGAGGCAAAACAAATAAAGTAGTTTAAGTCAAAATGATGATTCCCAAAATTTTCTTTTGGGACTCTTGGCTTAAAACCAAACTAAGTCCAACCAAATCAAACAAACCAAGCCAAACCATCCAAACAATAATGTCCTTAACGATGGCGAATATATCTTACTATGTCACCATATTATGGGGCAATGTTATGTGCTTAATAATATGAGTTTTGAAGTTGCAGAAACTAGATACAAATTCATGCTTTGCCAGTTTCTAGCTGTAAAATATTGGGTAGTTATTTAACCTTTCTTGAACTCAGTTTTCTCATCTGTAAAATGGGATATTGGGAGGACTAAGTACTATAATGTGTTTGTAAAATAGTGACTGATTCAAAATAAGTGCTTGATTAGTCTGTTTGGGCTGTTACAACAAAAATGCCATAGACTGGGTGGCTTAAAGAACAAAAATTAACTTCTCACATTTCTGGAGGCTGGGAAGTCCAAGGTTAAGGTGCTGGGAGATTTGGTCTGGTGAGAGCCCACTTCCTTGTTCATAATTGGCCATCGTCTTGGTGTGTCCTCATGGCAGAAGGGACGAGAACTCTCTGGGGTCTCTTTTATAAGGCACCAACCCCATTCATAAGCGCTCCACCTTCATAACCTAATCACCTCCCAAAGACCATACCTCCTAATATGAACACCTTGGGAATTAGGATGTCAATATATGATTTTTTTAGGGGGGCAGGGGTGACACAAAAAATTCAATCCATAACAGTGCTCAATAAAAACTAGAACTTAGGAGTTGTAAAACATTGCCCTTCACCCAGTGTGCACCAGGGTCTCATTTCTCCAAACCCATGAACTATGGCCAGCATCTGGACTGATTGGTGATATTGAGACTAATTAATTGCTGTCCTTGGTGCACCTGTGTTTTAACATTTGCTAATATTACCCTTATGTAATAATATGTTGTGAGACTATTTCAAAGTGAAAAAAAAAAAAGCAAAGTAGCCTCTTCATTCTCTAAAACTCCCCCACCTTACATTTCACACTTCTTACCCTTTTAACAGACCTCACACTAAAAACAAACTAATAAAACAAACAAAAAATTCAATCCAAGCAACAAAACACTCCTTTTGGAGACTATTGTATTGATGTGTTGTGTAAAGACAAATGTAAAATGCAGATAGACAATAGCAAAAAACTTAAAATCCTCTGCTGGTTTCGGAAAACCTTTCCTAAGTTATTGAAGTTACTTTGAGTTACTTCATATGTTTGACTGAGAGCCAGCTTATCTCCCTTGTTATCTTTTGCTTGATCGTCTGTCTAGAGCAAAGACTGTCTCTCTGTCTGTAGAGGAGATGGCATAGCCTTTGTTGAGTTCTAAATTAGGAAACATTTGTTCTAGTTCTGAATTGGCCCCTGACTTGCTGTGTGACTCTGGCTTCCTCATATAACTTCTCTGATCCTTAGTTTACTCTATTGGTAGCATGGTATATATAAGTGGTAACTATTGGGTCTTAATAATGATGCTATTTTGGCAAAATATATAGGAATTCTTAAATCTATTATTTTCTCAAGAATTCACCATTTGAGATAAACAAAAAGAAAAATAAGAATATAGTGGCAGCACAAATAAGGTTAGCAATGGCTTTGGCCTTCGAATTTAGGCAGTTCTTCTGATAACTCAGCTGAACCTTGAGGATTTTTTTTTTAATTTAATGCTAAGTAGGCCAAGAGAACTTCAAACCAAAGCTGGCTTTGCTTGTTTTTTTTTTTCCCTAAGCACAAGCTACAGACCTTGTTCTTCTCACCCAAGAGACCTGAAGATAAGGCGTGAAAGAGAAAACCAGCAGTTAGGATTACCGCCTCAATGAGAGGGCAGGAGAGATGGAAGGAGAGAGGGAAGGAGGGGGAGTGAGAGAAAGACTGAGAATCTGAACAAGAGCTACATGTTGGTCATTCAGAAATCATAGAGTGAAAGGAACACCCCTCATGACTAACATTTACTTGGGTACAGTAACGCCATTAGTGCACTGCCCAGTATACGGGATACTCAACTTTTGTGGTGTTATCTGACAAAGTTGGGGTGCTATACCTTTTCAGTCAAAGAGAAAAATCACCTTTGGCTGTTTTCCTGATTAAGAAATCAGGGGATTGAAACCAGGCTTTTACTGTAAACAATCTGACTTGGATCAGGCTTGGTTGGAAAGTAGCAGTAGCTGGAGGATGGACCGCAGTTATTGGGACTTGTTCTGGATCTTTCTGTGAATCAAATACAGCACAGTTCAGTGCTTAAAAGCATAGACTCTGAGTTTGAATTCCATCTCTGCTACTATTTATATGGCCATGGGTGAGTCATTTGACTGCATATCTCAGTTTTTTCATCTTTAAACTGAGAGCTACTACTAATCTCTATCAATGTAGTAAAAAATTCAACTTTGCACTAAGAGTGGTCTGGCCTTTGCCCTACTTGAGGTTATCTGTAAGCCCTTGGAATGTCTTGCCTGATGAGGGTGTCTTTGTTTACCTGGGGGCTTTGAGCCATGCCAGAAAGTCTAATAGTGTGATTTATGGTGGGGATGTTGAATTCTATGCTATCAGTTTGACCTGTGAAGGCACTGGAAACTGATGTTAGCTGTGCGGGCAGTCAATGATGGAGCCCCAGTAAAGATTCCAGAATTCAGGTGAGCTTTCCTGGTTGGCAATGCTCTGTGTGTACAGTCACCCATCATCACCAGGAGGTGTCAACACTGCCCATGACTGCACGGGAGAGGACACGTGGAAGCTGATGTGGTACCCTCCTGGACTCGGCTCTATGCATCTCCGCACTTGGCTGATTTTTTTTTAAATTTTTATTTTATATTGGAGCATAGTTGATTAACAATGTTGTGTTAGTTTCTGCTGTACAGCAAAGTGAATCAGTTATACATATACATATATCCACTGTTTTTTAGATTCTTTCCCCATATGTCATTAGAGTACTGAGAAGAGTTCCCTGTGCTATACAGTAGGTCCATATTGGTTATCTATTTTAAATATAGTAGTGTGTACATGTCAATCCCTTGGCTGATTTTAATCCGTAGTTTTTTGGTTTTTTGGTTTTTGGTTTTTTTTTGGCTGTGCCGCACAGCTTGCAGGATATTGGTTCCCCTACCATGGATTAAACCCAGGCCCCCGCAGTGAAAGTGCAGAGTCCTAACTACTGGACCATCAGAGAATCCCCTAATCTATAGTTTTTAGCTTGTAATAAACTGTAACTGTGAGTCTAACAGCTTTCAGTGAGTTCTGTGAGTCCTTGCAGTGAATTATTGAAACTAAGGGTTTTCTTGAGGATTCTGAACTTTCAGTTGGGTGTCAGCAGCGAGACAGTCTTGTGGTCTGTGTTCCCTCTGACTTCACACATTCTTATAGGGCTTTGTAGAGGATTAAGTTGGATAATAGATGTTAAAGACAAATATGCCTGGCACAGAGCAAACTTTCAATAATTCAGCTATTGTCATTGTTTATTAATTTGAAGTTATACCAGGCAAGACCTGAGAAGTGACTCAGCCAAGGTTGTCAAATTTAGCAAATAAAAATACCGAACATACTTATTCTAAAAAAAAAAAAATGTTCATCTGAAATTCAAATTTAACAGGCCTTCCTGTATTTTACCTGGCAACCCTAAACATAGCCCAATGTTTTCATTTTCTAGATGAAGAGGCTATATCCACAGGGGTTAATACACTGGTATCCATAGTTAGAATGTGGTTGATGTGGGATAAGAATGCAGATCTTTTGATTCCCACATACTTAGGAAAAACCTAAAATACGCTACAGGTACAGGAGAAATACCTTGAAAGGAAGACTAATAAGGGAATATAAATGCTGGTGATGTATAATGAGGGGTTGAAATTGCCCATTTATAGCCACTCAATCAGAGAACCCTAAGAGGTCTCCTGGGTTCTATCCAAGGAGTGATCACTTGACAGAGAAATTTAAATTTTGTGTGTTAGGACAGGCCATTTGAAATCTATTCTGAGCATTATATCTACTCAATGCTTTGCTACTGTAAATATTTTCCAAACCTGTTTGAAGGAAATTGGTATTTTCTGGGTAACTGTCACATGTACTTTGAATTTTACTGGTGGTCTTTCCTATGGTTGCTTAGTTCTTTACAATTTATAAAGCATTAGTACTTCATCTTCACAATAACTTGGAGGGGTAGGCTGAGCAGATAGTAAAATCTCAGTTTTACAAATGAGTAAACTGGGGCTTCAAGAATGTTTGGCATGCCCACATTCACTGGCTGGTATGCTCACATTCACTGGCTGGTATGCTGAGGAGAAGGTATGGCAACTTCCAACTCCTGGTCCAGGGATTTCTTTACTATTCAATGGTTTATGATTCCAGACACATATAGCGAGATTATAAATGAATTACAGAACCATTTCCTTCTGTATTAGTCTTCTCTTGCTGCCATAACAAAATATCATAGACTAGGCGGTTTTAATGACAGAAATTGACTTTCTCAAAGTTCTGGAGGCTAGAAGTCCAAGATCAAGATGCCAACATGGTTGGTCTTTGGATAGGGCCCTCTTCCTGGCTTGTAGATGGCCTCCTTCTCCCTGTGTCTTCAGATAGCTTCTTATTTGTGCACTCAACAGAGAGAGAGAAAGAGATCTCTGGTGTCTCCTTTTTTGGTTTGTTTGTTTGCATTTTAAAGAATTTTTAAAAATTTTAGTGAAATATAGTTGATTTACAATGATGTGTTAATTCTGCTATACAGCAAAGTGATTCAGGTACATATATATGTATTTTTTATATTCTTTTCCATTATGCTTTATCACAGGATATTGAATATAGTTCCCTGTGCTATACAGTAGGACCTTGTTGTTTATCCATTCTATGTGTAATAGTTTGCATCTGCTAATTCCAAACTCGCAAACCTTCCCTCCCCGCCCCCCGTTGACAACCACAAGTCTGTGAATCTGTTGTGTCTCTTCTTATGAGGACATCAGTCCCATCACATTAAGGCCCTAACTTTATGATGTCATTTAACCTTAATTACCTCCTTAAAGCCTTCATCTCCAAATACAGTCACATTAGGGGTTAGGGGCTTCAAAGTGTGAATTTTGTGGGGACACAGTTCAGTCTATAACACCTACATTACATACCTTTGCGTGCTCAGTCATTTGTTAATGTCAAGTGACTTAATGGGAAAGAGTGAGATTTCTAAATGAGACCGATGAGGTCCACTCCTACCTTCTTCCCCACATACCCACATAGTAGTTAAACTGTTAATACTTCAGTCAGTTTAACCTCCATGAGCCTCAATAACGACAACACCTCATAGGGCTGTTGTGGGCAAGAAAATGAAATGCTGTTGGTAAAGTGCCTAACATTTACAGAAGAAATTGTTCAAATACTAATGCCCTATCCCTTTTGATGCCACAAATAAGGAATAAAATGAAATAGTGATTAACTTGTCTTGATCATTATATTTTTACTTTTGGGGGAGAGAATTGTGTGATTGTTCACCAATCAAGTTCTTAAATAATGTTTTTTCCTAAATTGTTTTCCTGTTTCTCATTTTCAAACTGCATTTGCTCTTTTTTTTTCCTTTTAATTAATTTGTTTATTTTTGGCTGCGTTGGGTCTTTGTTGTTAAGCGTGGGCTTTCTCTAGTTGTGGCGAGCGGGGGCTACTCTTCATTGCGGTGCGTGGGCTTCTCATTGTGGTGGCTTCTCTTGTTGCGGAGCACGGGCTCTAGGCTCTCGGGTTTCAGTAGTTGTGGCTTGCGGTCTCTAGAGCGCAGGCTCAATAGCTGTGGTGCACGGGCTTAGTTGCTCTGTGGCATGTGGTATCTTCCCGGACCAGGGCTCGAACTTGTGTCCCCTGCATTGGCAGGCGGATTCTTAACCACTGCGCCACCAGGGAAGTCGTGCATTTGCTTTTAAACCACATTTTTATGGTTTAAACATTCATATTTAATTTGAAGGATCCCTGTAAAATCTTTGTCTATGGGTGGCCTAAAAATGACTGTTTTAGATGAAACTGTTTATTTTGCAGATAATTCAGTAACAGTCCTGTTTTGACTTTCCTATCCTGGATAGTATCACATTTTACAAATGTATGAGTGAAACATGCTGATGTAAAAAACAAAGACACCTTCATTCAGAGCAAACATAACCTTCCCAAATCACAAGGATCAACTATAGACTTGTCTATACAACCCGTCTGACTAATGTCTGTGGCATATTTGGCTACAGAAATCATTTGAATGATCAACATTGAAATATACAATGCTTACTTTACAATGTGCCACAATGTAGTTGTGTTGGGGAAGAACCGAAAGACCACTTTGACCACCTAGAGAGAAAACCAGTTGATTTGGACTTATGATTTTGAGGGTCTTCAACTTGATTTTAGACATTACAAACTTTGAAGCATGAGAAAGGGTAGATTCATCCCTTCAATTTTTCATGACGTTATTTCATCCCCTGCCCTACCTCCTTGAAATATTTAAAAAGAGACGCCTTTAGTTTCTTGCCGCTCTTTTGCTTAGAACATTGGCTGTAGATTGAAATCACCTGGGGAGTTTTTAATATCCTGTTGCCAGAGTCTCACGTAAACCAATTAAATCAAGACCTTTTGGGGTGGGGCTCAGGCCTCCATAGGTATTTGTTAAAGCTCTCCAGGTGCTTCCAATCAAGACTCAACCACTGTGTTAGAAGAAAACAGACAAATCTTTTGACCAGAACAGTAGTTTTCAACTGAGCTGAACATTACTATCACCTGGGAGAATATGGAGACGCTATCATTGCCTGGGGCCCCATAGTAAGGTGCTCTAATTTTATATGTTTGGGAATTTTCTCTATTTGACAGCAACTTGCCTGTAATACATATGTAGAGTTAAACTCACAGCTTTGAGCTGTGAGTTCAAAAGCAGTAAGCTCCTTTTCTCTCCTCTGCAAATCTCTAAATGGTGCTTAGATATACAATTCCCAGGTTCTATTGTATTTTATGAATGCTTAAACCTTCCATTTCCATACAAATTCATACATGGTTAAAACAAAAGAAAAAGATGAATATATACAGTACTTCCAAAAAGATGGATTGTTCATATAAGAAGAGCAAAAAAAACCCCCAAAAAAACCCACAAAATTTAAGCCAAAAATGTCAGGAAAAACACACAAAAATAAAAATCAACCATAGTTAACTTACTTGTAAGCATTTACATTTCCAGGAACTATGCTAGATATTTCTTTGGTGTTATTTAAACATCTAACAATCTTGTGAGGTAAAGACTATTGTTAACCTCATTTTTTAGATGCAGAAACCAAAGGTTCATTTCCAAGGTCACATGCCTATTAAGTGGCATTATTAAGGTCTGAGGTTTCACCCCACTCCTAAGCTAACAGGTTAGCCTCTTACAGTTTCACGGATGCCTGCAAAAGACACAACACTCCTGGTTCAAAGACAAAGGACACAGCAGGTAGCATGAATTTCATGTTCCTGTCAGTTACTCTTGCCCTTCAAGTCCCAGGGAGGCAACGTGGAGACAGACCCAGCTGGATGCTGTGGGTTCACATCACAGCTGAGGAGCCCCAAGTTTAGGAGATCCCAATCTTTTTAATGGATTGCACACAAACTTGTCCAACAATTGCCCTGGGTGGAGACATTATTATACTGGGCAACAAATAATATGCCCTCTGCTCCAGAGACACTTGGACCATCTCTGCTGTCCCAGGTTGTTCACTATACAAACAGCTTTGAAAAAAATATTCCAGAATAAAGGCTGTTAGTACCTCTGCTGAAAGGATGTGCAGAAATGTGAGATACCCATGGATAATTGTCTTCCAACACGGAGTCATATTTTCAGCCCAGATGGTCTGACTCTAACCTGTGCTTTTAACTATCATACAGGCCCTCCTTGATAAACTGGAATAAGTAATCAGAAGAGAAGAGATGGGAAGATGAAGTTCAAAAGCAAAGTGGGAAGCTGTGGAATAAGTTTTGAAGTTGACAAAGGAACTAACTAGTTATGTACCATTTCCATTTGTCATGTAAAGTTACTAATTTAGGGATATGAATCACCTTTATCAGGAGCTAATCTCCATTCTGTTTCTCTTGAGCTTGATTTTCTGGGGATAATTAAGATGTTTTACTGTCTCTACTATTGCTGGCATCTCGAGAAGTCAACGAAGAAGGTACAGGGGTTGAGTGTTTTTTCTGCTAGAACATCATGCCAAGAGATGAGGTCTTAGAGCTTCCTCGAGGATAGAATGACTTTCTTCACAGCACCAATGTTGTAGATAGGCATTATTATTGATATACTACATTATTATTGATACAGTATAACCAGGTTGTGGGATCCATAATTGTATTGTTTCCATGTGAAATGGTATTTCAGGCAACCAGCCTTTGAATGAAATTTTGGAGTGAATGGAGAGTATTTCTGTAATATCAGTTGTTGTGTGCATATTTCTTTAAAAAGGTAAATTTTGAAGTCTAATTTCAATTGTTTCTTGAATGTCGCATGACCAGGTACCATTTACCTCCAATAACTCTTTAGTGGAAAAATAACAAAGCACTAAGAGAAAATATCTTATACTCAGCGAGGCTGCCTGTGTGCTAATATCAGCTGGACAATTACCCAAATATAGTTTATAATTTAAGAGTAAAATAATAGAATATAAACTGAAATGGTGCATACATAAACATGACATGAATTATATTGTTTTAAGATATAGTGTCTGTTTCTCAATTTATAGATGGATGCGGAGGTTCAGTGAGTGCTTTGCTGGCTTCCTCCCCTTATGAGAACAGCCAATAATTATCTTAATATCTCCTGAAATGATCTACAAGTAATTCAAATTGATGACAACTTGAGCAGTGCCAAATGACTTGGCAGGAAGTCAGAGACTTCTTTGAACACAGCCATTTGTGCTGATCTGCTCTGTAACTCTATATAATGGGATTTGACTGATGCAGCATAACATTAGCCATCTAGAACAAAATTGGGAAGCAGTACTCTCTCCAAGCCATCAACATGAGGAAAATATGGCTCTGAACTGTGTGTGTTGAAAGGGGTTCATTTTCTTCTTGCTATTTGCTAGTTTAACATGAGACCATTGAGTCTAGGACCACTGGCCTATGTAAATGAGCTGGATATGCCCAGGGAGATCTGTGATGCTTCACCATTCAGAGGTAATAAACTGGTCAATAGATGACACATAGTTGAAAGCAGAGACATCTTTTGTCCAGTGTTATTTCCATATGGAGCAATGGCTTAGAGAAATCTATTCCTGAATTCTAAATAACATTTTATTTTCAGGATCATTAATCCCAACTCTTTCCATTCCTAGTTTTTATTAGAGATGAGAAGATAATCCACTTATTGACAGGAAATTATCCCTAGGACATTCTTGGTCATTACATTACTTCCTTAAATGTATCAATGATTTTTTGTCAAAGAGTAAATTGACATGGTTGTGGGAGTTAGGGAGAGTGTGGCATCTCTTCCACTTATGATAATGGTGATATTTTGTGACCTTTTCATTTCAATGTGTTTCACGTGGGTCAAACTCTTCTGTTACAATCTTCTTTTCATTGACTGCCACATGTTGAATTTTTTTTTAAGGAAAAAAATTTTTTTTTAGCTGCTGAAAAAGATGAAGTCCATATTAGGCAGTAAAGTTTTTTTAATATATATATATTTTATTGAAGTATAGTTGATTTACAATGTTGTATTAGTATCAGGTGTACAGCACAGTGATTCAGTTGTATATATATATATATATATATACACATATATATGTGTGTGTGTGTGTGTGTGTATATATATATATATATATACACGTATGTTTATACTTTTTCAGATACTTTTCCCTTATAGGTTATTACAAAATACTGAGTATAGTTCCCTGTGCTATACAGTAGGTCCTTGTTATCTATTTTATATATAGTAGTGTGTGTCTGTTAATCTCAACCTCCTAATTTATCCCTCCCCCACCCTTTTCCCCTTTGGTAACCATAAATTTGTTTTCTATGTCTATGGATCTATTTCTGTTTTGTAAATAAGTTCATTTGTATTTTTTTTTTTTTTTTTTTAGATTCCTCTTATAAGCAATATCATATGATATTTGTCTTTCTCTGACTTACTTCACTTAGTATGGTAATCTCTAGGAATAGAAGCTAAGTTTTAAAATTTACAAATTTCACATAATTATTAAACAAATATTAAGTGTGGATCAACTAGGCACCAAGCAAAGGGCTATATCTTATAGACAAAGAGATGAATTATACCTAGTCTCTACAATTGAATCTCTACAACTAAGTTCATAGCCCTGCTTGTTTCAGAAATGTCAATTCTCCTTGCTTAGTAAATCACTTGGAATTTTTTTCTAAATTTTAAATTTTGATTTGTTCATCCAGATGTTCAAATGGAAGTTTGCTAAAAGCCACATGCAGCAGACAGTAAGCTGCATAGCCCAGATTCCCATTACCTGTGTTGACAGGCCTCCTCTCTAAACTCCTTCCTGGAATTGCCCTCAGCTGCCTCGTGCAAGGATGTGTCCCCTCCCGGGACATGCAGTCACTGGAGGACCATGTATAAAAGCTCAGCCCCGCTCACCCCAACTCAGGATGACTCTGCCAGGCCACCCCATCTCCAGAGCTCCCTATGGAATTTTTAAATAGCTTGTGTACATATGAGTTTCCTAAAATTAGAAATATAATGAAATGAAACATGTTAGAGTAAACTCATTGATTTATGTCTGGTCCTTCCTGAAGTCCTACTAAAATGATCCCAAAGGAATGAAAAAGTTTAAAAAGCCCACAGGAAAAAAAAACAACATGAAGAATAAAAGAGAAGACTACAATAGACTAAAAACATAAACCAATTTTTTAATTGCTGGGAAACTGATGTATGAGTGGGAATGGACTTATCCAACTACAGAAATCTCAAATCTAAGCTTGCTAGTGGAAGAGTAAAGAAGAACCAAGCCAGTTTGTCCTGTGGATGCCTGGAAAGGCTAAAGAGTTGGTGGTATCAGGTACCTCAGGACAAAGGATATAGGATTGGATGAAAAAAGGGAAGATCAGATGAAAGTCTTGAAAGTATCAGACCATGGGATCACCTTCCTGATTGCAAATTGTTACCTTTCTCTAACCCATGAAGAAGCCTGAGTAAAATTTTCTTACTCTAGATGTTGAGTCAGACAAGTTCTGAGTTGGGGAATACTGAACACACCCAGGGTAGCTGTGGTGAGGCACACTGAAACTACAGGAACTAAGTCAAAGGCTACATACTGAATTGTGAGATCCTTACACCATACTTCCCTTCCTTGGTTCCCAGAATGCTCTTAGCTGGGTGATTTCCCCAGGAAAGAGACTGGAAAATTGCTTTCTTGGAAACTGATTAGCCTAAGAAAAAAATCCTACGTGCTGAATCAGGGGTCCTCAATGAAATTGCTGGGTTTTAATTTGACCATGCTACAATAAAGCCCACCAGTTGCCAAGATTACTCAGGTCTATAGAACTTCCAGTCATCAGTTTAGTGCCTTGCTCTTAAATGTGAAGAGATAGCAAAAAATCACCTAACCTTCAAGGAAGCCTCTATAAGAGAGAGATGGAGAAGAAGAGGAGGAGAAGAGGGAATAAAGTCAAAGAAAAAGAGGCAATACAGATAACAGGCTAACACATGTGCATGTGTATGCTCACATGCACGAGCACACACTCACACACACACATACACACACACACACACACTGCTATAGACTGGATACTTATGCCCCTCCCCAAACACATATGTTGAAACTTAATCCCCAGTGTAATAGTATTTGGAAGTGAAGACTTTGGGAAATGATTAGGTGGATCTCTCACGACTGGGATTAGTGTCCTTATGAAAGAGGCCTCAGAGAGCTCTTCCACCATGTGAAGACACACCGAGAAGACAGCCCCCTACAAACCAGAAGGAGGTCTCACCAGACATCACATCTGTTGGTGCCTTGATCTTGAACTTTCCAGGCTCCAGAACTGTGAGAAATAAATTTCTGTTGTTTATAAGCCACACAGTCTATGGTATTTTGTTATAGCAGCCTGAACGAACTAAGACACACACACACCCCCAGTTAACATCCTCATAGAGATTGTACACATGAGGTAAGAACAAGGGGCCACAAAATAAAGATGAGTCAGGTAATAAGAAATGGTAACATAATATTAAAAAATGGTAATATAAATAAAAAGTCAAAAAGGATTGAAAGTTAACTTCTAGAATATCTTCCAGAAAGTATAAAAATAGTGGAGACAAGTTAAAAATAATACATCCAATAGGCCTGACATTCAACTAATATGAGTTCCAGAAGGAGAGAACAAAGAAAGGAGATGGAAGGAAATTATCAACATATATGAACCTTTTCCAGAGTCTCCAGTTTGAAAAGCCCATCAAGTTTCTAGCAAGAAATCTCAAGTGCCCAACAAAGTATATCATCTGGATATTTCAAATGTCAAGGTCAAAGTTAAGAACCTTTAAAACTCAAAGATTCTAAAAAGAAAATAAAAAGTTATATATAAATGAATTAGAAATCACAATGCATTAAGTAGCATCAGAACCTAGAACAGGGAGTGGCAAATTACAGCCTGTTTTTGTAAATAAAGTTTTACTGGAACAGGGCCATGCCCATTTGTTTATAAATTTTCTATGATTCCTTCAAGCTATGATAGCAGAGTTAAGTAGCTGCAACACAGATCATACAGTCTGCAATGCCTAAAAATTTAATATCTGATTCGTTATTGAAAAAAATTGGCCAACACCTGAGCTAGAATTCAACTGAGTGAGGCCTTCAAAATGATGAGAATATATGATTTATAACCGATAATTTGTTACCCAGCCCCACTAAAAATCAATCATGAATGTAGAAAATGGCATTTTCAGACATGTAAGATCTTGAACATTTTACCACCCAAACACCCTTCTCAGAAAGCTACTAAAAAAACAAAATGAAGGGGATTCTCAGAGAAATTAATTAAAGCAAATTTTAGGGTGAAATCTGTAGCTCAAGCAATGCAATTTGAAGTAGGTTGATGGGGGATTTGGTAGGGATACTCTAATGACTAATATTGCTAGAACATTGGATACATATATTTAGAGGAAGTTGGAGCACTTGGGATGAATTAGTCAGGTATACATACATTTTTAAAGCAAATATAAAAGATAAGGCAAGTATACCTGCAGGGAAGCACAAGTTTGTACAAGAAAGATAATGTAATAATAGCATACTTAGTAGCTTAACTGTGAACAATATTTAGCTGGTCATAATAATGTGAACTTAATCCAAAAATATGATATAACTGTATTTGGAGGATGGGGATGAGGGAAGAGTGTGTGTGTGTGTGCGTGCGTGTGTGTGTATGCACGAGCTTGTGTATGGAGAATGGCACATTCTTCCTCTTCCATGTAAGAATTAAGTAATTGATAACAGTATAATCATGTTATTTTAAAACATGGATGTATATACCCTAAGAAAAAGCTACGAGAGATGAAAGTGGCTGCTTCTGATGAGTGAGAATTAGTTGTTGGCAAGGAGAATCGGGAGTGGGGAGAAAGGGGACAGAAGATATCAGCTTTTCATTTTAAGTCTAGTATTTATTTTTAAACTTTGAAGCTCTATTTTTTTTTAATTGAAGTATAGTTGATTTACAATGTTGTGTTAGTTTCATGTGTACAGCAAAGTTATTCAGTTACACACATATATATATTCTTTTTTCAGATCCTTTTCCACTAGAGGTTATTACAAGATATTGAATATAGTTCCCCATGCTATATAGTATGGTCTTGTTGTTCATCTATTTTATATATAGTAGTTTGTATCTGTTGATCCCAAGCTCCTAATTTCCCCTTTCCCCTTTGGTAATCATGAGTTTGTTTTCTGTGTCTGTGAGTCTGTTTCTGTTTTGTATATAGATTCATTTGTATTATTTTTTAGATTTCACATGTAAGTGATATCATATGATATTTGTCTTTGTCTGACTTACTTCACTTAGTGTGATAATCTCTAGGTCCTAAAGTGTGAACCTCTATTACTTAAATAAAAATGACAGTTAAATCTTAATTAAAAAAGAGATCTGACGTCTAGCCTTTTACTAATTTGAGCCTATTTGAAATTCTTTAATTATCAGTGTTCATGTACAAAATCAGATGTTCATGGATGCTGAAATTTTTTCAGGGTGAAATGTCACCATTCTGTAGATTAGAAATTTTCCCATTTTCATTGCACATAGCTATTTCAGAATGAAGGAACAGCTCGTAATCATTGAAAATTTGAAAATGGTTCTCCTTCCTCGAAACAGGTCAAATATTCAAGGGAAAAGTGGTGAAAATGTCATTCCTTTCTAGCAGTTCCAGCAATCTATAATAAAGACACTCACTGAAAAGATTTTTAGAATGTGAAACTAACTTTGAGGCAGAAGGCTTAATGCCAGAAGACAATTAATAATCCATAATTATAAGAGATGAAGATAAATATGAAAATGATAGATACAAAAATCTGCTCATTAAACTGAAAGATTAATCTGACCTACAATTTGGGAATTTCAACTACATTCCTAGACAGAGGACTGAATGCACAGTAGCAATAATAACTGCTGCATCTTTTATGCGGGATTAATAATACACTTCCACTGGTGATCATGATTTATAACACAATGCATATTTCATAGAGGTTCAGTCATACATTTTCCAAAGAAATTATTCTCTCAAGTGCGGTCTTGAAACTAGAACCCAAAGTTCACTGATGTTCTCACTAAAACTCATGTTCTTAGAACAATTAGAAATATAATTCATTTGAATGTCAAAAAAAGAATAAAATTTTTGCATAAATTTCTGGAAATATAAGAAAATTATGAGAAGTATTCAATTTCCAATACTTTCTATCTCCAAATCTTGGCAAAAGCAATTAACATAATAAAGAATAAAATTTATATATATGCAAAATTGTGGACAAGGTTACTTAGAATCCACATCAAACTGTAGAGAGGCACTCATTTTGGAATTCGGTTGTTGAGATCCCTCAGATTTTAGAGTTACATTCTACTGATTTTGTCCAATTTAAGATTATTTTTGTAAAGTAGATGTTGTCCAACTGCCAACTACTATACTGAAGTTTCTCAGTAAACTACAGAAAATGATGGTCAAATGCACTCTTTATTCCTGATTTTGTGTTTCTCCATCCAATTCTCATTTACTCTCCTACTATAACAAGCTACGTGGGAAGATAGGAAATTGCAAGTCTACTGCCACATCTTTCTTGCTCTTTTGTTTTAAAATTTATTAAAAAGAATTATTCAAAATAATTCAATTGGGAATGGTTTCTCAAAGGGGTTTTTTGGGGTGATGTTAGAAAGGGGATTTGGATACTGAAAGAAAAAACGCTCAGCAAAATGCCTAGCACAACTACTCCACTCTTATGGCTGCCTGACAGCCCTCTTTTCCCAAAAGTAACCAGCCTAACATGCACAGTTATTCTACATGCCACCAGTGTCACAGTACTCCACTTTGCCTGGAAAAAATGATAGCATGAGGTAAAGATTTGTATATACTAATGAGCAATAGGTAACGGTTTGGCCACATGTTTGGAAAATTGGAAAGGGCATAATTGAAGAAATAGTGACAAGATATTGTGGAAGAAAAATGTAGATGAATCTCTCAAACTAAGTCCCCAAATGTTCATGTGTGTCTCCATTACAAAAGAAGTTCTTAAAAATCAGGTGGATAGGATGTGTGCTCTGATTTTCAGTCAGCCATTTACCACTGCCATCCTAATACTTGTTCACTGAGCTCATAAAGTAGTCATATTGGTAGGATGGACGTGGAGTCTATCCTAGGACTCAAGAGCATTTACTTCTCACCGAGGGTGATCTGGCTATTATCACCGAGAGTCCAATTTGCAAGAAAGCAGCTACTAAGCTGGGGCTTTAATTTGGCTTTATACCTCTGTGATCATCCAACCATATGGGAGAAAATTGATTGCCCTTGAAACTGCAGTTTATTCCCACTGGGATAGATGTCTGTTCTGAATTTGCACTTGTTTTCTATTCACATTATGACTCTGTTTACTGATGAAATTCCTTATACCTTATACCTTGTCATGATATCCCTTATTTTATTATTTCCGACCAAAGAGTTTGATTTAAGGTAAAGAAGTTTCACTGAAATCATAAAATAGTGGAACTGACTATTGGTGGTTCAGTTATGATTCCATTTGACACACATCATCTTATGAAAGTTAAAGTTTCCTTAACATCAGAAAATATGGATTAAGTCATCAAGGAAAATAAGTGGAAGGGGCTGATGTTCCTTTTCTGACACGGTGTTGCCATTCAAGTTTTTAGTTTTGTTTCCGTTTGGGGAATGTTGAGGGAACATAGCAATGGGTTCACTGCTTTGGAAGCTTGGACTACCATCTAGTAATTTTGCCTTTGTCATGCAACTGGGAAAATTGTGAAAAACAATTATGGCATTAATTGAGGTTATTGGCCCTGTTTATCAAGGGGAAATAGGGTTTCTGCTGTACAATGAGGCAGAGAGAAAAATGGTAGGAACTTGGGAAATTATTTGGGGGTACCAAATTGTTTTGGTATAGACTAGAGGAAACAGTTAGCATAAGACTATTACAATCCAATATATGCAAGATCACCAACCACTCAGGTCTCCATACTGCAAACTTGGATTATATCACAGAACAGGTAATCTCTTCCAGCTGGGATACTGCTGATACCAACTAAAAGCCATGATACTCTGTAAGAGGCAATAGAGGAAGGAAGTAAAAAAACAGCCTCATGACCAGTAGCAGAAATGATGGTATTAACCTTTACCATTATTTTCCTCCTTGGGTGTTATGCACACATCTTTATACTTTAAATCAATATGTATTCTCATTTTTCTTCCATTATCCCACTGTTTTATAAAGGGGGTTATGTGGTAATTAGATGTTCCAGTTAGTTTCTACACTATAGAATATTGAGATGGTATCATGAAGGAACTAGATGAGGTAAAGAGCAATGCCAGAAACTGTGGACTTGGATCTGGATGAATTTTGGTTGTTTCTTTAAGGAAATAGATGAATTTTTGTTATACAGGGATATTGTTGAAAATGTACATATGACAGTTTGGGTGTATGGATATCATATAGTCAGAGAAGTAGACTGTAGTGGAATTTATTTTTCATTGTCAATATAGCATAATTTTCTCTTTAAAAAAAACACCAGCCCTCCTATTCCCTCTTGAATTACCTCGTCTATTGAATATAGTCTCTATTGAATATAGTCTTGTACACCTCTTGTCTATTGAATATAGCCTTGTATACCTCTTGTCTATTGAATATAGTCTCTATTGAATATAGTCTTGTACACCTCTTGTCTATTGAATATAGTCTTGTACACCTCTTGTCTATTGAATATAGTCTTTATTGAATATAGTCTTGTACACCTCTTGTCTATTGAATATAGTCTTGTACACCTCCTGTCTGTTGCATATAGTCTTGTACACCTCTTGTCTATTGAATATAGGTATGCTTTAATTGTTCACATCCTCCCGTAGCCAAGGGGTAGCACATCACCCAAGATAAGTGAGTTGGATGCTTTCTTCAATTTTGATCAAGTAGACAAGACAACTGGCTGTGTTTGGAAGGAGATTTTTACCCTGATGGTGGTGTATTGACTAGATTGTCCATGTTACGGGCAAGTTTCTTCCCCACACAATTTCCTCAGCAGGCCTCCTACCTTCAAACATGTTGTGAGACTCCAATAACTTCTCTTTTGCTTAAGTTAGCCAGAGTATTTCTGTTGCTTGCAATTATGTATTGGCACAGAGCCAAAAGATGTGGAGAGTTCAGACAAGCATGCAAGATGCTGAGTGGTATGTAAGGTTTAAGGGTTATGGAAAAATAATGAAGTGTAAATAGCAGGAGATGTATAGGAGACTGCAGACAACACCTTTTCTTGTAATGGGCAATTATATTGGACATTAGAAGGTGCAGATTGCACTCAAGAAGGATATAAGGGGGTTATGTGGTTGGAGGGACAGGTATCAATGCATGAATTGATATATGGAAAATTCTGTGAAGAGTTCAAAGATAATTCCTACTGAGTATGGGTGTAGGGAGAAATTAAGAAGGAGTCAATTTTGAGAGTATTTCATTAGGCTATTCACATAGTTATATTAAAGTAGGTTTTTAAAAAGTCCTAGGGACTTCCCTGGTGGCACAGTAGTTAAGAATCTGCCTGCCAATGCAGGGGACACCGGTTCGATCCCTGGTCTGGGAAGATCCCACATGCTGCAGAGCAACTAAGGCCCGTGCGCCACAACTACTGAGCCCACATGCCACAGCTACTGAAGCTCGCGCGCCTAGAGCTTGTGCTCTGCAACATGAGCAGCCACCGCAATGAGAAGCCTGAGCACCACAACGAAGAGTAACCCCCGCTCGCCGCAGCTTGGGAAAGCCCGTGCGCAGCAACGAAGACCCAATGCAGCCAAAAATAAAATAAATTTATAAAAAAAAAGTTTTAAAATAAAAATACCTAAAATGATTTTTTGAAAAGGCTCTTAATAATCTCACGTTATAGTCTGTGTGCAAATCTTACATTATAGTCTGTGTGCAAATCAAGTATCATAAAAGTACACTGGAAATATATGATGTACCATACAAAAGCATAAATGTTATTATGATTATTATGACTATGATTGTCATTGTTATTTAAATCCAGTCATGTTGATTCATGAAACGTTCTCTTTGAATCATTACAAAAAAATTTCCAGATGAAAAATGATGCTCTAAGTCACTGGGTATAGTAGTCTAAATACATCCTTCATTATTGAGAAGTTAAAAAATACAACACCAGGAAAAATTCTGTTGACTTTATGGTTTCTATGTACATGAATGACTATGGAATGTGAATATGTGCCTTTAATAACTTTTCTTTTAAAAAATGCATTTTTAATTACTTTTGCTTATTGACTCCTTAGGAAAAATCATAAATGCTATGGTATGATAGAAATATCAGTGAACTTGGAATCAGAAAACCTGGAATCAAAACTCAGCTTCACATCTGTGTGAGCCCTCTCAGTCACAATATTCTACACTTTTGTAAAGAGAGTAATAATCTCTACTCCCAGGGTTGCAATGATCATTAAATGAGACATTTTAAATGAAATTATTTGCAAAACATAAAGCAGCATAAGTAAGTGTGCAATTATTATTAATAATTAATAGACTTTTTAGTATATTTCAGCTTGTTTTTCAGAAAACCAACCAAAGTAAGACAACATGCATTCTTTCATCCAAAAAATAGTTACTAAGTTATTACTATGTGTTTGGCAGTATTCTAAGTACTAAAGATAAAACAGTAAACAAAACAGGCAAGGTTTCTGCTCTCATGCAGCTTATCCTAATAATCAGATAGAAAATAAACAAGAATCAAATAAATGGAAAAAAAAGATTATTTCAGATTTATTTGTGTGTGTGTGTGTGTGTGTGTGTGTGTATTGGTCATATAGTAAAACAAAGTAATGTGAAATAGGGTTATTGGGAGAGTTACCTTAGGTTACATCTACCTGGAATGGCTATCAGAATTAAGGTAGTCAACAGCAGAAATCAAGAATTTGTCCATGGACATATTCAAGTGGGAATGTCAGGTAAGAACATGATGTTCAAAGGAGAGGTTTAGGCTCAGATATAAATCTGAGCGTTTTCAGCATCTGGAAGTTGTCTAAAGCCATTGGAAAGCATGAAATTGTCTAATGAGGAAAAAACATTACAAAAATTAGAAATGATTCCAGGTGGTGTGAGCCTTGGGGAACTCCTGTATTAAGAGATTTGGTAGAGGAGAAGAAATCACAAAAGAGAGTAAAATTGAATGGCCAGAGAGGTATAGGGAAAAAAAACTCAAAGAGTATGAAATCATGGAGCAAGAGAAGAGAGTGTTTCTGGAAGGTATAAGTGATCAGCTATGGAAAATACTGTTAAGTTTGTGAGTAGTATGAGGAAAGAAACGTGTTGATTGACTTGGCAACATGGAGGATATTGGCGACCTCGAGAAATGCGATTGTATGGAGTGTTAGCCATCTGAGGAATGAATGGAAATTGAAGAAAATTGGATTAATGGTGTCATTTGAGAGCTTAGTTTCTCAAGATGCTTAAGAGATGGAGCCTGGAGCTAGTCATCCTGAGAAATAATTGAGGAAGTAGGGAACATGAATGGAAGGTAGTGTTGTTGAAAATCTGAGGAGCATTAAAAAGTGTTGTGCATGTTTCCATGCAGGAGGAAAAGGGACTGTTGGGAGATATAGGGGACTAAAAATCAAGTTACTACTATGTGCCAGGTATGTCTAGATGTTGCATTTAATTCTTATAATCCAATGAGATATGTTGGAGTGTCATTAATTAGTTGATGTGAAAAATGAAAGGAACATATGCACAAAACCTTACAGACCATCCCAGTTCCCAATACTGTACAAAAATACATGCCCCCCATTCTTCCATTTGTGAAAAGAAAAAAAAAAATCACAGGCACATGAAAAGATTCAATAGATTCCAATGAGCACATCATTCCATGGCATCAATGAATATGTTTTCTCATAAAAGAATGATACAGCAAAACTTAGTAGAAAACTTTAGAAATGTCATTGTTAGATAGTGGTTAAGGGCACAAGCTTTTGTCCAGATTTAACGCTCTGTCATGTAATATATAAAGAACTTGCATGAGTGAATTTGATCTCCAAATTCATCCCTTTTGTTCTGTAACATAGAGATTCCTCCCACTAAAGGGTCAGGATATATTTCCTTGCTTCTTGACTTTAAGTTCAGCCATGTGACTTTAAGAATCGTTGATGTGCCATTTACCAGCATAGGCCCTAAGAGTCCTTGCATATTTCTGCTTGTCTCCTTGCATTTTTTTCTATCATCATTAAATGACCATGTGCAGACTGGCTCATTGGTCCCAGAAGGAGGAGTAGAGACACATGGAACAAAGTGGAACCACCTGGATAAGCCCACCTAGATCAGCCAACCTCCACCCAAGCCCCAGACCCTTGAGCAAGCCCAACCAAGATGAACAGTGCCTTCCAAATGAGCCCAGTCAAGTCCAGCCTGGGGCTTTGTAATGTAACTAAAGCTTTATAAATCCCAGGTTCCTTGTCTGTTAAATATGAATAATCTAAGGATATAATGTATGCAAATCTATGAAACATAGTAAGCTTTTAATGAAATTATTTAATATTGCCTGAAACATATCATTTAATGAAATTATTATTATTACTACTATTATTTTTATTAAATTATTTAATAAGATAACATTCTCAATAAGATTGAGAGAAAATTGGCTGTTTTGGAGATGAGGAATGAATGGCAAATAAAATACGCAATAAAAGTAGTGAATAAAAGTTTGGATGTTTGAAAATAACCTAATTTAATTTTGTAATAGTTTTAAATGAAGGCTCAAAAACTCAATCAGAGAAAAAACATAAAAAGAAGAACATAATAAGAGAAAACACAAAAGCCTATAAATATACATCCAGTAGATCCAAAATGTATAAAACAGGAATTCCAAAAGTCAAGAACTAAGAAGGCAGAAGGAAAAAAAAATCAAACTCGTAGTAAATTAGTTGAGCCCACATAGAGGATTTATCTTCTGAATTATAGGATTTATTAAGTAGTGGACACTTTTCAACTTTTTCTTATGGAAAATTGCAAACCAATAGAAAGGTAGACAGAATAGGTTAATGAACCCCCGTATACCCATCACCCAGCTACAATTATTAGTCCTTGGCCAACTTGTTTCATCTACATGCAAATTAACTTCTTCCTCCTCAATTATTTGGAAGTAAATCCTAGATACCATATCATTTCTTCTGTAAATATTTCAGTTCTTATTTCTAAAACAAATGCTTTTAAAGAGGCTAATCATTATCATTCTTAAAAAGTTGAATTGATAATATCTCCTTAGTATCATCAAATATCATCTTGTTTGAATTTCTAATTGTCTCCTAAATGTCATAAAATAATTTTTTTTTTTTTTACAATTATTTCTTATTAAAGAAAGAGTGGGGTTTTTTTTTGTTTTTTTTTTTTACTCCTGGAGTTTTCCAGTCTGAGTTTTGCAAATTGCCTCCCTGGTGTGTTGAATAAAAAGATCTTTTAACCTCTGTATTTCCTAAAATTTAGTACATGGATCTAGAGGCTTGACCAGAAAAGGTTGATTTTTTTTTTTTTTTTTTCCAGGTAAGGCTGCTTCATAAGTGCTTTCTATTAGGAAGCATGCAATGCCTGGGTTTTTATCTTTTTTTGATATTAGAAACAGTTGATGATCAGTGCCTAGACTCATTATGGTTTGAAAAATAGTAATATTCTAATTCTATCATTCATTCCTTAGTTAGCAAATAGAATATTTCTCTAAAAGAAGTTTCCTTTCATTACTATCTGGTTACCCCATTGTACAGTATAGGAAAGGCAGAATAGGTGTGTGATTCTTTCCCTTTGTTTACTAGTTTTCAAAATTATGACTTTGTTCACTAACATCCTATGTGCTTAATTTTTTATATCATGGAGACATAGATTTAAGTGTATGTGACGAGTTTCAAACCACTTACTTAATTTCTTATTAATGCTGAAAATTTGTCTTTGACCAGTGTGAGCCTCTTTAGGTTGACTTCTGAGTCCTTTTGGCATGACCCGTCTCGGAGTGTTTCCTTGCTGTGTGGTCTGACAGTATACTGAGCTCACTTTGTAAAATTTCTACTCTAAACCTGGAATCAGACATTTCTTTAAGGAGCCTCAGTTCCTTTTAATTAGAAATAGTATGTGGTGACCATAATCTAAGTGGTAAGAGCATTTGTTACAGATGGGTTTGTCATTCTCTCTTGGCTTTTTTAGCATGCAGTTAGGAAATACTTTTTTTAAAGGAAAATTAATCACAAGTTTGCACTGGTACTTTCAATTCAAATTCAAGATTACAAAAGGTTTTACTTAACCATTTCAACATTACATTTGTATCTCCTCTACTCATGCGGAGAATCCTGGTTCTGAGTAACATGGGAGAATTATAGAATAAGAATATCACATTTATATTTTTTGTCCCAAAATATACCCATAGCAGATTCAGACTAACAATATCAACACCTTGCTAACAGTATGATTACTAAAAAATGAGTTTTAAAATTTCTTTTACTTCTTGGGTTATATCCTTCTAGGAATGTACAGTCAAATTACTATTTTTAAAAGTCATTTGGAAGAATCTCTGTGCCATCAACTAAACACACATTAAGTTTACTCCCAAACTATTATTTTAATTTTTTGGAGATTCCTTTAAAATAAATTTATTTATAAATATGTAAAATTTAAAAGCAAGACATATCCAAAGAAATGAAGATTTTTATGTTCTTGTTCTCCTTTTAAAGGAAACCACTTCTTTTATTTTGTGTTTTTTTTCTATTGTTTACTTTTTAAGATTGGAAGGTAATGTATTTATGTTCATACCTTTCCTTTTTGAGCTGAATGGTAGCATTCTGTATGCAATTTTCCCCACCTTGCTTTTTTCTTCTTTTTTTAAACTTAACTATATTTTTTGGAGGTCAGTCCATATTAGCACTTGCAGATATTGCTTATTCCATCTCAGAGTTACATAGCACTCTACTTTGTAAGTACTTTATTTAATTAGCTCTGTTGAAGGACATTTTGGTTTTTACAAGGTAATAATCTTGAAATGAATAACTCTGTGCAAATTACTTCATTTTTTTGCCAGGTTATCTTTGAGAAAATTTTTAGAAGTAGAATTGCTGGTCAGAAATAATATTTTATTAGATGTTGGCAAATTACCTGCCATAGAAGTTATGCATTACATATTCATATGAGCAATATATATATATATATGAGCAATATATATATATAATATATGAGAGAGCCTGTTTCCCTATAGTTTCATTGACAGAGAATGTTGTCAAACTTCCAGATTTTAATTGCAGGCAAAATTAACAAAAATTACACATCTAGAATATATCTTGGTAAAAGTTGAATTTTCAGAACCAAAAGGAAATCTGCACACATTTTTTGCAGGTGGTAAATCTCTCTCCTTCTTAGCCTTACTAAGCTAAAGCAGGTTATCTAATAAGGAGTTAAGAAACACACACATACACACACACACACACAGACACTCACTCACACACACCGGATGTCATTGAATTCCCCAAAACATTGAATGTAAGAAACATTGGAATAGTTTCTTCAAAGTTTTAAGGGGATAATTGTCACCAAGGCATTCTATAACTTGTGATTTATATTTCTTAAATAAATGCTTTAAGAAAGAAATTTTAGACAGGCAATGATTTAGAAAGTAGATAACCCAAATAGACTTCCCGGAAAAAGTTAGTAGAAAACTTTCTCTAGCTACTTAATAAATGAAACCAAATAAATATCTAAATTATATGGAAAGTTTGAGTTTTGGAAAAAAAAGTTAACATAGTTATGAAATACTATGTGGCAAAATATTGTTATTATTATTATTTGGCTGTGCTGTGTGGCATGTGGGATCTTAGTTCCCCGAACAGGGATTGAATCCATGCCCCCTGCAGTGGAAGCACGGAGTTCTAACCACTGGACCTCTACGGAATTGCCAAAATATTATTTTTAAAGAGAGGATACAGTAAGAACAAATAAAATACTTGGGATGTAAAATTTCCAGATTATTTTAATGAAAACTATGAGTCGAGTGTGGGTTGAAACAAATAATAAAGGTTAAATTTCTTATCCTGCTAATGGGAGATTTCTTTTCTTTGATTGTAATAGAGAAATAATAGTTCAGTTTTTCAAAGTTAATTTAATGGTAAATACTGAAAGCAAAAAATTTAAACCACTGGACAAAAAATGTGAAGAAAACTTGAGTAAAACAGCAATATTAGAAAGCAAGAAAGCAAAAGAAAACATAAACACCAAAAATCCCACGATAAGACCAAAGAAAGAAGACTTTATGCAATTTATATCCAACATACTTCAGACAAAAATTATTCACAGAGGAAGATGGAAAATAAGAGTACACATCAGTAATAGTGAATATGTTATATTTTTTGATTATCTAGCATTTTTGAAAACTTTCCTATGTTTGGAGAATTTCCTACTTATGTGTTTAGCATCCTCAAAGCAGAAACCAGAAAATTCATTTTGTCACTTTCTTGCACTTAAGGCACAAGTGTGTGACCTGGGTAAACCCAATTACACTCAGTGCCAGACTCTGGTTCAGAAGTGAGTAATGTCAGAAAGGAGACTCCATGGAGAATTCATTTTACTAGCTGTGCTAGCCAGTACAGTACTTCAGCATTTGCCTCTCAAGTGTGAATTGCCTCCAGGACCGAATTCCTGGCACAAAAGTTTCATCAGTATCAGATGCAAATAGTCTTTTCACTGGCAGTCACATAAACTCTAGTTTCAAGTGCTTAGTACTGGTGGCAGTGACTATTCTCTCCTTGGGCCAGTTCTATGATATGGTGGTGGGCAGTAATTCTGGAATCTTTAGCCTGTTCCTCCATCCCTCTCAAAATTTCATCAGCTGCCATATCTTTATAACAAACTCATTTTCTGCTTAAACTATTAAAATTAGCTTCTTTTGCTTACTACTTATAACCCTAAATGATATAGACACTGACTCCAGAAGACATATTATAAAATAGAACCTCGGGCAAATAGGAAGTATCTGGAATTGGTTATCTGGTCTGATTTAGGCTGAGGGCTCTGAAATCTAGCCAATATGAAAGGCTCTTGGCAAGCAGTGTGAAACAGCCCTCTAATTTTCATCTGTGGCCACCTGCAATGAAATAGTCACAGAAGGTGAGTCTTTGAGGGAACCAAGGCCACAGCCAAAAAACCATACGCAGAGACATAAGGAATTCAAGGAACACAGAGTGTTTGATTCTAACAGCATTTGATGACTTAAAAAAGAATTACAAGTTCAAAATCTGAAGTTCGTATTTCAAGAGAGAGAAAGAAAGCCATAGAATTTCTTTGCTAAAAAAAATATTTTATCAATTGTGGCATAGGGCTGAAATACATAAAAAACCAAATTCAAATTTTGATCCTGCAGTTGCCACTATTTTGCAGTTAAATTCACAGCCTTGTCTGGTCTCTTATGTGACAGGGCTTTGGGAAGGACTTTAGACTTAGGGAGATATGAATTGAAATGGATTGCTCACATACAACACGTTCATTTTTGCCTGCCCCCTAACCCATGTTTCCCAAGAGGGCTCTGAAAAAGACTCTCTAAAGGGCATAATTATTGAAAAAAAAAATGCATTGGTAACAGCAGTTCTATCATCTTTGAAAAGCACTCTTGAAATTGTTCTTTGTTAACTTGGGATGCTGGTAAGAGACACTGCCTTTGAAATGGGATGCTTCATTTCAAATGCAAAGACAGCTCCAGGAGTGGTAGATTCAAGCCCTTAAATGCCAGAGCGTGGACATGACAATAGTAATTGGTAAAGGGATAGGCGTGTTCATTAAAGTGGTTTGACTCACAGTGATCCATGGTGGGTAATTGGTTATTGATCCCTAGGCCTGAAAAAGATGAGAAGTCCACCTAATCAAGAAGGATCCTACTTGATTCTTATAACTTACAAAAAAAAGTCTGGTGAACAGAAACCTAAGAGTCATAGCTTTTCCCAAATCTTGAACCTTATTCTATTCACAAACCTAGAGCCCCTCATAAGAGGAAAGCCTTTCTCGAGGAAAAAGCAGGTGCAAATTTCACAAACATATACAGAAAACCTCCTAAGTCTCTATGTGGCCATTTACCTGAGTCACTGGACTGGGAAAAGACAAATAAGCAGACCTTTCAGGCATTGTTGGAAATGGACTTGAACAGACAGAAAAATCTTGGGTCCCAGAGCATCACTTTTGTCCATCAGTCAGAATGGAGTCTTGTGTGGATCAATGAAAAGGATTTTGACTCAATTCAACTTCATGAATAACTTATTGGTACCTCCAAACCATTATCTGGCTATTCTCCAAATTCTGAGTGTATAATTTTATATAAATATACTTAGCAAATGATAGGATTTCCATAGTGACTTTCTAAATCTTTGAGCAATAGGTATTAGGATGCAATGAACCATGTAGAAGCCCATCAAGATTTCCCTTTCACCAAAGCTGAAAACCAAGAGCAAATTTCTTACTAAGACATTTTGGTAAGACAAATGCAAAATGTAAGCCGGAAGACGGGAGTTCAGTTCCATGAAAACAGAAGAGCTTGCTTTCTTACTGAAATTTCTGAGGTCCAGTAGTCTGGGACTTGCAGGAAAATCTCTGCCAAGGTAAAGGACAAGTTGCTGTAACTTGGATTTTGGAGGCAACATATATTACAATTGGGAGTGTTACTCCATTTGCTAATGTTTATTTATGGTTAAATTACTAGAAAATTCTGTAGTGAGGGAGAAGGAGCTGACACCCAGCTCTAGACTTATACTTTTAGATTTGAGATTGGAGGAAAATTAACCAACTTTAGAGGCATATCTTAGAAGGGGGACAGTTTGACATTTGGGGCAGGTTCAAAACGTAGAACAGTCTTATGTGCGATCCAGGCAGTATTGTGAGGCCCTATTTGATTGTGAGAAGGAATTTACTTGGCATTGATATTCTAGAATTAAGTTTGTCAATAATTTTTCTTTGCGTCTTTTGTCATGCACAAAAAGAACAAAATTGTGCAAATAAAATCTTAGGAGCAGGGCCATGAGAGGACATCAGAGAGAGAGAGCTGTCAGATGACAGCTCTCCCAACGCCTAAAATGCTCATTATGAATGATGAAAGGGGCAGAAATAGCAGGGTAGATTTCTAAATTATTGTAGTATATTACACAGAAATTGCTAATTTATGGTGGCTATAAAAGTATGTTGAACGATAATAAAACTTTTGAACCCACATTCTTAGATAAATTTTCTGCAGAAGTTCCATAAACTTTAAGTAGTACTTCAAATAAACACATCTAGCGTTATGAGACACAGTCAGATTTGATAATCCCTTTTCTTAAGACTATTTTCTAATCACTTGTATTGTTATGTTCAATTTTATGTCCTATTCATGAATATGCCTATGATCTAGCTTCTTGTGTCAATCCCTACTTAAATTTGATTCCTTTAATTTCAGGTTTGTGCTAATTTGGAAATGGAATAGAATGAAAATTAAATACCGTTAATGCATACCTATAATTATTTTTAAAAATGAAAAATAAAGAACACTGAAAAATAATAAAACAAATACTCATAAACCTCCTTGAAGATTAAACAGAGGTTAATTTTTACTAATTATTCCAGATTTTTAAAAAGTTAAATATTACATGTAAATCTAATTCTCTTCCTTCATTCTTTCAGCCTGTTTCCACTCTTGAGGCAATCCTAATCTGAAATTTTGGGGTATTATTTTCTATAGCTATGTATCCATATACAATATAATATTATTATGTGTACTTGAAAATGGACATGCACATTTGCAAGTTTAAGTCTAGAGCTGGGTGCTAGCTCCATCTTCCTCACTACCATGATTTTCCAGAAATGTGCACCATAGTTTTTCCCTATTTTTTTTTTGTTTCTGAGATTTATATATATATAGTTTAATAATCTGTAATATATCATATTAATATATGTATATATTTCATTGACTTTTATCTAATGTATAGGATTCCATTGCACATGTAAACCATGGTTACTTCTCTTTCTACAGCTAAGAATCAGATTATTCCTCTTTTTCACTATTACTAACAGAGCTGCAATAAATAATTTTGGACTTGTCTCCTTGTACACATGTAATGTCTTCTCGAGGGTAGACACCAAGAAATGATATGGTCAAAATAGTCTCCAAGGAGACTGTAAAGTTCTACATATTCACCAGTAGAGTGTAAAAGTCCCCTTTACATTACATTTTCACCCATACTTGCTGTTAACAGGCAACTATTTACTTCCTAATCTGCTGTATAATAGATCTCATTGTTACTTTAATTTTTTTATGTTACTCTGGTGGGAGGCAGACTAATGGTCCCCCCAAAATGTCCATATCCTAATCCCAGGATCCGTAAATATATTCCCTTACATTGCAAAAGGGACTTTGTAGATGTGATTAAATTAAGGAGTTTAAAATAGGAATATTATCCTAGATTACCTGGGTGGCCCCAACAAAATTACAAAGGTCCTTGAAAGATGGAAGAGGGAGGCAGAAGAGTCAGGGAAGATGTGAAGACAGAAGCAAATGTTAGAGTGATGTGGTTGCTCTTGTTGACGATAGAGCAGGGCCACAAACCAAGGAATGTGGGCAGCCTCCATAAGCTGGAAAAGTCAAGTTAGTATTGACTGAATGCCAGACTGTGTATGTTAAATTGTAGAGATCCAGTTAATACTATATTTCTTCGTCAAGCTCTACTCTTTGCAAGGCAGGTAAAGTTGGGGCTGAACTCATTAATCCAGTCAGAAACTAAGCTGGTTCATAATTGGGTTGCAATTTTGGTAGAGCTCAGTCTACCTCTCATTCTTCTCTGTTCTAGGTCATAGCCCTCCAGAGCATTCAACTGGGAGGGTATTGTATGCCCTCAGACTCCTCCCCCTGGTTATTCCTGAACTTCTAGTCTTTGCCTCCTTGGCCTGATGGGTTTCCAGAAAATTCTGCTCTGAGCCTCCTAGCCTCAGCCTCCTGCCTTTTGCAGCATCATGATTTGGCAAATGTCTAGAGGAGAACACCATCAAGTGTCCAGTTAGAGAATTATTGAGTCTCCAATTTTCTCTCTCCATCTTTTTAGACTACTAAAATCTCTGATGGTTTTTCTATTCCTCGAAGAATTTTTCTGCCCAGGCAAAATCTAAATTCTTAGCCTTTCACCCAGTTCCCCAAATCAACAACTGGGCCAGGGAAAAAGCAGCTGCAAAAAGGTCAGCTCATTTCTTCGTGGTTCTGCTGTCTCCACAATCCAGACCCTCTTGGATGTCACTGATCTGTAGTCCTCCAATAATATTCCCAAGCTTAGCATTCTTCTTATTATCCAGCTTCTCCTACTGTTCTGATAAGGAATAAGACTTCAACTTACCTAGAAATTGAGGTATTGTTATATTACATAAAATTCTATGGGATCAAATCTTGTTTTTATGTCTTCTGACTCTTGCTTATATACATTTTTCCACATGTTATGTTAACTTTGTTTGCCAACTAAGTTTTAGCAAGGTCTGCTTTATCCATTAGTCTTGTGTGGCTAATTAGTATTTATGAGCAGAGCCGTCTATAGGCATTTGGGAATTTTTTCCCCATACTCTGAAGCCACCAATTCAGAGTGGGCAGCCATTCAAGTATTATGATTTTTTTGCTGGGATCTCAAGTGCTATGGTTCCATTGCTACTTTTCAGTCCCTAGATTAATATTAAAATTCAAGTCCCTAGATTAATAGTACTGATGCTCTCTCCCTGGGTGTTTTCAGTGTTATTTCACAGACACACAATGGGGTTTTCAGAACTTTCTTGAGGTTAACACCTGATATTTCCCCTTACTGTTTTATCAAGTTATGCTGTGTATTGAAAAACAAACTTGTTATATTTTACCCAGTTTTCCTAAAAACTTGTATTAGAAAATTTTTTTTTATGTTATAGTCTACCAATTTGCTTTTTCTACTGATTATGAAACAAAGATTGGGAAGGATAATTTGCTACAAAAAAGTCTTTGTAATTCGGTGAACAAACCATATTTGCACTAGAGAATACATTTGTTGTACTATTTAGAAATACTTTTCATTGTTCGTATTCACTGAAACAGGTTGTTAGGAATATTTTTGGTCTGGTTTGAGTTACTACATATACTTGAAAGAAAAAAAAAAAGATACAAGAAGCAAAGCAAGACAAAACAAATATTCCGTAATTCAGAGTTATCATCGTCCAGAATTGGTGAAGATACACAAAATTATATGTATACCAGGAAATAATTTTTAAATAATTTAAACTTCAACACTTGAAGCAACTTGGCAATCATGAAACTTACCTAAGGGCTAAAGTTTTTCTGATACTGCCTTCTACAAGCAATGAACAGAATAGGAAAAGTCCTTTTGCAATCATAACAACATTTGAATGTATCATCTAATTTCGTGGAGCTGTATTCTTATTTATTTATTTATTTATTTATTTTTGGCGGTGTTGGGTCTTTGTTGCTGTGCACGCACTTTTCTCTAGTTGCAGTGAGTGGAGGCTACTCTTCGTTGCGGTGCATGGGCTTCTCATCGCGATGGCTTCTTTTGTTGCGGAGCACCGGCTCTAGGTGCGTGGGCTTCAGTAGTTGTGGCTCGCGGGCTCAGCAGTTGTGGCTCGCGGCCTGTAGAGCACAGGCTCAGTAGTTGTGGTGCACGGGCTTAGTTGCTCCGTGGCCTGTGGGATCTTCCCGGACCAGGGCTCGAACCCGTGTCTCCTGCATTGGCAAGTGGATTCTTAACCACTGCACCACCAGGGAAGCCCCTGGAGCTGTATTCTTTGTCCTTTACTAAATTTAGAGCCAAGATTTTTTTTGTATAGGATTAAAATACTTAGCAATATTGGAAGGAAAAGAGGCAATTAACACAAGAATGAGGTATTTTGATTACAACAAGGCATTTTGAAACCTTTATTGTTGCAGAATTTTTAGCCTGTCTGACAGACTATACTAAAATTGATGTGCAATTTTCCCATTGCTTGATGAAATGTTCACTACATGGATTTTTCCCTAAAAGTCAGAACAGGGGTCCTTTTATGATCCAGTAGTAAACATCATTAGTAGAGATGATGGAGATTTCCTGAGTTTTTAATGCATTCTGAGAAACCACCACAATTCGGCAAAGTCTCTCTGTGGTTGCTTTATTATGCAGAGCCTCACTGTGTAGTAAAAATAAAACCAAATTCATTTGGGCACAGTCTTTTTGTTGCTTTATTTAATTTTCACTTTGGCATATGGCCCTGCAAGCTTTAATAGGGCAGATGTAGCTTTGGAAGAGTTTACTAATCCAACTTATTTAATGACTTCCAGGGTAGAAGCCAGCTCAGCAGTTTTCTCTCAGTCCATCTTTAGTTCCTCTTCTCTTTGATTTTTCCTATGGTAGGAAACCTCCCCGTGGGGCTACCTATTATCAGTAGACGTTTTCTTGAATTTTGAGGTAACTGCCTTCAGGTTTCTGGGCTGCAGAAGCACAGGCAGAGTAAATGCTACTAAGGTTGAGTTATTGATTCCTGGAGGGAAAATGCAAGTTGCAACCCCTTTCATGATGCACAGCATGGTGGCTCCAGATTGCTCTGCGGGAGAGAGAGTTGATTATGTAGGGTTAGCATTTGGGAAAATCCTGCATGAATTAGAATTTTTGATGATCATTGGCCTTCCTGATGTTAGGGAAAGACCATGGAGGGAATATGGGCTGCAGAGCTAAGCAGTCCGTCCTTCAGGTCCTGAGGGACTGGATAATGTTCTAGATTTCTCTGAGTCTAATTTCTGACAGTAATATATATGAGTGACTACTTCACAGGATTTTGTGAGGTTTCAGTGGCTGAAAGTGGTGTTTCCCAAACTTTAGTTATTCACACACCATATGAGCAATTTTTAATGTTGTTATCTGGGTTCTATCTGTATTACTATTTACTTACCATGTTTTAACAAGTAACTAACTCTCCCCCTTCCCATGTTTTAACTTATTGCTTCTTTGGCCTTATCTCAAGAAATATTTGCCAAAATTTGATGCACTTGATATATTTTTTTTCTATTACACATTAAAATGAATGTAAAATTATCTCTTGTACATCTTGGACAAAACTGATATTATGCTCAGTTAATACTTAATATGGTAGCCTTAATTGTACTAGCCTGTGTCTCCCACTAGACTGCAAGTTACATGACAGCTGGCAATTTTATCCAATTTATTTAATCTTATATTCTTGATACCTAACATAAACTGTGGCATACAAGAGAGCCTCAAATTGTCTGAAAATTATCCTGGTAGTTTCTTGTTTCCTTGAAAAAAGAACCAGATGGGAGAGGAGACTACTGCTTCTCTCCGTGGAAGGTACTGCGCCCAAGCTCAGCATCCCACAGGACTGAGGGCAAAAGGGGCTCTGGCAGAAGGAGCTGTGCTTGAACCAAACTTCCCATGAACTCCAAGAGCTGGATTATTGGCTTTCCCAGATGACTACAGAGACCTCTAGAACTGTACCTGGTGTGCCTGGTTCCCCAGTATTCTGATTACTACTACACTCTCACTTCTGCCAGACTTTCTCTTTTCTCCCCTACCCACATCCTCTTTCTCTCTTTCAAACACACATACACACACACACACACACACACACACACACACAGTTGTCTTCATGACTGCCTGAGAAGGAGGGAGATCAACATAGTGGCATGGGCCTGCCCCTGAAACCTTCACCCGTGGTGTGGCCAGGCACACCCATCTGCTGGATGACAAAAGGATGGGGCCTCTGCCTTCTCTCGTAATCCCAGGCTTGGCCTGTACGTGTCTCCAGTGTAGCCTTTTCCTTACTCTATAGGATACAATATGGAAATCTTCCCAAGCCCTCCTTCATGACAGCTGGCAAGCAAAAAGGGACACACTCTGTATAACCAAAGGATGGCAGCATATATTTGTAACCTCATGTTCAGTTAAACAAAATACTCTGAAATCAGAATATATCCCTACCTATTGCCCAGTCTCTGGCACATAGCAGCTTCACAATAAATATCTGTTGGCCCGTGATGAGTGAATAAATGAATACTTGTAGCCAGTGAAAGAATAAATGGCTGAAAAAAACTTTTCACAAGTTGTTGTTTCATGTTTAATAGAGTGAAATGCAGAAATCTCAGAGGAGTAGTAAACCAGAAGTTATGTTAGCTGGCACTTTTAGAGGATGACTTATTCTAGATAACCAATTCCCAAACAAGTGAAATTTATTCTTCAAAGCATATATGTATTTACTTTTGAACAAACTCTCTTTAAAAGGGTACCCTACTTCTCTGCCTTATTAAATTGAATATGTTTTATATAATTCAACATTGTCCTTAATACTTATTAGTAAAAACCCCATTTTAAAGACAATTAAAATTAGATATAGATCTAGAAATTCCAGGAGTCTCCTTTTGTGTAATTTTTGCTTCACTGCAAAAATAACCTGTGTATCCAAGGGGTACAGACACAAAGTGTGTAGAATGTGAATAGTCTTTGGTAGGAGTTGATTCTTTATTTCCACAATGTTTATCTTACACGGATACTTCTTTAGAGAAAGGAATTTGGAAAAATCATGCACAAGCAAACCTCAGAGATATTTCAGGTTTGGTTCCAGACCACTGCAATAAACCTAGTCACATGAATTTTTTTGGTTTCCCAGTGCATATAAAAGTTATGTTTACACTATACTGTAGTCTATTAAGTGTGCAATAGCATATGTCTAAAAAAAAATACCTTAATTAAAAAAATACTTTATTGCTAAAAAATGCTATCACCTTAGCCTTCGGGAAGTTGTAATCTTTCTGCTGGTGGAGGGTCTTGCCTCATTGCTGATGCTGCTGACTGATCAGGGTGCTGGTTGCTGAAGGGTGGGGTGGCTGTGGTGATTTCTTAAAATGAGGTAACAGTGAAGCTTGCTGCACTGAATGACTCTCCCTTTCACGAATAATTTCTCTGTAGCATGCAGTACTGTTGATAGCATTTTAACCACAGTAGAACTTCTTTCAATACTGTAGTCAATCCTGACTATACTACCCAAAGCAATCTACAGATCCAGTGCAATTCCTATCAAATTACCAATGGCATTTTTCACAGAACTATATCAAAAAAAAAATCTTAAAATTTGTTTGGAAACACAAAAGACCCTGAATAGCTAAAGCAATCTTGAGAAAGAAAAATGGAGCTGGAGGAATCAGGCTCCCTGACTTCAGACTATACTACAAAGCTACAGTCATCAAAACAGTATGCTACTGGCACAAAAACAGAAATATAGATCAATGGAACAGAATAGAAAGTCTAGAGATAAACCCACACACCTATGGTCAAGTAATCTATGACAAAGGAGGCAAAAATATGCAATGGAGAAAAGACAGTCTCTTCAATAAGTGATGCTGGGGAAACTGGACAGCTACATGTAAAAGAATGAAATTAGAACACTCCCTAACACCATACACAAAAATAAACTCAAAGTGGATTAAAGGCCTAAATATAAGACCGGATACTATAAAACTCTTAGAGGAAAACATAGGCAGAACACTCTCTGACATAAATCACAGTAAGATTTTTTTTGATCCACCCCCTAGAGTAATGAAAATAAAAACAAAAACAAATGGGACCTAATTAAACTTAAAAGCTTTTTGCACAGCAAAGGAAGCCATAAACAAAACAAAGAGACAACCCACAGAATGGGAGAAAATATTTGCAAATGAAGCAACCAGCAAGGGATTAATCTCCAAAATATATGAACAGCTCATGCAACTCAATGTCAAAAAAACAAACAACCCAATCAAAAAAAAAAAAAAAAAAAGGTGGAAGATCTAAATAGACATTTCTCCAAAGAAGACACACAGGTGACCAAAAAGTACATGTAAAGCTGCTCAACATCACTAATTATTAGAGAAATGTAAATCAAAACTACAATGAAGTATCACCTCACGTCAGTCAGAATGGCCATCATCATAAATGCTGGAGAGGGTGTGGTGAAAAGGGAATCCTCCTACTATTGGTGGGAATGTAAGTTGGTACAGCCACTATGGAGAACAGTATGGAGGTTCCTTAAAAAACTAAAAATAGAGCTACCATATGATCCTGCAATCCCACTCCTGGGCATATATCTGGAGAAAACCATAATTCAAAATGATACATGCACCCCAATGTTCATTGCAGCCCTGTTTACAATAGCCAGGACATGGAAGCAAACTAAATGTCCATCAACAGAGGAATGGATAAAGAAGTTGTGGTACATATATACAATGGAATATTACTCAGCCATAAAAAAGAATGAAATAATGCCATTTGCAGCAACATGGATGGACCTAGAGATTATCATACTAAGTGAAGCAAGTCAGACAAAGACAAATATCATATGATATCACTTATATGTGGAATCTAGTAAAAAAAAAATGATACAAATGAAGTTATTTACAAAACAGAAACAGACTCACAGATCTTGAACTCAAACATATGGTTACCCAAGGAGAAACATGGGGGGAAGTGATAAATTAAGATATTGGGATTAACATATACACACTACTATATATAAAATAACTAACTAATAGGGACCTACTGTATAGCACAGGGAACTCTACTCAATTTTCTGTAGTAACCTATATGGGAAAAGAATCTGAAAAAAAATGGATATATATAATGTATAACTGATTCACTTTGCTATACACTTGAAACTAACACAACATTGTAAGTCAACTATACTCAATAAAAATTAAAAAAAAAAAGAAGATGTGGTACATATATACAATGGAATATTACTCAGCCATAAAAAAGAATGAAATAATGCCATTTGTAGCAACGTGGATGGCTCTAGAGATTATCATACTAAGTGAAGTAATCAGACAGAGAAAGACAAATATCATATGATATCGCTTATATGTGGAATCTAAAAAAATGGTACAAATGAACTTGTTTACAAAACAGAAATAGAGTCACAGACATAGAAAACAAACTTATAGTTACCAAAGGTGAAAGGTGGGGGGAGGCATAAATTAGGAGATTGGGATTAACATATACACACTACTATATATAAAATAACTAACTAATAGGGACCTACTGTATAGCACAGGGAACACTACTCAATATTCTGTAATAACCTATATGGGAAAAGAAACTAAAAAAGAATGGATATATGTATATGTATAACTGATTCACTTTGCTATACATCTGAAACTAACACAACATAGTAAATCAACTATACTCCAATAAAAAGTTTAAAAAAAAATTGGAGTCAATCCTTTTACACCTTGCTTTGTCAACTAAGTTTATGTAATATTCTAAATCCCTTGTCATTTCAACAATCTTCTCAGCCTCTTCACTAGGAGTAGATTACATCTCAAGAAACCACCTTCTTTGCTTATCCGTAAGAAGCAATTCCTCATCCTTCAAGTTTTATCATGAGATTGCAACAATTCAGTCGTATATTTAGGCTCCACTTCTAATTCTAGTTCTCTTGCTGTTTCTGCCACATCTGCAGTTGCTTCCTCCACTGAAGTCTTGAACCCTTCAAAGTCATCCATGAGGGTTGGACTCAACTTCTTCCAAACTCCTGTTAATATTGATATTTTGGCCTCTTCCCATGAATCACAAATGTTCTTAATGACATCTAGAATGGTGAATCATTTCCAGAAGGTTTTCAACTGACTTTGCTCAGACCCATCAGAGGGATCACTATCTATGGCAGCGAGAGCCTTTAACAATATACTTCTTCAATAATAAGACCTGGAAGTCAAAATTACTCCTTGTTCCATGAGCTGCAGGTTGGATGTTGTGTTAGCAGGCATGAAAACAACAATCTCATTGTACATCTCCATCAGAGCTCTTAGGTGACTGGGTGCATTGTCAATGAGCGGTACTATTTTGAAAGGAATCTTTTTTTTTCTGAACAGTACATGGCAACAGGGGGCTTAAAATATTCAGTAAACCATGTTGCAGACAGATTTGCTGTCCTCCAGGCTTTGTTGTTCCATTTATAGAGCACAGACAGAGTAGATTGAACATAATTCTGAAGGGCACTAGGATTTTCGGAATGGTAAATGACCATTGGCTTCAACTTCAAGTCACCAATGACATTAGCCCCTAACAAAAGAGTCATTAAGTCCTTTGAAGCTTTGAAGACAGGCATTGACTTCTCCTCTCTAGCTATGAAAGTCCTAGATGGCATCTTATTCCTATATAAGGCTGTTTTATCTACATTGAAAATCTGCTGTTTACTGTAGCCACCTTCGTGAATGATTTTAGGTAGATCTTCTGGATAACTTGCTGCAGCTTTTACATCAGCACTTGCTGCCTCACCTTGTACTTTTATGTTGTGGAAATGGCTTCTTTCCTTAAACCTCATGAACCAACCTCTGCTAGCTTTAAACTTTTCTTCTGCAGCTTCCTTATCTCTCTCAGACTTAACAGAATTGAAGAGAGTTTGGGTCTTGCTCTGAATTAGGCTTTGGCTTAAGGAAATGTTGTGACTGCTTTGACCTTCTATCCAGACCACTAAAACTTTCCACATATCAGCAATGTCTGTTTCACTTTCTTATAAGTCAGGTGTTCACTGGAGTAGTGCTTCTAATTTCCTTCAAGTATTTTTCCTTTGCATTCACAACGTGGCTAACTGGTGTAAGAAGCCTGGCTTTCAGCCTATCTTGGCTTTTGACGTGCCTTCCTCACTAAGCTTAATCATTTCCAGCTTTTGATTTAAAGTGAGAGATATGCAGCTCTTCCTTTCACTTGAACACTTAGAGGCCATTGTAGGGTTATTGATTGGCCTAATTTCAATATTATTATGTCTCAGGGAATGAAGAAGGCCAAGAAGAAGGAGAGAGATGGGGGTACGGCCAGCTGATGGAGCAGTCAGAACACACTCCTTTATTAATTAAATTCACTCTTATATGGGCACGGTTCATGGTGCCCCAAAACAATTACAATAGTAACACCAAAGAGTACTGATCCTAGATCACCATAAGAAATATAAAAATAAAGTTTGAAATATTGTAAGAATTACACAAATGTGACACAGAGATACAAGGGAGCAAATGCTGTAGGGAAAATGGTGCCAATAGATTGCTAGAGACAGAGTTGCCACAGACCTTCAATTTGTAAAAAACACCATATCTGAGAAGCACGAGAAAGCAAAGAACAATAAAATGAGGTATGCCTATACTATATTTACTTAATCACATATCTGTTCTGGACTTTGGATGTTAGCTTGAATTCTTGATTTATCCCAGTTTCTTCCTTGCAGAACAACAAAAACCTAATTTTATTTTGATTACAAGTTCTTTTGGTGACTTTGTAGGGTACTACATTCAATCATGGATGTGCACAAGGATATTTATTGGAGTAGACTTTTATAGTTAACCTTTATTGAGCACATACACTATTACCAGTCATCTTCTAAGCATTTTAAGTTTACATTGCAACTCTATGAAATGTGACATCGTCACCATTTTCAGATTAACTGATGCACAGCATGGTTTAGTAACACCCTTAAAAATCTCACTGCTAGAAACAATGTTGGCTTTTCTTGGTGCCCTGCTTTTCTAGACGTATATCCTCCTCCAATCCCCTATGTTATCATTGTTATAAATGTCTTGTCAGAGATAATGAGGTCTAGGGATAACCAATGGGAGGTAGATCATAGTACCAGAAACAGCTTTGACATTGATGTCAAATTTCACCATGACTGGAAAATTATCCCACACGTTGGGAAATTTTTTGCTGACGTGTCCTCCATGGAGCCCCAGCCCATGTCACGCCCTTCTAACCATGGATCCTCTCCTCCCCAAGGAACCTCTGCATCTCCAAACCTCACCTATTCTCCTCAGGCAACCTGGGGGCAAAACACAGTTTTCTTCCCTCTACTATGCTGGGCAGCTCACCTTCCTTTTTGTAATTTCCTCTTCCTTTAGACCATGAATGGATTGGTATTCTTCATGCCCAAAGAGGCTTTTCTAGATATTTTCCTAAACAAAAAGCCATCTCCACTAGTGTATGGAAATAGTGATGGTTAATGTTTTTTGTCTGTTTTAAGTATGGATAGTTTCTTCTCACTACATCTATTATTATTAAAAAAAAATTGAAAACAACTTAAGCGTGTGATAATAAGACACTGGCAACTAAAAGATAAGGCCATAGGATGAATTGTATATTTAATTTCACAGGAAAGTGTTCACTAAACATTAAGTGAAAAAAGCGGATTACAAAAGATTACAAAACACAATGTGCAGTTCGATACATTTTTTCTTTTTTTTTAAGTCTATTAAAAAAAGACTACAACAGGACTTCCCTGGTAGTGCAGTGGTTAAGAATCCACCTGCCAATGCAGGGGACACGGGTTCAAGCCCTGGTCTGGGAAGATCCCACATGCCACAGAGCAACTAAGCCTGTGCGCCACAACTACTGAGCCCGCATGTCACAACTACTGAAGTCCACGTGCCTAGAGCCCGTGCTCCGCAACAAGAGAAGCCACCGCAATGAGAAGCCCGCGCACCACAATGAAGAGTAGCCCCCGCTTGCTGCAACTAGAGGAAGCCGGCGCGCAGCAACGAAGACCCAATGCAGCCATAAATAAATAAATAAATTAATTAATTAATTAATTAAAAAAAAAAGTCTACAACAGAGTGATCCCCTCTGGGTCTATCCTGATGTGTAAGAGCCTTTGTTCTTTGTTCAAATACTTCTAACTGCTATGCTTTCTTAATACCACCTTCGCTAACAACTAACAGTTACAGACTCTAAGGGCTTACTCTGTGCCAAATACAGTTCTGTGCACTTCACAGGAACTAACTCATTTAAACTCATTCAAAACAACCCATGGAGGCATGTATCACTGTTATCCCCACTTTATAGCTGGGTAAACTGAGGCACAGAGAAGTTAAGAGCCTTGTTCAATTCACCAAACAGTCAGTAGCCAAGCCAGATTTGAACCCAGAAAGTCTGGTTCAGACCTTACACTCTTTCTAGTAAGCTGGGGTATTTATCCTCTTTCCTCTCTACATCTCAGTTGTTTCTTCCTACTTCAGTTGGTTCTGCTTCAATCAACCTTTGCCATTTTTCCTGTGTGCTCCCCTGTTTGTTAGGGTAGAGTGGGGATGCTCAGAGTAAACATAATCTAACTTATTAAACCAATAACCTTAATTTTATGTACAATACTAAATCAATAGCTTCTGGCCAATGGATATCTTATGATATTGCTTATATGCGGAATCTATAAAAAGTGATACAAAAGAACTTATTTACAAAACAGAAACAGACTCACAGACTTAGAGAATGAATTTATGGTTATGGGGGCGGGGAAAGGGTAGGGGGGAGGGATAGTTGGGGAGTTTGGGATTGACATGTACACACTGCTATATTTAAAATAGATAACCAACAAGGACCTACTATATAGCAGAGGGAACTCTGCTCAGTATTATGTAACAACCAAAATGGGAAAAGAATTTGAAAAAGAATAGATGCATGTATATGTATAACTGAATCACTTTGCTGAACACCTGAAACTAACACAGCATTGTTAATCACCTATATGCCAATATAAAATAAAAAGTTAAAAGTAAAAGCTTCTGGTCAAAGGAATGTTTATTAAAGCTGCCCTGCCCCTCCCACATAGAAAGGGAATAAGTCTTTTCTTGTCATTTAGAGACCTCTTCTTGTTTAATACATGTATGAGGCTGTTTCCAGTAGCTGAGTGGCTGGACGTCTGACTGTTGGGTGTCATTGCTGTGATGATTATATACTTAATGCTATTTGCTCGTCAACCCTTTTACTGTCTATGGAAGAGCTCAGAGATAAGGGGATTAAGTGAGCATCTGGTGCCTCCAGTGATAAACTTGGAGAAGGCCCGGGCCTGTGAATAATAGATTGTGGGTGGAATATTTTTTTTATTTACGCCTGGAGAGTCTTTGAGGTGAAGAATCGTGGGTGGGAGATGCCCATACAGCCTAGGGACACTGAGAGCACACTTGACAGTGGGCAGAGCCCACTTCCCTGGTCCATTGTAGTCAGGCCCTCGACAGGAGTCCAGAAGCGTCCCTACCCCCCAGTTGTTTTCTTCCTCCACAGGAGAAGGGAACGGCCCAGCTAGCAGGAGAACAGTGGGCCTCACAGGACGTTGTTATGAGGTTACGTTTTCATCTTGTTCCAATCTCTGCCTGGCTGGATAGAAGTTTCTTCTCCATAAGGGTGCATCGTAAATGTGTCACCACATGAATTCTCGGTAAGAGCTGGTAATTCTTCATATCTGCCTTCAAACATTTTAGTAATCAATTTCCCTGAAGTCTCCTGCTGAAGAATATTAAGAGAGAAGATCAAAGGCAGCTGCACAATTGATGGTGCTAAAAAGGGGGGAAAGTGACACTGATTTCCGGTAGATAAGATGATGCTTGTTGTTTCACCATGGTGTCCAAAACAAAATAAATGATAAGAACTAAATAAGGAACTCCTGGAGCTTGCTTGTACATGAACTGATTTCCCTTCCGCTCTCTGTGGCTGCAGTGGGAGAGAAGCCCTTGGAAGACTGTGTGAAATGATTGAAAAGCAAATGCCTTTGCACTGAATTTATTATCTAGTCTTTCCAGTTGTTTGACTGTGGGATTCTGCTCTGCTCACCTCTCACTGCTCCACCATTTCTTACCTTATTTATTATTATAAGATATCCTTTAAGTAAATACATGTGAAAAATTGAAATGTAAGACCGTAACATAATCTCCCTTTAAATCATGTGTTCATCTTGACATGTACGGATTGCCTTGTTCTTCTGTAAGATGCCAAACTTTGGGTATGAGAATAGCTGCCCCATGGCCCTTTGACTGGGTTGCTTTTGTCATCACAGTACATCAACCTAGATTTGCCCTGTCACACAAATGTGCCATCAGTAGCTTAGTTTTGACAGTTTTAGTTATGTGTCTCCTTGTAGCATATTGTCACACACTGACAAGAAGAAATGTAGTTTGCTAAATACAAATCCTCTGGGAAAAAGAGAGAAGTAGCTTTTGGGGTAAGAACTATAACCTATTTTTAAGTTAATTTGTTTCATGTTGGATCAAGAACCATTCCTAGGTGATAGAAAAAAGTGTTTTAATATCTAGTTTATAAAAAACGAGGAGTCTTAGAAAACTAGCAGATGATTTTATAACATTAAACATTAATCCTTCAGTTATGCACAGTTACCATAAAATATTAGTGAAAATAAGGATGTGGTAACACCAGCCTCACTTCTGGCACTAGAAATTTATACATGCTCTGCTCTACCAAAGGAAGTTCATGGTGGTGTGTGACGCCAAAGGTAAAGAACCATAGTGTGATGCCTGCGTAGACATAGACTGACCATTTGGCACAGAGGAAGTCAGTTACCTTGGAAACATCTGATCTCAAGCACAGATTTGTAAGGGATACAATAATAGATTGTTTTTTAAAAACATGTTGTAACTGGCTGGCTCAGGTGGAAGAACATGAGACTGTTCAGCTCATGGTTGCGTCCACAATGGACTCCCAAAAACAGCAACAACAATAACAATGGGTTTCCGTGCTTAGGCCAGTAGCATGTTTTCTCCGCCTCTATTCCCATCAGCCCCAGCTCGAGTTTCCTCATTTTATTCCTTGTCTTTAGATTATTTTTTACTTAAGCAGCATTTGACATGATAAAAGCCTAGCCTTATGAATGAAATGTGTATTATCTGATATATCTTAAGTCTGAACTTAAAAATATAGCTTTCCAAATAGATCAAGCTTCTAAAACATTCTAACAAATCAAGGTTTTTCTGATTGGCTCTTCACTGTTTCACAAACAAAAGACAAATCTTTAGGGACCTGCCACTTTGCTCAGGGTGGCCCTTTGGTCTGGGACATCTGATATCCTCTTGGTTTCTCTCAATCTATTCTTCCTTTATAGCCAATTTTGTCCTCTATCTTATCATGCAAATGTACTTACCTTCCTAGAGCCTACTTATACTCTTTTTTTTTTTAATCGAGGTATAGTTGATTTACAATGTTGTGTTAGTTTCAGTTGTACAGTGAAGTCATTCAGTTATACATATACATATATACATATTCTTTTTCAGATTCTTTTCCTTTATAGGTTATTACAAGATATTGAGTATAGCTCCCTGTGCTATACAGTAGGTCCTTGTTGGTTATCTATTTTATATATCGTAGTGTGTGTATCTATTAATCCCAAACTCCTAACTTATCCTCCCCCACTTTCCCCTTTGGTAACCATAAGTGTGTTTTCTATGTCTGTGGGTCTGTTTCTGTTTTGTAAATAAGTTCATTTGTATAATTTTTTTCTAGATTCCACATATAAGTGATATCATATGATACTTGTCTTTCTCTGTCTGACTTACTTCACTTTGTATGATAATCTCTAGGTCCATGCATGTTGCTGCAAATGGCATTATTTTGTTCTTTCTTAGGGCTGAGTAATATTCCACTGTACATATATACCACATCTTCTTTGTCCATTCATCTGTTAATGGACATTTCTTACTTATATTCCTGTTAATTGAGTTCATGTCTACCTTCCCCACTGACTGTAAATTCCTCAAGTGAAAGAAATGTTTCTTCTTTACTTTTGTTTCCTGCAGGGAGAGTAAATGCTCAGTAATTGTAAACGTAAATAGAAGGCCTGAAAGAGGCCCTGGAGCATGGAGCACGTGGTATTGTTAACCTTGTAGGAAAGGGTCCAGGAGCTTTGGGTCTGAGTGATGTTTCATTTCATGGTGTCTCCATATCTCTGGATGATACATTAGTAAAGTGGATGAATCTGAAAATAATTTTTTGTTTTTTTTCTTTTATTCAAGAATACATTCACTGTAAAAGATACAGAAACAATAAAACTAAACAGAACAAAACAAACAACAATAAAACAAATAATAAAAACTAGACAAAACAACAACAACAACAAAGAAACATGAAAACCCAAATGAAAAAATAAGAGCCAAATAATAAAAGCAGGCAGGGAAAAAGAAAGCTAGGAAGTTTAGCTTAATTAAGGCAATCTCTTGTATATTTACTGTTAGGGAACATTAAAAGCCTTTGCAGTGTCTCTGACATAATAAACCAGTTGTTGTTATGGCAATTCTTCGGGGGCCCAGATGAATTAATTAGTCTATTCCATAGCATTGATAAGGTCAGCTGGGCTTTTCAGGACCCGTACAAGAAATAAACATTGAAATCTCTAGTAAGTATCTCAAGTGGAGGTATTCTGAGCTGTTGATAGAACTTCCCAAGCTAGGGCCCCTGCTCCTTGGATCACCTGCTCCAGGTCTGATAGGATTGAATTTGGGTGGAAAGGCAGCCTTAACAAATGAGGCTGTGATCCTGGGTGTTCTGTAACCCATTGGAAGCCACCTCCAGGTATATAAAACATGTCAGTGGTATGTCCATGTCCATTCTGCCACCAGTTAAAACAAAGGGTCACAGCTTCAGAGGTAAGACTTGTAAAGCACTGACAGATCCACCGTTCATAGAACAAAAGTTTTCCCCAACTCTGTCCAATCCTGGCCAATTTAAGTAAAAGGCAGGGTGAAGGTAGGGGATGTTTGTAAGGAACCAGTGGAATTTTACCAAATGGAAGGACAGATGGTGGATCCAGAGCTGAAAGGTCTGAGACAGAGGTTCCTCCACTTCTCCCTTGACTGTGTCTACTTTTCTCGGCCCATCTGCTTCACCTTCTAGTCTCTTTGTAGATCACTTTTCTGTTCTTCTTCACGCAAGGACTACAAATACCAACATGAGACACATCTCCCCAGTCACCACATTTATATGTCCTTAAAAATTCAGTTTCATCAGGTAAGTGACAGGAGTCCCTGAGTCTTAACAGTAAACTCACAGGAAGGGGGATCTCATTAATCCAGCTCAGGTCAGTAGTTACCTTAATGGAATGATTTGGGCAAAAGGGGCAGGGTCCCAGAGGTTGACTGCTGGAGAGGAGTTTTAGAGAGAAGGGCAGAGCCCAGGCAGCATTCACAAAGATCTCATTTAATGAACGTAGGACCAACCACATTTGCAGTAAGTGAGGACCATGTGGAGGCTTTTGTCTGTTGCAGGAAAGGACATCTGGAATATTAAGGAATCAGCTTTCATTTCCTTCTAGGTTAAGGAGGGAAATATTTCGTATCTTAATGAAGGCTGGGCCTTGATCATCAGTGACATTACTTAGAAGTACTGAGTCTCAGTCACTCCTGTAGGAAGCCAGAGAGTGAAGTTCAAACACACATGTGAAATTTAAAGGCACGAATAATCGCTTCCATAATTGTTTCTGCACATGTACCTTGAGAAAAGCAGTATCGGGAACAGCAATTAATGATTTTAATAATAGTTGTCATTGCTGTGGACATGAGTCAGTATCTGGCCTTCAGCTGTGACATTATTCTCTCAGCCACTGTAATCACTTTTTTTTTAAATCCATGTAGAACAAGACACAAATGATATCCCTTTGAACCATCAAAAATGATGATAGTTGTGGTGACGGTAGCGATTGGCAGCAGCTACTTCCTTTTCCCTGCACTCCTCCGGGGTCTCCCAGCAGGACTGCTGTCTTCCTTTGTCACCATCGGCTCCTTGCCTTCTCCTCTCCCTATGGGTCCTTGTTCTGTTTTTAATTCTATAGATACTGCTCAGCTCTACAGACACAACCTCCACACTCCCAGCCAGAACGTGGAGCCACGCTTTATGCTTTACACTTTTCACATGAAGTGTAGACCTTTATGGACATGATGTTTAAAATATAATTTGTGTATCTGAGTCAGACCAACCTAGAGTGAGCACATTTTAAGAATTACTCTGTAAACATCTTTCTTCTTTTCCTTTTTCCTTAAGTGATGATTTTTTTTTTTTACATTATACTGTGACTTTCATTATTATGCTTTAGTTCTGATGACAGAGCTACCAACACAATAATAGTGTCTGCTCCAGTAATTTAACAGAGGAAAACTTACCTCCAGCCATTCTGAAGCATTAATAAAAAGCTTGGGGCTAAGAGAGCTTCAATGGTGTTGGAAGGAAAGGTATTAGATGTCAAGGCGTGGAAAAGTTACCTCAAAGCAAACAATATATTATGACAATTTGAGACTCTAATAGTTATATAGTTTCCTTTTTGTGTTTCTGCTGTTATGGAAAATATAGGGAACCTTTATTATTCTACTCTTTGTTTAGTTTCCCATCTAATTTCAAGTAGCTACAAGACAGGAACCTTTTTCATATTTCTAATGCCTCAGCTGAGCCCACAGAAGGTGTTCAATAAATGTTTGTTGATTGATCAATATGAACAAATATTTATCCTTGTAAAAAGTTTTCCTGGGTTTTTAATAATACTGAGGAGAGCTCAGTGTAGCACAGAATACAGGTTTTTTCTCTTCCTGTTTCCCTTCCCTCCGTAAATAATTCAGATGGGGTTGATAAAGGTGTCCATGTCATTGGGAGTGGGGAGCCAGGGGGGCCCAGAGTGGGCTGGCACTCAGAGGTCTCACAGGGTGAAACGGGCACCTACATCTGAGGGTGGTCCAGCATGGTTTCCTTAGAACCTGAGCAGGGTGAGAGAGAAATTCACGTGGATGGGTGGTCTTGTGTAGCATGTCAGAGTCTGAGCAAGTTGAGGAGGTATTCACAGACAGGGGCAGCTGCCATCAGGAGTTGGAGCCCGAGTGGGCTGAGGAGGACATCCAAGCTGGCTTTTGAGTCTTTGGATGGGGAATAACCAGAAATGGGATATTGGCTATATATACTGAAGAAATTGAAATATTCTAAAGATAATGGGAACCAGTTTCTCATGGTTGGAAGAGGTGTTACAGATATAGCAAGGAAGAAAACTGGAATGAACTCTGTAGGTTGGATTCAACAGTATTGGTGTGAATTCATGGCCTTTAGTATAGATCAATAAAGACAGGTAACTATAGAATTAAATATAGTTATGTGTTTGTAAACACACTGAACATTGTTGTATATGTGTGTCTGTGAACGTGTTAAGTGTATACACACATAAATTCCCTAGCTCTGTCCACTGAGAGGAGTCTGGAACAACTATTCTCCACAAAAAGGATCCAGGGCTCCTTTGAGAAATACTGCTTTCAGGGATGGGGCAGGAGAAGTTTGATAAGCCTGAGTCATCTGTGGCAGAAGACAGAACTCAGAAGTCTTCTTGGATGGGTTCCCAGTAACCAAACCAAGTACAATTTGTGTATCAAAATAACTAATGATTTTAATGAATTATAACTCATTGGCAAAATAGGAAACCATGAGTCCATGATGATACAATTAAATAAATAAGTAAACAAACTAAAAGCTTGATAAGAAACAGGATATTTAGGTCCCATGTTAATCAAGTGATCAGTGAATACCATTATCAGTTGGACAAACTGAAATTATGTCCCAATTCTCATATACTAGATATATAAGTGAATGACTAATAAAATATGAAGAAGGAATTAATGCAGATGAAAGTTGAAATATATATAGATTAAAAATCTTATTAATAAAAGCAATAGACAGCAAAATTGACAAACATTTGCTACTGTGATCAAGGGAGAAAATAACATGAATGATAATATAGTAATAGAGAAGAAGAAATAGGGCTATTAACTAGAGCTGTGGAGATGAAGAAAATGCCATTTACAGATTTGGACTAAGTACATTGGCAATTCTAAGAGACAAAATTATTTTTCTAAGAAGATACAAATTAATAGCAATGACTCAAAAAGAAGTAGAAAACTTTAAAACCAACAGACCACAGAAGAAATGGCAAATGTAGTCAGAAATCTCCCTCAAAGGAAGAACTAGTGCCCGTTGGTTTACTCTGTTTCATAAAAATTTAAAGGAAGAGATAATTCTCATGTTTTAGAAATTCTTTCAGATGATTAAAAAAGGTGGAAAGCTATCTAATTAATTTTCCAAGGCTAAGGTTAGAGTGATACCAAAACAGAATGATTTTAATACAAAAAAAGGGCAAACTTATAGGAGTATTCTAATTATAAACATAGATGCAAAACTTCAAAATTGCAGCAGAGTATTGAAGGTACAACTAAGTAAGGATTATCTTAGGAATTTAGATTTTTCATTAGGAGGTCTAATGTAATTCTCTGTAGAGAGAGATTAAAGTGGGGAAATACCATATAATTGTCTAAACTGTTGCCCTTCCAAAACAATTAATAAAATCTAATACCAGTTAATATTAAAAACTCTTCACTTGGAACAGAAGGGAAGTTCCTTAATGTGCTAATGGGTATCCATCAGCTATCCACAGCAAGTGTCAGAGAAACTGGTGTAACTATTGAAGACTTCTTAAAGTCAGGAATAAGACAAAGATGCGAACGATTACCGCAAGTCTTCAACACTGCTAGAGGATTAAGCCCAAACAATAAACTTGATAAGAAAAAAGAAAGAGGAACTGTTGGAGAGTAAGAGGCAACTCTCATTATCTGGAGATGACACAATGACCTTAAATAGAAAACACTGAATTTAAATGGGAAGCATTTTAGGCCAGTGAGACTTAAATGTGCTATTAGAACGAACGATCTGGGCTTATGAGGAGGATCACTGTTGATGATACCACTCTGGTTTTAGCCCCATTCTGGCCAGGTAACAAAATTAATTTTATATTGAAAAGCATTATTAAATATTTGTCCTATGTTAACTCAAGTTGTTTCCATAAGAAGTCACTGTTATCTTTAGAAATGAAGCTTTTATGTGTTATGTCATTATTTGGGAAATGTTTCTAAATAGAAAATAGAATTGGGCTGGATTCCAATAGTTTTGCTGTTCCTTCAAAACAACCATTTCCAGATATTTGCTTTCTTTTTCATCTCCTTATGGAAAGCCAGCAGATTCACATATGTGAATATATACAAATTCATATTCTATATTTGCCATGGAGTTCCATTCTCTTTTTATTTGTATGACCTTCTGAGTTGTAGAAATTATTATTATTGTCATTATTACTTTCATGCATCATTGAACCCTTTTCAAGCCATTGATCTAAGTTTTCAAACGGGCATTAACTCAGCATGATACTTACAACAGAAAATATTAAATTCACAATTATGAAAAATATATCACAAAAGTTGGGAAAATTCATCAGCTGAGGCAAAAATACACTCTGTTAACTGAAACATAGTCAAGAAGACTTGATCAGCACACTCACAGTACCTAGGACAACTTTTCAAAATGTGATGATTATTGGACATGTGACAAGATTTCTGTGAAAATCAAATCATTTCACATTTCACCTCATAAGGTTCTGAAATGCTTGTTAGCATAATCATTTCTTTGCTTTCTCTTTTAATGCTTCCATGTTATCTGAGACCACTTGATTGACAACTGTGGACCACCAGATGTCTGGAAACCTCACTTCAGGTTTCGAAACCCTGCTCCACAAATTTGAGGAAGGAAAGTTGAGACAAAATCTGAGTTGAAATTACATAGAGAAGTGAAATCGCTGAGAGAGACCACTCATCTCTACTCTGTTTTCAGTGGAGAGGCTCAAAGCCATTCCCTGGAATGGAGCCTAGTTGTGATGCTTTCTCCTCCATATTTGGGGACTTATTTATAAGTTTGCAAGCTTCCATGGTGATGATGCTTTAGAAGTCATTGGGAGTGGGAAAGCAGAACCTCATAGAACTTTTTCCCCAATAAAATCACCTTTAAAATTACCTATAACTTGTCTCTGTTTTCAAAAAAGGAACACATCAGTCTTCAGTTTAAAGGAAACTTTCCAAAAACATTTTCCAATAGTATTAAATCTACTTTTTTGTTAATACAATAATCTAGATATAAATCTGAGTTCATTCAGTATAATACTTGGTGCTTTTAGACAAAAGAAAGTAAACAAAACCCTCAAATTGCTTAGGAAAATATTCAAGCTTGATAGAGCCTTTAGACATTGATATAGGCATGTGGCTTTTGGTTTCTGCATATTGAAGAGATTGCCTATGGTAAAGTCAAATAAAAATATATGGGTGTGTGAGTGGAAAAAGAAAAGAGAGAGGGAGAAGAGACCTCTGTGGATGATTCCCTTTGCTAGCCTCATGTTTTCTTGGCTTTGAAGTGGAAATATCTGGTATTTCCAGCTTGGACTAAATCACAGATTTCTAATGAGTTTTCTTGATATTTGCTCTGACCTGATTCAGGTCAGCTTATTGCTTTTTCTTGTAGTTGAAAAGCAGAGGAACAGGAGGTAAGCCTTCCTTTGCTCATTAAGGTTTCAGAGAGTGATCTTAACTCAAGCATTTCTAATTAAAATGTAAAGATCATTAGTAGGCGCCATTAATAGAGGTTTGTCTTTGGACTCAGAATACTCTGATGGAAGTGCCAGGCGCACTCCTGCACCCACTGGGGCTGAACAACTGCTGCTCTTGGCAAGGTCTCAGAACAGGCTGGGGTTTCTGTCTGCTACCTGAGCTGCTGGTGACAACTGCAACTTATGTCAGGCTCAGGGGCAAGGAGAAGTGGAGAGGAGAAACAAATTGCAAAGGCACCTTTTCCTTTTTACTGCTACCAATTTTCAGCACCGGCAATGCTGAATGAAAAAGAGGCAGAGGCATAGTGAGGCTGATAAGAAGGACATTAAATACTATTTAAAAATTATTTATTGCCTCCCCCTCCCCCCCAAAATAAGATATATATTCATATGGTGGCATCATTTTTATTCCTTTTGGGCTTGAGGAATTCAAGTCTCTATGTAATCCCCAATCATGCCGAACATTTTAATATGTGTTATCGTTTCCTAAAGATGAATATTACTTTTAGTTTGACATTTTAAATTGAGAGATTAGCTGAAAGAAAATTCTAATTATAATGGCTAAATTATTTGATTTTGAAAATGAAAATTGTGATTAATTGAATCTTTAAAGGTATATCATATATGTACAGGAATTAAATGAAGGGTTTAACCCAGAGCCTGTAATACTTATGGCTTGTTTTATATATGTTATATTAAAAGACTAAATTGAAGAGACATAATAAACAGCAAGTTAAAACATAGAGAGCTATGAGAATGGCCTATTACTTGGCCTTCATCTTAGACGTATTAATGTGGAGATTTAAGACAAATAAGAATAAAATTAATGGTGTTCTAGACACTCTGGTAATTATAGAAAATTTTTGCTAATTTATTGCTTTTGTTTGCTTCTCCATACAATCATCTGAACTTCTGACCCATTTCAATTAAGTTACAATAAAATTAGTGTTTCTATTAAAGTACTTGGAGCTAATAGAACAAAAATTGTTTCTTCCATAATCAAGGCTACAGTGTTGCCTGGGGAGGGCTTTTTTGGTGTATGTGTGTGTGGGGGGCGGGAGGGAGTTATTTGTAATTTCAAACGCGGTTAGACTCAATGGCAAATACTCATAATTTACATGTACATTATTATGCCTTTCATCTTACGGATTAAATTTGTTTGAATTATTTGAGGAAGAATGTGAGCATTGACTTTATACTGTGGCTTTATATAAAATTCATAGAAGGTTTAGAAAGTTTAGAGACTTTGAAAATGTACACCATGCTATGACCGGAGGAAGAAGACTATTATTCCCCAATATACGTGAAGTAAGAAGGCGCTGGGTTTTCATCTGTAGCATGAATGAAATGCTCACTTCATAAAAGGCTATTAATAATTTGAGGGCATCAAGGAAGATAATCATCTGACTACTGTGACAGAGTGAAAGAGCGGTAGAAGCAGAATTGAGACAAGGAAGAGGTATATTACAATCACTTTCCTTTATAATGAGAACAGATAGTGTCCAGTTTTCATTTAGATATGGCTATTGGAATATACTGGGATAGGCCCAATTACTATAAATATATATTTCCAATAGAGATGATTTGTTAACTATAAATCAATGGATTCAATTGTCATACTTCTATAAGACTTTAAATGTAAGCATTTATAAATCAGAAAAAACTAGATTATATATTTCACTGTCAACATGGCTCATATCAAATACTTATCCATTTTAAAATATATGTATGCATCTAGAGTGACCAAGTGATTCCCTCTCAAATACCAAGTACGCCCAATATGACAAATGTAAAAAAGTCCTATTAAAGAAGACCTTGAGTAACACATGGGGTGAACTTACCCCAAGTTGAGTTTATCAGAGCCTACAAGACCATAACCATTAGAATGGTGGTTCTCAAGCTTGAGTGGTCATCAGACTCACCTGAAGGCTCATTCAATCCATATTGCTGGCCCCCACCCTCAGATTTTCTAACAAATGCCCATGGAATGTTGATGCTTCTTTCCAGGGACCCCATTTTGAGAACCACTGCATTAGAAGATGCCTAAGAGATTTTGAGAAAAGATTTTTCTGCCTTATTCCAGTTTTCACTTGACTAGATTTTTTTCCTTTTCTTTCTTAAGAAAAGAAATTAATTAATTAATTAATTTTTGGCTGCGTTGGGTCTTCGTTGCTGCGCACAGGCTTTCTCTAGTGGCGGCAAGCGGGCTCCTCATTGAGGTGGCTTCTCTTGTTGCAGAGCACGGGCTCTAGGCACGCGGGCTTCAGTAGTTGTGGTGCATGGGCTTCAGTAGTTGTGGCTCACGGGCTTCAGTCATTGTGGCACATGGGTTTCAGTAGTTGTGGCGCACGGGCTTAGTTGCTCCGCGGCATGTGGGATCTTCCCAGACCAGGGCTCGAACCCATGTCCCCTGCATTGTCAGGTGGATTGTTAACCACTGAGGCACCGGGAAAGTCCTAGACTTTTTTTTCTGTGTAGCTTATCAGAAAAAAAAAATATATATATATATATATTGTAACATCGCTATAAGATACAATCTGCAGTTATTTTCACATTGTGTTTTACATTACAACAAACACGTATAATGTATATTTAAAACATATATGGTTTTATAGCTCTCTGTTTATCTCTCACCAATCAAAATATAGCTTTTTACCAGATTGGTCTGAATTCTGTTAAACTCATAAATACCTTAGTGATTTTGAATTTGAATTTGGAGATGGTGGTTAGAAAAGGATTGGAAGTTGAAGGAAAATCTCTAAGGAGATACCACAGTTTTTTCTCAGGGTGATCTTAATGACCCGTCATCGGGTCATTCATAAGAGAGCTTAAAGATACCAGATATCTTGAATAGTTCTGTCCTTTTACGAAAATGCTTCAGCACGGACATGTTCTAATATCTGAGATTGCTGATACTTTAAAACTATAAAATTAGTTAAATGTGAAGAGTTACTTTGGTTCAACTCATCTACATGTTTGGGTGTCTTTCCTTTAAACTATGCACTTTCTAATCAGCCCTCCTCAATCCAATCTTATTGTCTATAAAACCCTGTCTGGCAAATGGGTTGATGGGAGCAGATGTTAGGTGAATAACTGTGGTACATCTCTTTGAGCTGCCCGCTGTTCCCTGCTGTGGGCTGCTGGAGTGTGAGCCGGGGCTCCCCCTCTCTCCTTCTCTGGCTCCCACCTGCCCACACTTGATTAGAAACTTAAAAATGAGAGACCCTTACAAGGGGCAGGCTTCCTAGCAGAGAAGATTCCCCCAGTCTCCTCCCAGGAGTCTGTCTGATCTCGGTGGAGGGTGTCACTACTGTGGACGTGCCTTGGTGTATTATCTCTGCGTCTCGTATTGTCTGGAGACAGACTAGGCAAACAATTGAGGCTCCAAGTATTTGCTGGAAAATTGCCTCTGATTTTTTTTTTTTGTTCCAGCGTGGTTTTTGCATTTGGGGTGTGGCAAGTTAGCATATATTTCTGAAAGTTCAGCACCCTAAGTCCACTGAAAAACATTTTTTTTGGTTGTCCCATTTTTTTTTTTTTAATTTTTGTTTTTTATTGAAGTATAGTTGATTTACAATCTTGTGTTAGTTTCTGGTGTGCAGCACAGTGATTCAGATATATATATATATATATTCTTTTTCACATTCTTTTCCCTTATAGGTTATTACAAAATACTGAGTATAGTTCCCTGTGTTATACAGTAGGTCCTTGTTGGTTATCTATTTTATATATAGTAGTATATATATGTTGATTCCATCCTCCTAATTTATCACTGCCCCTGTGCCTTGCCCTTTGGTAACTATAAGTTTGTTTTATATGTCTGTGGGACTATTTCTGTTTTGTAAATGAGTTTGTATCTTTTTTTTTCACTGAAAAACATTTTAATCTTTATTTGATCAGAAACTACAAAGGTGTGATGAAAGTGGAATTGTAGGTGTATTCTTAAGGTATGGATTTAAGAGGTGGATATCATATTCACAGGGAGATTGAGAAAGGTTCAAAAAGGAGGTGACTCATACGCAGGTTGAAGCATGCGGTTGTATAATTACAACACGTGTACCTTCATAACATTACATTCATTTTTGAATTTGTATGGATAGGCATTCAATGCATACGGTTCTAAAACATTCTTTTTTGACTTAAAAGTATATCATGAATATTTGTCCAACTCGGTCAATACAGATATACTTTATTCGTTTTAATAGTGGTCTGATTTTTTGTTGTATGGTTGAATTCTAATTGTTTTAACCAATCTCCTGTTGAGGGACTTTTGTTATCTCTATTTCATTGCTATAGCAAATGATACTGCAATGACTGTGTGTGTCTTTGTACACATGTAGGAGTATATCTATGAGATTCCTCAAAGCTAAACTTTCTGGGTTGACATGTATGCACATTTGGAATATTGAGTTATTGCCCTTTAAAATCCTTATACTGGTTTAGAATTCCACCTACATTTGAGAATGACTTTTTCCACCCCCTCACAGATTTATAAGACACTCTGATAAGTGATAATTCGTATAGACTAGATATTTTGATGTACATTTATCTAATCATTATTGAGGTTGTCGTCCTGTATATTTATTAGTTATTTGCTTTTTCCCATAAATTTCCACATTGTAACTGATTTTTAGAAAAATTATTTTCATAAATGATATTCTAATAGTTGTAGTTTTGTTTTCATTTTCACACTGCTAAACCTCTGGAATCTAGTTTTGAATAAGGCATGAGGCAGGGGTCTAAGTTTACTTATTTTCCAAATAATTAGCAAATTCTTCCAATACTAGTTGTGGACAAAATAATTAACCCATTCATTTGAATTGTCACCTTTATAATATTAAAAAATTCTCTTACGCCTAGGTCAGTATCTGTATTCTCTTTTATTCCATCTGAAGAAGAAACTTCCTTGTTGGCTAGTTTTCTGTGTGGCAGGAATTGTGAGGAATGCACATCCTGCACAGAAGAAATAGTCAGTGCAAAGGCTCAGGGCCATGGGGCAAGTGCTTTGTAAAATGCAAAAATTTTAGTGTGGTTGGAGTTTTAAGTTTAGGGAAAAAAATTACAAACATTATTAGGAAGTCCCGAGCAAAATTAATGACAAAATAATACTGTAAATAAAACAGCACTCTCCAACAGAAACGTAATATTTATCCTTTTCGATTTGTTTTAGATCATACACACTTGGCCTTATTTCATCCCTTTGTTATTTTTTTATAGAAGGTCAGTATATTTAAGTACAACTTTTTAATGTCTTTGCCTCTAACTCATTATTGTTAGCTTCTCCAAGTAATCATTTTTTATCAGTTATATTTCAGTAGTTTTCCTCTCTCTCCTTGGGAAGAAGAAATACTGAGAAAAAAAATGTTCCGGGATTTTGGTGTTTGCATCTAATCTTCCTGAACTTCTCAGTTTCTTCCTTCATTCCTTCCTCCCTTCCACCCTTCCTTCCTTCCTTCCTTCCTTTCTTTTGAGTTCAAGCAGAACCTAAACATAAGATCATATGACAGCAGGAGAGAAGGCGTATATGCAGACAGAAATTACGTTACAATCTTTGTCACCAATTTTTCATCCTTAATGTTGACTTTTTTGTAAAACAAATGTAAACATGGTATCCTGCATGCTGACACGCCCAAATGTTTCCTATTACTCCTAGATCTTTCCATCACAGTTATCAACTTTAATTCAAATAAACAACAAAAACACCCCCAAACCCACAACTCACTTTTTTTTTCTTGGTGAGAACATCATTCTCTTTTTACTCTCTCTTTTCCTATTTCCCTCCTGTCAGGTATCCAGATAGCTGCAGGCAAGAAAAACACTTTCAAAGGTTATTTTGACTTAAATCAGCATCACTTCCAAGGTTTTACCATTAAAATGTAATTAAAATGTCATAATACTTACTTTTAAATTGCTGATTTAAATTCACATATCTCAGTGTAGTCTAAGTTTTTCAGAAACATCATGCCTCCCTATACCAAACAGACAAAAAAAAAAAAAAGTTGTGTCAGATTTGCTAATAAAATCAATGTACTGTTCTACAACTCCAAAATATTCACAGAAAGAAATTTAAGTTCCTTTTCTGTTGAAAGTTTGAATGTTTAAGGGTATTTCCTTTCCAACATCACAGGTATGGTACACAGATTCCTGGGAAAATAACATAAGAGGAATGTGAGAGTATGCTATTCATAATGATTGATAGCTTCAAAGCCCTGCATTGGAACACCATGTAAATATGCCAAACTGTTGCAGAATAGACAACTTGTTGTGAAATTTTGGACATTTTCCACACCCAGTGGTGCCAGACCCTGGAGGGGGTGGGCATTCTGGTCCAGGAGCAAATAAACAAGTCAATAGAAAAACTAATTGTTTGAAAGACTGACCTCTGAACAAGGGTATCTCTGAGCTCCCTAAAGGGTCAGCTTGGATTTGGGAAATATTTCAGTTCTCCCTGTGACATGTAAACTTGGGTGCTGATCAAAGTGCTTTGTTTTGGTATCTAAAAGCTCAATCTCTGAGACTGTGCCAAAGGTTTTGCTGTCATGATGTGTTGGGTATATTAGCCAGCACTGCTGGCTTGAGAAATCCACATATTGTTCTAAAGCAGAGAATTTGCTTCTTAACCGTTCTCCTCCCTGGTTCTGTACAATGAAAAATTCGTGACAAAAAACTGTTCTTTTTTTCTTTGCTAATAGACTTAGAAAAGGATTAGGGAGCAGCCCTCTTAGTACTGAGGTACTTGGAGAGCCCAGGGAAGACAGTGACTCTGTTGAAATAAAAGAAAATTATAAAAAAGACTCCATGAAGACCACTAATGTGAGTCCCAAACAGTTGAGTTGCAGCTTAGGTTGAATGTTTGGGGGTGTCTGACACTTGCTTTTCACGTTTCTGTTTATAAAAGGGAGGCGAACAGGCTGTGATGTTTCTTGTTTTCTGGAAAAGTATTAGAAACTTGTTAATTATGGTAGAGTGAACATGGCAGGAAAAGGAAAAATATATTTTAAGTATAATGGTGCATGCTGGAGACACAGATTGGCAAGCATAAGGGGTTCTGGCATCTCGACAGAAGGCTTCGTAACCATCTGCTTCTCAGAGGTTATTTTGGCAATTTTGGCAACAATTCCAGTGATTCACAGGTCTGGGCTAAGGATGTTAGAAAACAGCTAAAGAGGGCACAGGTACATAGAGGCAGTTACTGGGTTTTCTGTCCATACGTTAGTTCCATTGTTGTGAGTGTTGTCACTTTAAGATGGTCTATGTGCCAGTACTTCATTGTGATGGCAGCAGATGTTCCTTCATGCTAATATTTTTTCCCAATTTTATTCACCCAGTGACACTCATTTTTCGCCTTCAGAATTAATTTGGTATATTGCCTCCCCTGGCTGTGGAGATGTGAGGAATATGTGAAGGGACTCATGTTTTTGTGCTGCTGTTGGTTCTGAAGCGTGGAGACCTAATGAGTAACCTCCAACTCTCCTTGACTTTCTCATTATACCAATGTTCCTTGGGGATTTTGAGACTTACAGCATGTTACTAATAGTGTGATGTCATGTAATATTCTAATAAGAACTCACATGCATAGAAAGTCATTTAACATAGGACCTTTGTGGTTAATCATAAAGCAAAATATTAACTAACATGATGCATTATAAAATGAAAATCTATGTCAATTTTTTTTAATTGAAGTATAGTTGATTTACAATGTTTTGTTACTTTCAGGTATACAACGAAGTGATTCAGTTATATCTATCTATTCTTTTTCAGATTCTTTTCCATTATAGCTTATTACAAGATATTAAATATAGTTCCCTGTACTATACAGTAGGTCCTTGTTGTTTGTCTATTTTATATATAGTAGTGTGTATTTGCTAATCCCAAACTCCTAATTTATCCTTCTGCCACCCCTTTCCCATTCTGTAACGTAAGTTTGTTTTCTATGTCTGTGAGTCTGTTACTGTTTTGTAAATAGGTTAGTTCATTTGTGTCATTATTTTAGATTCCACATGTAAATGATATCATATATTCCTCTTTGGCTTACTTCACTTAGTATGATAATCTCTAGGTCTATCCATGTTGCTGCAAATGGCATGATTTCATCCTTTTTTATGGCTCAGTAGTATTCCATTGTACATATATACCACATCTTCTTTATCCCTTCGTCTGCTAATGGACACTTAGGTTGCTTCCATGTCTTGGCTATTGTAAATAGTGCCACTTATGAACATTGGGGTGCATGTATCTGTTCAAATTAGGGTTTTCATCTTTTCTGGATATATACCTAGTCTATATCATTTTTTCATCATAAAAATACTAGTTCTTGAGCATTTACAATGTGTCAGATAATAGGACAAATGTTTGAAATGCAAGATTGTCAATACCAGGATGTGAGTAGAAGGGCTGGTGGTGAGAATGAAAAAATGGGAGTGGGAGAGCCCTCTGCAGGACCATTTGGCAGTGTCCCTCAGTGTCTTAAATGCATGTGTCCTATGACTACCCAGCCCTACTTCATTCTTCTTCTAAGACTCTATCTGTCCTTTAGAAATATTATCACATATGCATAAGGCTATATATGCTAACCACAAGATTATTTTTAATGGAGAATAATTGAGAGCAACCTAAATGTCAATCAATAGAAAAATGGGTAAATAAATTTCGGAAATGCCATACTATGGAATATCATATACTATTTTAAAAAGTGAGATTGATCCACAAATACTGACATGGAAAGATATCCATGGTCTATTTTTAAGTTAAAAAAAAAACTTTAGAAGAATACATACAGCATATTCCTACTTCTTTGTAAAAATCAATATTTATTTATTTAAATGTGTGAATGTATAGAAGATATGTAGAGTGGACCAAGTGTTTGCACCCTTCCAAAATTCATATTTTGAAACCCCAATCTCCAGTGTGATGGTATTTGAAGGGTCTTTGGGAGGTAATTAGATTTAGGTGAGATCATGAGGGTGGTCACGATCGCATTAGTGTCTTTATAAAACAGACCAGAACCTCTGCCCCCTCACCCTCTATTGTGAAGGAAACAGTGAGAAATTGGCCATCTGCAAGCCAGGAAGATGGTACTCACCAGAAACCAGCCATGCTGGCACCCTGATCTCAGACTTCCCAGCCTTCAGAACTGTGACAAATAAATATCTGTTGTTTAAGCCTTCCAGTCTGGGGTATTTTGTTACAGTGGCCTGAGCTGAGATGATATGGAAGGATTCTAGGTAGACTCTAAATACTGCATGATTACCTCTGGGGGTGAGATGAGGTGGACAGAGGGAGAAAGTCTCCTTTTTTCAATATATGCTTCTTTATTGTTTGAATCTTTGGCAAATATCCATTATATTTGTGGAGGAAGGAAGGCAGGAAGGCAGGAAGGAAGGAAAGGAGGGAGGGAGTTAGGGAAGGAGGGAGGGAAGGATGGAGGGAGGGAGGGAAAACACCACTGTGAAGTCCCAAAGTCCATGTTGCATTTTTAGGAGTTCTGTTTACCCATCTGCAGAATATTGAATATCAACTTCTCAGGCCACTTCTTCCTTGGATGATCTTAAGAATAAAACTCTTGGGTCCTCAGCGCCTCCTATGATAAATGGACTTTACGGAAGAGCATGTTGTTTTTTGTGAAATATTTTCAGATGTATTGCCGAGGAAGACGTAAAACAGGATATTCAGTTGGAATTGGACTAAGTTCCTGTTTTAAGGAATCAGGTTCTAGAGTCACGCCTCTCTTGTCTATTATGTCTCTTTCCCTTTTTTCCGTCTAGATTAAGCCCTAGTGGAGCCCTCCAACACAGGACACTTCTTTATCTATTAAGCTGAGCCATCAGTGATTACCTGTTTCCTTTTGTGTCAAAATGTTTGGCCTTAATTTTCTCTCCAGACTATATGTAGATGATTTAATTTTTATTTTCATCTTGTGAGAAATTCCAGGGGATACTTTTGGTTCTAAGACATCAAGAGAACCTCTCAGGATTTTGGTGGATGCTATAAATGAATCAACCATTAATAAAATAAACTGAGTAGAAAGATAATTTATAAAACAATAGATGTTAAAGCTCTTTGAAGAGCAAAATCATAGTCTACAAAGAGAAGTGCTTCTTTTGTAAACTATTATGTTTGTTTTATAAAAATTAATACGGGATCCTGACACAATACATACAAAACTTTCTCATATACTGCTGTTCATTAGCCAGGAAATAATCAGGAACAATCAAAATAACTTTGAATATTTGTACAGACTATCAATAATTGGGGAAAATATAGTTATCCATAAAAGAATCCAATTATCTATTTATTTATTAAAATTTTTGTAAAATTTTTTATTGAGATATAACTGACATGTAACATTATATTAGCTTCGGGGTACAACACAATGATTCCATATTGGTATATATTGCTACATGATCACCACAATAAGTCTAGTTAACATTCATCACCTCACATAGTTACAAATCTATTTTTCTTATGGTAAGAACTTTTAAGATCTATTCTGTTAGCAACTTTCAAATATACAATACAGTATTATTAACTATAGTCACCATGCTGTACATTACATTCCCATGACATTTATTTTACAACTGGAGGTTTGTACCTTTTGACCCTGTTCACCTATTTTGTCCATCTCCCACTCCCCCACCCCACCTCTGGCAACCATCAGTCTCTTCTCTGTATCTATGAGTTTGTTTTTTTGTTTTTGTTTAGATTCCACATATAAGTGAGAACATACAGCATTTGTCTTTCTCTGACTTATTTCACTAAACATAATCCCCTCCAAGTCCATCCATGTTGTCACAAATGGCAAGATTTCCTTCATTTTTATGGTTGAATAATATTATGTTGCGTGTGTGTCTATACACGTATAGTATAGAAACATACGTTTTCTTTATCCATTCATCCGTCAGTGGACACGGGTTACTTTCATGTCTCAGCTACAGTGAATAATGCTGCAGTAACATGGGGGTGCATGTATCTTTTTGACTTAGTGTTTTCATTTTTTCCATATAAACCCAAAAGTGGAATTGCTGGATCATATGGTAGTTCTATTTTTTTTTTTTAATTTAATTAATTAATTAATTTATTTTGGGCTGTGTTGGGTCTTCGTTTCTGTGCGAGGGCTTTCTCTAGTTGCGGCAAGCGGGGGCCACTCTTCATCGCGGTGCGCGGGCCTCTCGCTATTGCGGCCTCTCTTGTTGCGGAGCACAGGCTCCAGATGCGCAGGCTCAGTAGTTGTGGCTCACGGGCCTAGTTGCTCCGCGGCATGTGGGATTTTCCCAGACCAGGGCTCGAACCCGTGTCCCCTGCATTGGCAGGCAGATTCTCAACCACTGCGCCACCAGGGAAGCCCAGTAGTTCTATTTTTAATTTTGGAGGGAAACTCTATACTGTTTTCCCTAATGGCTGCACCAATTTTCATTTATTTTTTTAATAATTTTCTTAACAAGCAAAGTCCTCAAAAATATGAATGGCATTTATTGGGTTTTCTTCATTTACTTGTTGTTTACTAACAATGCATTAATAATAAATTTAAGCCTACAAACTGTTTCAAAGTGGATGCTGACTATTTTGTTTCTTTATTATTCATTCATACATTGAGTTTAGGAAAGCCTGCCAGACTTGTCAGCTCATTTGCAGATAGTCTCCAGGGATGACCTTGACCATCAGGATTTAAGTAAAACTGCTCCAACTTCCATCACAAGACTAGGAAACCCTGTAAGAAATTCTGTTTCCATCTTAATATTTCAGGGTTCTTTGTAAGATTTACATTTATCATTGTCTCCTCTTGCTCTACTTTTAGTGTCTCCCAGACTCTCAACTCTCGGGCATTCTGTTACCTTCATGCCTAGCATTGACCCACACTGGACACCTCCCAGATTGTTTCACCTTTCAAAGGTCCATCCTCACGAGACTGCATGTGCAGCCAACTTACGCTGGTGTTTTGGGAGTAACTCAAGAATCATTAGTTCGTTGCTGCCCCAGCTGCCTCTTGGACGTCGCTGTTCTCTACTCATCTCCCTGGCTTCACCCACAGAGGGAGGGCCACTGCATCCAGTCATCCTGTTGGGCGTTTTCTTCTCCTTCTTCCTCCTTAGACCCTTCATCATGTATGATGATGTTAAGCTTCAAGCTTCCCTTGAAGCTTAAACTTCTTCTTACATATATTCTGCTAAACAATTCAGTAATTTTTGTTTAACTTATCTGGCTGATGGGCTGTGCCAGAGTGCTTCACTTTTTATATGTAGGAAGGAGTTTTTCTGAACACACAGTGTCCCAAAGGGAGAAAACTATCTCATTCTCCTAGAGAATGGGGACTCTAGTTAAGTGCAGATTAAACAACAATTTTTACCCTCTTGGCTACATTCTCCCTCTCTCTGTCTCTCTGTCTCTCTCTCTCTCTCATTTCTTTCTCTGTTGCTCCCTCTTTTCTTACTCCTCTCTCTCCATCTGTCTCTATTTATCAACCCACCCAACCATCTACACAGTATCACAAATGTGTGAACAAGGGCAAGCTCATATACACATGTACTCAAACATTACCTCAGCTGTTTCTGAGCTCACTTTTCCAAAAGGCATGTAAGAAAATATCATGTGGGCAAGTTAAGCTCTTGTAAATGTGGGAAAATTCTTATATGGATTGCTTCTCACATATGCCCCTGTGGATGATAAAGCAGAGGGATTCTATGAAGATTGTTTTACTGCTGAGTAAGTGGTAAATTATCAGAAGCCTTCACAGATTGATAGAGTTTTGGAGAGAGAGAGAAATAGAACCCCAGACTGAAATCTCTTTGCCACATGGTCACTTTACACCTCTGCTTATATACCTCTAGGAATGTAAGCTTCGTTCCTTTGCAAGAGGACCAATTTTATTTTTTCAATAGTCCTAATTGTAAATGTTACCTTTACGTTGCATCAAAATGTGACTCTATACCATCCACTTACTGGCCTTGGCTTTGTTCTATGGAGTCTCATAAAATAAGCTTATTCATTCTTTCGAAGAATAGCATTTCAGACGTTTGAAATTAACTCTCATTAACTTCTCATTAACTCCCTGAAGTCATCTCTTTTCAGGTTAAACACCTCTTTTTTCTTCAGGAATGCCTTTTATGTTGCAGCTTCCAGAACTCTCACCTTCCTCACTGTAGTGCTTTGGAGCCATTCCTTTGCATCACTGTACACTCTCAAAATGCCATATCCAGCTGAATGATACCCACGAAGCAGACGGATAAATGCTGACAGAATTTAATGTAACTGAGCCCATACACTATACCCAGTGCTGAGTCCAGAGAAACTATCCCATCTTTCTTCTGGACATTACACTTTTATTAATACAATATAAGATTGCATTAGCTTTACTGTAAATCAAATGAGCTTATCATATAACATGTCCTGAACTTTTTCTCTTAATCTCCATCCCTTTGTCTGAATCTGGACATCAGATTTCCTGAATCACAATGCAAAGTTTTACATTTATCCTCATACATTTCATTTTGTTGATGTCATCTCATGTTTTCACCTTGTTGAAATTTTGAATCTCTATCCTATCATCAAAAGTACCAGTTTTCCCACCACTCTTTAGGGCATTTTTTTGCCTTTGTTCGAGGATTTGATTTTTTCAATGAAAGTCCATTGCAATGATGGAACCTGGATTTCTTTGTTTCTGGCTCTGACTGGTATTACAGGACCACATGTCTTTTGGGGAGATCACAGGATGTGATCACACCTGGTCCTACACAAGTACGGTCAGCCACAGTGTGGATCTGTGAAGTTGTCCTCCCCTCTCCCACCTCCTGTGGGCTTCTTAAGCATCTCCATACAGAAATTCCCACTACTATCGCCACTCAGTACCTGTGAGAGCATGGCCGATGCCACCCGTTTCCAGGCAACAGACACTGTGGTCTCTCCCAGGTCCTCCTGTCACTTCTGTTGCCCTGAATCACTAAAGGTGCTACAACTCTGAGTGTTCAGTAGCAAAATAAGGGGTGAATACATCCTTCGAACTCCAGTGTTTTATATGCCCCGGTGTCCAACTGCATTTTAATAGAAATTGCTTGTATCAGTCGGTTTTGTTTCTCACTGTGACAATACTGCCCAACACATAACACCAAAATATGTTTGGCTTACAAAAATCAGCATTGAAGTTTTACTTTTGGATTCATGGGATGGCTATGGCTCTGCTGGGCTCGAGTAGCGTTGCCTGGGCTTAGGCTGCAGGTTGCGTTCAGATATACGTTCTTATGGAAACGGCAGAAGCTTGAGTACTGAATGGAAACAAATGATGCCTCATAAGGCCTCAGAAAACACTGTAACTTTCATCCGTATCCTATTGGCCCAAACAAGTCACGTGACCAAGAAGTATATACTCCAGCCACAGTGAACCATGGCGAGGATGGGAAGGAAAGGAATCTTTGGAGACACATCTTTCATTTTTATACAGCCTTCTCTTTCATTCTCTTCTTATATACTACAGGAGTCTAGAGAGGGCAGCAAAAGAATCCCTTTGACAAATGCCATATCAGAATCACCTCTTCACCCTGAGGCATAGAGCTTTGTCACTGAGTCAAGCCTACTTTTCCATTTCAAGATATTTTGTCTTCCTGAGAGTGTCCTAATAAAGAGATGCCAGCAGGCTTACTCCACCAGTTCCCCAGGCGTGTCCAGACCTGTTTGAAACTAGCAGTAGGTATAATTATGCTCAAGCTGAGGAGGGCTTTGCACCCTTTGATACCTTCTAAATCAACCTATTTGTGGAAAGAGGTGGGACTCCCTAAGGTACCACAGGAAAGCAACTTTTTTTCCCCTCCGTCTGCCTCTTTTATCCGGCTCAGGGCACTAGTTCCCCCCCCTATTCTTTGGAAAAAAGTTGAGTAGATTTGTTGACTTATCTTGTCACTCTCAGATAATGGACTATCTTCCAGTCATTTTTGCATATTAAGATAACTTCATTTCAGTAATTAACATGTTCAGTCCAATACAAAATCCAAACTCCAAACCTATTTCTGTTTTTCCAGCTTGGCTTGGCTATGGCTGCAAAAGCCTACTGGCTGGTGAGCATGTGGTCAGCTTCTTCTCTATTTTCTTAAGTGTCTACCCCTCCCTGACTCTGTAGGCTGCCCTGACACGCCAAGAATGGAAGCAGGTAGGGAGGAGAGGTAAGGGGCAAGGTTGGTACTAAGGAAATCTGACCTTGGTTTCTCTTGGCCTTGGCAGGTACTTAAAGCTGAAATTTTATCTTGTGGGGACATCTGTGATCATCTTTCCTGAGTACCCAGATTAATCCCTTGATGTGGTAAGACCCACCCCTGCAAATGGTTGCTTATAATATCCTCCCACTCCCAACCCCACTCTGGCCTCTTTCTGCTGGCATAGCCTTATCCTGGCAATGCCCAGGTAGACTGCTCTATAGTAGTGTTGGACTGCACCCCGCAGGCCTGCAAGCCCTGTACTTGCCCAGCTTCAAGACTGAAGAAAGAGCCCGGAGTCAGCAAGAGAGACATCAATGGTTTAGTGGATAAGAGGATCTTATACATCTGAAGCAAGGTCCTGGAGCAACACCCCATTGTGGGACAGACAGTGGGCAGGACATGGTGGCCATCTTTGATCCCTGGGGGGAAGAGGAGGTTACCAGTTATAGGGGGAATTGATATCAGGTGGGCTCATCAGTTACCAGGGGAAAGGGCAGAGGGGTACACCCCTCACCACCCGTTTGATAAGAAAAATCACCTGCTGGGGCCTGGAGCAAGTATATCAGAAGGTCAGCCATATGTGTAGGGTGCAGGCGAAGCAGGCACTGGTCTCTCAGGGGATGTACAGAGAGCAAGAGAGCAGCCATCTCAAGTGGCCTGACTCTACCAGTAGGCTTCACATTGGGACTTTGGGAAATACACACACACACTTTTGATCTGCTATCAGCGGTACTGCAGGCATTTCCCAAATCCTACCTTTTCATCATTGCTGCAAAATGTTTCAGCTAGGGCCTTGTCAAAAATGAGACACCATTTTACTGTAAATCTTAATTTCCCAAGGGCTACTCTGCATCATCCCCAGGAAGCTCCTTGCATGTAACTGAAGGTCAAAGGAAAGGACTTCTTTTCCCTGCCCTCCCCAATAGCAGGGGGCACGGCTGGAGGGGAGGGGGTATGTGAGGTACACTGCCACAGCACATCGGCGACTTTCTTCAATGAGACACTTTTGTCTTCTTCAACCTTCATATTGTTAAACCCTCAGAGTGGGTGTTGGCTAATGATACAGAACACATTTTTGGTCCCTCTTTGGTAAGTCTTAAGTTGTCTAGTATCCTCATATTGGAATGTGAAGATACCTCCAAGGTATGGCAGCATTCTTTCTATTAAACCTAGGATCATAGACTCTTTGAACTTGAAGAGATCTGAACATCTCATTCATTTCATAAATGAGACAAACAAGTCTCTGAGAACTTAAGCAAATGTTGCAAGGTTACACAGCTTTCTGGTATAAAAGTACTCAAGCTGTGTATAATCTGTGGTCTTCATAACCTCTCTTTCCTCAAATGGATCACCTTTAAAATGAGCTAATAATTATACAACAGAAGGTGGCAAGTCAGGGCTTACGGTAAAGGTTAAATGACTTCAAGTGTTGAAAGCTTTTAGCAGAATGTGGTACAGAGGAAGCACTCAGTGATGACCCTTTCTTCTCTTTTCTCTTTCTTCCTTCCTTCTCTTTTAACTTCTTCCGCTTTCTCCAAAGACTCATGTGTGCAATATTGAGTATACAAGCAAGCAGAACAAAAAATACCATTAATCACAAATCAATTTGGCAAAAATCATCTTTAAAGTTATAAAGCCTAGGTTTATCCTTTATACTTTAAAGTTATAAAGGTATATGTAACAGGAACTTCCAAACTGCAACATTACCTCTTCTCTGTCTATAACAGCAAATGATTTAAGAAAATCTAAATGTCCAAAAGCAAAGGAATGTTTAAAGGAATTAAGGGACATCTGTACAATGAAATATGACATGGACACTAAAATCTCATAGACAAACATAGAAATGTATTAAATGAACAAAAAACATTTTTCAAAACTGTGGTATAGTGTGATATCAATTTTAAAACTAAACATTTTTATTTTTATTTTATTCACTTATATTTTATTTCTGGAAGGATAAACCTGGGGTTGTGAACCACAGTGGTCATCTTCTGGTTGGGAGCTATTGGTGTTTTTATTTTTATACTTATCTGTGTTTCCCAAACATTTGTACAATAAACTTTTTTTTTCTTAAAGTACATGAAAAGGGTCAGAGGTGATTGTGAAGCTGAAAGACAGTGTGAACTTTAGAATAAATGGGTTTTTGTCAGAATTATGCTTTATTGGCCAGAGGAAGACCTAACCTAACCCCACAGATATGCAGGGGGCCGTGCTCACTGATTCTCTGCCCAGGAGTGATGGTAGAAATGTCGAGAATAAGAGGCTCTTTCAACCAGGAGCAGATGTTCAGTCTGAGCACAAGCCTCTGAGGCTTCATATCGTGCTCAGAAAACTGTTGTATAAAGATGGTAAATCTGACAGGAGAGGTAAAGGAATACTCCCAGCCAGTGAAACAGTTTTAAATGTCTGCTTTTCCAAAGAGACTGATGAGAAATAATAGTTTCTCCACTCATTTCATTTTTTGCTAAAGAAGCCGAGATAGAAAAGTAAATGTGATGTAATAGAAAAATAGAAGGGACAACAGGCTGCACATACTGTTTTTTTGCTGTGCAAGGGAGGGACCATTACACTCCCAGTGCGGAGAACTCTTCCGTATCACTCGGAGGGCGTCCATGTAACAAGTAAGTGTTCAAACACTCACAAAATGGCTGTGGGTGAATTCAGTGAGACTGCTGAAAAGGTTTGCAAATTTGGTACTTCACTGAAAGGCAGGAAGAAAATCTCTACATTAAATTGAATTTAAAAATTTCTGACACTAAGAAAGGAACCAAGGATCAATGACAACTGAATTTCAAGGGATTTCTTTTAAAGATATAGTGGTGGAAAAGTTGCATTTGTAATAAAATTCTTAAAACGTATATATCAAAGCTATTTACAGGCAAAAATAAAATTCCTTTTCTTCGGCCTTTATACATCTTGTGTGCATGTGTATGTGTATGTGGAGGGATGGTTCTTTGGGAGAGAAAAAGCAAAATGAACACCTGCTATTTTATAATCCTATGGAAATCTAAAATGGCATAAAATGAAATGAAAGTTTGGTTCATTGGCTCATTATGGAAGAGGTTCAGACTTCGGAGCTCTTGAGACAGAGCTTTATTCAAGACGGCTCAAATCAGGCAAGTGTATCTGCAATATACAGACCACTCATTTGTTAAACGATTCATCACATATGGGTCAGTTCCTGTTGCGAGGACCAATATTTACTCAGTGTAGAAACAGGTGGAGGCTCTATATCTTCTGTCTTGATCATGGTAATTAACTTCTGGTCTGTTGTCAAGTACCGGTCAGGGTAGTGTTATGATCCAAGATAAAGCAAGAGTGACAAATAAATTTATCCCTGGGATAAACAATCCATATAGCAAAAGGACATAGCAATGAGAATGGTGCTCAAGAAATCCAAATCTTGCCAGGAATAGTGTTTATCTCAACCCAAGGAAAGACCCAGAGAAGCAGTCAAAAAAACCTCTACAGGTCGGGAAGGAGAGAAAAAAGGGCAGCTTAGCAGGCAATGATCACAATTGATCCAATGATGTTTAAATGGGCCCCATAACTACTAAAACGACACCTCATTCAGAAACCCATAGAGATACAGGCTTAAAGGCCAGGAAACTGCAAAGCTGTGATAAACCTTTCACTACCCATAATTGCTCTGCTTTAGCTAAAAGGCTGAGAGTGCATCAACATTTCAATTATTGGGCTAAATTGGTTAATATGCTTTCCAAATAATAAAATGGCTATTGAAGAAGTCAGAACAATCTACAACTTTTCTTCCTATAGTACCTAGCTTTAACCAATTTCAGATATAGGGAATTGAAATGACATCCCGTGTTAAATTCTCCTTAATATTCTCCTGACTTAGGGCATTCTTTTGTTTTGCACACTTATTATAGGAAACATATGTGTTGGCCACTGATCTGTTATAATAAGGGGCAGATGTATTTAAAGTGGACAATACATTAGTTTCTATAGAATTATGTTCACATTTACGGTGATTAAATATTAATCAGACTCCTATATCCAATGAAATGCTAGAGGGAAAATAATAATTTAGATGGTATTCTTAGCTTCTACCATGATGTCACTTATCAAAGACATCAGTGATATCAAAGAATTGCATATAAAAATGGCATTTTGCCCATAAAGGAAAGCAAAGCTGTTTTAAAAGCTTTGTAAATGTTTTAATTCTGCTAAAAGTTCTCTGAGCCCTCAAAGAGAAAGAAGTTACAAAAAAGACAAAGTATTTTTGATAACCGTAGTCCATTTGGGGTCTTATTAGAGTACAACTGATTAGTAATAAAATATGAACGTATTACTTTTGGTTAAATGCATGAGTTTTTGATAGAGTCTAAAGAACTTTCCCTTTGCTTGTACAAAATGTGTTCGATAGTGGAGGAGAATTTTCTGCCACAATATATTTCTATTACTGAGACATAAATGGATGTTTTCAAGGTTTGAATTGAAAATACGTTAATTCTCCAAACTCTCCGATTTCAGGAAAGACTATAATTGCCAAGAGAAGAACAAAGAAAATATGAGATTTTCTACACTCTTAAAAATCCAAAGCTTTTTTTTTTTTAACATCCTTATTGGAGTATAATTGCTTTACAATGTTCTGTTAGTTTCTGCTGTATAACAAAGTGAATCAGCTATACTTACACATATATTCCATATCCCCTCCCTCTTGCATCTCCCTTCCACCCTCCCGGATAGGGAGGTCACCCCTTTAGGTGGTCACAAAGCACCGAGCTGATCTCCCTGTGCTATGTGGCTGCTTCCCACTAGCTATTTTACATTTGGTAGTGTATATATGTCAATGCAACTCCCTCACTTTGTCCCATCTTACACGTCCCCCTGCCCGTGTCCTCCAGTCCATTCTCTACATCTACGTCTTTATTCCTGTCCTGCCCCTATGTTCATCAGAACCTTTTCTTTTTTTAGATTCCATATATATGTTAGCATTCAATATTTATTTTTCTTTTTCTGACTTACTTCACTCTGTACGACAGACTCTACGTCCATCCACCTCACTACAAATAACTCAATTTCACTTCTTCTTATGGCTGAGTAAATTTCCATTGTATATATGTACCACATCTTCTTTAACCATTCATCTGTCAATGGACACTTAGGTTGCTTCCATGTCCTGGCTATTGTAAATAGTGCTGCAATGAACATTGTGGTACATGACTCTTTTGAATTATGTTTTTCTCAGGGTATATGCCCAGTAGTTGGATTGCAGGGTCGTATGGTAGTTCTATTTTTAGTTATTTAAGGAACCTCCATACTGTTCTCCATAGTGGCTGTATCAATTTACATTCCCACCAACAGTGCAAGAAGGTTCCCTTTTCTCCACATCCTCTCCAGCATTTATTGTTTGCAGATTTTTTGATGATGGCCATTCTGACCAGTGTGAGGTGATACCTCATTGTAGTTTTGATTTACATTTCTCTAATGATTAGTGATGTTGAGCATCATTTCATGTGTTTGTTGACAACCTGTATATCTTCTTTGGAGAAATGTCTATTTAGGTCTTCTGCCCATTTGGGGATAGGGTTGTTTGTTTTTTTGATATTGAGCTGCATGAGCTGCTTGTAAATTTTGGAGATTAATCCTTTGTCAGTTGCTTCATGAGCAAATATTTTCTCCCATTCTGAGGGTGGTCTTTTCGACTTGTTTATGGTTTCCTTTGCTGTGCAAAAGCTTTTAAGTTTCATTAGGTCCCATTTGTTTATTTTTGTTTTTAGTTCCACTTCTCTAGGAAGTGGGTCAAAAAGTATTTTGCTGTGATTTATATCATAGAGTGTTTTGCCTATATTTTCCTCTAAGAGTTTTATAGTGTCTGGCCTCCATTTAGGTCTTTAATCCATTTTGAGCTTATTTTTGTGTATGGTGTTAGGAAGTGTTCTAATTGCATTCTTTTACATATAGCTGTCCAGTTTTCATAGCACCACTTATTGAAGAGGCTGTCTTTTCTCCATTGTATATTCTTGCCTCCTTTATCAAAGATAAGGTGACCATATGTGTGGGGATTTATCTCTGGACTTTCTAACCTGTTCCATTGATCTATATTTCTGTTTTTGTGCCACTACCATACTGTCTTGATTACTGTAGCTTTGTAGTATAGTCTGAAGTCAGGGAGCCTGATTCCTCCAGCTCCATTTTTCGTTCTCAAGATTGTTTTGGCTATTCGGGGTCTTTCGTGTTTCCATACAAATTGTGAAATTTTTTGTTCTAGTTCTGTGAAAAATGCCATTGGTAGTTTGATAGGGATTGCATTGAATCTGTAGATTGCTTTGGGTAGTATAGTCATTTTCACAATGTTGATTCTTCCAATCCAAGAACATGGTATATCTCTCCATCTGTTTGTATCATCTTTAATTTCTTTCATCAGTGTCTTATAGTTTTCTGCATACAGGTCTTTTGTGTCCTTCGGTAGGTTTATTCCTAGATATTTTATTCTTTTTGTTGCTTTTAATTTTATTAATCTTTGCTTTTGTTTCCTTCATTTATTTCTGATCTGATCTTTATGATTTCTTTCCTTCTGCTAACTTTGGGGTTTTTTTGTTCTTCTTTCTCTAATTGCTTTAGGTGTAAGGTTAGGTTGTTTATTTGAGATGTTTCTTGTTTCTTGAGGTAGGATTGTATTGCTATAAATTTCCCTCTTAGAACTGCTTTTGCTGCATCCCGTAGGTTTTGGGTAGTCGTGTTTTCATTGTCATTTTTTTCTAGGTATTTTTTGATTTCCTCTTGGATTTCTTCAGTAATCTCTTGGTTATTTAGTAGCATATTGTTTAGCCTCCATGTATTTGTACTTTTTACCATTTTTTTCCTGTAATTGATATTTAGTCTCATAGTGTTGTGGTCAGAAAAAATACTTGATATGATTTCAATTTTCTTAAATTTACCAAGGTCTGATTCCTCTCCTAATATATGATCTATCCTGGAAAATGTTCCATGAGCACTTGAGAAGAAAGTGTATTCTGTTGTTTTTGGATGGAATGTCCTATAAATATCAATTAAGTCCATCTTATTTAATGTGTCTTTTAAAGTTTGTGTTTCCTTATTTATTTTCATTTTGGATGATCTGTCCATTGGTGAAAGTGGGATGTTAAAGTCCCCTACTATGATTGTGTTACTGTCGATTTCCCCTTTTATGGCTGTTAGCATTTGCCTTATGTTTTGAGGTGCTCCTATGTTGGGTATGTAAATATTTACAATTGTTATCTTTTTCTTGGATTGACCCCTTGATCATTATGTAGTGTCCTTCATTGTCTCTTGTAATAGTCTTTATTTTAAAGTCTATTTTGTCTGATGTGAGCATTGCCACTCCATCTTTCTTTTGATTTCCGTTTGCATGGAATATTTTTTCCATCCCCTCACTTTCAGTCTGTATGTGTTCCTAGATCTGAAGTGGGTCTCTTGTAGACAGCATATATACAGGTCTTGTTTTTGTATCCATTCAGCTAGTCTATGTCTTTTGGTTGGAGCATTTAATCCATTTACATTTAAGGTAATTATCGATATATATGTTCCTATTACCATTTTCTTAATCGTTTTGGGTTTGTTATTGTAGGTCTTTTCATTCTCTTGTGTTGCCTGCCTAGAGAAGTTCTGTTAGCATTTGTTGTAAAGCTGGTTTGGTGGTGCTGAATTTTCTTAGCTTTTGCTTGTCTGTAAAGGTTTTAATTTCTCCATCAGATCTGAATGAGATCCTTGCTGCGTAGAGTGATCTTGGTTATAGGTTTTTCCCTTTCATTGCTTTATATGTGTCCTGCCACTCCCTTCTGGCTTGTAGAGTTTCTGCTGAAAGATCAGCTGTTAACCTTATGGGGATTCCCTTGTATGTTATTTGTTGGTTTTCCCTTGCTGCTTTTCATATTTTTTCTTTGTATTTAATTTTTGATAGTTTGAGTAATAGGTGTCTTGGTGTGTTTCTCCTTGGATTTATCCTGTATGAGACTCTCTGTGGTTCCTGGACTTGACTGACTATTTCCTTTCCCATGTTAGGGAAGTTTTCAACTATTATCTCTTCAATATTTTCTCAGACCCTTTCTTTTTCTCTTCTTCTTCTGGGACCCCTATAATTTGAACATTGGTGCGTTTAATGTTGTTCCAGAGGTCTCTAAGACTGTCCTCAATTATTTTCATTCTTTTTTCTTTATTCTGTTCTGCAGTAGTTATTTCCACTATTTTATCTTCCAGGTCACTTATCCGTTCTTCAACCTCATTTATTCTGCTATTGATTCCTTCTAGAGAATTTTTAATTTCATTTATTGTGTTTGTTATTGTTTGTTTGCTCTTTAGTTCTTCTAGGTCCTTGTTAAACGTTTCTTGTATTTTCTCCATTCTATTTCCAAGATTTTGGATCATCTTTACTATCATTACTCTGAATTCTTTTTCAAGTAGGCTGCCTACTTCCTCTTTGTTTGGTCTGGTGGGTTTTTACCTTGCTCCTTCATCTGCTGCGTATTTCTCTGTCTTCTCATTCTGTTAAACTTACTGTGTTTGGGGTCTCCTTTTCACAGGCTGCAGGTTCGTATTTCCCATTGTTTTTGGTATCTGCCCCCAGTGGGTAAGGTTGGTTCAGGGACTTGTGTAGGCTTCCTGGTAGAGGGGACTGGTGCCTGTGTTCTGGTGGGTGGGGCTGGATTTTGTCTTTCTGGTGGGCAGGACGGCATCCGGTGCTGTGTTTTGGGGTGTTTGTGAACTTAGTATGATTTTAGGCAGCCTCTCTGCTAATGGGTGGGTTTGTGTTCCTGCCTTGTTAGTTGTTTGGCATGGGGTGTCCAGCACTGTAGCTTGCTGGTCATTGAGTGAAGCTGGGTCTTAGCGTTGAGATGGAGATCTCTGGGAGAGCTCTCACCGATTGATATTACATGGGGCTGGAAGGTCTCTGGTGGTCTGATATCCTGAACTCGGCTCTGCCACCTCAGAGTCTCAGACCCGACACCATGCTGGAGCAACAAGACCCTGTCAGCCACACAGCTCAGAAGAAGAGGGAGAAAAAAATAAAATAAATAAATAAATAAATAAATAAAATAATTAAAATAAAAAATTTATTAAAATAAAAAAAATTTTTTTAAGTAATAAGAAAAGAGAACAACCAAACGAAGAAACAAATCCACCAATGATATCAAGTGCTAAATACTATACTAAGATAAACATAAAAATCAGAAACAAGGCAGTTGCATACATCAAACCCCAAGTCTACATTTGTTCCCAAAGTCCACCGCCACAAGTTTTGGATGATTCGTTGTTTATTCAGGTATTCCACAGATGCAGCATATGTCAAGTTGATTGTGGAGAGTTAATCCACTGCTCCTGAGGCTGCTGGGAGAGATTTCCCTTTCTCTTCTTTGTTTGCACAGCTCCTCAGGTTCAGCTTTGGATTTGGCCCCGCCTCTGCGTGTAGGTCGCCTGAGGGTGTCTGTTCTTCACCCAGACAGGAGAGCGTTAAATGAGTGGCTGATTAGGGGCCTCTGGCTCACTCAGGCCAGGGGGGAGGGAGGGGTATGGAATGCGGGGTGAGCCTACAGCAGCAGAGGCTGGCATGACGTTGCAACAGCCTGGGGCACGCTGTGTGTTCTCTCAGGGAAGTTGTCCTTGGATCATGGGACTGCAGGCTGCACAGGCTCCCAGGAGGGGAGGTGTGGATAGTGACCTGTGCTCGCACACAGGATTCTTGGTGGCTGCAGCAGCAGCCTTAGCGTTTCATGCCTGTCTCTGGTGTCTGCGCTGATAGTCGTGGCTCACACCTGTCTCTGAAGCTTGTTTAGATGGTTCTCTGAATCTCCTCTCTTTGTGCACCCTGAAACAATGGTCTCTTGACTCTTAGACAGTTCCAGACTTTTTCCTGGACTCCCTCCCAGCTAGCTGTGGGGCACTAGCCCCCTTAGGTTGTGTTCATGCAGCTAACCCCAGTCCTCTCCCTGGGATCTGACCTCCGAAGCCCGAGCCTCAGCTCCCAGCCCCCACCCACCCCAGCGGGTGAGCAGACAAGCATCTCAGGCTGGTGAGTGCTGGTCAGCACCAATCCTCTGTGTGGGAATCTCTCGGCTTTTCCCTCTGCACCCCTGTTGCTACACTCTCTTCTGTGGCTCTGAAGCTTCCCTCCCACCCTGCCCCACCGTCCCTGCCAGTGAAGGGGCTTCCTAGTGTGTGGAGACATTTCCTCCTTTGCAGCTCCTTCCCAGAGGTTCAGGTCCTGTCCCTATTCTTTTGTCTCTGTTTTTTCTTTTGCCCTACCCAGGTATGTGGGTAGTTTCTTGACTTTTGGCGAGTCTGAGATCTTCTGCCAGCGTTCAGTAGGTGTTCTGTATGAGTTGTTCCACGTGTAGATGTATTTCTGATGTATTTGTGGGGATGAAGATGATCTCCATGTCTTACCCCTTTGCCATCTTGAAGCACCCCTCCTCAAAGCTCTTTAATTTGTGTTTTATCATTCAGAAAAAGCCAGAAACTCCATATTCTCTGAGGTAATATTCTCACAGTTAGATGATTAGTTTTTGGAAAGCCTTAGCAGATGCTGTGTTTCATATGTGTTTCAACAGGTGGTTAAGCTAATAAAGGGAGTTAAGTTCAGATGTAGTAGAATTTCTTGTTAATTTTTTACATTTCAATGCAGTACACTCTCCCTTTGAATTTTGAAAAATCTAAAGTGATTCAAAATATTCTAGTGTATCAAGATTATTGTGCTTTTGAAACATAACTTTTCAATGTGAAATACATAGACCATGTAATAGTAATGTCCAATTGGAAGAGCTTCTCAACGTTGATCTCTATATGGTTCGTAGTAAATAGTGGGTAAAATATTACCTGGAAGACTGTAAGTCTGTGTTTCCATATTATCGAAAAGAAACTTTGAGATGAAGAATTACACACAGGAAATTTAATGGGGAGTGAGCTCCAGAGCAACACCTGTGGGGAATGAAGGAAGCAGGATTGTCAGCAAGAAAAGATGGAAAGTTTTCAGGAGTCCAAGTAGTACTCTCTGTTTTTCTCTATTTCATTCATTTGTTCCATTCTTTGCATCTCTTTTATTTGTCTTTCCCAAGATCTGGTTTATGTCTTTGTCCATTCACATGGCAAGAGGAAGATGACTGACTGACTGGTCCTCTTGTCCTCAGTTTACATCCCTTCTCTACAGATTCCTGGGGAAGAGAGAATCTGATTGGCCCAATTTGGATCAGGCATTAATTTTGTTCCAGTCGTCTGTGGCCAGAGTTGCAGTGTCACATGTTTTACACATGGCTACTGAAGTCTTTCCCTGGTGGATGTAATTAGTTCTCAGAAGAAGAGGCTTATCATAGGCTGAGCAGACAGCACAAAAACACCTACTGTACCTGTTTTATTCTCCTTAGGTCTCCTGTGCATCCCTGAACATAGTTGGACATTCTTTTTTTTTTTTTTTTAAAGGAATTCCTTTATTTTTATTTTATTTATTTATTTATTTATTTTTGGCTGTGTTGGGTCTTTGTTTCTGTGTGAGGGCTTTCTCTAGTTGCGGCAAGCGGGGGCCACTCTTCATCGTGGTGCGCGGGCCTCTTACTATCGCGGCCTCTCTTGTTGTGGGCCACAGGCTCCAGACGCACAGGCTCAGTAGTTGTGGCACACGGGCTTCGTTGCTCCGCGGCATGTGGGATCTTCCCAGACCAGGGCTCGAACCCATGTCCCATGCATTGGCAAGCAGATTCTCAACCACTGCGCCACCAGGGAAGCCCCTGCTGGACATTCTTGATTGAGAGTTTCCTTAATATTTTTCAGGTGTACTAATGTGGATGCATAAACCTAGATATAAATGTGAATCCTGCTGAATTTCAATACTATTTTAATCATGTGTAGTGATGTTGCATGCCATAGTAGAAAATAAGTTTTTTGAGTTGTTTCAAAAGAAGTGCTCAAAATGGATTCTCTCTCCTAAGTGAAAGAAAAATACACTGAAGTTGATCTGTGTAGTGTTTAGAGCAGTACATTTACCAGATACCAGAGAGAATGTTCTTCATAATCCTTGACACCCAGGTGTTCACCCTGAAAACTAGATCTTTCTGAATAAACCAGAAAAGCTTTAGGTAAGGTTTCCTTTATTAATTATCCCTTTTTACTCTTTAAGTTACTCTGCCTCACTGCTATAAGCAGTGGGTTTAAGTGAAAACAGGAAGAAATGTGTAAGCTGGGTCCACAGATTGCAAATTGTGTGACAATCTTCTTTCTGTTCTTTCTCTTCACATTTACTCATACCTTGTCTTAACTGCCAGTCTTTATCCCTATAGTAAAAGTAAGCTGCCAGACGTGATTGTGGATAATTTCTTCTTTCAAAAGACAATAAATCCCTCTGACTCTGCCAAATAAACAAAAGCCCTTATCGGTTAGCTGGCCAGTTCCTCGGTTTCTCGAATGCCCCATCCCTACGTACACGTGGGCAGAATCAGTACAACTCCCTGTAAAGGGAATGTCAGTGCGTCCCCAGGAGAGTACAAGGATGACAACTTTCTGTGATAATTGCCTTCTGTTCCGTTCCTACCTCAATCTTTTAAAAAGAAAATTTTATCATGCCAGCCCTGAGCTTGGAGCCTCAGCTGAGGACTAACAAGAAGAGAGTCGTATTTCTTAACATGGGTGAACATGGTTTGCAGAATAAAGAGTGTTTGTAAAACATGCTGGGGTGGGGCATAGAGTGCAGCATCCTCCGGGGGAGGGGGAGGGTAGAGGAGGGATGTTGAAAGTTGGGTAAGTGGAATCATGTAACTGTCTAAGGCAAGGTGACATTCCTTATACAAAATTCAATTCTTATTGAAGGAAGGAGTGAAAGAAAATGCAGTAAAGAGATGTTGCTACTGGAATGGTCACACCACCCTGTTTCTTCTCTCCCTATTATGGGCCTGAGTAGGGAATCCACTTGCAAGATGGAACAAGTGTTGATTTCTCTTGCTGGGAAAACAGACTCTTGTTTTTATGGTCATGATATATCACTGGGTTTTTAAAGTGGAGCTAAATGATTACAGGAAGATGAACATAGAAAGGACAATGTTAGAATCCTATCTTGAGACCCTTCTCGTGCTGGCAGCTTCCCACTTTACAATGGCTAATAACAAATGCTTTCCTTTTGTCAGAGTTTTTAGGGCAACGTCACTGTCTTTATACTGATTTCTAGCCGTTGGCTGTAGCTGAGTGCTAATGTACCAACTTATAGGCTTCTACTGTTTTTCCATTTTGTATTTGATTATTTTGTCAATCATTTCTGTCACTTCTAGTTACATTCCTTTTGTGCCTTTGAAAAATTTCTCTTATTTTCTTTATGGATTTTATTTTCATTGAAATACTTGAATGTGGATTTTGTGATTTGTATACCTTTCCATACTTCTATACTTTATTCAATCTCCCTTTTTAGTCAGTCTCTAAATTTGATTACTAGTATTCTTTTTTATGGTTACCTTAAATTAAAAACAGTAACATTTCATGGTATAATTTAAGCCAATAAAATCACCATTAAATATCAATTATGTAAATGGATTTCACTCTTACCTGGTAAAAAGTGCTCAGAGGGCTTTATAGTTATTCTTTGGTGATTTTACCTAAGGATCTTAGTTTAGTTAGTGATACTTCATTATTAGTGTTTATTGACATTTGTCCCATTTTTTATAATAGTTCATTTTAGATTGATCTTGAGAATTGGTTATGTATTTTATGGTTAGAGAAACTGAGGCATATTCATAATTAGTGAGAATTCTCAAGTTTTTCATAAAAATGCCACTAGTACAATTGCAAAAGTAACATGGCTTTTCTGAGTCCATTCTATTATGGCCAAACTTACCTTGTCACTTCAAGAGACCCCAGTGAGTACCCCCAACATTTGGGATTGCTTTCAATCAACCATCTTTGTGAACAGGATTGCCCTTGTTTGCCATTCCTGTAGTACAATTTTTAAAAGCATATATAGATATATAAAATATCATATATATCTCCTTCAATTCACTGTATTAGAATCATTTCAGAATTCTAAAAATGCTTTCAGTAATCTCTTATTTTTAACTTACTGAGAATTTTAAAATCTTGTGTGTCTGCAACGACCCTGTATGCTTGTGAGAAAAGACATCACCACATGCAAAGTATGGCTTTCCCGCGTACCATTCACACCTCTCTGAGCAGTCTATGAGGTTTGGCTATTGTTTTGCAAACTGGGATTTAGAGAGAAATGCTGAACCTGTGATTCTCCTGAGCTGGCTGGTGAAAACCCTAGGAGCCAAGGAACCTGGGCTGTTAGAAAGCAGGCTACCCCTTCCAGCTGCCTCTCCATTGTGAATTCCATTCCTCCTCCCTCACACTGACTTAAAATCCATGCACCTGCTGCTAGATCATTCTGGTAGTGCATGCATTTTAAGGTTTCTGTCTCCTGTAATGCAGAAGCCTTATGGAGCTACAAATCCATTTCTTCCAGGGAGGTCTAGAGAAGGAGGCCCAATCAAGGAGGCCTAATATAAAACTCTGGAGCCCTGGGCTTGTTGATTTCCAGGCTGCCCCTGTGAATTTCTCCTTTAATATTCATGGGCCTCAATAAGAGCTTGCACAACTGGAATTTTGATAGGATCTAACCACTTCAAATTCTGCTGTGGAGGAAAAGTCCAGAGCAGTTGTGCTGAGGCAGTTCATGGCCGTAAATTGTACCATGTTATCAGTTGTAGCATAATCCTCTATTCCATTCCTGCTTTTGCCAGTGAGCCTGGCTGTTTTATTTTTTTTTAATTTTTTTTAAGTCTTTATTGAATTTGTTACAATATTGCTTCTGTTTTATGTTGTGGTTTTTTTGGCCGTGAGGCATGTGGGATCCCAGCTCCCTGACCAGGGATTGAACCCGCACCCTCTGCATTGGAAGGCGAAGTCCCAACCTCTGGACCACCAGGGAAGTCCCCCTGGCTGTTTTTTGAGTGGCTTGCTTTATCATAAATATTTTGTTTCTGTGTAGGATTTTTATTTGTGGCAATATTCCCTTTTGGTATAGGAAACCGAATCAAGACAAAGAGAACAATGTATTCCCTGAGGAATGTTTTAGAAAAGATAACGCGTGTGTGCACGTGTGTGTGTGTGTGTTCCTCCCTAGAAGAGCTATTCAAGTGTTGGATTATGGGCTTCAGTAGTTGTGGCATGCAGGCTCAGTAGTTGTGGCTCATGGGCTCAGTAGCTATGGCTCACGGGCTCTAGAGTGCAGGCTCAGTAGCTGTGGTGCATGGGCTTAGGTGCTCCGCAGCATGTGGGATCTTCCCGGACCAGGGCTTGAACCCGTGTTGCCTGCGTTGGCAGGTGGATTCTTAACCACTGCACCACCAGGGAAGCCCTTACTTTTTTTTTTTTAATCTACACAATTTGTTGATTTCTAAGAATAGTATAGATTTCTAGACAGGTGAAGTCTCTCCTAGTGAAAGTTGACTGGTCAGTTTTTATTGTGTTCTGAAATTGCAGGATGATATTTTGGGAGGGTGGAACAGTTTGCCAAACATCCTGCTTGGTTGGGCCATTTTAAACTGAAGACATATTTTTCTAGGACTTTTTGGGATTTTTTTAACTTCTTGATTATTTCTTACATCTAGCCTCTCTGATCTCTTATTGCATCCTTCATGTCTCTGAACCTTTCTTTTACACTTTAATAATTTTCCAGTTCCATGCTTTTGTTCCATTCTGCTAATTATTCCTTTTGCTAATTATATTTTTGATAATCATATTTTAAACATTTATGCTTGCTAGTTGTTTTCTTTCTTGAATGAATGATCTTCTCAACTCTCTCTGAAGATATCAATTGTCCTTATTTTAAAAGTTCTTCTGTTTGTTATAGTACCTCTATTTTCTTGGGTGGGGTTCTTCTTTTGCCCGGGGTGGAGGGGGATGGGGACCTACCGCGCAGCTTGCAGAATCTCAGTTCCCTGAACAGCGACTGAACCTGGGCCATGGCAGTGAAAGCCCAGAGTCCTATCCACTAAGCCACTAGGGAACTCCATAGGGTTCTTTTATTTTTTTTGTTATCTGTGCTTATTTTTCACGGTGTGGTGTTTCCTGAATCACATAGTGAGTCTCAATCATGTGTTCATCCTGTATTTGGGAATCTTTATTCCCCTGTTGCTGGAGGCTATTCTGATAACCAGAGGTCATCTACAGTGAATGCAACGGGGGTGGGTGTGTGAGAGTTGCAATGTGTGGCTTTTACCCATAGTTTGCCTTCAGGTAGTTCATGACTAGGTAGGGCATGCCTATCCTTAGTACTCCTCTTTATGGACACGTGCTTCTACTGCCAGTTGCTCAACACAAATGTGGAAGGAGAGAGGAGCCATGCAGCATATTTCCTTCTAACACAATTTCTTATTTCCAGTAATTGCCCTGGGGCCTCTCGTGAATCCCTGAAAAAGTCTGGGTAACCCTGGAAACACCCTCACCTCTGCAGCAGTCCCTGCCTGCATGGGTGTGATCTGTAGTTTCTTCTACTAACTTTATCTCGGTTTCTATTTTTCACAGATTCATCCACATTTCTGATTCACAATGGACAACATTTCTTGGTTAGCAGTGATGCTATGGATATATTTTAAGATGAATTTATTTAAATATCTAGCTAACTCTCTGTATATCCTGAGAAATTTGAATGGCTTCAGTCAGCCATCTTAACCTTTCTTCTCTTGTAATACTTCTGTATCCTTCAGAGAGCTAGAAGATTGTGGCTGTAAATAGCATCCTCTTCTGCTTATCCTTTCTATTTTAAGGCTGAGGATCTATTTTGATTAATTTCATGTTACATTTTCTATTACTACACTAATGGAAATATGTTTTAATACAAAGAATTACTGTTGAACTAAACAGAGCTGTTCTTCATTCAAATCGGAGTGATTTCTAATTTTAGAATTTAAGAAACACTTCAAACCCTCAAGCAACATTTTATAATGCAACACAAGTAGAAGATTTAAGAAACTAAATCTCTTCTTCACTAGCAATCAATGAAAACATCATCACTAATAAATGCCCAGAATTACTAGCTATGGGAGAAAAAATTATGACAGCCTACAGTAATTTTTTAGATAAGTCAAGACCATCTCTCTAACAAATGATTTTCTTCTTTGGAGTTGAGTGATAAGACAGTTTTGCCTTTTATCTTATCCTGCTGGAGTAGACTGACATGAGATTCAGTGGAACGAGTTTTAAGTTGCAATGGTACCATGGAAGGCTAGTGGACTGGCTCCCAAGATGTTTCTGGTAACTAGACTTATAAGAGATTAAAATGAATACACCCCTAAAAATATTGAGCTCATGCTGTCAGTTTCCTTAATGCTGTGTTCAGAGATTCAGTTCATTCCAGAGTCCAAATATTTTGTTGAGAGACAAGATATTTTTGGCTTTTTTTGTATGAATCTTCACAAATCCAGTCCAGGTGGAACTACTTAGAAATGAAGTAAGGAAATGCAGCAGCTTAACAACCTTGGGTTTCCTGCCAGAAATAATTTACTAACACAAAGAAAAGATGATTAAGCAGAAAGAAATGCCTCTATTAGTGGATGCCTTAATTGAAGCTATATTATCTCAAAACTGGATAATTTCTATTTTTGAGGTGCTGGCGCATACTGTGTGATTTCCTCAACTCGATGAGGTACGTTAAGATGATTAGCTGTATTAGTAGCTTCTTTCTTGATACCAAACAACTTTGAGAGGAGGGAAGTGGCGGAGGAGAAAATAATACTAATAGGCCTTGGATGCTGAAGGAACTACTCAGTTGTTGTCAGGCCAAGGCGGCACAGGTAGGCCTTCACTGGAGGACACTGATGGGATTCTGGCTACAGAGAGCAGAATCCAGAAGAGAGGGCCTTAGCATGTCCTGGAGTGTGGCTAGTTTCAGCCTCATGGAAAAAGACGGCTCTTTGCCAAATGGAAAAAGGAACTATGCAGTCACAGTAGAGGAATCTGAACTCGAAGAATTGAAGAATATGATGCATGATGATCATACATAAATGGAAACCAAAAGGGCTAATTAGCCCCCAGTTGATGGGAGCTGGTTCCTTTCAGGTGTAAAATTCTACTGACAAAATAAACTCAGTCAAACAATCATGACCTCTGTCTTCTATTCTCTTGGAAACACAAAGAGTAGAAAACGAGAATATCTCATAATCTGTTTTTTCAATACTTTCATTTCCTAATATATTATTCTTTTTCTACTCTCCATGTCCTGCAGCTAGATTGGAAGAAAGGTCTGGAAACTTAGGCATTCTGGGCTGGGAAATCAGGTTGAGTCTGAACTAATTCTTTGCCTCCTGCTCGCTCTCCCTTTCTGCCTTCTTTCCACAAGTGTTTATTATTTTCCCACTATGTGCTGATATTCTCTGTTGTTCACAAAGTTATAAAAGAAATAAAGGGATTAGACAGAGTGAAAGAAGTAGGAAGATACTGAGGAAAGAAACAGTGAAGGGGAGGAAAGAGAAAAGAAAAAGAAGTGGGAAGGTAAAGAAGGAGCCTGTTCTAGGCAAGAGGAGAGGCAGTTTCAGTTGGTGATGAACATAATATTTGGGTCTAAATAAATTAAGTATCAGACAAAAACTTTAGGTGAAACACCGGGTTTCTCTAAGAGTGTTTGGTGAAGAACGAGTGGATAAATGTAAAGAAATTTAATGAGGAAATGGGTGACAAGAAGAGGCTACAAAAGCAAATCACCTATTTTAAAACTTTTCCCAAAGCCAATCCATTTTTGGATTATTTCTGCATTCTACTGCAGAATGTGTAATATCTCTGTGCCATTTCCTTGAGTCTATGTGTTTTGTACTAATGAGTGTATTATAAATGAAAGGGAGCATTGGGGAAAGTTGATATTCTCTCAATTCAGGTTTAAAATTGAAGGCCTCAAATTTAGTTTTTAAGTTTTAGTCAAGTTAGCTAGTGAATGAAGGGATAGAAATGGGAGAGTGGGGAGGAGTGAAAAGTGCCAAGCATGTGTCAGTGTCTACAGGCAGGTATTAAGTGTCTTAGGGCATGTGACTAGTTGAAATTTACAATAATATTAAAATGTAGATAAGTAACTCAGAGTTAGCTCTAAATGTTCCCAAGTATTTTGGAGCTTCAGCATCAATATATCCTCTCACTAGTAGAGATAATGTCTCCCCCTCACTTCAGAGGTGCTTAGCAGTAGTTTGGAATAGATGAAGATCCATCACAGCCTAATGATCAGCATTATATCTTCAATCTGTGCTCCAGGATGGGTACTGATTAGATATAATCTGCAGAAATGAAAATGAAACTAGGCTCTTAATATATATTTGAAGATAAGTAGATGAGAGAATCTCTGGACAGCAACTGTCTAAGCAATGAAGATTATGGCTTAACTCAGCAGTTATTTGAGTGTGTTTTCTCCCTTTTTGGCATGATGATAATGGCCAGTGTGATGCTTTTCATTTTTCTCTAGAGTAATGATGCAGCCTCTAATCAGCCCATTGCCTGAAATTACTTTTGATATTCGCTAGAGAGGAGCAGGATGCTCTCATGGTTAAAAAAATATAAAAATAATTTTTAAAAAAGAAGAGGGAGGGGGCAGAAATGTGAAAAAGAAGCCATTTCTAGGAGTGGAGTAAAAACAAATAGATTGTTAGAGTGAGATTTTTGAATTTTCTTCAAGGGAACCATAGATATTTGTTATTTTAAAAACACTGCTCTGTTTTGCTTTCTTCATTTTGCCAAAATGCTTTGAGAGCATCACTGATGTGTTAGTCCCAAGAATCTTTTGCTTCTCCTAATAACATCCAAGAGCAAAGTACCATCCATACAACATATCATAGTAGGGTGGGAGATGTAAAGAGAATCAGTCTTTAGCGAACTCAGGTTAGGAGAGAGAATTGGATTTAGTTGCCAGAATAACAAGTCACCCAGGCGTCTGAGGGTCAGTCTGTGCATGAGTGTGTGCACGTGGCGTGAATGTGTTTGTGCCCTCAACTTGCCCACCCATTAATCCAGAATATGACCTGAAGCCAAACATTTACCCTGGTTTATTCTAAAGATGTGAGAACATTGCCTTCATCCCTGTTATGTATGTTCTATCTTAATTTAGTTTGGTGATAGAGGTCATTGAAGTCTGAAATACATGTGCCGCAGGATAGGAAAGATCTCCTGCTAAATTCGTTTAAGACTAAAAATTATTAGAATGATGAAATTTGTTTTGAGTAACACCACAACCCGCAAACAGGCACACCACGCAATGCCTCATTTACGTGAAAGTTGTTTAAATGCCACATTCGACTGCTCAGGAAATAGTCAAAAGCCTACTTGGAAAGGCTTCCGAGTAGCCCAAATGTTATGGCCTTGACCAACGAGAAAGAAATCCTCACTTAGAATTTATTTATTCTTAGTTTAAGTTGACTTTTAACAAACTTGTTTATCTAGTTTCTGAGACTACAGCAGATCAGAGTATCCAATTAAAAGAAGACTCGTTCTAGTAGAGCCTTACAGAGTCTGTTAGACCCTTTTCCGTATAGCGAGGGAGAGATGACAACTTGACCAATAGGGTGATGAAAAGCTATTAGAAACAGACAAAAGTCATTACAACAACGACACTGCATTCTGTGGATATATAACATTCTTCAGGAGTCTCTAACTATATCATTTTAGAACAATTAATGCCAAGGATCTTGAAAAACACAAAACAAAACAAAATAAATTTTTTAAAAAGTAGAAAAGTGTGTAATATTTTCAAATGGCCAGATAAGCTTTGATTATGAGAAACATGGCAGATTACCTGCTAATGTTGAGTAAATAAGGATTTGCTGTATATAGGTACTGCTTTCCATTTCTTCATAAAAATATATCTCCTGGGGGAGAAGCTGTATACTTTTTATGTTAAATTCATTCCTTTTTAAACAATGTTTCCACTTTCTGGAGCTAAACACTTTGGCAATAATCTTTCTTGGTGACATGCTTGGTAAGGTAAACAATGTTTTAGAGCAGAACCAATTATACCTCCGTATGTAGGTTTGTGGTTTCTAAGTTATAAATCGTGAAGTTCCGAGAGGTTGAAGCCAAAATGGTGAGAATTTTCTCTGTTACTTTCCTCTTGACTCCTTTACCCATTTCTTTTCCAAATAGGGACCTCAGTTACACGTTCCAAATTCTTCTCAAGGCAATAAGTGATTGAACTTTGGCCAATGACAAGGGAAAAAATGAAGTTAAAGAAATGGGGCAAAGATAATGGGAATCAGGGTTGAAAAACATTTATTTAGCTATAAAAGTGTTCCAGAATAGAATTAGTTTCTGGATCTCCCAGAACACAAATACCCTTGCTGCCAGTCAAGTCTGATTCATTTATACCTGACTTGGTCCTTTTTGAAAGGGCAAGATTTCTCTCAATATATTGGCATGTTTCCCTTTATTCCTTCCATGAGCATATTTATTCATATTGTATTTTCTTATGTGTGTTTTAGTTCAAGAACACATTTTTAAAAATTTGATGAAGCTCATCTTTTCTTAAAGGAGCATGTAATTTTTCTTTAAATGGTTTTGTAGATAATAAATGGAAATTTGATGTGTGCTCAGGGATGAACATTATGATGCTATCATTCCCTGGGGTCTTAAGCCTCCTCTTGTAAAACTAACTAAAAGGCCCTCAATGGGAAACACTGTTGAAAGATTCACCAACCAGAGAAGCTCAGATTAGGTTGGGCAGCTTGAAATTCTTTCAATTGGGTACTACATGCAGTTATCAAACATCCTCATAATGTGATGACTGCAGAAACGCAGATGTAACCTGAGCTAGTGTGTTGATCTCTCTTCTAGGTTGTAAGTAATCACACATATTTCACATTGGCAATAACTTGTACTCCATTATAGACCACATGTTGTGCTAACTGACTTGAAGAACCTCACTAGTCTCATTTTTCATTCATTCTGAAAGATCATTGGTTTCATGCAGTCTCTTTAGCTTCAAGAAATAGATGTGAGGAATAAACCTACCTAAGGAGACAAAAGACCTGTATGCAGAAAATTATAAGACACTGATGAAAGAAATTAAAGACGATACAAATAGATGGAGAGATATACCATGTTCCTGGATTGGAAGAATCAACATTGTGAAAATGACTCTACTACCCAAAGCAATCTACAGATTCAATGAAATCCCTATCAAACTACCACTGGCATTTTTCACAGAACTAGAACAAAAAATTTCACAATTTGTATGGAAACACAAAAGACCCCGAATAGCCAAAGCAATCTTGAGAACGAAAAATGGAGCTGGGGGAATCAGGCTCCCTGACTTCAGACTATACTACAAAGCTTCAGTAATCAAGACAGTTTGGTACTGGCACAAAAACAGAAATATAGATCAATGGAACAGGATAGAAAGCCCAGAGATAAACATACACACATATGGTCACCTTATCTTTGATAAAGGAGGCAAGCATATACAGTGGAGAAAAGACAGCCTCTTCAATAAGTGGTGCTGGGAAAATTGGACAGCTACATGTAAAAGTATGAAATTAGAACACTCCCTGACACCATGCACAAAAATAAACTCCAAATGGATTAAAGACCTAAGTGTAAGGCCAGACACTATCAAACTCTTAGAGGAAAACATAGGCAGAACACTCTATGACATACATCACAGCAAGATTCTTTTTGACCCAGCTCCCAGAGAAATGGAAATAAGAACACAAATAAACAAATGGGACCTAATGAAACTTAAAAGCTTTTGCACAGCAAAGGAAACCATAAACAAGACCAAAAGACAACCATCAGAATGGGAGAAAATATTTGCAAATGAAGCAACTGACAAAGGATTAATCTCCAAGATTTACAAGCAGCTCATGCAGCTCAATAACAAAAAAACGAACAACCCAATCCAAAAATGGGCAGAAGACCTAAATAGACATTTCTCCAAAGAAGATATACAGATGGCCTACAGACACATGAAAGAATGCTCAACATCATTAATCATTAGAGAAATGCAAATCAAAACTACAATGAGATATCATCTCACACCGGTCAGAATGGCCATCATCAAAAAATCTAGAAACAATAAATGCTGGAGAGGGTGTGGAGGAAAGGGAACCCTCTTGCACTGTTGGTGGGAATGTAAATTGATACAGCCACTATGGAGAACAGTATGGAGGTTCCTTAAAAAACTACAAATAGAACTACCATACGACCCAGCAATCCCACTACTGGACATATACCCTGAGAAAACCATAGGTCAAAAAGTGTCATGTACCACAATGTTCATTGCAGCTCTATTTACAATAGCCAGGACCTGGAAGCAACCTAAATGTCCATCGACAGATGAATGGATAAAGAAGATGTGGCACATATATACAATGGAATATTACTCAGCCATAAAAAGAAATGAAATGGAGGTATTTGTAATGAGGTGGATGGAGTTAGAGTCTGTCATACAGAGTGAAGTAAGTCAGAAAGAGAAAAACAAATACAGTATGCTAACACATATATACGGAATCTAAGGAAAAAAAAAAAAAAAAGGCCATGAAGAACCTAGTGGCAAGACGGGAATAAAGACACAGACCTACTAGAGAATGGACTTGAGGATATGGGGAGGGGGTGGGGTGAGATGGGACAGGGTAAGAGAGTGTCATGGACATATATACACTACCAAATGTAAAATAGATAGCTAGTGGGAAGCAGCCGCATAGCACAGGGAGATCAGCTCGGTGCTTTGTGACCACCTAGAGGGGTGGGATGGGGAGGGTGGGAGGGAGGGAGATGCAAGAGGGAAGAGTAATGGGAACCTATTGTATATGTATAACTGATTCACTTTGTTATAAAGCAGAAGCTAACACACTATTGTAAGGCAATTATACTTCAATAAAGATGTTTAAGGAAAAAAAAAAAACAAAAAAAAAAAAACAAAAAAAAAAAAAACAAAAAAAAAGTAACAGAGATAGGAAAATAATTATTATAAAAAGGTGTAAAATTCTTTTAAAATAGGATAAAGAATTTTATATTTATGATTTGGGTTAAAGACTGTTACAGAAACTTACTGTACATGTTCTCTTTTGCTCTTGTTATTAGTGTCAATATTTGGGGAAGAAGGGTGAAAATGAATGTACATTTAGTTAAAAAATGCCTATTACTGGTAAATTAATAACTACATTAATGTAATTATCCCTTTATGGCTATTGAAAAAGTTTGGTGATAAAATTTATTAATTAATTTGAATTTTAAAATGTATTTGGACCTAGACCTGTGACTTTAAACACAATTTTATAAAGTATGTGGTAATTAATAAAGTTTTAATTGATAATTAAAAAAAAAAAAAAAAAAAAGAAATAGATGTGAAAATTGTCTCCATTTTTGCCCATGTGCTGTGCACACATAATATTGCTTACTTTAACAAGCTTAAAAAGAAATTCTATTTTTGTTTGGAAGTTTGTTTGTGATCATGCTTGACATACATAAATCTTGCTTATGAAAATTCAGTGTCAGCTTTTGACTACTTCTCAAGGTTATCAGAGTCTTTTGGAATTCTAAAATTACCTCGCTTACAGCCCTCTTCCCAATCTATTAGTGTAATCATGAGGTGGGTGAGATGAGACCTCACCTGCATACCATGCAAATCTTTCCCATCTAAGAGAAGATTCTTATAAGCATCTTTCTCCAAATTATGTTCTCCAGGAAACTAGCATTCAAGAGTGTACAACTGGAAATATTCTAGGGCCAGCAGTGAATAGGAATAAATTAGCCTTTTGGCTGGAGGCCATATCATTATACTCTTTTATTTTTTAATCTTCTAATGTATAAAGTGATGACTATCTGTGTTACTCAGGCTAAACCACAGATTCTATTCTTTGGGAGAAAGTAATACCTGAGAAAAGGGAGAACCCAAACTGTACCCAGTAAATAATTGCATAACTAAAGATGGGGCTTGTAAAATCTGGCAGCACTCTGATATGGCAGTAACTATTCATGTGTATAGTCTCATAACAGCAAAACTAAATTTCAAGGAAAACCTTATCATTTGAACATGTTAGCCTTTCCTACAAATAATCTGAGTTAGTGAAGTCTTATTATATTTTATAACTAAGCTCTTAGACTTTTCAGAGAGACTCAAGAAGCTGATGATCTGGGCCAAGTCAAACCTAGTTCATGAACTTTAGAGGTATCTTTGAAGGATCACTCTTGAAAGGAAATGTCTTCCTGAAGAGTTAGTTGTCATAGTTGGTTTCATTTTTCTTTATGGGTTCTAGTGAGAACAGCAAACAAGTAATATGATCCTGGGAATTGACAAGCTTGTATTATACAGAGTGTAATCACAGTAAGTCCCTTACATACAAACGAATTCTGTTCCGAGAGCACATTCATAAGTCCAATTTGTTCGTAAGTCCAACAAAGTTAGCCTAGGTACCCAACTAACACAATCAGCTATATAGTACTGTACTGTAATAGGTTTATAATACTTTTCACACAAATAATACATAAAAAACAAACATAAAAAATAAAGAAAACATTTTTAATCTTACAGTACAGTACCTTGAAAAGTACAGTAGTACAGTACAACAGCTGGCATACAGGGGCTGGCATCGAGTGAACAGGCAAGAAGAGTTACTGACTGGAGGAGGGAGAGGAGGTGGGAGATGGTAGAGCTGAAGGGTCGTCAGCAATAGGAGACGGAGGGCAAGCTGCAATGTCACTCACGCCTGACGTTGATGGCACAGGTTCTGGTTCCTTGCTGGATTCAATTCTATCTACCCTCTTGAAAAAACTATCCAGTGATGTCTGGGTAGTAGCTCTTTTTTTCTCACCATAGATGACATGGTAGCACTGGATTGCATTCTGAACGGCTGCTGCAACCTTCGTGTACCGTTGTATGTTCAGGTCCTGTGCCTCAAAAACTAACAGTGCCTCCTGAAATAAAGGAAATCCCCTTGCCATTTCCTGCGTCATAAATCTCTTCGGTTCTTCAGCAGTACCAGCTACATCACCGCTACTTTTACACTTGCTTCCAGACATCCTACACTTGCTTCCGGACATCCTGGGCTTGAAATAAAGATACTGTACTACTCTACTCTATACAGTACTGTACAGTAAAGTACACAAAAGCACAACCACTTGTAGAGGATGCACGCACGTGACAATGTACACCAGACACGTGAACTAACTTACGTGATTGGACATGTAAATGCACATTCGCATCTTTTAAATTTCACAACTTGAAGGTTCGTATGCAGGGGACTTACTGTACTTTGGAAAGCTTACAATGGGCACACAATATTTTACCACAGCACTTTAGCATGTTTCCAATATTTGGTTATTTTTTTATCCTGAGGCATTTTTCCAACTATTCTAGTAAAGTTTTTGAGGTTTTAGCTTTTATTTATTTGCTCCTTTGCAGGAAAATTTCACAGTAAAACCAGCTGGAATAGTTCTTCAACTAAAAGGAACAAATGAAGGATGTTGCTCTTGAATATACTATTCTATCACCTCTTCCATCATTTCTGTTGCTATTGTTTGAGTTGGTTATTTATCTGTAGCTACTTCCAAAAAAGAAATTACAGCAAAAAATTGAGTCTACTGTATGCTGTTGCCCATGGCCTTAAACAGACATCTGGTTTGCATTTTCTGTCTGCTTCAGAAATTTACTGGCTCTTGAAAACATGATAGGAAAATTAAACCATGAGTAAAAAAAAATAAGCTGTTTCAGAGTCAGACTAAGGATTAAGAATGAAGTTGCAACACGAAGAAAAAGTAAAAGACCTAGCTCCTTCAGGGGAGGTAAGAAGATCTCACATCCTCCTCCTCAAAGGGACCAGTGCATTTTTGCATCGTGTTCTCTGGGAGCAGGGCCTCCATATATTGCCCCTCTCTTGCATCAGAATGAAGGCATTAGGACCAGTACCTTCTGTTCTGGTCAAGTCTTCCTACTTACCTTTTTGCTGCCTTCTTTTTTTAACCCTAAGGAGAAGAGAGGTGGATCTGGAGACAACTGAGGCGTATATAATTTGGGGAAAAAAATACATTTACGTCCTTTTTTTTACCCCCGTTCCTTACTTTACTTCTTACCTAACTAAATGTCCACAAATCTAGTTAACAATGTCTTGAGGTTGTGATATTAAGAAGTGGTACAAAATAATTTCCAGTTTAGAAGGTAGAGCTCTGAAGATAAAAAACAACAAAAAAGAGGACAGTGACAAACAGTACTTTAGGGGAAAAAAAATGTGTTGAGACTAGGTGAGGGCTAAAAGAATCAAACCATGACAAAGGGAAGACATACAGCATTTGCTGTTTTTGGATAAAAACCCCTTTTTGCAAAGGACTGATAATGGCCTCAATTGCTTTAATGAATAATGTCGTTAGTTTTACCCCAAATCTTAAGCAGTACACAACTCAATAAAATATCAGCATGGGGACCCTTACTTGTTTATCTGCTTTCAAGAAGTGCTTCTATTCAGAAATGCACCCAGGTTTCCAATGGTTAGCAACATTTAGCTTAGCACAATCTGTATCCTTTTTGCACCAGAATTGAGCAGTTTTGTGCAATCTCCTCCAGGATTTGTGATGTAGACATAAAAGCTTGTCTGAGATTTGGGGGTTTTTTTTTGGTTTTGTTTTTTTGTTTTTAAATTAGCATACCTTATTTTGTTCTATCTCCTGATCTGGAAAACCTAGGATGGGTCAAGAAAATGGGTTTTATCCATCAGAGCTTTTAATGATTTAGTGTGCCCACTTTGAGCCATAAATTGTGGAGGCAGAGAGATGGAAGAGCTCTGTTTACAGACCGGGCGTTCAGAGGGGATGCACCCTGATGCAGAGGTCTCGAGCTTCAGGAGGCCTGGTTTTCCTCCTCACAGGGATCAGGGATGGTGCTACAGAAACGGTTGAGCAGTCCTTCTAGTCTCATTAGTTTAATTTCCTTACATCTTATTGGGAATCATAACAAATACAAAGCATACTCATATTTTATTATCTCCTTTGACACTCTCAGGGTTGTCCATTTGACATTCTGGAACAATATCTCTTGTTTCCCCCCATTTTCTGCCTTCTTCCTGTTTGTCTCTCCAGTTTCCTTTATTTTCGCTTAAAGATTGATTTCCTGGGTTCAAATATCAGCTCTCCTACTTCCAATATGATCTTGGGCAAAGATGTGCTTCCATTTCCTCTTCTGTAGAGAGGAGATGATAATAGCGTCTCCTCTTGCACACATGAAAGATTTAGGTTGATGTGTGGCTCATTGTAAAGACGGGCTGTTACAGGTGGGAATGGGGAGTTGAAGGTATTGGTGGAGTTTTGAGACAATGGAGTTAAGTGAAAGAGCTTTACCAATTTTCTTTGCACAATCCTCAATCTCGTTCATGAGAAGAGATTTTTAGGTGCTCTTATTGAGTGCTTCAAGGCTTCTTTTGTGGTGGTACAGAACATAAGAGGCTTTGGCCAGGGAAAATTGACCAGTAGCCAAATAAATAAATAATATGCAATAATAATAGAAGGGGGAAGTGCCATGCTCATGAGTTGAGGACTGGCAAGTTATTTAGTACAACGTTTCTCAAGGTCAATTTGGCAATCCGTATCAAAAGACTTAAAATGTGCATGCTTTTTGACACAGTAATTTCGCTTTTGGGAATTGTTCCCGAGGACATAACTAAGGATGTGGGAAAGATTGAGCTCCCAGAGTATTCACTGGAGTGTTCTTTGAAAAAGCAAAAGTTGGAAATCGCCTAGCACTCAGTTGATTAAGCAAAATATAATGCTTTCAAGCAATGAACCACTATGCTGTAAAAATTTTGAATTTATTAACATGGAAAGATGATCATAATATATTGGTAAATGAAAACAGCTGCTTCAAAAGCATCAGTGTTTGATTTGCACATGGTGATAGGGAGGGAAGTTTAGGGGATTAGGCACCAAGATGCTATGGTGGTCCTCTTTGAGTGGGTTAGATTGGGTGTGGTTTTAATTATTTTCTTTCTTTTTCTACATGTATTCTGATTTCTGATAGTAGATAAGTATCACTTTTTCAGTTTTAACTAAACTGTCAAATGAAAAATGAAAGTCTTTAAGCCCAAATCTTATGTTTGATTTTTTTAAATTCTGAACATATTTCGAGCACACATTGTATGTAGATCTTGGCTTCCGGAAATCTAGCAAATGAGACTATACAATTACAACCAGTCCAGATCTTCATTTTCTTATCTGTGGGATGGTTACAGTGATGAGAAAACTGCCTCTGTGAGTCTGTGTGGATCATATAAAATAATAAATGTGAAGGTAGTTTGAAGCTTGTATGAGTGTCATTCAGAATTTGCGATTTACCTGAAAGAGCAATTTACTTAACCCTGATGAAGAGAGGGATAAATTATGATTGAACAGCCAAAATGATATGATTCCTTTTAGCCCAGTTTGTGCAGAACTATTGCTTCCCAGGATTCTTTAGACAATACCTGGTCATCTCATGAGGTAAGTACTGAAGAACCCAATTGCTTAAGAAACTGCCAACATTGGCTAACAATTTAGTGAAAGTTCAGATTTCCTAATACAGAAAGATTCAGAGTGAAGAAATAGTCAAGGTAGGATTTTCTAGACATAGATTTAGCAACTCACTCATACTGGCAAATAAACATGTCATAGGAGAATAGTCTATCACCAAAAACCACTTACGTGCCTTGACATGTAGCTATAATTACATTTATGAAAGATAACTGGCTAAGGTCAGCACAAACTCTCTGCCAGCATTAAGAATGATATAGCAGATGCTTCATTTAAAAAACTCTAAAACATAATAAATTTTTTGCATTAAGTATAAGTCGAAATGTAGCTTAAAAATAATAGCTAAAACATATTTACTCCTTGCTTACTGTTTCCCAAGAATTGTGCTAAGTAACTTGCTTGCATTATCTTAAGTGGTTCTCAGAGTCTGGTTTCCAGACCAGTAGCACCTGCATCATCTGATAACTTAATAGAGATGAAAATCCTTGGGCTCCATCACAGGTCTTTTGCATCAGAAACTCTAGAGGTGCGGCCCAGTGATCCATGGGTCAACAATTCCTCCAGGTGATTCTTTTTTTTTTAACCATCTTTTAAAATTGAAGTATAGTTAATTTACAATGTTGTGTTAGTTTCAGGTATACAGCAAAGTGATTCAGTTATATATATATGTATTCTTTTTCAGACTCTTTTCCATTATAGGTTATTACAAGATATTAAATATAGTTCCCTGTGCTATACAGTAGGTCCTTGTTATTTATCGATTTTATATATATAGTAGTGTGTGTCTGTTAATCCCCCCCATCCCCTTTGGTAACTATAGGTATGCTTTCTATTTTCTGTTTTGTAAATAAGTTCATTCATATCATTTTTTTAGATTCCATATATAAGTGATATCATATGGTATTTGTCTTTCTCTGCCTGACTTACTTCATTTAATATGATAATATCTAGGTCCATCCATGTTGCTGCAGATGGCATTGTTTCATTCTTTTTTATGGCTGAGTAATATTCCATTGTATATATATTCCTCCTCATGATTCTTACGTGTGCTCTTTTTGAGAATGACTGATTGAAATTAGCCCTCATCCTAACTGTATGTGTCTGCTGTTACTATCCCTGTTCTATAGCTGAGGAAATGAAAGGTTGGAGATTTTAAGCACCTTGTCTGAGGGCACATAAGTAAGTATTAGATCCAGGGCATGAAATCATGTCTCCCTGTTTTAAAGGCCGGTGAACACTACCACTATTCAACCTGAAGATTTATTGATCTCCTTTTCCTTCTCTTCTTTCATCTCCAACCTACGTGGTAGCATGAGTTGTGTTGAGATGGAAGAGACTCGGAAGGGGCTGGGACCCAGGATTCCAAACATGATCCTGCCCTAACGCTGACACTTGGTTCATTCCACAAGCAATTCCTGAGGGAGAAATAGTTCAGTCAAAGGAGGATTTGGCTCCAAACTGCAGTGTCAATCTTTAGCTCTAATAAACTGACCTCAATTATATGGAGCCAGAAGGACTTTATTGGTTTACTGGTGGCCTCAGTGTCACAAGTAAAACTGGGGTGGCCTTGGAGGTAATCTCTTCAACCCATTTCCTTTTAAGCCCTCACACAGATCTCAGCTCTCTCTAACATCTCTTAATAGCAAGACAAGGCAGATTGAAAAGAAAGCACACCAAGGAATGGAACAGAAAATCCCTTTGTTCCAGAAAATTGGTACAGATTTTCCAGACTGGGCTTCTTTCCACCAATTTTATAAGGAAAGACAATTTTCAAGAAAAAGTTCTGAGATTTCCAAAAGGGAGAAACACTGATTCCACATAGGCCTCAAACTTAATCCCCTTCCCTGAGTACTGAAAGTTCAATGCCCTTCACCCCTCCGATGTGACATCCCTTTTAGCCTGCCTGCCCTGAGCCTCCCAGGGAGAGTGAAGAGGAAACCTGAGCTCCCCCTAGAGGTCACCAAGATAGTGGACATAAGGTCGTCCCCTACTGTTGCCAGAAGCAGATATCAAACCTATTACTAAATATTTCGAAGAGTGACTTTATTTTTAGAGGGAGAAAGATTAGAACATTTTTATTTGGAAGAAGGCTTCACAGAGAAGACTATAGACATTTTAAAATGTTTGGTTTATCAGTTATCAGAAATGTAAATAAACCCTGAATTTAAGTGTTTTCCAAAAAATCTTTTTAATTTTTTTAATCTTTGGAATTAAATCAATTGCTCACCCCTCTCATGGATCTTCTTTCAAGGAACAACCCAGATTACTTGTGGTATGTTTTATGGTCCATCTAATATTTATTTTCCTCTTCCTCTTCCTGAACACAACCCTGCTCTTATTGTGTTACTTCCTCTGGGTGGGCAGGTGTTTGAGGCATGATAAGTGTCAGGGCCAGGGGTAAATCATGATTGATACAGCCTTAACTACACATTAGGATCACCTGGGGAACTTAGACACCTCTAGCGCTCAGGCCCCACCCTACTTTAATTAAATCAGGATGTCTAGATGTGGGCTGTCTGCTGATTCTCATGAGCAGGCAGGATCTGCTGAGAGACAGTTACGGGGCCGTCCTGTGAGTGGTGCTGTGCTTTGATAAAATTTCCGGGGTGCGCCAGCCATTAAGGCAAATGTAGCTGAGGGCTTGTTGAAAGGTTTTTCTCACTGACATCTTTCAAAAAGAAGTTTACAAGAAAAATGTATAACTGAATCACTTTGTCGTACCCCTGAAATTAACACGGCATTGTTAATCAACTATTCTCCAATATAAAATAAAAAGTTTTAAAAAAAGGATATATTGTACAGCACAGGGACTATAGCCAGTATATTTTATAATAACTTTCAAGAGAGTATTATCTACAAAAAGTTTTAGTCACTATGTTGTACACCTGAAACTAAAATAATATTATAAATCAACTGTATCTCAATAAAAACAAAACAAAACAAAAATAAAAACGAACAATGGAAAATAAAGTGATTATTGATAGGTCTGTACTTAAAAAAAAAAACAAAAACCTTTCTTCCTCTGGGTGATTCTATGTTTGCCTGTAATACCTGCAACTGTCACAGTTATCTTGAAACCATGGGGTGCCCAGCCCAAGAGGATGAATGGTTGTGCTATGGGGAGCACAGATGAAGAAGGTAGAGGCTTCCTTCTTAATAATGTTGGCTTAGAGCCACCCTATCTTCAGATGTATTTCTGTGTGCATAATACATACTCTTTGATTTTAAGGTATTTTCAATTTTTTAAAATTACTTGCAGCCAGAAATATTGTGATCAACTTACCTGTCTTTCAGGGACTTACTCATGGTACTACCTCTGATTTACTATACAGTTTTAGTCAAAGACTAGGCTGAGGCAACTGATAGATTGATTAGGCAGTTCTCAATTCAGGAGATGGCTGGCCATGTAAGGAGTGTAAAATTAGAATCATCTAGGGGGATTTTACAAAAACAGACATATATCCCATCTCAGCTGGTTAGGAAGGGGAGGGTGGTATATTAGAATCATGGGGGTAGGTATTATAGACAGAGGGAGAACTAGGGAAACTTATTTTGAAAAACTTCCTAGGTGATTTGGATATATTTCCACACACTCATCTACTGAGAAATATTAGCTTAAGAGATACGAATCATTTAAATTACAAGACTCTCTAAATTTCAACTCAACAGTAAGCTAGAGCACAAGAAATACCCAGTCTGTGTTATAGTCTAGGAATAACTAGATTATGTTAAACTGATCCTGCTCCCATCAGTTTCCTCTACAGAACCACGATTAAACATTATCTTCATTATCCACAAATCTCTACATACGTGGATATAAAATATATATATGTATATATATACATATATATATACTTATAAAATATAATGTGGACAGTGTCTTGGCTTCAAGAATTTCTAGGATTTTTTAGGAGACTCAAATGTTTCTTGACAAATAGAATCACCTTGTTGCTTTCTGTGGCCCCCAGGAGGCCAGATCCCCACAGCGAATGTCTCGAGGGCAGAGTTGTCACTGAGGCTGAACTGGAGCTTGCTTCCCATGAACTAAGCTACTTTGGGCTCCACTGGAGTGTTACTGTGGGCCAATGCTGTTCTTAGCCTTTGTAATACTACAGCAGTTCAGTCAGCATTCATAAATGTAGAGGGAAAGCTTCCTCCCTCTATCCTACACTGTTAGGCTTGCCACAGTGGGGTGTGTTTGTCACTAAGGGTCACTATGTGTAGAGTTCATGAAGACATTACTTTCAGCTCATGGGTCCCTTCCTCTCAAGTGCTCTGGAGTTGCTGGCTGAGGACAGGTTGTTATGGCCAGAAACCACCACTTCCGTTGGACATGCATGCCTTGGCTGGCGACCGGAAGCCAGATTTTTCTCCCTTAGAGCAAGTTTTCTTTCAGTGCTCTCATGGTCCTTGTTCATTAGCCTGGCTGGTATGTCCAAATATCAGTGCTGTGTGTGGAAGGCTTTTTCCCTCCAGAAGGTTTTCTAAGCCCCACTGTATGTAAATAGATGCAGTTGGATAAATGTAGGATGGATGTGTCTAAGTGCACACCCAAAGCCACTATAGTCCCTGCTCTGCCAAGACAGCTACACTACTACATTTGTGGAATTAGGATATCGTTTGTCCATCACAGTGTTATGTTCCAGATATAAAGACACTCATGTAAAGTTTTTCTTTGGGCTCGGGCTATTTTTATTGTCTTTCATTTAGCAAGCATTTATTGACTGCCCATTTACCAGGTACTAAGGTATATGCTGGTGATGCAAAGATGAAGAAGACATAGACTTAACCCTCAAAATATTCAGGCTGACATCAGAAGGCAATGAGAATGCCACTGGAGAAATGCTGTGATAGGGCTCTCCAACTTCTTTTTGCTATTGCTTGAAAATGAATTCTTCCACTGCCTCTTTCTTGGAAGTCTCCTGTAGTTCACAGCTCAGCTCAATTATCGCTTCCCCGAGCGGAGCCCTAGGTAAGGCAGGCCGCCACTGCCCCTCACCATCCACCACGTCCTCCTGCATCATTAACTCTCCCTGATGCCTTCTCATGGTACTCACCAATATCCGAAATGATCCTATTTATTTGTAATATAAACTCTATGAAGGCAGAGCTGCAGGCCTTGTGCACTGCTGAATCCTCAGTGTTTGTAAATGTATTTTGGATAGTATCATGAATGAAATCACACAGTTGCACCTATACCCTTTTAGAGGAATTAGAAGTTTTACTGAAGCTGGAAATGTCTGAGCTGCATTTTAAAGCGCTAAGGTAGGAAAATAAGAGTGCAGGAGGGCATGCAGGTAGATAGAGCAGCATGTGAATCTCTCTGGGAACTGCAGGAGTTCCAGCAGTGCAGGGTGTACAGTGGCTAGTGAAGGGGGAAGCTGGCCACGCATCCATGAGTCACATCATCAAGGAGCAAGGGCTGAGGAGGGGGCTGGAAGTGGCAACATTTATGTTTCAGGACAATTCAAAGTTATTTCTCCAAGTGGGATTAGCAGTACATGGCTTCTTAGGTTTCTTCAGCATATGAATCTGGTATTGCTGCCTGGGCTTGTCTGGGATGGAATAGAGATTTGACTCCGAGAAGCATTGTTGTCTTACTGCAGGCTGGCATCTAAGGCGACATTTGTGAAGTTGCACTTCACCATTAGCTGGTCTTTTCCATCCTTCTCCTCTTTCACAATGCTTAGGTCCACCCAGAACCTTAGAGATGGTTGTTACCACCTCTCACAATGTGGCATTTTCACCAAGGTATACAGCTGCTTGCTCATCTCTTGGGGAGCACGGGTATACAAGGCGGACAAGGTTAGTGGAGGAGTTCCTCTTTCTTGAGAACCTGAGTACACCACTCATTGTAGTTTCTCGCTGCCTTGGTTCTTTTGTATTTTAATTATCTTCCTGACCATCTGCTGAGCTCAGAATATGGGGCCGGGCCATATTCGTCGTTGTCTCACCCACGTCTAACAGAGTATTTTGCAAATCAGCACTCATTAAGATGTGTAAATAAATGTTGTGTTTAGACTTAAGTTTTCCTTTTGCCTACGGTAAACATCTGCACCTGTGTTCTTCCGGGTACAGGCTGGATTGATTGTATTTTTTTTTTAATTTATTTAATTAATTTATTTATTTTTGGCTACGTTTGGTCTTCTTTGCTGTGCGCAGGCTTTCTTTAGTTGCGGCAAGCAGGGCTACTCTTCGTTGCGGTGCACAGGCTTCTCATTGCAGTGGCTTCTCTTGTTGCGGAGCACAGGCTCTAGGTGCACCGGCTTCAGTAGTTATGGCACATGGGCTCAGTAGTTGTGGCTTGCAGGCTCAGTAGTTGTGGCGCACGGGCTTAGCTGTTCCATGGCATGTGGGATCTTCCTGGACCAGGGCTCGAACCCGTGTCCCCTGCATTGGCAGGCAGATTCTTAACCACCATGCCACCAGGGAAGTCCGATTGATTGGTTTTTGTTTGTGATAACAGTTGTAATTTTATTGGATCTGTGTAAACTGCCTCATCTTTAAAGTGAAACATTTAATAAAATGCCACCCAAGATTTTTTTTTTTACTTTAGAAAACTCTCCCAGCTTTCCTATCACTGGTGCAGGGCAGTGGAGGTAACGTTGCCTTCCAAAACAGATAATCCTGGTGCTGAATCATGGTTCTGACACTAACCAGTGATGAAAAATGGTAAATCATCACACTACTCTAAGCCTAACTGTGCCCCTCTATCAAATGGAGGTAATTAAGCTGTTTTATATAGAAGGTCGCTGTGAATATTAAAAGGAGATAATAGGTGAAGAAAGTTTTGCACCCTGACACATGATAAGTACCCATTAATGTCAATTTCCGAGTTTGACATTCCTCCATGAAAATCAAGAAAGTAAAACAGCACCTGTAAGGGGTGTGCCAAGTGGAAAACACTTCATCCCATGGTAACTCGAATTTGTGAATTTCTCACTGAATTTCTTGAGTAATTTTCCTAGATGGTCCTCAGAGCTACCTTGATTACTTGCTTATTTCAACACTTTGAAACATAAGCTTGCCAAACGTCGTTGCTGGTGAAAATCATGACCGCCTACGGAGAGCATAAATCTCTCTCTGAATCCTAGGAACTGAAGGTGAGCTATTGCCTCCCACTAGGTAATTCTAGATTGTGCACGAGCATCAGTTAGGAAAACAAGCATTTTACTTAAGACTGCAGAAGTTGCAGTGTTTGTTTAATGATTACTACAGCTTGCTTTGTAATTGTGATTGCATGGGTAATCCTGCACCATCTAGGGAACTTTCAGAAAGTAATGACCGTAATTTACGGCCATGTGGTTCATCTGTATGCTTAAGTACTTGGTCAATGGCCTGCTTGCACGCTCCGTTTCCTGTCTGATGGACCCATTCCCCACCTGCACTATTTTCCCCCTTCTTGGTGGAACATTGTAGAATGAACCCTGAGATTGTGTGAAAGACAAAGGAAAGAGAATGTGTGTTGGGAAAGGGAGACTAGAAGAAATTCCTTTCACTGTATTTTTAGTTTTTCAATCAAACAAATCACTGTTTTCTGGGTTTTTTTTTTTAAAGACAGTGGAATATAAAGTCAGGACAAATTAGACCCCTTGATGGCTATCCAAAGTTTTAGAAGAACTTGGAAAATTCCTGTAGGCTTCAGGTAAACTTCTGTGAATGGTTCCTTTTAACTGTGTATTTTTAGATAATTGAAAACGAATTGAGGTAACTTTCCATGGCTTACGGTTACTCGTAAGCATGTTTTATTCATGATGACAAGCTCCTTCAAAAAAATAAAAGTACCATATTTAAGTCAAATTCAGATTTTTGGGGAAAGACAGTTCCCCGAACTGTCAGATGATAAAGTTAAGAGAAAACAGTAACTGAGCATCTAGTTTCTGTCTATTGCTTTTGAAAATGTGCCACATCCTGAAAGGAAATTCTGTTTTTGTGTGCCATGGTCTCCAAAAGGAAAATGAAGATGTTGGTTCAATTCTTCAATAAGGCAGTCCCAAAGAATTTCCTTTGAAGTTGTTTTATATGCTTCTCCACTGAAAAACTTTAAGATAAGTTATAACCCTGCTTTGTGCTTTGAAAATAAATTCAGCGCATTAATTGTATTTATAGGAGAAAGTAGTAAATGTCCTAGAATGAATACACAGCTGTAATTTACTCAGAGGCAACTGCTACTGCCCATAAACTTCTCCTACTCGCCTCTCCTGGTTTATGACATCAGCCAGCCTCACAGATGAATCACTGCTTTGTGCACCATCAGGTCCCCGCTCTATGTAAATTTCTACCAAATGCTTATCAAAGAGGATTATTACTTATTGCATATTTTCTTTGCTGATTTTCCAGGAGATTAAATATAGTCTCTATTTTATAGGGAGGGCTTTGGCTTATCTGAGCTACGTATTCATCTGGGTTCAGAAATACTTGAGCACTACTGACAGAATAGGGAGTGGATGCCAGGAGTCTCTCCGCATCAGAAATTGAGAGGCCCTGTAAGAAAAACTCATCTTATGGGGGAGAAAGTTGGGTACATGAACTTGGTCTAATATCTAGCCACGTCTTGCCGTCAGATGGAAGAGGTGACTAATGCATTACAGCGTGTGTAACAGTAGTACGATGGTCGTATATCCAAGTTTGAGTTTTAGGGGGAAAATGGCGCATGGGTAAAACCAAACGAGAGCTTTCTACACAACATCTCTGTGCTCTTTTGAGAGCAAAAGGCAGCTTTTCTTTGAGGTCAGGATAATAGAATAGCAGTAAAGGGGGAAGGAAACAAATGCCACTTTGGCCCAGGGGCACTTCTGGCTTGAGTGAACTGAAGCTCCAGATAACCCAGGTGAGGTTCTGTGAGGACTCCAAGGCCACTGCGGTGGCAGAGGCCCTCAGCCACGTCACATCGGTAGTAGGAGGAGCTCGGGGCTTGAGGGAGCTGGGAGGCACAGTCTTTGTCATGACCCCATTGCCTTTCTCCTTCCTGGAGAGGAGATGAGGCTGCTTCATATACCACTGGGAGCAGCTGAGGCCTCTGCAATTAGCAGCTGCTGAGAGAAGGGGCTGTAAGCCCACCTGTGCTGGTCCACGGAGACTTAGAAGCAATTGTGATGTGAATTTGAGGACTGAAAGGTATTCTCACACGTTGGGGAATGAAATCCAGAATAATGCCACTTATTAGTAATACTGGAACACCATTCTGCCTCTAAGATGGTGTGGCCTGAAGAAATAGGGATAACTGCTTTATATTCTTTAAGTACTTTCCCCTTTATTCAATTTATACTTGTCAATATACTAGCGGGTAAAAAAAAAAAAATCACCATCCATTGTAGTGCCTTTTCTATCCCATTTTTGGAGCAATATTAGACTGTAACTTAACTATGTGCTATCAAATATTGCAAATGGTTTTCCAAAGAAATATCACTTGATCCTGACAAATTATCTATGATCTCCTACACTTGCACTGTCTGTCTCCTATGTCAAAAGTGTCTACTTTTCTAGTGCTTCCCGTGCCACCAGACCTAGAAGAAATTGTAAGAAGTAAGATTTGTGGGTCTTCACATCCAAAGATGAATTAACAAAAAAAAAGCAAATTAAAAACCACAACCTTTCCCATTTCTACTTGAAGAGGATGGAGGCTAGAATAACAGCATCAACGTATTTAAAATACTTTTCAGGCCTTTTCTCTGATTTCTTATTGGTCAGGCTGTTTGATTTCCCATGAGGCCATCTTAATTTTTCAGACATAGGCAAGTAAATCAAAGTTTGTTTTCTGTCTCCTAGCCATTATTTGACTCTAAGAGATGTTTGCAACCAACTCACAATTTATTTATTTTTTATTTTTTTAAAAATTAAAAAAAATTTTTTGGCCGTGCCTCATGCCTTGTAGGACTTTAGTTCTCCGACCAGGGATCCACCAACCCGGGCCCTCGACAGTGAAAGCACACATTCCTATCCACTGGACCGCCAGGGAATTCCCCACAATTTATTTTTAAATACATGGGATAGTGTCAAAAGTTTGAACAGATTCTAAACAAAATATCAATCAATAAAAAAAAAATTAAAAAGAAAGCAGAAGCCATGTAAAATCTTATAACAATTAAATTTAAAATATTAGCAAAGAAGGACACACACATGCCATCCTCTATCACTACTAGCAAGTCCTTGTCCCATTAAAGCAGCTCTCTAATAATTTAAAAATAAATGACAAAGGAAGTGTAAAACCTGTGAGAAGTGGTCAAAAAGAAACTATAGAGGTTTTGGAGTCTGGAATATACTTATTATGAAAATAAATGAAATGTGTTCAACTCAGGAAGTTATTACAGCAAAACTTATTCAAGGAAAGTAGAAAGAAATGGTTAAATGTGAAAGTTGAAATTAAAGAGAGAAAACTTTCAAAAAAGATGTTAAAAAATAGGAACCTGGTGCTTTGAAAATAATTATTAAAAGGCATCTTTTGGTTGATAGAACAGACATCCAAGTTGATAGAAAATTTAGAAAACATGAGCAATGAAAATATAACTGCAGAAACTGAAGCAATTAAAAATTATAATTCTATGAAAAGCCTTATACAAGCAACTTGAAAACTTAGATAAAATAACTTTTTCATTTAACATTAACTCAAGAAGAGCCGAAACATTGGGATAGACCAGTGCCATTGAAAAACTTAAAATAGTGATTGAAATCTGTTTCTATTATTGGTAATAAGGCAAATTAATTATCCTGGAAAGATCTAACAACGTACAAGGAATATATAATTTCCATATTAGATAAAATTTTGCGGAAATAAAAAATGAAACTTCAACCTCAATGAATGAGCTGAGAGTTATCCTGATACCAAGCCCTAATGAAAATAACACAGAATGGATACCATAGGTTTTTGTTTTTTTGTTTTTTTGGTAGTTTTGAGTTTGTACTTCACAGCTGATTACCCAGTTTGCAAGATGGTACTAGAAGTTAAGTTTACCTAGTATATTTAAAATGTGATTTAGTTTTCAGAAACTTTATATGTATACTTTTCCGAAATATACCTGATTTGCAAGCAAACTTTACTCATGAAAAATATCAAGTCGGGGAGCAGCATTTGAGAGCAAGCAAAGATTGAGTTCAAGTTGCCACCTGGCAGAAATGCGCTTCATGAAATTACAAAGAAGATTTTTAAAAAATCTACATAAGCACAGGAAAACAAGAGTGCCACATGCAAGCTCTAAATTTCTGAAAGAGAGAAAACAGATAGGATCAGATCTATGGGCAAAAATAAGATGAAATGACAGCCAAAACACATAGGGGAATATAGCTATGGCAGTAGAATAGTTCTAGGAGCTAAAAACCAAGAATAAATGGACTAAAAAGTCAAGAGAAATCAATGGGTAAACTCTTAAATTTAATAAAATTCAGTAAGTTTATCAGATCAATTTATAAAAATAATTTAATTTTCTATATTCTACATAGTTTGAAGCAATACTAAAGTAAATGGTACTATTAAGAGAAACAAAATAGCAAAAATTAAAATTCTAAAATACCAAGAAATAAATCTTATAAAGTGTAAGAATTTTATGAAAAAAAAATGAACTTTTACTGAGAAACATAAAAGAAAATCTGAATGAATACAACGTACATAGAAAAATTAAAATAGCGTTATGGGATTTTGAAAGGATATAAAGCTAGAAAAAGAGCATCTCCCATGCTAACAACAAGAAAAAGCCAGAAAATCTATGAAATCATCGTTTAACTCAAACCCATAAAGAATTTCAAGAATGAGACTCAGATAAGGTCTCTGGGCAACTAACTAGCCAGAAATTTAAGGAAAGGAAGGTCTCCAAGGAATGTCAGCATGCCAGTACTATTTCACTTATAGAACAGAAGGAAGATAGTTTCCCCATAAAAATTGGAGAAAGAGTGGTCTTTTCAACAAATGGTACTGGAACAATTACACCAAAAAATGAATTTAGATTCATGTTATAGACTGAATTGTGTCCTCCTCACTTCAACTTCATATGTTGAAATCCTAACCCCCAGTACCTCAGAATGTGATTGTATTTGGAGACAGGGCCTTTAAAGAGAAAATTAAAGTTAAAATGTGGCCATTAGAGTGTGGCACCTACTCCAATCTGACTGGTGTCCTTATAAGAAGAGGAAATTGGGACACAGAGCGAGACATCAGGGAGGCATGCTCAAAGAGGAAAAGCCACGTGAGGACATAGCAAGAAGCTAGCCATCTGCAAGCCAAGGGGAGAGGTCTCAGAAGAAATCAAACCTGCCGATGCCTTGATTGTGGACTTCTAGTCTGCAGAACTGTAAGAACATAAATTTCTCTTGTTTAAGCCATCCAGTCCTATGTCAGTCCTAGCAAACTAATACAATCTGAAAATCAAATTCAAAACTCAAAAGAAATCATAGGCTTAAATATAAAACCTACACAATAAAACTTTTAGAAGAAAATATAAGAGAAAATCTTTATGACCCTGGGTTAGGCAAAGATTTCTTAGATAAGTCACTAAAAGCATAATTCAAAAAAAAAATACATTGATCATCTGGACTTCGTCAAAATTAAGAATCTCTGATCTTCGAAAAGTGTTTAGAGAGTGCAAGGGCAAGTCAAAGGCTGGGAGAAAATACACATATCTGATAAAGAAGTTGTATCCAGACTACATAAGTAATATTCAGAACACAATAATAAGAAATAACCCAATAAAAATCGGCACAAGATTTGAACAGATACTTCACCCAAGAAGATATTGGAATGACAAACACATGAAAAGATTCTTAACATTATTAGTCATAGGGGAAATGCAAATTTAAACCAAGGTGTTAATCAGTGCACACTTATTAGAATGGCTAGAGAAAAATCAGTTAAAAACCACAATAATATCAAGTGCTGATGATGAGGATGCAGGGCAATTGGAACTTTCATATACGGCTGGTGAGAATGCAAAATAGTATACTTCCTTTGGAAAACAGTTGAGCAATTTCCTTTTTTTTTTTTTGGCCGTGAGACTTGTGGGATCTTAGTTCCCTGACCAGGGATTGAACCCTGGCCCTAGCAGTGAAAGCGCCAAGTTCTAACAACCGGACTGCCAGGGAATTCCCATACACTTTCTTTTAAACGTTCATTTACCATATGATTTCACATTCCTACTCCTATGTGTTTACCTAAGATAAATAAAAACTTACGTTTATCCAAAAATCTTACAGCGACTATTTCTAGTGGTTCGTTATCACCCAAACAAAAACTACCCAAACGTTTTTCAAGTGGTCAATGGTAAAATAAGATGTGGTCATCTGTACAATAGAACACCACTCAGCAATAAAAAGTAACCATTTACTGATACCTTCAACTAAGGAGATGAGTCTCAAGCTCATTATGCTAAGTGAAAGATGCTAGACCCAAAAGGCTTCATGGTATATGATAACCATTTATGTAACTTGATGCAAAGGGAAACCATAGAAACAGAAAAAAGATCAGTAGTTGTCCATGTCTGGGTATTGAGGTAAGGGTTAACAAAGGGGGCTTGAAGGAATTCTTTAGGGAGATGGAACTGTTCTGTATCTTAAATTGTGGTAGTGGTATCATGACTGCCTGCATTTGTCAAAACTTGTGCACTAAGAAGAATGAATTTTATTGCCTGTAAATAATACCGGCTTCAAAAGACAGGGTTTGGAGAAAGAACAGGATAATATTGGATTAATTTGGAAAGTCTTCCTAAGCAAACACAAAGACCACATATTTGGATACAAAAAGATTTAAACTTCTGTATAACAAAATGCACTAAATATAAAGTCAAAGTTGTATTAACCTGGAAAAATACTTACAACGTCCTTAACAGAGACCAGGTTGTTATCCAGAGTATCTAGACTCTTTCTACGAGTTAATAAGAAAACTACAAAAATCACAGTTAAAAAATGTCTTCAAACATGAATTTTAGTTCATCAAAGTATAATTCAATGAAAATGTGCTAACTTACCTTGTTAATCAGGAAAAAATTAATTGACAACTGAGATGTTTTTACACATTAGATTGGCACAAGCTTTTGAGGGTGAAGGGCAAGCAGGTGCTGTCACACACCCTGGCCGGGGTGTAAAATGGGTGAATCTGCTGGGAAGGCAATCTTACAGTATCTCTAAAAAGTTTAAATAAGCGTATCATTGACCCAGCAATTCCACTACTAAAATTCTACCTTAAAGATATATTTTTTAAAAATTGCACCTTATCCTTAATAATAAAAATTTGTAAATGGGCCACATAACTGTCAACAGGGAACATGGTAAATAATAATGCTTAACTATATTATGCAGACAATTAAAAGATAGGATAAAGCTATATGTATTTACATGGAAATCTCTGCAAGTCATATTGTTAAGGGAAAAAATAAATTACATTTTATTATTTTTTTAAATTTTTATTTTGTATTGGGGTATAGCTGATTAACAATGTTGTGTTAGTTTCAGGTGTACAGCAAAATGGTTCAGATATGCATATACATGTATCTATTCTTTTTCAAATTCTTTTCCCATATAGGTTATTACAGAATATTGAGTGGAGTTCCCTGTGCTATACAGTAGGTCCTCGTTGGTTATAAATTATATTTTAATATATAGACTTTCATATCATTCATGTAGAAAAAGACTTTACACAGGTGTGTGTATGTGTACGTGTTCATTATTGTGTAAATAATATGAAACTTGTCAAGTTTAATTAGAGGTCACCACTATCTGTGGCGGTGAGGTAAATGAAGAAGGATCTGAGGTTTTGTATTGTATGTTTTTATGTTTGAATTGTTACACTGACAAAAATGTTGGTAAATTACTTATGTAATTTGAACAAAAGGAACAGAAAGTGGAGAAAATTAATTGTATAATATATAATGTGCAGTGCTGCACAATGCCTGTTTATTGAAAGGCTTTGTTTAAAGCAATTTATAATTGTCCAAATATTTTGATCTGGTAGTGTTTCAGTTGGGATCACTTAAAGCATCACAAGTTATTACTAACAATGTCTGCTTCCTGCATGCCATTATTTACAACCTTGTTAGAAAATAGTTTGTCTCTATAGAAATCATGTCTGCTCCCCCTCTTGGGACTCTTTACTAGGTAATGCAGACATTCACATTGGGATATGTGATAAATACAATATTGTGTAGCTAGTTCTTGATAATGCCTGTATTACTACAGGGAAAATTCAGAGCCAGATATGAACCTGTAGGTTTTCTTTTTCCATCAGTGTGAAAGAGAGAAAGGAATATGACATGCTCATGTATAATTACTCTTTACAATATAGCCAGCCCGTCACGTAGGATTTGAAACACTTTGCATGTCAGTGTTTTGCTTCTTTAGTGTCTGTCACTGAGTAGTTCAGACTTCCATCTGATGGGAAGATTTCACTATTAATCTCAACCACCTCCTTACTCTGCTCAGAAATGTTCCACCATCAATCAGTCATTACATCTCCTTATTTTCTTGAAGGATGGTGTTATTTAACAACTTGCCTTAGGCCACAGAAGATATCAGTTGTAAAACCTAGACAGAAATACCAACTCCTACTTCAGTACTTGTATCAACAAGTCTTGTTCCCTTAAAGGAACCTTTTTCTTTGGCAGATCTAAGTTCAGATTTGCTACTGAAAGTATGATACCTCTTGCAATTTCCAGAGAAAGTTCTTACTGCCTGTTTATAAAGATTACTGAGAGCTAAGGGTTTCTTTCCATTCAAGGAGTCAAAGGAACTGGGTACTGAACTCTCAATGTTAAACTCAAGGTTGGCAGCTATCAGGGCTGTTCACAAATATCCAGCTCTCTCTCTTCTTCTGAGCACGTGGAAGGGTTGCATGACTGCACCCAACTGCAGTTATGTATAATCACATGATTTGCTTTAGCCTTTGAGATGTGAAGCAAGTGATGCCTGTCACTCCAGGGGCCAGCTTTAAGAACCAGTGTGTGCCTTGCTACATCTTTTCCCAATTAGAGTGATGGGCACCATTCCAGATAGTGATTGCTCCATCAGCCAAGGTCCTAAAGTGAAAACAACATGAGTCAGAGCCACATGCATGATAACATGTGACATAAGTGAGGAAAACCCACAGAAAACTAAGTTTTAAGCCAACGAAATTTGGGGATATTTGCACATACCATTGTGACTAATGACATTTTCCTAATAACATAATATTTCCCTAGACCAGACTCTCAAAGTTTTATAACGGACATGCGAAGCTCAAAAAGTATACCACTGCCCTTAATAATTTTTGGCTTATATATTGGTATAATAGATGTCGAGGTTTTTAAAATATGTGGTTTTACCATCTCTTATTTAAGGTAACATTTTGCATTTCAGTTTCTTGATTATTTTTAAGTTCTATAACAAGGGATTTTTTTCATATCAAGAAATATAATTAGTCTGTATTTTATTTACATTTATTTCTTTTAAAGGTTAAAGTTGTGACCTTTTATTTTTTATATACTCCTAAGGAAAGCTGACTGGGAATCATTGCAGGTATCTTCTTTATTATTCTTTACCTGGGACTTATAACTGTCCCCTGATATCATGTTTGCTGCTACTACTACTAATAATAACCGTCATTCACTGAACGTCTGTGACCCAAACTTAATGCTTGGTTCCTGATATATTTTATTTCATTGAATCCTCCTTGTATCTAAGCAAGGTACACCACAAACCGAGGCTCAGAGAGACTCAGTAACTGCAGTGTTTCAGAGACATTAGGAAAAGACTCCCAGCTGAAAACCTGGAAAGGAGTATTGAAGTAAGAGAGAAACCAAGAGAGTGGTGTCCTGGAATCAAATTGAAGGAAGTTATTTTAGGGAGAAGTGCTCAACTGTGCAAAATGTTGCTGACAGTTCATATCAGAGGAGGCCTAAAATTTGACCATTAAATTTGGCAACATAGGGGGCATGGTGACGTTGACAAGAGAAGCCTTAGGGTGGTGGCAGGAGAAATCTGGCTGGAATGGGTTTAGAGGGAATGGTGGGGGGATGACGGGAGAGAGCAAATACAGACCACTCTTTGAAGGAGTTTTGCACTAACTGGAAATAGAGGAGTAGGACAGTAGCTGGAGAGAAAAGTGATGCAGCGTTTTTTGTTTGTTTGTTTTCGATTTAGCGTTGGAGAAATAATAGTATGAGTGTATGTTCAGGAATTCAGAGAATTGCTAGAACAATGTCCCTGAGCAATTGGGAAGAGAGACATCAGTGCACAAGGAGGGCTGGGCCTTCCACAAGAGCTTGGAGAGCTCATCCACTCACCTGTTGGGAGGGCCAGGTGTGTGCTCACGGGTAGATGTGGAAGAGTGTGGGGGAGTTCTGGATAGTTCTATTTTCTCAGGGAAGTAGAAAGGCCCATTGTGAGAGAAAATGGGAAGTGTTTGAGAGGAGAGAATGTGAGCATATCATCTCTGGGAGTGAGGGAGAGAACAGACATCAGCAGAGGATGGCAACCAACCTTGAGCAGTGGGTATGAGGCACTGTGATGACATGGGATTCAGAGATGCAGGATTTTAGGGAGGAGACGGAGAGAATGGGCTGGAACCACAACAAGGCCAAAGAAAACCTACACCTTCTTCAAACATGGGAACAAAGGATTGAGGAGAAATAATAGCTTCCACTTGTGAGAACTACAGGAGATGTAGTGTTTTCTGAAGGGATCCAGGGCTCAATTAGAGCTAGAAGATGAGAGACACACAGAAAGATGAGGTTTAGATAGAGACACCAAGGGGTAGAGAGGGCTGGGGAGGCTTGTGCAACTCGGATCACATTGGGCTTCCTCTTGATCTCTTGAGGTGGAAGGCAGCAGGTCGGTCTTGGCAGGTGTGTTCTTAGTGCACAGTTCTCAGGTGGGACCTCTGCTAGTGGGCAAGCCTCACACTGGAGCATTGTTGAAAGGGAAACCCAAATGACTAAGTACGTAAAGGAATGTTCAGTTTTACTTTAACCTCAGATTCCAGAGAAATTAAATCATAACAATGAATTCCTCTGGTGTCTCATTAGATTTGCAAAAACTGGATGATATTAGATGTTTGAGAAAATGAGAAGAAATGGGATATTTTGTGCTTGATGGTAAGATGGTAAATTGTTGCCCTCATTCTAAAGAGCAACCTGGCAGTAATTAGGAAAGTTAACATGCTTGTACCCTACCTTAGCATTTCTATCCCCGGGTGTATCTGTCAGGGAGGAACTTTCACTGGTCCATTAGGAACATACAGGAAGACGTTCACTCTAGCACTGCATATAGGAGCAAAAGTTGGAGGCAGCACAGACATAGTCGCTAAGGGTGTGGATAAGAAAAATGTAATGTGTGCACGTGATGGAACTGGCGTGGCTGTATCCAAAGAAATGAGGACGAATTAGACACAGAACATGGACACATTTTATAATATAGTGTTGAGTGTGAAAAAAAGAACTGTGTTGAAATTTACAGTGCAATTTAACTCATGTGTATTAAGTGTCACACACAAGAAATACTACATATTTCTGGAGATGCATAGATAGTAAGGACATGTATTAAATACCTTGGTCACAGTGAGTGACCAAGGGGGAAAATGGGGTTGGAGATGGGGATGAAGGGAAATACACTAAAATAAAGTAGGAGAGCAGTTTGCAAAGATAACAGGCCAAAAAGGTAGGAGTCTTATTAACTCAACTTTGTACACCTGAGGTTTAAAAGAAAAAAAAGATAATTCCTTTATCATCTATTTCTTGGATCATAAATTCTATTTCTTGGATCATAAATAAGGCATTTAATTGGCCTGTTTTCAAAGATAAAGATGTAATCCAGTGCTGTAATGATTTCAGACACTGTATACATGTTAACTTAATAGATCTAAATAAAGAACAAAGAAAAAATGGTGGTTGAACCTAAGCATTTCTTGTTACCTCCCTACTTTTCTCTAAGATTATTTTTGTAGTAAGTATTTATTTATTTATTTATTTGTTACTAGGACTTTTTTTTTACGTAACTGACCTACAACACTATGTTAGTTCCAGGTATACAACATAGTGATTCAATATTTCTATACATGTAGTAAGTGTTTATATCAACATCCAAAAAGTGTAAGCAGTTACTTTGTACAAGATGGTGAGCAACTCAAGAATTAGGACAATGTTATTATCAAGTCTCCAATACAGTACTCAGCAAGGGAAATACTTGATAAAGGTTTGCTGAACAAAAGTGGGCTTCACATATTGAGGAATAATAGTCAACAGTAATGTTTTCAAATGCCAGAGAATGAAATCCTTTGTATGATGTTACACATTTTGTTGGTGGCTGCCAAGGTAGCATGAACCAATCACTGAGTTGTAGGGCTACTGGCTTCCTGTACAAGAAGAGTCTGTCCCATGGAGCTCATATTTCTAGTTAATACTGTATATTCCTACACCTGCAATGAGAACTAGTGCAAAACTTGAGTAGGTCCTGTTTAATAATTTAGTATTTAATCTATGAATCATGACAAATGAAACATTGTTACAACTGGCAGATCTGAAAGCCTTGTTTGTGCAGATTGCAAAACCCAGAACATTTTTAGATAATACATTCTAGGCACAGTGACATATCACCACGCTTACTTATTGATTTCTTTTATGAATAGGACTGCAATATGTGCTATTCTAACCATTCCAAAATATTATTTATGACATTGAATCTTATTCTTATGTGTAAATCTTACACTGGCTATGGTCCAGAAGTAGTGCATTATTGACCTTTCCTGGGGACACAGTGTCTATCCCCACCTGCAGAAGATGCCACAGCCCTGGGAGGAGTCTAAGGAAAGGCCAGGAAGACAGGTGAGACTAGATACACATGAGACTGGAGAACCATAGAAGGCCAGAAAAGCTGAAATCACTCTTCTGTTTGAGAGAGACTTCTACTTTAAACAGAGATTGGATAAACTGAAAAAAAGCATGATTGCCCTTGCCTAGAAAAGCAGAAATTTGGCCAGCTGGTCCTTAACCCAAAGCAGTATTTGTAGCAAAGTCATTCCACAGGGTCAAGATTTCAGTTGACACTAGAAATAAAGATTAGTTTAACCCACCCATAGACTGTAATGTTTTACATTTTGAATATTTTGTACTTAATATGCCATTCTCTTATTGTTGGACTTTAGAGTATTTCCATTACATACATTGCTGCAATAATTGTTTTCAACACATTTTTCTTTAGATCTCTTAATAATATTTAGGGTAGATTTCTTTGAGTGGAATTTACTGGTTTCAAAAGGAGAAAATGTTAATGGTTCTATATTACCAAATTATTTTCAAGAAAAAAAAATTCCAGTTTATCTTTTCATACTAGTTTATAAGACAATTGTTCTCAACTTAATAATTTCAGCAACTTATATATTTTTTGGAACTTTTGTGAATTTGGCAAAATGTTAACAAATTATTTTTATATTTTTTTGAAACATGCAATTTACCAATATTTATATGCTTTGGGGATGTATGTTTCTTCTTCAAATTTCTTGTCTTGTTTGTACCTTTTGCTTTTATTTTAATATTATTTTGCATTTTATAGTGGTGTGTTTGTATTTTTATTATTAAGTTATCTGTGTTATTAATACTTTAAAATACCAATGTATCATATCTGGCAAATAGTTATCCCTGAGTGTTATTATTTTTCCTTTATTTTATTTATGGTAGTTCTGAAATAATTTTTTATTGGATTTTTGAAATCACAAAAGGGACACATGTACCTATAACAAGTCAAATAATATAGAGATCTCTGCCCCAGCCCACATATCGCATGCCACCAACTCAAAGATGGCCAATATTAATTGCTTGATCTGCAACCTTCTACATATTCTCTGTTTATATAAGCATATGTACACATATGTTTGTGTTTTAAAAACTCTTTTTTCTTAAATGTAATTGTAACATAATGAAATAATAATAATGTAATAATGAAAGTAATTCATGCTTATTTTAGAAAACTTAGCTAGGTAAAAAATACTATACTACCCAGAAATAATCCTTGTTAAAATTGCTGTATTTTATTTCATTCATCATTTACATTTTATATTCTAGAAATGTCTAATAATTGCTGATTAATAGCACAAATGATAGGAACTCTTTATAATTAAATTCTCTGAGGCCCTTAAAAGTCATGCAGATATTTCCTTTTTAATTATCTGCAACATCATTCTTAATGGTTATTTTATATCTAACACCTATATTGCTAAAGTAGTCCCCTATTGTTAGACATTTTATTAATCCTAGAATAATATTAAGCCACAAAGGTAATAGGAGCATTTGTGTCTTATTACTGCTTTTAGTAGGAAGACCTCTAGTCTACACTGACCTTGAGAATAATGAAATAGCTACATTATTTGGTATGTTATTGACTAGCCGTTTTAAATGTTCTTTATCATGCTCCCTAATTGCTTCCTAATTCCCCTTTTCTAAGTTCTTATGTCTAGTTTGTTAAAATAAAAGGTTTAGTGAAGGATTTTTAAAATGTTGTTTCTGTATCAATTGATGAATTGCTTTATTTTCTTAAATGATCTGCTGTCTCTAATAGATTGTCCAATTTTAAACCTACTTGTATTTGAAAGTCTTATTAAGTTCAAATTCTTTTACCAGAGCACATCATCTGAAGAATTTAGAGTCCCACTAGATCCCATTAAAAGTTAAAAATTTAACTGCTGGGATAAAGTAGTGAGTACAGATATTCGAACTCATATTTACCATGAACTGTGAGATCCTACCGTGCTTGTATGTTACCCCCCTCCCTGCACTGCAGTCTGGAAAGCGCTGTCAGGCAGCGACCTAGAGTGATTAAAGGGCTCATCTCATTTGTTTTCGTTCTCTCAGGGATCATAGTACTGCCTTGTATGTCATCCAATATCTACAGTTATTTTGTGTATTTTGTCTAATTTTTTCATTGTTTTTGGTGGGAAAGCGATTTGGTTCAAATTACTACATCATGGCCAGAAGTGGAAACCTAACAGATACAATCTTAAAGCAAAATGCAGGCAACAAGTTATACGTCTTAACACTATTCCTTTTGTTCCCTTTTAATGGACATCTATTTCATTTGGGCAATTGTTAGGAGAGCTAGCTGCATGTTCTACTATATAGTACACAAGAAAAGCTTCTCATTTTAATCAGGAAGGATCTTAAGATATAGACTATTAGCAAGTCATTACATAAAGGAACAACTCAGCATCAATTAAATATAAATTGAAATAATCTGGACACTCACCACTATTTAACTAATTGACATTCATCCAACAAACAGATTGGTGGGTAGTTATATAAGGGTACATTTACAGCTCACAATCATGAGGTCTTTAGGGAAGTGTTATTCTTAATATTTAATCTTTAAGAGGTATTACACTGAGGTTCTTCAACAGTTGAGAATAACTCATCATAAAACAAAACAAACAAAGTCACTTAGGCTTTAAAAAAAACCTTTCAGAGTGAAACTATTTTCCTCACGTTAGCAGATACAGATGATAGAGTCTTTACTGAGATTCTGTCCAAGGCCAATTACAAGAAAAACCGTTGTTCTTAGGCTGGCATCTCTGCTGTAGTGAGACTACTTGCTTGTGATGAGAACAAATGTGGTTATTGACAAAATGACGTCTTGACTAATAATTAAGCAAGGAGGTTTACTTTTAACTGACAACCCAGAATATTTACACTGCAGTTTCTTGTGAGAGTTTAATCATGAACTGACGATAATCTAGCCTCAGCCATATTGTCTAAGGAATCTGGTATTTGAGAGAATCTAATAGACATGTTCATTGTTTCACTATTGAAAATGATCCCCATCTTCACTTAGATCCTGAGAATGTGAGGCTCTAGACTACCTTGTCTTACCTTCTTTCCCCAATGCTTTCATCAAATTTTACTTTGACTTTATGCATGCTGTTTTGACAAAGTGTGGTCTGAATGGATTTTTTGTAATCACATAATTCTATAATCACGTAATTGAAGTAGTGTGTTACTTGCTGTGTCTTCTACAAGGTTTCAAGTCATAAATTCCTGCTTGAATTTCATTCCAGGAAATAGCACAGACTACAGAGACAGTTGTGTGTACCTTTGCTTGTCAGATAATGAAAAGAATGTAGTTCAACATGTTTCCCTTGGTGTTTCAGCTGGTAGAAAATGTGGAACTCAATTCTGCCCAACCTAAACTGCCACTTACTTCAAGCAAGGGATGATATCTACTTGTCTTTGAGTTCAGGTGTGTGGTTACAATTGTTTTATTCCTAACTGCTCCATTTTATATTATGTTTACCTTGTAAGACAGTTTAAATGCTTTTGGAAGAACATGGGATATACAATCTAAATTAAAAAGTCCATGTAATTTTCTTGTTTCTAGTTGTGGCCTTTTCTTTTTCACCTAGAGAAGTTCCTTTAACATCTGTTGTAAAGCAGATTTGGTGGTGCTAAACTTTTAGCTCTTGTTTGTCGGTAAATCTTTTGCATCTCTCCATAAAATGTGAATAAGAGCCTTGCTGGGTGGAGTATTCTTGGTTGTAGGTTTCTCCCTTCCATCACGTTAAATACGTCGTGGCACTCTCTTCTGGCCTGCAGAGTTTCTGCTATTATGAAAAAGAACACAAATAATAAATGTTGGCAAGGATGTAGAGAAAAGGGAGTAATACACTGTTGGTGGGAATGTATATTGGTGCAGCCACTGTGGAAAATAGTATGGAGGTTTCTCAAGAAACTAAAAATAGAACTAGCATAGGACCCAGCAATCCCACTCCTGGGTGTATATCTGAAAAAAACGAAAACACTAATTCAAAAAGATACATGCACCCCAATGTTCATAGCAGCATTATTTACAATTGCCAAGCTATGAAAGCAAACTAAGTTTTCATCAACAGATAAATGGATAAAGAAGAAGTGGTGTGTGTGTGTGTGTGTGTGTGTGTGTGTGTGTGTGTGTGTGTGAATGTATGTATATATATATAGTACAACATGGGGAATATAGCAAATATTTCATAATAACTATAAATGGAATATAACCTTTAAAAATTGTGAATTACTATATTGCATACCTGTAACATATAATTTATAAGTTATAACTATTAACATTAACTATACTCAATAAAAAATAAACTTTAAAAAAGTGAATGTAAGGAGAGAGAGGGGTTTAGAGTGGGTGATCTGGATTGACCACAAGCTAACAAGAGAAAATGATCAGAGAGAGAAAGTGATTTTTTGACTAACAGGAGTTAGCATTCAGGAGTGTTGAATTTAGCAAAAAACCATGATGCTATTAAAAGCTGAGCCGGGACCTTGGGATTTGGCCACTTCACTGAATCAGTGGATCAATGAAAAGGTAACCAGATTTCAGGGGGTTGAGAAATTAGATGTTAAGAAATAAAGCTCAGAGAAATAGATTGTCTATTTAATTAATCTAAAACATGTAATGTGCAAGAAACAAGAAACACTGTAGCTGGGTCATTTGCAAGCCAGGGCTCTGATTTAGGGCAGAGGAGAAACCTGTAACTTTGTATCCTACTTCAATTTCTCATTATCCTTTGCTAAATATGCTGTGCACTCTGGCCTAAAAGTACTTGTTATCTTTTAATTTTAAAGTTTTCATTTTTGGATGATTAAGAAAATCTATCTTGTCTTGGGGGGGGAATTTATTTTCACATGCTTTGGTGTAATTAAGTCATTTTCCAGAAAAAAGTAACTTGCTAGCTTTCCCAGTCTTTTCATGCATGCAACTAGTTTTTTGTTATATCAATGCATATTTTTTAACTCTTGAGTAGAGCTTGGAGAGCAGCGTAGGCAAATCATAAAAAGATTTGCTGCAGGGAAAGTCCCAAGAAGACTAGAAGTATCAGGTTTGCTCCGGTATCTATCATGATGTCTGGCTTAATAAACGCTTGTTAAATGAGTTGCAAATGACCATGTACATGAAAGAGTAAATCCATGTTAGTAACCTGATGCTCAGAGAATAACCGGTGTGTGATGAAGCAGCATCTAAGCACATATAGGGGACGGACAGCATTATTTCTTCGAAGTACTGATGACACAACTTTAGAAGTGTTTGTTTCATGTTCCTGCTGCTGTTTTGGACTGGCAAACGGAGGCGTTTTTGCCTCTGACACTGGCACAGTATTTCATTAGAGGCAGGATACACGGATACACTTGGGGGTGCATCTTCCGTATGTTTTGACTCATGTGCTTGGAATCTCCCCAGAGCGGCTCCCATTTGGGAAGCTGAGATAACTCAGCACCTGTCAGGACTTAAGACGAGCTAACTTCTGGGTACTTGCTACTTGTGAGAAAAGCAAATGGCTGGTGTCTTCTCTCTACATCTGGAGCCCAGAGTTCCAGGCTAGTTCTGCCCCTCTCTTAGCTGAGTGCCAGTTTCACGGGCCAAATGCGAGTCACTTTCTGAGTATCAGCATGCTCTTCTACCGCAGCCAGGAGGTTGCTTTTCTAATGTCTTTTCCAGCTCCAAAGTTTTATGATTCTATTTTAGGAATCAGGTCTGCAATATTTCTGATACTCACCTGTACAGGATCCACTCATTCCTTGCTGAGCTGAGAAAGCACCTATTATTAGTCACTTTCTTTCTGGAGAATTAGGCCAAATCGGCCCTTGTTTGTCCTTTGTGCTTATTCTAAGACGCAGGTTCTGAGAACATTTCTAGTGCTTTAGGAAGAGCTGAGCCTTGCATTCAGAAGCAGGTAGTTTTAGTGAGTTTAGTTGACAGAGACAAGTGCCCGCCTAGCAGAATTGTCACATACTTGTTTATGAGATCTTTGTGTCTGCCAGCTGGGTACAAAATGAAGAGGGCAAGACTGTGCTTTACTACCTCTGCAAAGCAGAAAGTGCTTTTGTTGTTTTTAAAGTTTTCTATGTTCTGGCATACGACTGTGAGAGAGAAACTTTATGCACAACCAGCAATATATTTGAGCTTACAAATCAACAAAAAAGAATGACTCCTCTGTTCGTTTTCAGGATTCCTAACAGTTAAAATGTTAGATATTTTGGAAAGAATAAAGAAAGTTTTTGTTGGTTTGTTTTGTTTTGTTTTTTACTGGCTTCTAATGACATTCTTTTCGAGGTATTCAGTAGAGTGAAAGAATAGGTTGAAGCTGAAAGAGCAAATTCCCACACCAACATTAATTATTTTTATTTCATGCCTCCAGAAGCTAATCTCCGCCACCTGCGTCTCTCTCCATCCCTTTCCAATCCTTCTGTCCGATGAGGATAAAAAGGTAAAATTGTCCCTCTCGGAAGAGGAATGGAGAAGGCAAGCTTGGAGTGAGGGCAGCCAGTTAGGAATAGTGATTATGGCTGCATTAACCCAGGTAAGTAATGAGAATCAGAATGAAGACAGGGTCAGTAAGAATAAGAGGGGAAGTCGTTTCGAGAAACACCCACTAAGCAGAAGGTCTAAATTGTGTGACAAGAAATCCAGACAGCAGGTTTGGGGAAAGATGCTGAGGTTCCTTAGGAAAACGTGTGGTTTTGAGCTGCCGGGGTCTCTTCAAGTGGTGATTGACGTCTAAGACAGTTGAATATGTAGGTCTGTTGCTTAAAAAGATTTGCAAGACTGTGAGCTTGCAATATTATTGTTTCTATTTTTAAAGCCAAGCAACTGAGTCAAAGAGGTTAATTCATTTAGCAAAGTAAATTTTCAATGGATGGCACACGGGGCACTCAAAGTCATATACATTCTTTCTGGCCTTCTTGCTGAAACAGCTGCAGTGAATCTTTAAAACAAAGGCTTCTGAGCAAGCAAATTTTTTTTCTCTGAAACATCCATATTAGAGTGTCTTCCTGTCATCAAAGGAAACTGTGTTTGAGAAAAATGTAGGAGTCTGGAAGAAGTTTCAGTGGTAATGTATCATGACCTTTCACCTGTCTCTTTCAAAATGGGTACTTGCTGCCCTAGAGTCATCACACATGCAACAAACACAGGCTTTCGGGAGGATCTGGGAGCAACACAGACCTTGGTGGCTCTGGTGTTTGCTGATTCGACTTCCTATCAAATAAACCCTTTCATTTGACGCTGCAGTCCCTGTGGTTATCCTTCAGGTAGGGGGTCGAGAGAGTTTACAAGCAAAGCAACTGAACTCTTTTCTGTTGGTAGCCAGATGGCTTCACTCCGTTCTCTTTTTCCTCTCCAGCCTCTCCTCCCTCACAGCCCTTTCATTGCACTTCCACTCAACACTGAATCTGCTCCAGCCCCAGCACTGGCCAGTCAACTCCCTTAGACACGAGCTTTCTACCTGTGGGCTCTCTGTTGCACTTACCTGAGAGATAGGAGAGATAGTGGGCACTTCTATACCAGGAAACCTGGATCTTGACTAAGAAGTGAACATGCCACTTATAAACAGAGAGCGTCCTGCAAAGATCCCTTACCATTGAAAAAAAATCCTATCCCGTCTCCTAGCTACACATGGACTTGCAGACCAGGACAGCCTGATATATGATAGAATATCTAACCACTGCCATTATACATTCTCTTTAAGAGATGGTTATAGCAACTTTTAAAACGTATTTCCCAAACACGTTTTTAAAGTCTTAGTTCTTTGTTCTAATTTCACTTGTGCCACCCACCGGCATAATCTCAATAACTTTTTTCATTTCAAGCCATTTCATTCCATTACCTACACTTTAATGCTTTGAAGTTGCCATGAAAATTTTATAGACTAATTTTATAGACTAATTTTTACCACAAAAGTGAATGAGAGGCAATATATCTTGTACTATCAGAATGCAACAGCATTACTCTATATTTTCAGGTCTCTTTGAATTTGATGATCCCTTGGGACTTTATGGAATACACAGTAAAATATAGCCTGGTTAGAAATTTTTGGTACCCAAGATGGCATTTCTCATTAGCACCTTACCAAGGGTTTTAGTAACTATATGAAAAGGGAGTCTCGCTAACTCATGAAATAACTTTAAAATGCCCATTTTTCACTTGCTAAGTTTAAAGTAGAACTTCTTAGCACTGGAACAGCTGAAAGAACATGCTATTGGCTAAGGTGAATAAAAACAAGCCTCGTACCACTAAAAAGTACAATGTTAGACTTGTCAGGTAGGAAATGGGTGAGGCAAGATGTGCAGAAAACTTACTCCAGTGCCCTTCCAACAGAGTATGTCTTTTCTTCCAAAAGATGAAATAAATTTTCAGTCTTTTATTTGCTGGTTTTTTAATTAACTTCCACAACAGGATTTTCCTGATAATGCTAGTCTTTTGCTGGAATCAGGGCTGTGACAAAACTTCAAAAGTCTTTATACAGCATTGTCCTGTTTGCTTTTCTATTTCATGTATTTTATCTTTTTCTATCCACTTTGCATAGGATCGACTGAGCTTTAGCAAATAATGTCCTTCGGTGCTGTGGGTAGAAATGGTCTGGTGGGAGCTATGGTGACAGGGAAGGGTCTATCTAGGACATCTTGTTCCCAGTTAGTTCATTGTGCAACCCATCAAGTGCTGTTTCCTCTTCACTTGACAAATACTGTTCTGTATTGTTCTGATCTTATTATTTATTCCATTGGACTAATATGTCTATTCTTTTGTGAAAGTCATGCATGGCATGACTGTGATTAAAAATTCACTGTGATTAGAAATTGTTAACCTTCACTTTTACTATAAATTAGAATATTTACTATAAATAACTTGCAAATTTCAGAAGTCTGGAATTTTCAAATTATTTATGTAGGTCTGTCCCAGTCTCCTAGCCTTTGCACCCTTCTCCCTTATCTTTTTGGTTCAGATAGGGACATAAAAGGACATTGTCAATTGGAATAAAAAGTGAGAAAAATGATGAGAATTTTCCTCTAAAATTTACGTACAACAGAACCACCTGGAGGGCTTGTTCACACAGATTAATGCCCTTCCCAACTGGCCACACCCAGAGTTTCTGATCCAATAGCCTGGATTGGGGCTGAGAATGTACATTTCTATCAAGTTACCAGGTAAGGTGATATTGTGGGTCTGGAGACCACACGTTGAGAACCTCTGCTCTGAGTCAAGTGAAGTGTTGAAATGAAATACTTCTCTTGATCCCTTGCTTTTCTATTTCATGTATTTTACCTTTTTCTATCCACTTAATCCTATCTCTTTAAATGGATAGTGGCATCCTTGATCACGCATATCAGGAAAACAACAAAGCCCACCTAGCTTCGGTCATGGCCACCTCAGCCCTTCACAGGTTTTTTCTCCATCCCCTCAGTAGGCCATCACATACCCCTATTGACTCCACAGTTGGGCTTCCACTGTATCCCTCATCATCCTGATGATTCCTTTCAGAAGAATTATCCTGGGTTGACCCAGGGACTCTCCTTAAGGTCAAAATCCAATGTTTTCACCCATTTATGTTACACAAAATAGTAGATAAGAGACACTGGCCATTTTCCATCTCCTCCTCTCGGCTATAGCACATGGATTGGAATTGACCAGTGAACAGGCTTGATCCCCTGGATGGATCCATACCTAATTCTTTCCCAGGGCGGGGTATTGAATTCTTAATTTTTCTCTTTAGTTTCTTTTTCCGTGAGTTTTCACTTGAATGCAGGTGGCTGTAGTCAAATAGCTGAATAGAAAAGCAAACCTAGGGAAATAAAATGAAGCAAAACTATTGCCCAGGTGCAATAATCTTGCTGACCTCTGAGCTCTTTCTACTGTGTTGTGTGCATGCACCACAAAGCCTTCAGAACATATAATAATATGATATAATAGATAATGATGATTGCTGTAAATTATTGAAGGTTTTAATAAATGCCAGGAGTATAGTGTTCTTTCATGCCTTTTCCCTTAGACCTCACAACTCCACTATATAGTATCACTATATTTTTCATCTAGAAAAGTGAGTTTTAGAAATTTAAAGAGCTTGCTCAAGATCCCTCCATTAGTAATTGGCAGTGCTGGCATTTGTGCTCCCGTCTGTCTCATTTCAAAGTCCATCATCAAGATACTTTAAAAAACAGATTACTTTAGAGGGAATAGTAATTTTGCTGTGGGAAACCAGCTGCAGCCAGTGATTTGGTAACTCATATAATAATAGTAATAATAAATATCAATAACATTTATAGTGTGCTATATTCCAGGCTATGAGCTTAACATGCTTTTTCTCATTTAATCTTCAGAACAACAGTATGATGCAGGTACGATTATTATCCCTATTTTACAGATGTGGAAAGTGAGACTCAGAAAGATTAAATGAATTTTCCCAGGGTTCTCTGTCCCCTGACACTAATATCTAAGTGAGTCATAATGGCAGGCAACTCCGAACACATATTGTGAGAAAGTAACAGAGGCCCCGACCTGCCGATGAGAAGAGCTTAGTTCTAGGCCTGGCTCTGGCACCAATAGTGTCCAAACTTGTATTTGTATAGTGCTTTATAGTTTTAATGACTGTATAACTATATATATAACTATATATATAGTTTTAATGACTATAGTTTTAATGACTTCTATGTGCATTTCTACTTAATCAGTTTACTTTCTGACCCTTTACTTTCCACGTTTCGTAAAATTTCTTGGCCTCAGCTTCCTCATCTATAGAATAAGGCAGTTAGGTGATAGGTGATTTTCATACTATTAGCTTCAACATTTTCTAATTATGAGAATTAGAGGCAGTCATGAATTTTGTTCACAATTCCAAATCCTTGCTTTCATTTCTAATAAGCAAAGATGAGAGACATTCTTATATTGTTTCATAATAAACTTTTACTTACACAAGTCTCCCATATGTTTTTAATAAAGAATGCTCATAAGAAAACAAATAGTTCAGAATTCTAAAATGTAAAATCCCTTCTTCCTCTATTCTCATTCTCCCCATCTCATATCCGGAAGAAATATTCTTAAGTTTGTATGGATTCTTTAAAATAAATTCTGTATAATGAAATAGATTTCTAAACTTTCACTCCTGTAGACACCCAGGCCTTCTTATATCTAAAGGCTGAGTAAAACAGAAAAATGTCATGGACCAGTGGTATACATGTATGTTTTGTGGATATGTGTGGTCACATTTGAAAAAAAGAAAACAGCGACAAAACATGATCAAGTCTAATCCCTGGAAGCATATTGAATTTGGGGAAAAAAAATGGCTTCAGTGTCTTCTGCCACTTTATGAGTGAACTCATAGTCTTCTGGGAGTGAGACATAGATGCACCTTATTATTCCCATGGTCCAGCTTCATCCACTGGGGCTGGTGACCGCACAGTCATAGTGGCCAAGAGCACAGACCCTGGAGCCAGACCATCTGGATTTGAATTCCAGTGCCGACACTAACTTGCTCTTGAATAAGTTACCTCTTTTTGCCTCAGTTTCCCTATTTGTAAGGTTGTTTTGAGTATTAAGTAAATTCATATTTTTGAAGAATTTCAAACAGTGATTAGAATGTAGTAAGCATTATATAAGGGTCTATTATATAAAGTAAACAATGTGGAATCCCTTTCTATAATCTTTTCTGATGTATGGTCAGCAATGATTGTTGTTGTTCCTGAATGCCTAGCATAGAGCTTGGCAAATTTTAGTTGCTCAGTTGAATAGTTTTGAATGAACAATACTTGAATACTTCCAGAGTTGGGGATCATAACCCCATGAATGAACTCATTTCCTAGTTGGATAGCTTTAGATAATAGAAAATATTTCCTTTGGTAAGTCAAAAACTGTACCTCCTCTAATTCCTACTCATTATTCCTAGTCCCAAATTCTGCAGCAACTCACTAAGAGTTCAGCCCATTGAATGGATGGCATCTCTTCACATATTTTGAAGATTGTCTGCATACTTTTTCTCTTTTTAGGGCTGAGCAAAATAACTCCTCAAGAATTATTCTATAGTCTGGCATCTAGACACCTTATTATATTCACTACCAACATATTCCTCTCAGAACTTTTCCTCCTTTGACCCTAGTCCACTCATAAAATATTTGCACTATCTGGGAATCCCCAATGTGGCATCCTATCTGATTAGTGATTTTTTTAACTTCACCCAATGAAGTCTTACTTGACCATGATCCATTCTTAAAAACTCATTTCTATGATAATTCAGTGAATTAATTCAAAGTTTATTTATGTTTCATAGGTATTTCGTTTGGTATCTAGAAGTAAACTCAGTAATTGCAACAAATACATTAGGGTTTTAGTATTTATATTTGGTTTCTGGTTTTCGCTGTAAATTGGTGATCAAGGCATAAGAATAAATAGTTGTGGGCTCTGGAAGCAGGCTGACTCAAGTTTTCATCACCAGCTGTGTTATCATGCACAGTGTGCTGTTCAAGCTTCATAATTCAGAGGAATTACCTGCAGTAATACATGTGAGAGCAGTTAGCTCAGGACTTGCTACACTGTAGCACACTTAAGAATTTTCATGGTCTTCCAATGTGTCTTTCAAATGCATCTCTAGTTATTTATTTATTTATTTTTTCCTTGTTCTTTAGTTTCAAGACCCTAGATCAGGCCCTGATCATTTTTCATCTAGATGATTGTGTTTACTATCTTCCCTCCAATCTTTCCTTTACACTGCTACCAGAATTATATGTCTAAAATAGATTTTGTCATATTATTGCCTTCTTAAACCTCTGATGATGTATATTGCTTAAAGAAGAAAGACATTTTTGCTTAACCAGATACATGACTAGCTTTTCCACCTATCTTGCTGGCCTCATTTTGTGACCACTTTTCCTCTTATACTTTACTTTTGTCACATCAAACAGTTAGGCAAGATGCCATATAACACGTGTTTTCATATCTTTATCTTTGTACAGGAAGTTTCTTTAACCTAGAATGCCTTCCACGCTCTCCTTCGTAGTAACTTTTACCTTACCAAATCCTTCCTATTCTTTTCTGTTTGATTCAAATACCTCCTTCTCTATAAAGCCATTCCTGAGTCTCCTGGACAGAATTCATCATTTGCTTTTTTGTGTTCACTTACATGTTTATACCTTTCTCGACAAATACATGTTGTAGCTATTTGTTTATGTGTAATTGCAGTTGTAATCACACTTCATTTAGTATCTTATAGTCAAAAAATATGTCTACTTGCATTTGATCTTCACAATCATTCTGCAAATCAGAACTCCTGTTTTATTTATGAGTAAAGTGGGAGACAAAAGTGTCTCAGTTGAACATGGTAACACCTCAATAAATAATTTAGATAGCATTTCTTAAGACTGACCATGTAGGAAGCATTATTCTGAGTGCCTTAGAGGTATTAAGTCAAATAATTTCTTACCATAGCTCGCTAAGGTGATACTAGTACTGTATTTCATTGATTTTAAGATATATGTTATTTAGCTAGCTATTGTATAATAAAACTTCCCAAAATGTAATGTCTAAAATAATAATATTCTTGCTCACTAGCTTATAGGGTGGTTTGCTTACCTGGGTGGGTTTAGGTGATCTTGTATAAACTTGCTTATGCATCTGTGATCAGCTCTTGGGTTGGCTGGGGGTTGAGTTATCTAGCGAAACCTTGGTTAGGATGAACTGGCTTTATTCCACATGGTCCCTCAGCTTGTCAGCAAGTTAGTGAGGGTTTATTTTCCTGGAAATGGCAGAATTCAAGGACCAAGTAGAAGTGTGCAAGGCCTCTTGAGCTTACATTTACAACGAGCACACCATTATGTCTGTCATTTTGTATTAGCCCAAACAGGTCCATGAGGCAAGCAGAGATTGAAGTGTTCGGAAAATAAATAGACTTCTTTATGGGAGAACCTGCAAAGTCATGGTGCAAAGAATATGGATTCAAGGAAGAAAAGAATGGGGGCTATACTTGCAATCAATTTGCCATACACCCTTTTTTCCTCATTGTAACATCTCTGAAATTGGTCTTATAATCAGTGCTGTCCTGGGGTGGCTTCAGCCTGGATTTCCGTCAAATTCTTCCAGAGACAATTTGTGTTTGCTTCTGCCAGTCACCTGGAGCATGACCAACCTAAAGCCACTTTCAAATAAAGTCTCTCCAGATTTTTCAGACCATACTGATAGTGTAAATTCAGTGGGCTGAACAGCATGATTACTGGCTTCTTGTTCATATTTTGGGGACATATTTTTTCTCTCTCTCCACTCTGTGCCAAGATGGAGGTGTGCAAGTTTTCTGGTTCCTTTTTATGTGTATCAACACTTTTTCTCATTTTCCTCATGTTGAGGTCATAGCCCTTTGGTATATCCACTTAACACAGCATCATCTTTTCAACTCCTTGCTTTGGGTGATTTTTCTTTTGTAGTAGTACATAAAATAATGGTGTCTCTTATAATCAAAGGCATCTTAGATAAAATATGGTACATCTCTACTTTACAGGTAAGGAATTTGATCCATGGGGCTTTTAATTAAGTTGCCAAAGTCCTATCAGATACGACTGTTAAATAGTAGATGAAGGATCGAATTTCAGATACTCTGACTATAGGACCCCTACTACTAACCACTGCCATTATTGAATTGTGGAACTGAATATTTAACTTTAAAAATGCATTATAACTTAAAAATTTCCTTATATTTTGCCTTTTATCACCAGTTGTCTTGACAGTCCTTTCTGATAGTACAGAAAAATAGATAAATAGATAATTTAATATATACATACATATAAAGGATCAAAAATAAATAATATTCTTTATCTTCCAGGTAATACACATTATTTTGATAGTGACTTAACTTTATGAGGTTAATAATATATGTGGTTCCAGACCTGTAGTAAGTCCATTAAGAGTGACTTTCTAGCAGTATTTAAAAAAATATTTCTATAGTCGGCCTATTCGAATTATCTGTTTCCATCACTATATCTTTTGTCTAATATGTGTATCTATCTACTAAATTATTCACTATCAAGAACAGAGAGCACATGATTATTTGACTCACCCACTCTTCAATTCAAATAATTCATGTACAATGGAGAACCAACAAATATTAATTAAAAGATAATGAATTAAAACCCCAATAACAAGAATATTTTTATCCAGCTGTGAAAATCTGAGTCTGAAATTTTAATATTTAGTTTTTTAATTTTGCAAAGACAGAATTACCTTGTTGCCCTAAGCTGTTGTTTTATCATCTAGCTTTATATTTTAGAAATATTAAACATTTTTTAAAATTCCATACAAGTTGAGGTAAGCTCTGAAATATTTGCCAATAAAGAATCACAAGTTTTTCTCAAGCTACAAAGCAGCAGTGGGATATTAAATATTTAAAAACCCCACAAAGTGTTCTCTCTGAGCTGCCAACCCTTTCTAAAGAAATGTATTAAAAGAATTCCCTCCAGTCTCCATAAGATCCTCGCATTTCATGAATAAAGGTAATACTTTTTCCTCTATGCTGTAAATAAATTTAAAATTTCTTCTTACTGAAACTCCTGAAAGTAAACATATGATACTATTTCTCATAAGCTATATGTAGGCCCCCAATGTATTTTCACCACCTACAAATATCCAGGCTTTGGTTATTGGAAAGTGCCATATGTTTCTCAGTCTGGCACATTGGTATGTGGGTTTTTAGTTTTCTTCCAGTTGGAGATGAGTAGTGTCAGACTGTAAGACTAATAAATAAGACAAATAGTTCAGAATCTTTCTAATTTCTTAAGTAGATTTCTGGGCATATTTAACTCAACAGATTTGGAAGTTGACATATGTTATATCCATATTTCATTTTGGGTAAATAAAACAGTGATCTTCTAATGGATAAACACTCTTCAATTATTTTTCGACACTAAGATTCTCTCTGAAATGCCATATTTTACCAAATTTAGCTTCACTTTTTTTTTTGCTAGCCTTTTACTTGGTAGTTCTTTCTTCTTTGTCATCTTCTTCTTTTTTTTTATTTTTCCCACTGTATTATGTTAGCTCAGATTTTTTAAAAGAAGTCTCAAAGTGTGACTAAAATGTTAAATATTTAGCTGTTATTCTTCATAATCATTTAGTGGGTATAATAATATGTCTTTTTCTTTTTAAGTCAGCTTTTTGGGCAACTTCCGTTGCCTTTAAAGATTCATTTTTGAGTCTAAGCTCATTTATTTTTAACATAAATCCTTGAAAATTATTCTGTTCAACAAATTATTGGTAGATATAATAACACTTAGAAAAGGAATAGTACCTAACATTTTACTTAGTAATGTTTTAAATGCTTTCTTTGCCTCAAAATAATACAATGAAACAAAGAAAATGTATAATGCTTTTTAGTTCTAAGAACTAAATAAAAAAAACTTCTTACACACAAGACAAACATTACACAAAGAGATTTATTGTGTTGATTTGGGATTTACAGAGCTATTATAGTGTAAGCCAATTCTGAAAGCTTTCTTTTGCTTTTTCTTAACCCCTTCAGAACTGAAATCAAATTAAGTCCGTGTGGTAGTCTCCAAAGGTGGCTTCCATCAGTTCCTCTGTCTCTGTACATACATGCCACTCTTCCATCCAAAAGAAGAATGTAATTCTTCTTTCTGTAATTCTTGGCTAGCCCTCTGACTGCTCTGATCGATAGAATGTAGCCTAAGCAGCATTCTAGGTCTTCTGAGACCAGGCCTCAAGAGGACTGGGGGCTTCCTACTTCCTCCTTTCTGGATCTCAGCGGCCATACTGTGAGGAAGCCTGAGTAACCATAAGGATAGGTCCACATGGAGGAGAATGGAAGACTCTGGCTATCAGCCCCAACTGAGCTCCCAGCTGGTGGTCAGCATGAATTTTGTGCTGTCTGAATAAAGCCTTTTGGATCTTGCAGCCATCTCAGCATCCCAATCTGTCATGGAAAACACAAAACACACCCAATCAACCCACATGTGTAGGAGTATGTAACTGGTGTAAGCATGTGATTCTGTGTAAGGGCAAAGACTTGGACTAGGTCAGATAATCAGGATGAGATCTGAGGGATCAGGGAAATGGGACACCAGGGTGGGCAAGGCAGTTTGGCATTCTAAACTCTAAACTGTTTAGTTCCTCCAGGTGAATCTGGGGTGACTTTTCCACAATTCTACAAGTAATGTCCTTACCGTACACTCTGGGCTGAAAAGAGAAAAAGCTTAGTTTATTATCTAAAAAGTGTCTTACTTTTAGCCAGTCAATACACAGAGAAGCCAGAGGGTGTGCAGAAGGCTCTTCTTAATCTCTGTAATTTGAGTGCATCCAAAGGACACTGGGGTGGGTAAGGGTCAGGGCTTCACCCTATTCAGCTTGTTCTACAGGTTTCTCAAAGAGCATTAATCTCATCCCCTTTCCTCCTTTAGCACTAATTCTGTTCTATCAATCTTGTTCCCCCACCCCCTCCTGCTGTTCTAGAGAGGGGTCCTGATCCTCTCCTTTGAAGGAGATAGTTTGAGGCAACCTCCCCTTAGGAGTGCTAACTCAAAGTCCGCTGTCTCCAAGATGGTCCCATATTTTACTGCAGTTTTAATGCCAGTTTCACTTGGCATTATAGAAACTGTTATGCTAAAATATTGAGTCTCTTTTTTCTGTTCTCAGCTGCTTTACAGAAGGCAGCCTTATTTTTCTGTGCATTGTATATTCTGTATCCTAGGCAACACTTCCTTGCTTCCCCTCCCCCCAACAACCTGCCACTAAAAGACAGCCTACTAATTGCAAATTAGTAGGTCTTTTGGCTGATTTATGTTGGAATAGTTTTAGGCCTTCAACTTTACCTATGAAATTAGTCTACTCATATAGATAGGAACCCTTTTTTTCACCCATAAAGGAAAAATGCATTGTTTCTGTTACAGAGATACCAACAAGGCTTTCTTAATTACTTTCCATGCAGCTCAGAATGACTCATCTTATTGGCCTAGAGACTTTGCTTAGATTGATGAAGTTTTTCCTTTATTAAAATTTTACTGCAAATTCTCAAGATTCTGAGACATCTGCAAGAGAATTTTCAGGGGCAGGAGGTTCGTTAGGGTTATTCTCTCCATGTCATGGTGAAACCTCTACTCACCTAACCCTGGGAGCAAGGGCTAAGGCCTGTGTAAATATCCCTGACATGGTCCCTCCTGGTTTCCCAGGGTCTATGAGGTTGCCCCCTTAGTTCTTTTGACAAACGCTGCTACTGGCTACTTTATACTTTAAAGGTTTGGTGAAGTGTACTAGCCCCTAAAGCTATTAACTGTAGGAAATAACTTTAAGAATTTTAAAGTTGATTAGAACATCCACACAGGTACGACTTAAAAAAATTAAAATAAGGATATTATAGCAAGAGGGAAATATTTTTCTGTAATAAAACCAAAATAAAGTCAAGATTTAAAAATCATTGAAGTCCATTAAGTCACCATAAAGGAGTTCATGCGTTATTGGTATGAGGCAAAAATTCAGACAGTTAATAGCAGGCACTGAAGCCAACACAATAACACCAGAATCTATTTTAATTGTATGAAAGGTTTTATATATTGAATCAAATAGCACTAGTCAAGCTATTCTAAATGTTTAAACATATTAGGAAATTACATAATCTGAAATAACCAATTAAGACTTTTTAAATAATTAGACTATAGTGATTTTTTTATGGAGTAAACGTTTAGAAATATTGGTGTTATGTAAAAATAATGTCTTGCAAATGCGTAGGAGCTTTTCCTAAGGAGAAGGGGAATAAAAATGGTCTTCCAAACATTTACAAATAAAAGCAAAGCTGGCAGATAAAATTTTTGTCAGTTCAGAAATAGAATCAATCAATTTCTTGGTTAATTTGATAAAATGCCTGACTCTCAAAAATGGAGAGAAGCCTATTTGAAGACCTGGGACCCTTGGGTATATAGAGGTCATTTCTATATTAAAGAGGACAATACGTTATTTGCAAAATGCCACTCTTTCTACACATTTGTGATGAGTTTCTTGAAAATTAATGATAGTCTTCAGAAATAGCTGCAGTCAGTCCCTGTAGATTCTGACAACATAGATTGTACCATACCACATTCATTAGAAGGAAGATTAAAATATATGTCAGCAGGACAAAAAAAGCCCATGGCAGATGTTTTACCTCTGTATTAACATGTACCAATGGAAAAAAAAAGGTATTTTATTCAGGAAAAGAGGCACAATGAAGGATGATATGAAAACTAACTTATTAAAAATCCAAATGACCTTAGTTGCAAGTAAACTTAAACTTCAAAAAGGTCTATTTTATTTTCACATTATCCAGTGCTTTCTCTCTTATGTTATCTCAAATACTTTAAAATACTGAAGTATCTTGTAAATCCCCACATCAGAATTCAGGAATTCGAGTTTTGTTTGTTTGTTTTGCTTTGTTTCTAAATTCTAATCATTCAAGCATAGGCAGTACCTCATTTCCTCTAGGTTAGCCAAATACTTTATTAACCAAAATGCTTCATTGTTTAAACACTTTAGGTAATGAAGGGTGGCATTCACAATGACCACACGTCAAGATGAATTCCCTTCCTAATATGAGACCATATATTGAAATCAAGGGGGTAGAGGGAGTCAAAGATATGTTCAGGAGAAGGATGTTGTGTGTATGAGAACCATACAGAAGTGAAGTGATAGGATTAAAGAGAGATTTGGGTGTAAAAATGTTTCACAATAATAGTATAATTTATTAAGCACTTTTCATATAGTCAACATGCTCAATACTTAACAAAGTGAGGCAACGTTAAGTTACTATTATTACTGTGGTATGGTGTTTATGCTCATTTCATAGGTGGGTACATTGAGTGACAAAGGACTTAAATGACTTGTCCATGGCCACAAAGCTGCCAAATGGTGGTTGGTTGATTGAACCCAGACTGTGAGAATCTAAATGGCAAACTCTCAAATTAGGGATTCAGAGTACAGCAGAGGCAGGGCAGGGATGGTGGTAAACATAATTGCAAACAGAGATTCTTGAACAATGGGTGAAAATTGAGCAAATTGATGTCTCCAAAATAAATCCAAGTAAGTGCTCTTATTTAAATACATGAGATGCTGTGCAATTTTACCCTTTAAATTTATGTGCTCTTGTTTTTCTGCTTTCTTTCTTTTATGTAAATTACGGCATTGATTTGAAACCCGGTTCACCTAGAACTAAACAGGCCCTGCTCGGAATTCCAGGGTGATGAGAAGAGCTTTTGCTAAAAGCAGATTCTTTCTGTTTCTCATTTTGTATTCCTATGGCCTTGCATTTGCTCCCAGAATTCTCAAATTTCAGGTTCCAACCATTGTTAATATATTGACCCTTTTGCTTTCACTGTGAGAGTGACAAGTAGGTGACAAACAGGAAATGTATAGGTGAGCTATTGCAGAGCTCCCTTTGAAGCATGTCACAGGTTTTAGGAGAAAAATCTGAGCCTCTGTGTAAAATGTTACCAGGCTCTTTGATCATAGAAGCTCCTACATGATTGTTAACTCTCTTTATTAACCTATGACTGCACATTTCATAGGCTAACTTTAATAAAAGTCTTAGAAAATGTCACCATCCCACCAACTCCCAGCACTGCTCAGGAGGGTTCCAAACTTTCATACATTTATTCTAATATTGCATGACAGAAAGGACAAGCAGTTCAAGGCTGGGACTTCCTGCCACTTTGTATTTTAAAAGCCTTACGAAGATAGGAATCTGCACAGGGGAATTGAATTGTCTGCTTTTATTCAGTCATGCTAATGGAATGACAATAATGCTGTTAGGTCGCATGTATTGAGTCCTTGTTATACACTTCTGGGAACTGGGCTTAATCAATACTTCACATTTATTATTTCATTTACTCTTCACAACAGCACTAAGTAATAGTGTTCCTATCAGCCTCCTCTTACTGATGAGACTTGGAGATTTTAAATAGCTTGCTGTGGGTCAACCAGTTAGTAATAGAGTCTAGTCATAAAACCTGCAGTCTCATTCTAGGTCCTATATATTTTAGTTTCTAAGTAAAAGGCAAAAAGTCCAAGCAGTTAGCTAGATGTTTGGGCAATGGGTTGGCTCCTTGCTGTGTTAGATGGCTACGGCTGCCATAACAAAATACCATAGACCAGGTGGCTTAAACAACAGACACTCATTGTCTCACAGTTCAGGAGGCTGGAGGTCCAAGATCAAGGTTTCATCAGCTTTGGTTTTTCCTGAGACCTTTTTCCCAGACCTGCAGATGGCCACGTTCTCTCTGTGTCCTCATTTGCCCTTTTCTCTGTGCATCCCTAACCCTGGTGTCTCCTCTTTTTCTTATAAAGCCACTAGTTTTATTGGATTATGGTCCACCTTATGACATCATTCAACTTCAGTTATCTTTTCAAAGGTCTTACCTCCAAATACAGTCACATTCTGAGGTATGCTGGGCATTAGGATTTCAACATATGAGTTTTGGGGGGATGCAATTTAGTCTGTAACATTTGCTATCATAGATCTTAAATATCTGAGAGACTGAGTTTTCATATTTGTAGAGCTGTACCAGCAAGTAAAGGTGAGCATAGGTCACTGCTTTATTTGTGATATTAGTATAAAATTACTATCATTCATTAATCCACTCAGTTAACGTACAACACAAACACAAAACCTCACGACATTGTTCAAGGAAGGAAAAAGAGAAAAAATGCCAAGAACTAATCATTATAAACTATGGGAGAAAGGATGCAAAGTACTTTCATTTCTGCAAAAGGTTTGGGAGTTTTCTATTAATTCGATGATCAGCCTTCGTTTATGGTCTCTGATTTTCTTAATTGAAATTTTAAAGAGAGTAAAAAGCCTTGAATAAGAGTAGAAAATTGCCTGCAAACTATATTTTTTGACTATCTGAGCTATCTGCTCTAGTTCTACCCATTCCCTCATCTCTGAAACTGGGGAGTTCATTGTTCTGAGGTGCAAAGAAATACGCTGGGCTGCATTTATGGAAAACAAGTCATTGTTATTTGAGTCCTAGGTCTAACTTAGGACAACTGATAAAGTAAATAGTCCAGAGCAGTGCAATTCAGAATGCATTCTGAGGACGAGTTTTATGAGATGTTCCATAACAGAAGTTCTCTTATTAATACATTTGGGAAATTGTACATAATATGTTCTCCTTTCAAAGGCTGACAATCTGACAATCTGAATACAACATGCTATATTAGTTAGCTATTGTTACAATCATGCTACGTAACAAACCACTCCAATACTTTGTGATTTAAAAACAATGACCATTTATAATTTCTCAAGAGTCTAGGGGTTGACTGGGCTTGAAGAATCTGCTGGGCTCTCTCCTGCACTTGCAGTGAGCTGGTAGGTCAGCTGAGGGATGGCTGGTCCAGAATGCCCTCATCTGGGCTGAGACTTGGCCCTCAGTTCTCTTCCATGTGGTCTCTCACCTTCCATCAGGCTAGCCCACGCTGGTTCTCATGGTGGGGACAGGCATCAAAAAGAGATGCACACAGCCTCTTGAGACCCAAACTCCTATTTGATACACTGTCAGTTCTGCCACATTCTACCGCCCAAAATGACTTAGAAGGCCAGCCCAGATTCAGTGGGTGGGGAAATAGATGCCATCTGGTGGGAAGAGCTGCAAAGTCAAGAGCTAGATTAAGGTGGGGGAAGAATCGGGACTATTTTCATAAATATTCCACCACACGTACCTTAAAACTAGTCCCAGTCTCTCTCTGGTTACCCCACAGCAGATTCCAGGGCACCAGTAAATCCAAGGAAAATGGAGTGGGGAGACCTGGCTTCTTATTTGGGGTAGTAATGGGGCAGCCTTCCACCCTGTACTTGGGGGAGATCAATTGACTGAGCTCAGATCACCTAACTCTGGACAAGGATTAATGACACTCTTATTTTAACTTCAAAGCTGTTACTAAGAGTAAAAACAGAGAGCGACGCGAAGTGCAGTGTGAAACACACGGGGGAAAAATTTAGGACAAAATAATGGACACGTTGTACGAAAGTAATTTAACATTTAAAGCCAAAGGCAGAAAGACAGAATAACAAAGAGCAAAACCTGAAAAGAGAGTCTGACACATTATTCCTTAGGCACAAACAAATTAAAACTTTGGTTGAAACATAGATGAAGCTTGTCACGGATTCTGGGCTGCATCCCGTTGACTGAGGTAGGAGGTTGCTCTGACAGTACAGGGAACCCCGCTGGATGCAATGGGGTGCTTCTTGTCCCGTCAGTGCTGTCCTCCTCCTTCCATCACTGAAGTCCCTAAAGAGCCCATGTGGAATATTAAAATGCTTGGTGGTTATCTACAAGCTCTAGGGAATATATCAATTCTGTCCATTATTATTAATCAGAATAAACGACATATACTTCATCTGCATTTCATCAAAATGTACATGCTTGGGAGAGATCACCAAACATCCTTCTCTTTCTTTTTAAAAAATAGTCAGGGGCCACATTTTTTTTTCCCTAATTTCGGATTAGGCAAGTTATAAAAGCAATAGAATGTTGTATTCGGAGAAAAGGCTGAAGAAACTGGAATAATTTAGACCACAAAGCACAAGATCATTAAAAATTATGCAAAAATGGGAGACCTTATTATGGAGAAGATGGTAACCATTTGCAAATTGACAGGAGGGAGAACGTTAACAAGTGAATACAAACTGTAGAATTCAGGAATCTGGCTGGATATAAAGAAGAACGTCCCAGTTGTGAGAAATAGTAAACCTTCTCTGACTGTCTTTCAATGTCAAGGATAGTGAATCACACTCTTTCTACAAATTTGAGATTTTGTTTTACTGGTTTGAGTCTGTATTTTCCCATTTCACCCATAATAAAAATGTAATATGAAATACTTGCTTTTTTACACTCTCACTGCTTATAAATTTGTTTTGTATATATTTTCACATACCTTATTTCACTTTTTCCACAATACCCCTAGAGCATGGGAGATCGGCTTTATCATTTCTTGTGTGTGTCTGTTTAAGATGAAGAACTTGAACATTAACATCTTATTTAAGTATCTTGCCCAAGATCAAATAAATAATATTAAATCTGATGCTTTTAAATTAAAAATTTTGGTCCAATTTGCTATTCGACTGTAATTTTGAGCTTGGAATAAGGATAGATTACTTGTTTTTATCCAAGCCTACTTGCAGGATTTTGTGGCATCCTTTTAGGATAATGTCATCTTCCTACACAGTAATTTCAGTGCCTTCTGGTTGCCTATCAAATTCCAGACTCCGCAGCCTGGGTTCAAAGGGCTACAGATTCTCTCTTGTCCTCCTCCCCCAGTCTTCCATTTGCCAGCCTCCTAGCATCCCTGCGGTTTTCTCTTCCCCATCCCTGTAACCACTCTGAGTACAGGGCAGATGATACAGAATGTGAGGAATGGGGTATTCTTAATTCATATGTGTACTGCTATTAAAAATTATAAGGAATCCTCAACAAGAAAGAGAAAACTGTCTCGGCCATGTGCATCTTTGGAAGGGGCACTGATTTAGAAAGATCAGGGATGTCATTTTAATATATAGGTAATTCTCCAAGCAGCTGATGCTGCTCTCCCAGAGGGGTATTCATTACCTGGCAGCTGGAGAACCGTGCTTTCTTTTGTCTAAGCATAAATCTTGGCATGGGAGGTTGCAGGGTGAAAGTCTGTGCCCGGGAAAGATCATGGCAAGCTCCCTTTCATGCAAAAAAAGATAACAGAAGTCTAATTTTAATATAGCGTCTCCATTTAAAATGTCTCCTCTGTTTTTATGTCTTTAAATTCTACCTTATTGGACAGGAAAAACAACAGTAGATTTAGGGTCAGACAAACCCAGAGACCATCTTGGTTCTACCATCTGCCCGATGGACAGTCTTGGGCAAGCCTTTCCTAAAGTCAGTTTCTTTGCTCTCAAATGAATATAGTCTATTATCTACCTAACAAGATTGTTGTTAGGATTAAATAAGATACACTGTTTAGAGATGACCATCTACACAGAGCTTTTCCCACACATACTAGGTACTCAGTCAAAGGATAATTCAAAAAATGACAATATTTTTTGTTTCCGTTTTTCCAAAATAGCTTCATTTTTGTAAACACTCAATCTCCATTTCTATCTGTACTTTGGGCTTCCATCTAAGTGTATAGTAGAGCATTTTTCATATTAATAGATTAATGATTTAAGCATGTATTGAACAGCTTCTGCATATTGAACTACTTGCTATGGAGATGTCAATATACAGGCAACAATTAGAGTAAGAACACAACTTACAAACTAAGTGAGGAGGTGTGTATGCTAAGTGCAGTAGGATCCCCCAAAAGACTCTAAGTTATTATAGTCTAAGGAGACGTGATGGATGCAAGGTGACTGAAGTTGAGCTAGAAGGATGAGTGTCGTCAAGCAGGGTAGAGAAGGCGGAGCCTTCCAGGGTGGGGAGTGGCAAGAGTGGAAGCATAAGTATCAACCCCTACATGGCTGTGCCATGATGGGACTGCTCTCTGAGCCAAGGATGTGTTTAAGGCACAAGGATGTGTGGGAGCACTTGTATCTTTTGATAGGAAGGGGAGATGAACATTGAAAAGGGCCTTCAAAACCAAGTGAGATTTAACTTTGATTCAAAAGCAGCAAGGAGGTAGTATAGGTTCAAGAGCAAAATAGTGATATTAATGAGACCTTCTGCTTGTGTAGAATAAATTGGATAAGAAAAGAAAAAACTTATTTAGTAGCTTTTGATGCAATGCATGTTGTGATAGTGAGAATCTTTACTTGGTTGTCTTCAGGATGAGGTAAGGAAGACGTTGAAAACAAAGGAGGTTGGTAGTGGGAAATTATTCACAGGACTTAGAGATACACGAGTTATAGAAGGAGACAGGAAAACTCCAGTGTTTCTGGGCTGGAAGGCAACATAATGGTGAAACTCTCAAGTTGGGAAGGTCTGTGTTTTAGGAAGATCCTTAGTTAGGCTTTGAGAATGTTGAATTACACCATGAACTACCCATATGGAACTGTCCATTAGGAACTTGTAGCTATTGGAATCAGTGTAAGTTTAAGGCAAATTTTTTCATGCTATCCTGAACCTGAACTGAAACCCTAAAATCTAGCCTCAATTCTAATTCTAACCCTTGTACCAATTTTATTCATTAATGATGACAAGAAACAACTGGCACAAGCAGAAAGAGAGAGGCTGAATCTTCAGCCACTGGAGATTGATTTCATTCTCTAATTGCTTCTGGCCAGCCCTTTCATTAATGGATTCAATAGTTACCAGTAGTGATGGTGAAGGAAAGGTCTATTTGGTGTCTCCCTCTCATATAATGAACAATAATATTTCTTCAGATAAACATGAGTTTTGTAGGATCTAAGCTTCCCCAATCTTTCATAAACCATAAATTAAAAATGAGCACATCTTTCTGATTTTGATTCAACTGAGCCACTGAATAGAAAAAAAACCATGTTATATCAAGGTTCTCCCTCCTCTCATATTAACTGAATTGTATCAATTGGTAACTGGTGAGTAGTTAATTCAGTAAAAATCCAATCAAATTCCTCCTAATCCAATGTATTCTAAGCCTTCATTCTATGAGGTTATTTGGCGTATTCTCGATGAGTTCAAGGTAAAGTAACTGTATAATTTGGGGCTGGCTACAGAAGTATCCAACAACTTTTATGTGTTCTCTACAACATAGCTAAGATAAATATTAAGTTATCTAGGTTCTACCTTCGTCTTCTTAAAACAAGTCACATGCTCAGAAGTGTTCCTTCATCACTCCTTAGTCTTCTCTCCTTTTTAAATAAATAGGACTTGCAGTGGGAGAATCTGAGATATAGACTAGTTACTGACCACTAAATTTGCTTTTGAGTATTGCCTTAATTTCCTTAAAGATCAACTGAACTCTTTCAAAGTCTGTAAGTAGTTTTTGAGGGATAACATCTCCAGAATCCTGCTAAAGATGATGCATATTGAAAGAAATGTAGAGGGGCACCTCGATAGCCGTCATTCAGAGAAATCTTGATGGGGAAGTTTCTTAAAGAGAGTCTGGATAAAGCTGATTCCTCTCCTGCTTCTCAGGGGAAGGCTGTGAAACCCTCGTGACACATTATTACGGTGGATTCTGTCACTTACCAGTGAGCCTGACTCCCTCCAGCCAAACAGCTGCCCCATGTGCACGAAGCACAGTATTTTTCTAAATTAAAAAATGATGAAATTGACTCTTCAGGTCATTGATGATCTCCGCAGTGGAGGGGAGTGTGATGTGGTCACCAGATAATTCCCCAATACCAGTTCATGGACCAAGGAAATTATCTCCCTTTTAGTAACTTATAGGTGTCCCATCAAACCTTTCTTTTTCCTTCTCATAAATAGGGGTGGGGAGGTGTTCAAAGAGGAAACTTTTATTTTACTTCCTCAGTGGAAAAACACACAGTATGGTGACTCAGTGTTTTCTTACTATGCAGAACCTGTTCCATGCATTATTTCTAGGAAACCATATGCAAAGATTGTTTCTATTTAAGAATGGTTGATGGTTTCTGCTGCTTATATGCTATGTTTCTCTTTCTGATTGATGGCAGTGGAATAATTCCAGGGTGAATATGATATAAGGCTAAGAGATCAACATAATTTCCTTGGTGAATTGATTACTTTCCTCTGAATTTATAGTTCCTACCAGGACTGCAAATTAATGTGGTGGACGCGCTTAGTTATTCTGATTGTGCCTTACATTTAAATGCAGGCAGCTTAGACATTAAATGTTCCATGTTTATAACTCATAATCAGATGGTAGGTCCTGAGAACAAGAGGAGGTAATTGTATTATGTCTGAACAGAAAATGTTTTTGAAATAGTGGTGGTAACTATGTTGGCTACTGTATTCTGTAACATGAAATATATGTCTAGCAGCCACCTATTATTCATTACATCAATATGTATTTAATTCAACATCTGACTCCCAGTTCACATCGAGGAGAAATGAACACATGTACCAATAGCTTGGGAAGGTTGTATGCGGTATATATACACATAAGAAATAAATTATATATGCATATATGTGAAATTACTGTATAGGATTAATATGATTTAAAAATTGTGCTTGTGTCTATGTTATGCTTGTATACAAAGAAAACTTTTGCTTCTTCAGATGTACAGCCTATCTATTTTTGAAGGTGAATTGCTGGGAGAGGAGAAATTAATCGTAAAAGTTGTGATTTTTGGAGGGGGTGATTGTTGCTACTTTTGCAAGTTATGATATAACTTAACCTTCTCTTTACCCAAATATAGGGTTTTAGAACTAAGCAGGCTTCTGAAGTGAACTTCCCTAACCTTCTCAGATTCCAGGTCAGTCAACGGAGACCCGAAGCACCAAATGACACAGGTGGGTCAGGCCACTCCTCGTTGGCAGAGCTGGAAGTCTGACCTAGTTTATTGCTTTTGCTAATTTATGCTCTGTAGTTTCTTTCATCACAAATACCTGCAAAGTGGAATCTCAGTTCCTACAATCTGTGGCTACTTTAACTATGGCTGTCTTCAGGATTTTCCTAGGGTAAACTAAAATAATCAAGAATTTGTTAGCCTCTATATTTTTCACCCTGAATTGTGATCTCCACACAAAAACAAAAGAAGATGTTATTATGACTACATAATATTATTATTTTGAAAAAAATTATTAAGGAAAAATGATTGTGTTTGCCTTAGGTCTGTGAATACAACTATGAACAAATGTTGGGTCAAATGTATCTTTTCCTGTTAATATATATATATATATCTTTTATACTAATTGTAAAGTCTGCAGTGGGTATATAGGTGTTCAACTTTTTTCCAGATTTTATGTTTTTGTTTTTTTTTAATTTTTAATTTATTATTTATTTATTATTTTTATTTTTGGCTGTGTTGGGTCCTCGTTTCTGTGCGAGGGCTTTCTCTAGTTGTGGCAAGCGGGGGCCACTCTTCATCGCGGTGCGCGGGCCTCTCACTGTCGCGGCCTCTCTTGTGGCGGAGCACAGGCTCCAGACGCTCAGGCTCAGTAGTTGTGGCTCACGGGCCCAGTTGCTCCGCGGCATGTGGGATCCTCCCAGACCAGGGCTGGAACCCGTGTCCCCTGCATTGGCAGGCAGATTCTCAACCACTGCGCCACCAGGGAAGCCCTTCCTTTTAATATTGATCACCAAGATCATGAGACAGAAAAACCCCACACTGATACTATTGCACAGTAAAAACTTTTGTTTTCTCAGTTGTGATGGCAGAAAACGCTCAAGTCAGGGTCCAGAAGCTGTCCTTTTAAATGACTGAAATCCGAATGCTATCCTGGGGCATATTGAATACATTTGGGGATTTGTTGAACGCATAATTTATTCTCGGTATTTTTTTTTTTTTTTGTAGGGGTGTGAAGAAATGCCCTTTAACTCTTGAGGTAATTGATGTCTATGGGGTAAATGTAATTGCAATAGAAATGCATGTGCATTTCTTGACTAACTTGCCAGAACTTGACTCACTGGCAACTTTATTAGCACAGCAGCTGCAGGCTGGAATTTATCACTTTCACATGACTTGTCTGATACCAGAAACATAGAAACTGCAAGATACTATGTGTATATTTTTTCTTAAATTGTTGATTAGCTGACCTTTAAATGATTTTGTGTAGTCATTCTCCAGAGCCAAAAAGCTAGCTGTATATGGAGGTGGCACCTTGAACACCATGATACATTAAGTGTTTTCCACTTACTCCACTGTTTTCCAAAATTATATCCAGTAGTTATAAATCCGCAATGTGCTTATCATCTGATGTATTACCTGGTATTTACCTTTTAGGACATTATACATTTCTCAGAACTGTACAAGGCAGTACAGGAGAAACTAGTTTAACACAATAATTTACTTAATAGCCCAAAGTTACCATACGCTACTTTTAAATAATCTCACGTCCATTTGCTTTCATTCTTTTTGCAATTTTTTACTCCAGAAGCTGCAGAATATCTTCTTACGCAATGGGATAATTCCAATCCAAAACATATTCATTTGTTTTTCCAAAATGTATCTCCAAAGAACAAGGTATTTCCTTAAAATATGAGGAAACTTATATTCATTCCTTTGTCTTTTTCTGAGTTTTAACTTTTTTCTCCCTTTATTGTCTGTGCTCTGCATAGAGAAGCTGCAGTTTGAAAAAGTAGGATGTTATCTAGCTGCTCCTCATCAGTCATTGTAGAGCTAAATACTGGCAGAGGCTACTCTGCCACCCTCAGCAATGTCAGTCCTGTGGCATGGTGGATCTTCAGCTCCTGAATTTCTGCTGCTTCTGGCATTGGTTTTCAGTAGATTCAGGGCAGTAAAACAGGAGGGAAGAAGGCCTTTTCTTGCAGTCGGGGACTCTGAGTACTTGCCTGGCTTCGGAGCCAGGAGTCTTGCTGGGAGCTTGGCTATCAAGGAGCCAATGCCCATGGTTGGTAACAGCTGCTGCACTTGGCTTTTCCCTGCACGCATTGAGAGGGTGATCTGTGTTCCTTGCCTTCCCACTCCACTGGCCAGAAATAAGTAGAAGCTGTGTACAAGGGAAACAGCAGCAGAGAGGTCTCCACTTGACTGCCTTCTTCATTTCTCAAGTTCAAAGTATCAGTTAATCATATTAGAGCCTTTAAAGATGGTACGTTATATCTTCTCCCATTAACCTATTAGTCTTCAGGAAAATGCTCTGTATTATAATGATACTATTCCCCCAAGAAGAGAAAATATGTACAAACAGAAACTTTAATAATAAATATGAACATAGGATTTAGAAGTCTACAGAGTACTTCATATATGTTGCTTTGTTATATTTAATACTTAACACATTTTGCAGTAGACATTATGATGAAATGGGGGCCAATATAACATAAGTGATTCCTCCCCCCACATTCCACAGCCAGTTAAGAAGTGGATTTAGAACTTGACTCTATATAGATTTTGAATCCATGTAGACCCCAAATTTCAGACTTGATTCCAAGGATTATATTCACTCCTGTGTGAACTATAAACTACGCATAACATGAAGATATAATGCATTACTACTTTTATTGAATTAAGTATCTTAGTTTTTCATATGATGCTCAAAGGTTATATTTAATGGAAGTGTGTTTTAACAAGTTCCTTTTATTTCTTTGTAGTTCTGCATTTTATTTCATTTGAATTTCTGTGTTTGGGATGTTGAAATGTTAACATCTTGTATAACACAAGCTGTGCCAGGTTTTATAGGTCATCTCAACTTTGGTTATAGTTAATCTTACTGTTGCTATGCAAAAATCTATAATAAGATCCCATCTGCTTTATAACTGCTCAAGAAAAATACATTATCGGTATCATTTGGATAAAGTGGAATTCAAATGAAATCGCCCTGATGAAAATTATTACTTTTGGAGCTTGCTTTTTATAATCCTATGAATATCTGATTCAATATATTTTATAGCATATATAGTGCTTGTAAATTTAAATATGCTATCTGTATGTAAAAGAACCATACATCAATTATATATAAAACTTTTATTTCTTCTTTTTTAACTGAAAATGAGACAACCTGGTTAGAGAGAAGAACAAAGAAATACATATTCTGGTTTCTTTTCTCTTAGTGAAACTATCAATTTAAGAAGACTACAAGTTATAAGCAGAACAAACAGAACTCATAGGATTTTTATCAAAGACAACATCATTTTTATTTCCAATTATCCCTTTACTTAAAAATATATTACAGGAAGTATTCCTCTATCCCCGGAAAGGTAATTTTGTCAGATACAAGACATTTATGATCACTCTCAGGTTACTGAAACTTTTAAAAAGTCACTTTGTATTGCCAATATGGCCTCTGCTCAGAAGTTAAAAGGGACAGTCCCATGTAGTAATGAGAAATTTGGAGCTGAATTTTAGTTAACTCTTCCCCCCTTCCTTGGCTGGGGTTCTGCTGCAGGCTGGTGGTTGACAATGAGAGACAGAGAAAGGTTGCCTCTCTAGAAAAGCATTTTTTAAAAAGTTTAGAACATGACTCTCTTGAAATCATAAAATGAGCACATATCAAAAATGTATGTACTCATGAATGAGGAAATCAGTAGGATGATAAAGCAGGTTTCAGAGCATTTGCAGAATCAATATAGTCGCTCAGGAAAATAAAGCTGAATTAAGTTTCCTAAAGTTGTCCTAAAACTGTACCTTTTGGGTTCTGTTTTCTCCTGGACAGAAATCTATAAGTCACTGTCAAATTCTAGAGTCCGGGCCCTAATCAGTAGAGATAGTAAGTGAAATAATGATTCCCCCTGGGTAAACCTGTTAGCTGTGCTTCAACGGGACACTGAAAGGACATGCAGTCTGTCTGTCTTTTCGCCTCTTTCCCAAGTTTGGGACATTTTCCCCTAGCATCCCTGTTCCAGGCTTTTAATTTTTTCCTCTTTTCCCTCTGTTGCCTTGTTTGGTTTCTGACTCTGAAGGCTGAAAAAAAAAAGAGGAGGAAGGGGGTAAGAAGGGTTTTCATGATTGCCTCTGTGGGCTTGGCATCTGTTTAACACAGACTCTCAGAAGGGTGCTTTTGTGGGTTCCCAGAGGTCCCCACTGGGTACAAAGGTGGGGTACTTGCCCGATGTGAGTGCTGCTTTTCTTCTTGTTTTCTGTGGGCCCCTAAGTTCTGGGTGTTTCAGAGGTCTCTTCCCCCCAGGTTCTCTCTGTTGAGTTCAGGGGCTTTCTACGATGGTGTTTCTCTCAGGTCGGGTCCTCTTCAGCAATTTTGGTTGGTTCTCTATTTGAGAGCTCACATCTGGTCAACAGGAACACTTGGGCACTCTTTGCCCATACAACTTCTGGGCGGGCAGGGACCAGTCCAAGTACAGAAGCAACGCTCATTCTCTGGCATCATCAAAACAGCTCTCTGGCCCATCCCTCCTGCTTACTAAGCCTCCTTTATAAATGCAAAGCAGACCCTAGTTACTGGGTCACCTTCCCTGTAGGGAGTGGTCCCTTTGAATCCTCCTTTCTTCTGACCTGAGTTGAAGAGGAAAAAGTTTTCCCTCCCTCCCTTTGGTGTAAATGGTTCCTATAGAATTCCTCTTGCCATATGAGTTCTTCTCCCCAAATTCTCACTTGACTCTTTTATATTCTTAATTTGGATGTAAATAAAGCACATCTTTAACCTTATATTTTACTTGACAATTCCTTCGAAAATTTCTTTGTCTTCGTATCTTGCCCTGGGTGTCTGATATCTATGCTAATGTCTCAGATGGAAACTTCTGCTTTAAGTGGCCATGATCTGTTTTTGGAAGACTGGGAGTCCACAGGAGACACGGTCTTGCAAGCATGCTGTACTCAGTGAATTTTTTCTCAGAATGTTTTTATCTGCTTGTTTTTGGAAAACTATCTGTAGGACACAAAAAATGAGTGCACCTGTCTTGGAGCCTATGTTTGGAGGAATATGGGGGACAGATATGAAGAATGCAGGAGTGGAGAGAGGGCCCAGAGGGGCAGGGGGTCATGAAATATCTGTTTTCATCTCCTGATGTAAAAAGATACATGAATTTACAGCATCTATGCCAACCCCATCTCCCCTTCTGAATGCAGACCTGTTTTGTCTTTTCTAATTCCAGACACTCTCAGGATTTTGACTTGTTATCACAAATACAGTACTCAGAGGGGAGAATTTAGTGTATTGTATTAGCTGAATTTAGCTGTATTGTAATAGTCTATAGATTTCTCTTCCCCCTAGATAATAATTTCCTTGAAGGAAGAAACTCTATTATTCTCATTATTATATCCCTAACCCTAGCTGATACATAGTGTACAATCAATGCGTATTTGCTGAATGAATGATTGAGGCAAAGAGGGAGGCATGTAGAGTAAGATTTCCCCCGGGCCCTGTTTTCTAGAAATGATTTTGTTTCTGTTTTTCCCTTTTAGAAGAGTTGGGATTCGAGAGATGGTGGGGAAGTAGAAAACCGTACTTACCATTGTTTGTAACAGTTGTTCTTCTATCAACATGAGTCCTCATTCATCTGTGCCCTATGAATGTGTGTAGGAGGAAGCTATAAAATTACATGTAATTTTTTTGAATAATATTACACTGCGTGAATATACACATACACCCTGATTTTTATGAACTGTCTGCCTTAGGTTGAAAAGCTTTTTCTTAAGACTATAATGTCATCTTTCATTATAATCCATATTCACGTTTAGAATTCATTTATTCAGTTGAATACAATGACATCAGCTTTCCCTATGCTGCGCTTGGTAGGTTTGATCTCCTACTTGGAAGGATTATTCTTATTTTTAGTCTTTTCTTTAGCATGGCAATAAATCTTTTGAATGGTGCCCCCTTTATTCCTTCTTTTCCTTTACTAAATGCAAAAGAAAACAGCAACCCATATTTAAAAGGTAGACATTGTTATCCTTTATGGCAATTTCCCTCTCCTCCAGAGATTAGAGTTTACTGTAGTACAGCAGCCCAATAGGATTGTCCTGGAAATGGATTTTCATGTAAAGTATTAACTTATAGTATTTTGTGTAGCAAAAGGAAGGATCAAAATATTATAAAGAGAGAGAAGCTACATTATTATTTTTAATAGGATTGGTATTATAAATGGTCCTTAAAGAGCATATATCTGTCAATGCTTTCTTTCTGAGTTTACCATGAAATGTGTTTTACTGATAAGACACAGCATTCTGATCCATTATTTCGCTAAAAGCCTTGTTAAGAGATGTGACTTACAAGATACTGCTCATGGTCCGTGGTACTTCTTTGAAAGAGTTTCCTTTCTGAAATTGAAGGAAACAAAATATATATTCCACAGGTATATGTTTTTAGTGCCCCTTCCCTCCATTTGGATTATTACATACTAAGCTTTAAATAGAGACATTTTATGTAAGTTTATATTTAGACAACATAGCTGCTTATTTTCTGTTGGGAAAAGAACAAATTTAAAACTTCTCTAATAAAATGTTATGGAAAAATGAAATCGCATAAGTGACAAGATCATTGCAACCCTCAGAAAATGGCACTGCTACTTTTCTGAGAGACTAGTGAGAAATTTGAGTGGAACCGAGTTTGTTACTGAGTACGTGTCTCTCCCTGACTTGAACGCTTATTTTTCCAAGGAGGGGTTGGATGTCATTTGAATTCTAGACTATGATTGAATGCTTGGTTTCAAATGGGAGTTCCCTGCCCCAGAATGAATCTGAATGTGCTCATCAGTAAAATAAGGGATGAGGGATACAGGTCTCATCTGTGCACATCAAAGCCTCAAGAGAATATCAACAGGCTAGAGCAGGGTATGTGACCCTAATCTTCCCTCTTGCTTCCTTTCTCCTGCCTGCTAGTGAGCCTGAAGAGATCAGGATGTCCTTCGGCCCAGTTGGTGATGGTTCCCCTTCAAGGACGTGTTCCTGGAATAGCTGGGTGAAGCAATCCCAGGGACCACAATGAGAAACGTAGGGACTCCTATCTCCTAACTCGTATTGAGTGGAGCCCTCCTTGGACTCCATACATACATTTTGGAGAAATTTAACATTTTTGAAGTTTTGAAGTCCTGTCCATAAATATCATCTGAGCAGTTCTGAAATAGGACCCAGTGGACCATGAAGTATATTTTAAAACTGCATGTACAGAGTTGAGGCTGTTTGACTTGTGGATGTTCATTTTGAGGGCTGTTTATTATAACTGTCTGTCTCCCAAGTAATGTTCACAACCCGCCTCTCAGTGAATTCTGCTGACCCACTCCCTCTTACCAATACAAAGGGCCTTAGAGAAACTAATTCTTCAGTGTTAACATTCAGAGATTTTCTGTGGTTTTTATGTATATCAGTAATAGAAATCAGCAACAGAAATTTAAAGATGGATGGTTCTAAATTTTGAATGTACATTGGAGTAAGAAAATAAGTGATATTTACTGTAGAGGTATTTAAAAAGAAAAAAAAAAGAAAGAAAGCATTTTGAGGCTAGATTTCATTGTACTTTGGTTGATTTTATATGTTTAAAACATGTTTATAAAACATATTTCTAACTATTTTCTCTCTATTCATGTTTGTTTTCTCTCTCTAATCAGTTTTGGTATTTTTTGGTGTAAAGTAGGTTTCCAAGAGTGAATTACCCTACTCACAGCGTTATAACTATAGGAGATAAGAGTTTAATGTATAGTGCTTTGAATTGTGACTGTTGCCCATGAAGGATTTACTCATAAAAATGAGATCACAATAAAAAGGTAATGGGACCAACAAGAAAATGGAACTCCTCATGTCTAAAAGGGAGCACAGGTCAACCATAATTAAATTCTAGAAAGTTACAAGTATATATAAATATAATAAAGGCTAGTAGAGATGGTTGATATAAAGAGATCATCATTATGGGTTAAGGATAAAGTTTTCAGGGATCACATGTTGGCTCCCATTAAAAAATGGTTCAATAACTATTACTCAGTTCTGATCTCATTTTGACTTCTCCCATCATTTTCTATTCAGCCAATTCTCTGTAGCCATTGAGAAGGAGCTCAGAAGAAGAAAATTCTGCTGTATTATGGTTGGAAAGGTGCCTGGTAAATAATGAGAATTTTGGTACAACGGGCTCAGATTTCTCAAAAATGTTGCAAAATCTTGACCGGATTAATATATTTTCTTATGTCACTTAATTGCAAAGAGTCATTGCCAAGTTCAGGTGCTTCCTATACAATCCTAATGTGGCAAAGGAAGCAGCTTCTCTCCATTTTGTGCTCTGGACTATCTCTAATCTCCCATCACTCAAAAAATATAATATTCTACTATTAATTAGAAACTATCCAATTCAAGATCACATTTGTTCCATGAAATTTCTCCACGTTTTTAACTGCTGAGATACGAAGGTAATCTTTTTTATTTTCCATCCTCCTTTTTCCAAAGCTGTGTTTTTGTAATCCTAATATCTAATAATAAAATATGTATATGTGTTTTTTGACTCTATCTGTTTGACATCTGAATTATATGTAACCTAGTGCTATATAATGGAGCCAGACTTCTTTTGAGCTTACAGTTTTGGGAGCTGATCCTAGTAATAATTATTTCCTTACTTTTCACTGCATTTTTGTAGAAGTATTTTAATGGAAACTTTTAATAAGAAAAACAAAAGGTAGTATTTTTTAATTCACAAATTCCAAATTCCTAACTTAGGGAGTTGAGAAATAACCTAGGTCTGCCATTTCATTTGACACTTGAAAAGTAGGTCTAATGTTTTTGGAAGAAAAATCTTTGTGTGTGTACATCATATGCATTCTCACAACTCTAAGATAATTTGGAATTTGATGAATTAAAAGATACTACCTGTTGTTTTTCTTATTAAGAGTTTCCATTAAAATATTTCTACCAAAAAAATGCAGTGAAAAGTAAGGAAATAACTCTTACTAGAATCAGCTATGTCTAGCTTGATTAACTATGTCTAGATCCCAAAAATGTCAGCTAAAAAAATTAAATATATATGTATATATGTGTATATATGTATATACACACACATAAATGTATATATGTATACATACACACATACAATATATCTGCTGAAGACATTGGTATACAGTTTTTTTTTTTTTTAACAAATCCAAACCTTAGTTGTTTTTTTTTTTAGAAATTCACGTTCTTTTATTTATTTATTTATTTATTTATTTATTTATTTATTTATGACTGTGTTGAGTCTTCGTTTCTGTGCGAGGGCTTTCTCTAGTTGCGGCAAGTGGGGACCACTCTTCATCGCAGTGCGCGGGCCTCTCACCATCGCGGCCTCTCTTGTTGCAGAGCACAGGCTCCAGACGCGCAGGCTCAGTAATTGTGGCTCACGGGCCCAGTTGCTCCGTGGCATGTGGGATCTTCCCAGACCAGGGCTCGAACCCGTGTCCCCTGCATTGGCAGGCAGATTCTCAACCACTGCGCCACCAGGGAAGCCCGGTATACAGTTTTAATATATTAATCCTCTGACTTTATTTGCTCATTTCAAGCAGAATATAATTTAGATGCCATTCTACATTAATTGTGTTTTATTCTAACACCTGTTAAAAAGAACATGTTGAATGGAGTCTTAAAATGGGATAATATGCACTCTGAGATCCTACAGAGGAAAAAAAAAGAAAACCCCTTTGTGGAGTTACTGGATAGTAACTCTATTTTGAGACAATATTGCTAAAATATTTTTGTTTTGTTTTGTTTTGTTTTGTTTTGTTTTGTTTGACTGGGAAAAAATCTTTACTTTGTTTGGGGCAGTGGGCAGGGGTCCAGTCTCAGAACTTCTGGAACTGCTTCTTGGTGCCGGCAGCTTTGGTCACCTGGAGCACCTTGAAGCACACCGTCTTGCTTAGGGGAGGGCACTCGCCCACTCTGACAGTGTGGCCGATCTGGACGTCCCTGAAGCAGGGGGAAAGATGCACGGATACGTTCTTGTGGCGCTTCTCGAAGCGATTGTACTTTCGGATGCAGTGGAGGTAGTCTTAGCGGATGACAAGGGTTCTCTGCATCTTTACCTTGGTCACCACGCCAGGCAGGATCTGCCCTTGGACGGCAACATTACCAGTAAAAGGGCATTTCTTGTCATTGTAGGTGCCCTCGATGGCCTCCTTCGGTGTCTTGAAGCCCAGACCAATGCTCCCGTAGTTATGCGGGAGCTTCTCCTTGCCAGTTTCTCCAAGCAGAGCCCTCTTCTTATTTTGAAAGATCGTCGATTGCTTTTGGTAGACACTCTCCACCTGAATGTCCGCCATCTTCCCCGCCACCTGAAAAAAGGCAAAATGTTTTAATATTTAAGAAAGAAAAAGATTCAGAAGATTTAAAAAATCTCACGAAGTCCTTGCTATAGCTTATAGATATGTGTTCTGATGGTAATTTCATAAATTATTTTCAAATAATTTGTTCTAAGGTAACTTATTACATTAAAAAAGAACCCCATAAAAGATGTGATTTATCTTGTACTTCACTCAGAATAACTTCTTTTCCTTGTTTCATTTAAATTCTCGGTTTTATATTGTCATAATGCTTGATTCTGTTTTACTTCTTGAAGTGCTTCGTGATCATATAACTGGGACTAAGTAGGAACTAAATGCACCTAAACTTAATGGTTGCTGCTCACCAACTACATAATTATTGTCAGGGTGGCTAAAAATGCAGAAAGTCTGTCAAATATAAAAGAAGCACACACAGGAAGCAGTGGCGGGGAAGATGGAAATCACAGCTGGAGGTAACGATTGCTCTAAATGTCTTGCTACAGCAAACATAGCATTTGGAAATTCATGAACATTTCTTTTAAATGTGCAAAAGTCTTTACAAAACAAACCATACATTAACTAAAACACTCATGACTGCACTGCCTACACACTAAGCCACCTGTAATTTTGGGGAAAGTTCTTTCTATGCAACATCAAAAGAAACAACCATAGATCTTTTATTTCAGAATTGGCTTTGGTGACAAATAAGTTGGAAGTAAAAATACAGATAGTTCCACTTCTCTGACACCCAATATTCAATGCTATGCCACATAACTTTCCTAAAAAAATAGTTTATTTTTTATGTGCAATATGTATCCAATAATCATTTTTAAAATGTGGCCATCCTTTGCTAAATAATGCATAGTACATGAGTCTTTCTGCAATCTCTCATAAAAAATTAATCACCCCAGACTGATTCTTTAAAAATCCATTTGGGTTAGTAAACCCCTCTTTTGGGGAGAGGATTTGGCTTTTTTAGTAAAAAGGGAGGTTGACTCATATCCAGTCCAGTTCATGTGTTCCTCTGCTCTTCTAGTGCCACCATGAGCTACTGTTCACTTTGGTGCTGGCCACCCCATGGCTTCCTGGGACACAGAAGACAAGCCCAGGACTGCAGTAACTGAGGGCTGAAGATGGAAAAAATCACCATTTCCTTTATTCCTCTGACTCCTGGTAAGTGGTCAATAAATATTTTATGAACGAGTGAATGAAAAAAGAGAGAGAGAAAGAGAGAAAGAAAGAAAAAAGAAAGAAAGAAAGAAAGAAAGAAAGAAAGAAAGAAAGAAAGAAAGAAAGAAAGAAAGAAAGGAAGGAAAGAAGGGAGAAAGGAAGGAAGGAAGGAAGAAAGAAAGAAAAAGAAAGGAAGGAAGGAAGAAAGAAAGAAAGAGAGAGGGAAGGAGGGAGGAAGGAAGGAAGAAAAGGAATACCCTTTATTTTTCAAAATACACCCATGCACTGCTACTGGGTTTCACTGAAGAAGTGGTGTGAATGTTTGGCCTTTTCTTTCTTCACTTCCTAACTCCATTCTAAGTATAGTCAGAAGGCCTCTCCTGCCTGAGAAATGAGAGTCCATTGTAAAGCCCTCTACCCCATTGTAGTCACTGTAGTTCACAGTCCTGGAACATACTGCTTTTGCCCTATACTGAAGATTACATTTTGCAGAAGGGCTGTGGGTAATGATGGTGCTGAGATGGCTCTTCTCCTTACTCTATTCACCATTGTTTTCTCAAGATAACGGTTTTGCAGCAATAAATATCAATGTAATCTTCATTTTTAGCTGTTTGCAATTCTGTTGATGGTGTAAGAAAATGAGAGCGGGGAAGAGGTCAAGGGAATATCAGTTCTACTGAAGGTCTCTATTCTAGATCAAGGCGCTGTTGTCCCTGGAAAGTATAGCTGTCATCATTCTCTTTTCAAGAGGAGTAAATGAAATCACAAAAAGTAACTTGCATCAACAAGGACCTACTGTGTAGCACAGGGAACTCTATTCAATACTCTGTAATAACCTATATGGGAAAAGAATCTGAAAAAGAATGGATATATGTATATATATAACTGAACCACCTTGCTGTACAACTGAAACTAACACAACATAGTCAGCTATACTCCAATATAGAATAATTTAAAAAAAAAAAACCTAAAAAAAAGTAACTTGCAAGGTCTTCAAGTTGATGACTTACAGCGTAAGGATTGGAACCCAGGAGTGTCTAACTAGTGTTATTTCCGTAATATAGCACTTCTCCAAATCTTGAGAGAGTGAGGGAAGTAGGAGTCATTTGGAGCATAAAGGTAGTTACTGCACAGGGCTATGTGGGAAGCATGGGGAATTTTGGCTGGCAATTTTCAAGGAATTGACATCTTAGGGACATGGAAGCGTGGCATGGCTTTAGCCAGAGAAGATCTTGCAAACTGAGCAGTTTATGACTATTAATTGTGAGGTCAGGTGACTTTCCACTGAAACCAAGTGCAGAAGTCTCTTGAGTGTTGTGGTTTCCTGGTGTCATTTTAAGATAAAACCCATTTCATGGAATTATAAAGATCAGTTAAAATGTATTTGAGAGAAGAAATCTGAAAAAAACACGGAACCATTGAAACACTGTTGTTATTTTTTCACTAGTCTGGAAGGCTAGAAATCAAAGTCTACTCAGGTTTAGCCTCTTTGCAGAATATATATCAGGATTTGGAAATTATTTGAGGTCAGTGTTTCCCAAAGACTGTTCTAAGGAGGTTATTTCCATGGGATGCAAGTACATGTTGTGGTTAAACATGTTTGGGAAACACAGCTTACAGAGAACCTTCAGTTTGTTCATGTACACTCTCCAAGGGTAGGAGCCCTGTTTACCAGAATTCTTTGAACTTGGACCCTTTATACTTAAAGAATCACTAAAGAGATAAATGCCTTCCAAAATCAACAGAACTTCATGTCCCATATTCAAAACATTAAAATCTGAACCAACAAAGAGATTATTGGTTCCTAGAAACGCCCTGTTACCTCTTTACTGATAACAAAACTTACTGATTAATATTTTACTGTGTAAATACTGTGGCCTCTTTCATCTGTATCTTAGCAGAACCCTTTCTAAATAGCCTTTTGTAATTTGTTGATTTATGATTACATAGTCCAGCCTCACCTTTGCTGCTGAGAGCTGAGGGCCCTCCTCTCTGCTGACCATGGGGCAGGGATTTGATGGCGTTCATATGCATAAGGAATCCTGGTTCTGATGTGATGAGGAAATGGAGTGTGGAGTCTCCAACTTTTGGGTGAAAAACGGTCCCCTTTGTCCTCTGTAACACAGGTCTTATAAGTGGCAACATCTTTTTAAAAAAATCTGACAGTGCAGTAGGTTTTTCTACACCAAACAGGACTAGTATCCACAGACCTATCTTGAGAAATGCCATTTTATTCCAATGATACATCTTTTCAAATGAGAAAAATCAATGCCAGACTAGGTAAGCTCTTTGCTCAAAGAAGACAGAAGCTGGCATCTCTGTGGGAGAGTAGTTATCAGTTTGGAAGGACCATAAGAAGTTTCCTCAGTTTGCTTGTTCTTTTCCAAAAGAAAATTGATATCCTCATTACTTAAAAGAGAAAGTGAGCCTAGAGCTTAAAGGATGAAATCATTATCTTTGACAGGCTGCAAATATCCAAACTGAAATTTGCCCAAATACAAATTACTGAGCTGGAAATGAAAAAAAAAAACTGTCTCTAGCGGATCCTGGGAAGAATTTTTTTATATAGCTCCCCAAAATTTCTACCACCGTATAATACCATGCAATAAAGATAAGATTGTGTATCGCACAGACTCACGAAGGAATGTGAAGTGAGCACAGCCATGGCTTCTGATGCATGTGTTTGTGGGTCAGTAATACTTACAGGTCCCCATAGACCTGCAAGGGAAGCCCCCATTTATTTATTTATTTATTTATTTATTTATTTATTTATTTATTTATTTATTTAAATTAGTTTTACAGTGCTGTGTGGGGAAGCCTCCATTTTGAACACTATTGTTCATTCGGAAAAACTGATTACCTTGTTGAAACATATGAATTTTTTTTTTGCATTCTACTAGTCTCTTTTTTGTTTTCTTGCGGAGAAAAATAATGATGAGGTACCATGCAAACTCCAGAGTTCTTTGAGAATTCACAATCGAAGGTTTCTTCCTTTTAGGAAATAGAACAGTAATATGATGAGCCGGAGGTTAGCGAGGGGGACGCAGTTGTTTCACTTGAAAATATTTAATTTAGCTATCTTAGTAAGTAGGAATTTCCTACAGCGAAATTTTCAGGAAATGATATTTTTATTTATGGGATAATGTTGCCCGCACTTCTCTCCTCCAGTCTGAGTAGCATCCTTACAGATGAATGATCAGTTTACACGGGGCTTTAACAATAATGGGCACATGTAAAAGACACATCCCTAAATTAGAACTTAAGCCAGTCCTCCTCTTTACTCCCTTTGTTGGCTGATGATTCATGTTCATTTCATTATCTCAGTTTTAATGCACTCGCCGTCAGGAACTTTGTTTAAACTGAGCTCTGAGAAAGATCTGCCAGCTAAGCTGATTTCCTGACTGATGCTGAAACATCTGATGACACAGACAAAAATTCTCTGAAATATGCTCAGCCTGACAACACTAGGAAAGGATATTCTGTTGAAAGTTTGTTTGGGTTTTCCGTACCATCTTATGGAAAAACCCAAACAAACTTTTTGGCCAGCCCAGTATTGTCTCCGAGGGCAGGGCTTAGGTCTCGAATTTCAGGACTTACTGCTTGATTCTGTGAGAAGACATTCTGCAAGAATTTGTTACCCTCTACAGCATCTCCACTCCTCAAGCCAGTGGTTTCTCCCTGTGGCACCGCCATTCTTCCAGAGACACACTATGGGACCCCTCTTTCACTCTTCCCTATCTGCTATGCCATTTAGTTTGTGTATTAGTTTATTCATCATACATTTGTTGAGAAGTTGTTACGCTCTCTAATACTGTTTCGGGCTAAGAGAAAAACTTAGAAATTAAGAAAACATTTTCGAGGACAGAATAGAACGAAGACTTTGATCACAATGAATCAGAACAACTGCAAATGTTTCAAGTTCATCCTCATGCCCAGCGAAAGTTCATTTAGCTTTGGTTCTGACCATTAGTACTTGATTTTTGGCTTCCTACACAGAACGTTAACCCTTTATGTACTGAAATAGTCCTTTTGTATGATTAACTACTTCAGGTGCAGCTAATTCTCCATCTTTTACGTGTATCAAAGAAATCAACACTTAAAAGTTTTCTCTTACAGATCAAGAGGCAGGACTTATTTCATACATCCTTCTGGTTTTAAAAACCACGATGTTAAGACATAGAAAAACTTGAGTTCTTCTGCACTGAAATAAATAACACTGTTTAGTTCGTTCTTCATGACCAGTGCTTCCTTAGCAGAATATTGTAAAACACCTCAGAGGAACTCTTTGCAAACTGGGCACGATACCATCTTAAAACATTAATTTTATTTTACAGATTAGTACTTGACACTGTCATTTGCTCAGATTTCTATGGGTGCAGAACACTAATGCCAATAGTAGATTTAGACCTTAGAAATATATTTATTACAGGAGAAATATTCATGAAACATTGATAAACTTTGATATTTCAGTTTTGAGAGTTACATTAATTTCTTATTCCAAACCATTATAGACTAGTAACTTAATTCAAGGGAATATTCTACATTATTTGTTGATATATATGAATTTATAAATCATGGGATGTCAGTCACAAGAATTTAAGCATTCTAACAGGTTACTATATTTTATTTGCAGGATCAGCTAAAATGTTAATATACTTATTAAGCACAGTGAAACGTATACTTTTATTCCTTGATTCACTATTTCTTTCGGAGTATAGCTATAAGTTTATATTTATTTTCAAATGGATTTTTTTTAACATCTTTATTGGAGTATAATTGCTTTACAATAGTGTGTTAGTTTCTGCTGTATAACAAAGTGAATCAGCTATACGTATACATATATCCCCATCTCTCCTCCCTCTTGCATCCCCCTCCCACCCTCCCTATCCCACCCCTCTAGGTGGTCACAAAGCACTGAGCTGATCTCCCTGTGCTATGCAGCTGCTTCCCACTAGCTATCTATTTTACATTTGGTAGTGTGTATATGTCCATGCCACTCTCTCACTTCGTCCCAGCTTACCCTTCCCCCTCCCCATGTCCTCAAGTCCATTCTCTATGGGATTTTAAACATTGTCTCTCAGTTCTACTACATTTCACTGGATAACTCCTCCCTTCCCCTTTTTGGATTTTCAAAAGGAATATATTTATTTTTATTGAGGTAAAATTTTTCTTTTTTAATTTTGGAATTTTATTTTATTTATATTTTATACAGCAGGTTCTTATTAGTCATCAATTTTATACACATTAGTGTATACATGTCAATCCCAATCACCCAATTCATCCCCCCCCACCCCCCCCCCACAGCTTTACCCCCTTGGTGTCCATACGTTTGTTCTCTACATCTGTGTCTCAATTTCTGCCCTGCAAACGAGTTCATCTGTACACTTTTTCTAGGTTCCACATATATGCATTAATATACGATATTTGTTTTTCTCTTTCTGGCTTACTTCACTCTGTATGACAGTCTCTAGATCCATCCACATCTCAACAAATGACCCAATTTTGTTCCTTTTTATGTCTGAGTAATATTCCATTGTATATATGTACCACTTCTTCTTTATCCATTCATATGTCGATGGGCATTTAGGTTACTTCCATGACCTGGCTATTGTAAATAGTGCTGCAATGAACATTGGGGTGCATGTGTCTTTTTGAATTATGGTTTTCTCTGGGTATACGCCCAGTAGTAGGATTGCTGGGTCATATGGTAATTCTGTTTTTAGTTTCTTAAGGAACCTCCATACTGTTCTGCATAGTGGCTGTATCAGTTTACATTCCCACCAACAGTGCAAGAGGGTTCCCTTTTCTCCACACCCTCTCCAGCATTTGTTGTTTGTAGATTATCTGATGATGCCCTTTCTAACTGGTGTGAGGTGATACCTCATTGTAGTTTTGATTTGCATTTCTCTAATAATTAGTGATGTTGAGCAGCTTTTCATGTGCTTCTTGGCCATCTGTATATCTTCTTTGGAGAAATGTCTATTTAGGTCTTCTGCCCATTTTTTGATTGGGTTGTTTGTTTTTTTTAATATTGAGCTGCATGAGCTGTTTATGTATTTTGGAGATTAATGCTTTGTCCATTGATTCATTTGCAAATATTTTCTCCGATTCTGAGGGTTGTCTTTTCGTCTTGTTTATGGTTTCCTTTGCTGTGCAAAAGCTTTTAAGTTACATTAGGTTCCATTTGTTCATTTCTGTTTTTATTCCAATTACTCTAGGAGGTGGTTCAAAAAAGATCTTGCTGTGATTTATGTCAAAGAGTGTTCTTCCTATGTTTTCCTCTAAGAGTTTTACAGTGTCCGGTCTTACATTTAGGTCTCTAATCCATTTTGAGTTTATTTTTGTGTATGGTGTTAGGGAGTGTTCTAATTTCATTCTTTTACAGGTAGCTCTCCAGTTTTCCCAGCACCACTTGTTGAAGAGACTGTCTTTTCTCCACTGTATATCCTTGCCTCCTTTGTCATAGATTAGTTGACCACAGGTGGTGGGTTTACCTCTGGGCTTTCTATCATGTTCCATTGATCTATGTTTCTGTTTTTGTGCCAGTACTATATTGTCTTCATCACTGTAGCTTTGTAGTATACTGTGAAGTCAGGGAGTCTGATTCCTCCAGCTCCATTTTTTTCCCTCAAGACTGCTTTGGCTATTCAGGGTCTGTTGTGTCTCCATAAAAATTTTAAGATATTTTGTTCTAGTTCCGTAAAAACTGTCATTGGTAATTTGATAGGGATAGCATTGAATCTGTAGATTGCTTTGGGTACTATAGTCATTTTCACAATATTGATTCTTCCAATCCAAGAACATGGTATATTTCTCCATCTGCTGGTATCATCTTTAATTTCTATCATCAGTGTCTTATAGTTTTCTGCATACAAGTCTTTTGTCTCCCTAGGTAGGTTTATCCCTAGGTATTTTATTCTTTTTGTTGCAGTGGTAAGTGGGAGTGTTTCCTTAATTTCTCTTTCAGATTTTTCATCATTAGTGTATAGGAATGCAAGAGATTTCTGTGCATTAATTTTGTATCCTGCTACTTTACCAAATTCATTGATTAGCTCTAGTAGTTTTCTGGTAGCATCTTTAGGATTCTCTATGTATAGTATCATGTCACCTGCAAACAGTGACAGTTTTACTTCTTCTTTTCCAATTTGTATTCCTTTTATTTCTTTTTCTTCTCTGATTGCTGTGGCTAGGACTTCCAAACCTATGTTGAATAATAGCGGTGAGAGTGGACATCCTTGTCTTGTTCCTGATCTTAGAGGAAATGCTTTCAGTTTTTCACCACTGAGAATGATGTTTGCTGTGTGTTTGTCATATATGGCCTTTATTTTGTTGAGGTAGTTTCCCTCTATGCCCACTTTCTGGAGAGTTTTTATCATAAATGGGTGTTGAATTTTGTCGAAAGCTTTTTCTGCATCTATTGAGATGATCATATGGTTTTTCTCCTTCAATTTGTTAATATGGTGTATCACATTGATTGATTTGCATATATTGAAGAATCCTTGCATCTCTGGGATAAATCCCACTTGATCATGGTGTATGATCCTTTTAATGTGCTGTTGGATTCTGTTTGCTAGTATTTTGTTGAGGATTTTTGCATCTATATTCATCAGTGATATTGGTCTGTAATTTTCTTTTTTTGTAGTATCTTTGTCTGGTTTTGTTATCAGGGTGATGGTGGCCTCATAGAATGAGTTTGGGAGTGTTCTTTCCTCTGCAATTTTTTGGAAGAGTTTGAGAAGGATGGGTGTTAGCTCTTCTCTAAATGTTTGATAGAATTCACCTGTGAAGCCATCTGGTCCTGGACTTTTGTTTGTTGGAAGATTTTTAATCACAGTTTCAATTTCATTGCTTGTGAATGATCTGTTCATATTTTCTGTTTCTTCCTGGTTATGTCTTGGAAGGTTATACCTTTCTAAGAATATGTCCATTTCTTCCAGGTTGTCCATTTTATTGGCATAGAGTTGCTTGTAGTAGTCTCTTAGGATGCTTTGTATTTCTGCGGTGTCTGTTGTAACTTCTCCTTTTTCATTTCTAATTTTATTGATTTGAGTCCTCTCCCTCTTTTTCTTGATGAGTCTGGCTAATGGTTTATCAATTTTATTTATCTTCTCAAAGAACCAGCTTTTAGTTTTATTGATCTTTGCTATTGCTTTCTTTATTTCTATTTCATTTATTTCTGCTCTGATCTTTATGATTTCTTTCCTTCTGCTAACTTTGGGTTTTGTTTGTTCTTCTTTCTCTAGTTCCTTTAGGTGTAAGGTTAGATTGTTTACTTGAGATTTTTCTTGTTTCTTTAGGTAGGCTTGTATAGCTATAAACTTCCCTCTTAGAACTGCTTTTGCTGCATTCCATAGGTTTTGGATCATCGTGTTTTCATTGTCATTTGTCTCTAGGTATTTTTTGATTTCCTTTTTGATTTCTTCAGTGATCTCTTGGTTATTTAGTAACGTAGTGTTTAGCCTCCAGGTGTTTGTGTTTTTTACGTTTTTTTCCCCTGTAATTCATTTCTAATCTCATAGCGTTGTGGTCAGAAAAGATGCTTGATATGATTTCAATTTTCTTAAATTTACTGAGGCTTGATTTGTGACCCAAGATGTGATCTATCCTGGAGAATGTTCCGTGCACACTTGAGAAGAAAGTGTAATCTGCTGTTTTTGGATGGAATGTCCTATAAATATCAATTAAATCTATCTGGTCTATTGTGTCATTTAAAGCCTGTGTTTCCTTATTTATTTTCATTTTGGATGATCTGTCCATTGGTGTAAGTGAGGTGTTAAAGTCCCCCACTATTATTGTGTTACTGTCGATTTCCTCTTTTATAGCTGTTAGCAGTTGCCTTATGTATTGAGGTGCTCCTATGTTGGGTGCATAAATATGTACAATTGTTATATCTTCTTCTTGGATTGAACCCTTGATCATTATGTAGTGTCCTTCCTTGTCTCCTGTAACATTCTTTATTTTAAAGTCTATTTTATCTGATATGAGTATTGCTACTCCAGCTTTCTTTTGATTTCCATTGGCATGGAATATCTTTTTCCATCCCCTCACTTTCAGTCTGTATGTGTCCCTAGGTCTGAAGTGGATCTCTTGTAGACAGCATATATATGGGTCTTGTTTTTGTATCCATTCAGCAAGCCTGTGTCTTTTGGTTGGAGCATTTAATCCATTCACATTTAAGGTAATTATCGATATGTATGTTCCTATGACCATTTTCTTAATTGTTTTATGTTTGTTTTTGTAGGTCCTTTTCTTCTCTTGTGTTTCCCACTTAGAGAATTTCCTTTAGCATTTGTTGTAGAGCTGATTTGGTGGTTCTGAATTCTCTTAGCTTTTGCTTGTCTGTAAAGCTTTTGATTTCTCCATTGAATCTGAATGAGATCCTTGCCTGGTAGAGTAATCTTGGTTATAGGTTCTTCTCTTTCATCACTTTAAATATATCATGCCTCTCCCTATTGGCCCTGTAGAGTTTCTGCTGAGAAATCAGCTGTTAACCTTATTGGAGTTCCCTTGTGTGTTATTTGTCATTTTTCCCTTGCTGCTTTGAATAATTTTTCTTTGTCTTTAATTTTTGCCAATTTGATTACTATGTGTCTCGGTGTGTTTCTCCTTGGGTTTATCCTGTATGAGACTTGCTGTGCTTCCTGGACTTGGGTGGCTATTTCCTTTCCCATGTTAGGGAAGTTTTTGACTAAAATCTCTGAAAATATTTTCTCTGGTCCTTTCTCTCTCTCTTCTCCTTCTGTGACCCCTATAATGTGCATGTTGTTGTGTTTAATGTTGTCCCAGAGGTCTCTTAGGCTGTCTTCATTTCTTTTCATTCTTTTTTCTTTAGTCTGTTCTGCAGCAGTGAATTCCACCATTCTGTCTTCCAAGTCACTTATCCGTTCTTCTGCCTCAGTTATTCTGCTATTGATTCCTTGTAGTGTAGTTTTCATTTCAGTTATTGTATTGGTCATCTCTGTTTGTTTGTTCTTTAATTCTTCTAGATCTTTGTTAAACATTCCTTGCATCTTCTCAATCTTTGCCTCCATTCTTTTTCTGAGGTCCTGGATCATCTTCACTATCGTTATTCTGAATTCTTTTCCTGGAAGGTTGCCTATCTCCACTTCATCTAGTTGTTTTTCTGGGGTTTTATCTTGTTCCTTCATCTGGTACATAGCCCTCTGCCTTTTTATCTTATCTATCTGTGAATGTGGTTTTTGTTCCACAGGCCGAAGGATTATAGTTCTTCTTGCTTCTGCTGTCTGCCCTCTGGTGGATGTGGCTATCTAAGCAGCTTGTGCAGGTTTCCTGATGGGAGGGACTGGTGGTGGGTAGAGCTGATTGTTGCTGTGGTGGGCAGAGCTCAGTAAAACTTTAATCTGCTTGACTGCTGATGGGTGGGGCTGTGTTCCCTCCCTGTTGGTTGTTTGGCCTGAGGCAACCCAACACTGGAGCCTACCTGGGCTCTTTGGTGGGGCTAATGGCAGACTCTGGGAGGGCTCACGTCAAGGAGTACTTCCCAGAACTTCTGCTGCCAGTGTCCTTGTCCCCACGGTGAGCCACAGCCACCCCCCCCCACCTCTGCAGGAGACCCTCCAACACTAGCAGGTAGGTCTGGTTCACTGTCTCCTGGGGTCACTGCTCCTTCCCCTGGGTCCCACTGCACACACTACTTTGTGTGTGCCCTCCAAGAGTGGAGTCTCTGTTTCCCCCAGTCCTGTCGAAGTCCTGCAATCAAATCCCACTAGGCTTCAAAGTCTGATTCTCTAGGAATTACTCCTCCCCTTGCCAGACCCCCAGCTTGGGAAGCCTGACGTGGGGCTGAGAACCTTCAATCCTGTGGGTGGACTTCTGTAGTATAAGTGTTCTCCAGTCTGTGAGTCACCCACCCAGCAGTTATAGGATTAGATTTTGCTGTGATTGCTCCCCTCCTACCATCTCATTGTGGCTTCTCCTTTGTCTTTGGATGTGAGGTATCTTTTTTGGTGAGTTCCAGTGTCTTCCTGTCATTGATTGTCCAGCAGCTAGTTGTGATTCTAGTGTTCTCACAAGAGGGAGTGAGAGCATGTCCTTCTACTCCTCCATCTAGGTTCAGGCTCTTCTCGAGGTAAACTTCTTATAATGTACAGATCTTAAGTACATAGTTCAATGAGTTTTGACAGATGTCTACACCCACATAACCACTATTCCAGTCAGGACACAGAGCATTTCCATCACTCCAGAAAATTCTTTCTCCAACTTCTAGTCAATTCTTGCTCTCATAGGCATCCACAGTTATGATTTCTATAGGTATACATTATTTTTGCCTGCTCTTGAACTTCATATAAACTGAATCATAAAATATGCATTCTTTCTTTTGTCTGACTTCATCTGTATAATATCTGTTTGTAGGATTCAAGCATGTTATTGCATGTATCACTAGTTGGTTCTTTTTTATAACTGAGTAACATCCTGTTGAATCAATATACCATAATTTGTTTTACCAGCTTCCTGTTGATGAATGTTTTGATTGTTTCTAGGTTTTTACTATTACGAATAAAGTTCATATGAACATTCTTTTATAAGCCCTTAGGTATAAATACTTAGAATTGGAATTGTTGGATTACATATTAGGTATATATTTAACACTTTAATAAAAGGACAATTTTTCAAATTGATTGAGTCATATTACAGTCCCCTTGAGTGAAGTAGAGTTCCACCTGCTTCACATCTTTGCCAGTATTTGGTGTTCATGGTGTATAAAGTGGTTTATCATTGTGAATTAAGTTTCTGTTTTTATAATGATTTAAGATGTTCAACATCTTTTTATGGGCTTATTGAACATTTATTTATCTTATTTTCGTGAAATGTCTGTTCAAGTTTTACCCATTTTTAATCGCATTTCATGCATTATTCAATTGTAAGTGTTCTTTATTGGATTCTGGATACAAGTGCTTTGTTGGACACTTGTGCTGAGAATGTTTTCTCTCAGTCTGGACTTTGTTTTTCATCTTTGTAAGAGTATCACTGGATAAGCAGAAGTTTTGAATTTGAGGAAGTCCGAATTATGTATATATATATATATATTTTTTTTTTTTTTTTTTTCGTTTCTCTTTAGTGTTTTTGATCTTCACTAAGAAATCTTTGCCTACCTCAGGATTGTGAAAACATTCTGTTTTCCTCTGGGAAGCTTTAGAGGTCTAGCTTTTAAATTGCTCATCATATCAATGATCATCTGAACATCATTTTGGGGTGTGGACTTTAACACTGTATTTTGAAGTCCTGTTATTAAATAGATCACTTTCAGGATTTTTAAGTATTTCTGATGAATTGTCCCATCTATCATTATTTTTGGTAATACTTCTTTCTTTTTTTTTTTTTGTTTTGCTCTGAATTGTATACTTCTTTCTTGAAATCTATGTTGTTTGATGTTTCTATAGTCACACTCTCTCTCTACTTATTGTTTGAATGGTTTATAATTTTTGTCTTTTTACTTTCAATCTGTGTCTTTATATGTGGTATACTTGACTCATGTTTTTATTCAGTCTGACAATTTTTGTCATTTAATTATTTTGTTTATTTACATTTAATGGAACTATTGATATGATTCCATTTAAACCTTCAGTCTTGCTGTTTGATTTCTTGTTGTTCCATTTGTTTTTTCGATTTTTCTTTTCCTATTTTCTGCTTCATTTTTCATCACTCAAATAATGTTTTATTATTTCATTTTAATTTCTATGTCAGATTTTTACTTATATGTTTTTGTTTTTATTTTTTAGTAGGTTGCTCTAGGACATAAAATATAGTTTAATCGGAATTACTATGTATCACCTTATGTAGAATAAAAGAACCTTAAAAAATATAATTCCTTTTACCCCCTTTATCATATAATTTGCTTCTACAAATATTAGAAAACCCACAATGTAATATTATTTTTGCTGTAAAATTCAGTGTTTTTTTAAAGAAATAGAGAAAAAATAGACAGGCTTTTATATTTGCCCACATACTTACCATTTTCAGTATTCTTTATCTCTTTGTATCACCTTCAGTTTCCATTTGTTATCATTTCTATTCAGTTTGAAGAACTTCTTTTAGAAGTTCTTAGAGCTCTGACCTGCTTGCTACTAAGTCTCTGAGCTTTTATTTTTCTGAAAAACATCTTTATGTTTTTTTTATCTTAAGAGCAATGGGATGCTATTGGAGGGGTTAAGCAGGGGAGTAAAACCATCATTTAATTTTTCTAAAGATACACATTACAAGGATAACTAGTCGAGCACAGGTTGGAGATGGGACAACAGGATACACCAGGTCAGGATGCAGTTAGAGAAGGCAAGGCTAGGCAAGGACAAGGGTAGAAGTGTGAGAGATGGATGCACAGCCTTTTAATTATGACTTGGGTTTATTAAACTGTCCTGAGGAGAGGACACAAACATTCTGGTCCCAAACAAAGTCTAAGCCCCACTGTGAATTAACAAATTGACATTCTGACTTATCAGCATATTTTACATTTTCAGGAGTTAAACAAGTTCTAATCACATGTGAGTAAACTGACAAAAATCAAATGCTCTGCACAATTAAAGATCAAAGCCAGGAGTCATGGTCTAAATCTATTCACCTTTTTTACTTTGACTACAATAAATAAATTTAAGCTAGCCCTCTATAAACTCTGGCATAAGAATACTTATGTATTGATAGAAAATGAAGCATTCTGTTATGTGCCTGTTGTCTAACAATAGAGTCCAGGCCAGATAATAATTATTGTCCAATTTTTATAATAGCTGACGTCAGTGCAAGAAATATTTATTCCTCTGGTAACTAATTACTAGATATTACCATTACCATTCATATGTAAACTTAGTGAGTAATATGAGTAGCATGTTTGTTAACCATAACAAAAAAAAACAGAAAATTTAAAGCATCCTTCTTCATTTCTCTCTTATACCCTTCAAAATGGGGTGGGATAGCCAGGGAGTGAAAGTATCCCAGTTTTTCACAAAGAACCCTCTTGTCAAGGAAACTCTCATACAGTAAATCTCAACTGTGGCTGATATTACCCCTAGAAAGTGTTTGGGAAAGTATAGAGGCATTTAGTTACATTAACTAGGGGAGGCTACCAGTATTTTAGTAGATGAATAACAGGAATCCTAAACATCCTGGAATGCACTGGACCATCCCACACAGTAAAGAATTATCCTACCCCAAATACCAATAGAGCCCCTGTTGCCATATAGGGTGGGGGTGATGTTGACCTCTTCTTTGAATCCTCCACTGTACTTAGCACAATATTTTATACTAGAGTTATTGGTTATTCTATTTTGTGTTGTATTTTAAAAATAAAAATAGATGAACTATTCAAAACATTTGGGTAATGTGTTATGAAACATGCAGGGATTTATATCTTTGACCCAGTAGGAATATAAAGATTTCATTTTGGTTGGCCATTCTGTAATTTATAGTTAGAACTAATTCTTCCACCCATTTCATGCCCTGTTTAAAGTGAATTATTTCTCTTCTTTGTAAAGATGGCCTGATCCTTTTTATTTAAGCATGGTACATGCATCATAAATTAATGCTGGCCTTACCCAATATAGCCAAGAATGCAATAGAATTACTGGAGTCTCTTTATTCTTATGGAATTGCTATGTAATCAGTTGTATGGCTTAATATTCCATTAGCCAAATTATTCTTAGTGTCTACATTCATTAAGTAGAAGAAAGAAGAAGGTTTAATCTGTTCTGCTTCTCTTCTCCATATTATTCATGTACTAAAAAGGTAAAATACCCTTGGATATTTTTTTCTAGTTCATAAGTTTCCTTTACACAAGGGTACAGAGTAGCATATGTGGGACTGTGTAGGCTTAAAAATAGTTTAACTCATGTCATCAGTTTTCATTCCACAATCAAATATTGCATTTCTAGAATATTATAGATGTTCTGCTACATACTGGAGGTATACATACTATTAAGAGAGTTTCTGCTCATAAGACCTTAACATTTAAAGGGGGAGACAGGCAGTTGAGTGTGATAAAGAGATATGTGTTCTGTGAGAAGAGTAGGCTCAGTTGATAAATGAGGTCCAAGGAAAGGATTAGCCAGTTCGACCAAAGTGTGTGTGTGTGTGTGTGTGTGTGTGTGTGTGTGTGGTGGTGGGGAGACAGTTTTGGGAAACACCTCAGTGAGATGATGACACTTGATCTGGGCCTTGAAAGATGAGTGGATATTAATTAAGCAGGGAAAGAGGAAGGAAAAGGAGGAAGAGGAAAATAGCTAAGCAAAGGCAAAGAGACAAGAAGCAGTGAGGCACTTTCATGCATCTGGAGCCCATTTCTCAGATCTTGATAGTGGTGGTTAGGAGGTATGGCTGGAGAGATGGGTTGACAAAGCCCTGTACACCAGGCTATGGAGTTTGAAATGTATACTGTCAGCTACACAGTGGTTCTCAAAGTGTAGTTTCAATGTAGCATCAACACCACCACCTGGGAACTTATTAAAGATGCTCATTATCAGCCCCACCCCAAACCAACTGATTCAGAAATTCTGGGGGTGGGGCCCAACAATCGGTGCTTCAACAAGCCTTCTACGTGATTGAAGCATGCTAAAGTTTGAGAACCACTGGGCTAAGAGAAGCCCCTAAATGGCCTTAAGCTGGTGATAATATGTTCAAATCTGTGTTTTAAAGCTTACTTTAGTGAAAATTTGATGAGAGGGAGATAAAATGAGCAGAGAGACCATTTATGAATACATGTTGACCATCACGAGACCTTAAAACATGCAGGTATGAAATATCAGAAAGGAAAGTGAGAGGTGGAGAAGTTACAAAGGACATATAAAGAGGAAGAATCAACAGGATTTGATTCAAAGAAAAGAGAAGATCCTGATAGATACCATACTTCTCCCTTTAATGACTTGATGGTGGAAAGTGGTACCCTTCATAAATGGAGAGTGCAGAAGGGGGAACACCTCTGTTTCAAATATGTTGAAGTTGAACTTCCTGCATCACAGTTGAGCAGAAATATTGAATGGGTGGCTGGGTATATAAGCATGAAGCTCTAGAATGAGTCCTGGGCTAAAAATGGAGATGGGGAAATCTTTAGCTATTTTAGGTGACTGATGGTGTATAGGTAGGACAGTGTGTTGGATAAAAAGAGAGGATAAGCCATTTAATGCTTCAGGGTCTTTTATGGGCTAGACAGAAAAGGAAGCACCTTCTCATGTGACTGAGAATAAATGGTCCACTATTCGGTGAGGTTAGAGGAGAACCAGGAGAGTGTGTAGTCCTGGAGACCAAAGGGAGAGACAATTTCAGGAGGAAGGTATTGGTCATCAGTGCCAAATTATGGAAAGATGAAAGCCCAGAAGAAGTTTTTTGTTTTGATTTTAGGTGATCATTGGTAGCCTTGGTCAGGACAGTTTCTCCAGTGCAGAGAGGATAGTTTTTCTTGAATCTCTGGTCCAGCAAGGACAGTAGATTTCCCATTTTGGACAAAGTTGCCAGTTTTATATATTTCTAAAATCATTGAAATGGTTAAGAAGCCAATGTTCCGCATTCACATGAAGTTGCCAGCTGAACCAAGTAAAGTAGAGAAGATTTAATGTCTGGAGAAGAGAGGATATAATTCCCCCTAAATAGAAGAAGGTGCAGTGGAGGTACTGGAAAGTGAGATGTAGGGATGGGTGAGGCTTACATCTTCACTAGGTAGAACTAACATCATAGCAGAGCAAACATTAAGACACCAGCCCTAGTCACAGGAGGAAATATGAGATTCCTCTGCAGCTGGAGCTTCAAGCTGATAACAGAAAAAAGCTACATCTGCATACATAGAGAAGGGTATTTGGAAGTAAAAGCAGGAATAATCACTTTTTCATTTGCCTATCTTATTCCCAATTAGCAAAGGTAAGACTTTGATCTCTTCCCTACAATAGTTCAAAACCATGGAATAAAGATGATATAGGTCCTCTAGTTGCTGATGTTGACTTCTGCCATGATCCTGGCTGTTAAGTTTAAACTTAAATTAAATCTGAAAATTTCACTCTCATCAAAACCTGAAAGACTTGTGTGACTGGAAGACCTGGATGGCCAGGAAGTTTGGGCTTTGTTGAACTTGTGCTCTTGGCCTACGGTGGCCATGGTCATTAACTGGAGTGAAATAGTGTCTGTCTTTTTTTCTTTTTTTTTAACATGAACCATGAAAATGTATTGCGCTTTAATCTTTGAAGTAAATGTTCTGAAGACAGGAACACCTCTCGTTGATTGCCATGGAAAGCCATAATTTTAATTTTAAAGTGCCTTTTTACCCTGTCATAGCTTGTGCCCACTGCCCTCACCCCCAACAAGGGCAGGAATCAAGTCGATTAATAAACTGAAATGAGACAAAATAGTCTAAGACTGTTCTCTGGCTTCTTATTTTTAGGACTGGGTTAGAAAGAAACTTGTCCCTGGAGTTTGGGAGAATTAGTTCATGATACCCAATAGCATTAAACACTTAATTGGCTTCTGGTCTAATTCTGGGTGTCTGAGACAGATTCTATTTAATAATTTAGGCTCCATTATTTTAGGATTGAATTGAAACGACCTTTGACTATCTGGGGTATGTATTTCCTAGAAAATCCCTGTATCTCTGAGCTTCAAACGTTCATACTTGCCATACCATACCGTTTGGCTCATTTTGACAATAAAGCATAATTTTCATTTATCATATTCCCCTGCCATACCTGTCTTACTAGCATAAGTGGAAATATTCAAGTACCAAGTCACACAGTTTATTCCTCCTCTTAAGAAATTACTTTTTTATGGAAAAATCATATTAATTTAGAATAAAGAAAGGATTTGGGTTATAGAGAAGTTTTTGGGAAAAAATTCAGAGGAAATTCTACCAAGTTTTTATTTTGCCAAGAAATTAGTAACAAAGAGGATATATTTGTAGAAAACAGTTTTGTGTATTTCTAAAATCATTTAAATGATTATGAGACCAACATGCATATGAAATCACAATCTTAAAAAGATATATCTCCATTTTAAAGAATGCATTTCTTATCTGATTTGACGTGCATATAGATAAAAGCCCTTTAGTTTATATTTTGACATGTATGTCATATTATAATGATAAAAATAGGCTCTACAGACAAATAACTGAAATGATTAATAGGATTACTCAGTGGTAATACAAATGTTTCCTACCATTTGGTTTGATAGTATTCTTCCAAAAATTCAACTTAGCCAATAAATATTGTGTTTCTTCTATACAATAGATCCTGCTATTTATTATTGCGGCTTTGGGTGCAAACGAAACTGACACGGTCCCAGCCTTCAATAAGTATGCAGCTTAATGAGAAAGACAGACAATAAGTAAGTAATTATGAGTGTGACAGGTGCCATAAGAGGCAAAAAAATGATAGAATGAATAGTATTGTAGACTTATCCTGATTTGGGGGCCAGGTCTTCCTGGAGAAAGGGAGATTTAGACTTCTACTTGAAGAATGCCCAAGTGGGCATTATAGTTAGACTTGTTAGACTTGTCTTAGGTAAGTATATGGTCAGGAGGTGAGGAAGATGACTAGGGATGAGCCACAGACTGGAAAGAGTCCAGTACAACTGGGACATAGAATACAAATCAGAGTGGTGAAAGATGAAGCTCTGGGAGTAGAGGGGAGCCAGGTGTGAAGGACCATATAAACTGTGTCCAAGAGATTTGATTTCATCTAAAGCCTAAGGGGAGCAATTGTTGGGTTTTAAGCAGTGGACATTTATGATTATATTTGTGTTTTTACAAAATGTCTCTAGATAACAGAATGGAGAAGGGTCAGAGAAGAACAGGAGAGGAAGTTGCAATACTGGCTCATAGGCCCTGCAGTGGTCCTGACAAGGGAAGATGGCAGCTTGGATTAGGGCAGTGGCAGTGGGGATGTAGGAATGGGGACAGTTCTGACAGATAATTAAGCTACAGAAGCAACAAGTCTTGATGACTGATTGTGAGTGTGTGTGTGTGTGTGTGTGTGTGTGTGTGTGTTGTATAGCACCACTGAGAAAAAAGGAAGGAAATTCTCCTAAATTTATGGCTTGAGGATCTAGGTAGAAGGTAGTGATCTTTAGCACATATTACAGTATTGCTGATTGATTCCAGTGAGAATGAATTCCATCTTGTGTTATGGTATTGAATGATACAACCCACAGAAGTAAGCAAATTTAAAATATGTGTCATTGTATTATAATTCCCCAAATATTCTCATGTACAGTGTAGTACTTAAGGAACATTACTTCCCCATGATTTATTTTGTTCACATACCACTTTACATAAATTAAAATCATTTTTATTGAACTTCCCAGTTAATTACAGAGAATTGTATTCTTGCAGGGAGATAAAAGGTAAACAACAAACACACAATTTTAAACATAGTTGAAATTATTTAAATTACACATTCCTCTAAATGAATCTTGGGACCCTCTCGCAGAGAGCCTTTTCTATTCTCTTTCCTGACACTTCTCTTCAGCCTCTAGCGGGGGGAAGAGGCAGTCCTCTTCTCTCTGATCTCTCTGCTTTTTTCTCTAGGAAGCTTACCTTCGACATCATCCTCTTTTTCTCCCCAGTGCCACTCTCTTGTTCTGTCTCTTGTCTTCTTCCAAGTTAATGACCTTCCATGTGTTCAGGGCCCTCATGGCCTTTCCAGCTCGAGACTCTTTTGTACCACAAACCACCCAACACATCCAAAGCAGAATCCAGCCTCTGGTGCATTAGGATCAGTTTCCCTCCTGAGCCTCTGACTCTCCTGGATTCCATCTAAATCTCTTGGAGTCCTCAGACTCCTCTTCTGATAGAGTTAATGGAAGCTGGTAACATGAGTTGAGCACTTCCTAAATGACACTCTAAGCTCAGAATTTCTCATGCGTGATCTCCTCTGCTTGGCCCACCAACACCGTGCAGCTACTGTTGTGAGTAACCCTATTTCACAGGTGAAGAAACCGAGGTTTGGAATGTATACACAACACTTAGTGTCACACAGTTAACAAATGAGAAAATATGAACATTAAACAATGTTGTTCAGACTCTGAAAGCACCAAGTATATGCTCTCACCCACTCTGCTAAAAGGCCTTTTACCACTTAACTGGTCAGTTATCAAGTCATACTAATTTGTTTAGATATTTGGGGTGAACTCATCCTCCCATTGTCATTCCTGTAGTCCTGGGTCAGGTCTTCACACATCATCCTAGTATGAATGTAACAACCTTTTTGCTGGCCTGCCTAACCCGAGAATCCTTCTCTTGGAAGCATTTGGTATATTGATGCCTGAGTAGTTGTTTTAAATGATCACTTTTATTATTAATTTCTTAGATAATTTTTGAAATTTCTGTGTCCTGGATAGGCCACACTTCATACAATCTACAAAGTCTTCCACCCCCATTTCTATGTACAGTCTCCATCTACAAGACTACTTCTGCAAATTTCTCCATGCTAGAACTACCTTCTTTCCAAATTCCACTCTGTTCACTGGCAGCTGCTGACTAGATGGGCATCTGATCCAAGGATAGCCCATCTGCAGGCTCACAGGTGAAGGGGTGAATCCAAAGAATGGCTTGGAACCAACCTTCACTCTCAGGATTTGACTGGCCATGTGAGAGGAGTCAGCTCAGTGGAGGTAGGAGAATCTTCATAAAAAGATTCATCAGAGAATGTGACAAGGTTGTTATGAGAAAGAAGCACAATTAACTCTTGTCTCTTTAGAGCCCTGGAGCCTGAACCACACTCCAGTATGGCGATCTGGTTACTGTGAAGTCAGGTTGACTGTGGTTTCTATTCTCCGATGGTTCATGGGTTCTTTTGAGACCTTGTCCTGCATTGCCTTTATTTCTGTGTTTACTCCTAGAAAACAAACAACTTTATTACTTGAAGGAATTGAGTACGGTGGTGTTTATTTTTTCATAAAAGAGCCCAACATAGGATCTTTCCTTTTATTACGTTAAGTCACATAGTAATAATAATAACTACTGACAACTATTACACGTACCTCACATGCCAGGAGTGGTGCTAAATTCAAATACATTGTCTTGTTTAGTCCTCACAATCTTTTTTTTTTTAGTTATTTTTATTTTTTGGCTGCGTTGGGTTTTCGTTGCTGTGTGCGGGCTTTCTCTAATTGCGGCGAGTGGGGACTACTCTTCGTTGTGGTGCACAGACTTCTCATTGTGGTGGCTTCTCTTGCTGTGGAGCACGGGCTCTAGGCACGTGGGCTTCAGTAGTTGTGACATGAGGGCTCAGTAGTTGTGGCTCTTGGGCTTTAGAGCGCAGGCTCAGTAGTTGTGGCGCGTGGACTTAGTTGCTCCGTGGCATGTGGGATCGTCCCAGACCAGGGCTCGAATCCGTGTCCCCTGCATTGGCAGGTGGATTCTTAACCACTGCGCCACCAGGGAAGTCCCTCTCACAATCTTTTTAAGTGGGTTTTCTTAACCTTCATTAACAGATGAAGCAACTGAGGCACAGAGAGGTTTAATAATTGGTTCAAGGTCACACACCTAGTAAATGGCAGAGCTGGGATTTGAGCTCTTGTCTCTGTAATTCCATTAACCACAGTGTTACCATATTCTGTCACTCCTTCTTTATATGGTTTTAAGGACTCCACGATTTCCTGCATAAAACTTTGTGCTCACTTGTTCTTCTGTTCTTATGAAAATGATATCCTTGTTGTCCCACTAAAAATCAATTTTATTTTATTCACTGTTTTCTTGTTGTTGTTTTTTTTTAAGGAGTGCTGTTCATCCTTCCACCAAGATTATCTTCTGATCTCATCTAATTAAATCCTAAAATTCTTTGAGAATTCCGCCTCAATCCTCTTTAAAATTTTCTATATCTGTCCTACTTTTTCCACAGCAGGAACACACCATTTTACACTGTTGAATCTCCCATTCCATTAGGCAACACTACTTAAGTAAGTAAGTATTTTCTCCCCATTTAGGTTAATTTGGTATCTGGAGTCATGTCTCATCTTCTCTATTTCTATGAAAACACCTTTGCAGTGCCGAGATCATGGTAGACTTCACCACATCAAATACCTAATTTGCTGTTTGATTAAAAGAAAGTAAATATATTAAGTAATATGTATAAAATATATTTTGCATTTAGTTTTACCCTGAAAGATTTGGGAATAATGAGTCATTTCAATCAACCTTAAACAAAGTGATTTTTGTTACATGACAATTAAATGACTGTTTCTTTGTGTATCCAAAGAATGTATGTCAGTTTAGTTTTATTTCGAGTCTAGATAAAAAAGAAAAGATGATAGTGGACATCTTTGTCTTTGCTACCCAGCAACTATTCTCTCTCCTCTTGGTCATAAATCCACAATTGTCTTCTAATGAACAACACCCTCCTTTATTCTCAGTGCAGAAATCTTCACTTCTGGCTCCTGGCTCATTGGAACTGTAGTGCTCTGGTCACTGTGATTCAGGATTGGATAGAGACCCAATCAAGGAAAATGAAATGCAAGGAGACTTCCTGGAACCATTGACAGAAAGGCATGGCTTTTGTCTCCTTGATCTTATTAGTAATGAGAAGGATGTAAGCCAGAAGCTACGGAAGGCTACAGGAAGAGCCTGGAAATAAACCCTACAGAGAAACCAAGACCAGATGATCCTGAATCCATTCTTGATTCAACCATAATAAGAACCTGCTCTAGTCGCTTCTGATACCTGACTCAATAGAGTTCTTTTTTTAGCTTAAGTTAGTTTGAGCTGAGATTTCCGTCATATGTGATCATAGGAGTTCTGACTCACCTTCTTTTACCAAATAAGGAAGAGATTAAAATGTTCGTTGCCCATTCCTTCCAAAACAAAAAGTAAACTCCACACATTCCACTCACCCTGTAATATGTAGTTAGCCACTGTTTGCCCCCATTCTACCATAACCAGTTATTATCTAACTTTCATTATAAAAAGGATGAAGTAAGGTCTGTTAATAGGTAAACTATACAAACACCAAATCCTAATTCTGCTAATTGTACATCTTAAAGAATTTCTGTTTTGTTTTATTTAAGTCAAATATATACTCTAATTTTCCCTGCTCTGTGTGCTTTGTCTTAGTACAGATAGGTAGTATTTATCTTTTTTTAAATTTAATTTTTATTTTATGTTAGAGTATAGTTGATTTACAACGTTGTGTTAGTTTTGGGTGTACAGCAAAGTGATTCAGTTATACATATACATATATTCATTCTTTTTCAGATTCTTTTCCCATATAGGTTATTACAGATTACTGAGTATAGCTCCCTGTGCTACACAGTAGGTCCTTGTTGATTATCTGTTTTATATATAGTAGTGTATATATGTTAATGCCAAACTCTTAATTTATCCCTCCCCCCACCTTTTCCTTTTGGTAACCATAAGTTTGTTTTCTATGTCTGTGAGTCTATTTGTGTTTTGTAAATAAGTTCATTTGTATCATTTTTTAAAATACTCTACATATAAGTGATATCATATGATATTTGTCTGACTTACTTCACTTAGTATGATAATCTCTAGGTCCATCCATGTTGCTGCAAAGGGCATTATTTCATTCTTCTTTATGGCTGAGTAATATTTACAATAGCCATGACATGGAATCAACCTAAATGTCCATCGACATAGGAATGGATAAAGAAGATGTGGTATATATAGACAATGGAATATTACTCAGGTAGTATCGGTCTAAAATGAGAGTGTTAGGGTTAGGAATCTTGCTAATTCACCTGAAGTGAACAGGACTGTTTAGGCATGGCTCTATGCATAAGAGGTGCCCTACATATTCCTATACTGGCTGGATAAGTCCTCAAGGGTACACAGACCCAAACTCAGCAATACACATCAATTGAGTTTTGAAATAGAAACTTCTTCAATTTCTTTGTCATAAAATAATTGAAAGGTTTCTAGCTCAAATGTCTTGCTGCTTCATTTGGAAGTAAGCTGATACGGTCCTGCTCTCACAGAATTATCAACATGCATTACACTAGAATATTTATTAGCAGTTTTCGGTGAGCTGTAAATCACCGGGGAGGTCCAGGATTAGCAAGATATTAATGTTTAACTGCACAAGATTACCATTAGTTTTATCTTTCAAAGTATTATGGTTTATAAAGACAGTCACATAATTTCAGTTTAAATGTCCCTTAAGTCATCATTTTATTATAACAATCTTGCTGTTAACTGGAACTTTATAGAGAAAAAAACCGATTGAGAACTACAGGTGTTAGTCTGCTGTGATTATGATGAATACTGTATCATTCAGGAAACACTTTAGACTTGGTATTTTTATTGCGAGATCTAGTCTATGTGGAGAAAATTGCGTGTCTGTTAGAATGTTTTCAGCTGCAAGTAAAAGAATACCAAATTTAAAGTGACTTAAACAGTAAGGATTTATGGTCTAACAGAAAAAGAAGTCCCGAGTTGGCAGGCCTTGGGTTTTATCATCTGGCAGAGCAGTGTTAGGGTCCTTCCATCTTTGGTGATTTGGCTTTAGTTTTCAGGTGTGTCCTCTTGTGGCTACAAAATAATCTCCAGACAACAGGCATATCCTCATTCAACACATTCAAATGCAGAAAGAGGTCTTTTTTTTTTTTTTTTTTTAGGGATGAAAACCTTTCCCAGAAACCTCCAGCAGACTGGCAACAAGGTTCCCTTGACCAGCACTGGTTTATAAATCCATAACCAGGCTGGAAGGAAAGACCAGGAAGTAAGAATCTAGTATTTTCAGCATCTACAATGGGTAGAGAGCAAAGAAAATTAACAGACGAACCACCCATGTATACCCTGGCAGACAATTCTGCCATGTGATTACTTTGTAAAGAGGCAAAAATTTAGTAGCAGCAGCAGCTGTTGACCAAATGAAATAGTATATTAGAATCCCAAGTTAAATGAAGATTGATGGATTTGCCTTTGGGAGGGGTGGAAAGGAACTTTCCACTCAAATCCTTTCTTTTTCTTTTTTTTTTTTTTAAGCATCATCTTTTATCTAACATTGAGACTCTACCCAGAGGGCGAGTTGCTATGCTAAAGAAAACCCTTCCTGCTGCTGTCAATAAAGGCATCATTTTGCATTATAATGGATACTATGCTCTTAAATAAATGGGCATGCTTCCTTTTCATTCAGGGTAAAGTTTTCCCTTTGTGCTCTTGCTGTTGTCAAAGGCCTATGTGTGTTTTATAAATGGAGCTCTAGACTATTGTGCTGTGATGGAACATAATTATGTTGTTTGAAATGATTCCTGGACACGCTTCTCTTCCCAGTAGTTTTTTTGTTCTTAAACCTGAAAAGGTGAATAAACACACACACAACAAAACAAACACAAAATTCTAAAAAACAGGCAGGCCAAAGCCTGTTTAAATTTTATATATAAATATTGAATGTTTTCTTTCTCCTTTTATCTTTGTTCATCATTGAATGGTCTGTCTGCTTCTTTTGAACATTTTAAATTCAATTCAATTAACATTTACTGAGTTCCTAACATAGAGAAGTCATTATACTAAGCTCTGTAGGAACACTACTAAAATATACTTATTTGTAAAGAACTTATCATCTACAGATGAGACAGATCAATATGTAAATGAGTATAATGCAAGGTATCAGCCATTCACTTTTACCTGAAGTTTAAACACTTACTATGGAAATAACCAGTCAAGCCTCTGCAGGATCTGGGAAGGTTTTGTGGAGGGCTTGTCTACAGGTTTGCTTTTTAGGATGGACAAACAAGGTGAAATAAGACTCTGGTAGTCCAGACTGTGGGATCTAAATAAGAGGGAAGGTGCTTTAGGGTAGCGGTCCCCAACCTTTTTGGCACCAGGGACCAGCTTCGTGGAAGATAATTTTTCCATGGACCAGTGGTGGGGGGCTGGGGAGGGGATGATTCAGACTGTAATGCAAGCGATGGGGAGCGGCAGATAAAGCTTTGCTCGCTCGCTGCTCCCCTCCTGCTGTGCAGCCTGGTTCCTAACAGGCCGAGGACGGTACCAGTCTGTGGCCCGGGGGTTGGGGACCCTTGCTTTAAGGGTCTAGGAAATGTTGAGCAGTTGAATGCTTTGGACTATAGAGTCAAGTTGGCCTAAAGCAGACGAGGGACCTGAAAAGATGGAGTTGAACTAGACTGAAAGCCACAGAAAGGAGTATGGAAGCAACTGATTATTCCTGGTCAAGACATGAGCTCCTCTATGCTTTAGAATTTACATGCTTCTGTTTGTAAATCACTGACATGCTATGTTCTGGTCAACATTCTAAGTACTTCAGACATACTAACTCATATCATCCTCACCTATTAATTTCTTATTACTATAAGTTCTTTTTATATATCAAGAAATTTAGACACAGAGAGGTTATGCAACTTGCCCAAGGTCATACAACTTGCCCAAGGTCACACTCTTAACTACCACCTCTGTGGATGGGAAGAAAAACACAGCTATTCCTTCTTGGTACATATTATTATTTTCATATTTCTATTAAAATTAAAAAGGTCACACATCAAAGTAAATATATCTTATTTTTGAATTTGTCTGAAGGCTTACTGTGGCAAATTTACAATATAAGCTTCAATTCCTGTAATTCTCTGGACAGGAAGATATCTCATAGAAAAAGTAAAAAAAAATAATGCATTAATAATCATAAATCTTTCATCTGGAAGAAAGGAAGCCATTTAGGGTATTACAACATTTACAGTATTTATTATTTAAAACAAAAAGGAGAAGGCTTTATAACATTCATTTAGTAGATCCATGGGACATGGGAATTAAAAGGCACCTTGATCATCAGCTAGGCTAGTTTCAGACTGGCTGCCCTCAGATGTGATTTATTTGGCTTCCACAATGATTTTTTTCTCTGTTTTAATTGAATAACTTGTCAATTTCAAAAACATTAGGAAATTTAACCTAAAAGTATACATTTCCAGCATCTCATAAAAAGTGGAATACAGGGCAACAGCAAACCTACATTCCTATGATAATAATCAAGTAGAGCTGAGTAGAGCCTGGTTAGTTCAGGTTGGTCCTGTACAGCCTGGTTAGTCGCAGACAGTGCATTACTTTTATATTGCTGCAGAACAAATGATACCCATTTATTAGCTCATAGGTCAGTAGGTCAAAAATGCATCAGCATGAGTGGTTTTCCTGCTAAGGGTTTCACAAAGCCACACTCGAGGGATAATTAGTCACATGACTTCACTGTGTAATGGTTTAAAGCTAATCCCAATTTATTTATTTACACAGTGATGGGAATATTCTTGCCAGTCTTCCTTTCATACTCAAGGCAGTTGACTTAATTTTTACTTTGGATATTACCTTCATGATTCCCATTTTCTATACCAACTCCATATTGACTGACATTCACCATTCTTCTGTATGTTCATAACTTCAGCTTGGTTATAATCGAGTTTATAAGCCTGAAAGAATTTCTGTTTCTTTTGTGTGACTTTGCTTATCTCTGCTTGATCACCTCTGAGTGTATTTGATAATGGGGTTCCCCAGTATGATCTGTTTCCCTTATTTTCAAACTTGTTTGATTCATCTCATTTAAACATCCACTAATTGACAACAGCAGGTGTTGTTTGGATAATAAGGACAATGTTCATACATTCAATTTTTTTTGACAGCATGTTTCTCTATAAATGTAAGCAAATTGCTACTACAAGTCATGCAAAGCACTTGCCAATTATAAAAATTTGTCCATTTGTGAATATTTGTTTTAAGTTTCTTTCATTTTTCCCTTCACAATTTATTTCCATTTGGCACAGATGTTTTGTAAAGAATCACAGGAGTTCCTGAAGTTTTTGCAAAGAAGATGCAGTTGAGGTCTATATCATCAAACATTCATTGACTGCTGAAAATATAATCATGAGACTCAATCAGTAAATTTCATTAAAAACCATACAGATAAAACAATTTGACTAACTCTACTTTGAGCTCCAGAGAAAAAGAACATCTATTAAAAAAAAAAAAAAAAAACCTACCAACTATGAATAAAGTATCTTGTCTTTATTCTTGTCTTTTTATATGATTGTCTCTAAGTTGTGGTTATTCATTCTGGGAAAATCTGTAGTTTGATTCTAAATGAGCAGATAAATTATTTTAAGTATGATAGAAACTTTGGGAATTTAAAAATGTATTATTTGCTTTTTAAATTTCTCCTTTTATAATGGCTAAAGGAAGAGAACAAAAAAATGATTTCTCCATATTCTTGCAAAAGCTGTGATACAGTCTTACACTTACTTTCTTTGGTATTCTGATGTGATTATTCAACTTCTTATATATGCTGAGGTGACAAAGGAATCTTTAGAGGATCATACTGTGATCCACATAAGCTTCCATTTTCTTTGAGCTTAAAAATTAGGCAAATTCTCTTGTTGGTTTTAGCCTAAGATGAATATGTATAAAGGATCTCATTTTTGCAGAAAATTAAAAGGTCAGAACAATAAATCAAAGAACCACTCCTAAAGTTAAACATAATGCATATTATTCTCCCAGAAATGTAAAAAGGTGTCTTTTTCCAGCCATTGTGATTGATTTGAATAATCTCAAAAATAAATATTACAGCTAAATGGAATAATACTAACATTGAAATTCAGCATTCAAGATCAGACATCTTCATTAGCTCCCTCAACATGCATTTATTGGGTTTTTCCACTGTGTAAAGGCCAGAGAGACACAGAGGGTAATAAAGAACCGTACTCCAATGTATTGCATGTCACCCCACATAAGAAGCACAGAATCTACGGAAATAAACATAATTCAGTTGCAATGCAAGTCAAAAAGAGGAAACAAATAACATATTTATACCTCTCATTTTTAGCAAATGAGAGGTACAAATAATAAACATCATAAATGATCATAGGAGTGAAGACACTTTTTGAAGGTATTCGAGCTTAGGTAAAAGTCACAGGTCAGCAGCCGTGACAGTCATTTTTAAGGGGCATCATAACTACAGAAACTGCATCTGACACAGTGCCATGAGGGTTCCTTAAGCAGGGTTCCTTCAGGCAGTCAGAAAAGTCACAGCTCATTCTGTAAGAAATAAGAAAACTTGTTTCTTCCCAGATCCATCCAAGCTGGGCAATGAGTAACAATTTGTTTTGTCATTTTACAATAAAAGACACCTTGGAAGTGTGTAATTTTGAGAACATTGAGTGGGGTATGTGCTCTGATCATTTGTTTGATGAACTGCTATTTCAGGCAACAGGAAAGAGTTGAATTTAGTACATATATATATGTTTTCTTAGGTCACTCTCAAAAACTTCTGGTTGACAGAAAAGAGTTGCCTAACAAGTTCCATTTTGGCAAAAATTGGGTGGTAATAGTAGGACAGAGGGAAAACTCTTACATAAGATGTTCATTATATTGAAATATATGAAATTGCCTATGTAGACCATCCATATTCAACCTCAAACATGGCAAATTAAAATTTAGCAACCTAGTAGACAGAACTTTTATTTTATTTTTGGCTGAAACCCCTCAGGCCAGGAATAATGGAATCAATGTCAAGTATGCCAAAAGTTTCAAAGAAAGTTGCTACACCTTTAACCAGGATGTGGTGAGATGATTAAATTGATTGTGTCATATTAGTGATCACTCACCTCCAACCACAAAAGCTTAGAGGTAGAAAATGAATGAGGGAAATTTTCTTTAGAGAGAGTATGGGCCAGCTGTGTGTTCTCCCTTCTATTGGGGTAGGAAGAGAACTGATTCCTTCCAGACCTTATGTCACATGAGAAGAGTCTTAGGTGGACCTCCCAACACACCCATCAGGGGAGAGCCTGAGGGGAGCCATCTTAGAAGGAAATCCATGCAACACAATTCTGGGTGACATAGCCCAGAAAGGGCCTGACAGCCCATGGGTTCTGAGGCTGGGAATGATGCAGGCACCCTGTGCATTACCAGTATTCTAGTAGGAGATGGTAGAGAGGGACTCTCAAAGACCCCCATAACAACAATTAGGAAAAATTCAGCTTGGAACATGTGCCAGTGTCATAGGACAGGGACATGATTTCACAAGTTATTTGACACTGCCTTGTCTCTCTAACCTCCTCTCCCCTTGGATCCTACCCCAGAGAAGTCATCTGTTTGAATTTGTCGTGTATGACACAATGCGAAAGCACAATAATAGCACAATATGCATCAATAATTGGCTTTCCAAATAGCTCTTATATTGTTTTCTCTGTATGCAGAATAGATATCTACCTAGGATGCTGAGAGAGAGAGTGTGTGTGTGTGTGTGTGTGTGTGTGTGTGTGTGTATGCACGCAGATAGAAACACAAGCACACAAGGTTTTAAATTTCAAACAGGGCTTCCCTGGTGGTGCAGTGGTTAAGAATCCGCCTGCCAAAGCAGGGGACATGGGTTCGAGCCCTGGTCAGGGAAGATCCCACATGCTGTGGAGCAAATAAGCCTGTGTGCCACAACTACTGAGCCTGTGCTCTAGAGCCTGCGAGCCACAACTACTGAAGCCTGCGTGCTGCAACTACTGAAGCCCATGTGCCTAGAGCCCATGCTCAGCAACAAGAGAAGCCACCGCAGTGAGAAGCCCGTGCACCGCAACGAAGAGTAGCCCCCGCTCGCCGGAACTAGAGGAAGCCCGCGCACGGCAACGAAGGCCCAACGCAGCCAAAAATAAAATAAATAAACTTTAAAAAAATTAAAAAATAAAATTTCAAACAGAATTTTGCTACTGGCGTATATAGAAGCTGTCTTCACATAGGAATAAATGTTTCTGTAAGACAGGAATTGGATTGCCTTGTCTAGAGTTTTCTATCACCATCTCTTACTTTCACTCTTGCTTTCATTTCTGTTCTTTTTCTCTCCCTCTCTCACTATTGCTCTTTTATTTTTCTATTTGTTTACTGAGCCACTTATTAGGTGACCCCTTCCTTTGGGAGGTTTAGGCTCCGAGCTGTTGATCACCCACTGCCTCGCCTGCCACTGCTCTGGCCATGCTGTTAGGTTTCTAACAGATGTCCCAGCCTTGCTTGGGTTTGCTCCTTCTTCACCTTTTCCCTGGGAATTCCTACTCCTCCCACTAAACAACTCCCTCCCCATCTCCTATTTCCTCCATGATCTTTGGAGGGAAGAGTTCTTACCTGCACAGGAACTCTTTATCTTTTCAGAAAGCTTTGCTGGACTTAAGTAAAACAAAATACTCATTAATTGAGATGACATTTTGGAATGGCCCAAGGAATATCCAGTAGATAGAAAATAAAGGTAACATTTACAAGGCTTCTGAATGTATATAGGTTCCATAACAATACAGTTCCACATGAGAAACATAAAATGATTTCACCTGTTGAGATATGACAGTGATACCTCATATGAGTTCTTTGACCTTCACTTCTGATTTATTTATTCATCTGACTGATTCTTCACATAACATTTAATTTCACCTTCCCTGTGATTCTTAGTTGCCATGACTGCAACACATCTGAAAATCGTCTATGCTGAAGTCAGTCCACTAAAAATAGTCATAGAAGACACATACACACAAACACACACATACAAACACACACACAACAAATAGCCTAGAAATTCAGGAGAATATGGTTTCACGGCTGGAAGCCCAGTTTATTTACCGGGAAAAAGGCAAGGGCATAAACAACTACTTTTATGAAGAAAATGATCTTAACAGAAGATATCTTTAAAGTGTCATTCCCCAATTTTTCTTACATAATGCCTGTAGAAGATGATAATTTTGTCCCTGTTCACTCATGCACGTGGAAAAGACTGCTCCGGAAGCATCTGCACCTCAGCACATCTGTAACTCATTCCCAGCACTCAGGTTTGGAGGTTCTGCTTCAGGGATTTTTGCCAGGCTGTCTTCATTTAAGGTTTTTATAAGTGATCAGGAAGATGAAGTGCCCAGTAAAATCTTCAAGTTCACAGATGACACTAAGCTTCTCTGGGTAATTAAATGTCAAGCTGATAAGGATAAACTGCAGAAAAATCTTTCCTGCTTGTGTGTGAGGTCAGGACACAAAGATGGACTTCACCGTGGATGTGTGAATGTTGTAGAATAAGAAAAAATAATACAAACCAAATTTTATATGATGATAACCCTTGAGCATCAATGATGACCCAGGATAAAGATTTGAGAGTTATTACTATCTTCTCCTCCTGGACTTCTACCTGAAGTTTGTGGTGACAAAAAACAGTTTTCACAATTCTGTGAATCATCAGAGGAGGCCATGCAAATGACACAGAAGCATCAGTAGCAATTCAAACACTTTTATACATGTTATTTTGTTTAGTCCTCAAAACAAATCACACAGTTATTATTGTGTGATAATTTTTAATGCCTTTTGCAAATGAGGAAACTGAGGCTCAGTAAGTGATTGGCTCTTATACCAAGGCACAGGCTTCTGCAATTGGCTCTGGATGTTACCTCTAAAGAAAATGAAAGTGAAAAATGTTCAGAAATGGACTTTTCAAATAAGGATTGGGGAATCAGAGGGAAGAACTGAAGAAAGAAAGAGATTTCTATAGAAGCACATATTTTAAAAATAAGGAAGCTTTGATATGGAAAAATGGCTTGAGTACTGAATGTAATATGGCTTGAATGAAGTTTTAGAATTCTAGATATAACTAGGAAAAGGTATGATGCTTAAACATTGTATATAGTTTGCTAAGGCTGCCATAACAAAGCACCCAAACCGGGTGGCTTAAATGACAGAAATGTTCTGTCTCGTAATTCTGGAGGCTAAAGTCCAAGATCAAGGTGTCAACAGGGTTGATTTCTTCCAAGGGCTATGAGGGAAGGATCTCTTTCAGGCCTCCTCCTCCTATGTGTCTTCACATTTTCTGCCCTCTGTGCATGCCTGTCTCTCTATCCAAATTTCATTTTTATATGAGAACACCAGTCATATTGGATTAGGGCCCACCCTCACACCTCATCTTATTTCTGTCTGCAATGACCCCATTTCCAAATAAGGTTGTGTTTGGAGATACAGGGAGTTAGGTTTAATATACAGATTTTCGGGGGACACAATTCAACCCATAGCAATTGGCAAGGAAGCACTGCACAGTGGGTGGTACATTTATGAAAGTTATTGCTCTGAATAAGTACAAGACCTAAAGACTTTATACGTCAGATGAAAAACAGAGCATCGAGAAAGCATCAAGCCAATAAAGAGCTGTGGGTGGTGGTGGGAGGGGAGATGGTGACAGAATCTTAGCATCATAATATTGGAGACTTGTGGGAAGCCACAGACATCACTGTGTTTTTACACAGCTGCACGGCATCTAGAAGGAAGGGTCTGCTCTCCTTGCCCAACAAAAACATAACCAATTGATTTCACCGAATAGGGCATTTGCATTGCTATTTATTTATGCCAGATTTTTTTCATCCCAGAAAAAATTAAACCCCAAATATTTTAAAATACGGTTTACCAAAAACCCAAATAATCCCAACTCTTTAAATATATAATGAAAACTTCAGGTTTGGTTTTCTCTTTCAGATTAAAATCAAAACAAAAACAGTTTAGACATGTGTATACTAGATATATTAATACAGTTTTTAAAATGAAACTCAACCACATTTCTCCATGAAACTGAAGAAGCACTGCAATTAAAGTTTATTTTATTCAGGGTGCATCTAACCCTATGTCATAATGTCACACGTTATATATGTCACAATGGACTAAGAGATATCTTAAGGTAGGTAATGTAATAATCTTTAGAAATAAAGGAAATAAGACATGAAATGATAAAGAAAGGTAAAAATAACATTTCATTTATTTGTTATTGTATCCATCCTCTCAAGGCAATATCTTTACTTAAAAATGACCTTTAATATAGTCTTAATCATCATGATACCTTGTGCACGGGCTTCCACTAGGACTGTTTTTTAAGATTATTGTCCATGAACCTATGGCGTTTACAGTGTATCCACAGTTATTTTCAGTGTATACTGATCTTCTGAGTCCACAGCTGAATACATTTGGTCATTGCCTTCTTTAGCCTTACATCTCTTGGCTGGTCCCCGGAGAGCCTGGTAGCTGGGAGTTGATTGACAGCTTTGACATTACCAGGCAAACTTCACCAGCACCTGGGAAGTGGTGATATGCAAAGGAATTCTCAGTTTTCAAATGTAAACATCCTTGGGCTTCTTTTGCTACGTGCAGCAGGTAGAAAACTGAAATTGTGGACCCTAGTTTGCAGTGTCTTCCGAAATAGGAGGGATGACTTGAGCCCATGCACTGAATGGTATTGATATTTGGTTTAGAATATCTGAATCTAAGTGTGTGAAATAGAGAGGACTGAACTGGGCAAGTAGCAGTGCCATCATCAAGGGTCAAGGTGGAATGGGCTCTATCCCCAAGATAAGAAAATAGGAGATTTTTCCCTTTGGACATCTAAAGCAGAGGTCCCCATCCCCCAGGCCATGGTCCAGTACTGGAACCGGACCACACAGCGGAGGTGAGCGGCGAGCGAGCGAGCAAAGCTTCATCTGTATTTACAACCGTTCCCCATCGCTCGTGTTACTGCCTGAGCTCCGCCTTCTGTCAGATCAGCGGCGGCATTAGATTCTCATAGGAGCGCGAACCCTACTGTGAACTGCGCATGCGAGGGATCTAGGTTGTGCGCTCCTCATGAGAATCTAATGCCTGATGATCTGAGGTGGAGCTGAGGCGGTGATGCTAGCGCTGGGGAGCGGCTGCAAATACAGATTATCATTAGAGAGAGGTTTGACTGCACAGAGACCATAGTAAATCAACTGCTTGCAGACTCATATCAAAACCCTGTCGATGAGTGGCAAGTGAAAACAAGCTCAGGGATCCCACTGATTCTGCATTATGGTGAGTTGTATAATTATTTCAGTATATAGTACAATGTAATAATAATAGAAATAAAGTGCACAATAAATGTAACAACTCAAATCTTCCCAAAACCATTCCCCCCTCCCAGTCCACGGAAAAATTGTCTTCCACGAAACTGGTCCCTGGTGCCAGAAAGATTGGGGACCGCTGTTCTAAAGGAAGAAACTTTTTGAAACTCTTTGAAAGAGCCCATGAAATGCTATTGTTATTTTTTAAGATATGATTAAATTGTATTCCATAAAATTGGAATTTAGAAAGAATAAAACAATATTCTTTATTGTCACAATATATTGTTACCAATATGTACACTATCCAAACACAACTAGTTAACATTTTGATCAGTTTCTTTCCAGGCTGTGTGTGTGTGTATATGTTTGTGATTATGTGTTTCTCAATAGTCTAATTGAATTATCTAAATTTTTTAAATCTTGATTTTCTATCAAGTACCTAGTATCTTTTAATGTTCACATTGTATATATAAACATCTCTGAGTACTTTTTAAATGTTGATATTTGCCAAGATTCTGTTTTTGACTCTTTTTTTTTCTACTTCCTATAATCTCCTGAGTCGTTCTCAATTCTTTTGTCAGAACAGCTAACACCTAAACACTTACAAGTCATAAATCTATATTTCATGTTTCAAACTCACAAATATAACAACCATTTAGCTGTTCATTAATGAATTCTTTCATTCATAATTAACGAGTTAATTAATTCATTAAGATCTTAGTATGTGTTGGCTGGTGTTCTGAGTACTGGGGGTTTAATCTGGAAAATGGTGGTTGGATATGATGGAAGATGGTGAGAATTGAAGCAAGGGTTGGATAGGCATGAAGGCATGAACCATTTTGAAGGTTCTAAAATAAAAATGTCGACATTTGGACATTTATTCCCAGTATATATTATGTACCTCTATTAACATAGGGGTGGCACTCTGCTTACAACAATCATCAGAGGTGTAGTTAATCAGTTATTGGAGTGATTATTTTGTTTGGTGTCTGTATCAGTTTTCGACTGTATCTGTGACAAATTACCACACACTTAGTGGCTTAAAACAACTCAGAATTCCTATCTTATAGTTCTGTAGATCAGAAGTCTGGTGTGAACCTCACTGAGCTAAGATCGAGGTGTTGACAGGGTGCCTTCCTTTCTGCATGTTCTAGGGGAGAACCCATTTCCTTGCTTTTTCCTCTGCTAGAGCTGCCTGCTTTCCTTGGCTCCTGGTTTCTTTCCTCAGTCTTCAAAGCTACAACATGGGCCAAGTCCCTTTCTCACTGCCTTCTCTCTGGTTGTCTTTTTCACTGTTAAGTACCTTTGTGATTACGTTGGGACCACCCAGATAATCCAGGATAATGTCCTTATTTTAAGGTCAGCTGATTGGCAACCTTAATTCTATCTACTGCCTTAATTCTCCTTTGCCATGTAATATTTATAGGTTCTGGGGAGTAGAATGTGGACATCTTTGGGGGGCCATTATTCTTTTCACCACAGTGTTTATCTCCCTCCCCCAGCCTGTAAATTTCATGTAGGAGATTCTGTACCCACTCTTCCCTTCTTTCTTAATAACAGAACTTGGTTTTATTCAGTGTGGCAATTTCCCAGCTAACAAAATTCAGTTATCTTGGCCTTCACTGTAGTACAGAGGCTTAATGTGGCACTGTTATGATGAATGAGTTATAAGGTGGAAGTCTGCTGAGTATTTCCTGCAGAGATTTTGCTTTCCTGATAAGAAGTGTCACCCCTTTTTCCCTGTACCCCTGCTTTAAAGCCTATAGAACAGTCATCTTATGGCCAAGAATGACAGGAATGAATACACAAGGCTCCTGCATTAAGAATGAGAAGTAAAAATATGGAAAGAACCATGGAAACACTGATGACACTGTTTAGCTGACACTGTATCAGTCCAAGGCTTGCCTCTTCTGAACTTTTTGTACTTGAGAAGAAATTTTCTTTACACACTTAAACTAGTATAGTAGGGTTTTTAATAGCCTACATGAGAGCAGGTGCCTTTTCTATCTTGTTTACTCCTGTACTTCCAAAGCCCAGGGCTGAGCAGAATATCTGTTAGGAACTCAATAAATGTTTCTTAAATTTCTGTTGAGATTTTGACTTTTGATCTGTATTTAATGGATAAGTGGGTATTAACTAGTTCAAGAAGGAAGGGTGAGTAGATCATCTAAAACAAAGAGTATTTGTTAAGGTCCTAAAGTGGGAGTGAGCTTGTATGTGGGAAAGTAATAGAAAGTGGTATGACTGCAAAATAATAGGGAAGGAGAGAAGGTTGCTAGATGAGCCCTGTGAGATCAGTAGGCATAGGGTCACCATAGACCATGTTAATATATATATATATATATTTAATTCTAAGAGCATTAATCACAGATTGACAGATTTTAGTTGAGGTTATCATATTTGTGTTTTTGAAGGCTCTTTTAGGCTGCTGTGTGAAGAAAGGCAGTTGAATGCTTTGAGAGAGATTAGGAGGGTATGGAAATTGTCTAAGTGAGAGATGACGACAGCCTGATGATCCTAGAAATGGAGAGAAATGGATGGATTGGAAAGACATTAGGAGGTTAGATTGACAGGAGCCTAGATTGGATGTGAGGGCAGGAGGGAAGGCTCTGGGTTAGGTCTTAGGTGTCTGATAGTGTGTGTGTTGCAGGGAGATTGTGCAGTTTTTGCTGCTGCAGCAACATCCTGCCATTACTCTGTTGAAGATACCTTACTCAGGATTTTTTGTTGAATGTTTACTATGTAGCAATTTGGTAAATGCAAGACTAGAAGATAAACCTATATTTGAATACTTCAGAGCCTAGGATGACGTATGAGTTGGGGCTGGTGGCTGTTGATAATGCAGAGCTCAGTTTCGAGTTAGGGCTGCGAAAGGCTTTGCAACCCACCTTAAGGAATTTTTTATTTAGTTTTTTACATGTTCTTATTGAAGGCCTTGTTTCAGGAGTTGTGGACACGAAGATGAATAGCCTGCTCTCAATGAGCCCAGAATCTAGTGCCGAACTTTTTCGTGTGATGCATGAATGGGTCACAGGTAAGCTGAGCTAGAGACCACTCCCCCAGCTTTCAGGGAACCCAAGCGCCTCCACTTACACCAGTGTGGGGTGCACAGGTATGATTTTCTATGTGTGCTCTGTGGAAAATTTTTAGGTTGTACTAGTCTTGGAGACAAGTTAGACACATAAATAAGGGTAATAAGAATAACAACAATATAATGTAATTATGTGACAAAAGATTATAAAGTAATAATTTTAAAAATTGCTGTAATATAATGATGTAATAAGAGAATATAAAGTAATAATAAAAACTTGCTGGGGAGATGGTTTGGGTGACATTTTCAAAGCAAGCATTCTCCAGGAAGCTGGCAGAATTGGTACCCATCATTTTGGAGGCTTCAAGCCTGAAAATTCTGGTAGAGTTTCAACTATAAAATTTCTCATTTGTTTCTTCAGTAACTACCTACTTTTTCAGGCAAAATGACATGAAGAATCTTCCATCCTATTTTATCAGCTGATGAATTTTGAAAATATAGTACCTAGAGAATGGATGGCAGTGTAATGATTTGTCTCTGTACTATTTTCCCCTCTGGGTAAGAAATGGGTATGGAGACGTGATGTAGCTTCTTATTAGGTTGAACTTGGGTGTTTCCTGAAGTGATATCATACTCATTCAATTATTTACTCCCCTCAGCTTATGAAAGTTTAAGTTATAGCTCTCTGAGAGCTTCCAGTACTTTTTAATCAAAGAATCATCCTTTTATAGCTCCTAAAACTGAATGTTTGCCTGTTAAAAAAATTATTTTGCACCACAGATTTGCTGTACATATCAAATAACATTGTTTTAAATTTTTTGGTACATAAGCACTTCATTAAATCTGTATGATTGTATTGTTTTGCCTCTCTTTTTGTTCAAGGAAGCATTTGGAAGGTCAAATAAAACGGCCATTTGTTAAACCCAACTTCCATCGCAACCATCCTATGAAACTTTCAATAGATTCCAAGAGGTTTTAAATCGTGATTTGGAGTTGAATTCAAATAGATAAGGGAATCTCTTGGAGTGTTTGCAACAACTGAACTTGAAACTGGATCTAGAAACTCATTGGGTTTACTGAATCACTAAATGTGAAAATAAATGTGAAGCTATTTACAACATAATTAATAACATCCAGCTACGTTGAGCTGCTCTCAAACCCCTCCAAATCTGTTGAGTCAGCAGTTTGAAACAATGTCAAAATCTGTTACTACCTTTTCCAGTGCCACAGATATATTATTACCCCGGTGAGACTTTAATAATGAGGGTTCAGCCTGGGCCTCAAAGCCTGTGTCTGAGTGCCCCCCACCTCCCGCCCTTCCTCGGGGTACTTAAATCACAAATGGAGATTTTCTAGACTTTTAGTGTTGAGCACAAAAACCATTCTTCCGTTTCCCAAATGTACCATGTAGGCTCTTCTACACAATCACTATGATAGAACTGCTAACCACATCAGCCCACTGTTATAATCAAGCTTTTTGTCATAAGAGTGTTTTAAAACCATCTTGACAAATGCTTATAATTATAATAGTTATCATATGGAGCACTCAGTATCCTCAAAGGGATTTAAGTATATGATAGAATATTCCTTTTAACAGAGTTTATCAGCCAGCAGATTTCCATTCTTATATATGGAAAGTGCATTTTAGATACATAAAACCACAATAAATGAGCTCTTAACTATGTCAACCGCTGTAGTAATCAAGCCCCTTTCTTTCCGAAGTATTTAAGCTATCTCATTAAGTATACTTCTAGAGGATATAATGACATTCCTCCACATAAGCAAGGAGAATGTCTTGCGTTTATATCCTTTCATATTAGACTCCAGAGTTCTAGAAGTTTGGTCACTGGGATAATTAGGCCGTCAGTCCTCCTCAGCCCCATTTGCCTACCTGTCAACTCGAATGGCTGGAGAAGATAATTTGCCAAACTGAGAAGGTTGCTTGAGGCTGGAGGGAAGTGTAGCACAAAGTAAGCAAATTTACAACATGTCACCTTTAAAGGTTCTGAGGCATAATTTATGAGCTCTCGAAGCTAATGTCAGTGGCATGGCCCAGAAACATGGGCCTTTCTTATGTAAGTCCTAAAACATTTATCTGATGATTTAAAAATATGGCAAAGCTTGACCAGAATGTTCCATGAAGACTCTCAAGCAGTTTTCGAGGAAGACAGGGCATGCAGTGTGCAAGCACTGTTTAGCTTCTGGCCTGGGCGTATTGCAGGTTACATATCGGATGTTGGTCCAGCTTATCTTCCAGCTGAATTTCAGAGTTTGGGGGTCTAAGGCTGTCTTTCATATCTTCTGATTCTTCCACTGACATTTACTATAGCAGGTAATAAATGCGAGTTGTGATCGAAAGAATGAGACATCTGTGTTTTGTAGAATCAGACATTACTTTTTTGCTTTATTTTGACTTGTCGGTCTTTTACTTCAAACTCCACTAGAGATCTCTTTCGTATATATATATAGATCCATGACGAGCGATGGAGTAAAACACTTTAAAAAGCCAAAATAAAGCAATAAAGTAATAATGATTATATACATCCATACATTATATGTATATACTACATGTATTTATATATTATATGTCATACGTGTATATGTATGTATGTATGTACACACACATATATTAAAGGAATGGCTATACAGGCTTAAACAATAAAAGCAAATTTTAAAGTGCCTGTTCATCTTCATTCTCAATGAAATATAAAATAATTATGAATAGTGAGAGAAGGATGAATGTGTCTTTTTTGTAGTCATCTTTTCATTGTGATGCTCTCGCACTCAAAAATCAATGTTACACGACTAAACTTATGATGTAGTTCCAGTAGAATGCAAGTCCTGTAAAGAGAACTGCCCCCTCACATCGAGTCTGTTACCTTCTTCGTGTGTGCCTTTCAGGGAGTGCGCTTATTTACTGCAAACAGCAGTGGCACAGCCATAAATCCGTATGACTGCTTTGCTTTTCACAATCTGGGAAAATGGCAAAATCAAAGCCAAATGAATTGGGTGGTACTGAGATGCTGATGGTATTTGTAAAGGGCACAAGCATATTTTGTTGTGCTGAGTAATGTGTGGGCAGTTATCTGGTGTCAGGCCTGCTGGAAGACTGATGTCTTTTCATTGAGAGCAGTTTTTATCCTAGGGGAACAATCAACTTGAGAAAATCAAAAGCCTCACGCAAGTGGAAGCCGCTTCTCTTGAATCTGATGAGGTGTGACGTCACTGTAGGCTGGGTCAGCATTTCTTCTCCTTACTATATGGAATAGTCCATGCAGTTTTCTTTCTATATAAACACATTAAAATAGTCCAGTGTGCACTTTTAAGTTCTTATTTTTGCTATGAGCTGCCTCTGGGTGGAACACTCTGTGGTCTTTCTTGTCTGATTGCTCTGGGCACATCAGCCGACAGCTTTCTCAAAACGTAACAGAAGCCTGCTCTTTCGGGTATCTAGAGGCGTAGATACTGGGGAGATGAGTCTCCAGATCCTCAGCACATGTCAATTTGATGTCCCTGCCAGGTCTTAAGTCCACGTTGTCATCCCTAAGCAGAGTCCAAGGACAAGAGTCCTCAGTGTATCTTCGATTTGTTTCTTGGCCCCAAGACTCTGCTACACCTGTGTACTTTCATTAGGTTCATTTCACAGAATTAAATTCCTCCTTGTAACACTCAGGCTCTTAACTGTCAGGGCTGCCCTAGAACTGAGAGCCAAGTGTCCTGTGACCATGCTGCTTGGAGGGAAACAGACAAAATGATGTTAAGAAATTGCGTGGCTCCGTGTTATTTGGCGTCAGCACCTTACTGTGATCAGAACTGAAAAGTGTGTCAGCGTTTGCCCTCATTCTGCTGCGCGGCATAATGTTTCTGACAAGCAATGCTTCATCACAGAAACAGATTTGAGAAGGACTTGTGTAGTACACTGTACATCCATAAATCAAAGAGCAGGGCTGCCCAGGTCCTCCTATTTAGAAATAACTGAAATTGAAAGTGAAATGCCTAGTAATGAACACTTAGCTGAAAAGGTTAGCAACTGGGACAGGGAGTGGGAGATGAGAGAACGAGGACTGGGTGATGTATTAAATTGACAAAATCCCGAATTTTGCAACTTTAACACAATTTCCCTTTGTTCTGCCCTCAGTAGAGATGGAGAACAGCTGGTTGGTACCACCTGTGTAAGAATCCATCATATTCTTGAATACCATTAATAAATTTTCCCACAGCCTTTTCGGCCTTAGAAAAAGACCAATTCCTTTTATCTTTCCAAAGTGGTAAATCATGGCCCCAGTCCAGGAATTCAGAATGTTTCTGAGGATGGTTTGTTTCTCAGGCTAGAGCCCAGAACAGAAACTTTCTCAACTAAATGGTAGGGTGGGTGGGATTGGGGATCTACAGTCTGGATGGACGTGGAAATGACAAAGACAGGAATTCCAGCTATGCTGTTAGGCCTTGTAGGGAACTAAGAAAACCCAATCCATTGAACCTCATCAGAAGAACAGGAATGCTAGTGTCTACCCAGGCTTTTGGGGGATGGGTACTGAAAGGCTATTAAGATCCAAAGCCACTCTGGGTGGATTATCAGGTAGCCTTTCCAGCAGCTGAGTTTGGGAATCCTTTATGTTTCTATGCCATTAATATTATACAGCTATTAACATAATTTGTCTACTTTTATCTGCAGCTGCTTCTGTGATTCACCGAACAAATGTTTTTTCATTTGCTACTAGTAAAATTTCCAAAGTGTTTGTGATTGACCAGATAAAATTTTGTAGACCATTGATCAGATTACATGTTGAGTATCCTTTCGTCAGATGTTCATCCTGGGTCCAATCGGTAATGAGGGTCACACGGTACAGAACATCTCCGCCAATAACTGGGGCTTCTTAGGGCTCCTTTTGCAGAGTGGGACTGACAGCTAGCCAGGAACTTAGTTAAGCCAGTCTAATAGGGTTGGCATAGATGGTTAAAAGTGGGGGGAGAACACTTTTCTCTGTTGCCTTTCCTTCTAAAAGACAACTTAAACTTCTCTGGATCAATGGCTATCTCACAACTAAACAAATGTCAAATGCTAGGAACTGGGAGTTTGGGTTATTTGTATCTCTATACTTGAATTGCATCTTCTCACCTTAATGACCTCTGTGAATTCTGAGCATTTGAGTTTTTCCCGTTGTTAAGCTTCTCAGTTTCTTACACGGCATTTGATCTATTTCAGTTTTCTCTGTCTTCTGGGATCTATTTCAGAAATTTGTGTTTTCCTAAAAAAATCTTCCACTCCACTTGAATTTTAAATGCTTTTAGATAGGATTTTGCAAAGTCCTCTCTTATGATGGTTAATTTTCCCACTCATCTTGGGTTTGTTTATCAATTCCATAAAAATGTTGAAGTTATTATTTCTTCCCTCCTGTTTTTCTTAAGTTATTTATGTTACTTTTAAGTTATTGAATTGAATGCTTAATTTATTGATTTTTATTTCTTTTACTTATGAATGAGATTTTCTTTAATTTATGAATTTGCCAAAAAGAATAAGTTAAAACTTTTTAGCCCTGGAGGGATGTTCATGGTGTATTGTGAAATAAGAAAAACATGTTTAGGGGTTAAACATTTAAAGTTATGAATTCTATTCTATGTCATTAAAATGTTAGCCATAGTTGCATAACAATCTAATATTGCTCACAAGCCTCATGAGATGAATAGGGAACAACTGATATGCATGGAATTATTTTCACAACAACAACAATAACAACAGATGCCATCTTTATCAAGCATGCCCTCTTTTTTGTTAAATTTTTATTTCATATTGGAGTATAGTTGATTTACAATGTTGGGTTAATTTCAGGTGTACAGCAAAGTGATTCAGTTATACATATACATATCTCCATTCTTTTTCAGATTCTTTTCCCATATATGTTATTCAGAATATTGAGTAGAGATCCCAACAAGGACCTACTGTAAAGCATGCCCTCTTGACTTTCGTTCATTCTGGATCTCGACCATCTCCCTTTAGACACTATGAGTTCAAGGTCTAATCTGGCTGTGAGGCCTTTCAGAAACACCCCCAGACCCAGAGACTTTCTTCTGTCTTCATCTCACATAAACTTTGGTATCTACATCTATTTGATATTTTATCACATTGTGTCACTTTTCTTTGGTAATTTTTATTTTTAAGTATTGAAGTAAATGCTCATTGGAGAAGTGAAAAAAGAAACATACAAGAAAGTTAGTCAACTGCCATCACCTGCTAGAAATGACTTAATAGATTGGTGTGTATCATTACATACCTTTCTTTGTGATTATATAAATTTGAACCAATGCACTTATATTGATAATGATGATGATGATGGATTGTAGTAGAAAGAGGAGTGGAAGAGGAAGAGGAGGAGGAGGAGCTACCATTTATAGAATGCCTGTGATATGTTCAGTACTGTTATATGTCTTGCATTTAATCGCTATAATGCCCTGTGAGGTGGTGGTAATTATAATCAGTGCTTTACAGATGAGGAGACTTAAGAGCAAATGTGTTTCATAAGTTGACCAAGGTCACATAGATAGCAGGTGGAGGAGCTGGGATGTAAGACCAGGTAGCCTGGCTTCAAACCTTTAACCCTGTTCTGAACTGCTTCCCAATCAAGTGTTTTTCAGACATAATTTCCTTGAAATATGGATACAATTTTATGTAGAATGCCAACATGCCGAAGTTTATGGTTTTCCAAATTCTTTACCTCAGGTATCTAAAATCTACCTGAAGGCTATCTTCCATGTGTTTCAGAAGTAACTGTACAATTATTTCATTTACCACCATTGCTTCCTCGAGGCCATTATTGGAATCATTGCTTCTGTAGAGGATTTAGAATCTTGTCTTTTCTTCAGCTCAGATTACCTTGATCAGTCCTAAATTCTGGAAGCTTCTATCAAGTTGCTCCTTGGTAAAAGGGAAGTACTATGTATTTTGCTGTAAATGTTGTTGTTAGGAAAGCATTCTCGAAGTTAAGGAAATTTTCAGTCTACTTGTTCTTTTTGTTTAATCATTGTGGTTTTTACTTTAAGCCATTGAAATAAAACCATAAACAATCAAAAAAAATTTGTTTGTTTGCCAAAAATGGGATTGTGAGATACTTAATATTTTGTTACTTGCTTGTCTCACTTAACAATACAACATGAAATCCCTTTAGCTCAATAGTTATAATACTAACCTGTGATTTTTTTCTTTAATCAAAATCATTTTTAATTTTTTCTTAAAGTATAGAGTTCACAGTACTAAGTATGTTCAAATTATTGTGCAACCAATCTCTGGAACTCTTTTCATCTTACAAAACTGAAACTCTATATCCATTAAGCAACAACTCCCCGTTCCCACCTCCTCCAAGCCCATGGCAACCACCATGCTACTTTCTGTCCCTATGAATTTAACTACTCTGGGTACTCCTCATATAAACTGGAATTGGAATTATACAGTACTTGTCTTTCTGAGAATGGTTTATTTCACTTAGTGCAATGTCCTCAAAGTTCATCCATGTTGTAACCTGTGTCAAAATTTCCTTGCTTTTTAAGGCTAAATAATATTTCATTGTATGTATATACCACATTTTGTTTATCCATTCAACTGTCGATGGATATTTGAGTTGCTTCCATCTTTTGGCTATTATAAATAAGGTTGCAATGAATACGGTTGTACAAAAATCTCTTTGAGACCCTGCTTTCTTTCAGGTATATGCCCAGATGTGAAATTGCTGGCTCATATGGCAATTCTATTTTTAATTTTTTGAGGAGCTACAATACTTTTTTCCATAGTGGCCACACAATTTTATATTTCTACCAAGAGTGCACAAGGGTTTCAGTTTCTCCAATAACCCATTCTTTGGGCAGATCCATAATTATTATATTGATTTTGATTATAAATATATGGCATGTGTGTGCCTTCCTTTCAGTACACTGTGAACTCCTACAGGAAGTTTGTGAAGAGATAGTGCTGTTTGATTTGGGCCTTGAAGGACAGCTGAGATTTCATCTGGGGGGGTGGGGCTGTAGGCCCTCACCTCTTCTGTCAGTGCAACTGACCCTCCACTGACCCCTCCTGGCTCTGGATAATGGGGCACCTTCAGATTCAGTTGCCACAACTGCTATGCTTCCCTTGAGCTGTCTCTGAGCCTGATGTCAGACTATAACAAATTATCTAGTTCAGATTGAATCTTAAACTTTGAAAAAAATCTGATTAAAATTATGTTCCTCTCCCTAGAAAAATGCACATATGCAGTCAGTATTTATCTTCAAATTTGTAGGTTTTAATGTCCTCTGAATTTCCCATGGATACCCTCTCAAGACTCCCTGGGTTAAGAACATGGGCTCCAGGATCTGGCTCCGCTCTTTCACTTGGATAAGCAGGAACGAATAAGCTCTTTAACCTCCTACCTTCATCACACCGCTCTTTCTCTTGCCTTATCTTTATGCTAATCTTGATCTTCCCCATACACTGCCTCTTCTCCTCTTCATTGGTCAGTGTTTGCAAATTGCAGATCGCCCTTTTTAATTTATTCTTGCATTGCTAACATACGGTGTTCATTCTGTCTGTTATCTAATAATCCTCAAGATAACTCCAGAAGTTGGGAGGGAATCTCGTATCATCAATCAATTCCCATAGAGAAAGCACAACTGTCTCATAATGATGGCCAATAAAGCTTTAGCCCTAAAATATTCAATGTGACCAGGCAGCCTTGAATACTATCAGGTATTTCTGGTTTTCAAAAATGTCACATTGGAAGAGAAGTGAGACTCCAACATCTGGGATCTGGGACATGGCATCCTGAGTAAAACAGACTTGCTTTTTGTGACCCAGTTCTGAATAAACTATTTAATTCATTAAAAGAGCATTTTTTTCTAAAAAAATAGCATTTACATTAGAAAAATAAGAAACAATGGTCATAAATAGTAAAGTCTATGAATTTTCAGCAGATTTTTAAAAGTATCTCTGGCATCTAAGTATATTTAATTATGAAATGACTTGTCAAAATTAAAAAAAAAATGTTAAGAGAGACTTTCCAAGGTAGTGATATATGACACATTTAAAAATGCATTTGCATTCCAGTTTTTACTCAGTCTTATTGCAACTCTTAAAATCTACATTTGTTCCTAATTTATATTGTTATAATCCTTTAAAATGCATTTTGTCAGCACCTTTTCATTTAAGGTTTAAATTCACTCACTCTAAAGGAGAAGATAAATGCAAAGTGCTATGTGTTTAAAATTAATATTCAGTCCACTTTTCAAAACGTTTAAAGATCCTTTTATGTTTGGTAAAGCTCAAGAGAATTTTTTGTAAGATTTTGCAATCTTGAACATAGAACATAAAGTGTTTTGTGATGAATAAATAAAATAAAACTTTAAAAGATTTAGATGATTTTAAATCTTAGGAATTGTAACAAGTTCTACATTTGGCCAAATATATTTCCCCATTTTACTTACCACTTTCATAACTATTTCTTTTTGATGGTTAATTATTCAGCAAACAGATTAGGATAGGCTTACACTTCAGTACCAGGCAAACAGAGAATCTCAGTGGTTTAACACTTAGCATTATTTCTTCTTGTGTAAAGACAGTTGTAGGTCAAGTAACTCTCCAGCAGCCTGTCTTTCAGGTGGTGCCCTACCGGTCCAATCTCCTTTGACCCATGGCTCAGCATCTCAGTTTTCGATCTCCAAGCTTCCTATAAATGAGAAGAGAACTCACACCTGTTTTTCAATGCTTAGCCAACCTCTGCTCACAGCACATTGACCAAAACCAGTCACATGGCCCTGCCTAAATGCAAGAGGTGAAGAGGTGTGGAGAACACATGGAATATTTGGTCTGCGATGCTATCTCTTCAGCAAAAGATAATCCTAAATTTGAGTTTTAGAGATAGAAGGGACTTGTGGGATGATAGCTCCCTAATTTTATAAATAATGAATGTGAAGTTAGAAGCTAGATTAGCTCACACAGCTACTTATCTTAGGGAGTGTCTTCATAATGCTTTCTTTAGTACACTGAGAAGACCATTCAAATAATCTAGTTATAATGCTGTTTTACCTTATCTTGCCATTCTTGAAAGTTATTCTTAGACATTTTGAACTTGGGTTCATAATGAGATAAATGTTATGTATCTTGTTCAATAGTTATGTTGTGGATGGTTACAGAATATGTCGTAAGAGAGTAGCACCTTGGAATATAAAAGGATTCTCCTCCAGAAGTGAACTATGCTGGACCTATGCAGGAGGCTTTAAATCCTGCTCTGAGGTCAAAGTAGATATTGAATATGGATTTTACCTACAGATAAAATGGCTGGAGATTCTCCCAGAGCTTTGATGAGTTTAGCTATAGGATAAACCAAAGTGAATTGACTTTCAAAACCAAGCTGGATATCAGCTCTAGTTTGCAGCTAAGGCACTGAAAACCAAAACACAGAACTAAATTTTATTTATTGGTAGTAATTTATTTTTTAATAAATTTATTTTTAATTTACTTTATTTACGGGTAGTAATGCCTGAGGAACAAAATACATTTTATTGTTACAAATACAACATGTAGAACCTTCAGCTTAATTTCTATACTTACCTCATCGGAGATTAGTAACAGTTTTATGACCAGCAACAATTCATGGACCGTAATTTGTTACCACTGAAATGGAGATTATACAGTGACCAGTGTAGAACTGAGAGCTAGCAGATAACTAGCTGCCTCTGTCACATTCCACAGTAGGAATTTGGGATAATTAATACAAGTTTCCCCCACTATCCAAATGTACAGCATTCCTATGAAATCTTTCAGAAACCTAAGTGATGTAAAATGAAGAAGCAGTTACCTTAGGGACATATCTTGCTAACAGATACACAGAATAAATCAAGATGAAGCACAGATGCTCACAGGCACAGTTCGAAGCTATGGAGTCTTGACTCTGGGCAGCTGGGTGTAGTCCCCAGGGAGGCAGCTGGGGGCAGTCTCCAGGGAGGCAGCTGGGGGCTGCCACTCTTGCTGCCCTGGGCAAGACCTGCCGCTTATATAAAAGCTCCCTGTAAAACAAACGCTGAATGCTATTTTCACTCTGCATCTTTTTTCCCAAAACTGAAAATCCTCTTCAGGTTTCTTTTGGTTAACAAAAACAGGTACTAATGTAGGTCTTTCATAAATGTGAAGTGGGCCTAAAGCAAACTTTTGAAAAGCAGGGAGTACCTGTATCTTGAACTTGAATATGTACTTGTATGTTGTGTCTCATTTGACAACACAACCCTTTGTGTATATGCTATTAGGCAGAACGCTAGAGAGGAGAGCAAAATATTTATAATAACCTTTGGGAGTAGTTATTGGGACTTATTTCATGAATGAGAAAAGCCAGGGTTCGGAGAGGGTACATACCTTGGCTGAGATCATGCAGAGTAAGTGGCAACCTTGGAGTCTCCTTCCTGAGTGTCCCTGACACAAGTGCTCATGCTTTGCCACCGATTAAAATGACCTGAGTTTAACTACATGTATTTGTTTCCAATTGCTGCCATAACAAATTACCACAAACATAGTGGCTTAAAACCATACAAATTTATTAAAGTCAGAAGTTCAAAACCTGTTTCAGTTGACTAAAATCAAGGTGTGGCAGGGCTTCTTCCCTTCTGGAAGCTCTAGGGGATAATCCATCTCACTGTCCTTTCTAGCTTCTGGAAGCTGCCCCTATTCCTTGGCTGGCAGCCCCATCCTCCATCTTCAAAGCCAGCAGGGTAACATCTTTCAGTCTCTCTTCCTCACTCTCAGCCTCCTGCATCCCTCTTAGAAGGACCCTTGTGACTACATTGAGTTTACCTGGATAATGCAGGATAACCTCCTCATCTCAAAATCATTAACTTAATCACTTCTGCAAAGTCCGTTTTGCCATGGAAGGTAACATGTTCACAGGTTCCAGGCATTAGGATGTGAATATCTTTGGGGAGCCATCATTTGCCTGCTATACAACAATATTTCTCTTGACGTGTATTATAACAATAGATTCTAGGTTGTTCTACTGTGTTTTGGGGGTAACACAACAAATTTATATTTGGACCTTAAAACTATACAAAAACAAATAAGTAATCCATATTTTTAATAAAAAAAAGTGGACTTGGCACATACTCCCTACATCCATAAAACAGAAAGAGACTTTGATGGGTATCTCATAATGGCAGAGAGATCAGAGCCTTAGCATAACAACATACAGGGATTATGCCTGGACAGATTTGGCAATGTAGATTTCAGTTGTCTTGGAGAAGATTAAAACTGAAGCTGGGCAGGACTAACTTATCTGCATGCCCTCTTCTACCTGCACAGGATGAAAATTTCCTCCAGCTGCGTCAATGGAAAGCCCACCTTTTCTCCTCCTCATATGGCACACGCTGTTTGGTCAAGTTGAACCATCCATTGGGGACAATGGATGGCCTGACACGAAGAGTGATGCCGTACATCCTGGTGGACCATAGACCTTTATTTGTGGTCCTACATGCTACCCTCTTGCCTTCTAACTTTATGGACCCAATGAATCCATGCACAGTCTCCTGCTGATTCCATGCTCCCCCTTGACTTGACTGTCTGCTCCTCCCCATGGGGACCTCTGCTCTTGCTCAGCCAGCCTCACCTTTTGCCCAGACCTCTGCATGAACTGGGTTCTTCCCACCCTGCATTTCCCTCCAGTGTACTCAGCACACACCAACCTATGATTGTTTTAAGATGTAAGTTGGATTATATCACTCCACTCAGAACCTTAATGGCTTTTTGCCATCTTTAGGAAAATTCCCCAAATCCTAAACAGAGCCTCCCATGCTGACCAGCCTCCGCCTCCAGCTGCCTGCCCTATCCTACTCACTACACAGCGGTCACACGGGTCTACTTTGAGGGCCTCCATTGAGCCAAGTGCTTTCCTACCTCAGAACCTTCAGACACCTTGTTCTTTCTGTCTGGCACATTCTTCAGCTATGACTGGTCAATGCCTTTTATCCCAAACAAAGTTAGGTCCCCCAGTCAAACACTTCATAGAACTCTCAACTTTTCTCCTGAACCTCTCATCAGTTTCTTTTTTTTTTATGACATCAATTTTCTTTATTTTAAGGCATATCATAAGCAATTATTCAAATGGTGTATACTATACCAATTGTTTAAACATTTCTTAATGGTAATTTTTAACAATATATGTAATCAAAGTGAAACTAAGTTTCTTTTCATTCCCCACCTTCATGTATTTACTTCAAAGCCCACCTCAGACCTTCTTATCCAATATATTGATTAGTATAAGTACAAATATTTTGACTACAATTGAGCTAATGGTTTTTGTTTGGGTTTGTTTTTGTATTTTCTGTGTAGTACTACTTTTTTTGTTGTTTTGTTTTAAATTTTTTATTGGGGTATAATTGATTTACAATGTTGTGTTAGTTTCAGGTGTACAGCAAAGTGAATCTGTTATACAAATACATCTCTCCACTCTTTTTTAGATTCTTTTCCCATATAGGCCATTACAGAGTATTGAGTAGAGTTCCCTGTGCTATACAGTAGGTCCTTATTAGTTATCTATTTTATATATAGTAGTGTGTCTATGTCAATCCCAGTCTTCCTTATCAGTTTCTGATTACACAGAGACACATGTGGTGGTGAGGAATGTGGACTCTGCCCTGCCATCTACTAGCTATGACGTTATGCGTGTCACTTAACCCCACTGTAGAACCAATACATGTATTAGTAGGGCTTTTGTGAGGATTAAATGAGTTTAAATCTAAAGTTTGGAGAGGAAAAATTTCAAGCTTACTTTACACATTACAAGGATAATTAAGAATTATCACTTCTGCTTAGAAAAGGGGGATATTTTCACCAGATGATCAAAGCATGTCAGCCTTGGACACTATAGTCACTAAAAGGTGAGGTTGCTTATGCTTTTCAATCTGGACTTAAGTCATGTAAGAGCCTGGGTTCAGGCATTGTTATATCTGGTGTCAAATCACCACCTTTGCCTAGGAGATGGTATTTCCATGGTTAAGCATGCACTCTAGCCTGTGACTGCCTGGTCCAGAGTCTGGAATTTTTGCTGCTTCCTGGCTGTGTGAACTGGGGAGAGTTGTTTACCTTCCCTGAGCCTCAGTTCTTTTATATGTAAAATAAGAGTAATTGTTGTAAAGATTTTTGTGAAGATTAATGAGAGGATTCACATAAATTACTTGGATTTTTTGTAAGTACTCCATAAATATTAGTAATTATTACAAATAGATGAAGATTTACCTTGACTAAGATTGTTACCTTGACTAATATTTCTCAACCTTGAGTCTCAGTTTTCTCATTTAAATTAGGAATCTATTTAATTAACAGATATTTATCTGGCTCCTGGCACTGGACTGCAAAATACTTGTGGCTACAACAGAGAATAAAATTCAGGGAGTTAATAACACCTACCTGCAGAATTTGTGTGAAAATGTAATGAGATAATGTGTAATTGAAGTATTCCTTATGCTTTCTGGCATATTTTATTCATTACACAAAGGTTAATTTCCTTCCTTTCTCCTTTTTTAGTTAATGGAAGTGTCTTATTTCCCTTTTCTATAAAGTCTACATGTAGTCATTTTTTAACACTTCAGTAGGGTGGCCAATGGAATAAATCATTTGCTTTCCTTTTACTTTAATCCAAATGGTATGTGTTGGTGAGATATGATTTATTAGACAAATCACATACAACATACTAAATTATTTTGAATTAAATCTGTGTAACAGAAAAGAATAGGAAAAAAACCGACAGAAATGTCTTGTTCTTATGGAGTGTCATAACCATGTGTGTGCTTCTTCTCCAATATCGTGTTGCGTTAAAGCCTTGTAATACCCAGGAACAGCTTTTGGCATTTCAGCTATTGCTGCTCAATACAGCTGCTCAATAGGGATTGGAAGACAATCATAGATGCGAAGACAATCATCTAAGAAACATTTAAGTGAAGAACCTCCTAAATAATACAAAGGGAATATCTTTTGGCTCATTGTTCCCTCATCCCTGCTACCCCCCTTCCATGCCCTGTCCTTTAAAAAGGACTGAAGGTTAATTCAAGGAGGGGTGACCCGATCGTGGCACCTGAGTTCCATATAACTGGGAGCTGCAACAGGGATTCAGCATATCAATGACAGATGCTAGGGCCAGGGAATGAGAAAAACAGAACCCTTACCAGAGAGACTGGATCCAAATATGGAGGAGATGGGGCATTCTTGAGCAGGTATGCACCAGTATGAAAATACCCCATGTTTATGACCAGTGTCTGTTCTGGTAGGTTGAGGCTCGTGCTGTATCAATTCTTAAAAATCTTGAATAGTTACATAAAACTATATGTTCTTAGCCTGAGAATTGTGCAGAGTGCTAACTATCAAATTGAGAAGGGAATTAGGAGAAGGGAAGCAGGATGGAGGTGACAATGGGGTTTAGAAATAACAGATTAGACTCAGCGAAACCAGAATTGGTTAAATTGAGCTAGAAGCAAATTGAAGAAGGAGACCTTGCACTCTTCCTTTGAGTATCGGGTATCATTTGAAACTTGTCTTTTGGGGCTCATTTGGGGAAGAGACTAAGTAAGTGGTTGGCCTCATTAAAGTATGGGTGACAAAGTACTAGTGACATATCTATATCTAATTTATACTTAGTTGTAAATGTTTCTGGCGTTTGGAGAATTATTTCTTAGGTCATTTCCACCATTTTTTTTTTTTTTTAATATTTCAAACTGATCCTATTAACTTGAAATGAAGATAATTCTACAATTTTTATTAATGCTTTAGGAAAGGCTGTATTACAATATATTATAACACATAGGTTTCTTTTATTTTGGGCAATGATTGGACTGAATTCCCTAAATTGCATAAGCTTCCCTATCTTTTACTGAATTCCTAGAATACATTTAGCTCATGTCAGCATTTTTTATTTTTTGATCTTATGCATTTCTAATATCCTGACACCTCCCAGGTAAGATAAATGAGTTTGTGTGGGTAAGATAATGATGGTAGTTTCAAACTTCAGTCATCTTGAAAGGTTCTGAAACCTTGTTTTGGAAACAAATGCTAGTATTTTAAAATACACTTAATAGCAAAAGAAATTTTTAAGTTGAAATATCTGGAGCAATTCCAGTTATGCAGTATGCAGTGCTGAATAACTCTCTTATGAGATATTGGGACATTTATAAGAAAATTTTTTAAAAATTTAAAATTAAAAAAATTTTTTACAAGTAACTTGTAAAATGTGTAAAATATGCTGATCTAAGAGCAATCCATATACCTGATACTTATAAAAATTAATATAGTAGTATGCTTCTAATTGACACATCCCTTGTGCAGAAATGAATCAATACAGTTAAAGTTTCAAATGCATTTTAAAAATGGTGACCTTAGTCTGTAATAACCACTCTTAGATTTATAGGGCAGGTTGTCTAAACCATTCCAAACTGTGTGCCTCCAACTGAGTTCTCTTAATATTATTTTAGTCTCACTTATGTTTTAGAGACCTGTTACTCATAATATTTAGTAATTATGTATAATTGATGAGAAAGATACACAGGTCAGGCCGGAGGTATAAAAATCTCACTTCGAAATGCCAACATAGTCTCCTTTATCCCAACTCTGCGTTTGTTTTGCCTTTCACCTCTTATAACAGCTTATACCTGTAGTATAGACAGTTTAACTGTAGAAGTTAGAGTTCTATTTGTTTTATTTTAAATATAGATGATCTCGAATTATGGGAGTACCGCAAAACGAACTCCCTTCTTCCCACCCCCAGAAAAGACTGTGAATGCCAAGGGCACTGAGTCTGCACAGCTGGACTGCCATGTCTCAGCATATCCAGAGGAGACGTGGACGAGGGGCTGCTGGCAGCAGTGAGTGGGCAGGCTGAGTGTGCCATCACACTTAGAGCAAGTGTGGGTCTTTCATACTGCTCTTCATGTCTTCTGTATTTTCTCCAATTTTTAAAATAAAATTCTTCGATTCTGTGTCTTAGAAAAGAAGATATGGTGCTCAGTGATCTGCTGTAGAGATATGACAGCAAATCCCCTCAAAAATGAAGAAAAACCTTACTTCAGAAATGAAGGCTGGAATAAAAGTGAAGGAACTAACTTCCAAGTTCAAGTTGTCTCATTTGGGTATGAGTATCATTTTTTAGAACAAGGGAAAATATTTGAAGAAAGAAGAAAATGCTGAGTCAATTCCATCGATGGTGGCATGAAAATGCATTGGCTGAGCAATGAGGTGGAAACACGTGTGACTCTGTGGATGCCTGGTCGGAAAATACCTATGCCTCTCAAGTTTAAAGTCTAAACCAATTGATGAATTTTAGCCTACGTGCTTGAATCAATAACGGAATGGTGTGATTACTTCCAGAAGAGAAATTTTTGGCCCAGCATTAGGATTTAAGGGAAAACTTGAAGTGTGGCTATAGAAGTAGCCAAGACTTCTTCAGAAAATTTTATTTAGGTCATTGAAAGGGAAGGCAAGTATTTGCAATTTATATATACATATATATTTTATAAATTAATTTATTTATTTATGTTTGTCTGTGCTGGGTCTTCGTTGCGGCGAGCAGGGGCTGCTTTAGGTTGCGGTGCACGGGCTTCTCATTGCAGTGGCTTCTCTTATTGCAGAGCATGGGCTCTAGGTGCATGGGCTTCAGTAATTGTGGCTCGTGGGCTTAGTTGCCCCGTGGCATGTGGGATCTTCCTGGACCTGGGCTCGAACCTACATTCTCTGCACTGGCAGGAGGATTCTTAACCACTGCACCACCAGGGAAGTCCTGCAATTTATATTTAAAGCTGATGAAGCAGGGCTTTTGGGAAAGCCAGGACCCTGCAAAACCACATTCTTAGAGAAGGAAAAAGTACTGCTGGTTACCAGGAGATGTGCAAGCCTCTTTTATGGGAGCTTGGTGATGAAAGGGAAGAGCACAGGATCAAGAAAAATGAAGAGATGTGATTTTTGTTCATTAATGTATCCAAAGTGCTTAGAACAATACCCAACATGTAGCGGGCGCTCAGTACATACTTGTTAAATAATGTTTGAAGAAGCCTCAGCTAGTCTAGTTCATACTAAAAAATAGCCATAACATAGATTTTATAAGGTGTCAGGTCATTATATTGCATGCCTATAAAACATACAATTGTTTTTTATTTTTGTTCCATTAATTTTGTAATCATAGTTTGGCATCTAATGGCTTTTCAGAAAGCTGAGTTCATAACATGGCATCAGTAGGAAGAAAATGGGGTCAACTTGTGATGGCCAGAGTCACAGCTCTCCTTAGGAGCCAGTTAAGGTTGCCTACAGCCATTTACCTTGTTCTTTTCTTTTTCCCTCTTCTTTTTCCCAGGGGCTTCCAAATAACTGTCTTTGTATTTTACTGTTGTTTTCTATTTTTCTTTTCAGGTTGCTTTCCCTTTATATCACTCAGTTTGTTAGCTGAGACCTACTGAACACAAACGGTCCCCGACCCTTACCACTACCACCATAAAAAACCCCACCAAAAATAAAATGCCCTAATGATATTTAGAATGCAGTAATAGTCTTGGAGGGAGACTAGACTGTCTTAATATGTGAAGTGATATTATATATAATAAACAGCAGTGCCACTATCTTCAACACCTTTGAAAGTCACTGGCTGGCACTTCAGACCCTCCAGAGATGTCCTATTTTATCTCCTCCTCTTCTCATTAAACTACTCTGCTCACAGTAGAATTGAAGATACATTTTAAGAATTATTATTAAACATTTGTATTTTGGTTTCATTTAGTTTTATTATTGCAACTGCGTGTGAATTTATTTTAAAATTGGAATGCTGCAATAATTCAGCTACTTGCTTAATACATATTTCATGTGATTTCCAAGCAACCTAACCATTTGCAGCATTGTTTCTAAGGGATAAATGGACTTTTGGATCATATCCTCCTTATAAATAACAGGCTGCCAGTACACTTAATAAGAATGGGGTTTGTACCAGGTGTTGCATAGGAAACATTAGATGGAAAACTATAGACCAAATGATTTTTGCTGTGCTTAATTTCACAGGTAGAGAGATCTTGATTTGCTTCCTAACTCTGTCACTGTTATGCTCAGTTGATTTTAATTTTTGCCCATTTTCTTGATTCTTGGAACTCTAGAATTTTGGAAATAACAAAGCATATAGCTGTCTTTTCTCCAGATGTATAGAGCTTTAGATTATAAAGGTCCTTTAAGTTTAGCACACAAGTTAGATAGTACACTTCATTCTAAGGTACTTTAGTCTCCTTACTTGCTGAGTTAAAACTGTGATTTTTGTCTTCTTTGAAAAAAGAAATAAATTTTAAATAAAGAAAACAAACAACCAAACTTCAAATTCTCATCAGAAAATCATCAATATTACTTTGGACTTAGTAATTCAATAAAAGAGAATATATATATATGAATTGTCCTTACTATTTTTTCATAAGCATATTACCACACATAACCATGCTTTAAACTGCCCAACTTTCATGAACAAAGCAGAAGAGGATCTGAGCCAAACTGAGAGTGAATTAGATGTGTGGCTATTGAATACAAATTACCACTGTCCAGTGTTTAGAATTTTTATCTGTGCCCCTTCCCATTCACAAAGAAAATCAAGACACTTCCATGGCATGAAAGTGATGTCATTATCTTGAAATGATTAAATTTAGGATTTCAATGTGTTAACAGACAAAACATTTCTTTCTGTCTGTCTCACTGAAACATACCAGATCTACCTTCTCTTCTTTTGCCTTCAACCATTTTCTTGAACAAAAGCAGAAAGAATAAAAGATCCTGGCTTTTGTGTGTTCTTTGTGTTTATGTGCTAAATGGTAGTCAACCATATAAACGACAGCAGAAACTTCCTTTTGGAAGGTCTTTCATCTCTGAAAGCAACTTACTGTAGCCATCACCGTTAATTTTATTATTGGCACTCAGGCATAAACCTAGTTAAACTGCAGCTTCAGAGTATATTTGCACATAATGACTATCCTGGGAATTCACAGTTCTGGGGTAAATAGCGTGTTTTCCACTTTGATGACTCAGGGTGGTTTGAGTTTTAAAGCACTAATAACACTGATGGACAATGGGCAGTTCACAGTTTTATTTGTTTCTTTATTTCCCTAAAGTACATCAAAGGGGATTTCGCTGGCTTAGCAGTGATTCACACTAATAAGACCTAGAAAGTTCACCTGACCATAAGGTCACCGGGAGTCAGGCACGTGATGTAGTTGTCAAAAGCAAACGTGTTTTGGACTGTCTTAATAGAGCAAGCACACCGGTCACTGTACGCTGGGCTGGTCAGATCGTTGCAGTCCTAGGTTAGATGGCAGGGTCCCACCGTAAGGAAGGCATTGCCAAAATGCAGTGTCTTCAGAGGATGCTGCGGAATCTGCTATGCCCAAAGCAACTGGAAGCATTTCTTCAGGAAGTTCACTTGCAGTCCGTACGTAACCTGAAATCCCTGAGAAATGGGCAGAGAAAATGCTTGCACTTTTTCAAAGCCAAGCTTTGTCTGAGGAGTGACTTGTTTTTTGTTAGAGGCTGGATGTACCACTTCATACACTGACTCCTAAGAAGGCTTTAAGAGCTGATATAACCAACATTGTGACTTTCTTTACACCTAGGAAAAAAAAAAATCGCATTCACCAAATATTATCCTTAAGCAACATTTTGACACTGTCATAGCAAACTTTCTCAAGGCCTAGAGGAATGGAAACACCAGTGTGGAGGCTTTTTTCAAAAATATTAACCTTTACAAAATGAAATGGCATTTGGATTTAACGACATGGAGCTCTACTATATACACAAACTCCATGAATGCCTTATGTCCGCAAGTTCGGTTCAAACTTCAATGTTTCAGAGTGCTTGCATTGACCAAGAGAGAAAACCTTGACATTTTTCTGCTCTATAATTTACGGTTTATTACATTTCTTGTAATTATTTTTTATTGTTTATTTTCCATTGTTTTCCATGATATATATCAATTTTAAACCTTGCAGGATTGGGGAAGAATTAAGGTTTTTAGATAATTATACTTTATATTTTCTTCAAGGTTTCCTAAACCAGATCTCTTTCTTTGCTCATTTTTATCTAGATAAAATTTCACCTGCTACAGTAACATAGAGTGACTTGATATAAGGTGTTCAGAATAGTTTCAATCATCCTTAAAAAGCATATATTTCTTGAACATATTAGTTTTTATTCAGTACTTTAGAAGTCAGAATGGCTTCACTGGACAGTGTAAGACTTGATGCTGTATTTGGTACATTCCCACTAATATGTAAGACCTCATTTCTAATAAGAATTTAGGAAAAACAAACCCAGGAAAGCAGATGGTACCCTTAGAAACACTTCTAATGGATTGTTCTTTTCAGATTATAGTTTGAATGTCATTTTCTGTAAGTATACCCTTAATTAGTGGGAAATTTTTCAGTGTATTAATAAATTAGCTTCAGAAAGGTGAGGTTGACAAATATTTTAGATTATTCAAAATACTTAGTGGAGCATCAAATTAACATTTGCCTGGTTTATAAAGGAAGCACCAGCAGTGCAGAGTGAAATTATTTTACCTAATAATGATGCTGAATGGTATCTCTTTTGATTTCAGTTTATCCTTTCATATTTGACAGTTTGGAACAAGTAGGCATGGAGTTTTGCATTTCTTATTAACCCAGTCCTAATGAAATGGATTGTCTTGTGCTAGAATCTATCCTACTTGAAGAAATACATATATGGTTGTGCTATATTGCCAGGAAGCCCACAGTAGCCAAACAGAATGCTCATTCTCCCCCAATTTTCACAGCTAAATAAGAAAAAAATAGTAATATAATCCATAGCTAATCACCAAGCAGAAAACATGTACCTTGATATGGGGAAATATATCTAACTCAATAAGCTAATGTAAAGAACAGCAATGGTTTATGAATTATGGCATGTGCATTCATTATAAATATTCATATTTGAATTACCAAAATGAAACTTATCTTTGAGAATCCAGATATAACATTTATTTACTGGCATTAGAACACTGAAACAAACTTCAGTTAGGGAAATTAAAAGAGAAATATATTCACTTGTGTATGTACATCCACAGTGATCAATAATGAGTCACTAATTTGCTTTTGCTATAGTTTTAATATCACATTGAGATAATAGGTTCACAAACATTGTGCCTCAGGGGAGCCTCTTTACAGTGATTCATGTGATGGCTTTACCTTAGTGAAGTCCCTGTAGTTCAGGGTCAGATCACTAGAGTACCTCTCCTGATGTTGGGTAATCAGTAACTGACTCCAGGAGACTGTTATCAATTTCACAAGGAAACTGATCAGTTTATGAGGTTGCCTTGGAGTTAAATTAAAATGAGGCATACGTTTGTCATAGAGACCAGAGGAAGTAATGTTGCCCTAGGAAAGCCACATGGGAAACCAAATTAAAATCAGAATATTGCTTGGTGAGCAATGAGTCGGAACAAGCGGAGCTTGTTGCATGATTAAAATAGCTAATAGTGCCAACTTATAATAACTCAATGCATCTGCTGCCGTCATTAGGACTTGGCTGCCATGGGAGCCACATAGTTGAGTTTGATGTATTAATACCATGAACACTTTGCATGGTAGCCAGCTTGTGGACTGGGAACCACTCTGCTTCCCAGAATGACTTTTGCTACAGTTTTATTACTTCCCTTTGAAATGACTTTACAAGATTAACTCTTAATATCTTGGAAAGTCTGCTGATACTCAACAGCACAGCATAGTGAAAAAGAACACAGATACTGGGGTCAGATCATTCTCTGTTTGATCCTAGTTCTGCAACTTACTATCTCAATTGTTAACCACCGCAAGACCAAGTTTTTCAAATTTGTAAAGTGGAAATGATAATATTTCTCTTTTAAGGATTAAACATCATCAGTGTCAGCTCAATAAACGGTAGAGAGCATTGCATGGTGTTTAAGAGATTGGGTCTGAAATCAGATAGACCTGCCTTTGGTCCCAGATCTACCATTACTTTCTTCTCTTAGCCTCATGTTATTCATTTCTAAAATGTGAGAATAAAAATTTTGCCCCAGAGAGTAGTGTTAGGATTAAATGAAATAAAAATAAAGCATTTATTACAGTTTCTGTCGTTAATGCATGCTCAATAAATGGTAGCTATCCATGTAAGTAAGAGCACGATTGGTATCCCTTCCATGGCTGAGAATGAACAGCACTGTAGTGAATATGTCTTGAGCCACAGTCAATTAGAAAATAATACTCAGTTTCTCATGATCCAAGGGATCACCTTTGGTCTGAAGAGTTTTCACTATTCTTATCAGTCACTCAGATTCTGATGAGTTTAGGTAATCACTGGAAGTGATTACCCTTGAAATTAATGGGCCCTTGTGAAGGGACTCAATCAGCTCCTCTTGTCAAGTGCAGCATCAGAACTGCCCCTGATTAATTGGGGCCTCCAGGGAACCTAAGGCCTCATTGTCTTAGGCTCCCTGGAGACTAAGTTCATTCGAACGACCTTTTTGGCCAACCCAATATATGCAGGAAACCTTATTTCTAGGACAGTATTGTTTTGGGGATTATTTAGAAAATGCTGATTTCCCCCCAGCAAGAATCTGTCTGCCTTTTCTCTGGAATAACCTGAAAACATTTCAAAAGAAAAATATTAGAAATTATATGTAGGGGAAAAGCTTTCAGAGAAGAGCAGGTTGTGGTGGTCACTCTTTTCGTAAAGCAAGAGATGAGACATTGATGGAAATTAAGATGAGATAGAACTTGAAATTAAGATGAGATAGAACTTGTATAAGTGACATTACAAAACTGATATAATTTGAAGATATGACGAAATGTATACTACAAGTCCTAATCATGATAAAACTGAGACTTTTTGCTGCAGGCAACTGCAAAATTAGAAAGATGTTGAAAGAATGAAGTATTTTCTAGCTTTGTCTGTCATGAGACCATCGGGTATATATATAATGTGGTTATTTAGTATATACTGTTGAAGCAGATACTGCAGTTTCTGTAGAAGGTAACTGTCAAGTGGCCACTATGAAATTTGCCTGGAAAATAATTCCTCCAGGTGATTTCTGGGGTGTAAGCTTGATTCCAACCTAGCATTAAACAGATCAGAGTATCTAAGACTTCTTGAAGTTACTAGAAACACGTGTGCACGAAATTCAAAATGCTCAAACACAACACACCTCAAACTAAAACCTTGATTTCCTACTCCCTGCCAGACTTGCTTTTCCCATCTTGGTTGCTCAAGCCCCAAACCCTGGATTTATCTAAAACTCCTTTCTTGTTCTCACAACTCAGATTCAATCTGTCAGGAATCTCTTCCAGCTCTCCCTTCAAAATATACCCAGAAACCAACCACTTGGTGCTCTCTCCTCAGCTACTGCACTGCTGTGAGCCACCATCACCTCTCACCTGCATTATTGCCAGTCTCACAGTCTCTCTGCTTCCGCCCTTGCCTCCTACAGTTGTTTTTTTGTAGTAAATTTTCTTTTTTTTTAAACATCCTTATTGAAGTATAATTGCTTTCCAATGGTGTGTTAGTTTCTGCTGTATAACAAAGTGAATCAGCTATACGTATACATATATCCCCATATCCCCTCCCTCTTGCGTCTCCCTCCCACCCTCCCTATTGCACCCCTCTAGGTGAACACACAGCACCTACAGTTTTTACTCCACACAGCAGTGATTCTTTAAGTTCTATGTCAGATCCTGTCACTCTGCTACGCAAAACACTGTGACGACTCCTCATGGCAATCAAGCAAAAACCAAAGTCCTGAAAACTACCCACAAGGGCCTCTACGATTTGATTCTCCATTACTTCTCCGCCTCCTACCCTATTACTTTTCTCTTGTTTACTTCAACCCAGAGACACTGAGTGCCTTTCTTTTCTACGATCTACAAATCTGACTATTCTAGAATATTGCCACCCAAAGAACAGCATGATGGAGCTAGATTTATAGATATAGAGTACAAAGAGCCAGTATTCTGGAAAATGAAAACAAAGACATACAAGCCCATGAATATTAACAGTCTGTGTGGATTTAGAATTAATTCTAGACCACTTTATGGAGAGTTTATCTGGGATATTTGAAAGAGGTAATTTTAAAATATTTAAAAGAAAATATGTTAAAGCAGAAGAAATATGCTTATATAAAAACATTTTGTTAGAAATTTCTGTCAGAATAAAATATAGCTATTATTAGCAATATTTGGAAATGTGGATAGGTTCATAAAACCTCAAAGATGAATATCTAACTTTGTGAATGTAATACTATGTAAACTATTCACTCTCGTCTCCAAATTGTTCATTAGAATCATATCCTTGATGGATGGACCATTATGTTGACTCAGTTTTATACTTTTTATGATCTCAAGTGTTGCTTTTCTATAGTTTAAATATAATGATGAATATATATGTATAAGATGTTTTCATAATTTGGCGTGATTTTTTCTTTCATTTTTAACAAAAATGAAAACAGCTTTATTGTGCTAGTTTTATTATATACATGATGCTCATTGTATATATCAAACAGAATATACCATAATTAGGAAGAGAGTAATGGTTACCTGAAACCCCAACCAACAGAACATTTTGGTGACTTTTCTTTCAAATTTATGTACAAACTTGCAGACACCTACATACTGACATAGACACACATACATGAAAATCTACACATACATGATCATAGAAATACTGGTTTTATCATCATACCTTTTGTTTATCTATCTATCTATCTATGTAGTAAATCTTTCCTTTTCTTATTCAAATTCCCTTCACTCCTCCTAAACTATATTAATAGTCTAGTGTATATTCTTCCATTCTCCTCTCTATATTTATTTAACCATTTAATCACAAAACACACAGTCATACAGAGACATTTTTGTCATTGTTATAAAAAATACAGTTACACTACTTTTCTTCCTCGAACTTTTGATATTTAATCCATGCATATTTAAAATCTTTCTAAGTGAACCAGTGGAGCTTCAATTTATTATTTTTAAAATTCTAAATAATATTTCATAGTGTAAATATAACATAATTATTCACCAAATCCCCTGTTATTCTGTATACTTTTTGCTCCCAGCTTCTTCTCTGCTTCCATAAACAATTCTACAATCAACATTTTTATTTTTTTATATATATATATATATATATATAATGAATAAACATATATATATTCATTTTCTGTTGCTTTTATTTCTATGAGATAGATTCACAAAATTGTGAATGCCGGTTTTGAACTTATCAAGCTAGATGGTGTTGGAATGTAGACCACTGAGAGAAAAGAATTGCAAGGAAAAGATTCTGTATCCTTCCAAGATATTTTTTATCCATCATGATGAAAAGTAAAGGTATTTGAAGCTATGCAAGGGTTCTGAAAATATGTTACTACACACCACCTCTAAGTAAAATATTAGAGAAAAGACTCTACAAGACAAATAAATCAAAACAGGGACCTCTGATAGCAGAAGATGAAGTGGAAAGGAAACTGGCGAGCAATGAATCTTGCAATATGTATAGTTAATTCTAAATGGAAAATGATAGCGTGACTGTGAATGTGAAAACTACGAGATAAATAAAGCTTGAAACAGAAGAGATGTATTGCAAGGAAAAAACTGAAACTAGTAGTGCTAAATTATCAGCAAAAGTTGGGACAGGAGTAGAGTGGAGAACATGTATTCTAAGGATTTCATCTTATACAGAGGAGTCTGAGTGGCAAGGGAACAGAGCCTTTGGATGGGGGAAATACATGAATTTATGGAAAGGAAAGATAACTACACCCAAGAACATCCAAATGAACAGGGGTGAAGCATCATAAGTATCTACCAAAAAAAAAGTAAAAAGATGAAACAATAAAGTAAAATAAATTGCAAAAATGTAATAGCATGAAGATAGTAAAATCAAATATGTAAGTGTACACACTAAATGTGAACATGCTGAGTGATTCTTTTAGAAGACAAGAACAATAAGATTAGGGTAAAACCTCATAGCTACTTGCTATTTATAAGAAACACTCTTAAATTGACATGTTGAAAGAGATGGAAAATGAAGATCTGGTTGAAGAAAGACCAGGACCGGGAAGAGAAAGGAAGTAGCAATATTATTCCCACAAAAGGTGGAATTTTAGGTTAATGGCAATAAAAACATTGAGGAGTAGAATTTAATGAAAAAGTCCAAATTAAAAGAGAAAATACTATACTAAAAAAAATTCTGTTCATCAAAGTCCATAGCAGCTCACTATACTCAAAGCAAAAACTGTTAGTAATGCAAGAAAGCTTAAAAAATTAAATATAACTAATTATTAAATATCTTTCAGGATTAGGTAGATGACAAAAGCAAAAAATAGATCAAAAACTTAGAGCAACTAAATAATATATTCAACAAATTTAATTATAAATATATGCATATGTCATGTCAATATAAATAGATATACAAAGTTTATATACTATAAATAAAGGATATTACAAATATCTAATATGTAATCTATCTATATATAATCACAATTAAGAAATAAAAATACATTTTAAAAGTTGACCCTTTTAAAAACAAAAACAGAAGAAACTTTACCTAATTTAAAAGTAAAAAAGACTTATAAATAATGTTTAGTCATAGAGGAAATAAAATTTAAATGCAAGCAATACAAAAAGTAAATGAGAATATTTCATATCAAAACATATTAAACAAAGTGTTTTTTGCATTTATAGCCTTAAGTGCACACAAAAAAAGAGAAAACCCACAGGAAAATGTAAGAAAATGGATTTATAATCGATCATAAAAAATTACAAAAAGAATGACAAAAAACCAAATACAGTAACTAGAAAGAAGGACTTGATCAAGATAAAAGCTCAACAATATAGTGGTAGGGGATTAAGAGGTACAAACTATTATGTAAAAAATTAGCTATAAGAATATATTGTAGAGCTGGAGAGGGTGTGGAGAAAATGGAACCCTCTTGCACTGTTGGTGGGAATGTAAATTGATACAGCCACTATGGAGAACAGTATGGAGGTTCCTTAAAAAACGAAAACTAGAACTACCATACGACCCAGCAATCCCACTACTGGGCATATACCCAGAGAAAACCATAATTCAAAAACAGTCATGTACCACAATGTTCATTACAGCTCTATTTACAATAGCCAGGACATGGAAGCAACCTAAGTGTCCATCGACAGATGAATGGATAAAGAAGATGTGGCACATATATACAGTGGAATATTACTCAGCTATAAAAAGAAACAAAATTGAGTTATATGTAGTGAGGTGGATGGACATAGAGTCTGTCATACAGGGTGAAGTAAGTCAGAAAGAGAAAAACAAATACCATATGCTAACACATATATATGGAATCTAAAAAAACAAAAAATGGTTCTGAAGAACCTAAGGGCAGGACAGGTATAAAGACGTAGACGTAGAGAATGGACTTGAGGACACGGGGAGGGGGAAGGGTAAGCTGGGATGAAGTGAGAGAGTGGAGTGGACATATATACACTACCAAATGTAAAATAGATAGCTAGTGGGAAGCAGCCGCATAGCACAGGGAGATCAGCTCGGTGCTTTGTGACCACCTAGAGGGGTGGGATAGGGAGGGTGGGAGGGAGACACAAGAGGGAGGAGATATGGGGATATATGTATATGGATAGCTGATTCACTTTGTTATAAAGCAGAAACTAACACACCATTGTAAAGCAATTATACTCCAATAAAGATGTTTAAAAAAAAAAGTATATTGTACAACGCAGGGAATATAACCAATATTTTATGTGAAGTATAATCTTTAAAAATTGTGAATCACTATATTGTACACCTGTAACTTAAATAATATTGTACATCAATTATATTTCAATTAAAAGTTATTCATAAATAGTAAAAAAAATAAAAGCTCAAATTAATGAAAAAGATCATAATAAAGAAAAAGAAAAAACCTCAAAGCTCATTTTTTATTGATACAGGAAAATTTTTAGTTTTTTACTCTAATAAACATAAAAAATTGCTTACCTATACAGGTTTTTCTGTTGTGCTTAAATAATATATATTTATACAGAAATACATACTATATTTCCTCAGATCTAAAGTAATATCAAATGTAAAAAACACCACTAAGAAAGAAAACCCTCAGTTAAACTGTGACTTGCCATATATTGTAAGATGTATACTAAAAAAAGTATGTCTTAGAATAGTTGTGTGTGTGTTTCCCCTGCATGAGTGGGACTATACTCTGTGAGTCACTCTGCAACTCTCCTTTTTCATTTAATATAGTGGTAGATAGCCCTATATCATTCTTTTATTTTATTACTACTTATTATTCTAAAATATGGGTGTATTTGCGAATTAATGGTCACTTGAGCTATTTCTTCTTTTTTTTTAACATCTTTATTGGAGTATAATTGCTTTACAATGTTGTGTTAGTTTCTGCTATATAACAAAGTGAATCAGCTCTTTGTATGCATATATCTCTATATCTCCTCCCTCTTGCGTCTCCCTCCCACTCTCCCTATCCCACCCCTCTAGGTGTCACAAAGCACTGAGCTGATGTCCCTGTGCTATGCGGCTGCTTCCCACTAGCTATCTATTTTACATTTGGTAGTATATATATGTCACTTAAGCTATTTCTTGTTGTCTGTTATTACAGATAATCCTCCTACAATAATATTCTTCTTAAACAGATTTTGATACATAGGTGCAATTACGACTAGATAGTAAGGCATGGAATTACTGAGCTAAAAGAGTATGCTTACTGAAAATGTAAGTATATAATGCTAAATTGTTATGTTAAAATGCCATATTAATTTATATTTTCACAAGGGTTGCTTTAGAATAATCACTTCTTCACTTGATATTTACATTTTTGCCAGTCTGATGGAAATGGTATCTCATTATTGGTTTAATTTGCATTTTTCATGTTACAAATAAACATTTTTACATTCATGTATTAGTCATTTGTATCTTGCCATCTGGTAATTGCCTTTGAATATATCTTTTTTTCACTTTCCTATTGAGATTTTATTTTTTCTATTAATTTGTAGTAATACTTTAAAATATTCTTATTATTAATATTTTTATAATATTTTACATGCTTGCAAATATTTTTTCCAAGTCTGTCATCTGATTTTCAATTTTCTTTATAAAGCAATTTTTTGGTTGTTCAGAAGTTTTTAACATTTAAAAAAGCAAACTTAGAATTGTTTTATTTATTGATTCTTAAATAGACCTTTTTTAAAGACGTTCTTCCCTATGTCATGATTATTATTATTTCTGAAAAATCTTTGATTTCTTTTTTAGTAATTTTACAATCACCCCTTTAACGCAAGTGGAAATTTTGTCATGTTTTTACCCATTTTCTTTTTCATAGAGAGGAAACATGTATATGTATACACAAACAGAAGAAATTAGAAAAAATCAGTATGGATGATCTTGAGAATCCTAAAGTATCCAAGTGTCCAGATTATTTAAAGGATTTTATTTGGCACAAAAAAATGATAGTTTTTGAGCATAACTTCAAATATTTGAGAAACAACCAAATGAATTTAAGATTTCAAGGGGTAGAACAAAGCTAACTAAACAGTTTTGACTTTGCTGTTATTAACACTACTAATTGATAAAACCAAGAATGGAATCTCGAAACGGGAAAAAGAATGTTGGACCTCAGCCAGGTCATCAAGGTCAACAGTGATAAGTCAAACTGATAGGATGGAACCTTGATGTGCTGTGAGAGAAATGACACCGTATTACCCCTGGAATCTTTGTACCCAAAACCCATTACCCTTGTCTGATTGTTAAAAAAAAAAAAATCAGACAAATCTCAATGGAAGAACATTCTACAAAATAGCTAACTAGTACTTCTTCAAAACTGTCAAAGTCATCAAAACAAAGGAAGTCTGAAAAGCTGTCCCGGTCCAGAGGAGCCTAAAATGACTTGATGACTAAATGTAATATGGTATCTTGGATGTGCTCCTGGTGGTCATGGTGGAGGGGGAGGACAATAAGTTAAAAAAAAACTATAAAAATTTGACTAAAGATGCATTTTGTTAATCATATAACATTGATGTTTGTTCATTCATTTTAATTTATTATTCTAACATAATGCAAATGTAACGTAGTGTAGGGGAAACTGGGCACACTATCTCTGCACTATCTTAGGAATTATCCTGTAAATTTAAAACTGTTCTAAAATAAAAATTTACTTAAAAAATAATGTAGGGGTAGTTTATGGAATTGGCGCTTGTTAAGATAAATTATATGAAGGAAACTTTGACTTCCTTTTAATATGGCCAGTTTCCTGTGGGGACAGTGGGCCTGTGGTTAAGTGAGCGAACAGGTAGCAGCAACATTACTTGCATTTCAATATAAAAGCAAGTTTATATTGAGTTCTACTCTCAGTGGAAGTAAGAAGGGAAAATACCTGTGTTACTTTCTTAAGAAAAATAGGATAATTAACTGCTCCTATTTTGAGATCAGAATGAAGCTGCTTCCCCCCCCGGCCCCCTCCCCGCCTCTAAATAAATAAAAAGTACTAAAAGAAAGCAGAGGAAGTTTTAGGAGCTAATACTGGGGCAGGAAAGATCTTCTTTAAAAAAGACCCAGGGCTTCCCTGGTGGCGCAGTGGTTGAGAATCTGCCTGCCAATGCAGGGACACCGGTTCGAGCCCTGGTCTGGGAAGATCCCACATGCCACGGAGCAACTGGGCCCGTGAGCCACAACTACTGAGCCTGCGCGTCTGGAGCCTGTGCTCCGCAACCAGAGAGGCCGCGATAGTGAGAGGCCCGCGCACCGCGATGAAGAGTGGCCCCCACTCGCCGCAACTGGAGAAAGCCCTCACACAGAAACGAAGCCCCAACACAGCCAAAAATAAACATAATAAATAAATAATAAATAAAAATTAAAAAAAAAAAAAAAAAAAGACCCAAACTTAGAAGCTATTTTTTTTTCCCTGCCTCTCACATTGATGACATGGATTCCTCAAGGAACATGATAGATTTCATACAGTTTATGCAGGTAATAGGAAAACAACTTTCAGTGATATCGTATTTTAAAAGTGAGTATTAGATACTACTATACAATCATCTTCTGGTGTATATTTCAAACCCAATGCTCTGGAGACAGTGCACCAGGCTGTGTGCTTTCCTGATGGATGTGAACAATGTGAGCATTTTGTGTGTGTGTGTCAGAGAAACTATAATTCATTTACTAATTAGATAACTGAATGAGGATTATAGCTGACATCTTGGGATTTACCCACAATAAGTATATCCATCTTGCACAGATTTTCTTATAAAACGAGAATTAAGAGAGCTGAAGTGAAAGCCTTAGGCAATAGGAAGATGCTACACCATACACTTAAGTTAATGCATTTTTAAATTTCTTCTTGAGATAGGCTTATCCCAGTGATAGACAGGGACTTGAAGATTATCTGCAGCCCTTTTGAGAAATAACTGTGTTCTTTTCTACTTTCAGCAAACACATCTACCAAAATTAAAATGTTGGAAATAATATTTGCATTTTGCTTTTATCTTCTGGAATTTGTTAATATATAAGAAGAACGTGGTCATGGAGACAGGAGAAGATGAATGCTGATATGCACCGTTCTCGGCTACACGAAATAAGCCCCTTATCATTATTATTATTATTGATAACTGTGTTCTATAGACCCTGTTGCTCTTTTTGCAGAGTTCAAGTTTATTTCCCTACTTAAGTTAATTACACTCTAATAAAACACTTTAAAATTCTTTCTTTCTCTCTTTCTTTTTTTCTTTTTTGATCAGGTCCTTTTCTTGTTCAGAACTATTTTCAGATAAACACATTTCTTTTAGTTTCTTTTTAAAATGTGCAAAATCTTTGCATCTATCTTTTGGAGTTCATCACTCTCTTTTGTATATTTCACAACTTGGGAAATACAATGATGTCTATGTTTATGTATTCCACATAAAACTGCTATGACACTATTTTTATAATTGTGACACCTTACTTTGTTTTTCCCAAGGTATAATCAATTTTAACAGTTAAGATAAAAACTTGAAATACAGCTCTAATTGTGTGTGGAATTAAACTCATTTTCTTTTTTGTTCACACGTACGTAATTTCATAAGATGGTCCTATCTCATCCTAAGACTAATGATCTTCTTTACTCAGGATACTTTATTGTCTTCATATCCAGCATCTACAGTAAAATTTTATTGTTAATTATGTGTAGCAGCAGCTCAATCCTTGTTTATACAGTGTAAAACTTAGTAACCATTGGGGTGTTTGTCATCCATGAAGCTCGTTTCACGTCTCATCTATTATATGAATAAAATGTGAAAATAATTATGTTTTTCTAAAATGACATTGTTAGTACTGATTGAAAAAAAAATCAAAAGAAACTCCACCCAGCCCCAGTAAGTTTACAGATTGTTTTAATCTTTCTATTAATTTTTATAATGAATTAGTGAGTGGAGAAGGCCACTATACCTAGTGGTAGCCCCCAAAACCCAGACCATGAGCTCCAAGCCAGAAATGAAAATGTCAGTAATGGGAGCCCAAAGCAAATAAAATGAGACCTCTTTAGCCTTTTCTGTCTGTTAGAGAAATGTGGTCATTATCTATGCTCAGGGAAGATCCAATTCTGTGAGGCCTGAAACTGACATCATTTGAGGTGAAGTTTCTTTGAGAAATACTTTAAAAGTGCAAACTCAAAATGAAGTTCCAAAGTAACTATTTAGAATGAATCATTGTTGGAGCTTTGGCGATTCTGGTCCATTTCACCCTAGGTCTCTCAAAGTAATTTACCAGAGTTTCTTCCTGATTGCCTCCCAGGTTTCTCTCCCTATCTAGAACCTTCCACAACTCCCGGGAACTCTCTGCATTCCCAGTGGTCAGAGATAGAAGGGCTCCCAAGCTGAAACATCATTACCTTCAGGATAAATCTGCACAGGCTCATGCTGATGATTTTTCTTTTCCTGTGTCTCTGTCTCCTGTGTTTTTAAACCTACCTCCTCTGCTGTTCTTCTGGGCTGCCTCCCAAATGTGGGCCCCCCTCGATCAACTTTATTTTTTCTACTGCCAGCTTTTCCATAAGCAATGCAAAAAAAATCGTTTCAGTTCTTTGGCAATAATATAGCATTTTTAAACCTTTTTTAGAAAATGGCTGGTGAGAATACCTGTTTGCACATAATTCTTGAGTAATATTACCTCTCTTTTTCAGTACAGATAAATATGACGATGTACTCTTTCTTCAGTTGGGGAAGAATGTCTTCAGTTGGCCGCCTGAACAGCCTGAATGGCCAATGGGTAAATCGGCCACCCTAAGGAAAAATAGAGTCCAGGCACGCAAGCTGGGTACAAGCTGTCTGAAGGGGGGATTTTTCATGAATAATTATAAATAAAAATGATTTCATAAATGTTTCTGTGAGATCCAGAGCCCAGAGACCCAGGCATTGTGGTCCCTCAGTGTGTCTGGAGTAAGAGAGGGAAGCGAAGCCCAGAGACACTGTCACTATAGTGCATTTCATGGATGTCAAATTGGTCATACAGCCTGGGAATGTAGCTAAGCCAGTTCATATCTGGAACAAAAAGAGAGTGAGTGCTTCAGCAGCCAAAAGGTTTTCACCACAGCAGTTAGGATGCTGGGAGTCAGGTAGTGCATGTAACTGTGTAAGCCTAATTTATGTGTTCCTAATCTTTCCCAGTATCACTGCTCAAATGCCTAGTAATCCACTGTTGTTAAGGTTTCAGTCAACCATGGAAAGTTAGCTGATAATGATTTAATATGTGAATCTCTCTCCATTTTTCCATAGCTGAACTCTTGAGTCTAAAAGATTTTTATACTCTAAAGGCACAAACTGCTATTGGAATAATGAAACCATAAATAAAACTATATACAAATATTCCAAATCAAAATGGTGACTTTAGAGGGAAAAAGTCAAACTGTTCCTTGGAGTTGTATAGATAATACAGCAGTTCAACATTGTATTTTACATTCAAAAATGAATTATTTTTAGCCTTTCTAAACCAAGGTTTGGGGAGGTCCTCAAGAATGGGAACATTCTTATAAATTTGGAAAAGGAAATATATAAACACCAAATTAGGACAAATTGCATTATACGCCTCATATATTGAATGAAAAGATTTTACAAATAGTATAATTTTGTCTGTGACTATTTCCTAAATGATTTGATTTATAATATTAAATATTTCCACCCATTTATCTTTCTAGCAAGGAACTACCTTATAGGCAAAGTCTAAATACTGGTGGTGTTATGGGAAATGAAAGAGAAGGTCTGTTATATTTGTTGAGAACTACATTGTACAGGTTACTGTACTAGGAGTTATAAGCGTTATCCCATTTCATCTAATGAATGATACAAATAAGCAAATCAAAGTGGAGATGAGAAGTTCAAATTTGAGTGATTAACACTGTGATTGATGTTTCACAAACAAACTTGTGTGGGAACATAATTTTGTTGAAAATAATCAGCAGTAAAGATTTCTTGAAGAAAGTGATATTTAACTCACCTCTTGAAGGATGAATATGAGTAGGCCAGATGAAGGAGGAGAAAAGAGTTTTCCAGGTGAATGGAAGTCTATATGGGGAGGCTTAAAGTTGGGTAAAAATATGGTATGTTTAAGAGATGTTCAGGATAGCTGAATAGCAAAGGATGAAGGTAAGGGAATGAGTGATGTTGATAGAAAGGTGTCATTACAATTGGTTTTTCCATAGCACATATCACAATGTATAATCATTTAATGTAGTCACTTGTTTACTGTTCTTTGTGAGACACTGCACATACTCAACTGTAGCATTAACTTGGTGTCTGTTGCTTAAAAGGTGCTTAATAACTACTTTTTGAATGAATTTAAAAAAAAAAAGAATGGTGTCAGATGAGGCTATTTCACAAAAGTTTTATTTTATCATAAGAGCAATGGGAAGCCATTGATAAGTTTTAAGAATCAAATATGATCACAGTTTCACTTTCAGAAGTATTTTAAGGCTTAGAGAGGGCAAGGACCAAAAACATTGTTACAATATGTATAAATTACTTTATAAGATTTTAGGACAATCACTGTGATATTATATATGTACCAGTTAGTTTAGGACCTGATTTTGGCTCTGGTTATCCGACAGAACATTGAGGGTGCACAGTCAAAGGGAGATCAGCTCCCATTCTATTAAAAAGGGGCAGCTACCCAAAGCACTCCTTTAATCCTATCTCTATCGACAACAAAGTCTTTGCTAAGTGGCATACTGAATGTTAGAAATAGTACTTATTGATGTAACTGGAGACCTGTCAGTTAGCAAGATGAATGAAGAAAGAGATTATCGTTTGTTATATTAAAGGTTTTCAATACACGTAGAATGGCTAAAACGTTGTAGACATGACTACCAGAACAGAGTATGCGAATTTGAGTCAGACCTATTTTCCTTAAGGATGATGCCTGAGGTTTGAGCTCTGATTGATCCAACGCTCAGGCATTGGTGTAGGGGGATTTCTGATTGCATGATGCCAACTAGAGGCAAGGACTGAATTTTACCAAAGACTATCAGTCTAATAAATGTCTATAGGTTTGTCGGAATTTGGCATGAGATTCGTTCGTATTAAAAGTTAATAGCAAAGTAATGAGAGTGTAGTTAATCCTTGCTCTCTGAAATTCCTTGACAGCTATTATTATCTACCAGAAAGAACCTAAGCATAAGGCAGGACCAATTCAGCTTATGTCTGTCCACAGCAGACAGCATCACCTAACACCTCTCCCACTTCTACAGGAAGCATGAGAGTGACCTGAACAATAAATTGGAAATGGTGGCTATATTGACTTAAGAAATACATAGGAGGTAGATACACTAGAATATGGTAATGATCAATAAGATGGGGAGACTGAGGGAGAAGGAAGAAAGAGAAACCGTATCCCATTTTCTGTCACCTGCAACTGTGTTGGGGGAGTTTTCATTCACTAAGACAGAAAACAAAAGTAGAAAAGCAGGTGTAGGGAAAGATGGCGAGTTCAGCTTTGTAAATATTGAGTTTGAAGAGCCTGAAACATTCAGTCAGTTATCTTGCAGTCGATTAGATGTACACATCTGAAAACATGCAGGATCTGTGCTGTGAATGAGCAAAGGGACCCAACCCTCCGAAGTAAAGGAAAGAGAGCAGCAGATAACCTTACTTACAGCAATCACCCAGCCAATGAACTGTGCTATTTTTCAGTCCCAGATTTCTCCCAGGTGACAAAGTTTAGTGGGAGAACATGAGACATAAGGCCAATATGTAACTATACAATTTATTGGCACTGGTTAAAAAATAAAATTTTGTGAGAAACGATAGGTATGCAGTCGCTAGAAGCTCCCAATATTCTGGGTCAGTTTAACTCATGTTTATGTGATCCAAACTCTACTCCTCCTGAGACCTTCACCCAAGGTGAAACTAATTAGACCTTGAGTTTCCTCACCTCTGATAACTATTTGTTTCATTGATGTGGGCTTTCCCCCCCCCCCCCATTATATATTATTAGTGTAAAGCATAGCCTCTATTTCAAAGGGAAATGACTGAACATGGAGAACTGAACATGGAGAACCTTGTGGTGACTGAACATGGAGAACCTTGCTTGCAAACTGCTACTTCTTGTCTTGTCTTTTTTTCTATGGTCAAAATAATATAAACATTCTGTATTTCCCCATTTGTTTGTTTCTTAAGCTCTTGATGACATATTCATTCCTTTGAATGCACTGAGTTCAGATATGTTATTTCTGCTCACTGCCTCTGGTACATTTTCCTTATTTTATATAATAAATTATGCCTTCAGATCAATATTACTTCCTCAACAGAGTTTGCTCAGGGAGAGTGAAGAGTCAGAAGAAAAGTCTCTGAATAAGATTGAAATCAAACAAGCAAACAAATAAAACAAACTAGGATTTTAAAAAGCGGCACAGAAAAGAGAAATTTGTAAAAGAGATGGAGAAGTAGTGGCTGATCCGAAGGAGAAAATCCAGGAGACTGTGTGTGGATTTAAGATGAAAAGAAAAGAGGAGGTGTCTGGAAGGAGGGTGTGGTCAGCAATGCCAGTGGCTTCCAGGGGAGATGAACATCTCTTGCCTTTATCTACAGTAAAGGTAGTGCTGATAGTTTTTGAGCAGTATAGGGGAGCAGTGTAGAAATAAACTCAGAAATCAGTTAGCTGGGGAACTAGTAAGAGTTGAGAAACTGGAGAAAATGAGCTAAAACAACTTTTTGAACTGTTTGGCTCAGTGACGGAAAGAGAGTTAGGATGGTTATTAAATGGAGCCAAGGTATTGACATTGATTTTTTAAAATATAGAACATGCTAAACTCTAGTTTATTAATTCAAATGAAAAGAAATACGCAGAGAGGGAGAGGATGAAGAGAAAGAATTAATAGGGAAGAGTCAATTGATCGAATTGCCTGAGAGGGCAGAAAGTCATGGGTAGCAGAGAACAGACTAGGAGATCAGCTGTAAGCATGAGAGAGGCTTTCCCGCTGTCTGAAGATAAAGGGAGGAAATATGTGTCAATGACAAAAAGGTTTTGAGTGCTTATCATGTGCTGACCACATTTCTAAGTGCTTTTCACGTACTGGATCAGTAGTTTCCAAACTCTGGTTCCTGATGCTGGGCTGCAAAATCATCATCGCCTAGGAATTGTTAGAAATGCAAATTCTGGGGCTTGATGCTAGGTCTAATGAATCAGAAACTCTGGGGATGGGCCTCCATTGTGTTATAACAAGCCTTCTGGGTGAGTCTGATACTTGCCCAAGTTTGAGAACCACTGCACTAGATCATTTAACAGTACAATGTCTTTTTAGGTTAGATGTTGGGATTGTGCCCATTTCACAGATGAGGAAACTGAGGCACAGGAAGTTTAAGTAATTTGCCAAAAGTCACCCGCTGTCTGGATCTGCAGCCCACGCTTTTAAGCCCGGTCTTATGCAATCTCTAAGGGTTGTTTGTAGAATTGGTGATGGGATGTTGAACAATTTTCTGTTCAATGATTTTGTTATTTGTTGTTGTTTTCCCTGTAATTCAAGAAGCAGAGTCAATAGATTGAGAGGGGGCAAGTGGTGGGATTAGCATAAGTGTTGAAGGTTTAACATGGCTTCTGTAGAAAATTAGATACACACTTGAGCGGAGCAAAAGGAAGAACTGCTGTTTAGCCTTAAGTCAGTAAATAGTAAATAACCATGAATTTATACAGGCAATAATCTGGATGTTGTTGGTTTCCTCCAGTATTATCTAGCAGCAAAGAAGTAAAACAGTTGAATTTATCCAGGATTGAAGGTTCCCCAGGAAGGTGTCACAGAATGATAGAAAAGCAGTAAAATTAAAGAAATTGGCAACAGAGTGGTTATAATGATAGAGAATATTATCTAAACTGGATGAGAAAGGGAGCAAAATCAGGAAGAAGATGACAGGAAAACACAGTAGGGAATGAACATGCGTGGATACTAACACTGTCTTCCAAGCAACACAACAATAACAATAACAACAACACTAAGAATAATACAAATTAAATAGCCAGGGTGTAAGTTCTCAGCAAATATAGAATTGAACGTTCTCTTCTTGAAATAAATTCTTTCCTTGGTTTCCATGACACTATCATCTTTTTCTTCCCTTCTATCCTGTATAGTCACTACTCATTCTCCTTTACAAGCTCATCTTCCTCCACTTAGCATTTACATCTGTAAATGTTGGGATTTCATAAGGCTCTCTCCTTTGCTTTTTCCTCTCCTGACTCATTTTTTAAAATATGATATCATCCAGATCTGTGATTTCAGTTTTAGATAAACCAAAAATCTAAATCTCTAGTCCAGACTACCTCTGAACTGTAAATCTGTATATCCAGCTGTTTGTTCGAAATTATCACTCGAATGTCTCAAAACACCTCAAAGTCAACCCAAGTCAAACAGAACATGTCTTTTTACCCACTACATTTGGTGCTCTTCCAGAGTTTCCAACTAGACTGAGTGGCGCCATCCTCCAAGAAGCTGTGCAGGACAGAAACATATGAGTCGTCCTTAATACTCTGCCTTCTTCATATACAATGCACGGCCAAGTTAGCTGATTTGTAGCTCCTAAATATTTATCAGATTTGTTCTTCTGTTCTCCTTTTGCCCTACTATCTCCTGATCTCTGTTGCCAAGATCTCTTGTGTGAATTGTTGACCAGTCTCCAGAAACCTCCCCCCTACCCTGATCTGGTTTCCACATTGTAATAAGGCAATATTAAATATATATATAAATATATATAAAGAAAAAAACTTGTTTATATATATAAAACAAGTTTTTCTCTTGGCCTCTTTGGATAAAGGAACGAGGCCTTTATATGGCATGTCTAGTCCCTTATTTTTCAAACTGGGCATGTGACACATTAGTGGGTCATAAAATTATTTAGTGGATAATAACTGTTTCAATTATTTCTGTTATTTCTGTATGTAAGTATGTGTCTGTATGTGCACTGGTTCTTGATATAAAATGGATTTCTTACCGTGGGTCAAGGTTACAAAAAGGGAAAATCGCTGTGCTAGTTTCTCCCACTTCTCATCTCTTTCTATTCATTTTAGCTACATTGGCCATCTTTCAATTCCTGTCATAGGGTCTTTGTACATTCTCTGAGCTTGGAGAGATGGGTATTGCCCTCTTTATCTACCTGAATTTAATTTATATAAAGCCCTGAGATAAGTTATGACTCTCCTAGGATAGTCCTCATCAGGGTTAGATAATGTCAAACCTTCCTACAGCACACAACACCATGCCAACTCTTTTGTAGCAGAGTTGAGCTTTTGCATATATGTATTATTATTTGACAAATGCCTATATTCCCAACTGAAATTTTTCATTTACTCACTAAATATTTATTTTTCCACTATATGTAAGTTTTTCTTCAAGATACTGGGGACCCAGCAATGAGTGAGATAGGGCAGGCCACTTGCCTTCATGAAACTTGTATTGTAGCTTGGGAATATGAACAATAATCATGCAAGTCAATGAATGAACACTGTATGTTCTGATAGTGATTTGCTTAAGAAAATCAATAAGGCAGTGTTAATATGACACACTGTGAATGCGCTGCCTTTCATATAGTGACCGACTGGGTGTCTTTGAAGGGATGATATTTAAGTTGAGAACAAAGTGTTAAGTATAGACCAGGCATACAAATCGTCTGTGAGAACTGGATTCAGGAGTGTTTGTTTGTCAATGGGCATGTGGATATTTGGCTAAATATACTGGTGCTAAAAATTATATTGCTGAATAAATGAAAGAATACATGGATGAATGAGTGACTTTGCCACAGGGCAGAACTACAGTCTCTAAAAGCAAGAAAAAATTATTTTATGATTATGAAATTGAAAATGTTGCAATAAGATGAAGTAAGTACATATTCAGATGACAGAGTAGATAAGCATGTTTTTTATCCTTCTAAAGAAGTATATAGAATTATTCCCTTTAAAAATATTCAACAGAACAAATGCAGTCTGCTTTTCTTTTGAATGCCCATAGAATAGTAATTTGACAAGGTAATGTTCTCATTTTGCAAAGTCATTTGTTAGTTATATATTTGGCTTAGGGATAGAATTACATAATAAGACAGGAGGTAGATCAGAAATTAACATTTGTAACTCATTTTCTGACAAGATTATACCTTCATATAAAACAATATAGTCTTTGTTGGAGGGAAATGATAATGAGAACAGATGGTACCATCCTAAGATGAACTCTCAAGCCCCTTTTAGATTCCTAAAATGATAGTTCAAAAAATAATAACTTGAACAAATTTCTAGCCCTGTCTCTATTTTTTGTATGTCCTTCAGATGGAAAAAATATCACAGACACACTAATTACAAAATTACAAACTAATGACACATTTCTGTATGTTTATTTTTTATACAAATATACTCCAGTTTACCAATCTGTTTCTTTTCAGAGAAAAGAGAAAAGTTTTGGGCAGGAATTCTAAGATTGTTTTTTTGTTTGTTTGTTTTCGTCCCTCAAAGCAGTGAAGGGGAAATGGCAAATCTATCCAGGGATCAATTTTGTTAGGCTTGAGAAAGTTCACAGATTGGTTCACATTAATCATATCTTCAAATGTTAGATTAGCAATCATCAACCTCTTCATTCATTGTCAGTTCCTTCTCTAGGAATAGGATACATTAGTTCAGCAAAAGCTGTACTATGATTATCAAGGTAACAAGTGATAATTATAGATAGGCTAATTATATCTGTAAACATTGTTATGGAAATAATTTGGGGGATTCCATTCTGAGACAGTATATTACTACTTTTTCACTTTTAGAATGAGAAATGGAAGCCTATGCCTAATTTTTTTCTCAACAGATTTCTCTCACTTCCCAATGGTTTTCTTCCACCTTCCATTACAATGAGAGCTCCACCTGAGAATCAATGGATTAAAGCTATATGGAAGGAAATGACATTAATAAGACAAAGTAATTCATTCTTTATTTAAGAAATCCTTTGATTGTTTTCCACTTCCAAACCCAAGGTGGCATATAGGTTAAAAAATTTTTTTTTCTTTGTCTTTGCTTATGGAATATTTACTTTCTTTTTCTTTCAAGAAAGAGGCTAAGTTTCTTTCAAGAGAATATACTGGAATGGATGTACTGGAACAAAACAAGAGCACTGGCTTTAGGATAAACACAGACAGCATATTGATGTGATTATGGTATTAAAATCGTAAAAACACCTAGTAGACAGTTGCATCTAATGAATATAATAACAAGAGTAAATATTTATTGGGTGAAAATTATGTCGCTCAATATCACACTTGTTACAAGAATCCTGTGACATCGGTCCTAATATTATCTTCTTTGTATAGATGAAAAACTTGAATCATAGAAAAGTAACTTGTTTAAATACATGTAACTACTAAGAGGTAGAATTAATTTTATTCAAGGTTATTTTTAATCACTATACTATCTCTCAATATGAAATAAAATAAAATATAAAGTAAATTGGGTGAAGAGTATCAATATCTTTTATAAATTCATGCTACCTCTTGATTACTTTAATACCATGCCTTAGATTCATTGAATCAGTGTCATTTATTTATTTGGTTGCTTAACAAATGCCATTATCTCCCAGATCCTATTTGCTACATCCCTACGACACTGGGAATATAGCAGCATATAGCAGAGGATTTGTGTCTAGATGGAGCCCGTATTCTAATTAATGTACAGAGTGACCTATTTCACAACAATTAAGTCTTAAAGGGATAGTACTTGTTACTTGTAAGTACAGATAAAACTTTATCTGTAAGCACAGAAAACACTTACAGTAGATGCAAACTGAGGTAATGGCCAGGCTCATAATGATTTTTCCAGGGCAGATATTTATGCTATTTACTCTCTCTCTCCCCACTTGCAAACTTCCCTCCTTGGGAGGGATCTGCTCCTTTCTTCCCATTCTCTACTCTGGCATGTGCTCTTAAAGGGAGTTGGATGACCTGCCTCTCTGGCCACAGTAATTGGAATGAATTCATAGTAACTCTATATCTTGATCATACTGATTTATCCACGGACTGGACATGTATGACTCAATTTGGGTAATCAAAAGCCTTTGCCTGGATCCTTAAAACTAGAACTGACAAAGAGAAGCTCTTTTCTCTCTGCTCTCAAAGCCCAGGATAGGAGCATAGGGGCTACTGGTGGTCCTGGTTCCAGTGGGGGTAGTCAATCTGATAGAATGAATTTGTCGTGCAGAGAAAAGCAGAGATAAGAGATGAGATGAAACAAATAGAAGTCCTGAGAACATTCTGAGTATCAGATTCTAAGTCCATACAGAGATTTGAACCAATAAATTTACTTTCATTGCATTTCATTTATTTCATTTCTTTTGTTTACACTCAAGTTGGATTTCTGTATAAGTTAGGGTCTTAGTTCCAGGTAATACTCACGAATTCCCACTAGTTTAAGAAGAAAGGCAGTTTCGAAAGGATATTATAAATCTCACGGAATCTCTGGGCTGGCCAGAGAGCCATGCTTAGAAACTACACATCTAGGATCAGTGCCCAGAATCACACTACATAATTGGTGTACTGAAGACACCTCAGCTGCTGTCCTTGGACACACACACTGTGGGTTTGCAGTTGACAGTACCGAGACTCCATGCTCCTGCCTCTGGAAATTGGATGTCTCTGTCACTTTCCTTGCCAAAACAGATTCTTCACAGAGAGTGTTTCTTTGCACCACTGGCTTCCAATTCTGTGTTTGGCAGGAATGTCTCTGATGACAGAAGTTACATACCTTCATCCTTACTGCAAAGGAGGCTGGGAAAACACATGTTGGACTTCTATGGTGAGTATTAGGCAAATACCTTAAATAGCAGGATACTGTTCAAAGACGTTTGGTCAGAAGAAAGAATGACAAATATTTACTACAATTTATGTTACTGACATCCAAATATGTCCTCAGTAACACAACTTAGCAGTTAAGTTATGTCTCCTAAAAGATATGGCAAAGTCCTAACCCCTGGAACCTGGGTGTGTAACTTTATTTAGAGATAGAATCTTTGCTGATGTCATCAAGGTAAGATGAGGTCATACTGGGTTAAGGTGGGCTCTAAATCTAATATGACTGGTGTCCTTATAAGCAGAGGGAAATTTGTAGACAGGGAAGAAGGAGGCAGAGATTAGAGTGATACATCCGTATGCCAAGGAATGCAAAGCGTTGCCAGCCAGCTACCACTAAAAGCTATTAGACACAAGGAAGGATCCTCCCCTACAGCATTCAGAGAGACTAGCCCAGCCGACACATTGATTTCAGAGTTCTAGTCTCCAGAAATGTGAGAGAATACATTTTTGTTGTTACAAGTCACCAAGGTTGTGGGTATTTGTTTTGGCAGCCCTAGAAAACTAATAAGTAGCTTCCTTCAGGAAGTGATATCTAAGTAGACCTCTAGAGGAGGAGTAATTGGAAGCAGACTGTGATTAGTGGGCAGAATGTTTACTAGAGAGAGTCATCAGCATCCACATTTGTGGAAGGAAGAGAAAGGAACAGGATTCAGCAGAGGGAGAAATCAAGCTGTGATGCAGGTCTCAGCTGACCTCACCAGGAGCTCCAGAGCTACCATGTCCCATCAGAGTTGTCCTGTTATCCTTCACCTGCATCAGTCGTTGTTTGTGGTCCTCTCCAAAAAGGGCATGACCTTGGCCAAAAAAGTTCCCTGCAGCGGAGGCAATTCCTGAACTGGCTAACAGTTGAAGCTGTCTGTCAACGGTACTCCCAGACATTGCGACAACAAATTCCTTCTTGAGGGGACTTGGGTGTCATGTCTTTGGGTCACCATAGGAGTCATTTATTAGGTAAAGGGAGTGTGAGGTGGAGACAGAGTGCCAGGTCAAGGTGATGGCATGTATGAAAGCCCTAGGGTGGGATGGTGATGAAAATGTTCTCAGCAACGAAAGAAAAGGGAACACGGATAGTAAGAAAGGAGAGCAGGTCAAATTAGACCAGTGAGAGAGACCAGAGGTTGGATCACGGGGAGCCTAAGTATATTCTAGCTTTATTCTAAGAAAAATGGGAAGGCACAAAGGTATTTAGATAAGTCTGAAGTTGACATGATTGGACTCAGATTTTAAAATATCAACAAAGTCTACAGTGTGTAGAATAATGTAGTAGGGTCAACAGGAAAATTAGGAAGGTATTGTTCTATCAGTCTCACAGTAAGAGACAAAAGTCACTTACACTGGGGTGGCAATGTTCATTGGAAAGAAATGGACAGACTTGAGAGCTTTTTTAGGAGGTGACTGAACCCGCAGAGAAAGGAAAGGAGAGATATCAAGGATGATTCCAAGTTTGCTATGGACTGAATGTTTGTGTCTTCCCCCAACTCAAATTTATAGGTTGAAATTTCAATCTTCAATGCAATGGTATTAGGAGATGGGGCCTTTGGGAAGTAATTAGATCATGAGGGGAGAGCCCTCAGGAATAGGATTAGTGCCCTTATAAGAAGAGACATGAGAGAGATGTTCTTTCTCTCCACCATGTGAGGATATAACAGTCAGGCAGCTGTCTGCAAACCAGGAAGTGAAGTGTGTCCTCACCAGACACTGATTCTGTTGGCACCTTGATCTTGGACTTCTCAGACTCCAAAGTTGTGAGAAATAAATGTTTGTTGTCTAAGCCACTCAGTCTAGGGTATTTGTTATAGTAGGTGAACTATGACAACCTTTCTTGCTGAGATGGAGAATCTTTGAGGAAGCCCAGCTTAGCACAGCCAAGCAGGGGTTCAGTTTTGGGAATGAAGCAACTGAGAATGCTGGTAAGCTTCAATAATAGGACAAGTTATGATGGCATATGTTTGTGTGAACCTCAGAGGTGGCATCTGTCCTGAGATATAAATGCAAGAGATTTTAACTGAATCCATGGATGGATGAAGTCACTTAGAAATTGAGGGTATGGAGTAGGAAAAGGGTGTGTTACTGGGCTTCAGAAACTCTGAGGTTTAAAGACTGAAGAGAGAAGAGTAAAGAGCAAGAGGTAGAGAGGTAGAAGAAGTACAAAGTCTGAACGTGGACATCTTTGTATTTATGTTAGAGATACCATTTTATATTTTTGAAACTACAGTATCAACAAAGGGAATATTTATCCTTTCATTTTTTCCCTGACCCAAAAGACATGATTGTTTGAAATGAGAAATATGGATAACAATGTTATGATGAATGATTTACTTCCCAATCTGTACATTAATGCAATTTAGAAAATGACCTTTTCTAAAAATAAAGGAGTAGACTGACAAAAGTGAGGAAGTATTTTATTTAAGTTTTGTACCATCAGAGGATTGATCTAATTAGGGTGTGAGGAGACCAAATGGATACAAAAAGACTATTTAATAGTTCATTCTGTTACTTTAATGTGTATTTTAAAAGTTAAGAAGCAAGGGACAGAATATTTGATTCGCTTCCCCCTTCAGAAGACTTTTGAAGTAAGATTTCAACTTGGACCCTGCTGGAAGGTGAAGGACTAATTTACAGAATAATATTAGTTTTCTGTGAAGAACAACATGCAGGATTGCCTTGAATTGCTGCACTAGAAGGGCTAATTAGGTGTTTTCATGCAGCCTAGGCATGTGGGCCAGCTAGTCTTTTCAGAGTAAGAACATTACTATGCAAGAGAGATGTTGTTTGCATAGCTACCATGGCAATGGAGCCCTTCTTCTCCATTTAGCCAGAAGCTAAAGTACAGAGAAGCTTTTTTTGTTTGTTTTTTGTTGTTTTGTTTTTTGTTTTTTGTCTTTTTTTTTTTTTGCCTGCCCAGTATGGTGTTTCTAATGAATACTATGTCAGTGTAAGGTCCAAGCATTGTAATTACAGTCTAAAAAGTAAGGCAATTTAGGCAATGTTCTAGCCTAAAACAACAGTGCTTAACACTGAAGCTTTCTGCACCCACAGCAGGACGGGAAGTGCACGAGTCTTCAGAAATGTACATAGGGTCCTGGGTATTTGGAGTGAAGAGTTAAAGTCCAAGATACAGTGGTTTAATATGATGGTATTTAGCTTTAGACAAAGCAACATATGACACTAGTCAATTTTATTTTATAAAGTTTCTCACATAATTTGTTTTGTTTAGTAAGTAGTAACCAAATACAAGTTTTTGTGTACAATGTTTTTATCTAAATTAGTCCATGAGTTTTTCTTAACTCAGATAATAAAGATGGGTGACATATTAAATTGGGAAAATTATGACAAATGGTTATGGTTAGATATTCCTAATTATTAAGAATTTTTATAAAATAAAAACCTACAATAAAAACTTCTCAATGCATAAATGGGCAAATGTTTACACGTTCCTAAAATACAATAGTAAAACTGATTTTCTCTGTCTTAATTTCTGCAGAATTTTCAAAAAAATAGGTCACAAGTATTCCAAGGGAAGATGTGAAGGGAAGATGGGAAGAAGTAGAGGGCTGGAAATTGGTTTGTTATCCTCAGTTCAGTACCTACTTTACATAAAGCGAGTTGAGAGAGAGTCTTTTGAAAGTCTGGAGTACTGTTGCATCTTCTGTTCTCTCAACGATGTGGGTGAGGAGAGCGGAATACACCCATCTTAATTCAATCCCAGTGAGAAAGACTCCAAGAAAACCACTCAGACTGTTGACCTGTGTCCTCTGGAATTGATGAGGTGTAGGTACCCAGGCTAGATCTACAGCCAGAAAAGCCTGAAGTGAGAGACAGGCTGGATGGGGGCTTTCATGGGAGAGCAAGAAGAGATGGTCTCTTTGGCCCTTTGAATGTACAAAGGCTGCATGGATACCTCCTCTGAGCAAGCATGGGAATGGGGCTGGCCCAGAGCCATCTTAGAGGAAATGGAACCAAGAGGGCTTCCTGGAAGATGGATAAGGATGAGAGCCAGAGGAAATCTGTGTGGAATTATAGAGAAACCAGGGATTGACTAGAGGAGGTACTGTCTGCCTAAAGAGACTACAGGGGAGATTATCAATGCTAAGGAATCTCCAAGGAGTGCTGAGTCTGACTTGAGTATCTGCTCTGACCAGATGAGAACAATGCAACGGTAGAGTACAACAAAGCCAGTCAAGGCAGACCTGCCCTGAACGTCCTCCCACATCCTCTGCTTCCACGTGGAAGACTCAGAGGAGATCAGTGAGCAAATCTGTTTATATCAGACCTGAGCTGGGGAAGGGGCTGAAACAAAATAAGTTTGTCCGCCATCACCACTTTTATTCATCCTTTCAATGGAGTTTTGGCCAGGATAATAAAGCAAGAAAAAGTAGAAACTATAAGGATTGAGAATGAGGAAATAAAACTGTCACTATTTGTGATGACAGGATCATATTCATAGAAAATCCAAGAGAATTCAAGATAAACAATGAAAATTACATAAGGAATTTAGCAAAGTCACTGGATACAAGATCAATATGTGAAAATATTTTGCATTTCTGTATATTTAGGCAATAAGTAAGTAGAGAGTAAGCATATCTAAAAATGACATTATTCATGATAATATCAGAAAGGATCAGATATAGAACAATTAGGTAAAAAAAAATGTACAAACTGTTTATACTGAATTCCACAAAATATTATTAAGAACTGTTAATGAATATATAAATTAATGGAAGGATATAGCTTGTTTTTTTTTAAACTTTTTATTTTATATTGGAGTATAGTTGATTAACAATGTTGTATTAGTTTCAGGTGTACAGCAAAGTGATTCAGCTATGCACGTACATTTATCTATTCTTTTTCAAATTCTTTTCCCATTTAGGTTGTTACATAATATTGAGCAGAATTCCCTGTGCTATACAGTGGGTCCTTGTTGGTTATCCATTTTAAATATAGCAGTGTGTACATGTCAATCCCAAACTCCCTAACTATCCTTGTAGCTTGTTGATGAGTTGAAAGACTTAATACTGTAAAGATGCCAATCCTCTCAATGGAGGATTTTTTATCGAAATTACTAAGCTGATTTTAAAATATATATTGAAATGCATATCATAAGGCAAAACCAGGGCCATCTTGGAGAAAAACAAAGCTAAAGAACTTAAATTTTCAGGAAAAAAATAGCTCTTATAAAACGATAGTAATTAAGTTGATATGGTACAGATCAATGAAACAGAATAGAGAATCTTGAAAGAGACCCAAACTTAGTTGCCTGATTTATGGCAAAGGTGACAATACAATATTGTAGATGAAGTATGATTTTTCAATAAACAGTGCTGGGTCAATTTGATGTCTGTTTAAAAGACAAAATAATTTTATCCCTGTGTTAGTTTTTCAGGGCTGCCATAACAAATTACTACAAATTGGGTGGCTTAAAACAACAGAAATTTATTCTTTACACAGTTCAGGAGTCCAGAAATCCAAAATCAAGGTGTTGGTTCCTTCTGGAGCTTCTAAGTGAGAGACTGTCCCATGCCTCTGTCCTAGCTTCTGATGATTGCCAGTAATCCCTGGTGTTCCTTGGCTTGTAGACACATCATTCCAGTCTCTGCTTCTGTCTTCACGCTGCTTTCTTCTCTGTGTGTGTCTGTATTGTCCTTTTCTGTCTTTTTCATAAGGACCATCTCATTGGATTTCGGGTCCATCCTAATCGACTATGATCTCATCTTGATCCTTAATTATGTCTGTAAATGCCCTATTTCCAATAAGGTCACAACCTGAATTTCTAGGTAGACATGGATTTGGGGGAGACACTTTTCAACCCACTGTATTCTCCTATCTCTTACTGTGCAAAATTCAATTACAGGTGAACTACAGGCTTAGACATGAAAGATAAAAACAGTACAGATTTTAAAAGAAAATGAGAACATTTTTATAACTTTGAGTTGAGTGTGGTGGTTAAGAATGTGGGATTTAAAGAGAATCTTCAAATCCTGACTCCACAATTTGCTATGTGACCCTTATGTAAGCCCTGTTCTTCAGTTTCTTCATCTCAAATATTGATTGGCATTATCATAATGCCTAATTCCTATGGTTTTTACAAAGATTGACAGAATACATGTGGAAAGTGCTTAGCATGCATATTAAGGGGAATGATTAACTAAATGTCCAAGAGATAACATTAGGGGCCTTATGGAGATTACTTATCCAGAGGTAGGATAAATACCCCTCAGAGGATTTGAATAGATAGGTAACTGACAAAAAATTTTTTTTTATTTTACTCTGAGTCATACTTAACACACTGGTTACATGGACAAGATTATATATAAAACATTGTGATGCTGTCTACAATATTAAAACATTGAAAACAACAGAAACATTCAGCTGTAAAAGAATTAGTTTTTAAATTATGGTACATACATTCCACTATGTGCAGATATGGAAAAATTCTCATGGCATATTGAGAAAGGGAAAAGAGAAAGAGAATTCTGTGTATGATTCAAATCTTGTAAAAAATGGACAACATAATAGTATATGTGTAAATGACTAGAATAAGTGATTAAAAGATATTTAATATACACCAAATTGCAAGTAATGTGTATCTCTGGGGAAGAGAATGGGATTGAGGTGAAGTAGGAGCTTAAAGGGAGTTTTATTCTGCATCTACTATTAGTTTGACCTTTTGAAAATAGCAGAACCCATGTATGTATTACTTTTGCAATGTAAAAACCCCACAACTTTTAAAAGATAGGGAAGTGGGTAGAGTATACGAATAAATTATTTACAAAAGAAGAAAAACAGCCAATGAATACCTTAAAATTAGTCAACCATACTTATATTTAAGTAAATAGAACCAAAATATTTTACCACATTCTATTTAATATCAACTTGAAAAAGCTTAGAGGAGATAATACCCACTGTTGAGTGATCTAAAGATATATATAATGCTGAAAAAGTTTTTTTAAAAGAGCAGCAATTGTGTGTGTGTGTGTGTGTGTGTGTGTGTGTGTGAGAGAGAGAGAGAGAGGGAGAGAAAGAGGGAAAGAGAGAGAATAAACAAACAAAAACCTCCATTAACATTCTAATTTTAGTATATGAGGAAATATTTGCTACAAGGATGTTCATTATAGTATTAAAGGATTGGGAATATTGTATGTTCAAGAATAGATTGAGTACATTGTGACACATTTAATCAATATAATGATATGCAATAATTAAAATGCTATGGAATATAATGTATTGTTATAGAAAGAGATGTAGATAGCTTCATTATTATTTTTCTGCATAAAATATAGGTTATAAAATTATAGATACTGTATGACACCAGCTTTTATTTAAAATCTAGAAGAGTGAGCACTGTCTTACACTAAGTATAGGTAAGAAAATTATGAAGTAAGAATAATGACATAGGATTTGCCCTAGCAGTTATTAAAACATACTATTAAATTAATTTATAAGTAATTTTAAAAAGATTATCTGTAGATGATGGGATTACAGTTTTATTGTTTCATTTTGTTTGCTGATCTGTATTATCATGTTTTCTACAATTACTAAACACCATTGTGTAATTAAAAAATGACAAAAATTGTTATTCAAAAAGTCTCAATCCAGGTAACTCAGAATACATTTTCATAAGTTGTTTTTATAGTTCACGATAGTCTCACATATTTAGAAAAGCTAAACATGGGTCAGTTCTCTCCATTTCTATTTAAAAGTTATCCTTCTTTGGTGGGGGAGACACCTCCTTTCAACACTTTCTTCCTCATGGTTTTATCTCTTGGACTAAATAGAAAGAAAGAAGATATGGCAGCAGATACAGTTTGCCCATTTGGAACAGAGACTGTTACTCTAGGACGGCGGTTCTCAGACCTTAAATGGCATCAGAATCTCCGGAGAGCTTGTTACATGCAACTTGTTGGGCCCCATCTCCAGAGTTCCTGATTTAGTTAAATCTTACTTGGGGCCTGAAAATATCCATTTCTAACAACTTCCCAGGTGGTACTTATGCTGCTGGTCTGGAGGCCACACTCTGAGGCATAAGGACTTATTTCCTCTGATTTGGAGCACCCAGACCCATGGACAGGCTTTGCTCACTTCAAGACTATGGCGAATAGATAAAACAACATAATCAAACCTCGCCTCACTCTCTCCATGCTCTTCTTCCTTGCCGCTTCTTAGGAAAAAGGTTAATTGGATAATGAAGAAATTAGATCTCTTTAAAGAAAAACATTGTGCAAGATTTACATGCATCTTTAGATGTTTCTGAGATTCTAAGATAATCCCCATGAATATCTAAATTATATGAGGTTACACAGAACCCATATATGAAATTCACTGAACCTAAATTCTGATTTTGGATAGATGAATTTTATTTACTGTTAGTTTGTTTTACTCCTCTAATACCTCTGTGTTCCTTGTTTGTTCGTTTCTCTGATAAATTTAGATTTTTAAAAAAGATTTTTGTGTCATATTCTTATGTGAGATCTGTTCATAACTTGCTTTTCTTACACAGTCTAGTTTTTGCTATCAAGGTTATACTAGCCTGGATAAAATGAACAGGGGCACAGTCTTTATATTTCTATCCCCTCGAGCAAGGTTAGGATCTATCTGTTCTTTAAAATTTAGTGGAACTTGCCTGTAAATCATCTCAGCCTTGTGTGCTTTTGAGAGGTAGTTTCCTTTTGTTTTGTTTGGAACATTTTTAACTGCTATACAATTCTGTATTTCTTAAAGTGAATTTTGTTGAATTATAACATACACTGAAATTATAAAAGTAGAGCTCAACAAATTTACAAAGAATTAACGCAGCTATGTAACTACCACAGATCGAGAACCAGGATATTACCAGCACCTCCCAAACACATCTTATAACTTTCTTTTAAGTGCCTCTAGTAACCTGACCTCTACCAACTGTTAAGTCAAAAAAAATAAAGACCACTAAATAACAATCTAAAATAAAGCTGAATTTACTTGCATGCCTGACACAGAAGAGGAACACCATTCACGTACAAATGCAGTTTTTCTTTGTGTGGAAATTGAAAAAGCTTGACATAGATTTAAAAAGGAGAATGTACAAAATCAGGCAACTTCTTGAGTTCAGGTCTCTGGGTGGCTTACAAGGTGGGTCGTAAACTCCTCTTTGCAAGTGGCCACTACCAAGTTTCACTTTACTGCTAACTGGAAGCCTGGTTTCAAACAAGTCCATGATGGGTTGTGTAAAATTCCAGAGCCTAGGTTTGTTCACCATATACACTTGGTGGGCACACTCAAAGTTGAACAAAAATGTTCTTTAAAACACTGTAGATTAGTTTTGAACTTTATATAAGTGAAATCATATACTATGAACTCTTTTGTATTTGGCTTCTTTTGTTTAATGTTACTTTTATGAAATTCATGTTACTGCATGAGCTGTAGTTCATTTATTCTCTATTTTATAGTATTCCCTCAGGTGAATATATTATATATTTTTTTGTTATCTGATATTTCATTTGATTAGTTCGTTACTCAAGCTATGTTCTTTTCCTTCCAAATGGGAAACCATAATGATATTTTGGATTTCAACACGCTAATGCTTTAGGAAATGATGTGTGTGTGAGTGTGTGTGTGTGTGTGTGTGTGTGTGTTTTATATTTGCTTTTTTGTTATGTCATTTGGGAAGAAGCTAGGCACTAATAAAGTTATGACTAAGTTAACACTAACAAAGTCCTCTTAATGTATTATAATTTATTCATCCATTTTACTGTTAGTGGATATTTGGGTTGTTCTAGTATTTGGTTCTTAACAAATAGTCTACTATAAATGTTCTTCTAGTATTTTCATACATATACACATAAACACACATGCACATTTCAGTTGGACAATGCAAAGGAGTAGAATTTCTGAGTCATGGGGAATGCATAAGGCATCTTTAGTGGATACTGCCAGTTTTCCATAGCAATTGAACCAATTTACAAACTCACCAGCTGTACAGCTCTAGTTGTTTCACATCCTTGTCATCACTTAGTATTGTCAGTCTTTTAATTTAACCCTCTCAGTGAATGAATAGTGCTATCTCATTGAAGTTTTAATTTGCATTTCCCTCATCACTGGTGAAATTTAACATATCTTTTTATGTTTATTGGCCATTTGGATATCCTCTTTTGTAAACTACTTGTTCAAATATTTTGCCTATTTTCTATTGGATGTTTGTTTTTCTACTCTCAAAAAATTACAGGAATATATAACTACACATACACACACTTGCATACATATATACATATACATACATATACACACATATGTACATGCTCTGAGTTTGAGATCTTTACTGTTATACAAATATTTTCTATTCTTTGACTTGCCTATTCATTCTTGTTTTCTATGACTTGTCTTTTTATTCTCTTAAAGGTGCCTTTCATTAAACAGAAATTCATGAGCAATACGTTTTTAACAAACTTAAATAGTTCTAGGTCAAGTTTTCACTTTCTTATTCTATTTTGGTAAGTTATAATTTACCAAGAAGTTATTTCTTTAATCTATTAAAAAATTATTGGCATAAAGTTTATCTTACTACTCCTTTATGATTAAAAAAACCCTCTACTTAATCTATAGTTATTAACTCATTTATTTTTCCTAATACTACTTAATTGTGCCCATTTTGTCATTTTTCCTTGATAAATATTGTCACAGTTTTACCTATTTTTTCATTAAGGTCTTTATTTCCATCATTGTAGCAACTTAATTAATCAAGATAGCTTCATTTCATATCATAAATTTATTTAAAACTGTTCTAAATTTTATCCAGAATATGGAGGAATTGAAGTCCTTTACTTAGTATGTTTGTATGAGTTTAATAAAATTAGACAACAAAATCTTATAGGAAACAGGATACATTTATTTAATAAATGTATAGATACCAACTATACATTAGATACCAACTAATATGCCCTGGTTTTTTCATTTTAGGTTCTATACTAAATTTATAGACACCTTCTGAAATTCAGCCATTCTATTGTATTTTTTAATCAGCTTTCCATCTCACAGATTTTATGTGTGGGACTGAGAAATATGCTAATACTGACAAAAATTATGTTGTATGATACTATTACTTATGAAATAGCTGAATAAACATGTTAGAGGAATTTAGGTCATGATTTCCACAATAATTTTAGTGTAGTCTAAGTGGAAGTGGGTATGAAAGCATTACAAGTAAAGTTCTTATTTGCTTCAGACTTAAAGCTGCACAGGGTCCTTCACCTCTGGTGGAGGTGTGTTTTGCGCTTAGACTTGAATTGAAGGTTGCTTTTTCCCACTCATTCTACAGCAGCATAGAAATCCCTTCCCACTATGGCAGGTCAGCTCCAAATAGGGAGAGAAAAAAACAGGGGGATAGTGCTTTGCAAAAAGGAAAACAAGGCTATTTCTGGAAAATATGTTATTGGTTGCAAGCAGTTTCCAGAATATATTAGAAAAAGAGAGAAAGAGAAACTCTTCAGGTCTTTTAAATTAAGATCAGAAATTCTTAGAACTCACCTCCCCTCCAGTCCCTTTCCCTCCCCCATCTCCAGATCATTTCAGCCCCAAGACCTCGCTCACCTCCTGCTGTGCGGTCTGGTTCCTAACAGGAACTCGGGGTTGGGGACCTCTGGTATAGCATATTAGAACTCTTGAATACAGAAAGAAGATCAGTAAATTAAGTAGAACCAGATAAAAGGGATGGGGAAAACAACCCAGAAGGATGAGGTGAGGACCATGGGTGTTAGCTATGCACACGTGCCTAAGACAAGGTCAGCAAGTACATGTCCGTGTGCCACCATACACTCTCCTGCACCGTTTCAGGCTTTGCTGATTCATTGGAGCATTTGTTTCCTGTTGATCCTAGCATGCCTCAACAATCCTCCTCAGTACATACTTGAGGTTATCATTTCTAACCTATCTAGCAGAGGTGGCCCATGAGAAGCAACTACTTTGCCTTCACGAGATTAAGGAGTCCACCAATTAGAGAGGAGAAACTCATAGTTAATAGCAAAATTGTATCACATGTGTCGGTTTTGTGTGTGCTTATCCAGAAGCTGACTCTGAATTATTCTCATCCCACTGAACACATTCAGTCCCTGTCAATCAATATCTGTCTTTATAAAGTCTTGCATTAAGTAGACTCTTCAGGGATTGTTAGAGATGGATATCTGGCTGGGGGGAGCCTTACAACTGGGTAAAGATTTTGGTTTCTATACTCTATATAGTATGCTTCCTTAATAAGGCTTATTTCTGTTCCCTTGTACATTATGCATGAACTCTTCAGCATTTGTTTGCTTTCTTTGCTTCAGAATAATTTATTTTTAGTCCTCTTATTCTGTGACCATGTTTTAATTCTTCCCCTAAATTCTCTATCCTTGATTTTCAACAAGTATGTATCAAAACACAACCATTGGCCCCAGTCCAATATCTTGGGGGGCAGCAAACCAGGCAATGCGTGATCTGGGCTGGTCATGGGCATCCCACTGGAGCAGGGTCAGGACTTGGTAAAATGGCTAGGACCAGGAGAATAAGACACATGCACACGTGGCCTTATGTCTTAGGGCAGTGATTCTCAACCGCAAAGAACTCTTACAAAACACCAAATTCTGCTCCAACTTCCATCCTGAGATTTTGATTTAATTCGTTTTGGATAACTCCCAGACCAAGATATTCCCTAGGTATTTGATATGCATCTAAAGTAGAAAGTCATTGTTTTTTAGGGGATTAAATTCTGTTGAAGACAAAGGGACATTACAGGCAGGTGACTGGTTATTTATCAGGTGTTGTTTCTAAAAGTAGGCTTAGTGGCGGCCAAGAGAACCAGACAGGTCTGCCTTGTCCCACAGGGAGCAAATGCTTCAGAGTCAATTTGCTTCAAACAGCCCTTTATCAGATTAGCTCTGTTTTTCTACAGTAGGTGGATCCCCAGAGCTACTCTGATGTCTTATTATGGCAGAGTCATATTTTCTAGTCATCCCTGGGCTATTTTTTGGTATGGTATTTCCAAATGCACTGTCCCCACCCACACCAGCTTTTTTATTTGAGGGAAAATAATCACCTTCATTGAATATGAGGTATAGGAGATTGCTATAATCCTACAGATCTCTTATATGAACCTAAATGAAACTATGGGATAAAACCATACATTTATAGCAGCTGGAAGAGGAAATGAATAAAGACGGTTAAGCAATTAGATATACTTTCTCAACGTAAATAGAAGTATGGATATAGTAGAAGGAATCATGAAAATAAAAAAACAAACCTCAATGATCATTAAAGTCTTGTTGAATTGTCAATTATTCAATGAATGTTTTTGCTTACATGGAAAAACTACCCACATATCTATCTTATTCAGATTGTTTATTAAGATCTTATTCAATCCTTTCAGCTATTTATCAGAATAACCAGATTTATTCCTGCCTTGGAAGATAATAAAATAATGTTTACCAAACAAAATCAATCGGTTAAGATTTAAGAATTAAGGTTTAGAATTCAAAATAAACTTGGGCAATGCATTGATACTACGATCTGTTCTTACCTTATAGGAAATGTCTCCTATAGACACAAACTGAAGTTGCGTACATCATACTAACTTGCAAGAGAACAAAGAAATTTGTCGAGAGATAACGTCAGACTGTTCAGACATATTCCAACTGATTACTGAATTTAGAGGATTTCTAGACATTAGTTCGACTAAGGAAGGTGAGTTGAGGCTAATCCATAATTTATCAATTCCACTGAAAGACTATCAAAAGCACATTTATAGATTACTAGGAACGCTTTTTTGTGTGTGTTGGAAAATAGATCAATAATTACATCTATGGCAAAGCCCCCCTCCTGATAATATAAAATTTTATCTTTGATTTGTTGCTGATATAACTAGATAATTAATTTTAGTTTTCAAAGGTCTATGCTTGTGAGAAAATGCCTTAGGATTAATATTTGATCTCCAACAGCTGAATTAATTCTAATTTTGATTATTGCAAATATATTGTGGGGACTAATATCAGTAGAAGAAATAAAGAGACTTCCAATAAGTAAATGGATTTAAGTGCAATTTTGGTACTGCTTTTATGCTTTATTACTAAGAGTTAAATTCCATGGTAACACAGCAGTAGATGAGTTTAACCAGGAGGTACTTTATAATAGGTATTGCACATAATTGTCTATTCATAGCGTTAGGTGCAGCTCCTTCAAAAACACAGAGAAACTGGGTGCCTATGGAAAAAGCTAAATTATCAACGGGACTGATTTTAATTGTTTCTTATAAGTATTTTTTTTAGGCTGGAATGTGTGCTCTTGGGGAAACAATGTGACCTTTGAATTTGTTACAGACAACTAAATTTCATGACAGGAGAATTATGTGTATTTCTAAATTATGGTTAGTTGAGATGTTTTTAATCACACTTGTCCTATGTCTTCGTAGTTGAGGTTATTAATGTTACTGCTATTCTCCCAGACACATAGACTGCAAATGCACGTATCTTTGACTCATCCTTATTTTTCTCCATTTCTTCTTTTTGCCTCACTGCAAAGCATCTACACAGGGTGTTTAATCTTTCTAATTCATGCTTCCTAATATAACACTTACCCGCTCAGTGGGTAATGCTTCCGCATTGCATGCTGAATTTTGAATTAAATCTCTTTCGCTAGTATATGGCAGTTCTATTATTAAAAATTTGTATTTTCAAAAATTGCATCATAAAACTGTTTCAATGGGTGTGTGCTGGGGGTGGAGGTAGGTGAGGGAGGGAGTAAATTATGCCAGACCAGCAATAACCAAATTATTTTTTTCCGGTTATTTCAATAATGAAGATCTTAGAAATGGCCATAGTCATGTTTTGTGAAAACTAAAAATAATAAACTGTATTGATCAAAGCGGGCAAACATAAACCGAAACATCCCTGGGAAAATTCCGAAGAGCATGTAAGATCAGACAAGAATCAATAAACTTTGTACAATCAAAATGAGTGGTAGTGCTGTTTACAACCTCCAGCAGGAAACAGAAGAAAGGACGCCAGCTGAGCATCCATTTACTGCGCGCCAGGCAGGTGTGAGTTCCTTCACTGTTCACTCAAGAGCTTTTTTCCACTGAGCAAGGTGCTTCCTCCCAGTGAGAGTAATATTCTACCCAACAGTGGCTGGAGTAGAGCCCATCTTGCTCCTTAATTATTCAATCATGTTCTTTCCAATTCACATTACAAAAACTCACACCGTTGGAGAAATGCCTGTACAAACTCTTCAGTCTAGGAGGTCAGCAAGGACCCCGGTTTAAGTCCTCCTGTTTGCTCAATAGGTAGTATAGCCTAGTGGTTAGGACTGTGGACTTGACAATCACTCTACCTCAGTTCACATTCCAGCTGCGGTACCTGCTGTGCTCTCCGAGGCAAGTTATGTGAACACTTCGTGCCTTCATTTCTTCATCTGTAAATGATGAGGATGTTAATACTGTTATCCCCATGATCTTATTTGGGAAATGAGACCACAGTTATTAGATCTAACTGCGTAGAACACTGGCTGTACTTGGTATACAGTTCTTAAACATTGGAAGGGGCTGTTATTACTCTCCTGCGTCTGGATGGCTATTTCCTCAACATAAACCTCTTTGCCACTGTTGTCCCCTCTGATAAGCATGCTATTTCATCCTTGTTGACTTGCTAAAATCTTACCTATTCCTATAGGCCCATTTTGATACAAGTATTTTATAATATTGTCAACTGGATGGACTTTTCCTTCCCCTTGTACTCCATTGTAGGCCCTTTTTTCTGAGACTTAAGTTCCTAAGTTCAAGTTCACAAATCACTGCTGTGTCAAAAAACCTTCATTCTCAGCTTAACCCATAGATGCTAGAGAGACCTGAAATCCAATACTGTTCCTGTATGCCTTGTGATTTTGCTAGACTAGAAGTATTTGTTCCAACCTGCAGTGTGTAATTCAGTTTGTGGACAGGCTACCCAGTATCAGACACACAAAGGAACTTTTAAACCCAAACCAGTCATCTGAGTGCATGTTAAGGTCACATTGATGCCATCATGGTGCCCTCACTTAATGTTTCTTTGGATATATTTTGCCATTTTATTGTCTAAAGTGAATGCATTGGCTGAGCCAAATCACTACAGAAGGTGGTTTCTAAATACCTTTTAGTTTTAAAAAAAAATGCAGATAAAGGCTAAAAAAAATTACTCCACCCACCTGGACCTGGCCCCAGCCCTGGCCCACAGCACCCTCCATGGTGTTCAAAAGAGAATATTTCCTGATGGAGGGGGTTGGGTGACAGAGTTAGCTCCCCCGTCTCAGGGAATATATATATTCCCCTTTTGTATACATATATACAATCCCCCCTTTCCTACCTATAATAATCAGTTATTAATTTATTAGATTTAAATGCAGCAAAATTTCCTATTCTATTTTGGGATGATGAATTCTGTTTTGCATTGTGGTCAGTTGGTAAGAGCACTTCAGGGTTTATTCAATTAAGAGGTGAATCAATTGATTCCAGAACTGCTGATAAAAAACTATGAGATAATATTTGGAAATATGTGTTTCTCTGTTTATGTCTCTAGCCACAGGTTTGTGCCTGAGGTTCCCAACAAATGGCTGATTTTCTCTGAATTTTCAGTGGTCTGGCAACTGACCCTAACAGCTCAGAATAAGCATGTTCAACTTTAGAATCCATCTGGACTCTTGGCCACTAGAGGTGGGTGATGTTAGTTACAGAAATCAGTTTCTCCAAGCCTGTGCAAACCCTGTGATTTTGTTTCAAATTTACTTCCTTTACCATGGAATCATTTTGAGATCAGAGCAAAATATTTAACTTTCTTTTTCTTTATACTTGCCCAAACTATAAGCTGGAAAGCTAACATATATGTGATTTCTTACAAATGTCATTTTGAATGAAATGAAAATCTATGGTTTTTAAGATTAATATTGTACAAGCAGTTTATACAATATAAAGTTTTCCAAAAAAATAAGAAAATTTTCTCCACTGGAGATTTATTTTGCTACTTTTGACTAAGGAGTCCAGGATTCAAATCAAGGTTTTGACAGTGTTGTTTGAAACCTGTTGGGATTGGTCATTGCTTATGGTATAAATTTTAAAATAAAGTTAATTCTTTCATAAAAAAATGAAATCTGTTTTGTTTTAACAATTTCAAATCCAAGCAATTAATATTACTTATATTTGCATAGGATTTTCTCTGTAAGCATATACTTTTTATAATTGTTGACATATAGTTATTTAACTTATTTGCGTATACTAGGTCCATATATCTAAATAACCTTAGCTATGTTTATATGTGTGTGTGCTTATATAAATTTCATATATAAATTTAACAAACTGTATATGATTGATAAGTATATATGAATGATTTTATATACAATTATTTTGTAGAGTTCATGCATTTTGTTGAATTTATGGTAGCAGGTGATATATAGATAGATATTGGATAGATATTTCATAGCCTGGCACTTTTTATGCTTTTGAAATTTTGGAAGCTTAGTTTTTATTCATGAGTTATACTCTAGAAATTATGAAGGAAATATATGAAATTTTAAGAACAACTTATTTTTATCTTAGAGGTTTTTCTATTGTATTTAAACTTTGCTTTTAATACTCAATCTTATTCTCTTCATTGTAGGACATAGTGGTCTCCTATTAAGTCAATTGATGTGAGTCTCACTGAAGGGATTCATCCTAAAACAGAAGAAGGCAATGGTCATGGAGAGGTGCAATGAGATAGATGGTCATTTGTGGAGTCTTCACCCAGGGCTGCTGAAGACTATATAGTTACAGAAAAAAATAATTCAAGTTATAGACAAGAGCATAGAAGTGAATCTAAACTATAGTCTGAAGGCAGAAGCAAGGCCGTAAGTGGAAAGAAAAATCATGCCGTTGGAAACTGCGGAAATGAAGAACAAATTAGACTGTGGGATTCAAGGTGGGTTAGGACTGATCATTGAGAAAAATGTTAGGGTAGTGTGGTCTAGACTGCCCAATACAGAGCTGGCTGGACCTAGTCACGTTCGACGAATACAAGGAACATGTGTCTGATAAAGAAATTGATGGCTACATGTGCAAAATTTGTTAAGCTTGAACACAAGTTCCAATTTAATTTTTGATGACTATTTTTTAAAAAACCAATTTTTGTGGCTTCAATTATTGCCTCTATTCTTTTCCAGATTGTTCCAATAGTTACCAGCAGTCCACTTTAGCCACAGAACCTATCCCATTTCCAAACAGCCAATATAAATATTTTCCCTTGGATATTTTTCATTACCTTAAAAGAAGAGATCTGAATTTGTATTTAACAATTTCCCCTGAACTGGATTTCCCTTGTATAATATCTTTTTGTTGTTTTTAGTGGCATTCATAGACTCCATGTACCCATTCTCACAACGTTTAATTTCACTTTTATTTATTCCCTTCCTTTATACTTAGACCTTAAATTAAGTTGGAAAGTTGATATCAGCAAGACAAAGTTTAGTTGATTGGACATTTTACACACTCTGTTTTTGTGTACTTCTGATTTATAAACAGTATTTATATGAGCAAGAAGTAACTCAAACCAAGCTCCCCTCATTGGCCTGGGAGGTCTCTTATAATGACTTCTAGTGATTTTATATGAGATCTATACTTTTATCAAAATCAGAAATCAGAGGTACAACTCTGTTGGTCAGAATATAGCAACAACCTGGGCGCATCAAAAAATGTGAAATGTGTCCAACATATTAGGCAATTCTAAAAATGGGGTTTTATTGAATTAGCACAAGTTCTGGGCCATATTTTTTCACTTCTAAAACATTCAATTTAATTTTAATTTTAATGTTTCTGAAGTTGAGAAACATAACTAATGTCAAAAGAAGCTTATATGTTGCTGGGCAATGAAGTAAATTATAAAGTCATTGTCATTTCTGAGCTCATGGTAACATGGCCAAGAACTGAGGCATTTGTTCAGCTGACTGCGATTTCATCAGACCGCAACGTGAGAAGGGTTATTTGCCTCAATACCACCAGAGCTGGTTGAATTTTAAATTTGTATCTGCATTTGCTATTTAAAATATCCTCAGAAAAGATTATACCCTTAGGGAGCATTGTAATAAAAAGTTACTGTGAACCTAAATGATCACTTGTCTTTTGCCATCATCTTATGTAGTTCAGGACAGTAGTGTTGCCAAAACTCTTGGAATTGATCATAGACTTTTCAGAACTAGATGAGGTTTCTGGGAACAATTTTTGAGTCCTGAGGGACTATCACTCATTTATTTAACAGCTATACAAAACCAAAACAATAACTATGAATTCAGCTAAATAGTGACTGGACAATAAACTCTGGGATGATCAAATGTATTTCAAAATTATACTGTTGTTTCCAAAATTGCTAAAAAGATTAGGATCATGTGCACTGCCTATCACTGTGATACTATGCTTAACCACTGACGGTCAAAATTTCTCAGAACAGTCTTTAGACTTAGAATGTGTCACGGCTTAAGTGCTGATGTTAATGAACAACATGGCATGGAATTTCAAAGATAAGTATATACTATTGTTGAGTGGTGTACATTTTAATATAGTGTCTTTTCCCAAAATGCTGTTCCTAAATTGATGTGCCTTAAAAATCAATACTGTTTCAGGATTAAGGAAATGTGATAAATTAATGGTGTCATTGAAAAGATGGAGGCCACCTTGCAACTTCCTTTGCATTACTCTTATGATATAACATTTACTTTAATATATATATTCATATTTGTACTGTCTTATCTTCCATTCCAGGCAGGAAGTTTATTGAGGATGTACAATTCGCATATCCCTAGTAGGGGCTTATAAATTCTCGTTTGCCTGAAGAAGTTAGGAGCGGGTGAAGGAGCATCTGAACAAGAGGGAAAATGAGAACTAAAGTGAGATGCTATGTCAGAAGCCGGGAACAAGTGCTAGCCTGCTTAGTCTGACTTTCTGACACTGATACCCCAGTATTTCCACCTCGCCATTCATTCATTCAGTCTCCACACATTATGAAGTAATTGCTTATATTAACTGTTTTAAATGTGAATGCAAAAATAAATGAAATATAATTTCTATGGGGAAGGGTTTGTGTAAAAGACACGTGTAATTATAATATATCTGGTACAATGTATAAATAATGAAAATTATGAGAGTCTAGAGGAGTTCTAGTTTTCCACATGTAAAATAATACTACGAATGATGGTGTGTTCAGAGTAATAGCAAACAATTTATTTTCATGCCTTCAAGGAATGTTACTTTTTTATTGAGGATTTTAATAAAAAGTAAATCATTCGTATATCATGGATGCCCAGAAACAGTAGATGCTGTGGTTCAAATCCCTTCACTGTAATTTATTAGTCCTTAGTTTATTTGAATGCCATGTGACAGAGTACAGCTAATAAAAGCATGAACATTTGTCTTAGAGCAAGTTTGATTTGAGGTGAATAACATTAAACAATAGACTATTGACAAGCAATTAAACACCATTTCTTTTCCTAGCACGGCTTTGAATTACGGTTGTCCTAACTAATGCAAGCATCCTTACGTTTTAGAATTCCAATATCATCTAAGATGAGAAGAACCATTTAATTGGATTTTCAATAGAATCAGCCAAGACCCACTGCTCATCATCTTGACAGCTTATCTTTATCGACTGAGGCCAAAACAAAACAAAGATAAACAGCAAAATTCAAATAGTAAATCAAAATAGTAAATCCATTTACTTCAACTACAACTTCAAATTGAATGGACATTATTCATGCTTATTGCCATTTCATTGGAGAATATCACATGGCATTCCCCAGACAGAGTACTGTGCTTCTTAGCTTTCACTTTATTTGAGTCAACTCTTCTGCCTCTTGGCTGAAGCAAAAAGAAATAAGGTGGTTTTCTTCTACCATTCACACTTAACATATTTATTTGAAAAAGGAGAAACAAAGAAAGAGATACCAGAAGGAAATTATGGACCTCTATCAGCATCTAAAAGAAGGGCAATCCCCAAAATGGTTTACTAAAAAAGTCACAGGAGATACTTGCAATACCCAAGGTAATACTGAGGTCATCCCAGAAGAACAATTAAGAGAGAAAGTTGGTTATAATAGTCTCTTGCAAATGAAGAAGCTATTATTTCACCACTTAGATGTGACTATCTGAAAGTTGTGAACTAAAGGCACGGATGAGCTCTCGTCCTCTATAAAACGTCATCTAAGGAAATGTTTGTTAAACTATCATATTGCCAAGGCACAGTCTTAGTGTGTTTCACTAGCAGCCTCCTTCCAAGAGAGGCTTGTCACTTGATCACAGGTCTTATTCCTACTTTCCATCCCCACCCTATATCCAAATGCATTAGTACAGGTATTCTTATGTTTTGCATTTCACCATAGTTTGTAATAGTCTTAACAAGTGGCTTTGCTGCCATTTAAGGCAGTGTTATTGTTTTTTCCCACATGGCAACCACTAAAGAACTGCTTTAAATTAACAAAGAAATGAATCAGTTTTTTTTTCAATCTATGTTTTTTTGTTGCCAGTGCCTTTCACGTAATTCTAATTGCCATGCACATTAACTTTTTTAAATCATATAAAATTTTGAGGGCAAAAGAATTTCATTGCAGTCTGATCAGGGTTAACCATTTTGAAATGATGTTTATACTGCCTAAATGATACCTGGTCATCCAAGTAGAAACTAACAGTGATTGGATTATACGCAGACAGAAAGCAGGTTGCTAAGGAAAGAGAAAAGGAAATTAACTCCCTAATTAGATAACCAAGGTTTTTGTCTACATAATGCTAAAATAACTAATTGAATATGTTGAATGAGTTAGACTGGTTTTTATCATGTAAACAAAACAAAGGACTGATTCCCTGATGCTTACACTATTCAGTTAGTTGTGGTGGCATTATATGGGCATAACAAATGTGTTTCAAGCTGCTTTTCCATTGTATCTCAGGCAACATTTCCTAGAAAGGCCATCAAAAGGGAAAATTTGTTTCTCTTTAGCTATGAAGCAATGTCTATATTTAGAAATTAGTTTAATCATTCTGGTTGAGGTGACCAGTAAGTAACATTAGCCCCACAGCAGTCTACCTGGTGTGTGTCTAGACGTGTGTGTCAACACTGAGATATTTTGCACAGAATAAATCAAATTTTTAAACAAGTCTAACCAAATGTATTTATACATTTTAGTCAAGAAATTCTGACAGGATAGCAAAATAACCAGAATGGTGGATCCAGCGCATATCCTAGGAACTTTGCCTTTCTTTAGATTCTATGACACCCTCACCTCCTGATTTCTCTCTGACCTTTCTTCGGGATTTCTAAAGCTAAGCATTGGAGTCTTCTTCCATTCATTCTAGAAATCTCAGTCATAATGCTTCAAAAACTGCCTCTCAGAGGTAATTCTCTCTGTTCTTCTGGGACTCCAGTTAGGTGTATGATAGGCCTTCACACACGTTTCCCTTGTCTTAAACTTCCTCTCTTATTTTCTACCTCTATCTCTCTGTGCTACATTCTGAATAATTTTTTCTAGTTAATTAGTTCTCTTTTCATCTGTATGGGTTGAATCCGCCATTAAACCTATCCATTCAGTACTTACACTTTTTGTTTTTATTTTTATCCAATAAATGTGTGTAAAAAGCAAATAATTCTCAAAACTATGAAAAATAGCAGTCCCTAGGGTCTCTCCCTGCTCATTTCCCTATTCTCAAAAACACGTATTTTGATTCTTTTATCTGATTACTTTGGCATTTGTTGGGCTGCAACCCCACAGGCCTGCAAGTCTTATAATTGCCCAGCCTCAAGACAGAAGAAAGAACCTGGATTCAGCGACAGAGACATCAGTGGTTTATTGGACAGGACATCTTACTCGTTCGTCCGAAGCAAGGTCCTGCAGAGACTCCCCATCGCTAACGGGGGAAGAGGAAGGTTACCAGTTACGGGCGAATTGATGTCAGGTTGTCTCGTTGGTTACCAGGGAAACCAGCAGAGTGGCTTGTCCCTCACAATCCCTTTGACAAACTTTCATAGTGGAGCCATTCTGTCATACAGAGTGAAGTAAGTCAGAAAGAGAAAAACACATATCGTATATTAACGCATATGTGTGGAATCTGAAAAAAATTGGTAGAGAGGATTTTATTTACAAAGCAGAAATAGAGGCACAGATGAAGAGAACAAACGTTTAGATACCAAGGGGGAAAGGGGGGTGGTGGGATGAATTGGGAGTTTGGGATTGACATATATACACTATTGATACTATGCATAAAATAGATAACTAATGAGAACCTACTGTATAGCACAGGGAGCTCTACTCAGTGCTCTGTGGTGACCTAAATGGGAAGGAAATCCAAAAAAGAGGGGATATATGTATATGTATGGCTGATTCACTTTGCTGTACAGTAGAAACTAACACATTGTAGAGCAACTATACTCCAATTAAGATAAAAAAAATGATTAGAAGAATCACTAGCTGGGGCAGAGGGCTGGGGTTTGGCGGGTGGGGGTTGTGGGGGAGGGGTAGGCAGTTACTGATTAGGCTCTATGATTAAGAGGGAAGACCAGTCATGTGAATAGGCTATAGGTGAGTCAGGAACTGGTAGAGCAGGGGATGTACAGAGAGCAAGAGAACCACCATCTTGAGTGGCCTGATCATACAGCATTTGTCTCTGTATTTCTAAATAATAGGATTATAATGTTTCCTTACCATTGGTCAGTTTAGGAATTATTTATTGGCTTCTTATGATAAAAGTTGAGAATTTAGCTATTAAAGGGTTTTTTCGATGTAGAAACTCATATCCTTCAGTTGTGGGAATTAATTCTTTGATGATTACCTCCCTCGGTTTCCTCTGTTCTCTCTTTTTGGAACTTCCATTGTCTGGAAGTTACATGTCCCAGACTGGTCCTCTCTCTTTTTCGCTCGGACATTAATTTGACTCCAACTTTCAGCAGCTCTATAAAGTTTTTTCATTTCTGCTACTGTATTTCTAATCACTGAGAGCTTATTTTTATTCCCCTGGGTATTCCTTTTTATAACACTGTATTCTTATTTTATGGTTTATCATCTTTCCTATTTATGGAAGAACATTAAATAGTTTTCTTTCCATGCATCCTCTCTGTCCCATCTGTCCCTCTGTATTTGCTTTTGTCTCTACCTCTTACGTTAGAGGCTTTCCCAAAGTGTGTGCTAATTGCTGGTTCTCTGCACATGGTCAAAAATAGTGAAAGCCTCTGAGTGCTTCTGACTATACGCTTCATTGGGGCGTGATGTGGTTGAGGCTTTCCTTTGGGACACTTATGATATCAGAATTTTAGGTCTTTCATCTGAGGTTGTTAGATTTTTCCAGATTTTTCTGTGGGGTAAAGACCTAATTACCAGCATTCTGGGAGCCAGGTAGCATAAGAGGTGTAGGGTTTTAGGTGGGCAGTGGAAAGGGGTTTGGGAAAAGGGGTGTCTCCTGGCAAGTGGCATGTTTAAATGTACTTAATTTCTCTTTGGTTTTGTTTTGCTTTTATTTTATTTTTTAGTAATGCATCTAATATTCCAAGATAAGAGATTCAGCAACCTTATAAAGCAAGGCACCTGGAGAATTCAATTAACTTCTGAACATATCTTGACAAGTCCTTGTTTTATACCTCCAGTAGCACCCCACTTCCACGGTAGCTACGGTTTTATTTTTGACATTGGATCACTGAAAATAATAAGAAAAGACCTAAAACATTAGGTAATAATTCAGGTTAAAATCACAGTTTTACTGAAAATGGATACTGCTATCAAGGTGTATACTGTGTGGGAGTTAAGTACATGGATGAATTGTAGAGCAAAAACTATTATGTCCGTGTCATGTATAAAATAGTATATGTGATTTCAAGATATTAAACTGTGAGATGAGTCAACCATTGTTTCCTTGGAAACAATGATGAATTAAAATAACTCATTACACTGAATTAACCTGAGGTAATAGAGCTAATGAATTATCTTCCACCTACATTTCTCTTTTCCTTCTAGTATGGTGTCTCCTGAACTGTCAATCTTCCTTATAGATGCTTATAATTCAGGGTTAAAGACATGATTTCAAATTGTAGAGTAGCTAGTTCTTAATTCTTTCTTATCTGCTTTGTTAATTTTATAACTGATTACTCTCCAATTTGTTTTCTTTTTTTCCCTGATATTGTAAATATATATGTAGGTTTTCTTTTCTATACAAAATTGTATCAGTCATAATAATAACACCAACAGGAATATTTCTAATAATTGGCTTTTAATTGTCTTTCACACTTTACATGCTATTTTTGCCATACAAGGTTAGAAAATGTGTTAAACGTAAGCAGGGTAGAATCTGAAGAATGATTCATTAATGATGTCCCTCAAAAATTCAGAACTAGCAGTCAGAAGGCTTAGGTTTTGATATTGCTTCTATCTTTCTTGCTGGTAGTTTCTTGTAGATTCAGTTTTACCATCTGTAAAACTGGGATGATAAAGCCTATTTTAGCTATCTCAACTAGATTGTTGGGTAGAATGAAGCCATACATATGAAGGTAGTTTGAAAGCTGTGACCTGACATGAATATAATTTTACGGAAAAGGTAACATAGCAAGTAGTAATCATTTCAAACTTTTGCAATATAAAAATAAACATATAAATAAATAAATGAATTAATGAATATTTATTGAGTGCTACTTTGTACATGTTTTACCTCAGTAAGAAGTAGATACTATTATTACCCCCATTTTGCAGACGAGAAAACTAAGGCACAGAGATGTTAAATAACTTACCTAGGGTTACAGAGCTACTAGCAGTAAAGCTGAGACTAAATCCAGGTTTTCTAGCTCTAGAATTATGTTCTTAACCATTATACTATTGTTACGACTGATGAGATTTGGCAACAAAGTCAGACTCGAAAGTTAAAAAAATAGGTTATATGTTCTTTAGAAGAGACTGGTATATATTGGTTAATACTCAGAATATTTGCCATTCTATACCTATTGTGTGTGTCTTCATATATGACTGTGCCCAAATTCATTCTTTTTTTTTAACCTCTTACTTCCTTCTCACATCCTGAATCAGTCAGGGTCCAAGCAGAAAAAAATGATTCTGTATATTTAAAACATAGGGAAGTTATAAATGGATAATTTAAAGAGGAAATATAGGAATTGAGACGCTAGCAGGGAAAGGGGAGACAGCCCTGACATTGGGAGCAGTAGTGGGCTCGAGGAGCCCCTGAGTTAGAGGGGAAAAGGGAAGAGGTGTGAGCAGAGCCTGGGGGCTCTGTACCCGTGCTGGGAGCTGCAACCCCAGAGGCCTTACTGGTGGAGGCTGGATCCACTGAGGACACTCAGCTGTTGTGGAAGAACCCACTAGCCAATGAAGGAGGGTATAAACACCCTGGCTCCTTGCTCCCTCCCCCTTATCCTCTACTTTCTTTCCAAAGTCTTCCCTTGGTTGAAACCTAGACACCCGGGAAAGGCAGCCATAGGCCTCGCCCCTGATTTAGAGCTCGGTGCAGGGTAAGTAAAAAGATGGACAGAGCACTGTAGTCTCAGGCCAGGCACATCCCATTCTCTTTTCTTAGTTTTCATTTTCCTAGGTAATCCATTTCCACTATGTTGGAGTCATTGGAGAATGAATTATAACTTTATACTGTTTAATGAAATTGCATTGCTCTTTCTTCTACTGACAATTTAAGTTAGACTTGGCCACTATGAACTCTGAAGAAACTGCCCTTTCTCTAGAATCATTTAGTCCTAGTGTGATCCTGGCAGAGAGGAATTAGACAATAACATTTCTAAATTGATGCCACAGAGGCCCCTTAAAGGGTGGGTAGTCCACACGTAATGAATACGGTGAACAGTCCCTTTCTTTGGGGTACAAACATGGATTAGTTTTATTCTTCCAGTAATTCTCACTAACTGTACCCAATTGATAGAGTCCTTTTTTTTCTTTGTCTGAGTATCTGGCACCATTTATTGTCTCTGACTGATTCCAAAATTCTTCAGTAACTTTCTATTGTTAAATAGTCTCATAGCAATATATAAAACTTAGACTGTATGTTTTTTCGCAACTCTATGTCTTGGAAATATTCAAACCCATACAAAGTATAAAGAATATAGTGATTACCATGTACTTTCCATTTATCTTCATTAATTATATATGCATATTAATTATATATAAATATACATAATTGCATATCTGTATATATATACTGAATATTTAAAACGAAGTTGTACACATCATGGCATTGTTTTCCTAAAACACATAAAATGCATCTCTAAGAATAAGAATATTACATGCCATTATCACTCCAAGAAAATAAATAATAATTACACTTTTGGAAATGTTATGGAAATTAGGAAATTTTTTATGGAAATACAGAAAGTTTAAAATAATTCTATAATATTGTCTAGTGTCCAGCCACTATTTAAATTCTCTCAATTGGCCAATTTTTTGGATACATATAGTCAGATACTGTATCTTTTCATATGTTTAAGGGTCCATTTTTCAACTTTAATCTTTTTTTTTTAACATCTTTATTGGAGTATAACTGCTCTACAATGTTGTGTTAGTTTCTGCTGTATAACAAAGTGAATCAGTTATACATATACATATATCCCCATATCTCCTCCCTCTTGCGTCTCCCTCCACCCTCCCTATCCCACCCCTCTAGGTGGACACAAAGTGCTGAGCTGATCTCCCTGTGCTATGAGGCTGCTTCCCACTAGATATAGATTTTACATTTGATAGTGTATATATGTCCATGTCACTCTCTCACTTCGTCCCAGCTTACCCTTCCCACTCCCCGTGTCAAGTCCATTCTCTATGTCTGCGTCTTTATTCCTGTCTTGCACCTAGGTTCTTCAGAACCTTTTTCTTTTTTTTTTAGATTCCATATATATGTGTTAGCATATGGTATTTCTTTTTCTCTTTCTGACTTACTCCACTCTGTATGACAGTCTCTATGTCCATCCACCTCACTACAAATAACTCAATTTCGTTTCTTTTTATGGCTGAGTAATATTCCATTGTATATATGTGCCACATCTTCTTTATCCATTCACCTGTTGATGGACACTTAGGTTGCTTCCATGTCCTGGGTATTGTAAACAGAGCTGCAATGAATATTGTGGTTCATGACTCTTTTTGAATTATGGTTTTCTCAGGGTATATGCCCAGTAGTGGGATTGCTGGGTCATATGGTAGTTCTATTTTTAGTTTGTAAAGGAACCTCCGTACTGTTCTCCATAGTGGCTCTATCAATTTACATTCCCACCAACAGTGCAAGAGGGTTCCCTTTTCTCCACACCCTCTCCAGCATTTATTGTTTCTAGATTTTTTGATGATGGCCATTCTGACCAGTGTGAGAGGATATCTCATTGTAGTTTTGATTTGCATTTCTCTAATGATTAATGATGTTGAGCATTCTTTCATGTCTTTGTTGACAATCTGTATATCTTCTTTGGATGAATGTCTAATTAGGTCTTCTGCCCATTTTTGGATTGGGTTGTTTGTTTTTTTGATATTGAGCTGCATGCGTTGCTAGTATGTTTTGGAGATTAATCCTTTGTCAGTTGCTTCATTTCCAAATATTTTCTCCCATTCTGAAGGTTGTCTTTTCATCTTGTTTATGGTTTCCTTTGCTGTGCAAGAGCTTTGAAGTTTCATTAGGTCCCATTTGTTTATTTTTGTTTTTATTTCCATTCCCCTAGGAGGTGGGTCAAAAAGGATCTTGCTGTGATTTATGTCATAGAGTGTTCTGCCTATGTTTTCCTCTAAGAGTATGATGGTGTCTGGCCTTGCATTTAGGTCTTTAATCCATTTTGGGTTTATTTTTGTGTATGGTGTTAGGGAGTGTTCTCATTTCATTCTTTTACATGTAGCTGTCCAGTTTTCCCAGCACCAATTATTGAAGAGGCAGTCTTTTCTGCACTGTATATTCTTGCCTCTTTTATCAGAGATAAGGTGACTGTATGTGTGTGGGTTTATCTCTGGGCTTTCTATCCTGTTCCATTGATCTATATTTCTGCTTTTGTGCCAGTACCATACTGTCTTGATTACTGTAGCTTTGTAGTATAGTCTGAAGTCCGAGAGCCTGATTCCTCCAGCTCTATTTTTTGTTCTCAAGATTGCTTTGGTTATTCAGGGTCTTTTGTGTTTCCATACAAATTGTGAAATTTTTTGTTCTAGTTCTGTGAAAAATGCCAGTGGGAGTTTGATAGGGATTGCATTGAATCTGTAGATTGCTTTGGGTAGTAGAGTCATTTTCATAATGTTGATTCTTCCAATCCAGGAACATGGTATATCTCTCCATCTATTTGCATCATCTTTAATTTCTTTCATCAGTGTCTTATAATTTTCTGCATACAGGTCTTTTGTCTCCTTAGGTAGGTTGATTCCTAGATATTTTATTCTTTTTGTTGTAATGGTAAATGGGAGTGTTTTCTTAATTTCTCTTTCAGATTTTTCATCATTAGTGTATAGGAATGCAAGAGATTTCTGTGCATTAATTTTGTATTCTGCTACTTTACCAAATTCATTGATTAACTCTAGTAGTTTTCTGGTAGCAACTTTAGGAGTCTCTATGTATAGAATCATGTCATCTGCAAATAGTGACAGCTTTACTTCTTCTTTTCCAATTTGGATTTCTTTTATTTCTTTTTCCTCTCTGATTGCTGTGGCAAAAACTTCCAAAACCATGTTGAATAATAGTGGTGAGAGTGGGCAACCTTGTCTTGTTCCTGATCTTAGTGGAAATGGTTTCAGTTTTTCACCATTGAGGACGATGTTGGCTGTGGGTTTGTCATGTATGGCCTTTATTATGTTGAGATAAGTTCCCTGTATGCCTAATTTCTGGAGGGTTTTTATCATAATTGGGTGTTGAATTTTTCGAAAGCTTTCTCTGCATCTATTGAGATGATCATATGGTTTTTCTCCTTCAATTGGTTAATATGATGTATCACGTTGATTGATTTGTGTATATTGAAGAATCCTTGCATTCCTGGGATAAACCCCACTTGATCATGTTGTATGACCCTTTTAATGTGCTGTTGGATTCTGTTTGCTAGTAATTTGTTGAGGATTTTTGCATCTATGTTCATCAGTGATATTGGCCTGTAGTTTTCTTTCTTTGTGACGTCTTTGCCTGATTTTGGTATCAGAGTGATGGTGGCCTTGTAGAATGAGTTTGGGAGTGTTCCTCCCTCTGTTATGTTTTGGAAGAGTTTGAGAAGGATAGATGTTAGCTCTTCTCTAAATGTTTGATAGAATTCGCCTGTGAAGCCATCTGGTCCTGGGCTTTTGTTTGTTGGAAGATTTTAAATCACAGTCTCAATTTCAGTGCTTGTGATTGGTCTTTTCATATTTTCAATTTCTTCCTGGTTCAGTCTCGGCAGGTTGTGCATTTCTAAGAATTTGTCCATTTCTTCCAAGTTGTCCATTTTATTGGCATATAGTTGTTGTATTAATCTCTCATGATCCTTTGTATTTCTGCAATGTCAGTTGTTACTTCTCCTTTTTCATTTCTAAATCTATGATTTGAGTCTTCTCCCTTTTTTTCTTGATGAGTCTGACTAATGGTTTATCAATTTTGTTTATCTTCTCAAAGAACCAGCTTTTAGTTTTATTGATCTTTGCTATCATTTCCTTCATTTCTTTTTCATTTATTTCTGATCTGATCTTTATGATTTCTTTCCTTCTGCTAACTTTGGGTTTTTTTGGTTCTTCTTTCTCTAATTGCTTTAGCTGTAAGGTTAGGTTGTTTATTTGAGATGTTTCTTGTTTTTTAAGGTAGGATTGTATTGCTATAAACTTCCCTCTTAGAACTGCTTTTGCTGCATCCCATAGGTTTTGGGTCATTGTGTTTTCATTGTCATAAATTTCTAGGTATTTTTTGATTTCCTCTTTGATGTCTTCAGTGATCTCTTGGTTATTAAGTAGTGTGTTGTTTAGCCTCCATGTGTTTGTATTTCTTACAGATTTTTTCCTGTAATTGATATCTAGTCTCATAGTATTGTGGTTGAAAAAGGTACCTGATGCAATTTCAATTTTCTTAAATTTACCAAGGCTTGATTTGTGACAGAAGATATGGTCTATCCTGGAGAATGTTCCATGAGCACTTGAGAAGAAAGTGTAGTCTGTTGTTTTTGGATGGAATGTCCTATAAAAATCAATTAAGTCCATCTTGTTTAATGTGTCATTTAAAGCTTCTGTTTCCTTATTTATTTTCAGTTTGGATGATCTCTCCATTGGAGAATATGGGGTTTTAAAATCCCCTACTCTGATTGTGTTACTGTCGATTTCCACTTTATGGCTGTTAGCATTTGCCTTATGTATTGAGGTGTTCCTATGTTCAGTGCATAAATATTTACAATTGTTATATCTTCTTCTTGGATTGATCCCTTGATCATTATGTAGTGTCCTTCTTTATCTCTTGTAATAGTCTTTGTTTTAAAGTCTATTTTGTCTGATATGAGAATTGCTACTCCAGCTTTCTTTTGATTTCCATTTGCATGGGATATTTTTTTTCATCCCCTCACTTTCAGTCTCTATGTGTTCGTAGGTCTCAAGTGGGTCTCTTGTAGACAGCATATATACGGGTCTTGTTTTTGTATCCATTCAGCCAGTCTATGTCTTTTGGTTGGAGCATTCAAACCATTTACATTTAAGGTAATTATCGATATGTATGTTCCTATTACCATTTTCTCAATTGTTTTGAGCTTATTATTGTAGGTCTTCCCTTCTTTTGTGTTTCCTGCCTAGAGAAGTTCCTTTAGTATTTGTTGTAAAGCTGGTTTGGTGGTGCTGAATTCTCTTAGCTTTTGCTTGTCTGTAAAGCTTTTAATTTCTCTGTCAAATCTGAATGACATCCTTGCTAGGTAGAGTAATCTTGGTTGTAGGTTTTTCTCCTTCATCACTTTAAATATGTCCTGCCACTCCCTTCTGGCTTGCAGAATTTCTGCTGAAAGATCAGCTGTTAACCTTATGGAGATTCCCTTATGTGTTATTTGTTGGTTTTCCCTTGCAGCTTTTAATATTTGTTCTTTGTATTTAATTTTTGATAGTTTGATTAATATGTGTCTTGGCGTGTTTCTCCTTGGATTTATCCTGTACGAGACTCTCTGTGCTTCCTGGACTTGCTTCACTATTTCCTTTCCCATATGAGGGAAGTTTTCAACTATAGTCTCTTCAAATATTTTCTCAGTCCCTTTTTTTTTCTCTTCTTCTTCTGGGACCCCTATAATTCAAATGTTGGTGTGTCCCAGAGGTCTCTGAGACTGCCCTCAATTCTTTTTATTCTTTTTTCTTTATTCTGCAGTAGTTATTTCCACTATTTTATCTTCCAGGTCACTTATCTGTTCTTCTGCCTCAGTTATTCTGCTCTTGATCCCTTCTAGACAATTTTTAATTTCATTTATTCTTTTGTTCATCACTGTTTGTTTGCTCTTTAGTTCTTCTAAGTCCTTGTTAAACATTTCTTGTATTTTCTCCATTCTCTTTCCAAGATTTTGGATCATCTTTACTATCATTATTCTGAATTCTTTTTCAAGTAGACTGCCTATTTCCTCTTCATTTGTTAGGTCTGCTGCGTTTTTTCCTTGCTCCTTCATCTGCTGTGTGTTTCTCTGTCTTCTCATTTTGCTTAACTTACTGTGTTTGGGGTCTCCTTTTTGCAGTCTGCTGGTTCTTAGTTCCCATTGTTTTTGGTGTCTGTCTCCAGTGACTATGGTTGGTTCAGTGGGTTGTGTAGGCTTCCTGGTGGAGGGGACTAGTGCCTGTGTTCTGGTGGATGAGGCTGGATCTTGTCTTTCTGGTGGGCAGGTCCACGTCTGGTGGTGTGTTTTGGGGTGTCTGTGACCTTATTATGATTTTAGGCAGCCTCTGTGCTAATGGATGGGGTTGTGTTCCTGTCTTGCTATTTGTTTGGCATAGGGTGTCCAGCACTGTAGCTTGCTAGTCGTTGAGTGGAGCTGGGTCTTGGCATTGAAATGGAGATCTCTGGGAGATTTTCACCTTTTGATATTATGTGGAGCTGGGAGGTCTCTTGTGGACCAGTGCCCTGAACTTGGCTCTCCCACCTCAGTGGCACAGCCCTGATGCCTGGCTGGAGCACCAAGAGCTTGTCCTCTACATGGCTCAGAATAAAAGTGAGAAAAAAAGAAAGAAAGAAGATAAAATAAAATAAAATAAAGTAAAATAAAGTTATTAAATTTAAAAATAATTATTATGAAAAAAATTTTTTTAAGTAATAAAAAAAAAAAAACAGACATACAGAACCCTAGGACAAATGGTAAAAGCAAAGCTATACAGACAAAATCACAAATAGAAGCATCCACATACACACTCAGAAAAAGAGAAAAAGGGAAAAAATATATATATATCATTGCTCCCAAAGTCCAACTCCTCAATTTGGGATGATTCATTGTCTATTCAGGTATTCCACAGATGCAGGGTACATCAAGTCGATTGTGGAGATTTCATCCACTGCTCCTGAGGCTGCTGGGAGAAATTTCCCTTTCTCTTCTTTGTTCGCACAGCTCCTGGGGTTCAGCTTTGTATTTGGACTTGCCTCTGTGTGTAGGTCACCTGAGGGCATCCGTTCTTCGCTCAGACAGGACGGGGTTAAAGGAGCAGCTGATTTGGGGGCTCTGGCTCACTCAGACCGGAGGGAGGGAGGGGTATGGATATGGGGCGAGCCTGCGGCCACAGAGGCCAGTATGACTTTGCACCAGCCTGAGGCACGCTGTGTGTTCTCCCGGGGAAGTTGTCCCTGGTTCACGGGACCCTGGCAGTGGCAGGCTGCACAAGCTCCTTGGAGGGGCGGTGTGGAGAGTGACCTGTGCTCACTCACAGGCTTCTTGGTGGCAGCAGCAGCAGCCTTAGCATCTCATGCCCGTCTCTGGGGTCCGTGCCGATAGCCGCGGCTCACGCCCGTCTCTGGAGCTCCTCTAAGCAGTGCTCGTAATCCCGTCTCCTCACGCACCAGGAAACAAAGAGTCAAGAAAAAGTCTCTTGTCTCTTCAGCAGCTGCAGACTTTTTCCCAGACTCCCTCCCAGCTAGCTGTGATGCACTAGCCCCCTTCAGGCTGTGTTCACGCAGCCAACCGCAGTCCTCTCCCTGGGATCCGACCGAAGCCCGAGCCTCAGCTCCCAGCCCCCACCCATCCCAGCAGGTGAGGATACAAGCCTCTCGGGCTGGTGAGTGCTGCTCGGCACCGTTCCTCTGTGCGGGAATCTCTCCTCTTTGCCCTCTGTACCCCTGTTGCTGCTCTCTCCTCCGTAGCTCCGAAGCTTCCCCCCTCTGCCACCCGCAGTCTCCACCTGCGAAGGGGCTTCCTAGTGTGTGGAAACCTTTCCTCCATCACAGCTCCCTCCCACTGGTGGAGGTCCCATCCGTATTCTTTTGTCTCTGTTTTTTCTTTTTTCTTTTTTCCCTACCCAGGTACGTGGGGAGTTTCTTGCCTTTTGGGAGGTCTGAGGTCTTCTGCCAGCATTCAGTAGGTGTTCTGTAGGAGTTGTTCCACATGTAGGTGTATTTCTGATGTATTTGTGGGGAGGAAGGTGATCTCCACATCTTACTCTTCCGCCATCTTGAAGCTCCTTTCTGGCTTTTCTATCGTGTTCCATTGACCTATATTTCTCTTTTTGTGCCAGTACCATACTGTCTTGATTACTGTACCTTTGTAGTATAGTTTGAGGCCTGGGAGCCTGATTCCTCCAGCTCTGTTTTTCTTTCTGAAGATTGCTTTGGCTATTCGGGGTCTTTTGTGTTTCCATACAAATTGTGAAATTTTTTGTTCTAGTTCTGTGAAAAATGCCAGTGGTAGTTTGATAGGGAGTGCATTGAATCTGTAGATTGCTTTGGGCAGTACAGTAATTTTGACAATGTTGATTCTTCCAATCCAAGAATGTGGTATATCTCTCCATCTGTTTGTACCATGTTTAATTTCTTTCATCAGTGTCATAGTTTTTGCATACAGGTCTTTTGTCTCCTTAGGTAGGTTTATTCCTAGATATTTTATTCTTTTTGTGGCAATGGTAAATGGGAGTGTTTCCTTAATTTCTCTTTCAGATTTTTCATCATTACTGTATAGGAATGCAAGAGATTTCTGTGCATTAATTTTGTATCCTGCAACTTTACCAAATTCATTGATTAGCTCTAGTAGTTTTCTCGTAGCATCATTAGGATTCTCTATGTATTGTATCATGTCATCTGCAAACAGTGACAGTTTTACTTCTTCTTTTCCTATTTGGATTCCTTTTATTTATTTATTTTTTTCTCTCTGATTGCTGTGGCTAAAACTTCCAAACCTATGTTTAATAATAGTGGTGAGTGTGGGCAACCTTGTCTTGTCCTTCATCTTACTGGAAATGGTTTCAGTTTTTCACCAATGAGAACAATATTGGCTGTGGGTTTGTCATATATGGCCTTTATTATGTTGAGGTAAGTTCCCTCTATGCTGACTTTCTAGAGGGTTTTTTTTCATAAATGTGTGTTGAATTTTTTTTCTGCATCTGTTGAGATGATCATATGGTTTTTCTCCTTCAATTTGTTAATATGGTGTATCACACTGATTGATTTGCGTATATTGAAGAATCCTTGCATTCCTGGGATAAACCCCACTTGATTATGGTGTATGATCCTTTTAATGTCCTGTTGGATTCTGTTTGCTAGTATTTTGTTGAGGATTTTTGCATCTATGCTGATCAGTGATATTGGCCTGTAGGTTTGTTTTTTTTGACATCTTTGTCTGGTTTTGGTATCAGGGTGATGGTGGCTTCGTAGAATGAGTTTGGGAGTGTCCCTCCCGCTGCTATATTTTGGAAGAGTTTGAGAAGGATAGGTGTTAGCTCTTCTATAAATGTTTAATGGAATTCACCTGTGAAGCCATCTGGTCCTGGACTTTTGTTTGTTGGAAAATTTTTAATCACAGTTTCAATTGCAGTGTTTGTGATTGGTCAGTTTATATTTTCTATTTCTTCCTGGTCAGCCTCAGAAGGTTGTGCTTTTCTATGAATTTATCCATTTCTTCCAAGCTGTCCGTTTTATTGGCATATAGTTGCTTGCAGTAGTCTCTCATGATCATTTGTATTTCTGCAATGTCAGTTGTTACTTCTCCTTTTTCATTTCTAATTCTATTGATTTGAGTCTTCTCTCTTTTTTTCTTGATGGATCTGGCTAATGGTTTATCAATTTTGTTTATCTTCTCAAAAACCAGCTTTTAGTTTTATTGATCTTTGCTGTCATTTCCTTCATTTCTTTTTCATTTATTTCTGATCTGATCTTTATGATTTCTGCTAACTTTGGCGTTTTTTTGTTCTTCTTTCTCTAATTGCTTTAGCTGTAAGGTTAGGTTGTTTATTTGAGATGTTTCTTGTTTCTTGAGGTAGGATTGTATTGCTATAAACTTCCCTCTTAGAACTGCTTTTGCTGCGTCCATACATTTTGGGGTGTCGTGTTTTCATTGTCCTTTGTTTCTAGGTATTTTTTGATTTCATCTTGATTTCTTCAGGGATCTCTTGGTTATTTAATAGCGTACTGTTTAGCCTCTATGTGTTTGTATTTTTTACAGATTTTTTCCTGTTATTGATATCTAGTTTTGTAGCGTTTTGGTCAGAAAAGTTACTTGATATGATTTCAATTTTCTTAAACTTACCAAAGCTTGATTTGTGACCCAAGGTATGATCTATCCTGGAGAATGTTCCATGAACACTTGAGAAGAAAGTGTATTCTGTTTTTTTTGATGGAATGTCCTATAAATATGAAATAAGTCCATCTTGTTTAATGTATAATTTAAAGCTTGTGTTTCCTTATTTATTTTCATTTTGGATGATCTGTGCATTGGTGAAAGTGGGGTGTTAAAGTCCCCCAGTATTATTGTGTTATGTCAATTTCCCCCTTCATGGCTGTTAGCATTTGCCTTATGTTTTGAGGTGCTCCTATGTTGGGTGCATAAATATTTACAATTGTTATATCTTCTTCTTGGATTGATCCCTTGATCATTATGTAGTGTCCTTCTTTGTCTCTTGTAATAATCTTTATTTTAAAGTCTATTTTGTCTGATATGAGAATTTCTACTCCAGCTTTCTTTTGATTTCCATTTGCATGGAATATCTTTTTCCATCCCCTTACTTTCAGTCTTTATGTGTCTCTAGGTCTGAAGTGGGTCTCTTGTAGACAGCATATATACAGGTCTTGTTTTTGTATCCATTCAGCCAGTCTATGTCTTTTGGTTGGAGCATTTAATCCATTTACATTTAAGGTAGTTATCAATATGTATGTTCCTATTACCATTTTCTTAATTGTTTTGGGTTTGTTTTTGTAAGTCTTTCCTTCTCTTGTGTTTCCTGCCTGGAGAAATCCCTTTGGCATTTGTTGTAAAGCTGGTTTGGTGATGCTGAATTCTCTTAACTTTTGCTTGTCTGTAAAGCTTTTAATTTCTCCATTGAATGTGAATGACATCCTTGTTGGGTAGAGTAATCTTGGTTGTAAGTTTTCCCCTTTCTTCATTTTAAATATGTCCTCCCTTCTGGCTTGCAGAGTTTCTGCTGAACGATCAGCTGTTAACCTTATGGGGATTCCCTTGTATGTTATTTGTTGCTTTTCCCTTGCTGCTTTTAATATTTTTTGTTTGTATTTAACTTTTGATAGTTTGATTAATATGTGTCTTGGTGTGTTTCTCCTTGCAATTATCCTGTATGGGACTCTCTGCACTTCCTGGAATTGATTGACTATTTCCTTTCCCATATGAGGGAAGTTTTCAACTATAATCTCTTCAAATATTTTCTCAGTCCCTTTCTTTTTCTCTTCTTCTTCTGGGACCCCTATAATTTGAATGTTGGTACATTTAATATTGTCCCAGCGGTCTCTGAGACTGTCCTCAATTCTTTCAATTCTTTTTCTTTATTCTGCTCTACAGTAGTTATTTCCTCTTGTTTATCTTCCAGGTCACTTATCCATTCTTCTGCCTCAGTTATTCTGTTATTGATTCCTTCTAGACAATTCTTAATTTCATTTATTGTGTTGTTCATCATTGTTTGTTTGCACTTTAGTTATTCTAGGTCCTTGGTAAACTTTTCTTGTATTTTCTCCATTCTATTTCCAAGATTTTGTATCATCTTTAGTATCGTTACTCTGAATTCTTTTTCAGGTAGACTGCCTATTTCCTCTTTATTTGTTGGGTCTGGTGGGTTTTTACCTTGCTCCTTCATCTGCTGTGTATTTCTCTGTTTTCTCATGTTGCTTAACTTACTGTTTTTAGGGTCTCCTTTTTGCAGGCTGCAGGTTCGTAGTTCCTGTTGTTTTCGGTGTCTGTCCCCAGTGGGTATTGTTGGTTCAGTGGGTTGTGTAGGATTCCTGGTGGAGGGGACAGGTGCCTGTGTTCTGCTGGATGAGGCTTTATTTTTTCTTAGGAGCTCTTTCTATACTGGAGACTAGCGTTTTCAGTGAAAGTAATATTCCATTTAACAAAACCATCTTAACTTAAATCCCAGTTCTCCATGCCTTCACCCATCCCAAGGGGTTAGATCAGAGACTCCAGTGGCCTGGGGTGAGATGGAGGGCATGATCCACTCCTTCACGACCCCAAACTCCTTCACTTCCTCCTCTGAAGGCAGCATGGGAAGCAGTGAGAGGAAAACAGTTGCTGCTTCCTCTGTAACTACTCCTGAGGAGCTGGCTGCCCTCTTCCACTTTGGTTGTTACATATTCTCAATCTAACTGTGACTGAAAGCTCTTTGGTTCTGTGTGACTGACATCCAAATGCTAGCTCTCATTGGAGCACCTTTCAGTTTCTTTCAAGGACCCTATAAAGATGTCTCCTTGGGTGACCTGGAGTAGGATATGCGGGTCCGATTCTGCCTTTTCCAGCTCTATTTCCTCTCCATGAGTTGGCTGTCTATCTCTACAGGCTCTTGCTGCTGAGATCTTCCTATCCAGTGGTCAGTCCTCTTGGGCTTTTTACTGGCAAAGTGATTTACGTTCAGACAGTTTTCACTTGATTCGTGGGACATTCAATTATTCTTTTTTAAAAAATTTTATTGAAGTATAGTTGATTTACAATGTTGTGTTATTTTCTTCTGTACAGAAAAGTGACTCAGTTATACATACATATATTCTTTTTCATATTCTTTTCCATTATGGTTTGTCATAGGATATTGAATATCGATCCCTATTCAATTATTCTTATCCAGCCATGTGGTTGGGATGCAGGCTGACCTCTCTCCTTTTCCTAGCTCCTGAGCACTTCCCTCAGCACAGCATCTTCTTCCTGCCTGTCCCCAAACACCAGCAATTTCAGGGATGCTAGTTTAGATACTATGTAATTTTAAAACTAAGGACAGTTACTATTTTCTGAGGTTTTGATGGGAAGGTAGATGGTCTAGTCTTCAATTTTGTAGGAACGGGTGTGGGACCCCAAATCTAATGTCACCTCTCCTCCCCCATGTCAGTCTATTGAGAAAGAGGTGCTACTCCTCAAAGTTTAACATGCTCTTGCTCTCCGAGGGACCAGAGGAATGGGCTGTGGTGGCTGTATCAGTGTCCTTCTGTAAACCTTGACCAGAGGGGGCTGACCACAATAGGGAGAGGGTCTTTAACTTTACAATATGTGGTCCAGAGTACGTTTATTTTTTATTTTCTTAGCAACAGACTTTAATCGTCATTTCTATAAAATCAAGAAAAAAAAACATTACTTGACTTCTCACCCGATTGTATTACACAGAGATTTACAAACCAGATAAGAGACCCCCTAAAATGATGGTATAAAATTTTACCACTATTTAGAAGTTGGCGACCTGGGGAACTCCATAATGTACTCACATTTTATGCAGTAATCTACTAAATTGTTGCATATAAAGATTGATAGAAATCAATTAACAAGGCAGTTGTTGAGCTTTTCTGATTCTTCATTCAAAATCTACAAATTATAATAAAATGAGAGTTAGATTGGGATATAGGTAATACACTAACTCCCTCCTTTTTATTTTTTTTTTTCACTAGTGTCCTACTGTTCAAATAATTAACAAATACCAGCAGGTTTCTAATTAATTTTTTTGATAAACCCACAATTTGGCATTACTGAGTTCACTCTATTCAGTCTTAAGGGTATAGACATTGCTTTTATATTATATTTGAAGATTCTCCTGTCAGAAGAAAAATAGAGTGGGATTGTATTCAGATCTTTATTTAATTAGCTTTAAGCGTTGTTATTGTAGGGAAAAAAGAAGAAAACACCGGCTAAATGATCAGGTCAAAAATGACTACATATCAGCAGAGAAGTTACAAACCAATAATGAGATTTTACTTGTGATTCTTTTTCTGTGAATGAAACACTGACTATACAAGAGCCAGGAGAGAGAAGAGGCCACAAGTGTTTTTTCTAACTCATATATAATATCTCATTCATATTTGAGTTGGAGTAAGCCCATTGCTCCTCAGCCAATTAAAAGCAGTTTGTGTGAAAGCCTGCCCCAGAGCTGTGCCACTGTGGCTAAGGCTTACTGTGCTAAGTCTGTGGCAGTATTTGAATGGATCACCAGGAAATATTGGTTGCTTGGATCTCTCTGCAGTCTGATTCTGTCTGATGCCAGGCCACCCAAGTGCTTCCTTAGAGACCTTTGCCTTTTCCCTTGAACTCCCACCCAGAACACTTTGAAAGACCACCCAGTACTGACTTTGATATTGAAGCATAACAGAAAAATAAGTTGAGTGCACGATCCACACATAGGTGGGGGCTAGTGCACTCTGTAGAGGTAGGTCCTTGAAGTTTGGAGAGCCAGGGTGAGGCCTGTTAGAAAACCCACCAAGGAGACTGAACAATGGCTGGCACCAAGTTCAAAGGAATCAAATTATTTGTCTATTAAATATTTATTTTCTATTTGAGCTTTTATGTTTACTTTTGGAAGCCTATTTAAATTTCAAGAATTCAGATTATTTGGAAGTTTAAGGATTTAATATTTTTGCTTTTAAAATGTTTACATATTCTTTGTAGTTAATTCCATTAAGACATTGCAGCCAGCTCAAAGAAGAACCATTATTTTAGGAAAAATTAACTTAAGATAAATTTGAATATCCCCTAACATAATTATGGGGCTTTGTTGTGCTCTTGCCCCTTTTCTGCTACCAGTTTTGAGCCAATATGCAGTATGTTTGTCTATTAATTTTATCTATCTACCTACCTCTGTGCCACAACTACTGAAGGTCATGCCTAGAGCCAGTGCTCTGCAACAAGAGAAGCCACCACAACAAGAAGCCCACACACCGCAACGAAGAGTAGCCCCTGCTCTCCACAACTGGAGAAAGCCTGCGCGCAGCAACGAAGACCCAACACAGCCAAAAATAAAAATTAATTAATTAATTAATTAATTTTTAAAAATACAAAAAAAAAATCTTCAAATACAAAGAAAAATATCAAGTATATTGCTGGTAAAGCTGGATGGTAGAATGAGCTTGAATTTGAGGCCAAAATGGGCTCCTTATTCTAAGTTCCCTATGAACTGAACTTATTCACCCAGTCACAGATAGAGCAACTGGACAACTGTAGGCCTCCTGTGCAGGGGAAGAGTCTGTCCTGGGGGGCTGACCACAGGATGGAAGAGAATCCGAAGTGGGTAGTTCCAAAGACAAAGAGTCAAAGAGAAAGAGAGACAAGGCACTTGCAAACAGACACCTGTAACCCAGCAATACACCCTCCTCAGTCTCACTGTGGCAGAAGGCATGTCATCCATCAAAAACAACAACAATAACAAAATTTATACGCCTTCCTTATGGTGGAGTTTTCACTGGAAAAGTTCCCAGCCAAAGGCTATGTGTTCCAACCTACCCCTTGCTTCTAGGTGTGAGCATTTGACTCTCTTTTTGCTAGTGGACTATCAGTAGAAAGGATATATGCCACTTCTGGACTAAGTTGTGCATTCTTCATCTTCTCTTTCCTTTTCTCATTGGCTAATTGGATACCAAGGGTTTCAAGACCCTAAGAAATGGTGCCATCACACATGGAAGGAGTCTATGTCCTTAAATCAACACATAAAATACCATCACCTCCAGCCGGGACCAACAGCATTGAACTGTTATGTGAATGAAATTGAAATTTCTATTGTGCTAAGCCACTGAAAGTTGAAGGTTTATTTGTTACGGCAGCAAGCATTACCTTCATTTATATAGTCACTACTCTTCTCTAGGATAGGAGGGAGAGAAGGAGGTACAAAGAGGGCTGAGGGGTCATTCCCAACAATTCTAACAAGCTGGAAGTTCTTATTAAAGAGGTTGAAGCAGAAATTAAGGGAGAGGGAAAATAGAGCTCTCATTATAGTAACTTCCCAAATGCCAAAGGACTAAGTTACTTTAACGGTTAAAGTTTAGTCCCTTGGAAGATAGGAAGACAAATATGCAGGTTGCCACACAAATCATCTTGGTAGTTGTCTTTAGGGAGTAGTTTAAGGGAGTTCCAGCAGCAATATGACCTCTCTGAAGCCTTCTCAGGAAAAACCAACAGGATGAGACGAAAAATAAGAAATCTTCCCAGGAACTGATTAAGCTATTTGGGTGCTAAGCTGTTACCACTTGTTTTTGAAAACAAATAGATCATACACTATATACAGACCTATAAAGGGAAGGCTTTGAAGTAGGAAACATTAGATTTGGCATTCTTGATGTAGTCTAGATAATAGTAATCCTTTTAGACTCCTAGCTTCTCTGATTTCCTAAAGAATGAAGTACTTGAAATAGTATTATATTCATCCTAGATATTATGAAAATGTAAACCTTTCAGATTAGCAGGTGAGATGACTGGTTCAGAGGAATTTGGCTCCTGAGTTGTGTGACAGTTTCAAGATACACTAAAAAGAAATTGGATTGCATTTTTCTTCAACCCACTTACAGTCATGTTAATTTATTCATTCATTTATTAATTAACAAATTTATACTGAATACCTACATGCCAAGACCTCTTCTGGGCCCTGAGGTTACTGAAAAAGAAGGCAAAAATCTCTACTCCAAGAGAAGTAAATTCTAGTGGGGAAAATAGAAAAATGAAATATGCACATTCCAGAATATGTCAGAAAATTATTAACAATATGGACACAAATAAAACAAGGCCTTCCCTTTTTTATAAACGTATGGAATACCTTGATTTATGTCAAACAGGCAACTGTTTCATTTAAAATGCAAACTCTTGGAGATTGCAGAAATACTGGGCAGTCTGCTTTTAGTGCCAGAACTTTGTGTCTTTTGAGGCTGTCTAATATAGAGAGTAAATGACCACTAGTACATTTTCTTTCTTTCTTTTTTTTAATGGGCTCTGAATTTCTTGCTTGAAGAAGCACTTATCTAGCAATAGCAAATGATTTCTTTATCATGTAGTCTTTTGAAATGTAAATGCGGAAAATGAAGGTTTCTTTGCTAAGAAGTCCAGGGATGACTCATTTATATTCTCTTGAATCACTTTTATACCTAAAGAGTTTCCAGTATAGTCTTCTGGCATCTGTCACAAACAAAGAGGAGTCACAGTTTTCAGGCCCCATCTGCTGCTTACTTGCTTTGTGACCTTGGGAAAGTTACTGAAACTTTCTGAGTCACTTTCTCACCTGAAATACAAAAAGAATAATACTTAGCTCATTGGGTTACTGTGAGCATTAAGTATAATTCTATAAGTAAACTTCCTAGCTTAACATTCCCTCAGGAAATGATAACTTCTATTATTACTACTATTTTTATTATCCTACTTCACATTCTAAAAGGAAGGTGAGTCACGTGTGAAGTTCCTTTGATTCTTCATTGTTTGCTTCATAAATTAATGTCTGTGTTACTGATTCAAGGTCTAATCTTGAACTAATAACAACAACTTTCTACCAAGTGACGAATCAATTAACTGGTTGGCTTGAAACAGATTTTCTGAATGTTTTACTAAGCTTCACTTGCAGATTAAAAGAACACTCTTCACTTAAGTCCTGCTGTGCTTGACACTTCAAATGACGGTCTCCATACAAGACCACCAAACTCCCTTGGTACAGTTTGCCACATATAAACGTTGATTGGCTATGAATTGGCTGCTAATCTAGAACTTGTAATTGGACCAACTATCCCACAATCTGGCTATCTGTCATGCAGAGACTTCCAAGAAATTATTCTATGTCCACCCATTTTTTTAAACAAAAACAAAGTAATGATAATAAAGAAAAGCCTACCAAACGTGATTGTATTGCCTACACTATCACGTTCAATCTTTGTGGCTATTCCGATTTACTAGTGGTATACTCTTTTTTTTAATATAAAAGGAAATAGTACAAAGAAACCCATAGCATTGACTTACAACTTTCTGCTTCTATGAATCAGGATTATTTCTTTTTTCATTCCACCCACCCACCCCCTGTTTTTCTTTTCTGGTGTCTCCCAGAAGACTCAAGAGAGCTTACCAGCTATAGACTAATAGCATGTGGAAGCTAGAAAGGGTTTTAGAAGTCCTATGTTCTAATTTTCTTGATTGAAGATAAGAAATTTGAGGCTTAGGGTAACACAAATTCATAAGGTATGCGGCAAAGTGTTCATAATAGTTTCAATAGCTAACATTTATCAATTATTCATTATTTTTTAGGTATTTTGCCAAATGCATGAAAGGTATTATTCTATTTTAACCTCCCAAACATCCTTGTCTGCCATATTCACTAGGGTGTCCCCAGTGCCTGGGACAGACCCTAACACTGTAGGTGCTCGATAAATATTTGTTGAAAAATAATAAGTGAATGAACAACTTTAAGAACGAGAGACTATCATATCACCATTTTACAGATGATGACACTGAGGCTTAAAAAGGTTAAGTGATTTGCATGAGGTCATACAGGTAATAATTGACAGTGTGGACTCAGTTGTGAGTGACTCTGGAATCTTAGTTCTTAACCACTTTTAAGGGCTATTTCTGGGTTTGTGGCCAGTGTGGGGCTAGAACCTGTGGAAAATATGCATTGTGGATATTTCCATGCATATTTTGGGTATGCATATTGTGGATATTTCTTGGGTTTAATTTCTTAGGACACCTAGGATTTAATGGGCTTTCCTGGCTTTCTTGAATGAGATATGATGAGATAAATGAAATTACTTCATTGCAAAACCCCACGAACAGGTAGTGAAACAATTAATTTGAAATATTGGTTCTGCATAAAAACATTCAAGGGAAGAGTTTGACCCTTTAGGCTATTTGATTTGAAAAAAATGGTAAAAGCAAGAATTTGTGTTACACCTCTTTGAGAAATAGACAATTGGGAAAGTAGATTTTATAATATAAAATTCAAGTTCCTGGCATAATCAGACTTCCAACTGCCCAGCCTATTTTACAGACCTTCCATGTTGGTCTTTTTATTGTCTTATGAGCATGTATGGTTCATTTCTACCTGCCCCTAGGTTTTACTCTTTAACAGAAGTAAAGCACTCTCTCGATTCTTTACCTCTTTTGCTTATCTACTGTTTTACTAGGGCCTGTTCAATTACCCCTTCCTTCAAAAACCCTCCCTGAAATGTCTTCAAGCCACGGGACTATCTCCCTCTTCTGAACAATGTGAATACCAATCCTTTCATATATTTCACATTTAATCACAGTCTAATATGGAAGTGTTTTTTACTTTCCCTGCTTGGGTGCCATTCTATACAAAGGATGGCAAAGTCTTCAAGAGTATGTATTGCATTTTATATTGTACTTTGTATCATCACAGTTTAGTGCCTTATGTATGGTGATAGCTCAATTTGATATCTGTTGGAAGAAAATGAAGAAGAAATAGATTTTTAAAATGATCACACTGTAGGAAGAGAGTTTTTTTTCTGCTTGATTTTTTTATAAATTATAAATTTTTAGCATGACAAGCTTTGAAATGTAGGCTTGCACCTCATAAAAAGAACATGCAAATGAATTTTATATGTTTTTTTCCTTCTTATCTTTACCATTGGATGAAATATTTATGTGGGTTAGTACTCAGCTTGAAACTGAGTTTTACCTTTCATGTGCCCAGTTGACCCAACTAATTTTTTGCTCTCTCCTGATTTAGTCTCAATTTCTTACTCTGTTTTCATAAACAATCATAAGTGTGTCCTTGGAGGAGAGCCGTGAAATTTAACTTATGTTTTTGGAGGCCTCTGGGACATTTGTGTGAAAGTGTGTAAAATACAAATTATCACTGTGAATTCTTCTATCTTCATTTGCATGTGTTGTTTCTAGTATAATTTTAGAGGCTGGGAATGTTTTCATTGCTTCATCCAAAAAGATTCAACCAAATTTTCTTTCCTCGTGAGCAAGTTGGTCCACTGGCATCATGCTAATCAGTTTTTCATTTTCTCGTCAAATTTTTTTTAATTAACCATAGCTGAAATGTTAATTATCAACCTTGGTAACTGTAGACAAGTCAGAACACTGTCACTTGCACAGGCAAAGATGTGGAAAATTCCCAGCCTAACTGAACCTTTGTACTGAAACATTTTACAGCCCCCATGAGTGACAATCTCTGGCATTTTGGTTAACTCTTGGGCTTGCTGTAAGAAATCACAGCAGGAGCTTGCTTTTAAGAAGTCCCAAGGCTCAGCTCAACTAGTCAGGTAAAATCCATCCCCCACGAGACTCAGGCTTGTCAGTTCATGGCTGCTGCGGCTGGCAGTGACTGCCAAGGAAAAGCCAATGCTCTGTATCCTGATTATTGCCCTCCTCTGAGCAAGAACCAAAGGAAGAAGGAGTGCTTGGTAATTAGCTCAAGCCAAATAGGCTCAAGACTTGTCTTGCTTTGTTATTAAAGACCAGGTTGATAATGAAGAAAGCTTTAGTAATTAGCCGAGAAACAGGCGAGATGTTCCTTCTAACTTCCAATCCTTATTTACATGAGAGAATAAGGTCAAATAAAAACTTATCATGGAGAAGACAATAATATGAAAAGTTATGAGAATTGTACCTTAATAGGTCTAGGGGTCATCTTTCAGAACACTGATACTATGAGCTATCTTTTCCTGAACTTCTGGGAATTCAGTGATATGGTACTAATCCCATATTTTGGAACTGGATTTCTGTCTGATTGTTTAAAGAAAAGGAAAAACCATGTCTATTGCTGAGTGTTATTCACTGTGCTATGTTCTTTTCCATGCATACACATTGAGTCTTCAAAACTGCCCAGTGAAATAGGTCCTACCCAGTGCCATTGACAAGTTGGGAAACAGGCAATGAATTCTTGATACTTATACTTCATGGGTTTTTTCAACATCTTTTAAACTTATCTAGACTGTAAAAATAATGACAGAATTTTGAAAATTAAAAATTTTGAAAATTAAACATCTTGGTGGAGGAAGCAAATAGATCAATTACATGAGACAGAAGTTAAACTCTTTGTCAAGGTGATGAAAATAAGCAGAGAATAGTGAGGACAAAGAAGAATTGGAAATGAAAAAGGCAAAATTCCCTTGGACTTACCAAGTCACAATAAGCTATTTTCAGTATGAACGTGTCTAAGAAAGCAATTTTTGCAAATGTAGAAAATATATTGGAGAAAAATGTTAAATACTTCAAATATATACTTAACCTGTTGTGTCGAGAAAAGTTGAAATGAGTATTTTGTTAATAAGTTTTAACATTGGCTAGTATGGCATATATTACTCCAGTCACGAGTAAAATCATTGAAAGATAAAACCATAGGGGCCTTAAGTTTCGTCTATGCCAGTCCCCTAGTCTATTAATGAGTAAACTGAGGAATGGAGACATAATTAGTTTAAGTCATAGAGGTAATTATCAGTAGATTGGGACTAGAATGCATATCTCTGGCTTCCAGCCTAAATTTTCTGTAGTTCAATCCTATTTCCTGTAATTTTCACAGCCCAGCCCCACTTGTCAAAAAGTCTATAAGTTTTCTTCTCCCCAAAGTTAATTGTGGAATAAAATCCCACCATAGACTTTTTTTCTGGTATTGAAACATGTACATAAAATCTATTTATTCTTCGAGTTTTACTATAGGGAAATAGGGAATAAGAAAAATAATAAAATATTAGAAAAATTACAAATATTTAGAAAAACTCAATATGTATAGTATTCACATATTTTAATTATACATAAAATGGAGCTAGAATAGACCATCTTCTTTCCGCTGATTTTTTTCTTTATTTCCTTTATTTAAATTTCTGGAGGTGGAGTTTGTAATATTTATCTACCCTGCAATCCTCCGTGCTTTTCTCTGCAGATTCTCATTTAAAGCTATTTCTTTTTCATGATCCACAACCATTTTCTTTATTTCTATCTCTACCATGATTCATCATTTGTTTGCTTTTGACTTTTGCGTTATTTGTTCTTTTTGGTTTCTAAAATTGGGCGTCTTTAATTATTGCTAAAGTCTTCTAGCCTCTATCTAATGAATGTTTCAAAATTCTATTTTATCTTCTGAGCAATTTCCCAAGTAAACATTAGTATGTATGTGTTTTACATATTAATCAGTACGCTGTAATAAGAAAACTGAGCTGAAGCTGAGATAGCTAAGTTTTTCCAGTTCTGCTAACTACTATTTGACCTTCTACTATATATACCAGCATTCCTTTTGGTGTTAATAGTCTTAAGTATCTTTTAGAACTATAATTCTTCAATCATTTAAGTTGTAGGTCACTGTTAGATAGCTATGAGATATAGAGTTAATTATGGGAGACAAATATTAATTAATGTATTTAATAAATAGATTGATAAAAATAGATTAATATATATCCTTTATCCATTTTCTTTGACCAATTAGTGGAAAATTTGATTCAAATTAGTTCAGTTTTATGGATTTTTAGCTCCAGATAGACAAGATACGCCCTACTTTGACACATGGCCTCTAATAACCCTTCTGATGCCTGAACTATGTCACAAACAGATGACCAATCATGAAACTAACAAGGTGAGTGTTGAGTAGTACAAAAAAGTTGACTATTAGAAAACAACTGAAATTACACTAAAGATAGGTCAATGGCAAAATCATTTTTGTAGAAATGCAACAACATTTAATTTTATAAGATTGATTATGTATCCTATAGTCAATTGTTTGAGTGAGTGAAGTTTGCTGTGTGTCTCCTCAGGTCTAGGTATGTGCTAAGCACTGGGGCAGGGGTGGAGGGAATGGTAGTATAAGCAGGTAAAGTTACTATTTTTAGTAGAAGGTGAGAGGAGAGCTCTCTAACATTTGAAATGCTTTTCTAATGCATCTCTCATGCACTTGAAAACTGTTGGAACAAGGGATGCAGTGTTTTCTATAAACCCAATGGAAAAATGAGGGAAAAGAACTGGTGTAGGGTTTTCTTGAGTCCTGATCAATAGTGCTGCCTGGTGAGGTGAGAAGAATTTAGCAGAAAGCAGCAGCAGAATTATAGCAAGAAGCTCAGGGGCAAGTGACCTTCAGGAATGGAAAGACATCCATCTAGAACAATGGAGCCCCAGGAGAGAGGAGTTCAGGAGGAATCTCTTGGGAGTGCTCAAAAGTGGCTTAAAGAGAAAAAAAAAAATCAGCTTAAACCTTCTGTTGGTGCAGAGTAAGAAGCTAGCTTACATCAGTCCAGTATCAGTCAGGGTCCCCCTGTTCCTTTAGCTCTCCTCTCCTGCTTAGATTCTAGTGGTGGCAATATAACAAGGAAGCCTGGGGAGTCAACTGTTCCCCTGCTTCCACCTTAAATTAAATCCGAACTGGCTAAGGGAAGAATAATGCAAAGACACATTCTTATAATGGGAGCTTAATTAATAAACCAAAACGATGTGGTTTTGCATGCATTAAGAATATCTTACTTAGAGGAGCAAAAAAGTTATGGGCCCCTTTGGAGTTTTCATCTAGGAACCTGGGCAGATTGCTCCTGCTAAAAAATGTTTAAAATGATGGTAGAAACAAGTAAATTTGCTTATTGATCACAAACCACATATCATGATTGTTCATCATAACGGTTACATATATCTTATTTTTTTTCCATGAGAGCCTTTAATTTTTAAATTAAATTATTTGTTGAATGAACTTAACTTTTTTTTGAAAACTTCCTTCAGGAAGCCCTTTGGATTTCTATACAATTTGGAACGATTGCTTTCTAATTGTATTGCTCACTGCTCAGGTAATTTCCTGAGCTCTCTTTGAATTGCACCACTAGCTTAGATCTACATTTTCTTCCTTATCTTTGCATTTCTCTTCTGCTTTGTGAAGAAAGCACGTGGGAGCCAAGACCTTTTGAAGACCTTACCAGTCTTTAAATTATTTACCTTTAAATTATTATTCATGTGAGTGATAGTTTAGATAAGTATAGAATCTGAGACACAAAATTAGTTTCTTTCAGAATTTTGAACTATTCTATTATTTTATAGCATTCAGTGACGATGAAAAGGGGCACATGCAAATATAAAAAAAATATATATATATATATATATATTTCCGTTTGGAAGTGAAATTTGAAAGCCCTGGATATTTTTCCTTGTGCAAATTCGTAGGAATGTTTTTGGCTTAGGTTTTAATTTATCCATCTTGTATGTTACTCTGAGTAATATTGTACACCACACATTACTCCTATTTTCATATCCAACCATGCCAAACCTCAAGTGTGTCTGGGGTTCTGCAGTAAGAAGATTTCCCAATGAAATTCTTCTGTGGCTGTATTCTGAGTTGTAACTTCTTCCTTTTTAATAGACGCATCAATACAAACCCATTTACTTTTCATCTTCAGACTTAGGCAAAACCACTCATCAATAATGGGATATATCTTCTGTTTGCATCTATGCCATAAGTTTATTTCCATCTGTATTTCCTTATTTTCTTCCAATTAGTTTAGGGAAGGGTAAGAGGAAAAGACAGGTGCCCAGTCTGCTATCTTGCAGGGTGTTTTCTTTTTTAAACTCTTCTACGAACATTTGCACGATTTGGACCAAAGAGAGTATCAATATCACAATATCTAGAAGCTATGACCTGAAACAATATAATTTTTTAAACTGCTGGATAAGAGACTCTTTTTGTATAACAAGAGGAAATATAGTTCTAGATTAGTATTGTTACTCCTTTATTTCCTGTAGCATAGTGTTCTTGTGAGCTATGATGAGGCTAGACCCTGAAATTTTGGCCTGGTAGAAGTTGACCAAAAGGATAATGATTACTATCTTGATAAAAATGATTGAAAAAGTGATTTAGTCCTGTTTTGAAGAAAGGTGAATAAAAATAGACTAAATTTGCTCTCTATTATAAACTAATGATACATAATTAAATTTTACCTCTATTTGAGACTTTGCAGTGGCATGCTTTAGAATATGATGCCTAAATGGTACATTTTGGAAATTTTACGTTAGTCATTCTGATTCCTAAGATTATTCAGATAATCTTTCTTTCTATATTGGAACAAGTGAAAAGGTTTACATCTCTATGCAAACAATATTTTACTGTTATTAAAATTTCCAAGTAGCTTTCCTATTCCATTGGAGGTTATGATGTTACAAATGCTCTGTATAACTTACAGATGATCAGATCACATGGGACCAAGTCCCATTCTCTGCCTTGAACTCTACTGCTTGACATCTCCATTTTATGCAGGACCAAAAAACGAACAACTCTACAATTGTTCTTCTGATATTTCGCTCTCCTAAATATTCCTCCTGAAGTCTTCCCTATTGCAGTAAATTACAACTTTATTTTTTTCATTTACTTTATCCCCAAATTGTAGAGTCCTTTTAGCCTTCTTTCTGCTTTACATTCCATACCCAATCCAGCATCAATTTCTGTTATTTCTACCTTCAGATTATACACAGAATCGAAACATTTATTACCTTAATTGCCACCTCCTTCACCCCGATCTTGTCTCCTGGCTGGACTACTGCAATAGCCTTTCCATTGGTCTCCTTACTTCTGCCCTTGTCCCCTTCATTTTATCCTCAACAAGCCAGAGTGACCCTGTTAAATCGTAAATCAGATTATGTCACTTCTCTGATCACAATCCTCCAACTGTTCCCATCTCACTCCAAAGGAAAGCTGTAGTCTCTACAATGACCTAGAAGGCCAACATGATCTGGTATTCCTCTTGTATTTTTCTGACTTTATCTCTGATACCGCTATCTTTTTAATTCTGTTCCAGCCATCTGAACTTATTCTGCATTAAGAAAGCCTGGCATGCTCATCCTTTGGGGATTTTTCCATTTGCTCTTGCCTGTGTCTATGTAGTCTTTTCTCAAATATATCTCACTTACTCCCATGCTGCAGGTTCTTACACAAATATTATCTAGTCAATGAGACTTTCCTTGGTTATTTAATTTATAATTTCACCTCTTATCTAATGCTTCCTATATGTCTTCTCTTTTCATTTTTAACTTATTTTACTCATTTATCTTGTTTCTTGTTTGTTTGTTTATCCTACAAGGATTTAAGCTCCATCAGGGAAGGTATTTTCTTATGTTTAGTTCACTTTTGAATTTCCAGAATCTAGAAGAATACTTGGGACATAGCAGTGTTTATAGAAGAAGGAAGGGAAAAAAGCAAGAAACCTAAGGAGGAAGGGAAGGAATAAAAAGTAAGAACTCTATATTGGATTTCATTCTAAATTGAGCGTAGAGGGAGAAAATTTAATCTATTCATTAAAAATCAGCTTGAATTTTCTTCTAGTAAAGAATATCTTCTGTCGGGAAAAAAAAATCATATGTAAATTTCTTAAGAATATTTTCACTTTGGGTTGGACACAGTAAGTAGTAAGCTATACTTACTGCATGGGAGTAAAATCTAGAAATCATATCTACTTGCCTGTACATGAATTAAATACTGACACATTTATAAAAGGAATTTAGCACATGCCAGGCTATTCAGCAAAAGTTGTGAAAGAAACTCATATTTGTGAGGGAGACAGTAGCCATTTGGAGAGGGATATCTTTCTGTTTTGTATGGGCCATCTTTTGATATGGGTATCTACGTTCCTCAAAAATGCTTACAGAATTTTCTAGTTCCTTCTCCATCATGTTTTTCCCAGTTTAACTCTTTTGTAATTACTTCTAACACGTGGTTTGTTTCTGACAATGGGCTTGACTATCTTTCTTCAGGATAAGGAAATTATAGACAGAAATCTTATGTAGACTGTCACTGATACATTTTATAATTTCCAGTAGAAGGCCAGGCTGGAAGCCTTGTGTGGTTAGGATATTCTGAGAGGCTTTGCCATCCAGGTTTGTTAAGTTTCTTGTTACTTAGTAAGAATAGACTGTTGTTAGACGTCTGAATACTGCCTGCCTAGTTACCACCTTTCAACAAAGCAGTACCATCCGAAGTTACATATATAATTTGGTTTTACATGACAGACTTTGCTATCTGAAACATCATGAAATTAAAAATATTAAAAACAACTACCAGTATCAAATACACCTTTATGTGATACTTCTTCCATGCAAAAAAATAAACAAACTTTACTTCTTCCAGTTTCTCCATTTGAATCAAAGTCACGGCTGGCATTTTATCACTTGGCTTGGGTTAATCACACCCTCCTGCACAGTCATCTGATTACAGGAATATTCAAACTGACATAAACATGCAGACTTCAGGGAGAAAAGCCTGAGAACTCAGAACAGAAAATTAGATTATTAGCACTTCCTTTCAACCTTGACAGTACCACATTTGATGAAGGACTGAAAATTCTTGGCTAAACCCTCTTTTTGATTCATTTTGATTAAACCAGAATGTCTTTATAGTGAAATGTTTATACATCACCTAGAGACAGAAAGACTGCTTTTGAAACTGTAAACTTGAATAGAAAGAGAGAACAACAAGAATGTTTACTTGCAATTTCAGGAGATAAAGGCAAATATTCGAGAATATGATTTTCTTGCTCTCACAGTCACTTAAAAAATAAAGAAGTTAAAATTCTCTTTGAAAAAGTGGCGAGATCTCATGCGAGGCTTTTGCTCTGTCATAGAAAACTAGCATTAGAGATAAATATACTTGACTCTCAGGAATTTGGAAACCGGAACCGCTAGTGGTTTAATTAGGACAGCTTTACTAATTTGAGCTAGAGTTATGACAAGTACTTTTAATTTAAATTACTCAGCAGGACCACTGTATCATACCAATGATGTCAAGAGCTTATATTCCAGTTCTAAAAATTGGCCAAGATCCTTAGATTGCCAAATAACTCAGCCTCAGAGGGATCACATTGCTTTGAAAGAGAGCTATGTGGGGATTTTGAAGTGTCAAAAATGAATGAGAGGGCTTCCCTGGTGGCGCAGTGGTTGAGAGTCCGCCTGCCAATGCAGGGGACACGGGTTCGAGCCCTGGTCTGGGAGGATCCCACATGCCGCAGAGCAACTAGGCCCGTGAGCCACAATTACTGAGCCTGCGCGTCTGGAGCCTGTGCTCCGCAACAAGAGAGGCCGCGACAGTGAGAGGCCCGCGCACCGCGATGAAGACTGGCCCCCACTTGCCGCAACTAGAGAAAGCCCTCGCACAGAAACGAAGACCCAACACACCCAAAAATAAAGAAATAAATTTAAAAAAAAAATGAATGAGAAGGAACTTAAAAGAGATATCTAGTTTGGTATATGTATTATTCCCCCCGCCCCATTTCTATCTAGTTATTAGACAATTGATTGGCATCTCTAAAGTGGGAACTGCTTTCAACGAGATTTTAAAATTAACTGCTGAGTGTGTTTACTGCCTTTTAATAGTGCCAGTGTTATGTGTATGACACATAATAGTGTATGACAAAGGTGAGTTCTGAGAGGGTGAGCCACGTTTTGAAGCCCAGGGGACTCCTGGCCTGGACTACTGGCCTTTGGCTTTCCCATTTATTTTTCTGCACACAAATCCCCTGTTGACCTGGAATGAGACATATCTGAAACATATTAGGGAGAAAGAGATGAGAACTGGGCAGCTGAATACTAATTTGGTCTCTGCCACTTATTACCTCTGGCTTTTTGGCTATTACCTTTAGCATTCAATTGCAATGTCCTCTTCCTTGAATCAGGGCTGTCCATGCAGAAGCCCTAAGAACGTATTCCTTAATTTTTCAGTATCAGCGCAGTAGAGATGAAGAGAGTCAGATAATTATTTGAGGTTTCTACAGTGTGATGCACTGCTCAGCATGTCTATTAACTGGAGATTGCAATTGGAAGGATAAATGATACCCATACTTATATACATATTTATCATTAACTATGAAGATGGACTTGGGCTGCAACAGCAGTTTAGTGGATTCAGAGCCATTTATGACATTGGCTTCATGTATTTTCATGGTCCTAAGTTAAAGAATTATATTTTTAAAGGATTTTCACAAACTGAAAATGATTTGCAATCACATTAATGGGAAGAAGTAAATTGAAGACACTCAGGTGAAGAGTTTAACACAAGGAAGTGTTCAATTTTTGTACTGTAAGAATTTAGAGTATCATTTGAAGTTAAGGTTTCCGTGTGTGCTTTTTGTCAAGTTTTGCTTCTTATAATTAACATAATTTTTGAAACATTTCTAGGAACTATTACTATATTAAAGTTTTTGTGTTCTTTACTGACTATTTTGGTAAAAAAGTCACTGAAGTGCACAAGCATTCATGCTAGTTAGTGTTGAGAGCCATGCTGAACAAGTGGAAGTGGTTTCATAGTTTTACTGCTTTTAAACTCTGATGAAGATTGTTGCATGATTATTATGTTTAATTATCTCATGGGATCAATCACTACCTTTGCACCTATCGCTTAAGTAACTATACAATTAATGTGGCCACATTCCTTTAAACAACCATAACACTGTTAAATAGGCTGTCTCAAATCAATGTTAGATGATCCAAAGAGCACACCACTATATAAATCTTGGGTGGTGTGTGTGTGTGTGTGTGTGTTTACGAGTACTGGTTGGTTTAGGTGTGTTTAAGAAATGGTCAAGGTTGTAGGTTTTGGGAGAAGTGTAAACATTTATTCTGTTAATTTACTTTAGTAATCCCATGATATTAGAGTAGAAGCCAATAAATCTTACTTCTAAGAGAAGAAATAATAATGCTATATCTATAGTTAGTGGGCACTAACATTCTGTGATTATCAAGAACAAGCAGAGATTAGAGAAGGTATTGGAGGGTCAGTCTGTCCCAAGAAGTCAGAAATTTCATCTTGGGGAAGGGAAGTTAAAGTGCCAGGGTTCTACCTGAGGGGTTGGCTTGTGCTTGTGAATGTGCAATCACCATGGCATTATTCAAAGGTTCTTTATACCCATGCCCAGAAGAATGAGGTTTATGTTCTTTATCAGAGATGCTTATACAATCTGAAAAATCCAGGCTTTCTCTAGGTGGGTAGGAGCAACAGAGAGAGAAGCAACAAGAACAGGAGAGGTTCAGGCAGCACACATGACCAAATTAATGGAACTGGAAGAGTAATAGCCATGTAGGAGAGCTCATGGGTGAACCAGAACTCTTTCAGGAGGAAGGAGGGGTCCTAAGAGCCTTGAAGTCCTGGTGTTTTCATTGGACAGTAATTTGGAGTCCAAATGTACAGGAATTAATGTCTCTATTTTTAATGATCTTTTACTCTCATGTTTCCTTCTCCTTAGCTCCTTAACCATATACATAATTTTTGTTGTTGTCACGGGAAATCAAAGGCTAACATTATTACTATTGCCAACCTCCCAAATTTTCAGTCAATATTTCAAAATTTTCCAACTGGAAATTTTGTCAATTTCAATAGTAATACAATTTTTCCTGCTTCTGAAATTGATGCCAATTTTTTATATAACTTTTAATTTTTCTCACCCTTATTGTGCTGACTTTAAACCGTCACTAAAATGTTGACTAGAAATGAACAGTGGGCATCCATATCTTATTCCTACATTTAAAGGGAATTCTTTTAACATTTAATTATTATGTACATTTGCTGAACTTTTTTTAATATGCCCTTTATAAAGTTAAACGAGTTCTCTTCTAGTCTTGATTTGTACCCTAAATGGATGATGGATTCTTGCATCTATTTTTTTCTGCATTAGTAACCTGATATTATGGTATTTTCTCAGATAATGAGTTAGTATAGATAAATTTGTTGATAGATTTTTCTACTGTTAAGTGATTTTGAATTCTCACGATACTCTCTGTCAGAATTAAATATAAATTGCTACACATTTTAGGCAATAACTTACTTAGAGTTTTTACATTTATATTAATAAGTAGGATTGGTTTATAATTTTCCTTTCATGAACTGTTTTCATATAGTTTTGGATCAGTGCCACACTAGCCATGTAAACTGAATTGGTAGAATTCTTATTTTTTCTATATTTGGGAAATATTGTATCAAAGGAATATTTATTTAGAACACATAGCTGGACTTTTTTTATTTTGAAAATCTTGGTCTTTTAACTGAAAGCTTAAATCTAAATGATTATTAGAATTGATGTTGTATATTGGGATTTATTTCTTCTGTAGTTTGTGGAAGTTTATAAAATCATGATTCTCCTTGGATCTATTTTTCCCTCTTTCTTGGCTTCTATTGGATAAATTGGATGCCCTTCACTACGTTTTAAATCTTTTATCTACCAGGTTGGAAGTTAGATATTTTTACCAGTATATTTAATTGAGGGTTTTGATTAAAACAAAAATAAGATATATAATGTAATTGCAAAGTGAAGTGCTAGTACAATATGCAAATTTTTAAAGAAAAGATAAATATTTTCAATTTTGTTTCAGAACTTAAAAAAATAAACCATGCCTACACTGAGAATGTTAAAGACAAATGAGAAAAGGATTTATGAAGAACGTTTCTTTGGAAAGAGTTGTTAGGTTGCTGTTACTCTCATGTCCATGCCCAAGAGAGAAGGCGTGGGCAATTCAACTCTTACCTCAAGCCTAGTGCAAGAAGCTCCACCAGGGCCATTACAGCTTGATCTCTTCCTCTGCTTGAACGGGAGACAGGAGGAAGGCAACTGCCTTCAGTTTGGGAAAAGTAGAGGATGAGAGAGGTGGGGCAGCCACTGATCTGGCGGCAGAGGGAAGTCAAATTCTTGTGGCACTGAGTATGTTGGCAGAAGAGGTGTGGGTTTCGTTTGAACCCCATGTAGGCCACATGTGAGAGGGAGCTGGTGTGAGGGTTGTCTTAGCTGCTATCAGATAGGTCTGACTGGAAGCATTCAATCTCTCAAAAAGTGGTTGAAATAAAATCACTGGGTTCCTCAGGGCTGCCATATCAAGGGAACTGAAGGTCAGGAGGCCCCAATGACTGGGATCTCTAAAGAAGCCACAGAAGTGCTTGTGTGACATTCACTTCAAACACAGTGGTATGCAACTAAGAAGAGTCCTGATTCCCTCATTTGACCTCAAAATCCTCCTGGCAAGTGGTGGAGGAATCTGACACGGCTGACTATCATGTTAAGGGAGAGAATCAGCAAGAACAAAGATGCCAGTTGCGCTCTCTGAAGACCAGCAGCCCCAGTGCAACATGGTCCCAGCTGAAGGATGAAGGGAGAAGTATTACCTTTGAAAAGAGTTGGAGGAATTCATTACTAGACCAGATTAGACATTCTATGTACAAAAATGACACTCTGTATAGACAGGGAAGTTTCTATTACTTCTGTGAGATCAGAAAGTCATGGCACAAATTACCACACAGTATAGACCTGGCTATGTTCCATGTATTCTGTTTGATTGCTGTTCTAGTTAAAGTACTCTATACAGCAAAAACTAACACACCATTGTAAAGCAACTATACTCCAATAAAGATGTTTAAAAAAAAGAAAATAAAATACTCTATTTCTCTTACTTAGTAGTTATCCTTACATTTTTAGTGTGTATATATGAGTACGCATATCTCTAACCTCCACCTGAACAACACTATGATATTAGAACTCTAAGTTTCTAACAAATTCTTTTAACTTCATTATGTAAAATTTTAGCATAATCCTATATGTTAATTTTTTACCTTTCTAGCTTCTGAGTATTCCCTTCTTGTTTAAGAAAGCTTTTACCTCACTAATGTTGTATTAATATTCTCCTAGGTCTTCTAATGCTTTTATACTTTATTTTCTAACTTTTAGATTATTGATCAGTCTGGAATTTTTCTGCATATATAATGTAGTAGGATGTTTAATTATATATTTTTCTTTTAAGTAGGTTATCAGTGGTCTCAATCACTTTTATTTCAGAATCTATTTGCCCAAAGATGCTAACTTCGATGTTTAACATATATTTTGATGTATGCCTGTTCTGTTTCTAGATTCTTTATTCTCTTTTCTGCTTTTACCATACTATTTTTATATTTGTTTACCTATTTCTACTCTCTAATATTTTTCCATTTTTTTCATGGGGGGAGTCCTGGCAGATTTCTTCTTCCACATAATATTATAAAGTTCCAAAAAGATCTCGTTGAAATTCCAATTGAAGATTTGTTAGATTTATATATATTAACTTTTCTTTTTTAAGATTTTTTTTTTTTTGATGTGGACAATTTTTTAAGTCTTTATTGAATCTGCTATAATATTGCTTCTGCTTTATGTTTTGGATTTTTGGCCTTGAGGCATGTGGGATCTTAGCTCTCTGACCAGGGACTGAACCCACCGCTCCTGCATTGGAAGGCGAAGTCCCAACCACTGGACTACCAGGGAAGTCCCTATATATATTAACTTTTTTTTTTTTTTTAAGATTTATTGATTGATTGATTGATTGATTGCTATGTTGGGTCTTCGTTTCTGCGCGAGGGCTTTCTCTAGCTGCGGCAAGTGGGGGCCACTCTTCATTGCGGTGCGCGGGCCTCTCACTATCGCGGCCTCTCTTGTTGCAGAGCACAGGCTCCAGACGCGCAGGCTCAGCAGTTGTGGTTCACGGGCCCAGTTGCTCCGCGGCATGTGGGATCCTCCCAGACCAGGGCTCGAACCCGTGTCCCCTGCATTGGCAGGTAGATTCTCAACCACTGCGCCACCAAGGAAGCTCTATATTAACTTTTGATGTATTTCTATTTTTATTTAGTTTTTCCCATTTAGGGGCATGGGCCATCTTTCCATTCATTTAAGTCTTTTGTTATGTTATGTACTTCACAGATTTTTTTCCTCTCATGGCTGCCTTACTTTTGTTGTTGTTATTGAATTCATTCCCAGATTCTGTACAGCTATTGTTGCTCTTACAATACAATTTTCCACATGCAGCCATTTGATAATATAGACTCCAGGAAGCAATCTTTAGAAAGTCACCTGGGAGACTTAGGTCCAAATGTGCTTGGGGCAGAGGCAAGAACAGGTGTGAACCTCTTTTGAGCAACGTGGCAAGTGCTGAGCCATTGTGAGACCACAGGAATAAACCTGTCATTTATTCCTACCACAAAGATTTTCTGCTTATTATAAAGTGTCAGGAACTTCTCTAGGATGCTGTAGTAAACAAAACAGACAACAACAACTACAACAAAAAACGCTGGGCTTTATTTTATTTTTTAGTGAAAGAGACAGAAAATAAACAAGTAAATTATACTATGTGATATATTAAACATTAAGGAGAAAAATAAAACATAGAAAGGAATTAAGAACTGGGATGGGCTAAAGTTTCAGACTGGGTGTACCATCGATAGAGGAAAAGAACACTAAGAGGAGATGCCAGACTGAATATGGACAGAGAGAACCAGGTCATATAGTGAGGTGTAGGTCCTGGTAACAATGTTCACTTTTACTCCATGTGAGGTGGAAAGTCACAGGAGAGTTTTAGCAGAGAATGAAATGATACGACTTGGTTTAAATGTATTCTTTTGGCTCTGGGTGGAAAATAGACTAAGAAGAGGTAGCTCTGACCCAGGTAAAAGATGGCAGTAAATTTGGTGGGAATCCTGGGGTTATTTTGTAGGTAGAATAGGAAAGATTTGCTGACTGAATGAGCAAGAGATGTGAAAGAAACAGAGAAGTCAGGAATGACACCATTGCTTTTTGTCTGAACATCTGGAAAGATAGAGTTGCCATCAAGTTAGACAGTGAATGCTGTGGAAGAAGTGGATTTGGGCATGAACAGGTGTCAGGAACTCAGTTTTGGACATGCTATTTAAGAAATACCTTTTAGGGACTTCCCTGATGGTCCACTGGTTAAGAATCCGCCTTCCAGTGCAGGGGATGTGGGTTCGATCCCTGGTTGGGGAACTAAGATCCCACATGCCACGGGGCAACTAAACCCGTGTGTCACAACTAGAGAAGCCTGTGCGCCACAACAAAGACCCAGCACAGCCACAAAAAAAAAAGAAATACCTTTTAGAAAAAGAAATACTGAGTTAGTGGTTGTCGAGTGTGGATGTTAGGCACTGGGAAAGGTGATACAGATGTAGGAACCACCAGAATATAGGGGGTATTCAAAACCATGAAATTGGAGATCACCTAGCAAGTGAGTATAGATAGAGAAGAGAATCAAGGACGGAGACTTGGAGTACTCTGACATTTAGGGGTCATGAAGAAAGGGTAATTCAGCAAAAACACTGAGAAGAAGGGACCAGAAAGGTAGAAGAAAAACCAGCCAAATGTGTTGTGTTGTAAGCCAAGTGAGGTACTTGCATCAAAGAGGAGAGAGTGATTAATTGTGGCAAATGCTGCTGAAAAGTCAATGAAGGTGAGAAATGAGAATTGACTGTTGTCTTCGGCAGCATGGAGTCGGCTGATGACTTTGATGAGAGCAGTTTTGGTGAAATGGTGTAGGAGCAATTCTCTGGAGTGAGTTTGGGAATTCGATGAGAAAAACTGGAGACAGAAAATATAGAGGATTTTTTTAAGGAGCTAGGCTTCAAGGCATAGGAGAGACAGGAGACAAAATCTAGAAGAGGAAGAGGGTAAAGGGAGGCTCTTTTGAGACAGGAGGAATTACAACAGGTTTGTATGTTTAAGAGAATGAACCACGAGAGAGGAAAACACCGATGTTGCAGGAAACAGAGGAAGAGAATAGGTGGTATGGAGCCTTTGAGTAAGTGAAAAGGAATTGCAATTAATTTACAAGTGAAGGATTGGCTTTGTCTACCAGCAAGGACATAAGTAGAGAATATGGACACAGTTGCAGGCATGGGTAGACATACAGTAGGAACTTGTGGAATTTTCCTTCCGGTTGCTTCTATTTTTCGCTGAGAAAGAAACCAAGGTCATTAACTGAAAATAAATATGGGGAAAGGTGAGTTGGAGGTTTGCAGATAGAGGAAAATGAATGAGGTAGTCACACAGGAGTAGGACTCTTCCAGCCCCAAGCTGTGGATGATGTATAAAACATCTCTGATTGAGCACCTCAAAATCATTTTTTCTTCTTTGTTACAGTCTTCCAGTTTTTAGCTGGACACATTATCTTATGGACCATGACAGCCTTCTTTGCAGCTGGTATGGCTCTCTGTCTAAATTTAGTCAATGAAAACAGGTAGAAGTGTTGCTTGTAATTTCTGAAAAATTTCCTGAAGAAGGAGGGGCTGAATTTCTTCTCTCTTTTCCTGCTTTCTGTTGCTCAGATTGTAAATGTGACGGCAGGTAGATGAGGAGCCTAATTGGACCATGAACTGATTGGGCCAGGGTTCTTAGAAATCAGAGCCCAAAGCAAACTGAGGTGCTAATTCATTATTAAGGAGTGAAAGTAAAAGGGCAGGTAAGGCTAGGAAGGAGGAAAAGCAAATACAAAGTGGTATGTTTTTGAGTCAACCACAGCTTCATGAGAAAATGTAACTGGTTCCACAATCATAGGAAAAGCTGTAATGGGCAGGACTGGAGCCATTTATCTACCAACTTCTTGCTGTTTCCTGTCTCTTCTTGGTCACACTTCTCCTTTTGCGGTACTCACTCCTCCCTGCTTCTGGGTTGTCTTCCTTGGTCCCTCCAGGTGGGTGCTGGGGAGGCCAGGGCCTCAGTGTGTAAGGTCAAGTTGGACATGGGCAATGGAGCTGCCCAGGTGCCTGCCTCAGTGGGCCTGGCGGAGGCCCTTATCCCCAGAGGAGGCTGAGACAGCAGTGGTGGGAAAAGATAAGAGGATAAGGAGTTATGATAAGAGCTCTACCATTATAGGGACTTTGTGACTTGTTGCTGGGACTACTCTGGCCAGGAACCAGGACACAGATTTATGGGCTCTTATTCTTACTTTGCCATCATCAGCTAGGGAAATCATGGGGAAATAACTTTAGTCTCCATTTCTTCAACCCTTTCAAGAAAATGCTTTTGGGGATAAGTAAACACGACTGGAAATAATATTCAATGTCATTCTTGTTACCTGTGATTCAAGAAGTTCAAACACCTTCAAAGTCTAATTCCTCTGAGTTATGTACTTATTGATACCTTAGAGTGTATTATTAATAAATACTTTGGAAAATATTCATAGAGTAGATATGATGTTAGATTCTAGATTCTAAATATGGAGTGTTCTTGCTGCATTGGCGGTGAGTCTTGTGAGTATGAAACGGTTCAAGTTCTGAAATGCTGTAGCACTGTCAGAGACGTCAAATATACTGTTGATGAAATTGACTTCGATTCCATCATCAAATGGGGAAAGTGCTTTTAAAATACTCTGTTTTGCAATTTGCTCAAACATATAATTTGAAAAGCCCTCCTCTCCATCTTTACTCACTTTCTAACCTGTTCTGAAGACTATAAATAAATAGCTCCACCAACTGATTCTAAACTGATTGAAGGTAGAAAGGAGAAGAAGGCAGTTCCACTTGTCTCTGTAAAAATGTTGTGTGCCAAGGGAATGGCAACGGGAATGAGGAATGGCAGGGTCACCTAGGCTTGGGCTGAGGAGAAAGAGAACCAGGGCTTGAACAGACGGGCCTTGAAGAAAGGACACATGTCAGAAAGGTGGCGGGTTGATAACAGTATGACAGAGCTATTTAAAATGGTTTTGGTAAGGGGAAGGAGAAATCAACCTTGGCTTGTGTGGTTTGGATGCAAAAGGCTGATATCCTGTCAGTGTTGCTATAGGCTCCCTTGAGAGACGTTTTGGCTCTGAAGGAAGTGCTGTTGTTGACCTTAGTGCTTGTAACATTCAAAGGCTTAGAAAGAAAACTGACCAGAAAAAAGGGAAAGGCTAACCAAGGGATTTGCAAGCCAGCACATAATGAGTTTCTATTTATTCTTGTTAATGGAAAGGAACTATGAAGTTTGGCCAAAAATGACAAGAAACCGCAAATAAAAGTGGTTTAAGCACAAAGTTTATTTTCCTCTCACATAAAAGTCCAGAGGTAGGGGTCCAGGGCTGATACGGATATTGCGGTCCATGATATCAGGGAGCTGGGATACTTCTATCTTTCTGCTTTGCCATGTATGGCCAAGGTTTGCATGGCGCAACATAGCTGCTCTGACTAGTTATAAAAATTACTCCAGACAACAGGGACGAGAACAGAAAAAGAATGGGTCATGTCCCCTCTCTCTTAAGACATTTCCAAGAAGACGTACACTACCTGTATGTACACACCATTTTCTAGACTCTGTCTTCTGGAAACTACACCTAGTTGAATGGTCAACCAGAAGGTATAATTTTTATTAGATGTTGCCCAGCTGAATTTTGGGATTCCTTTTACCGGGGAAGAGGAAGAAGGACATATAGACCTTGGAGGGACAACTAGCTGCCTCTGTCACAATCATCTGAGCCACGGACATTTGGTTTTCCAAGTCATTTTATAATTTTGAACAATATATTTGCGTTGTAATTTTTAAAATTTAGATTAAAATTAAAATATATCTTTAATAAATAATATTTATCTTTCTGTTATTCCTTTAACACACTCTGAGCAGTACAGAATTAAGAATACAATTTTATATAGATTTTTCACATCCAGTTTCTTCTGGGAATCTAAAAGTCATGGATTTCCCACTCTCTCAGCAGTAGTCTTTCATTATGATGATGTTCAACTTATATTTTCAGATGAGTATATAAGATGAAATTTATTTACCAAAGTGCCAAGACTATTTATAAATGACTGTCTTCTACTTCATTTGCCAGCCCGGGAAAGAAAGTAAGACATAGTCCCTGCCTCAGGAATTCTGTTGAGTTCAACAGGCATGGGACGCCCATAGTGTGCCAAGCGCTGTGTTCTGCAAACAGATCCACAGAATTCCACTTGGTAACCTTGGGTGCAGAGGCGATGTACTGGGTTTCGAGAGCTGAATGCAGGACACAATCTGTTACACAGATAAGTCGTTACATACTTTAATAAAGTTATATGCTAAATGAGGGTGTATCCAGTATTTTAAAAACATGGACTTTCTTTTTAGGACGGTAGAGTTCGTTTTTACTTCTTCCTCTGCTAGGACTACTTCCTCTGCTAGAGTTGTGGTCATCTTTTTCTTCCCTTTTCCTTGCCAATCTTTTATCTCCACCTCCACAGGTCCCATTACCTCAGTGCATTTTGAGAAACTGTCCGCCCTCCCTGCTTTCAGACTATGGAGATGGGGTGAGCTTGATTTCCCCCCCGTGCCAATTCTGGGTTGAGCTTTGATGAGTAAAGCCCATCTTCCTGACCACTGAGGCTGGTGGGGGAGGGTGGCCTCACCCAAGCAAAGCCAAAGGCAATTAATTTAGGGATTTCATTGAACAGTGTAGAAGGAGAAGCATTTTTCTGCTAAACTAAGAGGCCCAAGGGAGGTCTGAATTTGCTGAGTGGTCATCTTCTGAAGAAAACTGCCTAACAGGGAGATGAACCAGGACAACGGGGTGAGGAGAACCAGAGACCGTGTGTAGAGGCACGAGTGAGTCCCTGGAGCCGACCTCAGCCATTTCCAGCCCTTTATTTTCCTTTTCTTTTTATTGGAGTATAGTTGATTTACAATGTTGTGTTAGTTTCAGGTGTACAGCAAAGTGATTCAGTTATATATTAACATATATATTTTTTTCAGACTCTTCAATTATAGGTTATTACAAGATATTGAGTATAGTTCCCTGTGCTATACAGTAGGTCCTTGTTGTTTATTTTATACATAGTATTCTGTATCTGCTAATCCCAAACTCTTAATTTATCAACCCTCCACTTTCCCATTTGGTAAGCATAAATTTGTTTTCTGTGTCTGTGAGTCTGTTTCTGTTTTGTAAATAAGTTCATTTGTATCATTTTTTAGATTCCACACATAAGTGATATCGTATATTTGTCTTTCTCTGTCTGACTTACTTCACTTAGTATGATAATCTCTAGGTCCATCCATGTTGTTACAAATGGTATGATTTCATTCATTTTTATGGCTGAATAGTATTCCATTGTGTATATATATCTATATTTATATCTATATATATATACCACACCTTCTCTTTTTTTGAATTTTATTTTATTATTTTAGACAGCAGGTTCTTATTAGTTATCTTTTTTATACATATTAGTGTATATATGTCAATTCTAATCTCTCAATTCATCCCACACCCTCACCCCCACTGCTGCTTTCCCACCTTGGTGTCCATATGTTTGTTCTCTACATCTGTATCTCTGTTTCTGCCTTGCAAACTGGTTCATCCATACCATTTTTCTAGGTTCCACATATAAGCGTTAATATACGGTATTTGTTTTTCTCTTTCTGACTTACTTCACTCTGTATGACAGTCTCTAGGTCTATCCATGTCTCTACAAATGAACCAATTTCTTTCTTTTTATGGCTGAGTAATATTCCATTGTGTATATGCACCACATCTTCTTTATCCATTCGTCTGTCGATGGGCATTTAGGTTGCTTCCATGACCTGGCTATTGTAAATAGTGCTTCAATGAACTTTGGGGTGCATGTGTCTTTGAATTATGGTTTTCTCTGGGTATATGCCCAGTAGTGAGATTGCTGGGTCATATGGTAATTCTATTTTTAGTTTTTGAAGGAATCTCCATACTGTCCTCCATAGTGGCTGTATCAATTTACACTCCTACCAACAGTGCAAGAGGGTTCCCTTTTCTCCACACCCTCTCCAGCATTTGTTGTTTGTAGATTTTCTGATGATGCCCATTCTAACTGGTGTCAGGTGATACCTCATTGTAGTTTTGATCTGCATTTCTCTAATAATTAGTGATGTTGAGCAGCTTTTCATGTGCCTCTTGGCCATCTGTATGTCTTCTTTGGAGAAATGTCTGTTTAGGTCTTCTGCCCATCTTTTGATTGATACCACATCTTCTTTATCCATTCATCTGTTGATAGACACTTAGGTTACTTCCATGTCTTGGCTATTGTGAATAGTGCTGCTGTGAACATTGGGGTGCATATATCTTTTCGAATTAGAGTTTTCACCTTTTCTGGATATATGTGCAGGAGTGGGATTGCTAGATCTATGGTAACTCTACTTTTAGTTTTTTTTAAGGGACTTGCATGTCCAGCCCAGGATTTTCAGTTCCATTTGAGAGGAAACTCTTTTAGGAGGCTTAAACCAGTGTAAATTGGTTTTATGCATTTGCATACAGAAGAGTTCTGACAAATACATGGAGGTGATAAGAATATAGTGAGTGAAGCGGTAGCATCTGAGGTAGTGTTTAAGAATCTACAGAAATAGTTATTCCTATTTTGAAGTTTTTATATAAGTTTTTCCTAAGCAGAATTCTTTGTAAATAGGTTTTTCTACAAAACTAATGACTCTATGAAAAACAGTTTGTTGAAGAGCATTACTAATTATATCAATCTCCTGGGGCTACATCTTAAAATCTCTGAGAAATATTGCCGAGGAACCTGGTGACAATGTTTGAAACCAGTGTCCCCAATTTTACTTACCCATTGCCACCACTTCTCCTCATAAACTTCTATTTTGAGAAATACAGTTTTTGATTTACTTTCTTCAATTTCACCTGGAGGAAGATTCTAGGTCACAGGTCAGGGATAATATTTAGATAATATTTAAGCATTTTGTGGCCTTAGGGTTTGACTACTTGATTAAGAAAAATGGAAAAGAAATCTCCAGAATCACCTAGACAACCTCTTTCTTCATAAAGTCTAAGCCTTGTAATATATTTTGCTGAACTTTGGGAATGAATGTCATAGCTGTTCAGATTTGTGACATATTAAAGATGACTGTTATTCTGGATAATGAACATGGTGCTACATAAAGTCAGCTGGAAAGGTGAAGTTCATCACAAAATTGTCTGAAAGACTCCAGTCAGCCTTTGGCTTAACTCAAATATCAGAGTGCCAAGCCACATTTTGAAAAAGAGCATAATTTCCTTTATTGTCACTGGAACTATTCCTATATCCTATATTTTAGAATAATTTAATTATATTTTCAATTTATTTCACGAGCCTTATATAAAAGAGGCAGAAAGTCATTTTGGAATTAGAACATTCATTCTCATTTATATTCTTTTTCAGTTATTTCCTAAATATACATAGTGCTGAAAAAGAAAAGAAAATATAATAATTATAATCAACCGTATTGGGAACTGTGCCACATTAGCTCTTTTATTTGATAGTGGGTTATATAAGAGATTTCAAATATGGTGCAAGGATGAGATCTGCAGGAAAAATGATGATAGAAAGACTATAAACAATATAGTATCATTTTATAGTTCAGTCTTTAACAAATTCTTCGTCAAAGTCCTTTTGCCTCAGATGTATATTAAATGATCAATTATCAAATTCCTTAGGAAGCTGCAGGAGTTCCATTATCAGTCTTCAGAATCTGAGTATGGTACTCACCTCTGATTCTTTCTCCTCTTCAATAAGATCTACCGTGATCACTCCAAATCAAACTGAAACATCTCCTGCCCTCTGTACACCGCGATCTCTCATCTCAGCTCCACTTTTATTCTGAGGGCATTTATCATTGCATAATACACTAAATAGCTTACTTGTTTATTATCACTTTTGTCTAGAGTACAAGCACTACATAGGTTTGGACACTTGTGTGTGTTGTCCATTGTTGTGTCCTAAGTATCCAGAACAGAGCCTGACTCACAGTAAGTGTTAAGAAATACTTGATGCTTGAATGAATGAATGAATGAACAGAGGGCATTATATAAATCCCTCTCCAATATTTCTTGCTCTCATGATTTCTAGAATCATCTGACACAAACGTTGCCTTGCGCTTCAATCAGATCATGCTTGTGGAATAATGTGAGAGGCCCATAGAAAGCTGAATATCTTCTTCAGCAATGCCTAAAATTAAACCATTAGTGATCTCCCATTAGTGGTCTTCCCCTTCTTTTTTTTCTTTTTCTTCCTCCTCCTCCTTCTCCTCCTTCTTTTTGTTTTTAACTAAACCACCTTTTTTTTAGGGAGGTGGGGTATTATATAATTGAAATGCCTTTGGGAAGAGTTAACAATTCTATGCCTAACATCTTAATGAGATTACTACCTATCATTTCTGCTGTTACCGCCTGGATCCAAGCCAGAGGCATCTCCTCCCTGGATTATTGGAATAGTGTTTTAACTGGGCTCTCAGCTTCTACTGTTACAACTCTGAAGTCTCTTCTTAGCACGACAAGGAATAATCCTTTAAAAATTATAGCAGATCATGACTCTCTTGCACTCAGAACCTCCATCTGGCTCCTTATTTCTCTCATTTTTCAAAGCCTGAGCCTACACAGCCCTGTGACATGTGACTGCATCTGCTACACTTCCACCTGCTCACCGTGGCCCCCACTGTCTTTTGAAAACATTTTAGGATGTTGGCATCATCTGTTCCCTCTCTGCTCTTTATCCAGATATCCTCATGGCTAACTCCTTGCCTCTTTCACAATTTTATTTACATGTTGCTTTCTCATTGAGCCCTACCCTTACTACCCTTTTAAAAATTGTAACCCCCATTACCACTCTGAAAGCCCCTTACCCTGCCCTATTTAAAAAAAATCTTCTCCATAGCACTTGTCAACTTTTAACATAATATAGAATGTACTTATTTATTATGTTTACCATTTCTTGTCTGTCTCCTCCTACCAGGATGTGGATTCCATGCAGGCAGACATCTTTGTTTGTTGGAGTACATCTGTACCCCAAGTACCTGGAACAGTACCTGGCACATAGTAGATACTCAAATCATATTTTTAGAATAAATGGATCTATAAGGTTTCATCTGTGAAGGACAGGAAAATATTTGCAAAGCATAGAAGTCTTGGATGCCTCACACAGATGGGCAATGACTAAGAAAGAAACCATATAGGGTGAAAGAACTGTATTACACTGGCCTGTAAGCAGAATTTTGGGCCAATATGGCAAGAAATTCATTAGGTCCTAAGCTTGTGATATCACCATCTGATCATTTGCCAACTTTATTTTACCAACACCCCTATCACCTAGAAAGAAAATGGACTGTAGCAGGCTTGGTCTTCTGCAAGCTGCCATAAAAGTCATGGTTAAGATCGAGCCAGTGTTAAATATGCTTGTTCTCTAATGGGAGCTCTTTCAATTCCACTGTCCTGAAAACACTCTAGTGTCCTTCAGTTACTGCCTTGTGCTGATGACCGTTTTCTCAAAGTACACCTGAAAGACAATTTGAAATTGATTCCCAAAATCAATCCCAAAAGAGATTATCAGAAACTTTTCTGTACCGGCACTATCCTGTTGACTGCTGATAAGCCTTACGATAATTTGGGTCATGGACAAGCCTGCACCAAGGGACTGAGAGAGAAATGCCAAAGACCTTAACTGACATAACCAAGCTCCATATTCTTATAGAAACCTCTCTAGTAGGCAGTATTTTGCCCAGAGATGTACTGACTAAGAGATAAGGAGAAAACTAAATTGAAAAGCTTGTATTTTCTGGAGGAGCTTTTGAGAGCTACTAATGGCAACTGTATTTGGACCTCTCTGAAAGACTCTACTGAGAGTATCTGAGGGATTTGTCCTGAAAATTATTGAAGGAGTCCACTGGTAAAGAAACTATTAGCAGCAGTGGTTAATTCTGGAAACAGAGAGTTTTGGAGTAAGAGGAAGACTTTTCATTTCATACATATTTATAGTGTTTGAATTTTTGTGAGGCATTTGGATTACTTAAAAAAAAGTTATCAACATATTTTGTGGTGAACTCAATAGCTGGTATGTACATCTTGAATTCCATGAAAAAAATTAACTATTAAAATTATTTTAAAAAAACATGAAACCTAAAGCTTTTATATTATTCAGTCTTATGTCATGGACCCTAAAGGGATGATCATGATATATCCTGTACTATGTATATACAGAGAGATAATTCTCATCTCAAAAATAGGCCTTGTCCCAAAGTTTATTTAAACTTCAGTTATTTGAAACAAGAAGTGCATTTTGTTCCCTTTAGAATTAATTTTGAATGGGTGGTCTAATTCTGTTATAATTCCCCATGTAACTTACAAACAAACATATTCCCATATCTATAGAGAAAAATGCTAATACATGTTAAGTTCTAAGCACGTATTAGCCACATTTCAATGGCAGGAAAGTTTTTCAGAGTTCCAGTATGGAATGCTCAGACTACACCTGCCTGTCTTCATTCCTATAAACAGGATGGTGTGGTCATCCTTTCACCTGGTTCTCACTGTTGGAGATAAAAAGGCTTCTAGGAGCTCCAGTTTTCCTGAGGCGATGCTTCCTGGATAAGAGGAAAGAGCTCTGGAGGTGGGGGGCAGAGGATCCAGGATGGCAGGAGAAGAATGAGGGGCAGAATTTGGCCCTGGGAATTTGAAAAGGATGAGCACCAGAGGGATGGGGCCCGGGGGACTCAGTGTGGAGCAATGGCCGAGTAGCGTTCACCTTCCTTGACCCTTTGTTTCCTTTGTTTTCACTGTTGCTCAGTGAGTCTTGTGCTTGGCTGGGAGCACTTCTAAGAATGGGCAGAGAGGGAGAAGCAGCCGTCCTCCAGTCCTCTGAACCAGCAGGATAGGTTTCCTTTGCTTTTCCCTCCCTCCTTCTCTTGCTAAGATGAAGAGACTAATTCGAGGATGTTTAGAATGGGTCTGGGGAGTGAGAGCAGGGATCATGTGGGAGGAGAGAGCTGAGCAGGTTTTCCCCTCCGCTTTTCTCATTTACTTCTGCCAGGTGCAGCTGCCAGCTTGGAATTTATAATGAGCTTAACCCAAGGCTAGAAAGTGAGAGGAGAGAAGAGCGTGAGAACCAGGGGCCAGGGATGCTGCTTAAGAGGAGAGACAGGAAAGGGACTCAGCTCCCACTGCTTGAGCAAATGTGCAGGAAATTGTCCTTTTTTTTTCCCAACCATCTGCAGTGTCCTCTCCTGTAAGACCCTAATACTAGCACCTTCACAGTCTTCCTAGTTTGAAGAGAGAATGAAGTAGAAGAAGAGTAAAGAAGGATAATAATAATTTTCATAATTATTATAACTAAATTTGTTGAACACTATTTACTTGGTATTTTCCTAAGTGCTTTATATGTATTAACTGGTTTAACCTTCATAATGACACTGTGGTGTATTTATTGTTACTTTCATTTAATGGATGAGGAAACCGAGGTAAAGAGAGGTTACATAACTTGCTCAGGGTTATATAGGTGACTTAGCAGGTGCAACTGCTCATTTGTATTCAATATGTTCAAGAGGGTCGAAGGAAAATCAAAGACTGCTTATATTACACGTCTGTAGGTATGAGTAGGTTTGTCAAACGTCTAAGACATGAACTAAGCAATTCTCTTGTATAAATGCTATTTTACATGCAAATAGAATCATACCAGAAAGAAATACAAACTTGTAAATTGAGATGGGATAACTTTTCATAGATTTTTTTATAGGCAGAAAACATCATGAATAAGACTGAGTTGTCCATGAAATTGTAAGTATGAATGAACAAATAAGCCTGGGGAAAAAGTCTCTTTGGCAACTATTCCAACAGCCTTTTATGCTAAGTATAGAGCAATAACCTTGGGAAAATTAACGGAAGCCCATTGCTTGAATGATGCAAAATTTGCGGGGCTGATCAAGATGAGATAATGGGTTTTCTCTATTTAATGTTCTCTGAACCTTGGTGGAAACACTTTCCCTATTTTGTAAGTGTTTGGTTGTATTCATTCATATTTTACTGCTTTTATCTTGAATATTGTTACTTTTAAATTATTAAGAGCCTATCAAGTGCTGTTTTAATATTTTATGATGTATTTCTTATAGGATTAAAAACTTATCACTTAAAAAAACCAGCTTTAAAAATTAGAAGAGTCATTTTAATACTTAGATTACCTCTGTAGTTCAGAATTGCACATTAGGATTGAAATATACTAGAATAATAGAAAACAGTAATGGGATTTAGTATTATATCAATCACATGTGAATGCAAGTTATTGTATTTAAAAAAGAAAACATCACTGTCTCTTGCCTAATGGACAAAATAGATAATAAAAAATATTTATCCTACAAATGAACTTATCTACAAAACAGAAATAGAGTTACAGATGTTGAAAGTAAACTTATGGTTACCGGGGGGTCAGAGGAGGGAGGGATAAATTGGAAGATTGGGATTGACACATACACACTACTATATATAAAATAGATAACTAATAAGGACCTACTGTATAGCACAGGGAACTCTACTCAATACTCCGTAATGGCCTATTTGGGAAAAGAATCTAAAAAGGAGTGGATATATGTATATGGATAACAGATTCACTTTGCTGTACACCTGAAACTAACACAACATTGTAAATCAAATATACCGCAATAAAAATTTAAAAAAATATATTTATCAAGCAAGTCACCATACCAGGAATTAGATGTTGGCTCACTATGGTACATCTTCCTGATCTTTCTGGAGCATCTGTTTTCCTTGGGAAAATATTAATATTGATGATTCTAATGATACTGTTTATTGAGCATAAACCACTCATGCAAAACAGTATGAAATACTGTCATTGACTCCCACTCCCTGCTTGGCCTCAAAGATGAAAACTGTGGACAAAACCATCCACTAACTTTCCTGCTACTTACCGAAATGTTGCTTGACATTCTAAAAATTCCTTTGTTAATATTAGGGAGCCAATATAAGGAAAGTTAGTATTAATATTTACTGTTGTATGCTTTTGTTCAATACTAATCATATTTAAAATATTCACAAAAATAAGTGAAAATGTATTAACTCTGTAAATTTCTCACCACCAGAGGAATCTGGAGGTTGTGTCTGAATTGTCAAAGACTTGGGAAAGTTTGCCTATAAATTCAAATTTATGTTGAAATATACAACTGATGTCAGATACAATTAACAAGTTTATTTGGAGAAGGAAGAAAGAGCAAAATGATTCTGTCAGTAGAGGGAGAGGATACTGGCTAATGAGTGAATGTGCCAAAAACAACAAAAAAGGAACAAAAAAGAAAAAGAAATTTTAAAAAATGAAAATATTTTTAAAAGGCGTACATTGTTATTTTCAATGGGGATGGTCTTGTCTAGACTAGATGAAAACATTTTTCCCTGGTTTAGGCAAATTTTGGGTCTACAATATGTGAATTTTAGAGTCCTGCTTTAGTTTGAAATAGCCATGATGATTTCATACTCTTGGCAGACTGACCTTGGGGTATTGAGAACACCAAATATGGGGAACTATTGAACCACCTCCATTTTCTCTGCAAGTTACAGGCACCCTAGCCTTCTGATTTGTGACTTGGGTGCAGGGATTGGAATATACATTATGGTGAAGTGGATTTCCTCCAGGATTCTGGCATTCCAAAGGGTGAAAAGAGTTTTGAGAAAGTACCCCGTGTGAAGACTTATTTAAAAAATAAGAAGTGTTTCTTAAAATTAGTTTGAAGTGAGAAGTATATAACCCAAAGACAAGCATGATGTTATCACACTTCTACATATTTGTGATTGGCAAAACCTTCTGGAGACTGGCAGTATTTAACAACTCTATTTTTATTAATCTTATAGATCCATAAAAATCTTCATTCCAGACTCTCTCCAAGTGATATTGAAAATGCATTTTCATAACATATTTGAAGATTATAAATTTGAAGATTATAAAAAGTATTTTAATTTAGAACACTAAAAAATATTAATTTTTTTATAAAGACATACATTTAAATATATAAACTATGACACTGATTCCTTTAATTGAACAAAGCATTCACAGGACCATTTTTCAGGCTGAAAATAGGAATCACAGATTTGTAAATCCAATGTTCCTCCCTGTAGAGCTAAAACCTCAAAATAATGATATGGTGATAACTTTCTAAATGTTTGGTAAGTTCAGTAGGAGTCAGAAGCAGAATGTTTACACCTTAAAAATTTACAGAGAAGCTGTAGGTGCAAACTCATGTTCACATGATGGTCTACTGAACAAATTCTTATGTGATAAACCCAGTAGGGGCAAAAAAGAAAAAAATAATGTGGAAAGAACACAAAATGTCTGTATTTCATATTTAGCAAATTTAACTGTCTTCTCCAGATTAGCACCAGATTGGCCCTCTGAGACACCAAAGAACGTATTGTGCCCTACATTTTAGCACATTCAGTGGAAAGGAAAAAAAGGACAAATCCATTGAAAAGGCTAACAAGATTTAATTATATTCATGGTATTTAGCTTGCTTTGGAAAAGGAAAGGAAATTTTTTTAAAAAATCTCCTAATTCTACTGTAAATTTTTTTTTTTTTTCTGACAGAGAAGAAAATAATGGGCTTATTCCAAATGGCTAAAAAGTGCCATCAGATTATTGTTTGCACCTGATACTGAATAATTCACAAGGGACATCCTTCACATTGATGATACCTTTCCTCACTGTTTGGAATAATGTTAAGTCTCTTGATTTATTGTTTGTCCAAACACAAGTGGTTTAGATCCATTGTACTTGTAGACATACACTACTTTAGGATGATTTAAATTTGTAAAAGCTGAACATTCTTAAAACTCTGGCTGGAATCCCATTTTATTTCCCTTTGTTCTGGAAACTCTTCTTATCAAAAGACCAGGCAATGACCTTCTGGGCTTCAGTCTTTTCTACCCAGAGCTTGCAGGCTGTGTCACCTTCTCAGAGAGCCATTATGTTAAATCCAGACTACATAATCAAAACAGACCATGACTGATTCCTTCCAGAACATTCTCTCTGCCACCAGAAACTGCTGCTATTTCATATGAAAACAGAAAATATTTTGCTCGATTAGACTAGGACTTACAAACATAGTCAAAATGGACACAGCCATTCCTTTGGAAAGACCCTCCTCTATCCATCAGGGAACTGCTGTACCTAAGGGTCAGCTGAACCAAACTAGCCTCATATCTCTAGTTTCTTGATCCTTGGCCAGTTGCAAGACAGCATCTACCTTCTCTTCTACACTCATTCTTTTTAAAAATTTTTTTTGTATTTAAGTATAGTTGATTTACAATGTTGTGTTAGTTTCAGGTGTAAAGTGATTCAGTTATACACATATATTCTTTTTTCAGATTTTTTTCCATTATAGGTTATTACATGTTATTGAATATAGTTCCCTGTGCTATACAGTTGGTCCTTGTTGTTTATCTATTTTATATATAGTAGTGTGTATCTGTTAATCCCAAACTCCTAATTTATCCTTACTGCCCTTTCCCCTTTGATAACCATAAGATTGTTTTCTATGTCTGTGAGTCTGTTTTGTAAATAAGTTCATTTGTATCAATCTTTAGATTCCACAAATAAGTGGTATCATGATAGTTGTCTTTCTCTAATTCAAAAAGATACATGCACCCCAATATTCACAGCAGCGCTATTTACAATAGCCAAGACATGGAAGCAACCTAAGTGTCCATCGGCAGATGAATGGATAAAGAAGATGTGGTGTGTATATATATATATATATATATATATATACATATATATATATATATACACCTGTATATATATATATGTATGTATATATATATGCACACACACACAACAGAATACTACTCAGCCATAAAAAAAGAATGAAATATTGCCATTTGCAGCAACATGGATGGACCTAGAGATTATCATACTAAGTGAAGTATCAGACAGAGAAAGACAAATATCAACACTCATTCTTAAATTTCTGGGTGTGTTCTCCAGCATTTCAACCCTCATAATAATTCTGGGTGGCATTGTTATCCATGAAATGAACCATCTAAAACTCTGATTCTCAGTTCTTCCCCCCCAGCCTCATTGGCCTGAATCTCTATATCATTTCATGAATCCACTTTCATAGTTAGATCTTGCTCCTTGCCATCAATGCACAATCTCATCTCTGAAATCCTAAATGAAATCATTCAAGGCTGTGACCATTAACTCCTGCCCCTCACCTTTCTCACTCAGTTTTTCCAGCTTTCTTGTTCTTATATATTTTGGGAATTATAACTCCATTATTGAATTATAACTCCGTTCAACTCTTACAGCACCCACTTCTCTCCTTTTCTCCATTATGTGCCAGCATCCACTGACATCTGATGGGATTCCCTCAGACTCTTGCCATTAAAGCCACAGGCTCACCCACGCTTGTACCCATTCTTTCCACTTTCTGTCTTGTTACGGTTGAAGAGTTACTCCACCTTCTGTTCTAAGCCAGTCCCTTCATCTGATCTATGGATCCTATTTCATTCTGCTTTCTCAGGAGCATTGATCTATTGATTTTGTTCCCTCTCCCTGTTGCTTCAATTTCCCCTCTCTCCTGCTCATTCTCGATCAGAGTTAAGCATCCTCAAGTCTCTTCTATCTTAAAAATGATAGTCTTTCTGTCCCATATTCTTTTTCATCTCTACTTGGTCTTTGTCCTCCTTCTTCAAAGAAAAATTTCATAGAAGAGACATCACACTTACTGACTCTATTTTGTCATCTCCTACCATTTCTCTGAAACATTTTTTATCAAAGTCACCAAATGCCATCTGTTTGATAAACATAATGTGCTGTTTTCACACCTTGGACCCATTGGCAACATTTAACACAGCTCATTAATTTCTCCTTCTTAAAACACTGCTTTTTCAGGATATCTAGGGTGATATACTTTCCTGGATCTTAGCCAGTTGTTCTAGCTGCTTCTCAGTCTCTTCACAGGTGCCAACGATGCTATTTGTCTCTTAAATGCTAAGCTCTCTTCTTTTCCCAGTTTTCCTAAATGAGCCTAATGACACCCATGGCTTTAAAGGCAAAATGAATGTTGGCATTTTCCAAATCCATGTTTGATTTAAATCTCTTTCCTGAGCCTCATACCTGTGTATCCTTCCACTTATTGAACATTTCTAGTTGCATTTTATATTGGTACTTTCAAATCAATTCATCCAAAGTTGAATTTATCATCTACTGTGTCAAACTTGCTTCTACTGGGGTATATATTTAAGAGAACAGGAGTACTATCCACCCAGTTGCCCATGCCAGATATATGGGAATCATATAAGACTCTTAACACTGCGTAGCCCTAGCTCTCTGAACAAATCAGTTACCAAGATCTGTTTATTCTGCTGCTCAAATATCTTTCAAGCTTGTCCACTAGCCCCAGTTCAGTGTGAAATTGTTCTCTCATTAGAACTTAATCATGGCTTTTCCTGACTTCAGTCACTTTTCCGCACTCTAGCTAGAAATGTTTCCAAAGTCTAGCTGATTATGCCACTACCTTGCTTAAAATATTCAGTGTCTTCTTATTGCAATTAAGAGTGTTCCAGATTCCTGTCTACTGCTTACAAAGCTTTCCTTTGCTCATATTTCATCTCTTTCCCTGGCACCATTCTCCATGCATCAACCACATGGAATTTTCTTTATCTAAAGATGTTTGGTCTCCTTAAGGTCCAGTTCTGCTGTCCCCATTTTCTGTCTTATTACTTCTTCCCCAACTTCTTTACTTAGCTAACTTCCATTTTATGACTCAACTTAAATATAGTTTTTTTTCTGGGAAGGCTTTCCTGATGCCTCTCCCCCTCCGCCCTCCCCCAAGTGAATTCTCTTTCCCTTTGTTATTGAGATAGCTAAAAGCTGTACTTTCCCATAGATACCACACTATATTGGAATGTCATCTCATCATCTTCAACTTCCCTGTATTGCCACTTCTGCTAAAGCAGTAATTTTATCTAACTTGATCACCATTATTTTCCTAGTTGCTAGCACAAGACCTGTGCAATAAATTTTTGTTGTGTGGACACATAATTGAGTTTGCAAAAATTACTGAATGTCTATTATATTTTAGATTATATGATGGAAATCCATAGTTAAGTGCATGCACCCAGCTCTTCAAGAGTTTATAATTGAAGTGAGAAAAGACAACTATACTTCCCATTCTTCCCAACAAGAAGAATTTTTAAAAGCCTCACTGTGCTATTTGACCTTTAAATTCAATGAAAGTTCAAGAACATGGGGGTAAATTAAGACAAGAAGGGAGTTTGAAATAAGATTATTTAGGGCCATGAAGCCACATCACTGAGGCTGGTTTTGAAGCAACAGAGTATTCTTCATGTAATATTAGAACTGTAACATAGCAACTTGAAAAAAATATTAAAACACATAAACTTGTTTTGGAAAAATAATAGACAAGCATCACTTGCCTTCCATTTCCCAAAATTAAATTGCTTATTTTTTTATTTCATCTACAGAGTTCACTGTTGTTGATAGTCAACTATAGATCTTGGGATACATAATTATATTCCCTTGGAGGAATCACAATATTGGCTACGTTAAGGTTGCCCGCATTTCAAAAATGCAAGGGATTTAAGGAGACATTAAAGAAATCATCAAATTTAGACCCTTGGGAAGGGTGGTCATGTAACATCCATATCACACAACTTTAACAGACATTGGTATAAGGCTAATTGTTCTCTGTTTGCTTTGTGGTTTTAAAAAGTTTTGATATTGGTATAATGTATCTATTATTAAAAGGCATACCTACCAGCAGTTTTATTTGCCTTCTTTTAAAATATTTTAATTTAAATTATCTTTCCAAAATTCATCATTTACTTAACCCTATATATTCTTGAGCTTCAAGCTATATACCTGCAAAATGGTGATAATAATAATATGTACTTTGTAAGGTTATTGTGAGAATTAAATGAGTTAATTAGGGTTTCTTATGCTTATTTTAGTTCTTTTTATTTATAAAGAAAAAAACTCAACTATTTCTACAGCATACTGAGGTGAAATGATGAGGAACGTCATGGCAGGTCCAGTCTAGGGGATCCAGCCTGGGATTTCTAATTGTCCCAGGTTCCACGTGGCTTCCCTAAGAGCTGTGCAGAGATTATCTTGGAAACACCTGAAACCCACTGAAGGCACGCATTTGGGGAGCCCTGAGCTTGTAAGGCCCTTAAAATTATGCCTGACACATAATGAGTGCTCCAGCTATTACTGGGACTTTACAATAACCTTGCGGAGGTGAGGCAGGGTAGATAACTATCGCCACTTTGTAGGCAAGCATCTTGGGGTTTGGGGAGATGTGTGACACAGCCAAAAGGTTCTTTCCAGGACATAAATGATTTTAAGCAGGAATGAGACTCCTAGAACATCCTCTCTCCAACCTTTACCTCAAACAAGCTAAGAAAGGAATATAAGAAATACATCAAAGGAGCAAATCAAAGTTATACATGAGTTTTTTAATATAAACTTTCAGTTGAGTTACTCCTGCCATTTGGAATGTCTAGTATCTCTATGGTCGCAGGCATTGCTTTACAAATATAGAGAACCAAAAGAAGCTTGCTTCTATAAGGATGTTTGTCAGTTACATTTATTCTTTGTACAATTGTGTATTGCAAACTGTGGATACTGTTAAGCACACAGACAAAAATTGCCAGAGATAAAATATGGACATATCATTTCAAGGAGCATGTATTTATAATTTGGTCATGTTATTTTATTCTCTTGTTTCTCTGAAGAAAAATTCTTTAAAATTGATCCATTTTTTTTTTTCTAAATTCAGAGAGGTGGTACTAATTTTGTCACATCAAGGTCTTGGGTTTCTTGAAATGAAACTAAGGGATACAATAAAAATACCAAAAAATGTAAGGTAATTTACTCCAGGGACAAGAATTAAAACATTTATGTTTATATGTATACACACACACTTCAAAAGAAAATACAAAGAAAATATCATGGCCAATATTCATTAAATTATGTATGATCTACTAAGATATTTAGCAAAAATAGGGCAGAGTTATATCAATTAGCTGAATTATGACTTAGTTACCCTCCTGCCAGCTTTAAAAATTTTATGTATTTCTTAAAAATATTCTAGTACTTCATTTTTTAAAAAAATTAAAATGTTATGATATAAAACATTATTTTAAAAAAGTATTAGTTGACTCTATGTATTTTTCATATTTCCATTAAAATCACCTGAAATTACATTAATAGTAAACTGTCATTTTGCTTAATGAAATTAGATATTGCCAGTCATGAAAGACCAAAAACAAACAAAAAAACCTGGAAACTTAATGGATAAATGGATTAATAAGATATATTAGGCTGATAGACACTTACAGGCACATGATGCAAAATGCCTTTTTAAAGTAATAATTTACTAAAATAATCTTTCTGTTTATTTTTAAAATGGTAAGATTAGAAAAAAGCTATTGTATGTTTTGCTTTTAATAGGAGAATTTAAAATGGACAAAATGCTCAATTATATTCTTCCGATCTATTGCTATGTCCTGAATGTGTTCTGCTAAAATTCAGATGTTGAAGCCCTAATGTGATGGTATTTGATCATGGGCCTTTGGGAGGTAATTGGGTCATGAAGGTGGAGCCCCCTGGTGAGACGTTTCCTTATTAGAGAAACAGGATAGTCAGCTCTCTCTGCTCTCCACCATGTGAGGCTACAACAAGAAGATGATCATCTGCAAATCAGGAAGTATTCCCTCACCAGACACCAAATCTTCCAGAACCTTGATCTTGGACTTCTCAGCCTTCAGAACTGTGAGAAATGAATGTTTGTTGTTTAAACCACCCAGGCTATAGTATTCTCTTCTAGCAGCCTGACCTAACACATCGATACAGGAGCGGGAAGTAATGTGGGGTTTGGAGCTTGGCAAATTCTGGATTTCTCTATTTCCTGGACATTTAAACAACTAAACAGATGTTTAGTGATAGCGAATACATCTTGATAGTGAATATGAATACTCACTAAAATGAACTGCAGAGTGATTACAGTAAAATTAGACTCCCCAAAGAGATAATCACATAATGCTCACACGCAGAAAACCTTTAACACTGTTTATAACAGAAGCCCCACATATTCTACAACTTCTCTCTGGAAGGAAAAACCAGCCATAACTCAGTGGACTCTGATTAGAAAACATTATTTAAGTGTTTTTTTCCCTTGAATGACGATTGATGGAAATAATGCAAAAATATATTCTGCCTATTTTAACTCAATTAAAAAATACACTGTGTGCCAAATATATGCAAAATCCTGCTAGGTAGGAGAAGATGTAGAAATGAATAAGACATTACCTTAAAACTAATTTCTGCTGTCGAATTTGTAAAGTAAGTTTGAATTTGTAAGGTAAGCAGGCTATGTATGAATAAAACCACATGCCCTGATTGATGTATTTCATCATAAGCAAGTACTGATTTAGTTTAGGTTCCTGACATGAAATGAAGTATAAGTAAATATCAAACACTCCAGCAGAGTTTGATATATCATTTACTTATAAGTGTTAATTACCTTATTATTATTATTTTTTTAATTAATTAATTAATTTATTTTTGGCTGTGTTGGGACTTTGTTGCTGCGCGCGGGCTTTCTCTAGTTGCAGCGAAGGGGGCTACTCTTCGTTGCGGTGCGCGGGCTTCTCATTGCAGTGGCTTCTCTTGTTGTGGAGCACGGGCTCTAGGCATGTGGGCTTCAGTAGTTGTGGCTCTTGAGCTCTAGAGCACAGGCTCAGTAGTGGTGGCGTACGGGGCTTAGTTGTTCCGCAGCATGTGGGATCTTCCCAGACTGGGGATCGAACCCGTGTCCCCTGCATTGGCAGGCAGATTCTTATCCAGTGCACCACCAGGGAAGTCCCTAATTACCTTATTAATGGTTTGGTCCTTTAAACTACCTCCAAACATGTATTACCCCAAACCTTATTTTATAGATAAGAAATATTAATAATAATATTTACTATTAATTATATTACTATTTTAAGTTTATATTAATAAATTTAATAAATTTGTATCAATGTTTTAAATCTGTTATTATTTTAAAACTATTTTAAGTAGTTTTAAAGCATTGATTAATTGATTTACAATGATTTAAAAAATAGTTTGTGGTAGAAGCTAATGAATATATTATTAATTAATTTTCAAAATATTTGAATTCAAATACATTTCCCGAGTTTTAGTCTTTATCTGTCAATCATACAGAGTTCCAATAGTGTGAATGTTCAATAATAGTTATACATTAATAGGCCTGAAAAGATGAAATAGATGGGCAATTCTCAATATGCAGCTACGGGTTTCCAGTAGAGATTTCTTATCAAAATATTTGTGTAGGTATCATCTATGACAAAGAGAAGTTTTTTTCTATGATAATACTTATTGTCATAACCTTCTCTCTCATCCATTTTCTATAATAGAATTCTATAATTACTCATATGTGGAGTATGAATTGTATAATGCAATGATCATTCAAAAACTTGTTTTGGTCAATATGTTCACGAGTATATATCTGTTATATGTCTGTATCTGATTCTAAGTCTATAATCTTCCCTCCAAATTCCTGAGATAACGTCAAAGGAGAAGGATAACTAAACATGCTCTATGTAAGTTGGGGCTGAGAGAATGTCCAAAGACTAATTACCTATAATACTGTGCGAACTCGTTTTCAAGGCAGGTGACCTAAAATATTGAGCAGTTGGAAGTCATCTGCATGAACAATGAGAATGTAAACTCTGCCAGGGGTAGACAGTTAGATAGCTGGTTTCAGGATCCTGGGTTAAAAAACGTGACCAAGCTACTTCAAGACAAAGCAGCTTCATGAATTGGAAGTCTGAGACACACACGTAAACCCTCCCTGCTCATCTGCTTATCTGCCCATGAGTCTAGCTTTCAGACTTGTCTTCAGCATCTGTGGAAATCTGCTTCTTACATCAACACTAAGCAAGTCAGGGGCACATTGCCACGTTCCTTTTGTAAAAAGGACATGCAAGTTAGAAAGTAAAGGAATCTCAGTTTGGGTTTCAAACGTCTAACCCGAGACACTGGTTAGAGTTAGAAAAGCTTACCACTTCTGCCCCGCCTCAGCTGTTTAGAAATTCATTATTTCCTTCTGCATTATTGAGAATGAATAGCCATGGTTGGGGGTGGGTAGGGGTGGAACAAAAAAGAAGATGAGATTTGGCCAATGCATTGAAGGAGTTCCTATTCTAGCTTGATACTGAGGTCTGGGGATGGAAGCTCCAAATGTTTATCCTAAAGGAAGAAGATTCACAGCTTTTGCTTATATTCTCAAATTGACAATAACATGCATATATAAGACATGCCTATTTATATGTGTGTGTGTGTGTGTGTGTGTATATATATATATATATATATATGCAGAAATATGTAACTTTTTACTCAGGAGTATCTTTATACAAGCATGCTTTCTTTAAGTACTTGAGTCCATATAGACATTCATATTGAATTTTCTCTGAATCTGATCTCTGATTAATATTTACAGTACATGAGAATCAAGGTACACACTTTTACACTCATAACTGCATCTCTTCTTGCTTCCAGAAAATTAAAGGCAACAGCATTCAAAAACTAATATTACTGTGAGATCAACCTATGGAAACATATTTTCTTTTTTAAGAGATGAAAATATCTGACATAACTTCAAATGAGCCGAGTAAAGCACTTTACAAACTGAATTGCTTCTTCTATATATGCTGCCTTAAGTTTGCTTTAGTGCATCAAGCCTACTGCTTCAAAGACTTGCAATAATGTGGGCATTGTTTCCTTCGTAGATGATTAACTAGTCCAGCTTCTTGTAATTTAAAAAGTAAGCTAATTATTGTTTTAGATATTAAAGGTATGACACCATGAACCCAAACGGCAACAATGGAAAGGTTTCACAAAATCGCAAATGTACTAGGTACACAGACAAACCTAATGCTCTGTGTCCATGATTTACTTTCAGAGCCTCCAATATTCAACCATTTATGGAGACTCATATTGCAAATTTGTAAAGGTACATTGGGAGGCATGTAGAAAATGGTAGAAAAAAACCATTTAGGAAAAAAAATCACTCTCAAGTAAATTGTAATTACTATTCTGACTTCGGAGCACTAAAGTCTTTCCCCAGACACTGTGGCAGATTCATCAGTGTGGGCTCATTGCCCTTGCAGGCTGGAGAGGAACAGCGCTGTTTGGGTGAGTTATTGAGGGGACATCTGTGAAGTGACAGATGTCTGGCGCCTGGGCAGTGCTGGGTAAGCTCGGGTTTTGTTTATAAAGCAGCCCCTCTGAAAAAAAAAAAAAAAAAAAAGACATTTCTTTTTATCCTTGTCTCAGCAGAGCCTAAAATCACACCTTCTCTTTAAGTGGTACGTGATTTATATATTAACCTAAGTAATTTTCCTCTTTTCGCTTTATTGCAAAAGTAATTCCAATAGACACACTCAATGGACTAACTCCCTTTTCTGCGGCTTTGTTTACTCGCTTCAAATAAAGTGTGTAGCAATGTGGATTTTTTAAAGGTCGGTTCTCAGGAAGATGAGGAGAGTTTAGATTCTAAATACATTTTCAGTACCTGAAACATCTGTTCTTCTCTTTCATTCCCAAAATTCAAACTAGACCTGAGGCCTTGTTTCTATGTCTTCAGCAGTTGTTGTCCGAGTTATTTCGACTACAAACAGACTTCAATTCTCCTGCTTTTGTGCAAGCTCCATAGTTTTAAGCCTTATCTTGGGCTTTTCTTCTTTTTCTCTTTGATCCTGTGCCAGAAAAATCTTAAAAGGCAAAGCAACTTTGTGGTGTTTGCTCATTGTTAACTTTACAGTTCTAAGACAGAAATATCAGAAGTGTCAGAAACCTTTACCCTGGTACAAGTGAGTACCAGAGACACACAGGACACAGACTTAATCTCAGGGACATATGTTTCAATGTGGCTACATACGTGTGTGTACTTCTGATGTCATATTTACATTTCTACTGGTGGAAACCTTAAAACTGGACGATAATGTAGAGGTGGGGTGAGAAATATTATACAAATTAGAAAATAGAAGACAAGAGTTGGGAGTTTAAGCGTGTGCTAACCTTTGAAGGAGGCAAATGCTGACACTTCTTTTGTCAAAGGTGTAAAGTTCTTATAGGAACAGACAAAATATTTTATATAAAGAAATTCTTTTATATAAAGAAAACTAACATGCCACTTCTTTTTGGCAATGTTTTAAAATTATCACCGAGGGTGTTAGGAATAACAAAGAAGCGAGTACTTAGTTGGATATATCATACCCCATGTATCATAGCCAGAAATGAAGCAAATTTGGAGGTAGTACTTGTTTTTTGTTTTTGTGTTTTATACATATCATTGGGAATTTCTTTTTGTCTTCAGCCTTTTAGAGAAGGTAGGGGAGCCAGAGAGTGTATTTCTTCTTAAGACAATTTTAAAATTAAGGTTTAAATGAATTTAGTGTTTTCAGTCTTTCTGAGTAGTGGGTCAAAAAGACTGAGGTCTGAGTTTGGCAAAGAAAACAAGTGGGATCCTGCCAGGCGCAGTTTCAGATCTCCCACTTACAGTGTGTGACCGCCCAGCCTGACAGCAGACTGCCACCTGCTGCTATGAGACAGAGGGGCACGTGGTCTGTAGGATTTTGAGCATCTTCTCATTGGCCTCCAGCTCATCAAATCCTCACTGGGGCTTTAGTCCCATTCAGGCCTTCACCTCTTTCGAGATCTTATTCAGAGAAGAGGAAAAACAAATTGCAAAGGAAAAGATTGAAGGATGATAAAATAAGGAAGAAGAAAAGCAAGAGGATGCTTTCATTTCTAGAAAACTAATCTGAATAGAGAAACGTTTGAATAATTCTATAGAGCCTAGGGGACAGATACTCTTAGGTACAGAATAAAAAGAATTGGTTTTAAACCGCCGCACAGGAGCCATATGCATAATAATGACCTAACAGCAAGGATGAACACAGCCACAGACAAAGCTTTGGGATAACAGTCCGTGTCAAGGAGATAATGTGATATGTATATATTTGAAAAAAGTTGGTGGCTGACTCTTTAAGGCCTTTGCTAAGTTTACAGCTTGGGGTTAATCTTGGACATTTTTGGTTGTTGTTGTTGATTTTCTTTTTTAGAGTTAAGAAGTGTTATCAGACCCTTGCACTATGATCCAAATCATGATTTGAAAAACCAAAAGGCTAAGTTAACCATATGTCAGTGGTGGAAAGGCAAAGTTGAAATGACTTTTTTTTCCTTTCTTGTTTGTATGTGAAATTGTTCCATGTGACTATGAGATTGGCTTTGGGTTATGAATTTTATTTTACTGTTTTTAAGGCTCTCAGGAAAAGCAGTGCTTGCAACCCAAACTGCTGACATTCAGGCAAATCCAAGGGCAGGAGTGAGTGATGGCAATTAGTTTATATTATCAAACATGGTCTTTAAAATTCTCAAGTCTGACTCCCCACTCTTACATATGAGGAAGATAGGAGCTCAGTATATTGAAGTGAATGGTGCATTGTCACAGAGTTATTTAGGGGCAGAAGGGTGACAAGCATGCCATCTCCTGACATTCAGAGCCTTGCCCTTTGTACTGTTCCACAGTTCCCCTTAAAGTACAAGGCAAGATGCTCAGAGACACATATTCTTTTATGCTGAACAACACCAACGATTAAAAGGACAAGGGCTATCCTTAAGTAAAGGTTCTCAGGGGGAGAGAAAAGGTAAATTTTTAGATTTGGAGAAAAAAAATCTCTCATTAAAAAATAGTTTCCAGGAATTCCCTGGCGGTCTAGTGGTTAGGACTCGGTGCTTTCACTGCCGTGACCTGGGTTCAATCCCTGGTCGGGAAACTAAGATCCCTCAAGCCCTGCAGGTGGCCAAAAAAAAAAAGTTTCCCTATAAACTTGCCATTTAAGGAATACAGAGAAGTGACAGTAGGCATGTTTACAAGACCTGAGGAAATTTTCAGAATGTCATTGCATTGTGTCTGCCTTGAAATGCCCCACCCCCCATTTTGTTCATCCTCTTCACAGGAATAATATGCATTTATTCTTTTGTTTGATCACAGCCAATTCTGCTATAGAAAAGAAGAACACAGATGAGCTGTATGACACTCATCAGATATGTTAAGTATAAATAAGTGGTAAGTTGAGCATATATTAAACAGGAAGGATAGATGGACCAAGAGGTAGCTAATATCCATGAGTCTCTGTGAATTACAAGAGGCACCTGAGCCTCAAAATATACAAGAGACACTGAATTTGGGGGAATAGTAAATAAATATGAACACTCATTATGTATGAAGTCTTAATTTGGCCTGTCATTTGTGACACCATTTTGGTTCCATGCCCTTTACTCAAGAAGTATGATGAAACCCATGGTTGTTCACCAAGTTAATTATTCACCAGCTGTGGCCAGGTGTACTTGTCCCTGTATCTTGCCAATGTGCATCACTGGCCCAGGGCACCTTTAATCCATGGACATCTTTGCTCACATCTTAACTCTAATTCTCTTAACTATACCGTTGGAGCAGTTGGGAGGCTGATGTGGCAGAGAGAGAGACAAGACATATGAATATTTTGTACCCAGGATTCAAGTAGTATGCTTGTACCCTATCTTAACTGTATGAGCTCGATCCATCTTTCCCCTTCCTTCTTACTGTGTGCTTTAAATTCCTTTAATAAACCATGTGATTTGAGCATTTTAATTTGGTCTATGATCTACTCTATTCTTTTATCTCTGGAATAGTATATTACTTTCCTATTGCTGCTGTAACAAATTACCACAAATATAGTGGCTTAGAATAGCACAAATTTATTATCTTACAGTTCTAAAGGTCAGAAGCCCAAAATGGGTCTCACTGGCTAAAACCAAGGTGTCAACAGGGCTATGTTCCTTTCTGGAGGCTCTAGGGGAAAATCTCTTTTGTTGCCTTTTTCAGGCTTCTAGATCCACCCTAATCCCTTAGCTTGTGGCCCCTTCCATCGTCAAGTGGAAGATCTACTATAATGCCATCTCTTTGTTTCTGACCTTTCTGCCTCACCCTCCCTGGTTAATGATCCTTGTGATTACATTAGGCTCACTTGGATAATCAATTATAATCACTTTATCTTAAAGTCAGATAATTAACAACCTTAATTCCATCTTCAGCCTCAATTCTCCCTTGCCATGTACTATATCCATGACCACGGACCAGGACATGGGCTTTTGGGGAAGGTCATTTTTCTACCTACTACAGAAAGCTTCCCTGGCATTGTACCTGAAAGCTACCATTGTACCCTGGTAACTTTTCACATGACTGCCGGACTCATTCCTTCAACAATCATTTATTTAATATTGATTTACTCCCGTGTATATTGCTGAGCCAAGGAGTCCTCTTCCCAGCTTCCGCACAGAACCAGAAAGCTTGTAACTTTATCCTGCCCCTTTCCCTGATATTATCAGGGATCAAGGATCTACGGGTGAAACACCAAACCTCGCCTTTTCAACTGGAGTTATTAACTCAAATAATAATCAGAGTAACCAACCATCTCGATTTGCCTGGGACTGAGGGGTTACCCAGAATCCAGGATTTTTGCTGCTAAAATTGAGACAGTCCTGAGCAAACCAGGACATCAAACACCTTCTAACCTTCCTGCCCATCCACTCAGTAGCTCCCATCAAGCTTGGAATTAGAGTCACTTTTTCTGTAATGGTCAGTCTTGGGCAATGAATCAAAAAGCCATGGCTCTGTGCCTTAAATATCTATGGGCTTGCGAGCATATCACCTAACTTTTCTGTTCCCAAATTTGCTTAATGGTAAAATAAAGTCATAAAATTATCATAATGTTTTCTTTCAATTCTAAAATGTTAATGATGTTTTCATTTGCCTATTTTGGTAAAATTATTACTAAGCAGCTTTGTAGTAGGTTACAGAAAATTTCAGTGCTAGGGCTCTGTTCTTCGGTTACCAGATTCCTGACTAGCCATACACAGAGTAGCTGTTTAAGGCTCCCACTGGTTTTTGGCTATTTATATAGAAGGTACTTTGGCTTTTTCTGGAGTTTTCCCAGATCCAAGCAAATATTTGAAGTCTGGGGCATCTGAAGCTTTTAAATAGAGTGAGTGAGCATATAATTAGGCTTGGGTTTCTCTTATGGCTTATTTCAAGATGTCCCAAAGATCTGTAAGTAATTATGATATGTTTGCATGTGCATTTGTGGTAGCATGGTTGTTTCATGAATACATTTTTTTTTTTTTCCTGTGCCACAAATGGAAATACGAATCGCTGATTCAATAAAATATTCTGGAAAGCAAATATCTTAAGGTATGGCAAAAAGATGATGACATTGAATTCTTTAACAGTAAGTACATGGACAAACATGGGATTTGTACGCAATAATTGATGATTAATATCTTTACAGTGCAAAGTTAGGCTATTTAGGATTTGGGTTGGAGGTGAAAAGGGAGACTATTTAAACACTGTTGATGGGAGTCCTAGTGTATCATTTAGGGATGTGTATCCTCCAGGGAAGGGAGTTAGAGAAATGGTTAAAACTTTATGGCTTGTTAGGAAAAATGGCCCTAGACTATGTTACCTGTTTAGTTCCTGCCCACTGTATACACTGTAACTCTTGTGGCTACCTATTGCAGCCCAAAGGAGGCATTCCAGACAGCTCCCAGAAGTCTTTTTTTTTTTTTTTTTTTTAACGATATCCATTATCACTTAATTTGAATGCCTATGGAAAGGAATCCAACAGGGCAGTCACCAAACACTGCATTTGTCCTTCTTAAACTTGCCTGTGCTGTTGTCTGTATAAGGAAGTCCTTGACCTTTCCCTATGCACAGTGGCAGGGAATCTGAATTAAAAGCCAAAAGGTTGTATATAATTTATGTTTTGCTACTTCTTTTTCCCATATAATATCAATAGAAGAATAAGAGAAAGTGAAGATGGGCAGATTCAGGAAGCATTTGTGAATTTGGTTTTTAAAAAGGGACTCAGTAGCCCATCTCTCTGACCTACAGTGGGGAGAGATGGAAGATATTAATTTTCTGCCATTTGTTCCTCTGCTGCTTCTCCATTTCCTATGGCCTTAAGGAGTTATAAGCTGGCCATCATAGTGGCATTCCTTTTTTAAAATTTTTATTGGAGTATAGTTGATTTACAATGTTGTGTTAATTTCAGGGGTACAGCAAAGTGAATCAGTTATACATATACATATATCCACTCTTTTTTAGATTCTTTTCCCATATAGGTTATTACAGAGTATTGAGTAGAGTTCCCTGTGCTATATAGTAGGCATTTCTTTTTATTTAACCTTGTCCTTTCCTTTTCTAATATCTCCTGCTTAGGGTGTAACAACAGGTGGGAAAAATAGGCCTTTGGAACTTGATAAAATTGCCATATCAAAAAAGCAGATGGATAGATGTGGTCAAGTAAGACTGCGACCACCACAACACACTGCTTGATCAGAGATATGCAGGGGCAGGTACATCTGATTCAGAGTTGAAACTTGCCAATAAGCCTGAGGTTTCATAGATCTGTCTTGGACATGTGCTGTCAGACTGAGTTTCACCGATGAATGGCTGACTTAAGCCCTCATGAGAGTTGAGAGCCTTATATGCCTCTTGTATATTTAGTGCCCACTTGGGCCAACTCTTTTACCTATAGTTAGCATTCATATGCTTTGCTTTACTTTGTCTATGGCTACTGTGTCTTATTAACTTATTTTTTGTTGCTTAACACATGTTTGAGTCTTCCATTCCATTCGTTTTGTATTCTGTAGAATATTTGAATATTTTCAAACAAAAAAGCAAATGAACACTATGCTTCATTGGAAAATGTGTAGGAAGTGTCTAGTCATTTTACCATAATGTAAATGTATGGTGCATACTTTCCTCTCTTTATTGATGGACTTATTTTACAAGTTTGTCCTATGATTATGTTAAAATATAAGTCAGATTATATGAATGTGTATGTTATTATTAAATAAAAGGATTGAAGATTAAAAAACTGAATGTGTTTTTACTATCTTTTTATCATGCTTAAATAAATAACTGTAGTCAGTATTTATTTATTCAACATATATTTCTTGATAGCCTAAAATAACAATCTCTTGATAAAAACAGTAAATGGTAAACAAAGAAATATGTAATTACAAACTTCTCTATATCTTCTAAGGAAATTAAAAAGATTACAATTACAGAAAAATGTGTTGGTTTCGGTATGAGAGATTGAAGAGGTACATCAGGGAAGGCTTCTAAGAAGGTAACATTTGGTCTGAAAAAAGGAGTGAGCCACACAAAGAGAAGGGAAAAGAACATTTTACTTTTAATTCAAACAGCTGGGAATATAAATACATAAGTATTGTGCTCTAATACCTGCCATGGCTAAATAAGGTGCAGAATAGTTGCATCACCTGGACCCTTCACTATCCCAAACATCATTTGGAATTTGTCCAAATAGAATTCAGACATAGTTTTGGTATCAGATGAGACATAGCAAGTTGCCTTCTCAATCAGATAACTGCCTTCAAATCTGGAATCTGCCTCTTAACTGTCTCTTTAATAGTAAAATCATGCGAGACCTTTCCACTGGTAATGTTGCCGGGGAAACAAGCCTACCACCTCTTTCAAGAACTGAGCTTTTAATGGAGAGAATTGCCCACCTCATGACTGTAGTGCTTGGTTATTGGGGCAGGTAGGCGAGGCGGAGTGAGGGAAGAAGAAGTGATCATTCTCTTTTCACCCAGAATATGAGATTTATTATATTTTAAAGGCATAATAAAATACCAGTGCCAAAATATGCCTGATTATGTGGCTATCCCCAGGCAAAAATTCAAAATAGAAATGAAAGCATTTAGTTCAGAAGACTTTTAATTAATTTGCTAATTAGTTAATTAATTTCCAATTTACTGTAGATTTCCCATTGTGAACCAATAATAGTCGTGTCATATTTTATTCATAAGCAATTGACTGATGAAGGTAAAATTTACTTATCCCAGTAAAAATCTTAATATGCTGGGCTTTATATTATTAAAATCTTGAAGGCTAAAGTTGACAATTTTGGCCTTTATTTCAATTACTCTTTTATTTAATTTCCCAAAAGGAATTATATAGTTTGGAACAGCGAATGCAATTTCTTCCATGTGTGAACATAGGCTTCTGACACTCTATATGCTTGGAGAGTGTGGCCAGTCTTAATGACACTGACCCCATAGGCAGTAGTCTCATGGTTTTATGTTTCCTTGGCAACTGGGAGTAATTGAATTTTGTGTTTTGTGGAGAAGTTTGCAAAGGAATCCCAACCTGATATCTACAGATTGAATTCTATTATAAGGATCTGTCGATAAAATACATATCTACTGAGAACTGGTATAGGACTAGCACTGTTATGGGTGGGAGACACACTTTAAATCTTGCTGGCCTAGAAAGAACTGATATAAAGATCAGAAATTCATTTTTAGGAGTATGTATCCAAAGTCCCAAAGACCTCAAAAATCCAACATTCTCAATCTCAACAAACTAAATGCTCATTTACTTTTCTTTTCTTACAAAATCCACAATTTTCCTACTGATATAGGAAGAGAGAATATAAATGATAATTATTTTAAAGCCACCGGATGGCGAAAAGGGAGGATATAGATACCTGATGTGACTGCTGTGTGCTGAGCGTATGTAGCTTTAGAGGTAGACCATTTATTTAGCGCTCCAAAATCATGTGGAAGCAAAATTCACAGAAGCTATTTTAACAAGGCTATGTGAACTGAAGGTATTTTGAGACCAACTGAGTCCATCCCGTAGTACTCATAGTTCTACCACAAAACTACCACTGATGTGAAAATAAAGAAAACATTGCTGTCACCCCAAGTAAGAAAGCTAGGGTGACTCATTTCTAACACTGCTACCTGAAGACTGGGTCCCTGTTGATGTCTGTGGGAAGTCATTTAAATGTGGGACAGTAGCAAAATCTAGCCACGCAATTTTGCAATAGCTGTGAGCTAGGGGACTTACGACCAGGGGTCTGGAGGTAGGGGGTAGGGGGAGAAACCACATGAAACTATTGCAAAGTAATATGAAACTGTATGATAAAATGTCAACTTTAATATAATTGTGTTAAAACATGTTCTCCAGAAGGAAGATTTTAGGAGAATATTCCAAATGACTTGCTTTTCAAATTAATATCTAGTTGCATTGAATACCTATTGAAAGAAGCATGCACTAGCTACACATTATTTTTTTTATTTTTTATTTTTTTTGAGGGCAGGTATCATTGAGAGCCCAGCAGTCCTTGTGAATTTTTTTTTTTTTTTTGCCTGCGTTGGGTCTTCGTTGCTGTGCGTGGCCTTTCTCTAGTTGCGGCGAGCGGGGGCTACTCTTCGCTGCGATGCGCGGGTTTCTCATTGCTGTGGCTTCTCTTGTTGCAAAGCACGGGCTCCGGGTGCATTGGCTCAGTAGTTGTGGTGCACGGGCTTTGTTGCTCCGCAGCATGTGGGATCTTCCCGGACCAGGGCTCAAACCCATGTCCCCTGCATTGGCAGGCAGACTATCAACCACCTTACCACCAGGGAAGCTGTGCACATTGTTGTTTAATTAAAGATTCTTATTTATGCGACTTTGTTCTGTAACCCAAACATTTGTTAATTAGATAGCCCTTATCCACCAAATGATGGGACCTGACATTCCCAGCTCACCCCATACCTACCCCTTCCTTGGATAAGGACAGCCTTCTTCTAGAGCGTTTTGACAAAGGACTGTCTCCATCCTGGTCTGGAGTAGAGTGTGCTGCAACCTGCCCCTCCCGTGACATGAGGTTCCTCATGGCCACTCTTGCACCCACCTTGCTCTCTTTGCTATGATTTCTGCCTAGAACTACAGAATTAGCATTGTCCCTTCAATAGTATTTTTGCCACTACACTAACTTCTAACATTGAGTTTTAATATGTTACATAATTAATGGAAGTTTAGCTGGTAACCATAGGAAATTACAACATTGAGGGGGCAAAGTAGACCCATAAAATTAGATGCTAAGATGACTTTTCTGGAGTCTAAGGATTGAAGATGAAAGAAACTTAGCTATATCATAGAGCTTTTTTTTTTTTTGAGAACACCTTGGTTTATGACTTTATTTTCTTTTTTTGTAGTTGCCCTAAAAGAATCTCCTTCCTTTTCTTGCAGTGTGAAAGTGTACCTCTTTAGGAAAATTTTACCCACTGACTATCCTCTTCTACTAGGATAATACTCCATGCCAGTTTATTTGCAATATCTGAGTTAACGGAATCTGGAAAACAGCCTGTGGGGTTTGGTAGGAGTTTGAGCAAAAGCGAAGGATTGGACAAATTGCTTCATAGAAACCCAGCATTTAGAATGGGTTTCCGGGATCCTGCTCCTCTTCCTACCTCCATCCAAGTTTGATATCCTGATATTCTCTCCTGCTGGTAGATAACTCTTGCACAAAATGCACTCCAAACACTCAAATACATGCATTCCCAAGGAAAAAAAAACCTTTATATCTCAAAGATAAAACAGTACACATCAGTTTAAGATAAATTATAATCTTCATTTTGGGAAATGGAAACTTTGGGAAATACATTGTATTACTAAGGAATTTAAAATGGCCCTTTACATTATTGGGCAAAATTGCTTTTGTCCTTTTTATGGTCTCATTCTTAGCTTCTAGACTGACTAGGGGACTTGATTTCTTATAAGACATAGATGAATTCGTGTCTTAAACAAAATAGCAGCTTTCCTTCCTTTATCCTAAATTTAATGTGAAGACATCCCAATTATGTTCCAAATGCTGATTGAAAGCAAAATTGTTTATTCCAGATGATACAGGTCAATGATACTCCATACCATCAGAGAGATAGGCCTTTTTTGCAGGGCTCCAGGGTCTGGATTTACATGGGTTAGGAAAATTTTAGTTAACTCTTGTTGACTCCGCTCCTTCCTTGAGACTACCTTAGGAACTTATGAAAAAAGTTCCCAGTTTTGGTGTGTGAAACCAGGGTGCTCTAGCTGACTTGGACTCCCTGCTTTTTCCACATAAAGTCATTTGGAGGGCTTCAAATTGATCTAGACCACCAAGAAACTTCCAAAATGGGAAACTTTTCACAATCATAAATCAATTCACACAATATTTGAGGCACCTTTGGGTTCCCTTTGGTATATTTCTTTATGCAACTCAAGATCACCCAAACTTGCCTTCATCTGTGGCTACAAATAGGACTTATGTAAATCCATGTACACCTGCATGTCATATATACCCATGTCATGATGGCTCTAGACCCCACCACTCCTCAGGCAAGATTATTATTATATTTTATTATTATTATTATTATTATTATTAATTAATTATTATTATTATCTATTATTATTATCTTTTAGGATAAACCTCTGTTATATCAGGAAATCCCCCAAAAGAGGTATCCCCACATGTCATAGAATCAGATGTAATTATCACACATCAATGTCTGCTAAGTCTATCTTTTCTCATCTGGCTGTTCCCTCTAAGTGAGCTCCGTCACCTGCAAAGCTGTTAGAAGGAAATTTACTGCTGAAGGTGGCCCACCAAGAGCATCTTTGTTTATGTCGTGGGATGCTAACCTCTCCTGCTAACGGCCAGTTCTGCAAATAGGAGGGGGCATCTAGTGTCAGTACAATGGAAGAATTTCCTATTTAATCATGTGGGCTGCAGTTTCTTACAAAGACCCTCATGGAAACAGTTCCCTCAGATTATAGCACTCTCCTAGAATCGAAAAATCTTCTATAAATATATTTCTATTTGTTTCTGGAATTAACCTTTCTAACTCACTGCTTATACAGGAAATGCCACGTCATCAGCTCCATCACTGCTCTTCTCTTCTCTATTTTTTTTCCAACTACCATTTTCACTTCTCAAGAGGTTGAAAAAGAAAAGTGAGCACACATTTTACAATGATATTGGGTGCTGTGCTTACATTTGCACTCCCAAGCCAGAATGGCTCACTGGCAGGATCTAAGGATATCAGCTCAACCAGTTGAACTTGCTATGCACAGTTTAACCACTGTCCTGGGGATTTGTGAGTAACAGTTCTAATTAACACTGGCTGTAAAACAAGGTAAGATTTATGTTCAAATCTGTCTCTTGGCTCTCCTTTTCTTGTCCTAGTTCCTTCTTGAAATAAGTTTTTATCTTGCCCAGTTCTTTTTTCTCTGATTCCAACTTCCTAGAATTGGCAAACTCTGTCTCTCTCTCTTCCCCATAACCTAACCATATTTATATTTACTGGGGTCTCTCACTATTATCCTCTCTGTCTTCCTCCCCAGAGTTTTCCAGATGGCTCAGGATGAGTCGTTCCACTTGATCTTTGGATATTTTCTCTCAGGTTCTCTTTTGTCTTCCCAAGATTTTTGAATTGGCTGGTAATCTTGTTCCCAGAATGGCTATCAGGTTGCACCTCTATTGAAAGTCCACTCTGGTGTTTATACTTTCAGGCTCTGGCTAGGGTACGGGTTGCTAACCTGTGTTTTCTGAATTCATTGTCTGACACAGAACATAGGCCCCAATAATCGAACTCTACCCTAGAACGAAAAGTAAATATTGCTCTATTAGATAAGAAGATTATTGCTTCTGTATTTTCACAACTATGAGCTTTTATCAGCAGGAAAGATAAAGATAATTATTTTATATGGAATAGATAAAAAATTAAATGAAACTAAAATGCACTTGAGAGACTGTATAAGCAGAAATGTCTACTTATATTTTCCTTCCCTAGACATTTCAAAAACTGCAAAAGTGCATGCCTCTGCTCTGACGTAGTATTCAATAACTAACATATGAAAAGATTTCCTTGATTTTATCCATGTCCCTGAGTTATGAAATTAATCCTTTAAGTGCATATATACTAAATCTGAAATCAAGGGATTAAAGGATTTGCTATAATAGTTTTATATATAAATATAATATAAAACCATAAATAAAATGTGTAACATTCCAGTATTAGTAATATAAACCAGATCTATTTGATACCCAAGAGGATGGAAAAAATAGAAAGCTATACAGTTTACATGATGATACATAAGCTTTATGCAAAATATTTTATTGGGAATAATAAAGGAAAATACATAGCCAAAAGGAGTGGGAGATTTTGCGAGCATGTTTTGAGTAAATACCAAGAAAAAAGAGAGAGATGAAAAGCTGAGGCAGACAACCACACTAATGGCGCAACACTGAGGTTGGGAATCATTCTTGAGCTCCTGAGAAAGGAGGATTGTGTCTGCAAAGGGTGGTGGAGGCTGAAGGTCTGAAGACTAGGGAGTGACTCAGGAAGCAGGAGACAAGAGCTGAATCATAGATTTAGAAAGGTATGTACATAGGACCAGGTACAGGTAAAAATACTTGTGTAAATCTACTCATACAGCAACCACAAAAACGTACAAATCTTAAGTTTATGGAATGCAAGGAAATAATTAGACAAGTGCTTAAAGATAAAGGATGTTTATTTCAAAAGTTTCTTATAATACCAAACACTAGGAACAGTTAAATTATCCAACAATATATCCTTTGGTTAAATAAATCATGGCACTTCCAAACATTGGAATGGCTTGTAGCAATTAAAATAAGGACATAGATTCTACCTTCATTAGTGTGTAAATATGTTCACAATATTTATATGTAATAAAGGTAGGTCACAAAACAGCATTGAAAGTACAATTCATCTAATATTGTAAAATTATACTACACACACACACACACACACACACACACACACACATATAGACACACACAGATGGGCCCAAAGGAATAATTTTGATAATGGGTCTCTGGAATAGTAAGATTAAAGGTAATTTTTTTTTCTTCTTCTGTTCTTCAAAGTGGGTTCTGTATGCTGTTAATTACAATGACAATGTATTGATTTTTTACCAGAAAACAACTGAACTAAAGAATAAAGAAAAGGAAGAATGTGTCAATGAAAAGCCGCTGGTTAAAGTGGAAGTTGGGTATTTAGGCATATTGTCAGAGCATTTGACTGACATTTTCAAAGGATACTGTATTACAGAAGCAAATAATCTGTTCATTTGTTACTGTTCTTCCCTCCCTTGGGAGCACTAGGGCATTAAAAAAATGGTTCAGAAGGATGCAGATCTGAATTGTTCACTATACAAGGGCACTTCACAAACCACCGTAAAATGGAAGTAATTACAAGACTCATAGAATTTGTGCTGTAAAGGACCTTAGAGGTTTAGTCCAGCTTCCTCATTTTACATATGAGGATGCTGAGACCCAAAGTGGGTACTTGATTTACTAAAAATAATACAAGTAATAGAAGCAGGGATAAGACTAAAACTCATGATTCATCTATTTTTTTTTAAATTTACAATCTGGATTCTTTCCACCATGTCACAATTATTAAAGATGGTAAAATGCAGAAGTGGAAGACGAGAACAAATTTCTTAATTTTTTATTTCTACTTTAACATGTTGCGAGAGTGGGGGAAATATAATTTACCAAGCAATGACAACTTTATGTCAATTTTATGATTTCAAAAAAATCTGACTAAGCAAAAGCATACGGAAAAATCATGTATGAATTTATAATCTGCTTAGAAATGAGTGAGCTCAAGAAGTGTATATATATATATATATATATTACTTTACAAACACACACACAATTATATGTTAATAAATCCAATGGATGTATTCAGAGTTTAAGGTAGAAATGCCCACAGGACCCATAGTCTTTGTGGTTGTAAAGAAAAGGAGGGCCAAGGCTATGTCTCTTGGGCATGTAATGACTGATAATGGATTACAAAGGACCTTGGTTCCTTTAAAGTCACACTAGAGACCTAATGTCAACCTCAGGCATCCAGTGCCTTTCCTCCCCCAGAGGAAATGCACATGCATGCTTACATTGCCTTTCTTGTAATTAATTTGTTTCAAAACTCTTTTTCCTGAACTCCTGCTCAAGTTATGAAACATTTAACCCATTTTATCTGTATCAGCATGATCATTATATGAATGCAATCTCAGTTTCTGCAATACAGGATGCTAAAAGATATCTTTTAGCCCTTTTAAAAAGAATCCAAAGGCGTGAATCAAAATGGGGAAAAAGAAATAAGGATAGAATGTCTTGCTCTATGTTCTGAGGAAGAACAGAAATGAGGTCTGCCATGGTCTTTTGATTGTCATCACATTGATCAAATTAAACACATTTAGCTTTATGGAGAGGTTATGATATACAATTCCCCAGGAATTCCAGTGTAACTTCGAATCGATGAGAACCCAGCTTGTGACAAGAGCTGTTGTGTAGCTTCCCTGCCCAACAATGCTAGTTCCCAGTATCCTGAGTCCTCAGCAGATGCTGCTGGTTCTTTCGGCTGTCAACCGTGCCCCAGAGAGAATGACACTGAGTGTCCACTCAGGGAGTCCAAACATCAAACTAATCCCTGCTCAAGCCACTGTGGATGTTTTAGGTATTACTTCAACCCCAGAAAACCCCAAATCTGCTGCTTGAAGTACTGGGTGATCATAAAGTCTTATTTCTAATGTTTTATGCAATTGACTCCCAGAGTAAATTTTATTCTTATCCCAAATAAAATTTGGGGAAGGGGGGACAGTTGAAGCAAATCCAACAAATTCTGTCTTTTCTCACAATTACAGCTTTTGAGATCTCTGATGGTACCTGACTATTAAATTTGTTTAAAACACCATTAATCAACATGCTTCTTTCTTCAGTTGATGTATATGAAATTTAAATTCTAACTTAAATTCTAACCCATGTGAATTTATAGGCTATAGTATTCTTTTTAAGATAAATACTTAAGTACTAAGAACTTATATCTGTATGAGAAAGTCAAAATACACTGAGTCCCCAGATCATTGTGTTGTTGTTGTTACGCTTTTATGCAACCTCTGAAAATGGGTCAAATTAAGAGTACATTTTATAGGTTAATTTTAAGGGTACAGTTAAATTATTTTTAAAGCTATGGTTTGAAATAAGATATGAGTTCATTAAAATATATTATTTCTTATATTAAAGCCTAATTATGCAACTATATGTACATATTCTCAACATTTGTGTCATGGTAGATAAGACACTTATGTTACTTATATAAACCCTACCTCCAAGAGGTAGATAGAATTACATGAGTAGAATACTGTGTGCATATATTAAGCATTCAATCAATGTTAGTTACTATTATTATATCTCCATATACATGCAGCTTAGCTTTGATCTTTTGGAAAATTAATATTTTTGAAAAGCAAAAAATACATGTACTGTTAAACGTAGAATTGCAGTTAAATATACATACTTAAAATTTTAAGAAAAATAGTATTTTATTTTTAAGATCTAAAGAAAGGGCATACTTAGAAATTCATTGATGTAGAAACTCGTTAATGGAATAGTCAAACACAGAGACCATTATTACTGAATAATAAATTATAACTATGTGGACAAAATGTCTATTTATGCAATTGTAATGTATTCTTATAGTTTTGAGAAATTGGCAAGATCATGAAGATGACCAAGAAGATGAACTTAATGTGAATTCTGTTAACTAATTGTTTTCATGGAGAAGCTACACAATGGAGAGTCCCTGACTTTACAGAAAAGGAAGATACTTTGGAACAAATGTGCTTCTTAAATGACAGTCTTGTGAAGATAGGAGAGAAACACCATAAAGCAAAGGAGAAAAATGTTTCTAGATCATTATGTGTTACTTGACCTATATCGTGAAATCCATTTTTAAATTCCCTTCCCTGAGATACTAGCATAATCTTAACATAGCCAAGAATGTGTGCACGTGTGTGTGTGTGTGTGTGTGTGTAAGAGAAGAAAAAGCTAGTCATAATAAACTTTACTTTGAAAAACAGTCTATATATTCTCCTTGAATTAGGCTGACACAGAACTGAGTAAGACTGTAACTTTATGGGGAGGAGCTAAGAGCAAAATTTTCCCCTCCCGAATGAGTGAGCCTTTACACAGAGAAGAGAAATTCAAAAGGTAAAGGTGAAATATCAATACGTGTTTTTGCTTCCTCCTGTCTTTCATGCACCATATGTGTTTGGAAGAAACAGGAGCATCTTGAGCCAAAGCCAGGAGTAATTATTTCCTGTGAATCCAAGCAGGATCCCATACAATCTGATGGCAAAAACTTGGGGGGAGCCATTTGGCGCCTATGTGAACTGTGTCCCTTCTTGTGCAGACAAAGGAGCAAATGTAGAAAAGAGACCCTCAAACAGAGAGGATTAGATCCTGGGACACCAGACCAGCCTTGAGAGTTAAATAGAAGGCCTTTATTTTTAGGATGTCAGTTGGATTTAGTCCTAACTTCTATGGAGACTAGCCAGGAGTCCTGGGGTTGGACCTCGCAAACACAGTAACTAATCAAATCTTCTAAAATGTAATGTTAAGAGCCAATTACACTCTTGCATTTCAACCATAACATTGGCTCTTAACTGAATCTGCTGTGCTGTAATCAAGTTGCCACTATTGTTTTTTTTTTTTTGTTGTTGTTAAAGTGTATGAGCTTCAAATAATTTACACAACAGTTGGTGTCCAAAGAGAGAAAGTTTTATTATAAAATGGCTTTTTCTCCAGCAGCCCCAGAAATCAATTGTCCAGGGGAACCCTTGACAAGATGCTACCTTACAGGACTGACTGTTGTGCAGACTGAATGAGATAAAAAGTAAACAAATTTGATAAATTACAAAATGGTATAAAATATGTAATTAATCTTGTAATTTACAAACAACACTGTTTTCTTGCCTATTTTGGGCTCTTTATATAAATGCATTATTATTTAAGATATCACAGGCATCTTTCAAGATTCAGCAGTTGAGTGGTGCTTTCTCTATTTCAGATTTACAGCTTGGGCAGATGGATAGATTGTGCTACTATTCAGTGACATAGAAAATTACAGGGAAGGAACAGGTGTTTAGAGGATGATGAAAGATTAAGTTTGGGGTATATTGAATTTGAATTATGTGAGAGCCACCTAAGCTGACATTGAGCTGTTCAAAAGAAAAATTCAGAAGAGAAAATGAGATTGGAGAGGCAATTCTGCGATTCATCAGTGAATACATGTCAATATCCTTAACCAGGGGGTGTAAAATCCCCCTAAAATTGTAAGCAAAACTTTGTGTCCATGGGTCCATGCATAAATATCTACGGAGAGAATCCACAGCATTCTCCAGATTCTTAAAAAATGTCATCAAGAAAAAAAATGTTCATAATACATTATTTAGAGTGGATGGCAAGTAAGTAAGGCTATGATACTGGGTCATATGACCCAAAGTTAGTAGGCAAATTGAGAGGAAGACCTAGAACATTACTTGAAGGAGCACTAACATTGAGGAGATTAAAAAAAAAAAAAAAAGTAGAGTAGTTCCTAAGAAAAAGCTGAGATTGGATTGGAGAAGAGAAAAGAATGGTGTCTGGAGTTCTAATGATAGAGGTAGAAGCCTATGAGGACCCTGACCATCAAAAATACATCAGATTAGGTAGATTGGGTCAGCGGAGCACACTTTGTGTGTCAAGTGTTTAAAATCACAGATTTCAAGGTGACAATTTGTCCTGTGTCTTCAGTTCTCTGATGCATACAAAAAGTACTAATTTTCAGTTTTTAGATTTTTCTTGTAAACACAGGAGTAAAGATACCCACATTCTTTATATGTGGACCTAATAAAGGAAGCCTCTGGTCAGTCTATTTTTTGACAAAAGTACAATGGCAAATCAGTGGAGAATGAAAAGTATATTCAACAAAGTCTGTAAGAACAATTGGACATCTCATTAGAAAAAATAAACTTCCTACTATACTTCACACCTTATAAAGACATTAAATCAAAATGAATAATACAGATAAATGTAAAATGTAGAAATGTTCATCTTTTTGAAGAGCACATAGGAAAAACTCTTTCTGACACTGAGTCATGCAAAGAATTCTTAGTTACCACATCAAGAGCATGATCCATAAATGAAGAATAAAAAGGAACCCAATATTGAACTTCATCAAAATGAAAAACTTTTGCTTTGTGAAAGACATTATTGAGAGAATAAAAAGAAAAGTTACAGACAGATTTTTTTGTTGTTGCAAATTACATATATTTATTTAGGGGATTTCTTTGACAGAAGATTATGGAGATGGGGGAGCATAGTTCTCTAAACTATTTTTGAGTTGCACCTCTGGGACAAAAGTTGAGCCATAACCTATAAAGTTATTGGGTTATATAATAGCCAGAATAAAAGCTCTAAGCGTATCTTGACTTCCAATGTAAAACCAGCTGTAACAAACAGAAGTTACTTATAATGAGAGCAAACACAAATGAACAAGTACCAAATTCACCACAAGATAAAGAATCAGCAAACCCTTGAAGAATGCCAACAACATGAAAGAGAATCATTAAATTTAATACCAGAATAAGCAACACCAAATAGCACTGAGTCAATAAAACAAATGAAGGAAATTTATAATAAATATTTATATTTTCAGCAAGAATGAAGACGATATTTCATCAGAAAATAAGAATATATTATTATGAAAAATAAATGATTACTATCCATTGAGAGATAACATCATCATAGCAGAAAATCATCAATACATAGACTGAACAACAGAATATTCATAACTAAAGTAAAAACTTATCAACTGTAAGATTAAACAAAAGTACAAAATGATACAACTTGACTCTTAGATTAGCCCACATTAACATTCAAAATTTCCTATTGAGGAAAATAGATTTTGATATTTATGAAATCAGTATCATTATATTATTATAATATGTTATATCAGATATTAATTATAAACTTTCATATTATTTCTGAAATAATTATCAGATTTTTTATAAGCTAACATTTCTATAAAGTTACTATCAATATATGCCAAGTATTGTTCCAAGAACTTTATACATATTAATCCCCAAAACTAAAAAAAAGGAAGAAAGAAAAACTCAGAAATATATACTATTTTAATCCATGTTTTAAGATTGAGGTCACAGAGACACACAGAGTTAGATGTGATGATCAGGGTCATATTGGTAGATAGTGGTGGAAACAAGATTTAAATATAAGTTGCTTGAGCTAGGAACATGCACTCAATCACTCTGTCAAACTCTTGAAAGTAAAAAATGAACAAAAATGATGCTGGAACAACTGGGTGTTCATATGAGTAAAAAAGGAACTTTGACTCCTGTGGCATACCATACACAAAAATTAATTTGAGCTGGATTACAGACTAAACAATGAAGCTTCCAGAAGAAAATATAGAATATACTTGTAACTGGGTAAGCAAGATTCCTTCTTGAAAGCACAACAAGTGCTATGCTTGAAAGAAAATAAATGTTGGCCAAAAAATATTAAATTGGATTTCAATAGAATTAAAACCCTTGTTCTTCAAAAGTCACCAATGAGACAATGAAAAGGCAAGCTATTGATTAGGAGGAAATATTTGCAAACATGTATTTGACAAAAAGCTTTCATTTAAAATATACAAATAAGTCTTATAAATCAATACAAAAAACAAACATCCCAATTAAAAGTGGACAAAAGACTTGCATAGACAGTTCACAATAGAAAATATATGAATGGCCAATAAGCATTGCATTTCTCAACATCATCATTGAAAGGGGAAATACAAATTAAAAACCACAACACGGCAGCATTATACACTCACTAGAAGGTCTAACATTAAAAAGATTGATAAGAGAAAATGCCAGTGACAATATGTATCAACTAGTATTCTCAAACATTGCTGATGAGTGTAAAATTGTATAACTCCTTTGAACAATTAGATGACAGCTTTTAAAAGTTAAACAGTTAAACATACACCTATCCCATATATGGCATTTTCCCCCTGGATATTTACTTAAGAGAAATAAAAACATATGCCATCAGAAAGGCTTGAATATGTATTCTTACAACAGCTTGATTCATATCAGCCAATAACCAAAAAAAAAAAAGAAATCCAAATGTTCATCAACAGGAGAGTAGATGAATGTACTGTGGTGTATCAGACAACAGAATATTACTCAGCAATGACAAGAATATACTACTGCTATAAACAAAAATAGATGAATCTCAAAAACTTATGGTGAGTTAAATGATACAGAAGAAATCATACACACTTTAAGATTTCATTTAAATGAAGTTAAAAACAGACAAAATTAATCTTTAGTGACAGAAATGAGAATAGTGGTTGCCTAAACACTGTGTAGCCGCCTGGGATGGGGTACTGAATGGAGTGATAAAAATGTTCTACATTTTGATTGAGGTGGTGGTTACTCATATATTTGCACTTATCAAAACTTATTGAATTGTACATTTAAGATCTATTCAACTGTTTTCAAATTTTACATCAACTTAAAAAAATACTTCCCCACCTTCTTTGAAATAAAGCTATTTTAAAGTAATATGACTTTACCATGAAAGAGATGGGTAGGGAAATTAATAATTAAGGTAAGTGCTTCATCTTGCATAGGAAAAAGTGATTAGGAAGTGATGAATTCTAGACATAGGTAAAAATCAAGAGTGTATTTGCATATTAAAATTCTAAAATTTTATAAGATTAGGTATCATAGATATTATATATCTAATATACAATCAAAACTTGGAGATTGAAGCAAAAAAAATCTTTCAAAATTACTATAAGAAAGAAAGAATCAGAGAGAAAAACAAGAAAGCAAGGTAAGTAAATGCTGTAAAAAAGAGGAGGGATTAAGTTTAAATATATTAGTATCACAGTAATATCAATAGGTCACATTTTCCCATTTAAAGATGTAGACTAAAGATTCTTTGATTGAGTAATGCAAATTAAAACAATCATAAGACATTGTTTTTGTAACCACTACATACCAAAAATACAAAAGATTGATAGTATCCACTTCTGAAGAAATAGGTATTCTTCTCACACTCTTAGTGGGAGTGTAAATTGGAGCAATCTTTTTGGAGAGCAATTTGGCAGGAAATATGAAAATAAGAATTTTATATAGCATTTCATTCAGAACTTATTTTTTTATGAATCCTATCTACAAGTCTGTGGACACAGGTGAGCAAAGATTTATGGATACAGTTTGAAATTTTTTTTTTTACAATAGTTATAAATTGGAAATTAAATAAAGCCAATCAAAAAGAGATAGGGAAAATTATAATATGTATATATGCTGTGGAATATAGCCAGCCATTATAATAAAAGAGGAAATCTATTCTGGCATAGACAGTCATAGGTAAACACATATGGTATGGTGTCATTTAAATAAACAAATGTGTATGTGTATGCACACAAACACACATACATGTGCACACACACACAAACATGTAAGAAAGAGACAACACAGATATACACGAAACTATTCACAGTGACTTCTTCCTTAGAGAGTTTGGAGGTTTTGGACATAATGCTATATATTTTACTTCATATGTAGCAAGATAGTTTTCACTAATGTGAGAATATATTGTATTTACGTTCATTTTATTTACGTATTGCTTAAAATAGAAGAAAAATAATCAAGATGGGGATGGGCGTTCAACAATAAATTACACCTTAGCCCAACTTATTAGAATGTAGCATTGAAACTACGAGATGGGTGTACCCACCTCAGTGTCTAATAAATATTAAGGATTCCACTTCCATCTTTTAAATAATAATACAAAAGATAAGTTAGTGTCTAAAAGCATTATCCTGAGTAGAAAAAAGTTTTTTAAAAATATGATGATGTCACCTTGATATGTTTAAAGCTGAAATTTAAGGGAAATAGATTTTTAATTGTGGCAGAGAGCTACTTAAGAGCTAAGAAGGGTTGAATAAATGGGGGAGGGAATGCATAAAAGCCGTTCTCCACATTTTCTCTAAATATTCAGGATTTTGTCAGGGAATGCTTTGGGTTACCTTTCCAGAACTCATTTCCCAGAATTTTACATGTCAAAATTACACTCCAGAACCTAATATTTAAAAGGTATTAGTCGTTATAATCATGCTTATTACAAATAAAAGAACCTTGCATTCAGATTGTGATAAAAATGAAGACAAGATGTAGAGATTTTCAAAGGTAGAGAATATGTTTCTGTTTTGTTTTTGAGAAATTACAGATAATGTGTTGTCATTAAATAGTGTACATATTTAAACCCTCTTTCTCAAATATTAATTCTTAGTATTCATCTAAATGTGAATAATTTACTATGTTTCTAAAATGAACCACCAAATCCTTAACAAACTAAATTCAATAATTAAGTCTAAAATGAAAAGGGATTAGAGGGTGGAAGTACATTTTAGAATTTAAATTTTTTGAGAAAATTAAAAAGAACCTTAACTAAAGCAATGCATACACACACACATGCACAAATGAGTCTTAAAGGAGAGTTTAGAACTCCATGGGGACTTACAAGAACTGAACAAATATTTTTGAGTGCCAGCTCTGTGCCAACCTCCTGGGACCAGGGACAGGTCTTGGAACTGGACTCTCGATCTAGTGAGAGGGAATGACACTAATAAGAATAAACAAAGGAAAGTAATATGTCATGTTGTTATAATTGCTACAAAGGAATCAAGAGCAGAGAAGAGGGTGGGAGGGTGGTTGTATCTTACACAGGCTAGTAGAGATCTGAATGAAATAAGTGAACGAGACATGGGACTATTTGGGGCAGACTATTTCAGGCAGAGGGAACAGCAAGTACAGAGGTCCTGAGTTGAGAATGTGCCTAGGGTATGGAAAGAACATCAGAGTTCAGTGTGGCTGGAGCTCAGCAAAGTAGTTAGATGCCAACCATGTAGGGCATTTTCAGCATTGGTGAAGAATTAGGATTTTATTCTGGTGGGATGTGAAGGTATTGGAGGTTTTCTGAACAGGAGAGTGGCATGACCAAACGTACATAAAAAATATCACTTTTGCTACTCAGTAGAGAATAGATGTAGTTCAAGATGTAAGATAATGGACAAAAATTGTCCAAATAGGAGAGATCATAGATGAGACTAAGATTTGGGAAACCATACACCTTAATTCTCATTTGTAACCGTTGTCCCCACATAACTATTAGTAGCACTCGTATTCACTCTCAAAGACAGTGCATTATATGGTCACCTAGCTAAGAGAGTGACAGTGAAGGTCCTGTGAGGTGGCCAGTGTCAGAGTATATTTCGAAGGTAGAGCTAGCAAGACTTTCTGATAGATTGGGTGTAAGATGGAGAGAAAAAGAAGTCAAGAATGATGGGTGAGAAATGTGATTTAATGGTGGTCTTATTGAGTGAGAAGTGCTAGCAGAGGAGCTCTTTGGAGAGAAAAAGGTTTTGGTAGTGTCTTAGTTTAGAAGCAATTCCTGAGACTAGAATTTGAAGAACATACTTCCAAGAGAGATGGATAAGGGAGGAGAGGAAGCAGGAAAACGAAGGGGAGAAAGCTGAGCAAGGGGTGCCATGGCAGGCTAAGTCCCCAGCTGTGTCTGATCCCAAAGGAGATCTGGAGTATAAATCACATCTCAGAGCTTGTCCTGCCTTAAGGCAATTTGGGATGGGCTGCTGGGGCCAGGGAAGACAAACAGAAACTCCCAGGCACTTCACATTCCCTATTGTCCTAAGCAGCTCCAGTAGCCCAAGGGCTACCCTTTAAGAAGGTGCTATGGACTGAATTGTGTCCCCCCAAATTCATATGCTGACTCCCTAATCCCTAATGGGATGGTATTTGGAGATGGGGCTTTTGGGAAATGATCAAGGCTGATGAGTTCATCAGAGTAGGGCCCTCATGATGGGGTTAGTGGCTTTATAAGGAAAGGAAGAGAAAGAAATCTCTCTCTCCACTACGTGAGGACACAGCAAGAAGGCAGCCATCTGCAAGCTAGAAAGAGGGTCTTCAAGAGGAAACAAACCAGATGGCATCTTGATCTCTGTCTTTCCAGCCTCTAGAACTGTGAGAAAATAAATTTCTGTTGTTTAAGCCACCCAGACTCTTGGTACTTTGTTATAGCAGCCCCGGTAGACTAAGACAGATGATTGCAGGTACAAGTCAAAGCATGCTGAAGCTGGGGGGCAGGTCTTATGTGAAAACAAGTAAGAGGACTCTCAGGAGCTCTGGGTGGAGCACCAAGGACAGTGGACATCAGAGCTTAGAGTCAAGAGTTCACTTGAGCAGGCACTGAGGCGTATTAGATCAAGTCAAATGAGTAGAGAGCTGGATATATAAGCATTAGGAGAGAGGTCAGGAATAAAGATAGATGTGTTAAGTTGGTGGTATTTAAAGACGGGACTGGCTGTGATCATTAGGGAGTGAAGAGAAGTGCAGCTCTATGCTAGGCACTGAGTGAGACTCAGAGGAAATATGACATACCATCAATGCCCTTGAATGACCTTGATCTTATTTGAGAAATAGGAATAGCCCAAGGCAGTATGGCTCTCAAGGAGTGACGTCTGTGGTAGATTTTCATAGTGCTGTTAATTTGTTTTCAACTATTTTATCTTATGTCTTTATCCATTTCTACATCTCTGCCCTCCACTCCTTTGCTTGGGAAAAGGTATACTCAGCATCTTTTTCTTCTCTTGATGCAGAAACATCACCAAAATCACATCCATTTTGACTGTAGGTAGTTTTAGGCCAAAGATATGCAAATATATGATGCTGTGATGAAAATCTCTGGGGTTTTCTAATTACCTTAAGTTAGCTATAAAATTTTCATAGAAAATGAATTTGAATAATCCTAAATTAAGACAAACAAAACCAGAAGCAGCAGATCCCATGCCTCTGAAGGCAGGGTAGTGTTTACTAAATAAGATAAAATAAATAAATGTTAAGTGGGTCAGAGGAGTTGGAATTTTCTCTTAGAGGGATTGACTCTTAAATGACCCTTAATCCCCAAATCCCCTCTTTTTATGTTTATATTTATATAACTCTTGGCTTTGAAGGGAACAAAACAGGCCAACTTCTAATGCTCATACCATCCCTATAAAGAGTCATCTAACCTTTGCTTGAATCCAAATTACAGGAAACTCAGAACTTCCTGAAGCCACACTCTTACAGGAGACACCAATGTCTCCCTTCTTTGACCTTCCTTACATGAGTCTGGAACCAGAGCCAGTCTGGAGTAAGAACAAGTCCTTAAATTATTAAATTTTACTAAATATTAAATTATTATATTAAATTAAAGGTTGTATTAATAAAACTGCTTTTTATTTTTACTTCTTCATCAACAGAGTCATTCAGACAGTGACTAGAGTGTGTGGGAGAGTGGTAACTAGTAATGTCAGCTAACTTCTATGGCCCAGTTCTAGCAATTTGCATGTATGTATGTACAGTATGAATCCTCCTGACAACTTTCTCAGCTTGATACTGTTATTACACCCATTCTAGAAATGAGGCACAGAGATGCCAAGAAACTTGCCCAAGGTCATTGAGTCAGCAGGTGGTGGAGCCAGAATTCAAACCCTAGCAATCTGGCCCTGGAGTGCAAGTTTGTAACCACCATTGTATACTGCCCCTGTGAGTAGGGCACCAGTGCGGTATTTGAAACTTGCTCCCCTACCCTTGTTCAGTTAAGGCCCCCCCGGCAAAACTTTATCTCACAACAGCCAAGGCCACTTGTGGTGGTCATTTTTGTGCTTGGTTTCAAAAGGGCTCAAGCCATTGCCTTTCAGAACATAGGAAATTTATGAGGCAGCTTAGAGACTCCGTGTTAGAAACTGATGAAATTCTATTAATCCCCCGTCCACTAATTTCATTTGGCGTGTTCTTTTCATGGAAGACACCAGCTCATCATGAATCTGACAGGCTTTGTGCTCACGCTGCTTTGCTTTTGTTATTATTGTCTTACAGGGTTTCAGTAACTCGGATTTAGGGTTACAGACATAACTGCCAGAGACATTTATAGCAGGCTGCCGTCCCACACTTTCATGGATTGGCTTGTTGCACAGTTTCTTTTAAAAATCTTAACACTTCTCCCTTGACTTCAGTTTAAAAATACAATTTGTGCTTTTTCCATCTATGAGAACTGTTGGTATTCTGAGTTAACTAAAGCAATCCTTGGTTCTTTGTATTTTCACATCTTCAGCATGAAATTTGGAAATATTCTTAATAAGAACATTTCCTAGGTTAGTCAATAGTAACTAGACCTTACTCTTAATTTGTTGGCATTTTTATGTTGCATCTTTAAAAATGCACTTTGAGGACATTCAATGTCACCTCAAATAAAACTCAAGTGTAATCTGAATCCTTGTAATGTGACTCTTAATTAGTTTTGAGAAAAGGCAAAGCTTGTTCATTATTATGCTGAGGAGGACATCTAATGTTTTAAAAGGACAACGATAACTATTAATTACATGCTTAGAATTTTATTTTTTACAAGAAGTATGATATGTAAAGTAATTATCTAAATTAATTTTCAAATTATTAATGATGGAAGTAACTAGGCTCTATTCATATGCCACTCAGAATAATAAGTGGTTTATTTGTATTATCTCATTAAAATGTGTCAACAGTCTTATAATTAAATGTTTTAAAGCAATACAAAACACAATGTATTGTCTCAGATTTCCCAGAATGCAAACAATTTGCACCATATCATGTATTAAATTCTTGCATACCGTAGGGTTTGATTTGACAGTATTTTGTCCCTGGATCTATCTTTTCAGCTCTAGTAGTCTTGTGCCAGGAACTCTTGAAAATTTATGGACGCAGGAAGAGAGCATTTCTCTATACTTTCCATGGGACAATACTTTTCTTATATCAGTGAATATCTGAGCACCACCTCTGGGCGCTCTTGAAACATTCCAGCTCAAATGAGCAAGGGCATGTCTGCAGGTTCTGTCTATATCTGCACTACCTAAACCTACTTCATCCTCATAAGATTATTTATTTAAATTTTGATAAGAAAATAGAACAAGAATATGGAAAGAAGAGGGTGGAGTGTTTTTTAGTATTCATTCCCCCATGCTTACTAGTGTTAGAACTTTTTTTAGACAGGCCTCTTTGTCACCTCTTCCAGGTTAGAGAATGATGGAGGAATTTCTCAAGTCTCTATTTGGACCTCTGCAAGAATGGATACAGAGATTTCCCGAGCAGGGTGCTGAGAAACCAGTGTGGGTCATACCTGATACCTAACTCTACCTTGAATAGAAAATCAAAGGACATTAATGAAAAACACTTTTGATGAATGTTAATTTTTTAAAGTCTTGAACTTTTTGCTCACTTTCCCAGTGAGTTATAAAAAGAAAGAAAGAAAGAAATCAAAAGAATCAAGGCTGGTCGAAAGTTGGGGTATATTAGATACCCAAGTGAAGATGTTTACTAGTTAATGGGATACAGAAATCTCCAGTCAGAGTTAGGAGAGAAGTTAGGGCTAGGTAGCTAGGTAAATACATAGATATAGATATAATTTTTGACTTTGCATATAGTATATTTATTTAGATATATATAGCACATAAGCTGAAAGTACACATTCTCATGCTTATAAAAATAGTTGCATCTGGAGGATTTGAATTTGGGGTTTGGTCAATGAGGGTTTTAGCTTTTTCTATGTTTGAATCTTTTCAATTGAGAATGTATTCATGAATGCTATATGATATTAAAAATTAATAAAATGTTAGAAAGAGGATGTGCTAAGTCAGCCACATGCTTGGGCCAGGCTCTGATGGAATAAAGTGTTGTTATATGTCAATGGGAGAGAGATGATCTGTTCTCTTCAAATCAGGTGGAGCTGGCTAACCATGACCATTTTCTTGACTTCCCTCTGACTCTAATTTATTACCACCTGAGAAATATTTACTCACTTTTTAAGAAATTGCCAATATTCCTACCTTTGTGATGCCTTATTCCAAGACTCCTCTCCCAAGGTAAAGCTTATTATATCCCCTTTATGTGTTATCCTCCATTCTTCCTCTTCTCTGTGCTGCTCACCTAGGCTTCCTGACTAATTGACTTCCTATTGAGTTTGGCAGTTGGGACCACAGGGATGCGATTGGAAGGTGGGAGGGTGGAAAAGTGGTAGTCTTTCTTCCCTTGACTTCTCCCTTCCTCAGCTGCACTTTTTGCAGTAGCCACATGCCACTATGATGGCAGCTCCTGTGCAACAGGGAAAGGGCATGGGGACCCTCCTCTGTGGCTTCTGCTCTCACTTCTACTTTCTTTGGTAACACTCTTTCTTCTCCTTCCTCAGACCCAGATCTGGTAACAGCTTGCTGCTGTTGTTAGTTTCTGGTTGTCTCAGCATCCCTTATCAGTTCCTTAAATGGCCCTGACCTCTCTTCATTTAGTCTTTCTGTGAAACTTTCAGAGTCGAGTGATATATCTGGGGAGGATCTTGAGAGTAAACTTCCTTTTTTCACCCACTGTTCTGAGTTTCACATAGACGTCTATCACAGCATCTAACAGTGTGGTCATCTTTGAATTATTTTTCCTCATGAAGACCCATAAACACCATCTCCTGTTACCTATAAAATATATACAGATGGTCATTATTTCTTGCTACATTTATGGCTGCCACTCTAAGGCAAACGGATATCTCCTGCTTGGATGACTACCGTTCCTCCTAACTGATCCCCAATTCGACTCTTGCTCCACTGTAATCTATTTTCAACTCGGCATCCAGAATCATCCTTTGAAGACACAAGTCAGATCTTGGCTCTGCTCAGTCTTCCAGTGACTTCTCATTGCACATAGAATAAAATCAAACTTCCTTATCATGGCTAATGGCCCTATAATAATTAAGCACACTACCTCTTTGATCTCACCCTCCCCACTAACCCCAGGTTATGCTCCAGCCTCAATGTCTTATTACTTGTATCCTGAGCGCTTTACCACAGGGCCTTTGCAGGGTTTTTCCTTTGTCTGGAGCTCTGTCCCCAGATACCTGCACTGCATCTCCCTCTTGTGTTAGGCCTCTACTCAAGAACCACACGGAGATAGCCTCGCTCTTTCAGAAGGTGCTTTATTTCTTTTTTCTGGCTCTTAACAGCTAGTTAGTCTAGACTTATTTTATTTTATTCTTTTTCTCCCTACACTATAATGTAAATTCTGAGAGCAAAAATGTTTTGCATTTAAATCACTAATTTCCCAATAAGTGTGTTTTTACCCATGTCAGAATTTAACAATACATATGCCAATGTAGATATTTTTAGGTGATACAAACATGATGTTAGAGAACAGGGATATTGGTTAGGTATATTCTTTATAATGTTTTTAAATTTTAATAAATTATTTACATGTTTTATTCAGAGGCTGAATGTATTACAATATATATGTCAGAACAGGGTCACCTGGCCACCCTTAGCTTGTGGAAAGGTAAGTATTTTAAAATGGACATATGGCCATTACATCCAAAATTAGGTTCATATTAGTTTTTAAAAACGGAATAAAAATTAAGTAAACCATCTAGCAATGTCTAGCAGTATAAGTAAACACATATACTAGACTAAATATATATATATGTGTATATATGTATACATAAATATGTGTGTGTGTTTGTGTGAATGGGTCTTTGTGCATAGATATTAGTTACATGTGTTTTCCCCAAATCAAATTGAACTAACATGAATAATCACCATGATTTCTGCCACCAGCTCAAAAACATTTGATGATCATGGGAAAACCATTCCAATTAATTTATAAATGGTAACCCTGAGAGATGCTGGTTGGGTAGTTATTTTATGAATATTGTATGCATTTATGAGCATTTAGAATATTAAATTAATTTGTAGTTATCTTTTATCCTTGCCACATTAAACTCAGGTCAGCTATTTAAAGCTTCTTATAGTATAATACTTATTATTTAGTTAGGTATATGTGTTTACTGACATGCTAGACCTTGCTAGATGTTTATTTAATTTTTCTTTCATTTTTAAAAACTAATATGAACATAATTTGGGATCTGATGGCAATGTGCCCATTTAAAAATACTTATCTTTCTATAATGGTGGCCATATGACCCTGTTATGACAAGTAAGAGGCTTAGGGTACTCTTCTGGGTGAGTTTCTGGAAATATTATTTTTATGGGGGAAAAAGACAAACTCAGCTAATACACACTTTTTAGTTTTTGCATTCTTGTCTGGAATAAGGACGTGGTACCTGGAATTGCAACACTAAATACTTGGTTTTTGCTCTCCTCTTCTCTCCCTCACCCCTAAGAAACTAATGTCAATCACCTGATGTATTATTCTGAATGCTTCTTTATTCTCATTGAATCATTTACATATTTACATACATACATGTCATTAATTGTTTTGTGAATATGGACTTTTTGTATCTATTACTTTTATTTTATTTGTTATACTTAGCAATGAATCATGAAATCTCACTAAATTAGCTGGAAAAAAATTTAGCTCAGTCTTTCTAATTGCAGCATAATTGTCCATGGTATGGATAGAAGTCAAATTATACTATTATTCCATCACTGGAGGACATTCAACTGGCTGAGAGTCTTCTTTTCCCTTGAGGATATTTTTAATTAGAATTTCTATGAAAATGTGTGGTTATAAAAAATAATACAAGTGCTTTTATTTTTGGACAACTTGTTTATAGTGAAACTTTTAGATAGAAGCTTGTCTGTATTTGAGATTGAAGAACAAATCTCAGAGCACCTGAGCTGTTTGGACAAGGTATTTGCAAACCCAAGTGGTCTGGTGGATAATATTTACTTAATAAATTTTCCTTTTATTATCATTGCCACGTTCAGGCCCATTGATATATGTATGCATCGGGAACTTCAAATTTCTATAGTGCTTTAAAATAGAAGATTCATCTTGAATAAAACAACTCTTTTAAAGAAAAATAGCCATAGCTGTACATAGACAGTTACGTAAATATCTGGATTTCACTTGCAAAATAAGATTATGGTAAAAATATATTTTTGATTTTGTTTTCTAAACCAACTTTCTAGATTAATTGGATAATACTTAAATCTTTTTTTTTTCCAATTTTCTGGACAGATATAGCCAAATCATATAAAAAGAAATTAAATATAAACAACAAGTATGTCAACTTGTGAGTGGTGGGATGTTTTGTCGTATTTTTCTACGCATTAAACTTTTTTAGTTGATCAAGTCATCATTTTAAGCTGCTTTCAAATGTGCTTAATACCTGCACATTTATAGAAAAAGAAATCAAGATTTAAACATAGAAAGCAATTTTATGAGGTAATTTACAAATGATTAGCAATCTCCCAAAAGGAGGTGCACAAAAGTGAGAGCAAACCAACATATGTTAACTAATGAAAATTATCCTTTTGGTGCTTTCATTTGGAAGTTGAATTCAAAGCTGATTTTTGTGTTTTCCCATTTCTTCCTGAACTTGAAAAATGAAATGGTGGATTGATTAGTGTATAGCAGATTTTCAATGACAGTTTTTGGAAGTCAGGTTAAAAATAAAGCTATATACAGATTTTCCAGACAATGGGGAGTAGTCATGGGAGGGGAGACTTGTGAGTTTTGTTTACATTTCCTTAGTAGTTTAGCTTTCTTCTGCAACTGAATTATGCATGTATATGACATGACTATGCAAGTGTTGGAAACAACTGTATCTGAGAAGTGTGTGAATGTAGCAAATAGAATTGGGTCCCAAAGGAGAATATAGAGACTCTAGAACCATAGGACACATTGAATTTCATTAAGGAGTTTTCATAAATTGTAGAATAGCGCTTCCAACCCCTTTTCTACTCCAGGCTGACCTCCATTTACTCCATTACTAGGTTCCCTCCAAAAGTATAGAAATTCACTCCTTCTGTTGGAGGAAAGGTTGGCAATGTACATTTCAACAACACCTGAGACCCTGACCATACAACTCTATGTTTGCCATAATCATTATATTGCCAAAATCTCTTTCCTACCCTTTAATTTTGTTTTTGAAATAAATCAATTTTCCAGGACTTTCTGCCCACTGTTCTTAAAACATGTTTATTCTATCTCACCTGTAATTGCCCTACATACATTGACACTTACATTGGTCTATTGGTCATTCTCAATATCTAATAATTCTCTTCATTAATTTTTATATTACAAAAACAATGTCAGAATGACATTCAGGAGTCTAGGCAGAGATAAAGGAGATCCAGGGTTTTGCAAAGCTATTCTATGCTTTAATCCACACTACCAAGTATGTAGGTACATTCTATTTAAGGATTAAATGTATTTTTCTAGTCATTTTTTTCTAAACGACTTCACGTTTCAGTGATTCTTTCTAATATGTTCTGCTTGAACGTTTCTAGTACAGGGATTGCTGCTTGACCTCAGCCTATTCCATGCCATTAAATAAACATAATTACCAGAATTACCCAATTATCTTCTGTGGATTGGTCCTGGTCCTGACCTTTAGAGAAACAGAACAAATTTACTCTTTCTTTCCTATGAAAGGGATTTGCTGTTGTGAACACAGTGGTTGATTTCTTGCCCAGCTTGGCTATCCTCATTCAAACTTTCTCCATATGGTATAGTTTCTACACCCTTGGTGATCATGGCCATCATCCCATGGTTATGCTTGGTTTTCCTGAGTCTCTTTTTTATTCCATTATTATCCATGTATTCAATAGCTACTATTTATTAGATACTGGGTTAGATTCTGGGGAACATTTATTTTTATTTAACAAACATTTACATATTAATTTTTACGTTCTAGGATTTGTTCTAAGTATCTTATAAGTATTGACACATTTAATCCTCTTACCAAACCTATGATTTAGGTACTATTATTATCTCCACTCATGTATGAGAAAAACAAGGCACAAGAAAATTAAATAACGTCTATGGTCACACTGTTAGGAAGTGGTAGGACCAGGTTTTTAACACAGGGAATCTCCTCTAGAGTTCACCAAGGTATACTCTTTCTCATGCACTGTGCTTGCTCTCATACAAAGATTCTTTAGGAACACAGAAGTATGTAACTTTATGAACACAGAAGTATGTAACCTTATGACCCACAGGGTGGAGCTCACACAGAGGAGAAGGAAAAAAACGTGGGTCCTTGGAGACCTCAGTGATCTCCTAAATCAAGCCTGATTTGAAGAAACTGCTCTAGGTAAGTCAATTTTCTGTTCAATAAAACCAGTTTTCTAATATAATAAAACCACAATAGTGAAAAAATTATATGTATATATATATATATATATATATATATATATATACACACACACATATTGCTTTGTGTAGATATGAGTTTAAGAGAACTCTTTATGGTCACAATACTATACTTTCTCAAATTCTACTTAAAATTGCTTTGTCGTTTTATCACACACAGTGGTGTTAATTTTAGGATTTATTAAAGTACTCAGAATTTTTTTTTCTGGATGATGTATTGCCAAAACATATTTTTCCAATTCTGTTCCCTTGTAATTGATTATTTAAAAATATACATGTAAGGCTACCCCTGTTAGATTATATATTGGTCTGGGCCATCTGGGATAATGAGTCTATTAAATTAGTTGTACCTTTCAAGTATGTAACATAAGGTTTTCACTACCAAATGTTACTTACATGAAATGCTATTAACCCAAATGTAGTGTATACTGAATATCCATTACTATGGATAGAGTTTCTTTCTACATAAACATATACACATAGTTTTAAAAATCAAGAGAAAACAATCTTGGCAAAATACATTTTGGTCTATTTCATACATTTGGAAATATTCTGATTTGTAAACAACTGCCAACATTGTACAGTTGGAGTTACCAGATATAACAATGGCTTTATAAGTTTGAGAAAGTTAAAGCAGTTCATTGAAACTTATATAAAAATTTTTCTGAAATGATGTGTAATAATTTGGCTTTGTGTGGATCAATTTAATATATAAAATACAGACACCACTTACTTCACAGAATTGAAGTATAATGGAAATGACAAAATGGGGAAATTATGTGACTGCACTTTGAAAACTATAAAGTACTGATGAATAAGAGACAGCATTCCCAAGTTATAAGTTTACAACTTTAAAATTAAAGGCAATCTATAGAAGATGGATTACTGTTGAAAACACACAACTTGTAAAATCTCAACATATAAAATTTGATTGATTTCAGATTTATATATGTTTCTTGTGGGTAACATGATTATGAAATATTTAGCTAGCTATCACATATGATCTTAAACTTAAAATATTAATAATGAATACATTTGTTGAATGTTTACCATGTGCTGAACCCTGTGTTAAACTATTTCTGTGATGATCTTATTACTCCTGAGGTAAACTCAAGGTGAGTGCTCTTATTATCTCCTTGTAACAGATGAAAAAACTAAAGCCTCAATGGAATAAGGTACTTGTCCAAAATCTTAACATTAGTTAGTTGACAAACTGAAATTGAACTCAGCTATCTGACTTCAGGGTCCAATCTCTCAACCACTTTTTACCTCTTTCTTATTGAAATGAGTGTGGTCTACCTGGGAAGTCAGAAACTACTCTTCTTGCTCAGATGTTGCAGGGACTTCTGTTAGGGAATTGCAGTAAGGGCCAATTTATGATCTACAGAAAAGGGTTGTATTTTTAGTGCAACCTAAATAACTGTTTTGGGCTAGATTCCCATGAAGCAGATCCTGAGAGGAAGGCTTTATTAGGGAAAATCTTGCAGGGAGAAGTGGTCAGGGAGAGGAAGAAGTAGAATAAGGAAAAGGGAGTACCTAAGACCTTAGCCTGGTCAGTCAGTCCCAGCCTTAGCTTAATCTTGCAGGTTTGTCCTGGAATATGAAATACACATTCAAGTGTATTCCAACTTGGGCAAAGAAGTAAGATTTTCATACTTCTGCATAGGCCTATTCTCTTCCCATAGTTTTTTTCTTCTCAGGAAACACAGGTTCTTTTAGGATGATACTATGTGTTTGTTCCCCTCAAGACTCCTTAGACCCAAAAAGTCAAAGGGTGTCTCTGGACATCTGTTTCTTTGCTTCTGAACATTAAAAGACAGTTAAGAAAAGCTCTTGTCATTATCATATTACAGTAAGTTTACAATTCTTACCATCTATATTTTACTTAAAATCAAATATTTAGCAAATTTTTAGATTATTATTAACAGTAAATATTGATGCGAGTGTATGCTATGTATACACATAGCATGCATTGAGTACTGTTAATAATTTTAATATTCCAATCCGGGAAGATAGGTTTTCTTATCTTGAGTTTAGAGATGGAGGAATTTAATAACAGATAAAATTAGTGACTTGTCCAGTGTATTTGTTTTCTAGGGATGCCATAGCAAAGTACCATAAAATGGGTGGTTTAAAACAACAGAAATATATTCTTTCACAGTTCTAGGGGCTAGAAGTCCAAAACTAAGGTGTTGGCAAAGTTAGTTTCCTTCTAAAGGCTCTAAGGGAGAATCTGTTCCAAGACTCTGTTGTAGCTGGCAATCCTTAGTCTTTCTTGGCTTGCACTCACTTCATTCCAATGTGTACCTCTGTCTTCACATGGCCATCCCCTTACAAAGATGTCATTCATTTTGGATTAGGAGTCCACCTTACTCAGATATGACCTCACCTTAACTAATTATATATGAGACTACCATGTTTCCAAATAAGGTCATATTCTGAGGTACTAGGGGATAGGATTTCAACATATCTTTTTTTTGTGGGATTCACAATTCAACCCATAACATCCATTTACTGCAAAATAGAGATTCCAAACCAATTTTGTGTGACTTCAAATTCTATGCTGTTTCTACTCTTGAAGTGTGAGGATGAAAACCCTGGTACTTAGGTAAAAACTACAAAGTGAAGGAAAGTGGAAGTATTCAATAGATTTTCCCTTTACCTTTCAGTTTAGAAGAAAGGAATAAGAATAGTGCTTTTAGAGTTCTTCTCTCTCATAGCTACAGAGTGCTTTTTTGAGGAAAATTAAGGGATAAATGACTAGGTTTTTAAATGAATAGTATGAAACTTATTTGTGAAGTTGAGGACAAAGCAGAACAGAGTGGAAGAAATGAGTGGCATATAATTTGAGCAGACAGACTGTTTATTAATGTGCAATATTCCATAAACACTGTTTCACTGATTTGGTTTGCTTGAAGCTTGAATGCTTATGAAAGAAAGAGTAAATCACAAAGAAATTGCTTGAAGGTAAGAAATGTGGAAGTAGAGATATAATTTGCAAAAGAAAAAGTAACAACTGGAAAAAATGATCGTTTCTTAAGTAAAAGAAATACAACCCTCATAATTGTAAACTCATTTATTTCTCTAAAAAGAGAAAAAAAAACATAAGGAACAAGTTAGTATATTTGTTAAGAGACATGATGCAGTATTTAGAGTGAAATGATGTAATTTAGAGAGTAGAGATTTTGCCTTGTTGAGAAACTTGATTGATGATTGAAATGCAGATAGAAAAGTTGAAAGATGACCTATCTAATGGTATATGTCTATCTAATAGTATAATATGTCTCCACTATTGGGTAAAAATTATTGAATAAATGAATGAAGGGATAACTCCATTATGCATTTTCTTTCTAAACTACCAAATCCACATATTGTTTTTACTAATAAGGACATAAATAATGCAGTGTCTTTCTCAAAAAATCCTTTGTATTTTTTTAAGAGAATTATGGGCCTGCATACTTCTATGAAGCCTTGGGCAAAATCAAAGAGCTTTCAATGTAATAAATACTCTATAAAGACCTATTCCTAAACCTCAAAAAGTTTATAATCACAGGATTCAAATCTTAGTTTTAGTTATTAAGAATAGATCGTTTAAGAGATACATTTTGTAATATTACAACAAAGAACATTTTGATTAGTTGCCTTTGAATAATAAAATAAAATTATTACGAGACATAAATCTTATTTCACACTGTACTCCAGCTAAACTAGTTAGGAAGGTAGAACTTTCGTGAGAGAACATGAAGCTACATATTCTCTCCTAAATATTATGATAATGCTTCATTTTATGTGATACATATGCGTTTGAAAGCATATAGTAATTTAATCTTAATTAACAATGAAAAGTACATTGATAATGTATAACACTTTCATAAGATACATTTAAATAATTAATTTGGATCTTAAATTGGAATCATGGTTCCACTTCCTCTTAAAATGGATTTGGTTCTATTGATGCCAAAATGAAAGAAAATACGTAATCTGCCTGGTGAAAAAGCCAGAAACTTTCAGGTTTTCTAAATTCTTCCAAATGTGATTGTAAGTTTATGTTATGAAACCCTTAGAGCTCAAGTAATATTACAAATTATAGCATGAAAACCTGGTGTCACATCAGGTGTAACATCACCAATAGCTAGCTTAATACTTAGACACCAAATCAGTTAAACTTAAGATTTCACTTAAGGGTAGATTTTTCAGGCTGATGTTAGATCTTAAATTGTAGAGTGATAGCCAAAGTCATTTAGCCATTCACCTGCCTCTGCACTGGACCACATCATTTAATCATCTAACACGGAGAAGGAATCCAAACTTTAAAGTTTTTTTGAGGGAAACATTCAGACAAATTTAACATATGACACAAAAGAAGCCCTTTCTGGATTGAAAAAAAGAAAGCTCTTCCTTACAGAAGAATGCTAGATAATATACCTAAAGGAATGATAGAATTACAAAAAATAACTTTTTTTCAACCTTTGATGCAATATAATCAGGCATGAATCATAAGTGAATGATAAAATTGTTGGATGAAAGGTTGTTACAGAACAGGATTTCATACAGTGCCAGATATAACCCCATAGATTGCTTAACCAAATATATCCACTAACTAATCACAAAAAGGAAAATACAGTGGGGAAAACTGACAGTCATCACTGCAACTACCTTAACACTAGGACCAAACTTAGCATCACTTGTACTGCAGCAACTTGATATTATAAGCCTTTTAATATGATGCAATGTGAAATACAGAGCATCAGCCTTGAAATATTATTCCCAATAATACCTAACCTGAATCTAATAAAGCTTTCAAAACTTACTTCCTATTTACAAGATTCAGGAAATAAAAGCAAAAACTTAAGCAATGCCACATGAAAAAATTAGATAAATCTAGAATGTTGAAATTCTGTAAGACAAAAGACTTGACTTATTTAAAAAAGAGAAAGAGAGTGAGAGTCATAATAATCAAATGCAATGTATGAATCTAGGTTGGATAGAAAATTTAAATAAAAAGGTGTAAAATACATTTGGGGACAATTTAGGAAATCTGAATATAGATAGGATGTTAGATAACAGCGTAGAATTATTGTACTTTTCTTAGATATGTTTTTGGGATTGAATTTACATAAGAGAATGTCTTTATTTTTAGTAGACATATGCTGAGGGAGAGTTATTGTGTCTGCAACTTACTTTCAAATGGTTCAGAGAAAAAAAGGATATATGTGTAGAAAGAGATAAAGCAAACATGGCAAAATGTAAACAGTTGGCAAATTATGGTAAAGATAAAGCAGCAATAAATGGGTGTTTATTGAACCATTTTTTCTGTAGGTTTGATAACATTAAAAATAAAAAGTTGGGGCAAAAATCCCTTTCTTTTATATCAGCTGAATTAATTCTAGATTGTAAATCTTTCATTCCTGTCAGGTAAAGAATGAATGATTTGTGATTCTTCATGGACTAGAAGGTTCAAGTAGTGGCTATAATTTTTGATTATAATAAATTTGCTATAAATTATGTGATATTTTGGCTAGAGAGTAAATATTTCCTTAGTTTTTTGCTTGCTTGATTTTTTTAAAATTAAAAGTTACTTATCATAATGAAGAATTAATGAATTTCTTTACACTGTATTTGTTTCTACTATTTGTTTCTACTCAGGAAGTTTGTGCATTGTTAAATTCTGAGGTTATAAATTACATTTTTCAGCTGTGCCACATGTGACTGGGAAACTATGTGCATAACTGCTACACCACTAACTAAAGTAGCTATGAGACGTTTTGGGTATCAATGTTCTATCTGTGCCTTTTAGATTTCCTGCTTTCTCTTCTAACAAAAACCTGATGCGCTCATTATAAAACAGTTGTAATAAAGGAAAAAAGTACACTTAACCTTTATACATGATATGTGCATGATAGAGAAGCAATTGAGATATATCAAGCTCCATTTCCCTTTAGCATTGGCAAGGGGATCTTCTGGGAGTGGAGATGAGTTTCTCTCCTTTATCCTAGAATTTACAGGTTCCTGTGCTCATACTTGGCCAAGGAAGGAGGTGAGTATACTGTTGTTTTTGGTGTCATTACCCTCTACAGACACTATTATACTTGTGTTATATGCCACTGTTATTAGTGCAGTATCCAAGAATGTAGTTGAATGTAGCTCTATCCTTTCCTTTATGTCCCCAACACAACTAATACTCTCACCAAAGCCACAGTAGATAACAAAAATGAAAAGTCCAATTGATTATAGCCATCATAGTTACAAAGACATGTGATAGAGAATGGAATCAGCAGTGGCACTAGGCATGAAAAGGAGACTATTCATTCATTTGTAAAGGGTTTAGTAAGAACCTTCTATGTGAAAGTCACTCTGCCTCTCATTATCTGTAATCAAACAGTGAATAAAACTTGGTTCTTGATCTCCAAAACTTTATTAGTAAATATGAGAAACAGAACTTGAATACAAGTGACTAAAATCAAGGCAGTATCTGAGAAAGGTCATCTAAGTACCACAGGAATTTAGAAAGTGAAATCAAATCTTTTTAGGACCATCAAGAGAGCAAAGCTTTTTCATTCAAGTTTTGAATGGATACCTGACAATGAAGGATGATGGCACCCTGAATAAAGACAAATATGTATGGATGAGAACAATCAGGTGATTGTAGTGCTTGATTATCAAACTTCCAAAAATAGCATGTGGTGGGAAAATTATGAAATAAGAAATATGGGTAAGAAATTTGAATTTTATTGTTCACACAAATTGATTCTCAAAGTGTGACTGAGAGTCACATGCATCAGATTTCATGGCCTACTTGTCAAATATATAGAATTCCTGAGAACATTAAGAGTTACCAAATCTTGGTTTGGGGGTATAGGACTTGCAAATGAGCATGTATAAAATAATCTCTATTGATTTTAAACATAATAAACTTTGGATAATATTTCTTTAGGCACTGGGGAATTCCTGAAATACTTTGAGTGAGGAAATGTATAATCACTGCTGGATTTTATACAGAATGACTTGGCTAAACAGACAGTCTTGCTCAAAGATATCTGGGCCATTAAATAATCCCAGGACAAATTACTCTCAAGAAAGAAGGGCTGACACTCTAAGCCCCGGAGCAGTAGGAGCTGCATCTCCAGTGACTGCAGCGGCTTCTGGACAGCACGATGAGAGGACTATGGGAAAATCAAGGCCCAAAGAAGAAAAGCATGCAGCTGAAGCTACACGGGTCTTTAGCAGTTCCCAGCCCAAAGTACTTTAAGAAGCATCTTCTTCTAGCCTCATCCACCAGAGGACAAACAGCAGAAGCAGAAAGAACTACAAACCTGCAGCCTGTGGAACGAAACCCACATTCACAGAAAGACAGACAAAATGAAAAGGTAGAGGACTATGTACCAGATGAAGGAACAAGAAAAAACCCTAGAAGAACAACTAAATGAAGAGGAGATAGGCAACCTTCCAGAAAAAGAATTCAGAATAAAGATAGTGAAGTTGATCAAGGACCTCAGTAAAAGAATGGAGGCAAAGATGAGAAGATGCAAGAAATGTTTAACAAAGACATAGAAGAATTAAAGAACAAACACCTAGAAGAATCAAAGAACAAACAGAGATGAACAATACAATAACTGAAATGAAAAATACACTAGAAGGAATCAATAGCAGAATAACGGAGGCAGAAGAATGGATAAGTGAACTAGAAGAGAGAATGGTGGAATTCACAGCCGAAGAACAGAATAAAGAGAAAATAATAAAAAGTAATGAAGACAGCCTAAGAGACCTCTGGGACAACATTAAACACACAAACAATATTATAGGGGTCCCAGAAGGAGAAGAGAGAAAGGACCCAAGAAAATATTTGAAGAGATTATAGTCGAAAACTTCCCTAACATGGGAAAGGAAATAGCCACCCAAGTCCAGGAAGCTCAGAGAGTCCCAGGCAGGATAAACCCAAGGAGAAACACACTGAGACACACAGTAATCAAATTGACAAATATTAAAGACAAAGAAAAATGATTAAAAGCAAAAAGGGGAAAATGACAAATAACATACAAGGGAACTCCCATAAGGTTAACAGCTGATTGCTCAGCAGAAACTCCACAAGCCAGAAGGGAGTGGCATGATATATTTAAAGAGATGAAAGGGAAGAACCTACAACCAAGATTACTCTACCCAGCAAGGATCTCATTCAGATTTGACGGAGAAATCAAAAGCTTTATAGACAAACAAAAGCTAAGAGAATTCAGCATCTCCAAACCAGCTCTACAACAAATGCTAAAGGAACTTGTGTAAGTGGGAAACACAAGAGAAGAAAAGGACCTATAAAAACAAACCCAAAACAATTAAAAAAATAGTCATAGGAACATACATATCAATAATTACCTTAAATGTAAATGGATTAAATGCTCCAACCAAAAGACACAGGCTTGCTGAATGGATACAAAAACAAGACCCATCTATATGTTGTCTACAAGAGACCCACTTCAGACCTAGGGACAGATACAGACCAAAAGTGAGGGGATGGAAAAAGATATTCCATGCAAATGGAAATCAAAAGAAAGCTGGGTAACAATACTAGTATCAGGTAAAATAGACTTTAAAATAAAGAATGTTGTGAGACAAGGAAGAACACTACATAATGATCAAGGGATCAATCCAAGAAGAAGATATAACAATTATAAATATATATGCACCCAACATAGGAGCACCTCAATACATAAGACAAAGGCTAAGAGCTATAAAAGAGGACATTGACAGTAACACAACAATAAAAGGGAACTTTAACACCTCACTTACACCAATGGACAGATCATCCAGGCAGAAAATTAAGGAGGAAAAAAAAAAGCTTTATATGACACAATAGATCAGATAGATTAAAACTGATATTTATAAGATAGTCCATCCAAAAACAGCAGATTACACATTCTTCTCAAGTGCAAATGGAACATTCTCCAGGATAGATCACATCTTGGGTCACAAATCAAGCCTTGGTAAATCTAAGAAAACTGAAATCATATCAAGCATCTTTTCTGACCACAACAGTATGAGATTAGAAATCAATTACAGGGAAAAAACGTAAAAAACACAGACACATGGAGGCTAAACAATATGTTACAAAATAACAAAGAGGTGACTGAAGAAATCAAAGAGGAAATCACAAAATACCTAGAGACCAATGCAGCGAAAACACAACAATCCAAAAACTATGGAATGCAGTGAAGCAGTTCTAAGAGGGAAGTTTATAGCAATACAATCCTACATCAAGAAAAAGAAACATCTCAAATAAACAACCTAACATTACACCTAAGCAATTAGAGAAAGAAGAACAAAGAAAAACCCAAAGTAAGCAGAAGGAAAGAAGTCACAAAGATCAGATCAGAAATAAATGAAAAACAAATGAAGGAAACAATAGCAAAGATCAATAAAACTAAAACCTGGTTCTCTGAGAAAGAAGATAAACAAAATTGGTAAACAATTAGCCATACACGTCAAGAAAAAAGGGAGAAGACTCAAATCAACAGAATTAGAAATGAAAAAGGAGAAGTAAAAACTGACACTGTAGAAATACAAAGGATCATGAGAGATTATTACAAGCAACTATAGGCCAATAAAATGGACAACTTGGAAGAAATGGACAAATTCATAGAGAAGCATAACTTTATGAGCCTGACGCAGGAAGAAATAGAAAATATAAACAGACCATTCCCAAGCACTGAAATTGAAACTGTGATTAAAAATCTTCTAACAAACTAAAGCCCAGGACCAGAGGGCTTCAAAGGTGAATTCTATCAAACATGTAGAGAAGAGCTAACACCTACCTTTCTCAAACTCTTCCAAAACATAGCTGAGGTAGGAACACTCCCAAACTCATTCCATGAGGCCACCATCACCCTGATACCAAACGCAGATAAAGATGTCATAAAAAAAAGAAAACTACAGGCCAATATCACTAATGACCATAGATGCAAAAATCCTCAACAAAATACTAGCAAACAGAACCCAACAACACATTAAAATGATGATACACCATGATTAAGTGGGGTTTATCCCAGGAATGCAAGGATTCTTCAATATATGCAAATCAATCAGTGTGATACACCATATTAACAAATTGAAGAATAAAAACCATATGATCATCTCAATAGATACAGAAAAAGCTTTTGACAAAATTCAACACCCATTTATGATAAAGACCCTCCAGAAAGTAGGCATAGAGGGAACTTACCTCACCATAATATAGGCCATATATGACAAAGCCACAGCCAACATTGTTGTCAATGGTGAAAAACTGAAACTATTTCCACTAAGATCAGGAACAAGAAAAGGTTATCCACCCTCACCGCTATTATTCAACATAGTTTTGGAAGTTTAAGCCACAGCAATCAGAGAAGAGAAAGAAATAAAAGGAATACAAATTGGAAAAGAAGAAGTAGAACAGTCACTGTTTGCAGATGACATGATAATCTACATAGAGAATCCTAAAGATGCTACCAGAAAATTACTAGAGCTGATCAATGAATGTGGTAAAGCAGCAGGACACAAAATTAATTCACAGAAGTCTCTTGCATTCCTATACGCTAATGATGAAAAATCTGAAAGAGAAATTAAGGAAACACTCCCATTTACCATTGCAACAAAAAGAATACAATACCTAGGAATAAACCTACCTAAGGAGACAAAAGACCTGTATGCACAAAACTATAAGACACTGATGAAAGAAATTAAAGATGATACAAAGAGATGGAGAGATATACCAGGTTCTTGGATTGGAAGAATCAATATTGTGAAAATGATTATATTACCCAAAGCAATCTACAGATTCAATACAATCCATATCAAACTATCAATGGCATTTTAAACAGAACTAGAATAAAAAAAATCACAATTTGTATGGAAACACAAAAGATCCCGAATAGCCAGAGCAAACTTGAGGGAAAAAAAAAAAAAAAAAGCGAAGCTGGAGGAATCAGACTCCCTGACTTCAGACTATACTACAAAGCTACAGTAATCAAGACAATATGATACTGGCACAAAACAGAAATGTAGATCAATGGAACAGAGTAGAAAGCCCAGAGATAAACCCACACACATATGGTCAACTAATTTATGACAAAAGAGGATATACAATAGAGAAACGACAGTCTCTTCAATAAGCGGCCCTGGGAAAACTGGACAGCTACATGTAAAAGAATGAAATTAAAACACTTCCTAATACCATACGGAAAAATAAACTCAAAATTGATTATAGACCTAAATGTAAGACCAGACAGTATAAAACTCTTAGAGGAAAACCTAGGAAGAACACACTTTGACATAAATCACAGCAAGATCTTTTTTGACCCACCTCCTAGAGTAAAGGAAATAAAAACAGACAAACAAAAAGCAATGGAACCTAATGAAACTTAAAAACTTTTGCACAGCAAAGGAAACTGTAAACAAGATGAAAAGACAACCCTCAGAATGGAAGAAAATATTTGCAAATGAATCAAAAGACAGGATTAATCTCCAAAATATACAAGGAGCTCATGCAGCTCAATATCAAAAACACAAACAACCCAATCTGAAAATGGGCAGAAGACCTCAATAGACATTTCTCCAACAATATTCAGATGGCCAAGAGGCACATGAAAATCTGCTCAACATCACTAATTAGTAGAGAAATGCAAATCAAAACTACAATGAGGTATCACCTCACATGGGTTAGAATGGGCATCATCAGAAAATCTACAAACAACAAGTGCTGGAGAGGGTGTGGAGAAAAGGGAACCCTACTGCACTGTTGGTGGGAATGTAAATTGATACAGCCACTATGGAGAGCAGTATGGAGGTCCCTTAAAAAACTAAAAATAGAATTACCTTATGACCCAGCAATCCCACTACTGGGCATATACCCAGAGAAAACCATAATTCAAAAAGACATATGCCCCCAATGTTCATTGCAGTACTATTTACAATAGCCAGGTCATGGAAGCAACCTAAATGCCCATTGACAGACAAATGGATACAGAAGATGTGGTGCATATACACAATGGAATATTATTCAGGCATAAAAGAAAGAAACTGGGTCATTTGTAGAGACGCGGATAGACTTAGAGACTGTCATACAGAGTGAAGTAAGTCAGAAAAGAAAAACAAATATCGTATATTAACGCATATATGTGGAATCTAGAAAAATGGTCCAGATGAACTGGTTTGCAAGGCAGAAATAGAAAAACAGATGTAGAGAACAAACGTATGGACAGCAAGTGGGGAAAGTGGGGGGCAGGGTGTGACGGTGGTGGGATGTTTGGGAGATTGATTGGCATATAAACATTAATATGTATAAAATAGATAACTAATAAGAACCTTCTGTATAAAAAATAAAATAAAAAAAAATAGAGTGGAGGGAATCCTTTCTGCAATGTTCCCCTAAACATCCTTAGTGACAGGAGGACATAGATTATGCTGGTCCTCAAAGTCTGAACTGAAGAAGGCGTTCTGAAACAGCATAGATTTCCAAGCTAAATTCAGATACCTGGCGAACAGAGGGACTATATAACAGTGTTAAATTTTTCCTGAGTTGAAATTCTGATCATGCCACTTACTGGTTGTTTGATCTTATACAAATTCTTCCACGCTAAGGCTTTCTTTGGTATAAATAGCACACAAACAGTAATTACTAATAGAATTGTAAAGATTACAAAGGAAAATGCCTATAAAGTATTCAAATATGTTGAAAGGTTTGCTGAAAGATATATACAAATGAGATTGTAGATTATAACATCATCTTTATATCTTTTGTCTATTATTTTGTGTATTCATCTCAGTGGCAGCCCATGAGTTTTTGTTTTTTATTGTTGTTGTTTATTTTTTATTTAATTATTTTAACACTAAACAAAGAAATGTTATTAAATGTTCTGAAGGGTGGAAAAAATGCCTTAAAGCATCTATGAGAAATAAAATAATAAATTGATTTAATCAGTTTTGTAGCAATGAGAACATTTTGGGCTTAAATAATTTGACAGCTAATATATACTATTAGTACATAGTGTTAAAAAAAAAGTCAATAGACTCACAGTCATACAGGACAAACTTATGACTACCAAAAGGGAAAGGGATAAATTGGTAATTTGGGATTAACAGATACACACTTCTATATATAAAATAGATAAACAACAAAGACCTAGTGTATAACACAGGGAACTATATTCAATACCTTGTAATAACCTATAATGGAAAAGAATCTGAAAAAGAATATATATATAAAATTTGACAAAAATTTTAATCAAATATCACCATGTCAGGCAATCATTTTTGTGTTTAAGTTAATGATGGTTGAGATGATATTTTTAAATACCATGGTTCTTTTACTTTTTCTCAAAAATATATGCCACATTGTGTAAAAGTAGAAATGTTTAATTTTTCTGAATCACTTACCAGCCATATTTTTACTCTCATTTATCATCTTTCTCTTAAAAATGAATTAATATAAAATATTCTTACTAGTGGAAATGAAATATTCTAGAAGTCATACCCTTCATATGCTCACACACTGATGACAAAAGGCTATCACAGAACAGCATCTTAGGCAGGTAGAGCTCATGCATGTGCAGCATAGAGAATTTCCCACCCTTGAAGATACGGGCAATGGTAGGAACCAGGAGAAAGAATCATACAGCCTTAGTCAACGTTGCCATGTTGCAAATCTACCACTATGTTCATGGACTATAGAAAATTTTTTTTCATTCTTTTCCATGATTTCTAAAATCATACAGTTTTTGACCACTATTAAAATGTGAATTTTTAAAATAGCTGGTAGAAAAACAGTCACATACTCATGAAAGCATTCTTCTTAACATAGTTTAGCAAACATTGTGCGCTATTGTCTTTTTTCTCTCATATTGCCTACTACAGCTTCAGTGCCATGCTTTGCTTATATAATAGTCTATTTTCCTCTCTCCGTGGAATATGACACTGCCTTCTCCCTTTGCTCTGTCACCTCTTTCCCTTCACCCTTTATAATAGAGTCTTCAATTGCAGTTCTATAACTTTGCAGGATCACCCTATTATAAAATGACCTTTCTGACAACTCATGCTATTGCAAACCATCTTATGTCATTTAAAACAAATTATCATGTGTGATGAATTAATGACCTATATGTCTGATCACTTTTACTAGAACATAAGCTTCCTGGAGACAAGGGCCACTAAACCTACTGCCCAGTCCTTCCTGGTCTTCACTCAATAGTTATTAACAAATATTTCACAAGTTTATGGGTCAATGAATGAATAAGGTAATGAGAATCATAATTTCCATAAGGACTAGAGCAGTATCAGCTTATTGATGGCTTTAACTCCAGGTTCCAGTTCCTCATCTTGATGAGTGACAAATAAAAATTTTTTTAATTAAGGAATTTATGCTGCCAAGAATATTAGAGAAGAAAAATTTTGCCCAAAACTAACAATTTATTTCCAATATATATTTCTAGGAAAATTACATTTTAAAATAAAATTACCAATCATTATATTTCCTGTGATAAAACATTACTGCATTACTGTAATTATTTTTAAACATTTATCTTTCATTGTGTTGGTTGACTTTGTCTTTGTATTGGTTGGTCAGTGCCTATCATATTTCCTGTAATATAGCAGGGATGTTTTAAACACATGAATGAATGAATGAATAAAAGAAAACAAATCTATGATAAGTTAGAGAAAAATATTTTATAATTTTAATGTGATAATAAAAAATAGAATAATACATCAAGAATCTGTTTAAAATGGAGTCAGTCTGCAAACTTTGGGATTTGTTTTGTCACTTTAAAATCTCTTATTGAAAGCATATATTGTAGAATGTGGGCTCCAATGTTAGATCACCTGGGTGTTCATGCTAACTGTGTGATTTCCTAACTAAACAAAATATTTAACAGTTTTTGTTTCAATTTCTTTGTTTACTAAATGACAAAAACAGCAGCCCCTTCCTCTAGATTTTGTATAGTAAATGAGACAATTCATGTAGAGTATAAAGCATATAACTGGCTTACACTGGTGATTTATTGAAGAATCACATCTTTATTCTACACTGTGCAAAAGTAGTCAGAATACTGCAAATAATTCGCAATGATTCAAATAGCCCTTTCCACCTCTAGAGCAATCCAGTAATTAACTACTTGATTACCAGTAATTTCACAAAAATAACTACATAAAAACAAATTTCAATATGTGACTCTAAGTACAAAAGCAGAGAAGGTAATTCTAATACTAACTTTAGGAAAAATGTATAAGACATGTAAAACTTCCTTCAAGAGAATAAAATATTTTGCCTCTCTGGTAAATTGTAGTAGAATGAACATTGTGCCATGAGTCAATGGACCTGAGTTAAAACCCTGGGCTTAATGTCTTTACTTTCTCTTAACATTCATATGTATCAAATAAGGATAATACTGTTTTTCCTGTTCTTTTATAAACTTAAACTTTTCCATTCTTCTTTCCTTCCTTCCTTTCTTCCTTCTTTCCTTCCCCCTTCCCTCCTTCCCTCCCTTCTTCTCTCCTTTTCTTCTTTTCCTTCCTTCTTGTTATTTATTTTTCAAAACACTCCTGCTATGTTCCAAGAAGTCTAATAGGTGCTAAAGTAAGCACAGTGAAAATACAGATATCATTTTTTTGTTCTTGGAACTAACAGTCTAGGGAGATGTAATATCAGTGAAAGTTCTGGTACTATGAAAAATTAAATAATGAAAAGGCTCCAAAGCCTTGACGAAATGTAAACGCAACTCTTAAATGGGAATACTGTGTAACCTGAAAATAGCTATTCTTGGACAATGTGCAATTAACCTGTGCACATGGCATGCTGGACAAATACTGCTTTTTTTCAGTGAGAAATTCTTTTGTCTGCAACGACTGGAATTGTGCCAGCTGTCCAATTTCATTAAGCTTCTTCTCCTCTACTAATGGTAAGGCATTATTTTCATTGTGTTCAAGTGACTGATCTTTCAGATACTGCTGTGCAATTGCTTTTTCCTATGAAATATTTCAAATAAAAAATAGCATATAAAGAGAAATATAACAAAACTGACGTATTCATTATCCAGCCTTATCAGATCTTACCATTTTGGCATATCCGTTTCAGACTTTTAAAGTAAATTGTAAAATACAGGTATTTGAGTATACTTTTAAAATTCCATCTTCCATTCTCCTTTCTTGGTAAAGCCTAAATTATGTGATTATCATTTCTATGAAAATACTTGTAATATTACTATAATATTTGTAAACAATAGGTAGCATTGTTTTGAATATATTTAAACTATATTGTCAATGTGATATTGTATGTATTATTCTGCATCTTGCTTGCTTGCTTATTTTGCTCATTATGATATATAATATGATGCTTTATAAATATATAAAATTCATATGACATATAACATATGTGTATATATATATATATATATATATATATATATATACTTCATTTTAATGGCCATTCTGTATTTCATTGTTTGAATGTATCATATATCATCTATCTACTTCTACTGAAGAACATTTAGATAGTCAAGTTGCCACAGTGACCATTATTGTAGACATTACCTTTTTTGGAAGTTTTTCTTTCTTTCTCTTCCCCTTTCTTTCTCTCTCTCTCTTTCTTTCTTCCTTCCTTCCTTCCTTTCCTTGTTTCTTTCTTTCTTTCTCTCTTTCTTTCTTTCTTTCTTTCTCTCTTTCTTTCTCTCTTTCTTTCTTTCTTTCTTTCTTTCTTTCTTTCTTTCTTTCTTTCTTTCTTTCTTTCTTTCTTTCTTTCTTTCTTTCTTTCTTTTCTTTCTTTCTTTCTCAGTATGTAGAAAGAAGTCAGGGATTGTGGAGCAAAAAGAAGCAGGTTTTACCTTTACTAGATACCTCCAATTCTTCTCCAAAAGACTGTACTCACTACCTTTCACTATCTGTGCATGAGATTTTCCATTTCTTCTCCTTAGCAATACTTAGATAGTCAGATTTTAATTATTTACACACTGATGGACATGAAAATGTATCTCATGGATTATAATTATTTTTGCCTTTCCCTGATTAATATTGAGATTGAATATCTATTCATGTTTCTTGGTCTCTTGGGTTTCCACTTTTATTAGTTTTCAGTTTATATGCTTTGCTGTTTCTAATGAGTTGTTTGTCTTTTTCTGATTTATATGTTGGAGTTCTTAAAAATTATACATACTAGTCTTTTATGAATTACACGGTATAAAATATTTTATCTCTGTTGGTGGTTTGTCATTCTCCTTTGATTTAGTAACTTTTGCTGAGCTGCAGTTTCTTTATGAAATATATATTTGTGGGATGTTTAAGAAATGTTTCCTACTCTGACATAAAAACTACTTTACATTTTCTTCTAAAATTTAAATATCTGATAAGACAATTCTTACATTTGCTCTTCAAATTATTTTAACCGCTCTTGACCCTTTGTCTTTTTATATGAATTATAAAACCAGCTTGACAGTCTCCATTAATGAACCATTTGAAATTATGATGAAATGTCTTTAATTTATGAAATAATTTGAAACAAAATGACCTTCAGACAAAACTGTTTTCCAATTCATGAATGTGATACATCTCTTAATTTATTCATATATTATTTTTGTCCTTCAGAGATGTTAATTTTTTTAAAATTCCAGTAAATATTATTAGGCACAATCAGAGAATTTATATACTGTTCTATTTTGTTTCTCTGAATCTGATAAACATTTTTCTTTAATTATTATGCATATACAGAATTATATCAAGTTTTAGATGACCATTTTCTAGCAAAGATTTTTGCTTAAATCTCTAGTGGCCCTATACATTTGTATAACATTTTAGATTTTCTTTGGAGACACTCATAGTATCTGCCAATAAAGATAAATTTTTATCATGTTTCTTCCATTTCTTATAACTTTATTTTGCTTGTCATACTGCCTTGGCTGTGATAAACTGTATAAAGTTGGTAAACCTGGAGATGGGAGAATCTGGTTATTACTTTTGAAAGGCATGTGTCTAAAGTTTCCCCATTAAAGTGATATTGTGATTGTTTATCAGGTTAAGAAAGTTTTCTTAGCGTGATTTATTTTGTAATCAGTGATTTTTCTTAAATATATTCCTGAATCTATTGTGATGATCATATAGTTTCCCCTTTAAGCTGTCACTGTGGTGTATATTTTAATAAAATTTTCTAATGTTGAAATAGCTTTGACTTGCTTTCAAGAACCATATTTAGCCATGGTGCACTTTCTTTTTATTCTCCACTGCCACTAATATGCTAGTTTCTTTCTATTTTTTAACAACTTAGAATATTTGTATATATCATTTGGTCTTTGATATAAAATTATTATTAGTGTTATGAAGTGAATTAATTAACTAAACCTACTCTTCTATTCCCCAGAATAATTTATAAAAGATACAAAAATCCATTCCTTAGTTTGATAAAACCACTGACTAGAACTGGTGATTTTTGAAGGAGAGATTTTGATTACATATTCATATTTTAGTAATGTTTGTCTAATTTTCCTCTTCTCCACTTCCCCCTCCCTCTCTTTCTCTTCCTCCCTCTCTCCCTTTCTTGTTTTTCCAGCTTCTTTTCATCTAGTTTTGGTCTTTCTTGCTTTTAAAAATTTCTCTCAAGTGGAAAAATTTACTTCTAGGCATTATTCTAACTGCATTTTGTAAGTTTTTTTTTTTTAATTTTTTTGATGTGGACCATTTTTAAAGTCTTTATTGAATTTGTTACAATATTGCTTCTGTTTTATGTTTTTTGGTTTTTTGGCTCTGAGGCATGTGGGATCTCAGCTCCCCGACCAGGGATCAAACCCGCACCCCTTGCATTGGAAGGCGAAGTCTTAACCACTGGACAGCCAGGGAAGTGCCATTTTGTAAGTTTTGACATGTGATTTTTTTCATTCTTGTTTATTATATAATTTCTCTAGCGCTTTCCTCTTTAATCCACAAATTATTTAAGATTACATGTTAAATTTCTAAGCATAGAGTTTTTACAGCATATTTGTAAATGGGCTGTGAGTTTTAGCTATAATTTTATTGTTGATGATGTTGAATTTTATTTTGGTTCAAGATTTTTGTTAGTGGGATAGCAATTCTTTGAAATCTGATGAGACTTTGAATCTCTGTACATGCTCATTTTCTTTCTTTTTTTTGGTAAATGTAACATATGTACTTGAAAAATATATTCTTTCTATGATTGGTGCAATGTGTGTGTGTGTAACATACATGTGTATATATATTTAAAGTTTTCTTACTCTTAACTAAATTTCTTGCCCTACTTGATTTAACCTCATGTGATAGAAGTATGCATATTAAAATCTTCAAGTTCACTATTTGCTTATTTCTTTGTGTAATTTTCTTTAGTTATTGTGTTATTATTTTAGCTCTTTACAAATTCATTATTGTTATATATTATATGTCATTTTTACGTGTTCTTGGTAGATAATTATTATATTCTTCATTATTTTTATAATTATTTTATTATATTTTCTATATTTGTATAAATTAAATATTTATTATTTTATATTGTAAATATTTATATTACAAACATTTATTTGTATTATTATATTATTGTTATATTACATAGTATATTAGGTAGTGTCCTGCTTTATGTTTATTGCTTTTTTGTCTTAATTTTATTTTGGTTGATAATATTGTCATGGCTTTGTGCCATATCTGTTTGTACTACTTTATTTTTTATCTAAATATATGGTTTTCTTTTAGGTGTGTCTTTTGAAAGCAGTGTATAGCTTGATTTAAAAAAATACAATCTAAATACTGGTGTCATTTGTTAAGGGCATTCACCTATATCGCTGAAATATTTGGACTTATTTCTAAATCATATTTTTCATTGTTTACTGAGTACCATCATTTTTCTTATATTCTTTACCATCCTTTTATAACTTCTATGAGATTGATTAGGATTTCTATTACTTCTTTCATTTTATTTCTTCCTTTCTTTCCTTTCTTCTTTTCTTCCTCTCTTCCATTTTGGTCTGATAATTTAGAAGCTACAAACTATGTGTACCTTATTTTGTAATAGTTTAAATTTTACCCCATATAAGTAATGCTAATTTTCCATTAAATCTAAATTTATTCTGCATGACTATCTCATCCTAAGCATGACAAATCTCTTATTGTACTCTGACCATCCACTGCATATCATCTCATAGCATCTTGCCATCATTGCTTAGAAATTTAGTGAGTTGTTTAAACATAAAACACAGTTGTTTTGTAGTCAATAGTCAAATATATTTATCAACATATTTTATTAATTTCCCTTTTGTCCTATACTTTCTTTCTGTTTTCTTATTTCATCTAGAAGAAATATGCCCATAAGGAATTTTTTTCATGAGAATTCATGTGTGATAATATCACTAGCTCTTGAGATGTTAGAAAATAGTATCTTTACTTTGTCTTCACACTTGAATGGTAGTTTGACAGGTTATAATATTTTGGGTTGACAGTTACTTTTCCTAATCAATGGGAAAATACTTCTTTATTATTTTTTATCATTTTTTATCACTTTTGCTGATGAACTTATGCGCTCATCATAATTATTCTTTGTAAAGATATTTTTATTTTTGTTGATTTTTAAAAATAATTTTGTCTTCCTTCTTGATGTTGTACAGTTCACTGTGTTGTGTCTAGATGTGAGTTTATCTTCATCCTGCTTAGTGCTAGAAATATACTTTCAAACCGAAAACTCAGCCATTGCTCAATTGACTTCTGCAAAGACTATTTGAAGATATATGATAGAGGCTCTTTAAATTATTACTGCACTGTGAATTATCAGTATCTTCCAGTTCAGCAGTTTTCCAAGAGACTGTGGCTATTCTAATGACATTTTATTAAATTAGTACATTTTTCATTTCTAAGATTTCTAATTAGTTATTTTCATACCACCTGTTCTTATTTCATTTTTGCTAATTTTGTTACAAAATTTCATGCTTTAGGCTTTCACTATTCATTCATTTTACAAGTATTTGTGTAAAATAATTTGTCACTTGTTCTATAAAATTAACTGCATCTGAAATAAGTATATTCCAGATTCAGTTAATATAGGTTGAGTATCTTTTTTAGCCTTAATTATTCCATGTGATTTATAATTTGTGTTGGCTAGCTCATTGTAATTGGTTTATTTGTTCATTTATTCATTTATTTTTTCTCTAATTTATTTGATTACCCACCTTTTTGAGTTGCCTCCATCTGTATCTACTCAGGGCCTTTGTCCAGAATCAGATATTATAATGACTTCTGGATTCTTTGTCTCCAAAGTCATAGCCTTAATCATTGTTCAACATTTCTATTCCAATTCTGGAGTATTGGAGATGTTTGTTTTATTTTTATGCATGGCAATTTTGTTTGGGTTTTCTATTTTTCATCTTATCTCTTGATGTGTGCTTGATTCACATCAAAGTATGGGCTCATTTTGCCATTTTAACTGAAATTCTTTCTGACTATTTAAGTTGACTTTTGAGTCACCATAGGACTTCCTTGTCTCTTTTTGTTACCAATGTTATGGATATTTGTCCATGTGCTCATTATTATTTAGTAACACTTTGGGAAAATTTCAGCTGTCATAATGTTTTATAAATTTTAAGTTTTCAATATAAAAAATTAATTTCTTGCAGATTTGGTGTTATAGTTTCTCACATTCTTTATTTTGTATGTGGAGGGTAAAGTGAAGGCATTTGACCTAAGATATGACTTAAGGTACCACTGAAAGTAATAATAACTGAAGTATTATATACAAATATTATATAAGGAAATGTGGGCATTTTACATAGTAAGGCAAAGAATAATGGGGTGACAGTGTGGAATGTGGAGAACACTGGGCTCTGGGGTAGGAGATTGGTATCTACTCTGGACTTTGCCAGAGGTTAAAAGGATCTAAACCTTCTATGAAGATTCTTTAAAACCTTTGTTTCCTCATTTGTAAAATTAAAGTGTTGGATTACAGAATTTCAAAGATTTTTTTTTTCCGGCTTTAATACATATGATCCTGACATTCTAATTGATGTTATGCTTCTGAAATGATGTCCAACATTTGAAAATTGCTTTAATCAGAGTAGAAGCAATTTTTATAGAGGCTATAAAAGGAGTAGATTCCAAATGAGGCATTTGGATTTACAAAGAAAAATAACTGGCAATCATGCAGAGGTAGAAAAGTAAATCATGACAAAAAAGAAAATAGCCATAGTCACACAATAGATCAATTTCTGAAGAGTTCTTTTTTTTCCCCCCCCTTTTTTGGAAAAGAATATTTCATCTGGGCAATTGAAAAGTACAAGATTGTGTTTTCAATTTTCAAGTTTGAAAATTACTTTAATCAAATGCTTAGTTTTTATTTTAGCCTTGAACATATAAAGAGTGCATAGAACTCAAATAAGCAGAGTGATAATACCAGCATATTTCATAGGGTCTTCCATTCAGTGCCTTGTTTTTATGGGTATAGAGGGGAGTTGACAGATGTGTACTCACTTTCAAAAAAGGCAAGGGAAAATCATTTCAAGAATTTGGTTTTCTTCTTACAGAAACAGAAACATTTTAGAAATTTAGGGAATTATACAGTGATTACCATTTTTTGATAATTAATTAGTGTCAAGTGTATACAGAATTCTTTATTTTGTTTTATAGTTGAAGCCTTGAAATAGACCCTCCTAATTTAGAGATATCATGTTTTCAAAGGATCAAGAGGACTCAAAAACATTAGCATGAGTACAACTGAAGGCAAGAATCAAGTGCAAATCACGTTTGTATCTTCAGTACCTATCATAATATTGAGCTCATGTTAGTTGTGTATTGTTTGCTGAATTTATTTTGAAGAGAAGATTTAAACTCTGAGAATGCAAGGTGGTAAAGATTTTAAATGTTCATCCACCTAACAAAATACACATATCAAAGTTTCGCTAGACTTCTTAAAAATCTTATACAGGGTCTAGAATCCCTTATGTAAAGCTCTTGGGTTTGATAATTCAAACTATTTTATAATGTTGATTTTTGCATATACTCTATATTATGGATCATCTCAGAGATGCTTAAAGCAGAACCCCATGATCAAATAAATAATTTCTGTAGCAAAAAAATGTCCATTTTAGCTGGGATGAATAGCTTCACATCAAATTAGGTTTTGCTGCCGAGTGAGTTTGTGACATACTTAACAAAAACAAAATTTTTTCCAGAGCTTTTGGTTTTAGAATTGCAGATAAAGAATGATATAAGTATATTATAATACATTAAAGGTACAGAGAACTGGAGGGAGGAGAGTGGAATACAAAAGTATGTTTGAAAAGATCTATTTGTATTATACAAAAATATACTGTAATTCAACAACCCCTAAGGATATTAATGTGTTTAGCTGATACAGTCACACATTTGCCATGCCCTCTTGAGACACAGCAGAATTGTAAAGATGACTGTTTGGGTGGATTTAGTGGGGCAATGTGTGTCAGGAAATTGATTTTTTAAAAAAGGAAGTTAACAACTTAGAAGGTAAAAGACCTAGGGCTATGACTTATTCAGAGAGAGACAGAGTCAACAGAAATAAGAAAAGTGGAAAGATAATTTTAAAAACAGTTTAAGAATTGATGAGCCATCATTAAAATTCTCGAGCCACTCTGGGTAGTTTGGGTTATCACATTGCTCATGTATGAAGTCACATGAGAACAAATTAAAATACAAACAGAAAGATTCCTTCAAGAGGAAAAGAAGAGACTTACTTTATTTTCTAAATAAACAGACAAATAAGCTTTAAAAATATCAAAAGTAGTTGACACATAAACTTGTTTAACAGCAGAGGGAATTTTTTAAATGCATACACATCGTGAAAATTTCCGACATATATCCATTTAGCATTTTTCTGCGTATAATTTTAAATTTTGCATCATGCAGTGGGTGTTAATACAATTTACCTCTCCATATTTCAAATTCAATGGCAAAAATGGAAGAAGAAAAATTGTGCTTATTATGGAAGGGATGCTCTCTGAAGTAAAATGATTCATTTAAGCACAGAAACACACAACATAATAGATAGAAGATATTCTGAAAACAAAAATGGTTCCTTGAAGATTTTATCTCATCTTATGTTCAACATCACTAATCATTAGAGAAATGTAAATCAAAACTACAATGAGGTATCACCTCACACCAGTTAGAATGGACATCATAAGAAAATCTACAAACAACAAACGTTGGAGAGGGTGTGGAGAAAAGGGAAACCTCTTGCACTGTTGGTAGGAATGTACATTGATACAACCACTATGGAGAACAGTATGGAGGTTCCTTAAAACACTAAAAATAGAACTACCATATGACCCAGCAATCCCACTACTGAGCATATACCTAGAGAAAACCATAATTCAAAAAGAGACATGTACCACAGTGTTCATTGCAGCACTATTTACAATAGCCAGGACATGGAAGCAACCTAAGTGTCCATTGACAGATGAATGTATAAAGAAGATGTGGCACATATATACAATGGAATATTACTCAGCCATAAAAAGAAATTGAACTATTTGTAGTGAGGTGGATGGACCTAGAGTCTGTCATACAGAGTGAAGTAAGTCAGAAAGAGAAACAAATACCTTATGCTAACACATATATATGGAATCTAAAAAAAAAAATGGTTCTGCAGAACCTAGGGGCAGGACAGGAATAAAGACGCAGACGTAGAGAATGGATTTGAGGACACAGGAAGGGGAAATGGTAAGCTGGGATGAAGTGAGAGAGTGGCATGGACATATATACGCTACCAAATGTAAAATAGATAGCTAGTGGGAAGCAGCCGCATAGCATAGGGAGATCAGCTCGGTGCTTTGTGACCACCTAGAGGGGTGGGATAGGGAGGGTGAGAGGGAGACACAATAGGGAGGGGATATGGGGATATATGTATAGGTATAGCTGATTCACTTTGTTATACAGCAGAAACTAACACAACATTGTAAAGCAATTATACTCCAATAAAGATGTTAAAAAAATATTTTATTTCATCCTAGTAAGTAGCATTATCCTTGTTTAACAATAATAGATAATATGCATGGGATTGTTTTTCTGTGTCTGCAAGTTTTATGATTCTATTACACAGTGTACTGTTCTTTACCTTACCATTATTAAGGGGACTAGCAGTGAGTCATGTGCTAGGGGCTTGAGATATTAAATTGGGTGACATCTCAGGCTGAACACTTTTGCCAGTCATGACAGTGAAGGAGAACCACGGTCTGGAGAGGAAGTCACAAGTGTCTGAACAGCGAAGCTCTGTGAAGGAGCCCTGAGCCATAGTTAAAGGGCAGTACTTGCCAGTTAGACAACCCTTGGCAAGTCACCTAGTCTTCTGAATCTCATTGCCCTTTTGAAATAATGACTAACGTACATACCTGCGCATGAGAGCATCTCATAAACTGAGAAGAGCAGTAATGACAATAGAAGGTAGTGTGGGTCTTACATTGCTCTAACGAAATAGCACCATGTTTTAGAATCTCAGTCTGGTTCAGGTTTTGGTTTTTCACTCCAACAGCTTCTGACCTTAGACAACTTACTCAACCATTTATGGCCTCGGTTTCTGAAGTTATAAAACAGAGAGAATACCAGTCATAGTGAGTGTCTGCCTTTCATTAACAATGAAACAATGCATATAAAATGCTTACCCTTATGGCAGGCACAGACTAAGTTCTTATTAAGGTGACTTTTGATCGTGATGGTGAGGTACCATCCACATCCTCAGAGCAACTTACACTCTGTCTCCGGAGCAGATCTGAAAGAACTCTTTAGCAAGTGAATTAGGCTGTGCAGAGGGAGGATTCCCATCTTAAAACCACTTCGAATATCGTTGATCTATTTTTTTCTGAATTAGTTTTAAAATTCTCCACCTTTTCCCACTTAAACTAGTTTTTGTGCTTTGATTCATCATATAATTACAAATAGCTATGTTGTATATACTGTATAGTTGATTCATACGTTTGAAAAACACCAAATTCTGTTTTCATATTTAAGATAATTCAGTAGTGACTAAAAAGTGATCTTTAAGGCTTCTACACTGTTTGTAAGACTAAGCCAGTTCATAGGTAAGACTATGAAACAGTCATCATAACAACATATTTTAGTGCTAATTCTGAGGAAGATTTTCAAGAAGACATAGAAAAGAGGTTTATATGTGTTGTCATTTTCCAATGGGAGTTAAGAATTTGATAACATTTGGCTAGCAGTAAGTTGCCTAAATTTTTTATATTGCACATATGTTTTTAAGCTTCTCAGGATGTTTTTTGTATATGATTTGAAGCACTTTTTATATGTCTTTCATTCACTAAATAAAAGAAACTTTTCGGATCAATATTACTGATTTTGCCACCTTGCTTGTAAAGGGGAATTTTTCAAAGTCATAAGTTACCCTTTTTCCTTTATTATAAAGCAATATTTTATATTGTAAAACTGTTTCACTACCCTAGTTGTCTTCTTATTTATTTATAGTCTGGTTATTTATGACATCTTTTCATAAGTTATCAGTTTTTATATATTTCTCTCCTTTTCCATAAATGAACACATTGCTCCAAAATTAATGTAAAAGTAGATGATAAGTTGCCTTACATAAATCAGAGAAGGTTTTATGTAAAGAATATTTTATGAAAAGTCACAATTTCATTTAGCCTATATTTCAGAACAGCAGTCCAAGCCCTAAGATAGAAGTCATAAATAGAAAGAGGAAGAACACTGTTATAATCTTGATTAATAAAGAATAAACTGACCATGCAACTAGGCTTAAAAATCTTGAACAAACTCATACTTCCTGTAGTAAATTAAACGTACATTTGAAATCATCCAGTCTCTTTTTCCATTTGAAGCCAATGGTAAATTGTAACTCATTTTCACAAATGAACTTGATCAGATTTGTAATGTTACAAAAGTGCAATATATTTCTCTTATTGTTAAAGAAGTTATTCTTTTTACTTATATTTCCAATGCTAGAGCTACATTGTGTAGAAAATTATTTTACTTTCAAAGGTCTTAATAACATTGTCCTTACTGTTCTTAATGTTATGAAACCATTTGAAATATTTAAAAATTAGTGTTTTCTGCAAAAGTTTATGTTCAACAATAATTTAGTGTTTGTAAGTAAAAATTCTAAAGATATGTTTAGTGGAAAATTTATAAAACATGGGTTGGATTGTTTGAGATATACTGCGGTATTATTATATTCTCTAACTTTCTTTTGGGAAAAAATATGGTGTGGGTAAGGATTTAGGGATACATTTCACTTCTTTCTGATCAGAGTAGAAAAATATTACCATTCATTTGGGGAAAAAGTAACAAAGTGGTGAAAGGTTACCAGGCTAACCAGGTGGATATTCAATAGCAGCTGCATTTCTGGAAAAAGTAGTTACCATTTTCCCAAAGTTTTGAGATGCAAAAGCATGTACTGCTAGCAAAATTCCTGGGTATAGCTAAATGAGGAAAACCTCACACCTAGAGGAATTATAGCAAATTTGAGATTCCCAATCCACTACTGGTGGACAAGTGCCCCCCCGGTAAATAAAATAGGCAGCATTGAGAAGTGTAAGGGATTTGATGATAAGTAATCAGGCACTACATTAATATTCGTACTTGTCTCTTTCACAAGAAATTTAGAAGGCTATGACCAATTTTAAGGAACTGGTACACAATCAGAGGGTCTCAAAGTGCACAATAAATTTCATCTGTGATTTAGTCCATTATGTCAAAACAGAATGCTGACTAGTAAAAATTTCATGCTGGCATAATATATGGTGAACCCCAGTGAAATGTGGAGAATCTGGAGAAACATATTTTACAGACAAAAAAGACTTAATTCTCCATCAAAAATAAAGCATACTTATAAATGAATTGGATAATACTGAATTGTTTTCAACTATTTTCACTGATTATTATTTTAAAATCCATTGTGATAGGGAACTGTGGTAAGTTCTCTCTACGTTTTTATTGTAGTCAAAAGGAAAATTCAGTGCAGAGAAATTTTCATTAAGACTAAACTACTTCTTGAATGAAATGGAAATGTCTCTGTGGTGTCAGCAAAGTCTATGAACCTTATTTAAATATAAGGAAAACTAAGGTGAGAGGAGGTTAAATGCTTTTTCCCAGGGTCATCTATGAAAGCAGTGGCAGGCAGAATTAAAATGAAGAGCAAATGATAGATTATACTTATTAAATTCAGGACATGGATCTAAACACATCTTGTTACTAGCAGAGTATTGAATTATTGTCATCCGTTCATACAAGTAAAGTGTGTGTGGTGTGTGTGTGTGTGTAGGCACGCACACAGGTCAATTCTCCATATTCACCATTACAAGCATTTGTTTTATTTTTTTATTTTATTTTATGTTTTTGGCTGTGCCGCGTGGCTTGTGGAATCCTAGTTCCCTGATGAGGGATGGAACCCGGGCCCCCTGCAGTGGAAGCATAGAGTCCTAACCACTGTACTGCCAGGGAAGTCCCTGTTTTATTTTTAATTATACAATGCTTAATAAATGAGGAAGAAATCTGTTTACCATGGCATCAATTTCATTTGGACATATAGGTTAAGAAGGGAGGTTGATATTTCTAAATTTTAACCTAGGTCCTGGTTAAAAGCTTTGGAGACCTTAGACAAAAGACCAACATAGTTAAGAAAGTTTTTACATTAGGAAAATTTTTTGGAAAAGGGAATCCATTTATAGTTGGGGAACTCATCTGATTTTTTTAAAATCCACTATGTTTAAACTCCAGGGGAAAAATAATAATGGTTTTGTGATAGGTGCTTCCGTTCTTACTTTTTAAACTAGTTGAAGGTTTAATGATAATTTAAACCATGTGTTGCACACTTACTCATATGCAGTTCGTTAAGGATTATTGAATCCTATGGAGGAGGAGAGTGATAAACGGGTGGCTCCCACAGCCAAAGGGCTTATATTCTTTCCTTCCTTCGCTCCTTCCTTCCCTTCAACTCTCCCTCCTCACTTTCTTCCAATTCCTTTCTTTTCCTTACCTGGGAGAATATTTGTACAGGAATTTCAAAAGGTAATAAAACTTTTTATTTGTCCGCGATGAATTGTACACAGGAATCCAATAGAAATAAAAATATTGGGGCTTCCCTGGTGGCTCAGTGGTTGAGAATCCTCCTGTCAATGCAGGGGACACGGGTTCGATCCCTGGTCCGGGAAGATCCCACATGCCACAGAGCAGCTAAGCCCGTGGGCCACAACTTCTGAGCCTGTGCTCTAGAGCCCGAGAGCCACAACTACTGAGCCCGTGTGCCACAACTACTGCAGCCCGCGCACCTAGAGCCCTTGCTCTGCAACAAAAGAAGCCACCACAGTGAGAAGCACACGCACCACAATGAAGAGTAGCCCCCGCTCGCCACAACGAAGACCCAGTGCAGCCAAAAATAAATACATAGAATAAATAAATTTATTTTAAAAAAGAAATAAAAATATTAGCAGTGAAATAGAGAATAATCTAAGGTTTTTATAATTGTCTCCTCCATCCCATGTCACATCCTTCGGATGCACTGAAGGGAGAGGAGCCAGCTGACACGCACGGTCTCCACGCAGCTTCAAGGAGATTTCCAGGAAGCCTCACACTCTGGCTTGAACTCCAGTGCAGAGGCCCTGGGACATATTTGGTAGCCTCTAGTACTGTCTTGGGCCTTGAGTTGGGTCCTTTTATCATATTGACTCAGGAGAGAGAGGAGAATGTGCTCAATTTGAGGACATCTCTGAAAGAAAGAGCTCAAAAGAGCTTAGGCCACATATACATAGTGAACCATTTCCAAAATTCACAATGAAATAACTTATCCCTCTTCCTGCAGTCAAAGGGTTGGCTAGAAGTGGGAAAAAAAACAACAACAAAAAAACAAAGCTTTTCTTAAATGTTTTGAAAGGCAGAAAGCAATGGTTACTTTATCACTTTCCATGCTGATTGGCCATCCCAAGCCCCCTGCCCCTTCCTTTTTTATGGCACATCCTGATTCACCAACTTGTTACCATAGTGCATTTTAAAGCAAATTAAATAATTTTTACCAAATACAGTAATAGAATCATTTTCTACACCAGTGGTTTTCAGCCCTCTCTTCACATTACAATCACCTTGGTATCATTTTAGAAAAATTGATTTTAGGGCCTCAACTCTTGAAAGGCTTAATCAATCTAGAGTAGGACCCATGCATTGTATTTTTGCAAATTTCCCCGGGTGATATGATCATGCAAACTGGTTTGAACACATCGCTGTGAATTGAACAGAGATTGGGAACTAAAAAAATTAAGCAATCCAATATTTAAAACGTGAAGTTTTGGAGGTCTTATTCTGAAATTACTTGTAACATCTTGACTTAAAAGTCTCATAAGCAAGTATCCATGCAAGTCCATATTAAATTCTTTCCTGCTGTCTCCAAACACAGGCAAAACATAGAGGAATCAAACGGCCCACCAGCTCCTGCCTCACCCTGATCTGTTTGAAGATGTAGCTCTGGCACTGGTGTGTAGGACAGATTGAATGAGGAGAGCAGGGAAAGAAGGAAGAGGCTGTTTCAGTTGTAGGTGAAAATGGAGCTCTGAAACATGGCAGCTGGCAAAAGTGTTAGAAAGGAGATGCCAGATAGTGTTTTATGATAATTACTCAAGCTACTGCAAGAGTCTGAAAATACTTTTTCTCAGATAATTTTACAAAGTGAAAATTAATGAAGTCCTCATAAGTGAGCTTAGGTTAAAAAAAACAAAACATAACACGACAAAACAAATGCCTTCCTGAACCCCTAGAAAAGTACAGACCTTGCAAAACTTACCTCTTCATTCCCAAATAGATTTGAACAAGCTTTTGGGGTTTTTTCCATAGACTCTCAGGTGTGGCTGGAGCAGCGCTTTGTGATAACTTGAGATTTGGGGACCAGCACAAGGTTCCACATGGCCCACTCAAGTTCACTCCAATTTTCAGAGACACCAGCTCCCAACAGATTCCTTCTCTTGGGTTAGAGTGGGGAGTAGAGGGGGCTGTGATCAAAAACAGCACAAAAACACAGTCTAGGGGCTTCCCTGGTGGCGCAGTGGTTGAGAGTCTGCCTGCTAATGCAGGGGACGCGGGTTCGGGCCCTGGTCTGGGAGGGTCCCGCATGCCGCGGAGCGGCTGGGCCCGTGAGCCACAACTACTGAGCCTGCGCGTCTGGAGCCTGTGCCCCGCAACGGGAGGGGCCGCGATGGTGAGAGGCTCGCGCACCGCGATGAAGAGCGGTCCCCGCACCGCGATGAGGGGTGGCCCCCACTTGCCGCAACTGGAGAGGGCCCTCGCACGAACCGAAGACCCAGCACAGCCAAAAAAAAAAAAAAAAAAAAAAAAAAAAAAAAAAAAAAAAAAAACACAGTCTAAAGGTATCACAATCATGCAACTTCAAATGGTGGTCGCCATGTTGAAATATAAGCCCAGAGGTGCCAGATCTTCCTATTTTTCAATAGAAGCCACAAATCAGAATGTTTAAGTGAGATGACTAATTTATAAAATTTTGTGGAAGTGTGGGGAAAGAAATCTGTGAGTTAGAACCAGCCCGAATGCTGCCGGGCCTTTGAGCTAGAGACACAAGAAAGGTGAGGCTGTGGTTACAGCAGAACATGACTTCTGCATGGCAGCTCCATCGAGGCTGTCCTCCTGTCCTGTCATCAGATATCCTGCTTGGGCACAATTTAAATTGACTTTCTCCATTCCCTACATTTCCCCTGTCTTCCACTTAGCCCTCTCCATTGCCCCTTACAAACCCTTGTTTTACTTATAAATCTGTTGTTTCCATATGGGAATGAAATGGAGCATCCTTGATGGCAGGTATCATCTTTAGCACCTATAGGGTGCTCTGTACATGCAGATCCCAAGTAAGTACATGTCAGACATAGATGATCATCCTTAACCTATAAATCGCCATAATGCAGAGGCTATTATTATTCTTATTTTACAAATGGGAAACTGAAGCTTAGACAATGTATCTTTTGCCCAAATTCAGGCAATATATGGTAAAACTGAGACGTTTGACTCCAGTGGCTGTGTGCTAAGCCAATATAGAGAGCATTCTATCGACTGTCTTCCCGAGATCATTCATTCTTCCATATTTAATGTAATGAAATAAACTAAAATCTCAGCAGAAATACAGTACAGTGATTTTTGCTACCTGATTTCTAGTCTTCGTGTACTACAATAGAATTAAAAATATAGGTTAAATATTTTACATTGTCATTTTATTTGTCACAATACTCTGTTAGTATTATCTCTCTTTACTATAAGTAAACGAGTCCAGAAGAGTTAACATTTCCAACACCAGTATCTAAGGATGTTAGGATTTGAAGCCTGGTATTTGACCCAAAGCCCAATTATCCAATGCTCTTTACCCACTTTTTACTTATTCACTCACTCTTTACTTTGCCCTCAACCAAGGGCCTGTGTGGCAACATGGCCTTTCTTTGACGGCAGAAGTTTCCTTGTCCCTTCGCTTCAAAATACGGGTACAAAACCAATAGGGAATCTTGTTTAAAAAATGCTCCTATGCTGTTGCCTTTAGGTACAAAATTCTGAACTCAGGAAGAGGATGGATTTGAAGCCATTTTTATAAACTTTATATTTTGAATAAAAATCAGAGGATGAATACTAGAAAGATATGTTGAAAGATATCTTAACATGTAAAGAAAGTAAAATACAAAACTCATTGTGATTTAACTAGACAACTTTTTTCCCGGAATTTCTATTTCATGTCTAAAACTTTTAGGAATTTAGGAAGAAGCGTTGAAAAGTTTTCATTCAATAATATATCATTATAATATCTGACTTATTGTCACCAATGTTTGTTTTTATTCTGAATTTATAGTCTTTTTTGCTCTCTCTTAAGAATAGTTTCACTCTGAAGGCATTTGTCTTCTCTAGCCAAATACAATAATGTCATAAAATACAGATCTTTCAGGCCCTAAAATTTCTTTTCCTAAATCTCTACAAATTTTGTTTCAATGACAGAAATCTTGAAGCTAGAAATCAAAGTATTATTTGAGTTCCAGAAATGCTATGTTATTAATTTGATTCTAAAATGATGGGCAATTTTATTACTACATATTTTCTATGTTCCCTAGTGCATTTTTTACATAAATAATGTGTTTGTATGAAATCCCAAATGGATTTCCAATTTAAGAAAATGAAGATTTCTTAACAAGTGTTCAGAGTCTTGGTCCTTCTGATTCCTTTATCTTGATTTCTAAAAGAAACAATGCCAACAAACAATTTGAACCACAGTCTTCTGAAGAATTTTGGAAAGGTCTCAAACACACACACACACACACACACACACACTGTACTAGAGTCCCGTTAAAGAAAAAAAAATTAAAAAGAAAGACATAAACTAGAAGAAAAAGGCACTTAGATTTAAAGTTGTTTATTGGCAAGAAAAAACTTGAAGAGTTTAAACGATGTTAATGTAACTGAAAAGCAACGTCCAAATGCATGCTTCCTTTCAGCAAGCAATTTTTTGCTAAGATGTTATTGATAAAGTTAAGTACCAAAGCAGCCATTTGCTGACAGTCCATTTGAATTAGTTTAAGAAGTATATTCTGAGACTTTCCATGATCTGCTCTTTAAAGTCAGCCAAAGAAGGCAATGATGAAGTATCTAAGAATTGTCAGTCTTCGACCACAATGTGATATTTAGATTTGAAAACTGAATAATAACCAAGCAATAGGCCTGAAGCTTATTGCTTCAGGAAAAAGCAATAAGAAAAATATATAAATAACAAGCTACAAAGGATTAGAAATTTTCCTTTTGTTACAGAGTGCTATGACCACTGTTCTGTAGCCACGTATGAATGCTGTGTTCAGTGGTAAGTGGAATTAGAACACTGGTGTAATCATGACTGTGCTATTTTTACCTAGAAGTACAGGAGTTTAATGGGTAATGCTATGCTGAAGTATCAAAGATTACACTGAGATGGACTGAAAAGCTTAAATCTCCTCTTCTTACTAATTCTGTGCTACACACAGTTATCTGCGTTGATATTTGAGGAATCCATTTAGGGGGAGTGAGGAAAAGGTGTCAAGGTTAATTATAAGGAAAGTAAAGATTCAAGGAAGGCCTCAATAAGAAATTGTAGAAAGGAAGAAAGAAAGAAAGGAAAAGAAAGAAAAGGAGGGAGCGAAGGAAGGAAGGAAGGAAAGAAAGTCGGAAGGAAACAGGGCATTAGGGCTATATCACATTGTGTATTGCTGCAGTTACAGAAATAGAGCACAGCCGAGTTAGACTAAAAGCTGAGCTCTCAGTATAAATTGTGAGCATCTCTCAAGTTGTCTTGGTAACAGGACTTTCGTTTATTTATAATGAATTCATAATAAGAAAAACCCTTATGAGATGAAGTAAATAGTAAAATAATTACACTTTCCACAACATTCAACTACATTGTAAAACATTTTAATATATGTAACTGTAGGTAAACTTTAAATCCAGTAGCATTTAACATGCTTTATGCATCGGAGTACTGAAAGCAAATATTTCACTGCATTGGTGAGTGTGGTGTGATGTGTTGAAGTCTCAATATTAATGAACGTTATCAGCTAAGACACTGAGAGAAAAATATCTTTTCTGCTACTGCTTTGAGTTAACATTAGTCTCTAATGAATATATGAAATTGTTGAACACATGAAAATTCATTTCCCAATATAGCTGGAGTTTTGTTTATCCAGCATTGTGTGTTTGTATGAATATGGCGTTGTAATTTTATAATGTGGACCCAAATGGGGAAATAATGTCTTGCAGTAGAAAAAATATAAAATTGACTTTAGAAAACCTGGATTGTCTCATATCTGCTAATTTCAATTGTGCTTTACTCAAACTTTTGGCATCTGGTTTCTTAATTTTTCAGATAAGAATAATAATATCTATCATAATTAGGTTTTATACTTGTTGAGATGACATTCATTAATATTTTTCATTTAATATGTTTGAAAACAAATTCTAAACTAAAAAGTAGTATCTACTTTTTGGTTATTACCATTCTGTTTTAGACTTACAGTTTATATCAACTTTTTTTGAAACGTTTCCTAGTTCCTATATTATTAACTATTCTGTGATTGGAAATATTGTAGATGCAACAGGATGTTTTGTTGCGTGGAGAACTCAAGAAATTTTTTCTATATTACTACAAAGTTTTAAGATACAGTATATATATAAGTATAGTGTATTAAGGCATAACATAGCTCAAAAACTTAATGGTGACATCTCAACAAAGTAGGCCAGCACATCATACTGACCTATTTTGATTTGTGTTCATAGGTAAAGCTTACAACAAAACGATGACTAAATGATCTCCTCTAAACCTCAGATTGCATGTAGTTTAGTGAGAGGTATATTAGTACTAAGAAGACCGTCCCTTTGATTCTAGTAATATTAACTTGCATTTTCCTCTTGACTAAAATAACTTCAAAAAACAGCAGAACAGAAGGAAAAAATGAAATGCAATAACTATGAGGAAAAAAAATGATAGAGCCTCCTAAGAGCTGGAACCAAGGGGGGGGGGCGGATTGAAGAAACATAATGAGTCACCCACTAGCACAGACTAATAGCATATCTTGTTTTCACACAGCCTTCAGATTAGCAAGAGTTAGCTTGGTCTCGGTAATGATCCCCCTTGAAAAGGCCTGTGGAGGCTTCTACAGAACAACTATGTGTCAGATGGGTATCCACAAGAAGTCCTACAGGAGCACCAACTCGTGGACACAGTCAAGGCCAACACCTTTCCCATCCAATTACTGGTGCCACTATTTGAAACCCCAATGCCTTTCCTCTATATTTCGCAATTCAGTTACAAACAATTCATTCCATGAGTTAAATTTATTTCCAATTTATTTCTAGTAACTAGAAATACACATTTAAACAGAAAGTGTTACTCAACTTCATATGTGTTCAGCAAGTTAGAATCGTTTCCCACATCTCCTAGTCCTTTCACCTAATCTGAGGAAACCCTCACTGCTGAGGTTTGTGAAATCAGAGGTTTGGAGGTTTCTGACGTTTCCTGCGAGGACTCAGTTTCCTGCTCTTCTCTGGAGTCGCTTCATCCTCACCTGCCTCTTACCTGCTGCTACCACCTCTGCCTCAAGCCTCAGTCCACCTTCGTAAGGCAGGTGTGAACCCATGGTCATCTGGTATGTTGAGAGTTTCTCCTTGATAGAAAGAGTAACTTTGTAACTTTATGAAAAGGGAGGAAACTTTCATAAAAAGCGAACGACTAGTCTTCTAAATTCATCCAATCCACAACTCACAGGTACTTTGGAGTATATTTCAAACTCCTTTGTTTAGCAAACAAGGTTCATTCTGCTTGGATTCCCAAAAACCTTCAGCCTTATCTCCTGCTCCTTCTGAAGCACAGCCTTTATTTCAGTCCTACAAACTATTAGCCACTTTCTCTAGGTACCATGTCACATGTAATTTCCCTTCCCACATACTTCTCTCCTCTTTTGCCTGGAATGTTTCCCCACCCTATTCTTTCATTGACTATTGCTCCCTCCCACCCTCAATCCTTGATATTCTTGACAATTTTATATATATATATTTTTTTTTTTTTCTCTCTCTCTGGAATTTTGTTTATAGTTGGATATTGAACCATCTGTATTAATTCTCTAGACTTCTTATCTTTGCTCTCATGTTTTCTGTCTCCTTTTTTTCTCCTGCCAGGATGTTTCTTAGCTTTATCTTTCAGCTGGTCTATTGAATTGTTAATTTATTCTATCATACTTTTGTATTTCCAAGAGGTTTTTTTTTCTCTCCTTTTATAGAACTTTCTTTCTAGTTACATGGACACAATGTATTCTTTTTCATCTCTCTGAAGCTATTAATCATAATTATTGATTTTTCAAGTTTTCTTCTGCTTTCAACGTAATGTGCCCACATGTTCCCAATTATTTTTTTAGTTGGTTTTTTTTTTGTGGGTTTTTTAGTTTCTCATTTTGTTTTTAAAATTGTATGCTTAGAGACTTAAATAATCTACTATTCTTTTTCTCCATTTGTTTATTTCATGCAGTATTTAAAGCTGAATATTTAAGACTGAAATTTTAAGATGCTGATGGGAAGCTTTTTTTTTTTTCTTAACTGAACTATTCTACAGATGACTTGACAACTTCATGGGGACACCGAAATGTCAGAATCTATAAGATGTTTATTTGAGGCTGCTCAGTTTCCCTGTAGAGTATCCTCCAAACTTTAGCCTGGGGAATAGAAGATTGGTTGCAGTTATTTAGAGCTAAGGTGTGGGACGTTGTGGGAGTCTCACTATTCAGTAAGGTCTCATTATTCATTCCCTAAAGTAACGCTACAGGGAAAATATATTTTTTCAGACGATTTTTAAATTTGGAAAAATAAAGTGTGTTTTTCCTTTCTCTTTATCCCTGTTGGCTCCAGTCCAGGATGAACATCTCTTCCCTAACAACATGTCTACAATACAGAAATTGATTAATATTGTTCTAAAATTGTTGTGATCATTTCAGCATAGAATGAGCAAATGCTTTGTTATTCTGGAATTATTCATATTTATACCTTTTTAGATTTTAGATTATACATTTATTCTTTAGGTAAGATCACATATGTAATCTCAATTTCTTAAAAGGAGAAATTTGGGGAATTTATGGAGGAATTAAGAGGTTGGCAGAGCCCTCCCAAACAAATAAGCTTAAGACTGGACAAAATTGTTACAAACGACCATTTCAGGGTTTTGGAAGTTGACCAAAGGCTAACAAATTGAGAAGTGCTTATTCATAAACTCCAGGTAAGAACAACAGCAGTGGCAGTCATCTTGCTCAGATCAGCTCCGCAGCTCTGTGGGTGAGGGGATTTAATCAAGGCAGAGCTGACCGTGAACTCCAGTGGACTTGCTTTCAAAAGGAACTGACGTGCTATGGAGTAGAGGGCAAACATCCATCTAGTAAAATTTTCATTAAGAGTGATAACTTTGGTAGAAAACAAATGGGGAAAACTATAGCTCAACTAGTTTGAGGTTGTGATTTGAGGCAAGTGGAGGACCAGATGGAAATTTAATATGGAAATCCTAGAAACGAAGGATTCATATAAGGGCTCGACAAGGTCTCCAGGCATCCCTGGCTGACTGGGAAACTGTAAATGTGTGATGGGGGACCAGAGAAGCCCGACAGAAAGTAAAATCTGAAGTAGACACATTAAAATTTCCTGAACTTTGGATGTGCTCCCCAATCTCCCCAACACACATACAGATGTCTCCAGCGGGAAGCATTATGGGCTCTAGTGATTGAGTACAATCTTTGCCCAATCATTGCTTGACCATAACCTATGGCATTCAGAAACGTTTTGGGGATAATAAAACTATTCTAAAGCTGAACAATGGTGATCAATGCACAACACTATGAATCTACTGAAATTCATTGTACGGTGTGCATTTACAATAGCTACATTTTATATTATGTAAATTATACTTCAGAAAATCTGCTACAAAAAGGAGTTTTCAAAACGAAATTTCCTTTTAATATTTTTACCAATGGAAGTTTCACTTAAGCATTTTTACCTTTTGTACTTCCAGGGTGATTATTCCATGTAGAAAATAATTTCTATGCTCTTGTCCTCTAAGCATCATAATTTTTTCACTCAGTTGTCTTGCAGAAATCATAAATCTCCAAGGTAACAACTCCTTTTCTAAAGAGAGGTCTGTAAAAACAAAGATTAATTTTCTCATGTTGGAGAAGAGTTATTAACTGTTAAAAATAAAAAGCTTTATCTTTTTTTCCTTGTGAAATACTAATTTTTTTTCCTTAGGAAGCTACTATGTGAGAGTTCCAAAATTTATCAGCTACCTTACCACATCTTAAAACTTTGCCTATAATCTATTTACACCTACAGAGTCAGTCTTCCAGTTTGTACTAGGCCCCAGGAGTCCTCAGGATCCCCTTCATTCTTTTTTTTTATAATTTTTAAATTTAAAAAAAAAATTTTGGCTGTGTTGGGTCTTTCGTTGCTGCGTGCAGGCTTTCTCTAGTTGTGGCAAGCGGGGGCTACTCTTCTTTGTGGTGTGCAGGCTTCTCATTGCAGCTTCTCATTGCAGTGGCTTCTCTTGTTGCAAAGTATCAGCTCCAGCTGCACGGGCTCAGCTCAGTTGTGGTGGAAAGGCTTAGTTGCTCTGCGGCATGTGGGGTCTTCCTGGACAAGGGCTCGAACCCATGTCCCCTGCATTGGCAGGCGGATTCTTAACCACTGCGCCACCAGGGAAGCCATCTCCTTCATTCTTGATTTAACCATCCCAGCTAAAGGATCTGTGAATTCTCTTTGGGGACCTAGGTCCCTGTTCTCACTTTAGACCATTCTTCTCCAAGGAGAATTGTTGGGAGTTCTGGAGAAGTAGGCTGGAGGCTTGACTTCAGGAAAAATGATAAAAACCGTGCTGCAGAAGTGGTCTGACATCAGACAACTCTATGATGAGGAAATTACAATCATTTGAAAGGCTAATATGTGAAAAATCACCCAGTTGATTTAGAAACACATAAGATCAGTTTCAATGGAACATGGAAAGAGAAGCAAATTTTGATTTAGTTTGAGATTGAGTGGTAATAAGAAAGTGGTTGGACAAGTTTTCTGACTTGTTGGTATCTAGAGGTGTGAGTTTTAAAGGCTAAATTATAAGATGGGAGATTAGAAGAGCATGCCTCACACGATGCCAAAAATTCAGTAGTGCATGAGTGATTGATTATGAAGGAAAAGACAGAACTAGGGTTTGAATTTGGGTTAAGGTTAGGGCTGGGGAATGAAGGAATGAAGTAACTCTTCCGTTACAAGACAGGAGGGAAGGCACCACCATTGTTACATTTCATTTATTTGAAAGGAAGGAAGATGACAGATTAGGTTTGCAGATCTACTGGTTGAAATTTTAAGAAACTTCAATCAGATGCTTTCTTTCAAATAATTACTGAAATTATTAAGCTCTTACAATGTAGTAGATATTGTGTTAAAACTATTTTACATGTAATTAACTATTTTTTTTTCTGGCAAAGAAACAAAATGGGTATTAGTGTTTAGTTTTACTCTGTACCATATATTCATGGAAATACTTGTTATTATTGCTTTAAACTCTTTCCTTTAACTTCCCTTTTTTTTGGACAGTTGTTCGTGTCTGCTGTCATTTTCTTTCTTCTTTCCCATTCTGAAATATCCTTTAAGTGTTACTTAAATTTTTTAAGTAATGAAGAGTCTTCCAACTTCATATCCTAGGGAGGGGTTGTTTTGGGACACTGGCTTTCTCTTTTCAGGGCCAGTCCACATCTCTTTTGCCACCCTCTCTGCCTAACCATTGAATTACCACATAGCAAAATTTATACTTTTTTTTTCATTTTTGCTAACCCTCTTTTTATTTTTTTATCAGTTATCTATTTTATACATATTAGTGTATATATGTCAATCCCAATCTCCCAATTCATCCCACCACCACCACCACCCGTCCCCCCTGCTTTCCCCCCTTGGTGTCCATACGTTTGTTCTCTACATCTGTGTCTCTATTTCTGTCTTGCACACTGGTTCATCTGTACCATTTATTCTAGATTCCACATATATGCATTAATATACGATATTTGTTTTTCTCTTTCTGACTTACTTCACTCTGTATGACAGTCTCTAGGTCCATTCACGTCTCTACCAATAACCCAATTTCATTCCTTTTTATGGTTGAGTAACATTCCATTCTATATATGTACCACATCTTCTTTATTCATTCGTCTGTCAATGGGCATTTAGGTTGCTTCCATGACCTGGTTATCGTAAATAGTGCTGCAATGAACATGGGGTGCATGTGTCTTTCTGATTTATGGTTTTCTCTGGGTATATACCCAGTAGTGGGATTGCTGGGTCATACAGTAATTCTATTTTTAGTTTTTAAAGGAACCTCCATAATGTTCTCCATAGTGGCTGTATCAATTTACATTCCCACCAACAATGCAAGACAGTTCCCTTTTCTCCATACCCTCTCCAGCATTTATTGTTTGTAGATTTTCTGATGATGGCCATTCTGACTGGTGTGAGATGATATCTCATTGTAGTTTTGATTTGCATTTCTCTGATGATTAATGATGTTGAGCATTCTTTCATGTGTTTGTTGGCAATCTGTATATATTCTTTGGAGGAATGTCGATTTAGGTCTTCTGCCCATTTTTGGTTTGGGTTGTTTGTTTTTTTGATATTGAGCTGCATGAGCTGCTGGTAAATTTTGGAGATTAATCCTTTGTCAGTTGCTTCATTTGCAAATATTTTCTCCCATTCTGAGGGTTGTCTTTTTGTCTTGTTTGTGGTTTCCTTTGCTGTGCAAAAGCTTTGAAGTTTCATTAGGTCCCATTTGTTTATTTTTGTTTTTATTTCCATTTCTCTAGGAGGTGGGTCAAAAAGGTCTTGCTGTGGGTTATGTCTAAGTGTGTTCTTCCTATGTTTTCATATAAGAGTTTTTTATAGTGTCCAGTCTTACATTTAGGTCTTTAATCCATTTTGAGTTTATTTTTGTGTATGGTGTTAGGGAGTGTTCTAATTTCATTCTTTTACATGTAGCTGTCCAGTTTTCCCAGCACCACTTATTGAAGAGACCATCTTCTTCATTGTATATCCTTGCTTCCTTTGTCATAGATTATTTGACCATAGATGTGTGGGTTTATCTCTGGGCTTTCTATCCTGTTCCATTGATCTATAATTCTGTTTCTGTGTCAGTACCATATTGTCTTGTTTACTGTAGATTTGTGGTATAGTCTGAAATCAGGGAGTCTGATTCCTCCAGCTCCGTTTTTTTCCCTCAAGAATGCTTTGGCTATTCGGAGTCTTTTGTGTCTCCATACAAATTTTAAGATTTTTTGGTCTAGTTCTGTAAAAAATACCATTGGTAATTTGATAGAGATTGCATTGAATCTGTAGACTGCTTTGGGTAGTATAGTCATTTTCACAATGTTCATTCTTCCAATCCAAGAACATGGTATATCTCTCCATCTGTTTGTCATCTTTGATTTCTTTCATCAGTGTCTTATAGTTTTCTGAGTACAAGTCTTTTACCTCCTTAGGTAGGTTTATTCCTAGGTATTTTATTCTTTTTGTTGCAATGGTGAGTGGGATTGTTTCCTTAATTTCTCTTTCCAATCTTTCGTTGTTAGTGTATAGGAATGCAAGAGATTTCTGTGCATTAATTTTGTATCCTGCAACTTTACCAGATTCATTGATTAACTCTAGTAGTTTTCTGGTGTCATATTTAGGATTCTCTATGTATAGTATCATGTCATCTGCAAACAGTGAAAGTTTTACTTCTTCTTTTCCAATTTATATTCCTTTTATTTCTTTTCTTCTCTGATTGCCATGGCTAGGACTTCCAAAATTATGTTGAATAGTAGTGGTGAGAGTGGACATCCTTCTCTTGCTCCTGATCTTAGAGGAAAGGCTTTCAGTTTTTCACCATTGAGAATGATGTTTGCTGTGGGTTTGTTGTATCTGGCCTTTATTATGTTGAGGTAGGTTCCCTCTATGCCCACTTTCTGGAGAGTTTTTATCGTAAATGGGCGTTGAATTTTGTCAAAAGCTTTTTCTGCATCTACTGAGATGATCATATGGTTTTTATCCTTCAGTTTGTTAATATGGTGTATCACATTGATTGATTTGCATATATTGAAGAATCCTTGCATCCCTGGGATAAATCTGACTTGTGCATGGGGTATGATCCTTTTAATGTGTTGTTGGCTTCTGTTTGTTAGTTTTTTGTTGATGATTTTCGCATCTGTATTTATCAGCAATAGTGGTCTGTAATTTTTTTTTTTTTTTTTTTTGTAGTGTCTTTGCCTGGTTTTGGAATCAGGGTGATGGTGGCCTCATAGAATGAGTTTGGGAGTGTTCCTTCCTCTGCAATTTTTTGGAAGAGTTTGAGAAGGATGGGTGTTAACTCTTCTCTAAATGTTTAATAGAATTTACCGGTGAAGCCATCTGGTCCTGGACTTTTGTTTTTTGGAAGACTTTTAATCTCAGCTTCAATTTCATTACTTGTAATTGGTCTGTTCATATTTTCTATTTCTTCCTGGTTCAGTCTTGGAAGGTTATACCTTTCTAAGAATTTGTCCATTTCTTCCAGGCTGCCCATTTTATTGGCATAGAGTTGCTTGTAGTAGTCTCTTATGATGCTTTTTATTTCTGCAGTGTCTCTTGTAACTTCGTCTTTTTCATTTCTAATTTTATTGATTTGAGTCCTCTCCCTCTTTTTCTTGATGAGTCTGGCTAAAGTTTTATCAATTTTGTTTATCTTCTCAGAGAACCAGCTTTTAGTTTTATTGATCTTTGTTATTGTTTTCATTTCATTTATTTCTGCTATGATCTTCATGATTTCTTTCCTTCTACTAATATTAGGCTTTGTTTGTTCTTCTTTCTCTAGCTCCATTAAGTGTAAGGTAAGATTGTTTATTTGAGATTTTTCTTGTTTCTTGAGGTAAGATTGTATTGCTATAAACTTCCCTCTTAGAACTGCTTTTCTGCATACCATAGGTTTTGGATCATTGTGTTTTTTTTGTTTGTTTGTTTGTTTTCCTTCAATTTTGGGCCATAGGGTGTGTTGGCTATTTTTTTTTTTAATACAATATTTATTTATTTATTTTTGGCTGTGTTGGGTCTTCGTTTCTGTGCGAGGGCTTTCTCTAGTTGCGGCAAGTGGGGGCCACTCTTCATCGTGGTGCGTGGGCCTCTCACTATCGCGGCCTCTCTTGTTGCGGAGCACAGGCTCCAGTCACGCAGGCTCAGTAGTTGTGGCTCACAGTCCTAGTTGCTCCGCGGCATGTGGGATCTTCCCAGACCAGGGCTCGAACCCGTGTCCCCTGCATTGACAGGCAGATTCTCAACCACTGCACCACCAGGGAAGCCCAAGGGATCATTGTGTTTTCATTGTCGTTTGTCTCTAGGTATTTTTTGATTTCCTCAGTGATCTCTTGATTATTTAGTAACGTATTGTTCAACTTCCATGTGTCTGTGTTTTTTATGTTTTTTCCCTGTAATTGATTTCTAATCTCATAGCATTGTGGTCAGAAAAGATGCTTGATATAATTTCAATTTTCTTAAATTTAACAAGGCTTGATTTGTGCTCCAAGATGTGATTTATCCTGGAGAATGTTCCATGTGCACTTGATAAGAAAGTGTAATCTGCTGTTTTTGAACGGAATGTCCTATAAATATCAATTAAATCTATCTGGTATATTGTGTCATTTAAATCTTGTGGTTCCTTATTAATTTTCTGTCTGGATGATCTGTCCATTGGTATAAGTGAGGTGTTAAAGTTCCCTATTATTATTGTGTTATTGTCAATGTCCTCTTTTATAGCTATTAGCATTCGCCTTATATATTGAGGTGCTCCCATGTTAGGTGCATATATATTTATAATTGTTGTATCTTCTTCTTGGATTGATCCTTTGATCATTATATACTTTCCTTACTTGTCTCTTGTAACATTCTTTACTTTAAAGTCTTTTTTTTCTCATATGAGAATTGCTACTTCAGTTTTCTTTTTTTTTTTTTCCTTTTTTTTCTTTTTTTTTCAGTTTTCTTTTGATTTCCATTTGCATGGAATATCTTTTTCCATCCCCTCACTTTCAGTCTGTATGTTTCCCTAGGTCTGAAATGGATCTCTTGCAGACAGCATATATAGGGGTCTTGTTTATGTATCCATTCAGCGAGCCTGTGTCTTTTGGTTGGAGCATTTAATCCACTCACATTTAAGGTAATTATTGATATGTGTGTTCCAATTACCATTTCTCAATTGTTTTGAGTTTGTTTTTGTAGGTCCTTTTCTTCCCTTTTGTTTCCCACTTAGAGAATTTCCTTTAGCATTTGTTGTAGAGCTGGTTTGGTGGCATTGAATTCTCTTAGCTTTTGCTTCTCTGTAAAGCTTTTGATTTCTCCATCAAATCTGAATGAAATCCTTGCTGGGTAGAGTAATCTTGGTTGTAGCTTCTTTCCTTTCATCACTTTAAGTATATCACACCACTCCCTTCTGGCTTGTAGAGTTTCTGCTGAGAAATCAGCTGTTAACCTTATGGGAGTTCCCTTGTCTGTTGTCATTTTTCCCTTGTTGCTTTTAATAATTTTTCTTTGTCTTTAATTTTTGCCAATTTGATTACTATGTGTCTCGGCATGTTTCTCCTTGGGTGTATCCTGCCTAGGATTCTCTGAACTTCCTGGACTTGGGTGGCTATTTCCTTTCCCATGTTAGGGAAATTTTTGACTATAATCTCTTCAAATATTTTCTTGGGTCCTTTCTCTCTCTCTTCTCCTTTTGGGACCCCTATAATGCGAACATTGGTGCATTTAATGTTGCCCCAGAGGTCTCTTAGGCTGTCTTCATTTCTTTTAATTCTTTTTTCTTTATTCTGTTCCACAACGGTGATTTCCACCATTCTGTCTTCCAGGTCACTTATCTGTTCTTCTGCCTCAGTTATCTGCTATTGATTTCTTCTAGTGTATTTTTCATTTCAGTTATTGTATTGTTCATCTCTGTTCTTTAATTCTTCTAGGTCTGTGTTAAACATTTCTTGCATCTTCTTGATCTTTGCCTCCATTCTTTTTCCAGGTTCTGGATCATCATCGCTATCATTATTCTGAATACTTTTTCTGGAAGATTGCCTATCTCCACTTCGTTTAGTTGTTTTTCTGGTGTTTTATCTTGTTCCTTCATCTGTTCCATAGTCCTCTGTCTTTTCATTTTGTCTATCTTTCTGTGAATGTGGTTTTCGTTCCACAGGCTGCAGGATTGTAGTTCTTCTTGCTTCTGCTGTCTGCCTTCTGGTGGATGAGGCTATCTAAGAGGCTTGTGCAAGCTTCATGATGGGAGGGACTGGTGGTGGGTAGAGCTGGGTGTTGCTCTGGTTGGGCCGAGCTCAGTAAAACTTTAATGCACTTGTCTGCTTGTAGGTGGGGGCTGAGTTCCCCTCCCTGTTGGTTTTATGACCTGAGGCGATTCAGCACTGGAGCCTACAGGCTCTTTGGTGTGGCTAATGGGTGGACTCCAGGAAGGCTCACCAAGGATTACTTCCCAGAACTTATGCTTCTAGTGTCTTTGTCCCCCCAGTGAGCCACAGCCGCCCCGTGCCTCTGCAGGAGACCCTCCGCACTAGCAGGTATGCCTGGTTCAGGTCTCCCATGGGGTCACTGCTCCTCCACTGGGTCCTTATGCACACACTACCTTTTGTGTGCCCTCTAAGAGTGGGAGTTCTCTGTTTCCCCCAGTCCTGTTGAAGTCCTGCAATCAAATCCCACTAGCCTTCAAAGTCTCATTCTCTGGGAATTCGTCCTCCCATTGCCAGACCTCCAAGTTGGGAAACCTTACGTGGGGCTCAGAACCTTCACTCTAGTGGGTGGAATTCTGTGGTATAATTGTTCTCCAGTTTGTGAGTCACCCACCCAGTAGTTATCTGATTTGATTTTATTGTGATTGTGCCCTTCCTACCATCTAACTGTGCCTTCTGCTTTGTTTTTGGATGTGGGATATCTTTTTTGTTGAGTTCCAGTGTCTTCCTGTCAATGATTTTTCAGCAGTTGTGATTTCAGTGCTCTCGCAAGAGGCAGTGAGCACCTATCCTCCTACTCTGCCATCTTGAACCAATCTCACAAAATTTACTTGATAATTTATTATTTACATTCTTTATCTATTTTGACACAATTATATAATTTATATTCAATCATTACGTTTATTTTTCCAAGGCATTTTGTAGGAAGCAAGCAGTTTTGCACTTTGTCCTTCCAACTTGTTTCATTTGGCATCTTTGCAGTATGCTTTTTAATGACAGCTTTATGAATCCCTGTCTTATATATGAAAGCACACCAAGAATGAATGGCTTATTGTGAAGAGGGTAACAGTGCAAAATTTAGTGAACTTCACTGACTTTTAATAATATACTCAAATGTCCAAAGGTAGAAAAGCCCTAGTACCATTAAGGCTCTAGCTCAATAGGCATGAATTCAATGGAAATGTCTTTTAGTGTCACTTCCACTGTGATCATAATGGTTCAAAGGAGAAAATAGAAATAGGATCATTATTCTTACTTTATCTGCCAGGCTTTTTGATGCAAATGACTTCAGTGGAAATGTCTCATATGCTCAATTGTCTAATTTCTGTTGTTTGTAATGAAAAATTGAAAAGAAGCATATCCTGAATTTTAGATTTTATGTGCCAGCGAGTCTTTCATGGATCCATATATTACTTTACTGACACTTTCTAGAATAGGGATTAAAAGATGGAAGTGTTAAATAAAAACTGTGTCCTTGTGACCAGTTACAGAAACAAGGACTTTAGTAGTTATAGATATTTCCTTCTTTGCATACTATATACATATTTTTTTGCATATTAGGCATTTTATTTCTCTCCCCTTTCCCCATTATTTTAAATTAAGTTGCTAGTGGCTAATTTACACTTCTGTTTTATGTTGCAGACTATTTAGATATGATTGTGACTGCATTAGTAAATGAATTAGCATTTCGAGAGATGAAACATGGACACTTGGGCCAGTTTTGGGAGAGTGCATCTTTGTATAAAGACTACTTGCTCTCTGTTATACAAAAGCATGATGTAGTTTTTACTGTTGTTACAGAAAAGAGTAGATATGGGTAGAAAGATGTGTAAGTATGCCAAGTGTTGGAGAGTTTGCAATATGCTGGAAAGCATCTATCACCTCTCACATCTACATCTACTTTTATGTGTCTTCCTCTCTCCCGTCATGTAGGAGTTCTACAAACTACATTTCCCAGATACCCTTGCCAGCTGACTTCCTGCTCAGTTTGGCCAATGGAAGGCAAGAAAAAAAGAAAAATGCCACTTTTTAATGATTGCTGCCTTCCCCTCTGGCAGGGTGCTAACAAGACACAGCAATAGCATTATTAATAGCACAGTAATAGAAACAGTGGTGGTAATAGTAACTGTGACAGCATCCTGGTGGCAGTTGAGAAAACAGCAGCATCCAGTGAATGTGGGCTCCTGAATTCTTTCTTAGGCAACTAAGTCTTCACAAGAACAGGCTTAGTGGCACAGTGAGCATGGGCTCCAGGTAGCTCTCAAGTCTACTCTGTCCAAAATTAATATAGCTACTCACACTCTCTTTTGATTTGTGTTATCATGGTATATCTTTCTCCATCCATTTACTTTTAATCTATAGGTGTCTTTATATATAAAGTGGGTTTCTTAAAGACCACATATCATTGGATCTTGTTTTTTGATCCACTCTAATAATCTCTGTTTTAATTGATACTTTTAAATTATTGACATGCAAAGTTATTATTGATAATGTTGGATTAATATCTACCATGTTTGTTACTGTTTTCTTATTTGTTGCTAATTCTCTTTGTTCCTATTTTTATCTTTCATTCTTATTTTATCTTTTTTTGGTTTTAATTGAGTGTATTATTCCATTTCTCTCCTTTCTAAACATCAATTATACTTTTTACTTTTTTTAGTGGTTGACCTAGAGTTTGCAATATACATTTGAACCAATCCAAATCCACTTTCAAATAACACTACACCACTTCACAGGTATTGCAAGTACCTTATGATCAGACAATAATACTAATTCCTCTCTTCTGTCAGTTGTAACACTGCTGATATTCATTTCAATTACACATAAGAATATATAATCAAATACATTATTGCTATTATTATTTGAAGAGACCTTTGTTAGATCAATTAAGAATAAGAAAAATAAAAAAATTTTATCTTTATGTTCCTTCTATGTTCTTTTCATTATGTAGATTCAAATTTCTGATCTATGTCATTTTTCTTATTTCTAAACAACTTGTTTTAACATTCTTGCAAAACAGGTATACTAGCAACAAATTCCTCAATTTTTTTTTTTTTTTTTGGTCTGAGAAAATCTTTATTTCTTCTTTACTTTTGAAGGATAATTTCCAGGTTACAGGTTGTAGGTTGGTGGGGGGTTTTTTCCCCCTTTTCACACTTTAAATATTTCACTCCATTCCACTCTCATCTTGCTTATGTTTTCTTCAGAGAAGTCAGATGTAATTCTCATCTTTACTCCTCAATAGAGATGTTTCCCTCCCTCTCCCTGTGGCTTCTTTCATAATTTATCTTTATCTTTGATTTTTTTATAGTTTGAAAATGATATGCCACGGTGTAGTGGCTTTATTTGGAATTCTGCTTGGTGTTCTCTGAGCTTCTTGGATTTGTGATTTGGTGTATGGCATTAATTTGGTCATGATCATTTCAAATATATTTTCTATTACTATTTTTCTTCTCTTTCTGATATTCCCATTACATATATGTTACACTTTTTGTAGTTGTCTCACAGATCTTGGATATTTGGCTCTATTTTTCTATTTTTTGTTTGTTTTTCAGTTTTGGAGGTTTCTACTGAGATATCCTCAAGCTTAGAGATTTCTTTCCTCTGTCCTGTCTAGTGTTCTAATAAGCCCCTCAAAAACATTTTTCCTTTCTGTTGAAGTATTTTGATCTTTAGTATTTCTTATTGGTTCTTTCTAAGAATTTCCATCTTTTTGCTTACATTGTCCATCTGTTCTTGCATATTGTCAACTTTATCCATTAGAGCCCTTATCATATCAGCATCATTTAAAAAAATTCTGATCTGATAATTCTAACATCGCTGCCATATGTGAGTCTGATTCTGATGTTTGTTCTGTCTCTTCAAACTGTGCTGTTTGCCTTTTATTATGCCTTGTAATTCTTCATTGATAGTCAGACATGATGTACTAGGTAAAAGAAACTGCTATAAATAGGCCATTAGTAATGTGGTGGTAAGGTATGGGGGAACGGCAAACATTCTCTAGTCTTATGATTAAGTCTCAGTCTTTTAGTGAGTTTTTATACCCCCGGACTGTGAACTTCACATGTATTTCTCATTCCCATCTTCTCCTTCACTCAGGTGAGACAGGATGGCTAGAGTGGGCTTGAGGTGGGTATTTCGCTTCCCTTAGATCACTTAGGCTCTAATAAAATCCCAATATGTTAGGCTGGAGGTCAGACCTTGTTAAGAAAAACAAAGTGCTCCAGTGTATTTCAGAATTGTTCTTTTGCCTTTCTCCCTCCTGGAGGCAAGAGGATTTTTTTTTTTTTTTTTAAGACATTCATTGTGAAAACCAGCTAGAGCTCCAGGAAGTAAAACTCACGAAAGTGTGGGGCTTCCTAATGACTGAGTCCCCCTGAGTTTTTTATCTCTCAAACTTGTCTCAGGCCGAGACAAGTCTTGTCTCCAGCAGTTCATCAATTACAATTCAGGTTTCCCTACCCCGGCACTGGTTCTCACGGAGGTTTCAGCTAGAAGAGTTTCTGCTCTGAAGAGTTGTTGATTCTCTGTATTTGCCTGTTGGTTTCTCCAGTTTGGGGGTCAGTAGTTTGTTCTGTAACCTCACTTCTCTGACAGATCTAAAAAAAGTTGTTGACTTTCAGTTTGTTCAACTTTTTACTTGTTATTAGGATGGAGCGGCAACTTCCAAGCTTCTTACATGCCAGACAGAAACTGGAAGTCCTCTAAAGACATCTTATTTCCAGAGGTTTTTTAAGTTTTTAGGCCAGCCTCTTGTTTGCCTCAACTGGTATTGTATCTGTGATGGCAAACAATTGCTGCTGATTGCTTTGGCAAATGCCTTAGGGACTGGTCATTTTTCACCAAGTGTGCTCTGAAGCAAAAGAAATAAAGACATGCTCTGTGAATGAGATTTTTTTTCCAGGGAGCTGCCAGACAGGTATAATAATGACAATTCTGTGGGGATTGGGTTTTGGGGAGCTCCAAACCCATTATTCCCCCTCCAATGCTACTAGGCTGCTTTTGCCCATAGCTACCATGGTTATAAGGTTGTTTTCAAGGCTGCTGAAAAGTTGGGGTGAGGGCAATGGGAACAAGACTAGTTAAAAATGCCAGGGACTTCACTGTTTTTACAAACATTCAGTTTCTTTCCTTGAATAAACACTTCGTGGACTATTGCAAACCTTTTTGGTTGAGTTCCAGAATTCTGAAAATAATAATTTTGGACAAATTTTAGTGTTCTCGTTGCTTTTATGGAGGAGTCAGTTTTCAGAGGTCCTTATTTTGCCATTACAGAGCATTTCTCATCAGTAATATGTGTTTAAGTGACAAAAGTTAAGTCCTAAAAGATAACATATAGCATAATACTCATTTTGTAAAATAAAAAATAAATACGATTACCAAAAAAATATTGAAATATGTGCTATATAAAAAGGAATACAGAAAACAATAAAAACAGAATTTGGCATAATGATCATCTTGGGCAGGGAAGGTAGGGAGATGGGATGATTGTCCTGTAGGAATGAGAGTGTATCATAAAAAAAGAATATGATTAACCTCCCTGAGTTCCAAGTGAGGAATGAAGGGAGAAATAAATACCATTTTAGCTTAAGATCATTTCAAAATCAGCAATAAATTCAACAACAACAACAACAAAATGGTCAACTTTAGTTTTCCTAGATTTATAGCCAACTTATATATGTTATCCACACCATCACAAATTATAGATACAGTTACATATTTTTCATACACTTACATATTATCCATACACTCACACTCAGGGTGCTGTGTGCACACTCTTCATAAAAAACATTGGCTATTATGTATAATACTTTACTGTTTAGTGTGTGTGTGATCTGGAGTCATACATTAAATTGAAAATATGTATTTTCTGTTCTCTTATTTCACTCTGCAATGGAAATTAAGAAACAAACTGTTAAAATTTTAAAGAAAATTAATCTTTTTTTTTTTTTAAACATCTTTATTGAAGTATAATTGCCTTACAATAGTGTGTTAGCTTCTGCTTTATAACAAAGTGAATCAGTTATACATATACAATATGTTCCCATTTCTCTTCCCTCTTGCATCTCCCTCCCTCCCACCCTCCCCATCCCACCCCTCTAGGTGGTCACAAAGCACCGAGCTGATCTCCCTGTGCTATGCGGCTGCTTCCCACTAGCTATCTATTTTACATTTGGTAGTGTATATATGTCCATGACACTCTCTTACCCTGTCACATCTCACCCCACCCCCTCCCCATATCCTCAAGTCCATTCTCTAGTAGGTCTGTGTCTTTATTCCCGTCTTGCCACTAGGTTCTTCATGGCCTTTTTTTTTTTTTTTCCTTAGATTCCGTATATATGTGTTAGCATACTGTATTTGTTTTTCTCTTTCTGACTTATTTCACTCTGTATGACAGACTCTAACTCCATCCACCTCATTACAAATACCTCCATTTCATTTCTTTTTATGGCTGAGTAATATTCCATTGTATATATGTGCCACATCTTCTTTATCCATTCATCTGTCGATGGACATTTAGGTTGCTTCCAGGTCCTGGCTATTGTAAATAGAGCTGCAATGAACATTGTGGTACATGACACTTTTTGACCTATGGTTTTCTCAGGGTATATGCCCAGTAGTGGGATTGCTGGGTCGTATGGTAGTTCTATTTGTAGTTTTTTAAGGAACCTCCATACTGTTCTCCATAGTGGCTGTATCAATTTACATTCCCACCAACAGTGCAAGAGTGTTCCCTTTCCTCCACACCCTCTCCAGCATTTATTGTTTCTAGATTTTTTGATGATGGCCATTCTGACCGGTGTGAGATGATATCTCATTGTAGTTTTGATTTGCATTTCTCTAATGATTAATGATGTTGAGCATTCTTTCATGTGTCTGTAGGCCATCTGTATATCTTCTTTGGAGAAATGTCTATTTAGGTCTTCTGCCCATTTTTGGATTGGGTTGTTCGTTTTTTTGTTATTGAGCTGCATGAGCTGCTTGTAAATCTTGGAGATTAATCCTTTGTCAGTTGCTTCATTTGCAAATATTTTCTCCCATTCTGATGGTTGTCTTTTGGTCTTGTTTATGGTTTCCTTTGCTGTGCAAAAGCTTTTAAGTTTCATTAGCTCCCATTTGTTTATTTGTGTTCTTATTTCCATTTCTCTGGGAGCTGGGTCAAAAAGAATCTTGCTGTGATGTATGTCATAGAGTGTTCTGCCTATGTTTTCCTCTAAGAGTTTGATAGTGTCTGGCCTTACACTTAGGTCTTTAATCCATTTGGAGTTTATTTTTGTGCATGGTGTCAGGGAGTGTTCTAATTTCATACTTTTACATGTACCTGTCCAATTTTCCCAGCACCACTTATTGAAGAGGCTGTCTTTTCTCCACTGTATATGCTTGCCTCCTTTATCAAAGATAAGGTTACCATATGTGTGTGGGTTTATCTCTGGGCTTTCTATCCTGTTCCATTGATCTATATTTCTGTTTTTGTGCCAGTACCAAACTGTCTTGATTACTGAAGCTTTGTAGTATAGTCTGAAGTCAGGGAGCCTGATTCCCCCAGCTCCATTTTTCGTTCTCAAGATTCCTTTGGCTATTCGGGGTCTTTTGTGTTTCCATACAAATTGTGAAATTTTTTGTTCTAGTTCTGTGAAAAATGCCAGTGGTAGTTTGATAGGGATTGCATTGAATCTGTAGATTGCTTTGGGTAGTAGAGTCATTTTCACAATGTTGATTCTTCCAATCCAGGAACATGGTATATCTCTCCATCTATTTGTATCATCTTTAATTTCTTTCATCAGTGTCTTATAATTTTCTGCATACAGGTCTTTTGTCTCCTTAGGTAGGTTTATTTCTAGATATCTTATTCTTTTTGTTACAATGGTAAACGGGAGTGTTTTCTTAATTTCACTTTCAGATTTTTCATCATTAGTGTATAGAAATGCAAGCGATTTCTGTGCATTAATTTTGTATCCTGCTACTTTACCAAATTCATTGATTAGCTCTAGGAGTTTTCTGGTAGGATTCTCTATGTATAGTATCATGTCATCTGCAAATAGTGACAGCTTTACTTCTTCTTTTCCGATTTGGATTCCTTTTATTTCTTTGTCTTCTCTGATTGCTGTGGCTAACACTTCCAAAACTATGTTGAATAATAGTGAGAAAATTAATCTTTTGCTGTTTTGTTGTTTGAAGGAAATCTTATTTATCCTTTGAATGTTGCTACTCTATTTGACTTATATTTTTATGATTGCCTCTTTTAGGTTACATGAACTACTGAGGCAATTGCGATGTTGAAAAGGAAGCCAACTAAGCAATAAAAACATAGCACTTGCTTTAATAAATCTAAAATCTGATTCTAAATGATGCTAATCTATATGCGTCATCATCCTCTGCTCAATATAGTGGTCAGTAACCATAGCTTTGCAGCAGATATTTATGTTTGTATTTGTTAAATCTAACCACTTACAGTGCTTCACTTTTGAACTTGGCCTTGGAATTTATTGCAACATAGTTGTTTTAGAAAGGCTGAATTTAGTAGAAAATACTTAAGTCCTCTAACCCCATTTATCAACATTTCTTTATTCTCAATTTGGCTTCTCTCTTGCCCCATTTTTCTTTATCTAGTTGACGTTGAGCTAAAAGCTGATACAGCACTCACTGGAGGCAAATATAAATAAACACTTTAATTAATTTAAAAAATTATAGAAGGTTATTAGAGTTTTTTATCAGATTTGAAATCTCAAAAGACATTTATAAAAGGAAAAATCAATCTCTATTAATCTTCCCAGGTGGGTATCAGTTGAGTCAAGGAATCAGTAGGAATTTATACCTTCTCACTTGCACAATGATAAATGTTTATATCAACACCACAGTAAACATTGTCAAGCAAAAATCTGAGAAAGAAAACACCAAAGGACTAAAGGGGTTAGAAAACATGGCAAGACCCATGTGCTGTTATTTCTTTTAATTTTCCACATCATTAGCATCTCAGATGTGGATATGCTGACTGTGCAGGAGTTATAGTCCTTTATTATTAAATGCTTCGCTGCAAACCAGTTCTTCATTGTCCTCAGTCTGTGTGTGTGTGTGTGTGTGCGCGCTATATAAAAAGTTTCACACATATCCACGTAGTTTATATCTCCATAGTTTACATGAGCCACAATAAAAATAATAAAACTATTAGGTATGGAATGATTTACTGAACATTTGATGATTTTGTTTGTGAAGTGCTTTAATCTAGTATAAACATAACTATGTTCCAAGATATTTCATACCTAAAAGTGTCTGCTATTAAACTTCCTATGATATATTGGAAAGTAAGGAAAAAGAACCCAGGCCATATAAGGAAATAATTGATTCCAGTCTCAGGTCTAGCATTGAATATTTGGGATTATGGGGAAGTCATTTAGATTTTCTCATCCTTAGATTTACTGAAAGATTGTTCCAAAGTCATGATTATTCTTCTGTATTTTCTTCTCAACACCTTATTTTATCACAATTTTTCAAAGTCTTGTGTTGTTTGTAATGATCTACTGTTTACTTTCTGCCTCACTGAGCAAAATGTGAATTCCTGGAGAGCACGGTCTTAACTTATTTATCTTTCTGTCACACATATTAGTGAATTGTAAGCTCATTTGCAGCTTTAAAATTACTTAAAATGTATTATTTGGTTTTCTTAATGATTTAAATACATAATTTACACTTATAAAGCACAAATTTATAAGTATTTAGCAAATTAATATATATATTAGCATAACAGAGTAAGACCACATGTTGTTTGAAGTTATGATATGCTTTCTAAAAAGGCTCTGCTCATATTTGTAATCTTATGCACAGCTACCTTCTTTACATAAAATGATTGTTGTGCACATGTGCCTTTTGTGGGTTTTTCTCTTTAGAATGTCAGTCAAGTGTACGTTCTTAAACCCTAGTCAGCAAAAAATAAATTTAAATTTAATATTTAAGTAATTAATCATTTAATATTTAATCAAGAGTTTAAGCTGTTAACATGGGGAGAACTGAGCATGTATATCTCTTTATATATACACACATACATATAAAATGTTATAATTACAAAATGTGAAAGATATGACAACAGAAAATTTACAACATGCTGCATTAAAAATCATTACTTTGCTAAGGCAAGTTATGTGACTTTACATTTTGAAGCTATGATCATTTTTCCTCCTGTACATTGTACTGTACAATGTACTGATTTCCATCAGTACATTTAAGAAATGTTAGTGTGTGTTCTCTTTTTTTTTTTTTTTTGGTCTCTCTGTCTCTTTTAGTCTCTCTGTCTCTTATTTATTTCAGAAGGGTAGCTAGTATAATTCAATTTGAATAGCGGACTACATTGCCTTGAGATTTAGAGACTGTATGCAGACCAGCATGGGGGTGTCAGGGCCTGAGTGTGGTCAAGAAGGTAACCACACTGAAAGGCATCCCTCACAGGAGAGCCAGAGTGGAATAAGATGGATGTCCCCCTGGAAATACAGCTCAGTGCAGGACAGCAGAGCTCAAGCAGGTTGAAGAGGATGTCTATGATGGGGGTCATTCACCATGTGGTGTCAATTCCAAGAGGATTGAACAGGTGTCTTTATAGGAAGCCCAGCAGTGTAGTGTCAGAGCCCCAGCAGAAAGAGGAGAGTGTCTGCATGGGAGAGCTGCCTGGCACGAGGTACGGAAGGCTGAGCAGGATTAGGGGAGGGTCCCTTAAATGGTGGGGTAATGACAGTGACTTGTGAAATTTCTTAGCCCAAACTAGAGGAAGAGGGCACCTGTCTGAAGGAGGAGGAGGAGGAGTTTAATAGAGATTGGACATTGTTCTCTTCCAGGAAATTGAACAAATAAGTAAACACATGAAGAATAATGGGTACTAGTTTTCTAATTGTCTAAGAAGGGAACTAGAAATGTAAAAAGAGATAAAATTAGCATGAACTCTGTGGTGTTGGACTGAATTGGAAGCATGTGAGCAAACTCATGCCTTTCAATAGATATAGAATGAAATAGGTGTACATATATTTATGTATATGAATAAAAAATATATATATGTGCATATTTTATGAAGGTATGTATGTGTGTCCCTAGCTATGCTTTGTAGTGGGGACACCCTATAGCAATAATCACATCTAGAAAATAGCTCTTGTTTTCTAAATATTCTCCACTAAAATAAATCAGTGCTCAGTGGGAAAATGGCTCATTCCTAGGGCTGGGGCAAGATCATATAAGCTAAGTCTAGAATATGATGCTCTACCAGAAAGTAAGGAAGTGCTCAAAGATGAATGTGGATATATTAAAGTGATAGTGAATGCCACTGGCCAAATCTATCACCATTTGAGCATCAAAATCAATATTGATAGTATTAGACTATAACTCATTGAATAAATTAGGAATAAATAAAATCTATGAGTCTATACTGGAATTAATTGATTAATTAATTAATGGAACGTTTGGTAAGTATATTACTTTTCTATGCTGTGTAACAAATTACCACAAACATAACAGCTTTTAAACAACCTGAATTATTATCTCACAGTTTTTGTGGATCCAGAGTTGTGCACAGAATGACTGAGTTCTCTGCGAGGCTACAATCACAGAGTTATCCAGGGTCCTCTGTAAGACAGCAATCAGAGTTGGCCAGGGCTGGGTTCTCATCTGGAGGTTTGACTGGGGAATATTTTGCTTCTAAAGTCACTCAGGTGGTTGGAAGAATCCATTTCCTGATGGCTGTAAAACCCATGTTGGCTTAGTTTTCCTTGAGGTCAGCCATGGAGAGCATGATTCTAGAATGAGTCAGCCAGCAAGACAAACTCTTATATATAAGCAAAACATGATCTGCGGAATGACATTCCATTGCCTTTGTCATATTCTACTGGTTAGAAGAAAGTCCTAGTTCCTGCCTATAGAGCAGATTGTACAAGGGCATGCATATCAAAAGGTGGGAATCCTTAGGGACTGTTTGCCATAGTGAGGAACAGAATATTTACATAGCTCAAAGTGTCATCCCACAAATAACTGCTTAATTAAAAAGAGAAAAAATGAATAACATTACAGTGAGAGAAGTCTGGCACAAGCTCCATTGATCAAATTAACTTGTAATGCAATAAACTGAAATTGTGTGACACTTTGTAGAATACAGTGAAAAGAACACAGTATCACTTCTATAATATTTTCCTGACAAAAATATATAATCTGAGTTTAATCATGAGGAGGCATCAGACAAGCCCAAACTGAAGGATATTCTACAAAATACCTGGCCCGTAATCTTCAAATGTGTCAAGATCGTGAATGTCCAGGTAATTTCTCCAGACTACAGATGACTAAATGAAACACACAATTCTTAGCTGAAAACCACAGCTACAAAGGACATTATTAGGCTAAAAGGCAAAACTTCAAAGGGATCTGAAAACTGTATTGAAGTATTGTATCCATGCTAGTTTACTGATTTTACTGTTGCTATTATAGTTTTGTTGAAGAATGTCCTTGTTTGTCGAACATAAGCACTAATGTTCTCAGGAGTTATCCTGGAAAGCGGGACATGAGGTTGGCAATTTACTCCCAAATTGTTTAGAAAATAATTATTTGTCATTATATTTGCAACTTTTCTTTTGGGCTTTTACTTTGGGGATATTGCAATGTAAAAAAAGTAATAATTGATTTAAATCAAACTGTTGATTGCTCGGATTGCCTACAGTAGCATTTCCTAAAGTATATTCCTCAGGACGTTGATTCCAATTGCATTTAAAATGCTTCAAGCCAAATACATTTGGGAAACATTGGTTAAATAAAGTTAAACAAGTTTCTTAAATGCAGGGCTTCTTAGAGCCTTAACCATAATACATATGTTGCTAACCTCAAAGAAGGTGAAATAATATCTACTTTTTCCTAACTTTTTTTTTTTTGCTTCCCGGTGAGAATTTCATAGGCTTGAGTCTGCAGAAAACACACTTTGGTAAATGCTAATGTATAAATAAATGCTCCTCAGGCAATTACACAAAGCTGTTGTAACTTGCTTCTTTCTCAATTCTCGACCTCATTACCTACCCCAACAATTAAATTATTTTGTTTACTTAATAAAATAAAATGTTTAGCAAAAACTTTTTAAATTTTAATCTTTGACTTATTATTATTTCTGAAAGCACAGCTATTTATAAAGAAAACAATTTATTAGAAATCCCACCCACTAGAGACCATGACTACAGCATTTTGATGTCTTTCCATTATTCCCCTCACTCTCCTAGGTATATGTATCTATCTTGCACTTTTCATCATTAATTTTGTTTTGTATATGTTACACTGTAGCAGTATTTTATTTGACTTTTTTTATAAGTATATCCTTAATTATCAAGCATTCTTTAAAACATTATAATGATGGCAAAATATATATAGATACTCTATAATTAGTTTCCCCATTCTGTTAGTACAGGAAACTGTGGATATTTCCAGAGTCTCTTTATTATAAAAAATTATGAGTCTTTATTATAAAAAGTTATAAGTAAAATGGATATAGATATTCTATAATTAGTTTCCCCATTCTGTTAGTACAGGAAACTGCGGATATTTCCAGAGTCTCTTTATTATAAAAAGTTATAAGATAAAAACTTTTAACAAAAACTCTGTGTACATCTTTGACTATTTTGTGGGAGGGTAATGTAGAAGTAAATTTCCCAAATAAAAATATATGAATACTTTAATGGCTTTAGATACCTAATGCCAAATTGGCAACAATAAAAATGTTACAACAATTTTATTTTGTAGAGGCTTTTTTTTTAGAAGAGTTTTGGGTTCACAACAAAAATGAGCAAAAGGTACACAGAGTTCCCATATACTCCTCCCCACACACAGGTACAGCTTTCCCACCAGCAAATCTCCCACCAAAGTGGTACATTTGTTACAATCAATGAACTAACATTAACACATCACTATCACCCAAAGTGCATAGTTTCCATTAGGGTTCCCTCTTGGTGTGGAACTTTCTATGAGTTTTGGCAAATATGTAATGTTATGGAACTACCATTATAGTATCATACAGAATAATTTCACTAAGCTAAAAGTCCATCCAGTGTGCTTCACCTATTCACCTCTCCTTCCCTGAAAGCCTCTGGCAACCACTGATCTTTTTACTGTCTCTGTAGTTTTGACTTTTCCTGAATGTTGCAGAGTTGGAAATAAGTTTTTTTTTTTTAAGTGCATCAGAACTTTACAAATAAGCTTGTAACCACACATACTTGCCAATTGTGTTAGCATTAAAAATATTGGCCAATTTGAACATCATAAAATTTTATTTTCTTGTTTAATTTCAACCTCTCTCTTGCTATTTGTTTTTGGCCAGTCTGGCTGTCATTGTTTTCCCACAATCTACCAGTGAATTTTTAATAAAATCCAAATTTTTTATCATGATCTATGTAGCTTCCCATGACTGTAGCCTACCCAATTTTCTGCAATTATATAACTCTCCTTGTTTCCCTAATCTCCAGCACCATTTACCTCCTTTCTCACCATTTACTTAACCCACAAATACTCATTGAACTCATATTATGTGTTAGGCATTTTTCTAGATGTTATACAGAGGTAAACAGAACAAAATTCCTATACCATGGGCTTACATTCTACTCCTGAACTAGCCGAGCACATTGCCACTTTGTGACAACTTATGCAATGTTGCCTAACATCGTAGATGATTCATCAAAAGCAAAATTAAATACTTTCAATAAACAATGAAAAGTTGAGATGCTTTAAACTTGTATAAAGAAGGAGGGAGCAGTAGTCGGTAAAAATACCAAAGAAGAAAATATTACTCTCAATAAATAATGTTAAATAATCTAAAAAAATAATTTATGGAGGACAGAGAAAAGAGAGGGAAATGGGGATAAATAATACATAAAGCTTTCTCCATTTTGTTGTTGAGTTGTATAATAATGCTTTAATTCTTGTTTATTCCTTCTTGTATTTGAACCTTAGAAAATTAAAGTGCTTTCCCTGAGGGAGAGATTTTCACAAACCAGAGCATAATGCTAAACATTTGCACATGACTGCATATTTTGGGGGTGTTTAATGTGACATCTTCTCAATGTGCTTGGGTTGAAGCTTTAGCTGGTTCTTGATACTTTTTCTCCCATTTTTTCCTTTTGCTTCTGAGAATGCAGATTAATCCAGTTCCATCTAGACTGATTAGAGTTGTTGAATAAGTTACCCATAGCAGACTTTGTGAAATAAATCTAGTAATGCAATTCTCAATGGACTGTAAAAATCTGTTATTAGTTCATTATCAAGACACTTCAGAGTGATATTAAATTATCCCATTTGTCTTCTGATTATTATTCTGGTGTCATGTAAAATTATAAGATGTGCAAAGAATGTCCTGTTAAATACTAAATTTCCAACATGAGTGATTTTTATAATCACAAATTCAAGTTTTTACTCCTCAAATTTTAAGAAGTTCATCCTTAACATTTTTCCTTATAATTCTTTACTTCATGGACAACTGTATAATTGGATATTAAAGTAGAATATTGTTTGAGTCATTAGACTTCAGTAAGGATATGTCACCGTTTAGTCATTTAGTTCACCTGAGTAAGGCGTCATTTGTAAACCCAAACCTGGAGATTAGACAGCCAATTTGCACTGCACTAATGTACAGTGATAGGCAGTTTTGCTCACCTTACTGGCCAATTCAGCTGTGCCTGCCTTCACAAAGCAAATGAACAGTTAATTCAACAACAAGAAATGCTTGGTTGGTTTAATTAATATCACATACTCTGTGATATGGCTTTCTCACCTATAAAGTAGGAACAGTGTCTATCTCATGGTTGTTGTTAGTCTACAATTAGCTTCTTGGCATTTAGAACAACTTCAGTACATATTAGCTTAACATTATAAGATCTTACAGGTTAGGGCCTGGTGGGCTTTATCAAGATGGGCTTTATCAAATGTATCAGATATAACAGGATGTTGCAATAAAATTGAAATGAAAACTTCTATTGTATTGGCCAACATGAAGGTCTTTAGTCTCAGTCCTATTTTTACCCCTGGATTTACACTTCAAGGTAAAATGGCATACGTTAAAGACATAGGCGTTAATGAAGTATTTTATTTTCTATTTACTGTTTACTAGCTAAAAGAGTAGTAATTACTTTGCCTACATGGTGGCCTATCTGAAGTGAATTTTTATTGTACCAACAATTCAGTTAAAGTAATACTTCCAGGATTTTCTTCTTTTAAACTTATTTCTTAAGGAAAAAAAAAAATTCCACTAAAGGCATTTTCCTCCAGGTTAATCATTGGTGAGTTGCTTCTAGAGAGACCTCTGCATTTGGTACCTCTTAATGCTCTTGAAATGATTCATAATTCAATATTGCTGCCACCCCTAATCTCTACACTTCTCTTTCCTTGTCTTGAATATTATGTTCTTTCAGGCAGGTCATTCAAGAAAGATGGCATGCTATGAAAAGGAAAAAAAGTAATAATGGCATAATTATCCATGCTGCCCAGGAAACTCCAATTGACAATTAAAGGACGTGTTGAAATAGGCTTTATCAGAAATTATATATTTGTTCTCTATTTATTCCTACAGTGTTGTTACACAGTTCATTGCTCAAATTTAGTAGAAGGCTAAATGATAACTCAAACAAATGTTATTTTAAACAGCTTTAACATTCTTCTGAATAAGAAGTCAAAAACAAAATGACTGGGTAATAATTGTTTAGTGCTTCTTGGATGAAGAGATACTTTAATAGGTTCATTAGGAACAGTCTAGAATAGTTTGAGAATGTTGTTAATCTTTAGGACTAGAAGATCCTAACGGACAAAAAGCAAACAAAAAACAAGCCAAACCAAACCAAATGAAACCAAACAAAAAACCCCAAAGAAATGAATAAGAATCAATGTTAGGAGTTTGCCAAAAAAGGTATTTTTTAAAACTATTAACACATCTAAGCTATATTTTATTCCCACTTTCTCACAGATATCTAAAATTAATGTAGTTTATATAAGTTGAGTATGTCTGAGTTATGAAAAGAGAAAATTTCAAGTGGAATTTAATCAGATGGTAGAAGTTTAGAAGAAGCTTATATCAACCGACCTAATCTCTTAGGATATTTGTGTGTCTTTACAAAATGAGAATACTATAATGATAAAATTGGTTTCAAAGATTAACTAAGTGGATTTGGTATTTATATGATTCATGGACTAAAATAATTTTCAAAACTTTACTTCAGTAAACTAATAATTAATTATACATTATGAAAATTGTCTTTTCTTACCAATTTTGGAACAATGAATTCCCATTATCAATACATTATCATTTTACGGAAATCATAGATTTGTAAACATAAATCATTTTCCAAGTAATAATTATTTTAACATATAGAAAAACTATGAGGAAATAATGAAAATGTGACGTTGTATAAAATTATAAGATTTTCTCCATTGAAAGAACAGATTGTACTCATATGACATTAAGTATGAGAATGTATAAATAGAAGATTACTTGAGTATTTATGGACTTAGTAATTGCCAACAATTTTTGCCCCTAAGGTATTATTTTAAAAAAAAATATGTGTATATATATATATATATATATATATATATATATATATATATATATATATATGGCTATCTATATCTATATACCCAAGTTTATGTCTACAAGAAGTTGAAAATCTAATTTGGGATTTATAACTTATGGAAAAGAAAATGTAGCACAAAATATTATATATGTATATGTGTGTATATATATATATATATATATATATGAATGCTAAGCTGTGTTGCTACAACTCTGTTATAGGCCTTTAGAAAGGGAGGAGATCAGTATTTGCTAGGTAAACCAACCAAGGAATGTAAGAGCAGGAAGAAGTCTTAGAGATGATTCTCTTAACTCCAGTCTCCTTGGAACACATAAGAAAACTAAGACTCAGAGAGAAAGTGACTTGCCAAGTTGCAAAGCTGGTATCAGAAGCTAAACCCACGCCTTGTCAGTTCAGTGTTTTATATAGGCAAGCATTTTGGCATTTGAGTGTGATAGTTCTTTCTTTAGGGCACTGTCCTATTCATTGCATGTATTATGTATCTGTGTCACTTGCTCACTCAGCAGCATTCCTAAATGTTCTATACATTTCCAAATGCCCCTCTGGGAGATACGCCAACTTTGATTGAAACCCTTTAAATACATGTGTCCATTGAATCACAGGAAATTAAGATTTGTACTAAAACTTTAATATAATGTAAGAAACTCTTCAACAACTGGGAATTTATTATTATGGTGATGATTATTTAGTTTTTATGCTGGCATTGCAGCAGAATGCTTTATGAAAATTTCAAATGGAACTTTTTCACCAACCTATAAGGTATAGATAGGAACTGGCGAATAGATTAAATACTGTTGCACTGCAGAAAATTTTAATATATGAATAAAATCTGTCAGTTTCTTTTGCTGCTGTCTTCAAGCACTTTTTTCTCCATGTGTTGATATACTCTAACAGTAAAATTATTTGACTGGATTACAGCCCAGTAATGTTCTTCCAACACTTCATCATGCACTTGTTCAGTAGGTTCATAATGAATACCTTTGGAAGCAAACTAAATATAGGTCTATTAAAATGAGGCAGCAAAAAAACCAAACTGCACACCAGAAGAACTCAGGGACATCTCCTGAAACAAAGGAAGACACATTTATTACAGGGTTTGTAAGAAGGGTAAAATTTACATGTAGCAGCATATATTAGGCTTAAATATATATTGTCTCAGAGACTTTTAAACTACAAATTGTCACTCAAGTTAAAATAAAAGTAAATTTTCAAGGATAAAACTGGATTGAAAGTAAATGTAAACAAATTTTGACCAATGTTTACAAACGTAAAACTTAAATGTCTACACTGGGCAGTTTACATGGGTAAAATAAACAGATTGGGCTAGGTGGGTATCTTTGAACTTGAGGTCACTGACTTCTCAACTCCAGCTGCCAGGAGAGTAGCCTCAGTGTGGCCACACCAGACCTTACGATTTTTCAGATAAATTATGAACTGACATGTTTGTATGAAAGGTGTCAGTTTTTTCATGTTGCCAATTAAAACATTTTAAAAACACAGTGTGGGTTAAAAAAATGTCCACTAGTCAAATTCTACCTCTTCCTTGACAGACAATACAGAATCAAGGTCTGATCCCGTTTTGAATCTAAGCATAGCCATTAGGCTTTGTTTGAAATGTTCTTGATTATGACTGTTCATGGACATACATTTCCCAGGTTGTTTTATCTTGATTACTGAGTGAGGATTGTAGATGGCTTCCTATACTATTTTTCCTCATCAATTTTTGATGAAGCCTAAAGACAACTACATCTTACCATATAAAAATTAAGTATCCATAATTAAGTGCAATCCTTTCATTCTGAAGTATTTTTTTGTTTGTTTAATTATTGGTCTGACTCCTGAATAGGTTCCTGTTAACTCACCAATTTATAGCTATATAATCCTGAAAATTCCAAATTATCGGTTACATTTATTTATTTATTTATTTAAAAGCTCTCATGCTGGACTTGGATTAAAAATGAGGCTGGGATAATAAAAATTATTAGTACTTATATGGCACTTTGTACTTTGTGAAGCATGTTTAAATACTATCTCATTTTGATCCTTTTATGTTATCCACACTTTATTTAATAACACAGAAACTTTCAGACAGTGTGAGTACATTCCTAGAGATCACACAGTCATTTAGCTGTAGAGGCAGAAGTTCTTCAAACCAATGTTAACATTCTTTCCAGCAAACAACAGAGCCTCAAATATGTTCTAAAACTCTTCAATGTTTGTCTATGTGTAAACACATTAAAATAATATTAAAAAGCTTTATCTTCAGATGTACAAAAGAACTCAACTGATTTAAAATTTAAACTAAAGGAAAAATAACCTTAGTGCTAAAAACTGATCATATTTTAGTAGCAAACCTTTACCTTTGGGGTTTATTTGTATAATTTTAACAGATTTTTGTAGATCAAACTTGAATATAAAAGAGGGATATATCATGTTACATCTAGGAATATATCATTTCTTGAAAATCAGGGCTATTAAGTGAGACTGTTGGTTTAGATGAAATTTCAAAACTTATTTTTAAACCTTTATTCTTTGTTCGTACTTGTGTTTGAAGAACTATTACATGTTTACTTCTGTTATCTCAGTAAACTAAATTTCCATTTTAGTCTTGTTTTCCAAGAAGTTGATATGTCCATAATAATTTTAGCTAAAATGTTGCAAGGGATTTTTCTATATTAAGCTTTAGCAAGGCACTATACTTATTAGAGATACAATTATGAAAACCTGCCATACTTCAAAGAAGTTAGAAAAATACTGTGAATTTCTTAATCCTTCAATTGTGATGACAACAGGAGATAAAACCATAGTTCTCATACATCCATTAGGTTTTATAATTTGTTAAAACATTTATTTATTTATAGTAGGATAACCTATTAAAAATCTACACATATGAAAAAGCAATGTATTAGAAAATGCCAAAAGAAATTCCACCAGAGTAAACTCTATAATAAATCATTCTAAGAATAAAGAGACCTTCCAATTCTCAGAGTTTTTCTATGTGGAATATTTAAAATTCATCTTGCATTTGCTAAATATGCTAAGTGGCTATACAGAGTATCACAAATATGTTTATGAGAGTAACAAAGGGAACTGATAACTAATTATAGTTAGCTGTTCATAATGGAAAATGACTATTTATTGTTGAAACGAATTGAGTAGAAAGCATCAGATTATTAATACAGAATGGCATAACCTATTCCTGACACAATGGAGTGAATTACTGCTTAAATAATAAATAGTTTCAGTGTCTTCAAAATCATGATAACCACATAGATATAATTTGGGAAATAAAGTAAATTTTTTTTTAGATGAAGTTTTTTCTCTACAATCAGATATTATTAGGAAGGAAGAACTTTATAAAAAGTTACTAAAGATTATCTTAAGTAAAACTAACCATATTTCTTATCCCTTACCAATCTCTGTTTTCAAAAAAAAAGACAAATACTGAATTCTAAGTAGATTATTGAATGAGATCTTTTTAATAAATCAGTGATGATGTGATTTTCTTTACCTTCAAGACTCCCCCAAATAATTTTATATAAGCTAAACTTTTTGAGGGTACATACATATAGACATGTGGCCAATTATTGTAGTTATAATGAATGAATATTCAAATAAATCACTTCTGCAACTGAAAACAATATAATTAAGACACTCCAGATGCAGAATCTAGATCCAAAATAACAGAATTGTTATTGCTGGAAGGAACATTAAAGTTCAACTAGTCCCAGTGTTTAAATTGAGGAAATTATGTCCCTGAAAATGTTCCCTTTATAATTATGCTTAAGCTTTGAATTCCCAAGTTCAATGACCTGTTCTATCTTCCCTCTGCTTGAATCTGACCTTCTTTGACATTCTCACATTTGGCTTGTGCTATTCTGACATTTGGCTTGTGCTGACTGCTTTTTTTTAGTTCCCTTTCTTAATCTTTCTCTCTGTCTTCCCTTTTCCTGACAGTAATTCATATGCTGGTATGTCCCAAAGGTCTGCTTTATGTGCCTCTCCTTTTACATCTATAAAATGTGCTGGCAGATGACAGCTATTTTTATTGCTTCAGTTATAACTGATACCTACTTTCCTAGCCTAAGTTCTTTAACCTGAACCTCAAATCCACATTTTCATTTTTTTATCTGCAGATTTTGCTTTTCTTCACGATTGTATCACTTTGGAAAATTTGACAGCTTATTAACCTTGACTGGAATTCAGTCCCTATTTTCACTCTAATTCAATATGCCCTTAGTATTCAGTTGCGTTCTAAATAGATATAGTTCTTTTAGCCCCCATGTTTGTGGCACTCGTTTCAAATAGCTCACTTTTTGAAGATCAACTCTTTTTACTTCACTTCCTAAACCCCAAGCCCTGATTTACTGAATTATTTTCCATTCCCCAAACATGTGTTTATGTGTTTCACCCTTAGAGAACTGTTACCTTGTCCTGGAACTTCACTCTTTTCTCTACCAAGTAGAATCTTCTTTCTTATGAGTTACACAAGGGGTACAAAGGAGGGAACCAAAGTAATATTTCCTAGGTAGAGGCAGGTTACCTTTCTGAGGATTTCTTTGACTCCTCGTATTTCTGAAAGCAGCACGCTCACTTAATGAGCAGTGTCTTAATCAACTTCTATTATGTGTCTAGCCAGTTTTCGGGGTATTTTAAATTAAACTTAATTTTCATTGCTATAGAATTTTCCATTTAACATATTTTTAAAAAATCCTATGTTTTTGATGGAATTCATTTAAATTATTATTTTTAATTTTCTATTACAGGTAGTGGCTATTATTTATTTTTTCTTTGTTTGGATTTCATAAATAATATTTGTATCAATATAAATACTAAATGACTAAATAACTGATTATTTAAACAAGCACTCTTGACAGGATTAATAATAAAATATATTTTCATCTCCACTGAAATTTTAAACTCATTCAGTGAGGGAATTTTTCTCTGCCCCTTGGAATTTTGATTGGGATTATGTTGAATCTATAAATCACATCGGGTAGAATTGGCCTCTTGATAATACTGAGCCTCCGATTCCATGAACACAATATCTTTCTCCATAAATTTACGTATTCTTTAATTTATTCCTTAATGTTTTGTCATTTTTAGCACACATATTTTATAGATAATTTATTGGAGTTATATCTCAGCATTTCTTTTGTTTTCACTTTTCTTCCTTCCCTTTGTGTTAGTTTTTTAGGGCTGCCATTTAAAAAAAAAATACCACAAACTAGATGGCTTAAAATAACATAAATTTATTCATTCATAGTTCTGGAGGCTAGAAGTCCAAAATCAAACTATCAGCAGGTTTGGTTTCTTCTGAGGCTTCTCTCCTTGGCTTGCAGATGGCTGCCCCCTGGCTGTATCCTCACATGGTCTTTTCTCTGTGAGCTTGCATCCCTGGTGTCTATCCCTGTATCCTCATCTCCTCTGTTTATAAGGACACCAGTCAGCTTGGATTAGGGCCCAACCTAAGGACCTCATTTTTACTTAGTAACCTCTTTAAAAGGCCCTTTCTCCAAGTACAGTCACATTCTGAGGAGCTGGGAGTTAGGGCGTCAACATATGGATGTTTAGAGTGATGCAATTCAGCCAGGAAAACTTCCTGCCTGCCAGCCTGCCTGCCTGCCTTCCTTCCTTTTTTTCCTTTGGTGCTATTGTAAATGGTATTGTTTTCTTTAAAAGATTTAATTTCCAGTTGCTCATTGCTAGTATATAGAAGCACCATTTAATTTTTATGACACTTTGCATACCAAATGGTATATTGTCTACCTTTTCCATTAGTGCCTTAAACTTATTAACCATAATTATTAGAAATTTCATTTCCTATCGATTCTTTTACATCTGTGTCATATCTGAGTCTCATTCTTATGATCATTTTGTCTCTTCAGACTCTGTCTTGTCTTGTTTTTTCTATGCTTAAGAATATTCTGATGAGAGGCAGACATTTTATGTGGGGCAGCAGAGACTGAGATAGTTTTCATGTCAGGATATGTGTACACTTTTCCTTCTGCTACCTTTATAGCAGGATTTCATTTAATACACTTAGGACCTCGGTTAGGTTTGATATTGTTGTTGCTATGGTTACCTTCAAATTTCACATTAGATTTCAAATTTCTATAGAGATAGCTTGTATGTAGGGTGGAGGATGGTTTACCAAAGAAATGACTGATTCTGAGGTTTAGATCTTCTGTTTATGCTGTGCCTTAGAGTCTCTGTACAAATTCTTATTCCTCTCCTGCTCCTCTTTCAGCAATATTCTGCTTCTACTTGTTATTTGTAGCTTGTTAGCTTGCAGTGGGAGGGTACATTCATTATTTTTCTGACTAAGCCTCAGATTTGGGCATGCTCTGTGTCACTGTGTCTAAGAGGTGTGACATTTTCAGTTCTCTTGCCCCTTTCTCAGCTATGGTTGTGGATTCAGCCTATAATACTATCTCTCATTCAGAGTAGGATTTTTTTCCTGTTCCCTTTCCCATCTGTAATGAATTTTTACTAGTGACCTAAGGACTGCAATTCTTGCCATTCCCACCCATCAAGGCTGTGTTCTATACTGCAGATAGAGAATGCTGTGGGTTGAATTGTGTCCCTCAGAAAATATATGCTGGAGGCCTAACTTTCGTAGGTCAGAATGTGACCTTGTTTGGACATAGGATCTTACTGAGGTAAAAAAGTTAAAATGGGGTTATCTGAGCATGCCCTAATTCAATATGACTCACGTCCTTTTAAAAAGGAAAAACTTTAGACACAAAAACCGAGATTCACAAAGGGAGAACCCCATGTGAACATGAAGACAGAGAGTGAGGTGTTGTATCTGTTGTAGCTACAACTTTGGTGTTCCTAAGCCAAAGTTGCCAGCAAACCACTAGAAGCTAAACGAGAGGCATAAAGGTATTCTCCCTCACAGTCAGCAGAAGGCACCAACCTTACTGATACTTAGATCTTAGATTTCTAGCCTCCAGAACTGTGAGAAAAAACTTCTATTGTAGGGGGAGCTTCAAGATGGTGGAGGAGTAAGAGGCGGAGATCACCTTCCTCCCCACAAATACATCAGAAATACATCTACATGTGGAACAACTCCTACAGAACACCCACTGAACGCTGGCAGAAGACCTCAGACTTCCCAAAAGGCAAGAAACTCCCCACGTACCTGGGTAGGGCAAAAGAAAAAAGAAAAAACAGAGACAAAAGAATAGGGACGGGACCTGCACCAGTGGGAGGGAGCTGTGAAGGAGGAAAGGTTTCCACGCACTAGGAGTCCCTTGGTGGGCGGAGACTGCAGGTGGCAGAGCGGGGAAGCTTCGGAGCCACTGAGGAGAGCGCAGCCACAGGGGTGCGGAGGGCAAAGCGGAGAGATTCCCGCACGGAGGATCGGCGCTGACCAGCACTCACCAGCCGGAGAGGCTTGTCTGCTCACCCGCCGGGGCGAGCGGGGCTGGGAGCTGAGGCTTGGGCTTCGGAGGTCGGATCGCAGGGAGAGGACTGGGGTTGGCGGCGTGAACACAGCCTGAAGGGGCTAGTGCCCCACGGCTAGCCGGGAGGGAGCCCGGGAAAAAGTCTGGACCTGCCTAAGAGGCAAGAGACCGTTGTTTCGGGGTGCACAAGGAGAGGGGATTCAGAACACTGCTAAAACAAGCTTCAGAGATGGGCGCGAGCCACGGCTATCAGCATGGACCCAGAGACGGGCATGAGACACTAAGGCTGCTACTGCAGCCACCAAGAAGCCTGTGTGCAAGCACAGATCACTCTCCACACCTCCCCTCCTGGGAGCCTGTGCAGCCCGCCACTGCCAGGGTCCCGTGATCCAGGGACAACTTCCCCAGGAGAACGCACGGCGTGCCTCAGGCTGTTGGAACATCACGCTGGCCTCTGCCGCCGCAGGCTCGCCCCGCATCCATACACCTCCCTCCCGCGGCCTAAGTGAGCCAGAGCCCCCGAAGCAGCTGCTCCTTTAACCCCGTCCTGTCTGAGCGAAGAACAGACACCCTCAGGCACCCTACACACAGAGGCGGGTCCAAATCCAAAGCTGAACCCCGGGAGCTGTGTGAACAAAGAAGAGAAAGGGAAATTTCACCCAGCAGCCTCAGGAGCACTGGATTAAATCTCCACAATCAACTTAATGTACCCTGCATCTGCGGAATACCTCAATAGACAAGGAATCATACCAAAATTGAGGTGGTGGACACTGAGTACATCAGTAGACTTTGGGTTTGCATTCTGCATCTAATTGGTTTCTGGTTTTAGGTTTATCTTAATTTAGTATTTAGAGATTATTATCATTGATAGATTTGTTTATTGATTTGGTTGCTCTCTTCCTTTTTTTTAATATATGTATATAATTTTTTTTTCCTTTTTCTCTTTTTGTGAGTGTGTATGTGTATGCTTCTTTGTGTGATTTTGTCTGTATAGGTTTGCTTTTACCATTTGTCCTAGGGTTCTCTCTGTCCATTTTTTGTTTTTTTGTTTTTAGTATGGATTTTAGTGTTTGTTATCATTGGTGGATTTGTTTATTGATTTGGTTGCTCTTGTCTTTTTTTTATTACTTTTTAATTTTTTAATTTTAATATTTTGTATTTTTATTTTAATTATTTTTTTTCATTTTATTTATTTTTTCTTTCTTTCTTTTTTTTTATATCTCCCTTTTCTTCTGAGCTGTGTGGCTGACAGGGTCTTGGTGTTCCAACCAGGTGTCAGGCCTGAGCCTCTGAGGTGGGAGAGCTGAGTTCAGGACATTGGACCACCAGAGACCTCCCGGACCCAAGTAATATCAATCAGCAAGAGCTCTCCCACAGATCTCCATCTCAATGCCAAAACCCAGCTCCACTCAATGACCAGCAAGCTCCAGTGCTGGACACCCCATGCCAAACAACTAGCAAGACAGGAACACAAACCCACCCATTAGCAGAGAGGCTGCCTAAAATCATAATAAGTTCACAGACACCCCAAAACACACCAACGGATGTGGTCCTGCCCACTAGAAAGACAAGCTCCAGCCTCATTCACCAGAACACAGGCACCAGTCCCCTCCACCAGGAAACCTACATAACTCACTGAACCAACCTTACCCACTGGGGGAAGACACCAAAAACCATGGGAACTACGAAACTGCAGCTTGCGAAAAGGAGACCCCAAACAAAGTAAGTTAAGGAAAATGAGAAGACAGAGAAATACACAGCAGATGAAGGAGCAAGGTAAAACCACATCAGACCAAACAAATGAAGAGGAAATAGGCAGTCTACCTGAAAAAGAATTCAGAGTAATGATAGTAAAGATGATCCAAAATCTTGGAAACAGAATGGAGAAAACACAAGAAAAGCGTAACAAGGACCTAGAAGAACTAAAGAGCAAACAAACAAAGATGAACAACACAATAAATGAAATTAAAAATTCTCTAGAAGGAATCAATAGGAGAACAACTGAGGCAGAAGAGAAAAGTGATGTGGAAGATAAAATAGTGGAAATAACTACCACAGAGCAGAATAAAGACAAAAGAATGGAAAGAATTGAGGACAGTCTCAGAGACCTCTGGGACAACATTAAACACACCAACATTCGAATTATAAGGGTCCCAGAAGAAGAAGAAAAAAAGAAAGGGACTGAGAAAACATTTGAAGAGTTTATAGTTGAAAATTCCCTAATATGGAAAAGGAAATGGTCAATCAAGTCCAGGAAGCACAGAGAGTCCCATACAGGATAAATCCAACGAGAAACATGCCAAGACACATATTAATCAAACTATCAAAAATTAAATACAAAGAAAAAATATTAAAAGCAGCAAGGGAAAAGCAACAAATAGCATACAAGGGAATCCCCATAAGGTTAAGAGCTGATCTTTCAGCAGAAATTCTGCAAGCCAGAAGGGTGTGGCAGGACATATTTAAAGTGATGACAGGGAAAAACCAACACCAAGATTACTCTACCCAACAAGGATCACATTCAGATTCAATGGAGAGAATAAAGCCTTTACAAACAAGCAAAAGTTAAGAGAATTCAGCACCACCAAAGCAGCTTTACAACAAATGCTAAAGGAACTTCTCTAGGCAAGAAACACCAGAGAAAGAAAAGACATACAACAACAAACCCAAAACAATTAAGAAAATGGCAATAGGAATATACATATTGATAATTACCTTAAATGTAAATGGATTAAATGCTCCAACCAAAAGACATAGACTGGCTGAATGGATACAAAAACAAGACCCATATATATGCTGTCTACAAGAGACCCGCTTCAGACCTATGGACACATACAGACTGAAGGTGAAGGGATGTAAGAAGATATTCCATGCAAATGGAAACCAAAAGAAAGCTGGAGTAGCAATTCTCATATCAGACAAAATAGACTTTAAAATAAAGACTATTACAAGAGACAAAGAAGGACGTTACATAATGATCAAGGGATCAATCCAAGAAGAAGATATAACAATTGTAAATATTGATGAACCCAACATAGGAGCACATCAATACATAAGGCAAATGCTAACAGCCTTAAAAGGGGAAATCAACAGTAACACAATAAAAATATGAAACTTTAACACACCACTTTCCTCAATGGACAGATCATCCAAACTGAAAATAAATAAGGAAACACAAGCTTTAAAAGATATGTTAAACAACATGGACTTAATTGATATTTATAGGACATTGCATACAAAAACAACAGAATGCACTTTCTTCTCAAGTGTTCATGGAACATTCTCCAGGATAGATCATATCTTGGGTCACAAATCAAGACTTGGTAAATTTAAAAAATTGAAATCATATCAAGTACCTTTTCCAACCACAACACTATGAGACTAGATATCAATTACAGGAAAAAAATCTGTAAAAAATACAAACACATAGAGGCTAAACAATACACTACTAAATAACCAAGAGATCACTGAAGAAATCACAGAGGAAATAAAAAAATACCAAGAAACAAATGACAATGAAAACACAACAACCCAAAACTATGGGATGCAGCAAAAGCAGTTCTAAGAGGCAAGTTTATAGCAGTACAATCGTACCTCAAGAAACAAGAAACATCTCAAATAAACAACCTAACCTTACACCTAAAGTGATTAGAGAAAAAAGAACAAAAAAACCCCAAAGTTAGCAGAAGGAAAGAAATCATAAAGATTAGATCAGAAATAAATGAAAAAGAAATGAAGGAAATGATAGCAAAGATCATAAAACTAAAAGCTGGTTCTTTGAGAAGATAAACAAAATTGATAAACCATTAGCCAGACTCATCAAGAAAAAAAGAGAGAAGACTCAAATCCATAGAATTAGAAATAGAAAGGGAGAAGTAACAACTGACACTGTAGAAATACAAATGATCATGAGAAATTACTACAAGCAACTATATGTCAATCAAATGGAAAACTTGGAAGAAATGGATAAATTCGTAGAAAAGCACAACCTTCTGAGACTGAGCCAGGAAGAGAGAAAATATAAACAGGCCAATCACAAGCACTGAAATTGAAACTGTGATTAAAATTCTTCCAACAACAAAACCCAAGGACCAGATGTCTTCACAGGTGAATTCTATCAAACATTTAGAGAAAAGCTAACACCTATCCTTCTCAAAATCTTCCAAAATATAGCAGAGAGAGGAACACTCCCAAACTCATTCTACGAGACCACCATCATCCTGATATCAAAACCAGACAAAGATGTCACAAAAAAATAAAACTACAGACGAACATCACTGATGAACATAGATGCAAAAATCCTCAACAAAATACTAACAAACAGAATCCAACAGCACATTAAAAGGATCATACACCATGATCAAGTGGGGTTTATCCCAGGAATGTAAGGATTCTTCAATATATGCAAATCAATCAATGTGATATACCATATTAACAAACTGAAGGAGAAAAACCATATGATCATCTCAATAGATGCAGAAAAAGCTTTTGACAAAATTCAACACCGATTTATGATAAAAACCCTCCAGAAAGTAGGCATAGAGGGAACTTACCTCAACATAATAAAGGCCATATATGACAAACCCACAGCCAACATCGTTCTCAATGGTGGAAATCTAAAATCTTTTCCACTAAGATCAGGAACAAGACAAGGTTGCCCACTCTCACTACTGTTATTCAACATAGTTTTGCACAGCAATCAGAGAAGAAAAAGCAATAAAAGGAATCCAGATTGGAAAAGAAGTAAAACTCTCACTGTTTGCAGGTGACATGATACTATACATCGAGAATCCTAAAGATTCTTCCAGAAAACTACTAGGACTAATCAGTGAATTTGGTAAAGTAGCAGGATACAAAGTTAATGTGCAGAAATCTCTTGCCTTCCTATACACTAATGATGAAAAATCTGAAAGAGAAATTAAGGAAACACTCCCATTTACCATTGCAACAAAAAGAATAAAATACCTAGGAATAAACTTACCTAAGGAGACAAAAGACCTGTATGCAGAAAACTATAAGACTCTGATGAAAGAAATTAAAGATGATACAAAAAGATGGAGAGAAATACCATGTTTTTGGATTGGAAGAAGGAACATTGTGAAAATGACTATATTACCCAAAGCAATCTACAGATTCAATGCAATTCCTATCAAACTACGAATGGCATTTTTTTTTAATAAATTTATTTATTTATTTATTTATTTATTTATTTATTTATTTATTTATTTATTTATTTATTTATGGCTGTGTTGGGTCTTTGTTTCTGTGCGAGGGCTTTCTCTAGTTGCGGCAAGTGGGGGCCACTCTTCATCGCGGTGCGCGGGCCTCTCACTATCGCGGCCTCTCTTGTTGCGGAGCACAGGCTCCAGACGCGCAGGCTCAGTAGTTGTGGCTCAAGGGCCTAGTTGCTCCATGGCATGTGGGGGTCTTCCCAGACCGGGACTCGAACCCATGTCCCCTGCATTGACAGGCAGATTCTCAACCACTGCGCCACCAGGGAAGCCCCTACCAATGGCATTTTAAATAGAACTAGAACAAGAATTTCACGATTTGTTTGGAAACATGAAAGACCCTGAATAGCCAAAGCAATCTTGAGAAAGAAAAACGGAACTGGAGGAATCAGGCTCCCTGGCCTCAGACTATACTACAAAGCTACAGTAATCAAGACAGTATGGTACTGGCACAAAAACTGAAATATAGATCAATGGAACAGGTTAGAAAGCCCAGAGATAAACCCACACACATATGGTCACCTTATCTTTGATAAAGGAGGTAAGAATATACAATGGAGAAAAGACAGCCTCTTCAATAAACTGGACAGCTACATGTCAAAGAATGATAATAGAACCCTCTCTAACACCATATACAAAAATAAACTCAAAATGGATTAAAGACCTAAATGTAAGGCCAGACACTATAAAACACTTAGAGGAAAACATAGGCAGAACACTCTATGACATAAATCACAGCAAGATCTTTTTTGACCCACCTCCTGGAGAAATGGAAATAAAAACAAAAAAAACAAATGGGACCTAATGAAACTTCAAAGCCTTTGCACAGCAAAGGGAACTATAAACAAGATGAAAAGACAACCCTCAGACTGGGAGAAAATATTTGCAAATGAAGCAACTGACAAAGGATTAATCTCCAAAATATACAAGCAGCTCATGCAGCTCAATATCAAAAAAAACAAACAACCCAATCTAAAAATGGGCAGAAGACCTAAATAGACATTTCTCCAAAGAAGATATACAGATTACCAACAAGCACATGAAAGGATGCTCAACATCACTAATCATTAGAGAAATGCAAATGAAAACTACAATGAGGTATCACCTCACATCAGTCAGAATGGCCATCATCAAAAAACCTAGAAACAGTAAATGCTGGAGAGGGTGTGGAGAAAAGGGAATCCTCTTGCACTGTTGGTAGGAATGTACATTGATATGGCCACTATGGAGAACAGTATGGAGGTTCCTTAAAAAACTAAAAATAGAACTACCATATGACCCAGCAATCCCACTACTGGGCATATACCCTGAGAAAACCATTATTCAAAAAGAGTCATGTACCACAATGTTCATTGCAGCTGTACTTACAATAGCCAGGACATGGAAGCAACCTAAGTGTCCATTGACAGATGAATGGGTAAAGAAGATATGGCACATATATACAATGGAATATTACTCAGCCATAAAAAGAAACAAAAGTGAGTTATTTGTAGTGAGGTAGATGGACCTAGAGAAGTAAATGAAGTAATTCAGAAAGAGAAAAACAAATACCGTATGCTAACAGATATATATGGAATCTAAAAATAAAAAAATTGGTTCTGAAGAACCCAGGGACAGGACAGGAATAAAGACACAGAGGTTGAGAATGGACTTGAGGACACGGGGAAGGGGAAGGCTAAACTGGGATGAAGTGAGAGATTGGCATGGACATATATACACTACCAAATGTAAAATAGCTAGTGGGAAGCAGCTGCATAGCACGGAGAGATCAGCTCAGTGCTTTGTGTTCACCTAGAGAGGTGCGTTAGGGATGGTGGGAAGGAGATGCAAGAGGGAGGAGATATGCTGATATATGTATATGTATAGCTGACTAACTTTGTTATAGAGCAGAAACTAACACACAATTGTAAAGCAATTATACTCCAATAAAGATGTTAAAAAAAAATTTTCTGTCATTTAAGCCTTCTAGTGTTTGCTGCTTTACTATGACAGTCCTAGCAAACTAATATAGAGGAGACGAGTCTTTGTGGAATTGTTTGCCCTTTCACGTTGCTGTTCTTCTCTTCCATCAGGGGTGCCTAACTTCTTGGGTCTGTTTCCAGTCTTTTCTGGGAGCACTTTATGCCCTTAAAGGAATAAGAGCCTATGAAAATGTGTGGATTCCTCAGTTTCTTGCCTCCCAGTCTGCACTCAGTCTTTACAAATGCCACCTACTCGAGCTGAACTCTGTTTACCAGTGTCCAGTTCCATCAATCCAAGGTCAGTGCTGTCTGAGTCCTTATGTGTCCTTCCCTGCATGCATTATCTCTTTTGAGATTTGGTGCAAATTGGTTGTTCTGTGACCTCAGCAATTTGACCTCAGCAATTTGTAAAACAAGTTTTACATTTGAAATTAACTCAGTTCTTTTTCATTATAAGGTGGGGAGCAGTACTCCTTCTAGCTCCCCATATTGTTAGGCAGAAGCTAGAAGCCCCATCTCTTTTGTACTGATGATAAATCATATATCCAATGGACTTTGGAGGGTTATTTTTTGTTGCCTATTTTTATTCGTTGGTTTTATTTTGTTTTGTCTTGCATCATGCTGTGACGTAACATTTGTTGTGCTCTATGTGAAATAATCATTAATCTTTAATTCAAAGTTTAGGAAATTCAAATCATCAATATTTATTTTTTCTTTATCTCTATTTCTTTTATCTCACATCTTTTTTTTCAGATTCAGTTATTTTTGGTTTTTTTGCTTTGCTACAATATACCTTCAAATATTTTTTTCCCTGAAAGAACGTCTGGGAATTGAATTTTCTGAGTTCTTGAACTTATAAGCCAGTATTTATTTGCTTTTAAATGTAATTGATGCTATTTATTTGCTTTTAAATGAAATTGATGCTTTGTCAGAGTAAGTAATTTTACAAGCAGAACAATCTCTCAGAACTTTATATACCGCACTGTTTACCAGCAACATGTATACTTGAAGATAGCAAAGTTTGATATTTCTGATTCCCTTTAAAAAAAAAATATCTCATGACTGTATTTTTCACTTCTTTGGAATTTTCAATTTGCAATTGCTAAACTCTGCAAAAATTTGAACCCATCTTTTCTGGATTATCTATGAATGGTATTGTCAGATAGAAGAGTAAATCATTGTCTGCCCCTAGTCTCATTTATGAGACCAAAATTTAAAATTTAAAGAATATTTCTAATTAGTTTATCTAGTAGAGATGTTTTCCTCTTTTTAGAACTTCTATAGCATTCAGTACTTATCAAAGCAATATTTTATTAAAGCAATATTAGGTATTGACACGTGTTACATTTTTCACTCTAGGTTATAGCTGTTTTTAAGGTAGATGTAAGTCTTATTTTTATTGTTGCAAGGATTATAAGAATTCCATGTTATTTGTACCTCACAATTTCACTGAGGTTTCATTTATTTAAAGGCCAATTTTAAGGCATTTTCAAAAAGTGTATTCCACTCTATACACATTCATATATGCCAATAGTCTCCCAATAACTAGATATGATTGTGTATTCATTTTAAATATAATTTCTAAAGTTACAACCAAGACACAGGGGGAAAAAATTCCAATTTTATTCTATGTTGCCTTAAGTAGATTTTTAATGTTTTACAATGTGTCCATTACTGGGCATATAATACATTATTAATATAAGAAAACATAATAATAATACAGGATTTTGACTACTATTTGTATTCTGAAATAGCAATTGTCCATATTTCGTATTTATTAGTGATCAGCTATCATTGAAAATTCCCTGTAATATACCATAGGGCCCCCAATTACATTGCATTCTTTGGATTGATTACATTTCTCTGGCTCATATACTATGGGAACAATTTGAAACTTTAAAGGTACTGAAATACTTCATAGATTTTAATTTTCGCATTAGATTTCTTTAGAAGAAAAGATGGCCTGAGCTTCTTGTAATCAGCTCTTGTTTGTTGGGAGTTGAGGTTTTAGCAATTTTCTTTACTGTGGATTGGTGTTCCCTAGTGAATTCTCCTATTATCCTTGTCGGCTCTTTTAAATCAGTATATCAATAAAAAAGAGACAGTTCATTTTAGATGAATATAGTAACTGAAAGTCAGAATGAAGAAAGTCAATAATGCTAAAATTTTTACACAACATTAATCTTAAAGATTTGAAGGTTGGTTACAGGAACTAAAAATAGTCATAGAAAAATGCCAGCACTGTTGGGTGATTGACAAGGAGAGATTCAGAGTGTGTAGCAATATGATTGCATTGCCCTTTGACCTATCATAAAAATGTTACAGTCATTTAGTTTCTGAGGTCAGAATGCAAGCTTCTACAATGATTTAAAATCAAATCATTTTGGTCAAGAGTAAGAATTTATTCTAGAGTATAGTTAATTCTTGGCCTTATCTCTATATAATGAGTCTTTATTCTTTGAGAATCTATTTTTGTCATACATTCTAATAGAAATTTTATATATGTTTTCCATTCAATTTTTACAGATATAAAAGGAAGGTATCATTATCCCTGTTTTTTAGCTGAGGAAATGGAAGCTCTGGGACATTGAGATAACATGTTCACTTTCGTCATAGATTGAACTCACTGGAATTAGTTATGTAAATCTGTCTCTCAGTTGGAAAAATCTGAGCTCTTTTTTTATTCTCTCATGCTGTATTTCTGCCATTCTCATCTTCTTCTGTCCTAAAATTTACCAGGCAACTCTAATTCTGAAAGAAAACTGGATTATTTCTACACTCATTTAAAACATTTGATTAAACCTGAGGGACCATTCTCATTACATAGACCAGGGTTTCTCAACCTCAACATTGTTGACTTTTTGAGCTCCATAATTCTTTGTGCGAGAGGGCTCTCCTATGTATTTGGTGTCTTTTGGGATGTTTAGCATGATTGCTATCCTCTACTTACTAGGTCACCTCCACAGTTGTGTTAACCAAAACTGCCTCCAATAATTTCCAAATTTCCCTGGGATAAACCTCCCTGAGTGGAGAACCATTCATGGACATTGACGAAAGGCTAACATTTATAGACCTGTTTGCTAGCGTAGGGTTCCTTTCTCGTATATAAAATATCTTTAAAACATCTTTACACATAGAGTCAGAATATGCCACTTTCTGAAGGCAATTGAGAAGATGATAAAAGTGCAGAAAATAAGCAAAATATTATTGTTGAGTTTCTGCTTTGTGTAAGATTTATCACATTTTTACTTAAATAAATTAGGTCTTTTATAACTAAACAAGTCTATGACTATGAGTTAAATCATTAATATTTTACAAGTAATATAGTAAATACATGACCCATACAAACAGATTGTCAGTGATGGACTTGAGATTCAAATTTAGAAAAAAAATTTTGCACTAATAGTGCCACATTCTTAGTGATTTTTAATCTCCTCATAAATAAATATATGGAAAAATACATTTGAATATACTCAGCCCATCTATTGCCCTGTTGAACAACTTCCTTTTAAGAACTAGCTAATTCTACCTGATGGTTGTCATCTTCTCACTTTGATTTCTTCAGTATTCATTTATATTGCTTATATCACCTACTAAAAATCATGCTTCTCATTGACTTGCAGTAATTTATTTTACTTGACCAAGTATTTACTGTATCCATTCTTTAAAATAATAAATGTTCTAAACTAAAAATCATTGTTTACAGTACTCTTCTTAATCCTGTAATATCTCTCAAGATGATATTTATAATGTTGGAAAAATTATTTAGAAGATATGTAACAAGAGAAATAGCTTTTCTCAAAACACTGTGTATTCCTTTAAAGAGCTATCAATAAAAACACTATTAAAACATACCCATTAAGCTTATAAAATTGGCATATTTGATAGATGCAAAGTATAAATGGCCAATTATTTGCTTTGTATAGCTGAGAGCCATTTTTCTCTTTGAATTGAGTAATAGAAAACACTTTGATGAAGAAATAATGAAAATCTGTCCTTGACTAGACGCATTTTAAAATATCTTCACTCAGATGTTACTGGAAAGGAAAATTCATGTTTGCTGGAGTGTCCTCATTGGGGGACAAACAAACTGCGCTTCCCTACATTTAAAACAGTTGCAGTTTTTGATTTAGCTGTGATTCACCATCTGCTTCATGGAAAGCAGTATCAGCCCTGCAGCTGAGATAAGCAGTTTATGATATCAAATAGATAAATAGAGGGGAGCCATCATTCTCAGTCAGAAAGTAGGTTTAGACAAACCAATTTCCATATATTACATTTCCCACTAGTTTTTATGTTTCTAGCTTCTAACTTACATTGGAGCGCTGACATTGAATGCATTTTTCCTGCTTATCCTGCTCACACTGAAGAAGTCCAAAGCTCAAGACTATATTTCTATTTGACACGTGCTGAACATTGACATATGATACCCATATAGAGTGACAATGAGGCACAAAGGAAACCTCAATTTGTTTAGGGAAATCTTTAGATATTCTGTCTCTTCTATGAATTGAAGGATTTTACTAGGTTTTTCATTATATTTAGAAGAATTACCCCCAAATAATTGCATTTGTTATTGTTAGTCTCATGCATGGGGAATGCCTTACTTAATTAAAAGTATCAAAATGACTAATGCAGTGATTGATGTCAGTTTGGGAAATCATGAGAACAGAAAATTTCAATGTAATTATTTGTATGTGTGATTTTTTAATTAATTTTTGTTGGAGCATAGTTGATTTACAGTGTTGCATTAGTTTCTACTGTACAGCCAAGTGAATCAGTTATACATATACATATATCCACTCTTTTTTAGATTGTATTCCCATATAGGTCATTACAGAGTATTGAATAAAGTTCCCTGTGCTATACAGTAGGTTCTTATTAGTTATCTATTTTACATATAGTAATGTGTACGTGTCAATCCCTGTCTCCCAATTTATCCCTCCCCCCGCCACTTCCCCCTTACTAACCATAAGTTTGTTTTCTATATCTGTGACTCTATTTCTGTTTTGTAGATGGGTTCCTTTATGTGTGATTTTTTAAATTAACTATAATTCCATTAATACAATGAGCATAGAAACTTCACTAATAGATTATATTATTTTGACAATTTAAAAAACGGATTCCTAGAGAATAATAACCAGCTATATTTTCTCATGTAGCTATTAAGTGTCAGGAAGAATGGAGGATGTTTTAAATAGATTATTTGATTAAACCCTCACACCAGTTCTGTGACCCTTTTTATGGGTGAGGAAACTGGGGTTTGTGAATCTAGGTAACTCATCCAAGGCCACACAGCTACTAAGTGTCACAGTTGAGAATAAAACCCATGTTGTATTTCATAGATGGGACACTGATTCTTCTACACTAACATTTTTTATGGGTTCCATGACCAAGACACATGTTATTTTGGCAATCTTGTTAATTATAGAAGAGTTGTTCTCTGAACTGTAGCCATACTGTATCAAAAGATGTGCTCTTCCCTTACCTTTTCCTCTTGTTATTTATTTTTTGATTTTAAAAAAATTTTAATTTATCACAATAATAATGTGCATAACTTCATAATATTTCTGTATGTCTTATAACAAATGTAAAGAGCAGTCCCTTGCCTCAAGCCTCCTCATCAGATTCCTGCCTTTCAGAGGTAAATATATTTTTATTGTTAGCTGATACTTCTTTTTTTTTATTATTTAAAAAAATTTTTTTTTCATTCTTCTGTCCTCCTTTACTCCTTTATTTTGCATTAATTAACTATTTTCTAGTGGAACATTTAAACTCCTTTTAATGATTCTTTCACTATATATAGTCTTAGTACTTCTGGTATTTACTTACATATTTCTAAATAACATGATTATTCTACTATTTACATTTTATTTTTAATTTTCAATATTGTTTATTGATTTCCTATGGAAAAATGTGAGAACTTGACTCTCCTCAGTGCTCACCTCAAACACATACACTTGTCCTCTATATTCCCAACGTAGTTATGACATAATTTTTGCCTTTATAAATATTCAGTGTTTGCATTAGTGTAACTCGGTAAATATTGTTCACAATTCAGTCACCTGTGTACTATAATTGAGTTTCATTTCTAGTAACAGTGTTTGTTTTCTTGCAGTCAATAGTTGCTAATATTTTGTTAATTTTATATATAACCCTACCCATTACATATGGTCCTCCAATTGTTTGGCACTATTAATATGTCTGATCAAACTAATCTGATCAAACAGAAACCTCCATCCTTCCTCAAACTGGACTTGGCTTCTTGGCCTGCTGCAGAGCCCCTTTACCATCACTTTAAAGAGCTCTCTTCCTCTCTCTTCCATGTTGGTTCTCCCATTTCCAGGATCTCATGGAATTTTTTTTTTTTTTAACTTTCTCATTTTGTGAAACATGTTCTACAGCATCTTCCTGAGAATGGATAAATGGAAATTAAATGTTTGAATCACTGGTTAAATCAATGTTTGTTTTTGTTGAGGCATAATTGACATATAGCATTATATTAGTTTCAGGTGTACAACAAAATGATTCAATATTTGTACATATTGCAAAATGATCACAAAAATCTAGTTAACATTCGTCTCTATACATAGTTACATTTTTTTCTTGTGATGAGAACTTTGAAGATCTACTCTCTTAGCAACTTTCAAAAATGCAATGCAGTGTTACTAACTATAGTCACAAAAGAGACTTATGAACTACATCTGTGGGTTCCCTATTCCAAAATTATGGATCTGACAGAGAAAGAGTGACACCCTAAGTCCTTCTGGGCCTCTGAGTGGACAAGTTTGAGAATCTCCAATTCCTGAATACTCCAGGCCAATAGGAACATCTTCCTCCTCCAGCTAGAGAAGAGAAGTTTCCTCTTGACCAGAGACACTACAGAACCTTCATCTCAAGAAAGTGTCTCATAAAGTTATGCTTTTCCTCTTCAAAGGGGGTGCCTCTCACCCCTCATTGCCTCCAAACGAATAACCAGAGAGAAGTTACAACACAACTTGAGCAAGGGAAATGTAGTCTCTAGCCCAGAAGTAAACAGCTTATACCCAGAGAGAATTATAGGACCTCACTGCAGGTATGCTAATAACCTGGGAATACAAGTGGAAGTGGTTCTTGTGGGTATTAGATCAGGGAGACCTTACTACGAGGCTAAAAGTGAAAACAAATTTTTTTATATGGGAGCACTCTCTCATGAGTCAAAGTTTAAAGTCCTTGCAAGGACTCTTGGAACAAGCCCTAACATGCTGCTGGGATAACTCCTTGAAGCTTGGACATGTCAATAGCCTATAGGAGAGATGCCAGGATTGCCCTGATCCAGAATTGAGAAGAAGTCTATAGATTCATGGAGGCAGAGATGTTATAATAGGTTTCTTATTTCAGACCAGAGAATCCACACCCCAGATGGGTTCCCCAGAAGAACTCAGAATAAATTCCATTCAATAAGGCAATAAAAAATGAACTACATTTTTAAGAAGGTTCATGAAGGTGGTGCTCTATAGACCAGTGTTGAGAGTAACTAGGCTCCTTAGCACCAGTGAGAATGTTGGAATTCCAGACTATTAGAAGCCAAGTGGAATTACTTAAATATCAGTGACAAGGAGGTTATAGTTGTACTAGTGGGTAGCCAAGTCAGTGTTGCAACCAAGTTTCTTTAACATGCAGGGGTCTGTATCATGGCTAATGTATCACTGTATTCTCAGAAATAAGATGTCAGACTAGGCTATTTAACTGTATAACCAGAAAAGGAACTGGCTAACAGAAGGCTGATGGCAGCCATTACAATAGAAAATGTTCCATTCTTTCTTCAATCTCCAGATTTTACCCAATTCTCATTCTCAAATACATCAATTTAACTTTGATAAGGACCCCCTTAAGGAAGAACCCTGTAGTAGATATATAAGATATATACATAAGACAATTATTACCCTAATCTGTTCCCAAAGTGATCAATGGCCAATTGCCAGTCTAACTGTACATTGGGGAAAAGGGGGATACTCAGACTTTTCTAGAGCTGTTGAATAGGGGATATGAGTTGATGTTAATCCCAGGGAACCCCATATGCCATTATGGTCCTAGTAAGAGTAGAGGTTTTTGGAGGCCATGTGAAGCACAGAGTCCCAGCCAATGAGTTCAGTGGGTTCCGAGACTCACTCTGGGGTGATTTCCCTGATTGGCAAGTACAATTGCCAGAAGTCTCACATTGGTTCCCCCGTCAGGAGTGTCAGAGCCATTATTATAGAAATGTCCAAGTGAATCTCCCACAAATTCCAAATAGTAAATTGGAAGAAAATGTGCATCTCAGAGGAATTAGAGAGATTCACAGCACACTTCTGAAGCTTACAGGATACAAAAGTTGTGGTATCCACATCTCCTTTGACTTTACCTGTGTAGCCCCTGGAAAATTCAGATTGACCATGGCAGATGATGGCACATTGTTGTAAACTTACCCAAGACTTAGCATTAGATACCCAGCAGTGACCAGTTTGCTAATGCACCATTGAATTAGCTTTCTGTTTTCCCCTCATAAAATCTTTCAAATTACTATTTCTTACGAACATTTTGAGAAAAAACTGTCTGCAGCAAAACCCTTTCCTTAGGCTCTGCATTTTGGAAAAAATTCAGGCTAAGTCAACTATTTTCTTTTTAGACCATTTGACTTTCCAAAATGGCCAAGGAAATTGCTTTTCATTTCCTTTTTTTAAGACGTGGAATCTGTTTTCCAAATCCTTGACTCTAGGCTAGCTTTCTGACTGTTTTGACTAATGGGACTTAGCAGAAGTGCCGTTGTGACTGTTTCAAGCTTATTCATAAAAAAGATCCTGTAGCTTCCACTCTTGTTGGTTTGGGTACTTCACAATTGCCATATAGACACGTCTGGTGTAAAAGATACTACACAGAGTAAATCCCCTGTCCCAGGCAAAGCCATCATAAGTCAGCTAGTCACAGCCAACTTGATAGCTGATGGATAGGTGAACCTAGTTGAGACTAGTCTTCTCCAGGCCAGAAGAATCATCCAGCGGCTTAGCTGATACCCATCCAAACCCTCCAAAGGAGAGTCTTTTAGGTGATTGACAGCAGACTACAGATATATGGATGATACTAGCAGAAGAATTGCTGAGTCCAGACCAAATGGCAGGTCCACAAGATCATGAGCCAAAAAAATGGCTGTTGTCATAAGCCACTAAATTATGGGATGGTCTGTTATGTAGAAAAATCTGATACAGAAATTGATCCACAGAGTGAGAAGGCTGCCATAACAAAAACCTTGAACATGTAGCATTACCTTGAAGAAGCTGGAAAAGTGGTAAGGAAATTATAACAAATTCTGGAAAAATAGCATATAAACCGGAAATTCCTCCTTACACCTGTTAGAATGGCTGTATATATTTCTAGGGATTTATCCATTTCTTCTAGCTTAGACAATTTGTTGGCATATGAGTGTTCATAATTGTTTCTTATAATCCTTTTTGTATTTTATTTATTTCAGTCTTCTTTTTTTTGAATTAGTTAACCTAACTGTGGGTTTGTCAATTTTTTTTTTTAATATTTTCAAAAACCAACTCTTAGTTTCATTGATATTTTTTATTGTTTTTCTTGTCTGTATTTCATGTATTTCTACTCTGATCTTAATTATTCCCTTTCTTCTGCTAACGTCAGGTATAGTTTGCTCATTTACATTTAGTTCGTTAAAATGTTAGGTTAGGTTGTTTTTTAGAGATCTTTCCTTTTTCTTAATGTAAGTGTTTATTGCTATAAACGTTCCTCTTAGAACTGCTTCTTCTGCATCTTGTAAGTTTTGGTATGTTGTGTTTCCATTACATTTATCTGAATCTATTTTTTTGATTTCCATTTTGATTTTTTTTGACCCATTAGTTGTTCAGGAATGTGTTGTTTAATTTCCACATAGTCATAGTTTTCAGTTTTCTTCCTGTTATAGATTTCTAGTTTCATACCACCGTTGTTGGAAAAGAGACTTGATATGAGTTGCCTCTCCAACTGCCAATCTACTCTTCTACTTTACTGACAGAATCTCAATTTTATTGGTAACAGCAAAGTCCCCAGCTACAAAACTATTTTTCTCGACCTCCGTTAATGCCAAGAGATGACTAGTATTAGACACAGTTCTGGTAAATTTACTACAGTTAGAACTTAGGTAGTATTATTTACATGAAAGCCCCTAGGAAAGAGGATGAACTCAGCTGGTACCTGTCTTTGCCTTCACCTTTTTATTTCCTCCTGCCAGGACATTATTTGTGATCTTTGAAACTGAGTCAGCCATCCTGTATCTACTAAAGGAGGTCTAAAGAATCACAGATCCCTAGGTTTCGATGTTTTTGCTACACCAAACCAATACTTACTATGAGCTACTTACTGCATGAAAAAGACAAAGCCCTATTATAAGGCTAAATCAATACTAATTTTATTTATTCTTTGTTATGTACATTTCTAACTGTTGTAGAGAATACTGTTGTATAACATATATAGAGAATACTGCTGTATAACTTAAAACAGGCAGAACTCGATGACTTTCCTCTGTATATGATGTTTCAATTTATGATTTTTTGACTTTATGATGGTGTGAAAGTGACACATGTTCGGTAGAAACTGTACATTAAGTTTTGAATTTTGATCTTTTCCTGGGCTAGCCATACGTGGTAGGAACTCTCTCGTGATGCTGGGCAAGGCAGCAGACGCAACTTCCAGTCAGTCACACAATCACAAGGGTGAACAACTGATACACTTACAACCATTCTGTACCCAGAAACCATTATGTTTTTCACCTTCAGTACAGTAGTCAATAAATTACATGAGCTATTCAATACTTTATTATAGAAAAGGCTTTGTGTTAGATGATTTTGCCCAACTGTAGGATGATGTAACTGTTCAGAACACGTTTAAGTTAGGCTCAGTAAGCTATGATGTTCAGGAGGTTGGTGTATTTAAATGCATTTTTGACTTAGAATATTTTCAACTTAAAATGGGTTTATCAGAATGTAACCCCATGGTAAGTGGAGAAAGATCCATACTGATTAACACAACTCTGTTCTTGTCCTGGGACACTATATAATGAAAAGAAAGTGTAAATGCAACAATTGACCTCAAGGTTTTGTGAGTTTTCATGTAAAAGACTCAGAAAATCTGAAATTTAGGATTAGAATTTATTGAATTTCTCTAAATATTTAGATGTATTAATTGTGGAAAGAAAAGTAAAAGTGACTATTGATGAAAATTTCTAAATTCACCTTCTGTTGGCACAGATGAGAAGAAATCGATAGCTTGTTCCATTTAAAAGTTTGGAACCAATCTCTATGAAACCAGTGAATTAATATTCCTTTTAGTGTGTATTCCCTCCCCCTCCGAAAAAGTTGACTGTGTTAAACTTTAGTCTGTATTTTAAAGTATATATGCATATAAATAGCAGAAGATAAAGTACATGTAAATCTATCAGGTGTAAAAAAATGGCATCATCTTTCCAATAAGTCTATTTATTTACCTATTTTTTATCTGTCTATCTGTTTCCTTGTTTGTTTTAAATAGAAAACACTTGTAAAATTACCCCAAATGCATGATGTAAGATCACAATGGAAAAATTATAATACATGGGATGTGTTTACAATTGAAAGAGTGAATGAAATTGCAAGGAACAGCAGAATTCTCTACCCATTTAAATTATTATAATTTATGCAACGTAATAATGAAAATATTGAATATGGACTCACTAAAGACACGAGAGGGGAAAGTTAAAGAACCTGTAACTGTGAATATAAGTACAGAATTAATAGAAAAATTAAACATGGAAAAATTAATATAGATTTAAAAAACCCTAAAGCTTGCTAATTTACTTTTTAAATTGTTTTCTCTGGAAGCAAACCAAGAATAGTCACATTTTATATATGCTTGGCAATTGATGCTATAATATGTGTTAGTCAGCTTGGGTTGCCATAACAAAATATCATAGACTGGGTGGCTTAAACAACAGAAATTTATTTCTCAGGATTCTGGAGGCTGGGAAGCTCAAAATCAAAGTGCCTGTAAGGTAGGTTTCATTATGAGGCCTCTTCTCTTGGCTTGTAGGTGGCTACCATTCCACTGTGTACTCACTGATTTCTTTGTGTGTACACAGGGAGAGAGAGGGAGTTCTCTGGTGTCGCTTATAAGGGCCCCACCTTTCTTCTTATGACGGTCCCACCTTCATGACCTCATGTAACCCTAATTACTTCTCAAATACCCCATCTCCAATAACCATTATATTGGAGGTTAGAGCTTCAACATATAAATTTTGGCAGGACACAAGCATTCAGTCCATAACATGATAAGAATATTCTATTTTAATTACCAAACTGATTTCATTAGAAAGCTAACAGCTTTAAGAATACAACTGTGTAGAACAGAAAAAAAAAAAATTCATTTCAATCTGAATGCAGTTACATTTTGATCCATTTAAACATGTCAGGTTATAATCTTTCATCATAAAATCTTTAAAACTTACTGAGGATACAGATGTGATAGCAATGCTTGTCTTCCTAGTAGCAAGGGGATTTGTTTTCCTTTTAATTTAACCATTAAGTATTTGTTAGCCACAATGCTGAGGACAGGGAGTTGGTGGTTTTCCAGCACATGCTCCTTTTGTCTTGTGCTGTGTGTTCATCAATAGCCTAATCTTTTGGCTTCACTACCTTTACTTTTAATCTTCAGCCAGCCAAGACTCAGAATTTTGACATTTCTTTTTACACAATAAAATTGAAATAAAATGAATTCAAATTTATGATTGGTGGCATGGAGAATTCCAAAATGGTGTGAAGAAAAGTGGGTAGATTTGCCAAGTCATCAAATTCTCTGAGGATGAATTTTATCTACCAATAAATGATTTAATATAAACAAAAACAAAAACATGGACCCTATTTGTTATAGAGAGACTTTAAAATTTTCTATAAATATGTGCTTTCATTAATCCTTTACTTGCTTTATAAAATCACACTGTGTAAAAAGCTCTGAGTTTCGTATCCCACCTAGATCCTAAGTCCTTTCTGCCCTGAAGAGCTGTGAGACCTTCTAACAATGTTGAACTTCGGAATTCTTCCTTGACAAATGAAGGAATCTGGATTGAGAATGTCTACTGTTCCTCCCAGCAATTAACTGTCCAAGTTTTTCCAATCAATTTATCAGAGGGTTGAATCTCAACTCTGTTCTGCTCAGGTATGTTAAATCAAACAAGAAATTCACCTTGACTTTCCTAAAGAAAGAGAAGATGATAGGAGCAGGACTTTGTAGTCAAAAAGTTGTTCTATGCCAAGAAGAAACAAAGGAAATTCCAAGAGGAGGCTCTTAATGTAGAGGAGGGAGAAGAAAATATGGGGTTTTTTGGTTCTTTGCCTGCAGTTGAGAGTCATCATGCCATACAAACATGGCTAAGGCAGAAGGAGGGGCAAGCATGGGAAGTGGTCCAGGTGTGCACTGAACATTTCTTAGATTCATAGCTTTTAAGACAAAATAATTGATTCTCTTCTGTGAAAAGGGAAGAGCTACTGATTTCTCACTGCGTTCTTCTGTGACTGTGAGCTTCACATTGTGTTGATATTATCTGTGTATCTTCCCTTAGTTTTAAGAAAGCGATTACAGGAGACTATATCAAAAAAGAGACCTTGTCAACATTTAATCAGTTTAAGGTATGATCACTATACCCAGTAATGCTCATGTCAGGACATTTTATGAAACACTTTAGGAACAGGGAAGTGTGAGACATGGTCCCATTGCAGGTATATGAGGTATATATTTTACTTTTGGTAAATGACTTTTAAAATTCAAATCCCAAAGCCTAAATTAAAAAACTGAATTATATGGTAAGTCATGTGTAAAGATTAAGAGCATACTCATCCTTCTTTCCCCCAGACCTCATATAAAATGCTTATATATTGTTAAAATTGTAATACACAAAATAACAATTAACTGAAAGATTATATTTTTTATTGAAAAATCCCCAACATTAATAAAAGAAAGAAGTACCTGCTGTATAAAAAATAAATAAAAGAAAGAAGTAAAATATGCATGTTTGTTTATCACTAGTTTACCTGTTTCCTATTTATTTTTCAGGCAAAATGCTAATCATTGCTAATAGTTTTGTGTACAGTTACAGAGTTCTTTTGTTTTTCTCAAAAGAATATGTGAAAGTGTTCTCCAAATTCTTACCTATAGGATGGTGTGAGTTGGGGCTTTGAATTCATTGCATCAGTCGAAGACATGATCCTTCTGCTTCATACTAACAATATTTGGTTTGTTCAAAATCAGTGTTGGTTCTTAATGTTTGTCATAGTGGAAGAGTCTTCACTAGTTAATGAAAAAATAGTTCCTTGCTAAAGAGTATCTGAAGGAGTCTTTCATACATGGTTGCTTGATAATTTATTGGTCCTATATATTCAATCCAAAGTCTTATGTGCTTTAAGTGCATAATGAAACCTTCATTTTAAAGTTATTCTCAAGTGACATCCGTTTTCATTTTGCTTTTATATTGATGATTTCTTCCAGCCATACAATATTCTTCAAAACCTAATTAATGGCTGCTGCACTAAACTATATCTTTGAGTGTCTTATTGATCTTTTTAATGAAGGACTTAAGTGCTGTTTATGAGGAAAAGGTCTATTAAACCACACAGAGAATTTACTTTAAACTTTCCTTTTCTGTGACTGTTCATTTTAATAAAAACTTTATTGGATTTTCTGACAAGAAACTCAGCAGGAGATGTTTCTTTCATTAGAAAATTTAAAATTTAAAGTGCTTAAGGGAGTAGAATATGTTAGCTTCTTGTTTTCAAATTCATTATACTTTTTTCTTATATCTGGCTAGTGGAACATTAGGCAGGAGGGAAATCATCTTGCATTTTTCTATACTTGATAATCCATACTTTTATATGATGATCTTTGGGCAATCTGATCTTTGAAGTTTTATACAGTGCATAATAATTTGGTGAGATACGTAAAATATTAAATTCCTATCCCAGAATAAATATAAATAATAAACACATAGACAGTAGAACATTTTACCTAAATTGGATTTTACCTGATGACGTTTTCACATTTCTGCAGCAGCTGTAGCACATATGAATTCACTGCAGCTTATTAGTTCTATAATCTGATTTTGGCTTCTGGGAATTGTTTTTTTTGTTGTTGTTTTCTGGGTTTCCTTCCCCCTAAAATTTTCATATGACTACACTTTTAATCTGCATAAAAATATTCACACTGTCTGGAGCTAAGAAAAGGATTCTTATGTAAATGAATTATTTAAAATTCTGAATAGCATCTTCAGACAAATGGAGGAGAAATGATAGGGAATTAAAACTTTGGAGAAATATTTTCAATATGGTAATGGATTCACATAGTTTACTTTTCTGGAGACATCAAAGACCCACTCACAAGCCTGTGTTCAGATTAAGTGAAAGTTACAAGACATACATTTGAATATATTTAAACTTAATTTTTTTTATGATTTAAAAATATAATTCCTACATTCATTATACTGCCTTATTATACCCCAGTTTTCACTGTCAGTTTTGTGAGTGGGAGTGATAATGCAAATAACGATCAAATCCTTCTGGCATAGGCATGAGAGACAACTGACCAAACAGGATGGTCAGTGGCCAAAACCACTTGGACACTTGAACCATTGGTTCCAACTCCCCAGTGCCTACTGGATGAAACATGAATCCTGGCTTTTATTAATCACTATACTCATGTTTCATCATGAGTTGACATAGGAATGTCTGGTCCCTATGACTCCCTTTGAGACTTAGGCAATTTCTTTTTGTTCTGTGAACCACCTGAATCCTATATCTCTGGCCAGAATCTCTCTTTTCATCTCTTTGAATTTCTCTAATAACTAAAAGAAGTTAATAAAGCAGACGTCATTTTTTAAAGTGAACATAGTAATACAGTTGATCAATTCCAAATCTGATTATTCCAAAAGACCAAAATATTATCAAAGTAGACAACATTTTTGCAAATATGGAAAAAAATAAAGGTTAGAATGCTCAAATAAGCCATATACAAATCTGAGAACTGAGTTGAATTAGAGATACAGATGAAATTAAAATTTATGAATATACAATTGATTCTTGAACAACATGGGTTTGAACTGCATGGGTCCACTTAAATGTGGATTTTTTTTCAATAGTAAATACTGTAGTACTACACAATCTATGATTGGCTGAATCCAGGGATGCAGAACCACAGATATGGAGGAACTGAGGATATGGATAAACTGCCCATACAGAGGGCTGACTATAAGTTATACTTGGATTTTCAACTGGGTCCCTGAACCCAGAGTTGTTCAAGGGTCAGCTGTGTATATATATATATATTTATATTTATATTTATATTTATATTTATATTTATATTTATATATATTTATATTTATATATATATACACACATATATACACACACACATATATGTATATATATATATCTACATACATATATATATTTAACACAATACCTTTGAAAACAAGGTACATTGGATCGACTTACAGAAAAAAATATAATTAGCAAATACATCCCAATTAGAAAACCTGAAATTATCAATAACCATACATTTAAAAATTGATATTTAATTTCAAAATTAGACACCAGCCTTGGATAACTGCACTGATAAGTTATAATGAACTTTCAAGAAGTAGATATTTCTTAAATTATAAAGTTATAGACTATTGAAAAGCTGAAAAATGACTGAATTCATTTTAAAGAGATTAATGTATTTTACTACTAGGAAAAAACAGGGGGAAAATCTTGTAAATATGAAAGCAAAAAGGTTTTTTGTAAGTATTACCAAATTTATCCAGCATTGAATAAAAAGAAATCGCAACCAACTAGGAATTAAAAGATTGTGCAACACTTTAAAAATCTATTCATTTCCTTTACATTAACAGATCAAAATTACAAAATCAACACAATTTCAGGGAAAACATTTGATGAAATTCTACACACATTTTCGGTAAAATATCTTAAAAAACCATGTATAAATGGGCATTTATGTGATAAGAGCATTAAACTATAAACACAGCCATTATCATATATAACAGTTAAACAGTATAAATATTCGCATTCAAATCAAGAACAGGACAAAATTCTACCATTGTTATAGAGTTTCTAGTCAGTCCTACAATATTTCAAAAGAAAGAAAAGACAGAAAGCTATCATTATTTACGGGCAGTAAAAATGTCTCTCCAGAGAACTGAAAATAAAGTAATTGACAAATTATTATAACTAAGAAGAGGTTTTAGCAACATGGTTGGACACGTCAGTATACATAACTAATAAACATGCAATAATGAATTAAGAAATAATAGAAAAGATTGCATTTATAATAGCAAAAAAAATTTTAACTAGCAAAGAATAAACCTAAAAATAAATGAATAAAACTTTGATGAAGATACTAACATTAAAGAAAATCAGATTAAATGGAGTGGTATATCACATATTTGAAGTATAAGACATCAATTCTCCCCAAATCATCTATAAGTTCAGTATAATAAAAATCTCCATGCTTATAGAATATTCCTAACACAGGTTATTCCTAACACAGATATTTCTGATAAGCATAGGGAAGTATGAACCTAAACCAAGCCATATATAAACAAAAGCACATAAAGAAGGAGACAACTTATCAGGCCTCAAAATATAATTATAGTGTACATTATAATACAAATCTGTAAGTTATAAATCACATTTACATGTAAATTAAAAATTACATATTATAATTAAAACCATGTGTTATTAAGTCAGCAATAGATAAAAAAAATACATCAATGACATTATGAAAGAATCCCAGAAATAGGCTCATGAATATATGGGTATTTGGTATATGATAATGTTGGCATAGCAACACAATGGATGAAATTTAATTTGGGGTTTAACAGTATTGTCTATCCATTTTTGAGGAGAGAAAAAGAATCCTATCTCCTGGTTTTTCATATTTCAAATGGATTAAAAGTCTGAGCGTTCTGAAAAAATATTTACTTCATTCAGGTCTTCACTTGAATGTTATCTTTTCAGTGAGATCTACCACGACCACCCTACTTTAAATTGCAAACACCCCCCACTTCACTTTTACAGTACTGACCCCACCATTTACATTAAAATATAAACTTGGTAACATCTGTGATTACTTTAGTAGCATATATTCATGGATGTATAAAATACATCCATGTGTGATTTTATTTATCTCTTGATACATATTAAGGCATTACCCTGCCCTTCCTGTTCTTCACTATCATACCCTATACATCCCTTTGTGTATTTTACCAATTTATTTTCCACCAGATGTATATAGAAGTACACAACTCACTTTATCCTCTCTAGAATTGGTAGATATTTTTCATGTTTATTAAGCATAGAGGCATAAAATGCTATCTTATTATTTCCAATTTTTTTTAACATCTTCATTGGACTATAATTGCTTTACATTGTTGTGTTAGTTTCTGCTGTATAACAAAGTGAATCAGCTATACATATACATATATCTCCATATTCTCCCCCTCTTGCCTCTCCCTCCCACCCTCCCTATCCCACCCCTCTAGGTGGTCACAAAGCACTGAGCTGACCTCCCTGTGTTACGTGGCTGCTTCCCACTAGCTATCTATTTTACATTTGGTAGTGTATATATGTCAGTGTCACTCTCTCACTTCGTCCCAGCTTACCCTTCCCACTCCTCGTGTCCTCAAGTCCATTCTGTAAGTCTGCGTCTTTATTCCTGTCCTGCCCCTAGGTTCTCCAGAACCATTTTTTTTTTTTTTTTTTTTTTTAGATCCCATATATATGTGTTAGCATACGGTACATGTTTTTCTCTTTCTGACTTACTTCACTCTGTATGACAGACTCTAGGTCCATCCACCTCACTACAAATAACTCAATTTTGTTTCTTTTTATGACTGAGTAATATTCCATTGTATGTATGTGCCACATCTTCTTTATCCATTCATCTGTCGATGGACACTTAGGTTGCTTCCATGTCCTATTATTTCCATTTTAAATCAGATATTCTGGCCATTATATCTAAATTGATCAACATGGTTTCTGAGAAATACTCTACCTATTTGCTGTAACCATCTTTGTGAAAAGACACCTAACAATTTTCCCTTAACATATATAATTGTACTTGGACAAATCAAATGCCAATACAACTTCTTTATAAAATCTTGAATGTTATAAGAACTTGGTTTCACTGAGGGTCATAATATATTACATAATGCTATGACTGCATATAGCAAAGGATTGAAAGAACATGTTTATTTCGTGAAAAAGTTGTTAGTTCTGTCACAAAACATTATTAATATATGTTGCTTCATCCTCCATTGTTACTCCCATTCTGGTTTTTTTCATTGTAAAATATATTATTTAGCAATGTATATTCAAAGAGGGTTAACAAAGCGTTCATTTTGATACAAGATCAATGATCAAGGCTATGTTTATGTAAATCAAATCAGCAGATTTTATGTTACCTTAACTAAAGTCAAAATCAAAGAATTTCTAAAGGTTCCTGAAATTTGGCAGAAAGCAAGAAGTGATTTTGAAAGAAAATACATCTCTCCCTTGATAGAACAAGCTAATTTACATTCCTATTTTAGATACATGGCAATTTCCCCATGTTTTATTAACCTAACTTCCTTGTTTCTTTTCATTAACACCTGGTTGGAACTCAATCCCCCATTGGGAAACACCTGTCCACAGTTAATAAGGTGTTAATTGTAAAAACAATAAAAAGTGGAGTTGGGGAATTAGTCCACAGATTCTTAAATTATAAGAAATTCAAGAGAATAGAAAATTTAAAAATAGAAGTATGCTATTTTTATAAGAAGCAAAACTTTATAGTGATTCTAGCTTTGTAACTTTGGGCAAATTATTGAACCTCTCAGTGCTTGCTTTACTCATCTTGAGAATGGGGATAAAGATCATATTTATTTCATAGAGTTCTTATAGAGATCAATGTAGTCAATACAGGTGGTATAATATTATCTTTGAGTTGATGGTGACAACTTGTCATTACATTTTGCACCCCGTAGAGGACTAGTTCTAAACAAGTTGTAAATATTTTCCCTCATAGGACTTTTAGGAATATCTGGAAATACTATTTGTTCTCTGAAAAAGCGGTGCTACTGACATCTAGAGGGTAGAGGCCAAGGATGCTTCTAAATATAGTACAATATGCAGGACAGCCCCTCATAATACAGAATTATCCAGTCTTAGATGTCAATAGTGCTTATGTTGAGAAACCCTACCGTAAAGCAACTATTTAAATAGTTACACAAAGAAGTATGGCTAAAATGCCAATAGAGGTATTAAATTAGTATATGAAAAAAAAAATTTAACTAACTCAAAAGAAGACATGAAAGGGAGAATAAAGGAAGGGGGAAAAATGTGGCAACTAGAAAGCAAACAGCAAGATGGTAGACTTAAACCCTACTATATAAATAATTATATAGGATGTAAATGAATTAATGGAGTCAGAGGAGTAGGTAGGCCAACTGATGTGCTCTGTCCAACATTTTGAAACTTAGAGATCATCTTTTAGATCTCCCTACCTTACTCCCTACTTACTTGAATTCTAAAAGATGGAGAGGAATGGAAAGGGGGAGGTGAAGGTCATGTTTTACTTAAATCAAGAATTTCCATGCAATTATAACTGCTCACAAGACTATCATACAAATTAAGAATAAAGTTAGAAACCAGCCTGCACACAATGCTGTGATATTCAAACTTTTTCATTTTATACCTACTAAAAGAATTTTGAAAACAACTCTGTATACCCTTGCACATTTTAAACTTGTCAATAATTTATTATCATAATTTTATGCACTGTAAAATGTTCTGACATCTTGTTGATTGTATCCTCCTTTAAACAGACAATGACACCCACCACTACCACCAACTCAGAAAGAATGCTATTGGTTTCCATCCTTCAGAGTAGCTTCACTCTGGTCATTTAGTTAAGCTTGCAGTAATTCAACCCTGCATTTAGTGCAACTTAAATAGTTGAACTTCACTTATAATGGTAGGGTGGGATTTCACTCTGTTTGTCATCAAAACCATAAAGCTTCAGACTTAGTCTTTTCAAATTTGGGAAAAAGTCATCATATAACCTAAATGGCAAAGGTAGTTCTTAGCTAAAATCAGACTGAATTTCCATGAAAACATCTGCCATCATTTTAATTTTAATTTAAATATAATCAATTTTTTGTTACCATGACAGAAATCTCTACTTAATTCTAAGATAAATAGGTTAGATCAAGTGTATTGAAAGCCATACCCTTATTTTGTTACCTGGATGAGATAAGGTGCTTCCCTTTAGTATCTTTCTCTTTATTTTGTCCTCATGGTGCTCCCTACAAAAGCAGTGTATCTAGAATATTCCTTTGGTGCCTACATGAATTTTCATCCTGTGGCAATGTACCACATTATGTGGGGTGGCTGAGATGTACCCTTTTCCTTTGTATAGTGGTAAAGGGTAATTTTGAAAGGGGAAGTGAAAAAAAAGTTGGCAAATCACAGATTTTCTCTGGCAGATTGACTTCTGGAAAGGACACATATTAAAGTTAAGGGTCCGGAAATTGATTTTTTTTTAGAATCTATCTATGTCCTGCTCACATACCTGCTAGAAAATCTTTGTGTATCTTTGGGTGTTTAGGTTCCGAATTTTGAAGACTACTGCTCTATGACAGTTGAAAAAACGTCTTAGTGACATTTTTCACATTTGCTTTCCACTGATAAGGTCTTATATATTGTTCTGAAGAAAATTATATGAAAGAATGGTTCAAAATAAGAACAAGCAAGTCTACAAGTATGAACTTGATTTTTTCAATCACTTGGTCAGTCATTTTGTCTGTCTGTCTTATGTAGGAGCCTACATGTATACAGACATACACATGCATGTATACACATATATACACACAACACACAAATGTCCATTTTTGCCTGCAACAAAATTCTCATTCATGTTTAATACTCAGTTATTAAATAGATTAATGAAGTTATATGTCTACTGACACAGGCTCTGTGGATATAAATATTTATAATAAGCAATCCCTCATCCAAAGAACATATACTCTGGAAAGGCAGAAACATTGACAGTCATTCCCTTGTCACTTCCTGAGTGCCTCATCACATGACAGTGATGGGTGCATGTGCAGCTCCAGAGCACCAAGTGATGGGAGCTGCTGGGTTGCAGAGCATCCTATCCACCTGGCACTCAGCAGGTGTTGGCATATCCATAGCTGCCTCTGTGAGGTCCCAGGTGATGCTTTCTGGTATTTACTCAGTGTGGATGAATTGTTGCTCTGCCTGGAAAGGTATGGTTACAATGTCTTTTTGTTTGTTTGTTTGATTTTATTTGTTTGTTTTTAACAGCAGCCCCAAGCTCAAGAAAGACCTAAGCCTCCTCCTAACCTAACCCCATATGGTAAGCTGTTCCTTTGGGCTCTCAAATAGGGTGTCTCTTTCAAATGAGTTATTCCTGAGGGCTACCTTATATATCCCGAAAATTAAAAACAAAAAAGCTAGATAGTCTTAACGATGACAGTTAAAGACAGTATTTGAATCCATAGAGGACTATAATTCCAGTTATATCCATAAAGGAAAGAAATTAATTAAGCCTCTGTAGCTGCTTGGGGCTTTGGCTATTTCTTACAATAATAGATCTCTTAAAAGCACATTTGGCATAAAAAGTTAGGCTTACATGATTTCTTAAAATAAGTTCCAATCATCAAAATTTATTGTCTTTACTTTGAATATGCTTCATGGCCATTAAATGAATCTATATTGAGCAGAAAATATATATATACAGTTAGAACAGAAAAATTGCCACTTAGAAACAAAAAAAAGAACCTAAGTACAGTTTGTATTTTATAGATTTTCTGATGCTTTAGTACAAATTAAAGATTCCTTCCTGCCAGTCACTAAAAGTATGGCAATGAGGTTCATTTTGTTGCCACACAATAATTTTTATTTACCAAATGTAAGTCTCAGATAACTGCATTGATTCCTCCACACTTGAGGCCATTTAATCAGGAAGAAAAGTATTGTACAAAAGACATTTTAAAATAACAATAGCAGCAAAGGGCAGCTGCTAGAGCTTTAATGAGATTTTCTGTTCAGATAAACTTTAGATTCCTGCAGAACAAGATCAATATTGGCTTATTTTACTCAGATATTTTGGAAGACTTTATGACAGCAATATTTTTAAATCATGGAGTCTACTAAGGAACTCTTACAGCAGGTGGCAAAGGAATCCATATGGATTTCTCAATCCATACTAAAATTGACCACAATCAAAATATTGGCTTATCTTCTCCCTAAACTTGATCTACAAAGGTAAGAATTTTCTGAACCAACCATATGAAATGGTGAAAAGCAAATGGAAATAAACGTAGGATCCCAACAAGAAGTATAACCAGACAAAATTCCAAATACTGCACTTGTTTGAATGTAACATTTCACAAAACCATGCCTATTTTCTAAATAAGTAAGTTCCCTTTTTAGCTATGAAGTTCTTTTTCCAGCAGACCAATTTGGAAGTGATTAGAATGACCTTGAACTCTAAGGCTGGTGGCTTCTGAGAACAATATCATTGTAATTATTATTATTAATAATAATGTTGTTACTTTAAATTTATTAAGGTACTCTGCAACTGCTATGTGACAGATAATATCTTCCATACATATAAACATTACCTTAAACATAGGTACCTAAAACACACCTGTGAGGAAGGTATTTTTAATCTTTATAATTGTACAGATAGGGTCACTGAGGCTCAAAAGAAGAAGTAAGTTATCCAGTATTGAACTATGAGTAAGTATCTCATCCAAGATCTAGTTCTGGGTAAGACTGACCTTACCAGTAATTGGAGAGCTATAAAATCTCAGGAAGAGATTTCAATACTAGAATAGCTACTAACATCTAGGGAATTCATGAAACAAATGTCAGGAAGCAAATTCTTTACTTTCCATTTCAGAAATGGTATGTAGGTCTATAGGATTCACAAAATATAATTGTCAAAATCCCTTAATAAATTTGAAATTGTGATTCTGAGCGGTCTCACAGGGCTAAACTATGATATTTCACTGGTTTTCTCCCAGCCGTGTGTTTTATGAATGCTCTGGTTTAAAATTTAAGCCCTTAAATTTGGCTATCTGGAAAGGGATGTTTGGAAGTATACCTTAGAATAGGAAATGTACTGGCCATTGATCCAAACAGCAAATACAATCATTTATTACTCTTCAGATGACAAACATAAACTTTTGACCACGGTGTTCAGCTTGTTCTATTACTTATTACTACATCCTTGTTCATCAGTAAGTCTCTTGGGGTGAACCTACATTAGATCATTTTGTTACACAGTTTCCAAGCTCCGAGTGATACAACAGAAGCAACAAATAGAATATGTTCCCTACTGAAATTTTAAATTGCTTCAGTGCACGATATTCTGATTTAAACTGTGCAGTAAAATATTGCATTGATAGATACTCTGTGAAGCACATCAAAGGTTTTTCTTTCTCTTTTTTTATTAAGTAAAAGTCTAACAGAAAAAAAAAATTAGTGGAATCTATTAAATACAGACTGATTTACTAGATTTTTTAAAAAAGAATTGGTGGAGTAAGGACTTTAACATCTTGCTTAACAGTTTGCTTCATGGATATTCTCACGTAACATTGATTTGATTTTGGTGAGATGGGAGACCAATACCAGTGGCTCCCAGTTGTAACATTCTGAATAGTATATGACATTAGATAGCTAACGGTATAACTATATATGAAAAGTCCAATAGAACATGTTCAGTCGGTGAAAGAATTGTTAGTTCTGCCACATAATATTAGCTTTACTTAGAAGTTCTGCTAGGCTTACGTAATATGCATTTTTTCGTCTCTTAGAAGAAAAGCTTACATGCTAGTAATGGAAAGTTATTAATGTTTAATAAAACATTAGTTTGGGTAGAACAAAGTAATGTTCAAAGGTATATTTAACAAATCAAGTCAACAGCTTTAATGCTGGTGTGCACTGGTGGCTTCTAGCATGCACTGTTCATCAGAGTCACATGTGAATGCCTGAGTCTCACCACAGAAATTCTTTTTTTTCCTTTGGTTTAGGTTTGGGCCTGAGTAGAGACACTTTTCTTTAAAGGTCCCCAGGTAATTCAAATGTGCAGGCAGAGTTGAGAACTACTGGTTCAGATTAAAATCAAAGGGATGAACTAAGAACACTCCCTGAATCCTGGCAATGGAAAATGATTTTTAAGAGATGCTCCCTTGATAAAACAAGGTACTGTGCAATTTTCCAGTCTCATAGTCACCTTTCTTATTTCTTTTCATTAACAATTAATTTCCATTGGGAAACATTTGTCCACTGTTTAACAAGGTATTTACCACAGAAACATTTAACAGGGGATTCACAGAGCCAGTCCATAGATTTTGAAGAAAGAAAAACATTTTTGAGGGGTAGCAATATCCCTAAATCTACCTACATCCCTCAGAAGCCATGCTGATAAGTTCACAAAACAGTAATAATTCTTATTTTTATAAATATGTGAAGCAAATTCAGCAAATATTTCCTTTTATTTTTTATTTTTTTTACCTTTTGTGATGAAGTTGAGGTGAAAAGAGTTATGGGGCAGAAACAGAAAAAAAAAAAAAAATGGACAGTATTTTGCTCTCTTGTGTAAGGACTGTTTCCTAGCTTTAAAATCTGAAATCCAAAAATGTCTTTCCACAGTAATGGTACAAGATGAGAAAAGATATGCCAGAGCCTGCCCCTTGACTGGGCTCTCTTCCTCCTTCTATGGCGCTGTCTTTAGAAAATGGAGGGGAAAGAAAGGAGAGGGAAAATGACAGGCCCTCAAACTTTGTCTTGGTGAGGGAGACCTAGTCTGTAATTCTGGGACAAGGGAAAGAAGAATTCACTCACCATGTCAGAACACAGAGAAATACCATGAGCAAGATTTTTTTAATGGGAAGATTTTTTAAAATGATCAGAGAAAAATCTATATTTTGTAAAAGACAGTTAAAAAATTACTCCAGCTTGGAGAAAGAAAAACATGGGAAATAGAAATAAATTCTCCAGAAATGCTTTGTGCTGTAAAACAACAATATGAATATGAATACAATAGAACAAAGTACATAGATATGTTGATAAAACAGAAAGAGAAGTAAGGGTAAACTAAAGATGTGAAAAAAAAAAAAGTTAGGACCAAGACACACCCCAAAAATGCTGAAAAAAAATTAGAGTGACAAGAAATGTATAGACATCTGAAATTAAAATTACTAACATTGAGTTAAGATTTCAGATAACTGCAGCAAACATATATGAAAAAGACAGAGATTAAAGCTATTAGTGAGAAGCAAAATCATATGGAAGAAACAAAATGGATCCCGTTGAAGCATTATTGATTTCCCTAGAACAGAGAGCATAACACATTTATCAAAAATCAAAAAGTTTTCAGAAATATAATATGAGCAACATTCTCTAAAATAAAGGACTAATCTGCAGTATGAAAAAGCATATCTAGTTCTAGAAAAATTCCATATAGAACATGTGACACAAATGTTAAGTCTAATTGATTTATTAAAGCCTGTTCATAAAGAAAGAATATTTTGGTCATCCATGGAGAGAAAGGAAATCTTTCAAGAGAAAAAGTCAAAACACATTGCCCTGAGACACTTCCCAGCAACATTCAATGCCTGATGCATTAGAATAATAGCTACAAAACCCTGAAACAATGAGTGATCCAATTACCATAGCTGGTAAGTTACGGTTTGATTATAAAGAAAACATTCCTCTCACTACTAGTAGAAATTACCTGGTTAGAGAAAAATCCAAAAAAAGTAGGAACCATTTAACAATTAAAACAATAACAATTAACAAGAAAGAAAAGAAATACTGTGTTAAAAAGATTTATGTACACCACTGAATATTGTGGAACGTTGAAGAAATTTTGATTATTGCACAATATATACAAATACTATCAACTTAGATTCTACAAAACTGTAGTGTAACTGACAAAAAATACAAGGCTATTGTCCAGTTTTTCATATAGGGAAGTCAACACAACTTTCTATAATTGAAATTTATAGTTAAAAACTAATGACCCCTTAATACAAAATCAATTTTCTCAATTTTATAAGGCTCTTTTAAGAAATACATATTTTGGTGAAGAAATATTTATTTAAATATTGGCAGTTGCTTCAGTTTCTCTTCATCCTTATTATGTAAAAATATCTAATAATTTTTTATTCTAAAAAAGTATAAAACTATATCTTGTCTTCTCTCTGTAGGCATGAAGAAAAAGATGATCAGAACGATATCATTTTAAGTGCCAGGATTCTGAATTGCTTACATCTTTATAATGAGTGTGAGACTATTAGTTTTATTTCTTTATACAAAAATGTAAAAAAAAAAGGCCTCGGACTATAGTTTTTAATTATAGATTTTTGTACCATTGGATTACTTACATATCTTTGAATCACTCTGATAAACAAAAAGAAGTTTGTCTAAAATGAGTATCCAGTAATTTTATAAAATGATTAATAATAATAATCGGTGATATAGAATGTATGATTATTATTACCTAGGCCTATGCCAATTACTATGCATCTAATATCTCATATTAGGTAGTGTTACCTACCCTCCCGAGTCGATGGTCCCCAACAAGTTTTTTTCTGCCCAGTGTTGCCCGCATCGATGGAATGAGACCTAGCTCAGTTCAGAAGCAAATGAAACAGATTCACTTTGCTGTACACCTGACATTAACACAGCATTGTAAATCAGCTATACTCCAATGAAGATTTAAAAAAAAAAGAAAAGAAGCAAAGGAAAGCTTTATTCTTTCATCAAAGAACGGAGAGATACAAGTTCCAGCTCTATAGTCTGAGCGCTCTCTCTGGAAGGCGGTAGGCGGGGCTGCTTCACAGGGATCTCCTCAGAGGGGAGAGGGCGGGGTTCTGGAGTGCGGGGCGGGGCTGTGCTGCTCACGCTCCCGACCTCAGAGCCCGTCTCCCACGCAGTCTCCGTAGGCGGCCCGCCGCTGCCATCTTGAAGTGCCGGTGCTGCCTTCTCACGGTCTGAAGCGCCGCGTGCGAGGCCTCTGCTCGCGGCCCCCTGTGAGCAAGTGAAACTAGACGAAGCACAAAGGAAAAGAAATAAAAAGGTCAGACTTTATTTTATTACCCAGATTCTATTTTTATTCTCCAGGAATTGCTAATGGGCTTTGCCGGTGACACCTCCCTCCCGTCTTTTGTCCCGCTCCTCATTCTTGAGGGGTGCTGAGGGGTGACAATCCATGTTTGGGCGCCAAACCTTGGGAAGAGGAGCAGAAAACTGCTCTGCAGTTGCCTTTAAGTATGTTTGATCGTCACCAGGGCTTGGCCCTAAATGGTCCTGTCCCTGAGCGACCACCACTTGGAGTTTTATAGATTCTAACCTGCTGGAGACAAAGGACACCAGACAATATAGGATGCATGGCTCAAGTATTAGCAAGAGGATGATGGTCCTTAAGGGGCCCAGGAAAGGTGCAAACTGAGCGACGCTAGGGAGGGCCTGTGTTGCTCGGCTCGGTCCACATTTGTTCGGCCAAACGAGGCTGACTGGTTTCCGCCAGTCAAGCGGCTTTTTCTAGCAGTCTGTCTGCACTTTCTTCAGTTGGGCTACTTGCGTCAACATAAAAACAGCACGACGTATTGGCCGGTACACAGGCCCCTCCCTGGTCATTTGACAGATAATCTAGGGCAATTCCCTTACCCAGGACCATATTGGCCCCTGACTCAATGGACTTTTGTAGTAGCTTGAAGGCAAGGCCAGAATTATTGGCCACCGTCACCAGAGTACACGCTCCCCCCAAAAGGCCATGGGTGGGTGCTGCTTCATAGGGCTCTTGTCAGCGGGGTGGGGAGCAGAGATCTTGCGGGTTGGGTGCACCTGCGCTGCTTCCGGCACTCCGGATCCAGGTGCCGGGTGCAGCGTTTCTGTACAGGGCAGGCCCAGCTGAAGCTGAGGCAGTTTCACACTAGGAACTCTGGTCTGCAGTGCCGGGGGCAAGGCCTCTGTATGTGGTATCCTGGGAGCAAGTGAAACTAAACTAAGCACAAAGGAGAAAAATAGTTAGACTTTATTATCCAGATTCTATTTTTATTTCCCAGGAATTGTTAATGGGCTTTACCGGTGACAGTAGCATGATACCTTATAGGTATTTTTGGATAAGAGTGTTTTCTTTGTGGCCCACGAAATCTCAGCAAATAGATTCATATTTATTAATGTTCTTTTCAATTTGGAGCTTACGTGACTTCCACTACCTACCTTTGTAAATCAGTTGGTATTATTTGCATCTGAGCGCAACACAGTGCACGTGATCTTCACATAATAGGAATCACATACAAAAGCATGAAGCATTCTCACTGCTGCTGAGGAGATCCAGCCACATCGGGAGGACCAGCAGTTGCCTCCTGACACGTAGTTTCTGTCATGGCACAGTCGCTGTTACTCCCTTCGTTTTGCCTCTTGTTTTTCTGGATCTTTCTTGTTTCCTACTGATCTCAAGCCTGGTGTGCAAACTTCTTATAAATGCTGTGAGCCCTCACAGTTGTTTCAAAGTTTCCCCTTGCTTCAATTAACTAGAGTTGTGTTTGTTTCTTGCAGCCAAGAACACTGAATAATCCATAGCCCCACCCTCCTTTCCCCTGCCAGTCTCAGGAGAGCCATCTCACTGAGTTCAGAACTGTTCCCTCAAAAGGTCAATTCTCTTCTTTCTTCATCTCTGGAGATTAACTTCTTATTTCTTTTGTGGGGCAAATGGTTCACATAGCAAGACCTGGGATGGCGTTTTTCCTCAGCTTGGTCCTCCCTCCACTAACTTGTCTCTCTGACACTGTCAAGAACAAGACAGTAAAGCACTTCTCAACAGGTTATCCACCAGAGGTATTTTTATAATGACCTTCAATTTTGGATCAGTGAAATTGAAACATATACAAATGGATAATAGGAAGAAAAATGGTAAGATGTAGGATGAAGATCAGGTGCTCAGCTCTGAAAAAAAAGGTTGGGTCCAATCACATCTTTTTGTATAGAATGTTAGATAGAAACCACATCCTTAAAGCAAGCTCCTATAAGGACTATTTCTCTCAATGACTCTTGCAACAAGAACTAGCAGTACTATTGTCCCTTTGACCAAAATGGAGTCATTGGATAATACTTGCTTAGATAAAAGGTAAACCAGCTTCTCTGCAGAAATATACTATCATAAGCAGCTTCATGATTTTTTTCATGAATAAATTTGGAACTTAATATAACAGAAATGGGTAAATTAAGTTCTCAAATGGCATGACAGAGAGTGCTCATTTTAGCCCTTAACCAAAATCTCCCTGGAGCATTTATGACCCATAGCATCTCAGGCTCCTCTTGCCCCTGTGTTCCATGCAGACTGGTATTCTAGTTTTTAAAATAGGCACATCTATTCTCCTCTCTGCCTTTTCTCTTCCCTTGGACTTGTGTGCTTTTCCTCTTTATCATCTCATGGCGACCTTTCTTTTGTCACTCAACTTCATGTTAAATGTAACTTCCTTAGAGAAATCTTAGCCTGAGCTCTTAACCTAGAGAGCTGCTTAACCAGTATTATACAAATCTCTTTTATTTCTCTGCAAAGAACTTGCCACTACAGGAAATTTTCTTTTTAAAAAAAAAAAAATTATTTATTTTTGGCTGTGCTGGGTCTTCGTTTCTGTGCGAGGGCTTTCTCTAGTTGCGGCAAGCGGGGAACACTCCTCATCGCGGTGCGCGGGCCTCTCACCGTCGCGGCCTCTCTTGTTGGGAGCACAGGCTACAGACGCGCAGGCTCAGCAGCTGTGGCTCTGGGGCCTAGTTTCTCCACAGCATGTGGGATCTTCCCGGACCAGGGCTCGAACCCGTGTCCCCTGCATTGGCAGGCAGACTCCCAACCACTGTGCCACCAGGGAAGCCCAAAATTTTCTTTTTTATTTATGCATGTATGTATTTACTTATCATCTGACTTTTCCCACTTCCATGTAAGATGGTTGAAAGCATGGACTTTTGATTGTCAGTTTCCTGGAACTTCGAAAAATTCGATAAATATTTGTTGCATGAGTGAATGAAATTAACTTTCAGCTATGTAACACAAGTCCATCCTCCAAGACAGATTAGTTATAAAATAAACAACTAGGAAGACGAGTTTATTGACTTGTTGCACAAGGTCTTTAGATATAAAGCAGTTAACTATTGAAAGACATTTGCCCAAAATACAATTACATAGAGTTCAGACTAGTTGATCTCTGGACTTTCTTCGTATGATATTTAATGGACTTTTCATATTTTGCACCAAGGGCACCTAGTCCTAATTTGTAGTAATAAAACCATATCAGTATATAAAGCAAATTGTTACTTATCCTCATCTTTCCTACTGAGGAATGTGGGAGTGAATGAAGGGTATCAAGTGTTTAGTTTTTCCTGTAAAAAATATTGTCGTTATCCTGTAAGACATTGTTAAGATGCTGATTTCACAGAATTGGGTTTTTTTGAAACAAATTCAGGATGAGCATCCACAGGCAGGGATACTAGCATGTTTATTCAACATGGCACATACTGGATTCCTGACCACAGAGTCCACATTCAAGGGAAACCCAATAAAAGTCACAAATCCTCTCTGTTTCCTTCAGTATAATATAAGAGTTACTGATGAGCAGAACAATGTCAGTGATGGAATAGCCGTGCCTAAGTCCCACCTGCTTCTCTTTTTGAACATTGGCCTCAGAAGCCCAGGATTGCAATTTATCCAGAGGAAAACTTGCATAGTGAGCTAATTGGTTATATGATAGAAGAACAAAGAGTTACCTTTTAAAAAGTATAATAGATGACTGTGCTGGGCAAAACAGATATACCTGAAACAGGTTTCAAAAATGTTAAAGAGAGTCCACCACTTAATGCTGTTCATAAATATTCTTAGAGAAATTTTTCTCAAGTGGTATATTTAGCTTGAAATTTCAAAATGAGTTATACAATATGATAGGGTATAGTAGCATTTATGTATGCATATTTTAAATTGTTTAATTACATGGTACACAAACTTAGTGGAAGGGATAATACATACTAAAATACTGATAATATAGTTTCCCTAAATAAGAAAAAATTATCCAAAAGTTGGAAATAGGGCAAGAAGGTGGATAGCATGTATTTTCCTACAGGAACATGGACTCACCCAAAGTTTAGGGAAATATACTTTTCAATTCACTGTATGCTGTTGATTAAAGGTCTCAGATTTAGTAAAGTTAAATGTTAGCTTGTTGATTTTTGCCCAGTAGAAATGCAAATGATTTCCATTTGATGGAACAAATAACTCAAAGGTTGTAGTTGATTGCCTTTTTGAGCATTAACCAAAAATTAATCCAAAAATTTTAACCTAACATTCATTGTTTAAGTTGCTTGTAAATAACTAGTTTCTCAAATGTTAATGTTTTCCTCACTAATTAACAATACTTATTGAACAAAATATTTGCTTGTATTCATTTTCTGCTTTCATGAGTTTCACAGTTTTGCCTTTGGAAAATTATACTTTGCAGTAAATCCGTACATGAAATCAGTAATACCTTCTTAATGTTCTACTCCTTAAACAGCTTTCTCTAAGACAAATCTGGTGCTTTATTCATGTTGTTGCTTCCTTCAGATCCCTTTGTCTTCAGGATATAACTCAAACTGTTTAAGAAAGAATTCTAGTCCACAAAATTTAACTTCTGCCTACCTTTCCAGCATTTTCTCTTGCTGTACCTACCCTGAAATTCTACACCCCAACCCTATTGAGTTGTTAATATTTACTCTAAACATGGCTAGCTGATTCATGGAGTCATTATGCTTTAGCTATTGTATTATTTTTGTCTGAGTGTGCCTTTCTTTTAAGCACCTGACCCACCTCTTGTCATCTTTCCAAAAATATCAAATATCACTTTTTATATAAAGTCTTTCTGGACTAATCACCTCAAAATGCCCCAGGTAAAACTGGTTTTCTTCCATAGTTCCCTAATTCTAACTTAATAGCTCTCTCAGCACACCTGCAATTCTTTATCGCACTTACCTATTTACATATCTTCCTCCAATTGCCAGACTTTATACTTCTTAAGGGTGGTTATATGTCTTATATGGCTTTGTATTTCTAACAATTCTGCTGCATAATTCTCTAATACATAGGAGGTATCTGACTCACAATTATTGAAAATTAAAATAATCATAGAGGATGTTAAATGGGGAGACATTTATGTGGCTTAACACCATAATGTGAAAACCAGAAAGGATTTTAGAGATCAGCTAGGTACTTTAGGGTTTCTAAACAAATTACACCCTGGTTGAGTAATCCACCTAAATTCTACATTTTTTTTTTGATTTTTTTTTTTGATTTTATTCAAACAGGAAGTCACAAAAATTATAATCATCCTCATCAGTTCACTCAGTCCCATGTAATTAATTTTTTTCATCTTGATCTTTTGTTAGCAGTTTTATGAATTCATCAGTTTTCCATTAAAGTTCTGAAAATGCTTATTCAAAATTCTACATTTTAAACACTAAGGATAGAAGGTAGAAATGTCTCTATTTACTCACTCAATGATCCCAAACCCTCACTTTATAATATATAAAGTAATTGAGACCTAGGAATAAAGCAAATTGTCCATGGTCATACATCAATTCAGTGACAGAATTGGAATTAGCCCTTTTATCTTGAATCCCAAACAAGTATTCTTATAACTAGTACCCAGGACATGAAGCATTTTTTAAAAGATTCTTTTTGATTTTAATTCTGATGAATTAGCCTTGCCTTTAGAGAACTGCATTTATAGACAGGCCTGAGCATGGGAAGAAGATTACCCCTTCTACCACCTTGCTTTTTCAGCATCCCCAAAGACGTTCTGACCTTTTAATTTCAGGTTCTTAACTCTCTGGGATGAGCATATCCCTCTCAGAGTATCACCAGGAGTCATTTCAGTTTTCTTCGGAGACAAAGTAACATTACAGAGATCAGCTTTTGCTAATAACTTGACCTTTCAATTCAGTGAGGCTCATACTAGTAACATGTGAGATTTTTTTAAGAAAAGGGAAAAAAAAAAGGAAAAAGAAAATATCAAGAGGTTTATATTTTTCTGTTAGGAATTCTGGCCAATTAACTACCATGGTATACAGGCAGAAAGACTAATAACCTCCATTTTTCTTTTTGTATACAGAATTACAAAGAATTTTCTGTTTATTTTAGGCAAGTCGTGACCAAATTAAAAAAAATTAAATTCTTACTAAAAGCAAGCAGGCTTTTGAAATAGTGGTATAAAGTAGAGATGTCTGGAGTAGTCTTAGTAAGTGTAATAGAAACAAAGAGAGTTGTTATTTATGCAAACATGATTCTGATGTTTACAGACCTCAAAGCAATTCATGATGAAATAATTTTAAAATAATGAATAATTTCTTGCACATACATCATCCTAACCTTTAAATTATTTGTCTAAGTCCTGGAAAGGGAGTTACTTAGGAATAGAACATAGTTGATAATATATGGTTTTGTTCCCTTTTGAGAAACAGAATAGAAGGTAGTATGTTTAAAAGAAATGGACACTTACATTTGCCAACAGGATGTACAGTCTGCCATTCATTTTTTTTTAAAATTTATTAATTAATTAATTTAGTTTTGGCTGTGTTGGGTCTTCGTTTCTGCGCGAGGGCTTTCTCTAGTTGTGGCAAGCGGGGGCCACTCTTCATCGCAGTGTGTGGGCCTCTCACTATTGCTGCCTCTCTTGTTGCGGAGCACAGGCTCCAGACATGCAGGCTCAGTAGTTGTGGATCACGGGCCTAGCTGCTCCGCGGCATGTGGGATCTTCCCAGACCAGGGCTCGAACCCATGTCCCCTGCATTGGCAGGCAGATTCTCAACCACTGCGCCACCAGGGAAGCCCCCCCCAATCTGCCATTCTTAAAACAAAATATTTGTGATTCACTTTCCTTTTTTGCTCTCTTCCTCCTTTAACCCAACCTCTTTGCTATTCTCTTTGTTCTTTACTTGCTCAAGAATGATGCTTGTTGCTACCAATATGTTTCCAGAATAAATGAAAGAAGAAGGGGATCAAGAAACAGTCATTATTTTAGCTAAGAAAATAATGAACTATTTCATGGCTGTAAACATATTCATCTGTAAACTCTTTACTTTATTCTGTTGGTAGCATAATAGCTAGTTACATAAAATCTAGTTACATACAACTGAGAATATAGGATTCATATACTGTAATGTAAGTGGATTTACAAACAAGATTATTATTTTTTCATTTTATTTTATTTATTTATTTTTTTTAACAAGATTACTTTTAAAAGTGGTATTGACTTCATTGATTTTCATAAGGGTATAGTCTGTTCTATGTAATGGAGTTTTTATTGCAATTTGCAGTTAAACAGTTGAAGTACGTTTGGGTATGTTTTTCTTACTGTAGTGACAGAAGCTAAAGGTACAATATGTCACCGCTAAACTTAAAACTATTGAGTTTTAGCTATTGTGTTTTAACCATCTATTATTTAAATATGTGTGGTGTGGTTATATTTATTTACAAAGACATATAGGACACATAGAGAACAATTTCTGTATTTCAAGGTTAATGTCCTTATACTTAATGAGTTCTATATTTCAGGATTTATTTTAAAAGGCTTTTTTTTTTTTTTTTTTTTTAATAGAAGAAAATACTCTTAATGTGTTTTAATAATGACTATGCTACTTAAGTTCTTCCCTGAAAGATGGCCAGCTATAATTCTCTACTGGACTAACATACATGTACATGCATCCACAAATGTGCAGGCACACACTCTGACTGCAAAATTCCAGCAAATGTTGTTTGTTCCACCAGTCTTGCTTTTGTGGTTATAGCCTCTTGAAAAAGAATGATCATTTTATTAGGAAGATTCTACAACTTCAAGAGGGCATCTAGTTGTTGAAATATATTCAAGTCTCCACACTCAGGATCCTACATGATTAAATATCTTGATTTTGAAGGAGTTTCAAACAGAGACAGCATGATGGTTTTTAGGAAATAATGGAGAGGGCGAATCTGCCTGAAAACTTGATGTGGAAAAAACCTAATCCTTTTTCTTTGTTAAGTGGAGACAGAATATGTTTACATATTCTCAGCTAATAAGTCCCATATTGATTTCAGACAAGATCCTAGGATGAATTATTAGAGAAGTACTTTAAACTTTTTACCTTAATTGTTTCTGCTCAAAGCTATGACTTGACTCCCTGTAAGACAGAGCAGGGATAAAACAAACAAAAAACCCTGATCTGACTATCTATGTACTCATAGATTTGAATTCTAGATTTACAACTGTATGACTCTAGGAAGATTATTTAACTTTCAACCTGAGTGACTTTTGGCAAGTTACATTATCTCTCTGCTTCATTTTCCTTATCCCTAAGATGGAGTTACTAATAATATCTTCTTCACAGAGTTGCCGTAAGATTTAAATCAGTTCATATATGTAAAACACTTAAAAAGTGTTTGTGTACAGTATTACTGTTTACTATTATTATTACTGTTGTAGGCAGAATTATGGTCCCCCAAAGATGTTCATATCTTAATGCCTGGAACCTGGGAATATGTTATTTTACATTGCAGCAGGGACTTGACGGATGTGATTAAGGTTGCAAATCTTGAGATGGGGTGATTATCCTGGACTATCTTGGTGGGCCCAATCTAGTTACATGGGCTCTTAAAAGCAAAAGAGAGGGGCAAAGGAGTGAGACAGAGAGATGAGATAAAAGGAGTGATTTGAAGCATGAGAAGAACTTGACCCACAGTTGCTGGCTTTGAAGATATAAGGAGGGAGACACAAGCCAAGTAATGCAGGTGACCTCTAAAAACTGGGACCTCTAAAAACAAGGATCTTAACATTATAACTTTAAGGGACTGAATCTGCCAACAATCTGAAGGAGCAAGGAAACGGATGCTCTCTTAAAATCTCCAGTACTGATAGCACCTTGATTTTAGCCAGTGAGACCTGTGTCAGACTTACACATACAGAAATGTAGGATAATAACTTTGTGGCTTTAAAACACAAAGTTTGTGGTAATTTATTTACTATCACCCTTAACTTTTAAGATTCATCATTAGTAATTTGAATAAACAGTTGCTGTGAGAAAAAGCTCATTGAGAGTCACTGTATTTCCAGAGGGATAACTGATATGTAAATATTTGCTATCAGAACCTGTGTTTTCTAATAAGGCTCTAATTATGCAAGAACAGGAAGATATCTGTGATAAGTCATGTTGGATTTATGCTGGTCTCTCACACAGGATGAAGAGCAATGTGTCACATTACTAGGAATCTATTCATAGAGACATAATCCTCTGGTCTTTTAACATTATTTCTGTCAACGTAGTCTCATAATCTTCTTTTCACATTTGGAGAAATTAGAAACTTTAAAAAAAATGCCAAACAAGTAAAGAATACACAATGAAAATATCTCTAGAAGATAAAGTTGGACAACTGCTAATACACAGAAGCACAGTGCTAGCTTAGAGTGCACTATCACATGTATTGTTAGATCACTTTAGAAAGAATGGAAGTTTCTTTCCATGGAGTTCACACAACATCAATTATGATCACATCAAAATTTTTCCAGGAAATCTTTTTGAACTGACTGGTTTGAGTATCTATAAAAGTATCCTTTACAGTTTTTATCTGAAAATAAAAAAGGTGAAAGAGGAAAAAAAAATCCCTTCAATTTCAAAACACAATGTATTAAACTATAGAAGTGGATAATAGATACATATTAAATACCAAATATTAAATACCGAAACAAAACATATTATCATTGTCAGAGAATACTGAAGCTGGTGTAATTCCCAGATTAATAATACACAAAACAACACTAATTGCTGGGAGTAGATTTCACCATCATGTATATTTACTGGATACACAAAACAACACTAATTGCTGGGAGTAGATTTCAACATCATGTATATTTACTGGATAATCTTTTGTATGAAGGACAATTGTACTAAAATTACCAAGGTGCATATGCTGGCATGTACAAACATTTATGTACAAGAGCAAGAAACATGAAAATATATACATTATATGAAGTGTATCATGTAACACTGTAATTATTTTTCTGTATATGGTTTTAGTTTTCTTCTTCCAGAAAACCTAAATGAAATTATTCATAATTTTTTAAAAGTTATAGTAGTTTTTTAAAATTACCCATTTTTTAATTCTACATTTCCAATCATAAGAGGAATCAAAGAACAGTTGAATAAAATCTTTAAAGCATTTAAATTATCTATATTTATGTATTTTGTCCAAGCTTAATTTCTTTTCTTTCTTTCTTTTTTAAATTAAAGCATAATTAATCTACAACACTATGTTAATTCCAGGAGCACAGCATAGTGATTTGATGTTTCTATACATTACGAAATGATCACCACAGTAAGTCTAGTTACCATCTGTCACCAAAGTTAACACAATATTATTGACTATATTCTTTATGCTGTACATTTCATCCCTGTGGCTCGTTTATTTTATAACTGGAAGTTTGTACCTCTTAATCGCCCTCACCTATTTCACTCAATCTTCCACACTCTCCTCTCTGGCAAACAACTACATGTTTTTTGTATCTATGAGTCTATTTCTGTTTCATGATGTTTATTCATTTGCTTTTTAGATTCCAAATATAAGTGAAATCACATGGGATTTGTCTTTCTCTTTCTGAATTATTTCATTTAGCATAATATCTGGGTCCATCCATGTTGTCACAAATGGCAAGATTTCATTCTTTTTTATGGCTAATATTCTCTTGTGTGTATATATACCACATCGTCTTTATCCATTCAGCTGTCAACGGGCACTTACGTTGCTACCATATCTTGGCTATTGTAAACAATGCTGCAATGAATATAGGAATGCAGATAATATTTTCAAATTAGTGTTTTTGTTTTATGCAGAAAAATACCTAGAAGTGGAATTGCATTGTATGATAATTCTATTTTTATTTTTTGGGAAACCTCCATATGTTTTCCATAGTGACTGTATCAATTTACATTCCCACCAACAGTGCATGAGGGTTCCCTTTTTTCCATATCCTCACCAACACTTGCAATTCATTGTCTTTTTGATAACAGCCATTCTGACAGATGTGAGGTGATATCTCATTTATCTCATTGTCATTTTGATTTGCATTTTCCTGATGATTAGTGATGTTGAGTAATCTATTCATGTGTCTATTGGTCATCTGTATGTCTTCTTTGGAAAAATTTCTCATCAGGTCCTCTGCCCATTTATTAATCTGGTTGTTTTTTGATATTGAGTAGTATGAATTCTCTGTATGTTTTGGATATTAACTTCTTATCAGATATATTGGTTGCAAATATTTTCTCCCATTCCGTAGGCTGCCTTTTCATTTTGTTCATGGTTTCCTTCACTGTGCAAAAGCTTTTTAGTTTGACATAGTCCCATTTGTTTATTCTTGTTTTTGTTTCCCTTGCCTGAGGAGAGAGATCTAAAAAAAAAAATATTGCTAAGACCAATGTCAAAAGGTGTACTAAGTTTTCATCTAGGAATTTTATGGTTTCAGGTCTTACATTTAAGTCTTTAATTAATTTTGAGTTTATTTTTGTATATGGTGTGAGAAAGTAGTCCAGTTTGGTTCTTTTGCATGTAGCTGTTCAGGTTTCCCAAACCATTTTTTAAGAGGCTATCTTTTCCTCATTGTATATTCTTCACTCTTTGTTATACATTAATTGGCCATATAAGCTTAGGTTTATTTCTGGGCACTCTGTTGTGCTCCACTGATCCATGTGTCTACTTTTGTACCAGTACCATACTGTGTTTTGGTTTTTTTTAAGTTTTGTTTTCTTTTTATTTATTTATTTAATTTATTTATTTATGGCTGTGTTGGGTCTTCGTTGCTGTGTGCAAGCTTTCTCTAGTTGTGGCAAGCTGGAGCTACTCTTCATTGTGGTGCGTGGACTTCTTATTGGGGTGGCTTCTCTTGTTGTGGAGCATGGGCTCTAGTACGCAGGCTTCAGTAGTTGTGGCTCATGGGCTCTAGAGTGCAGGCGCAGTAGTTGTGGGGCATGGGTTTATTTGCTTCATGGCATGTGCGATCTTCCCAGACCAGGGCTCGAACCCGTGTCCCCTGCATTGGCAGGTGGATTCTTAACCACTGTGCCACCAGGGAAGCCCTACCATACTGTTTTGATTACTGTAGCCTTGTTAGTATGCTTTGAAATCAGAAAGTGTGTTGCTTCTCACTTCGTTCTTCTTTCTCAAGATTGTTCTGGCTATCCAGGGTCTTTTGTGTTTTCATACAAATTTTAGAATCCTTTGTTCTAGCCATTAGTATTTTGATAAGGATTGAATTGAATGTGTAGATTGCCTTGGGAAGTATGGCATTTTAACAATATTAATTTTTCCAATCCATGAGCATGATATATCTTTCCATTTGTTTGTATCATCTTCAATTTCTTTCATCAGTGTTTTATAGTATTCCAAGTACAGGTCTTTTAGCTCCTTGGTTAGATTTATTCCTAGGTATTTTATTCTTTTTAATGCAATTAGAAATGGAATTATTGTCTTAATTTTTCTTTCTTATAGTTTGTTGTTAGTGTATAGAAACACAACAGATTTCTGCATATTAATTTTGTATCTTGCAACTTTACTGAATTCATTGACGAGGTCTAATGGCTTTTTAGTGGCATTTTTAGGATTTTCACTGTATAGTATGTCGTCTGCAAACAATGATGGTTTTTCTCCTTTTTAATTTGTATTCTTTTACTTCTTTTTCTTTTCTGATTGCTGTAGCTAGGACTTTCAATACTATAAAAATAAAATTGTTGAATAAAAGTGGTACAAGTGGGGATCCTTGTCTTGTTCCTGATAATAGAGGAAATGCTTTCAGCTTTTTACCATTGGGTATGATGTTAGTTATGGGTGTGTCGTATGTGGCCTTTATTACACTGAGGTATGTTTTCTCTATACTCACTTTGTTGAGAGTTTTTATCATAATGGATGCTGAATTTTGTCCAAAGCTTTTCCTGCATCTATTGAGATGATCATATGATTTTTACGCTTCATTTTGTTAATGGGGTGTATCACATTGACTGATTTGTAGATATTGAACCATCCTTGCATCCCTGGAATAAATCACTTGATAATGGTGTATGATCCTTTTAAAGTATTATTGGATTAGGTTTGCTAATATTTTATTGAGTATTTTTGTACCTATGTTCATCAGTGATATTGGCCTGTAGTTTCCTTTTTATGTGATATCTTTGTCTTGTTTTGGTATCAGGATAATGTTGGCCTTATAAAATGAGTTCAGAAGTGTTTCTTCCTTCTCAGTATTTTGTAATAGCTTGAGAAGGATAGGTGTTAACTGTACTTTAAATGTTTGGTAGCATTCACTTATGAAGCCATCTGGTCCTGGACTTTTGTTTGTTGGGAGTTTTTTGATTACTGATTCAATTTTATTACTGTTATTCAGTCTGTTCATATTTTCTATTTCTTCCTAATTCAGTCTTAGGAGATTGTACATTTCTAGGAAATTATCCATTTCTTCTAGGTTGTCCATTTGATTGGTATATAATTGTTAGCAGTAATCTTTATGCTCCCTTATATTTCTATGGTGTCGCTTTAACTTTTCTTTTTCATTTGTGATTTGATTTACTTGAGCCCTCTCTTTTTCTCTTGATGATACTGGCTAAAGGTTTATCAATTTTATCTTCTCAAAAAATCAGATCTTAGTTTCATTGATTTTTTTTTCTATTGTTTTTTAGTTTCTATTTTGCTTATCTCTGCTCTGATCTTTAAGAGTTCTTTCCTTCGACTAACTCGGAGCTTTGTTTTTTCTTCTTTTGTAGTTCCTTTATGTGCAAGGTTAGGTTGTTTATTTGAGATTTTTCTTGTTTCCTGAGGTGGGCTTGTATCACTATAGACTTCCCTCTTATAACTGCTTTTGCTGCATTTTATAGTTTTATATCATTGTTTCCACTTTCATTTGTCTCCAGGTATTTTTTGATTTCTTCTTTGATTTTTTCAGTAGCTCATTTGTTGTTTACTAGCATATCATTTAGCCTTCATGTGTTTGTGTCTTTTGCAGTTTTTTTCTTGTAGTTGATTTATAGTCTCATAGCACTGCGGTCAGAAAAGGTGCTTGATATGACTTCAATCTTCTTAAATTTACTGAGACTTATTTTGTGGCCTAGCATGTGATCTCTCCTACAGAATGTTCCATGTTCATGTGAAAAGAATATATTCTACTGCTTCTGGATGGAATGTTCTAGATATATCTATTAAGTTCATCTTGTCTAATGTGTCATTTAAGGCCAGTGTTTTATTATTGATTTTCTGTCTGGATGATCTGTCCATTGATATAAATGGGCTGTTATTGTTTTCTACTATTATTGTGTTACTATCAATTTCTTCCTTTATGTCTATTAATATTTGCTGTATGTATTTAGGTTCATCTACATAAGGTGCATGTATGTATTTAATTGTTATATCTCCTTGTTGAATTGATCTCTTGATCATTATGTAATGTGCTTCTTTGTCTCTTTTATGGTCTTTGTTTTAAGGTCTATTTGGTCTGATGAAAGTATTGCTACCCCAGTTTCCTTTTCATTTCCATTTGCATAAATACCTTTTTCCATCTCCTCACTTTCAGTCTGTGTATGTCTTTAGATCCGAAATAAGTCCCTTGTAGGCTGTACATATGCGGGTCTTGCTTTCTTTTATCCATTTAGCTACTTTATGTCTTTTGATTGGAGCATTTACTCCATTTACATTTAAAGTGATTATTGATATGTGTATACTTACTGCCATTTTGTTAACTGTTTTTGAAGTTCTTTTTTGTTTATTTCTTCTGTTGCTCTCTTCTTTTGTGATTTGATGACTATCTTTAGTGTTATGTTTCGATTCCTTTCTCTTTTTGTGTGTGTGTACCTATTTGAGATTTTTGGCTTATGGTTACCATGAGGTTTATATATAAAACAACAACAACAACATAAATAATTAAATAAGTAAAGATTATTTTAAGTTGATGATCTCTTAAGTTTAAATATATTCTAACTACCCTACATTTTTACTCCCCCACCCACCACATTTAATATTAGGGACAGCATATTTTACATCATTTGTGTGTGTGTGTATCCTTTACCTACTGTAGATATGGATGATTTTACTACTTTTGTCTTTTAAACTTCCTACTAGCTTTACAAGTGGTTGATCTACTACCTTTACTGTATGTTTGTCTTTATCAATGAGATTTTTCCTTTTGTAATATTCATATTTCTTATTGTGGTCTTGTCTTTTCTCCTTAGAGAAGTTCTTTTAACATTTCTTGTAAGGCTATTTTAGTGGCATTGAACTCTTTTAGCAGACAGTAAATTGTCTTTAAAACTCTTTACCTCTCCTTCAAATCTGAATGATAGCCTTGCTGGATAAATTATTCTCGGTTGTAGTTTTTTTCCTTTCATCATTTTGAATATATCATGCCATTTCCCTTTCATCTTCAAAGTTTCTGCTGAAAAGTCAGCTGACAGTCTTAGTTTTATGGGAGTTCCCTTGTACATAACTAGTTATTTTTTTTGTCTACTGCTTTTAAGATTATCTCTTTATTTTTATTTTTTCCATTTTAATTATAATGTGTCTAGGCATGGACCTCATTGGGTTCATTTTGTTTGGGACTCTATGTGCTTCGTGGACCTGGAAGTCTATTTCTTTTCCTGGGTTAGGGACGTTTTTAGCTATTATTTCTTCAAATAAATTATCTGCTCCATTTTCTCTCTTCTTCTTCTGGCCCCTCTATAATGCAAGTGTTGATATGCTCAATGTTTTTCAATAGGTCTGTTCAACTATCCTCATTTAAAAAAATCAGTAGGGCTGGGCTTCCCTGGTGGTGCAGTGGTTGAGAATCTGCCTGCTAATGCAGGGGACACGGGTTCGAGCCCTGGTCTGGGAAGATCCCACGTGCCGCGGAGCAACTGGGCCCGTGAGCCACAATTACTGAGCCTGCGTGTCTGGAGCCTGTGCTCCGCAACAAGAGAGGCCGCGACAGTGAGAGGCCCGTGCACCGCGATGAAGAGTGGCCCCCGCTTGCCACAACTAGAGAAAGCCCTCGCACAGAAAAAAAAAAAAAAAAAAAAACGAAGACCCAACACAGCCAAAAATAAAATAAATAAATAAATTAATTAATTTAAAAAAAATCAGTAGGGCTTAATGAAGATAGAATTAATTTTTTTCTCCTATGAATAACATGAAGTCAGCATTCCAAGTTAGCTGGCTTCTCTGTTCTGTGTAGTCATTCTGGAACTCAGGTTTTTCTATCTTTTTTCTCCACCAGCCTTAAGACACTGTCCACATCTGTGTGGTTAAAGCTGAGTTGCAAGAAGTAAGGGAAAAGAGAATGTGGTGGAAGAAGGTCTTATGAGCACTCTCCTCTGTGGCTCTAGTCTCTGGGAAGTTCTTTATGCATCATCCTCCATGGCCACAACCCACTTCCTGCTTGTGAATATACTCAATTTTTAAAAAATTCTTTTTTCTTTTTTTCTGTTCATCTTGGATGATTTCCATTACTCTGTTTTCCAGTGTGCTGATCCATTCCTCTTTATCATCTAATCTACTGTTGATTCCCTCTGGAGTATTTTTAAATTTCATTTATTATGTTCTTCAGCTCTGTTTGATTCTTCTTTACATTTTCTCTTTGTTAAACTTCCCACTGTGTTCATCTGTTCTTTGAGTTTGTTGAGCATCATTATGATCTTAACCTTGAACTCTTTGTAGGATAAATTGCTTACCTCCACTTTGCTTAGTTCTTCTTCTGGGGTTTTCTCTTGTTCCTTCATTTGAATCATATTCCTCTGTCACCTCATTTTGCCTAATTCTTTGTTTTTATTCTTTGTTTTTATTAAGTAGGTCAGTTACTTTTCACAGTCTTTCTGAAGTGGCCTAATATAGGAGGTTATATAGGGCCCAGCAGCACCTTCCCCACTGTTCATCAGAGCTATATGCCAGGGCCAGGTATCAGGAAAGCTGGCTGTGCAGCCCAGGGCTGGTGCTGGCCCACTGGTGGGCAGGGTTGGTTCCCCACAACTGGATGCTCGTCCTGGGGAGTGCTAGGACTGGTGCTGACTGGTTGGTGTGCTGGCAAGTGCTGGCTCTAGTAGGCTAGAGGGAGGAGTCAAAAATGGTGCTTGCCAGCACCAGTGTCCTTGTAATAGAATAAGTTCCAAAAAAATGACTGCTGCCAGCATCTGTGTCCCCGGGGGAGTCTCGGTTACCTCCTGCCTCTCCAGGAGGCTCTCCAAGATCAGCAAGTATCTCTGATTTAGGCTTCTTTCAAATTACTGCCTCTGTGCTGGGTCATGGAGTGTGTGAAATTTTGTGCACACCCTTTTAGAGTGGAGTCTCTGTTTCCTATAGCCCTCTGGCTCTCCTGTATGCAAGCCCCACTGATCTTCAGTGCCAGGTGTTCTGGGAGTTGTCTTCCTGATACAGAGCCCCTGGACTAGGGAGCCAAATCTGGGGCTCAGACACCTCGTTCCTTGGGATGAACCTCTGCAGTTGTGATTTGCCTCCCATTTGTGGGTTGCCCACGCCCAGGTGTGTGTCTAAATTATACTTTGTGTATGTCCCTTCTACCTGTCTTATTATGGATTCTTCTTTATGTCTTTGGTTTTGGAAAATCTTTTCCACTAACCTTCAGTTCATTATCATCAACAGTTGCTCTGTAAATAGTTGTAATTTTGGTGTGCCCATGGGAGGAGGTGAGCTCAGGATCTTCCTACTCTGCCATTTTGTCCCCACCCTGGTCAAACTTAATTTCTAAGTTTAAAACTGTCTATGCAAGCATTTTAATAATGTTTTAAATTATTGTAAGGATCAATAGAAACTATGATGTTATAGAAGTTTACTATAGAGAGCAATTGAAGAAAGATTTTTTAAATATGCCTTTTTGGGGGAGACCATGATTAACAAATCACAGCTCTCCATATATACCTAAAAAAATCTACATATTCATTCTCAATTTATAACACATAAATGTTTCACTTCTCACACAAGTCCACAAATTAGCCACAGTCAAAGTGGTTTCGGTATGTTATTTGCTTCCAAGTCTTTTCTGCTTTTGCTTTTGTTTTGCTTTGCTTTATTTTGTAGAAACAGCTGTGAATATTGCTTCTTTTTCAAATATGTCAAAAGTCACACTAAAATGCTCTTCCCTGAAGATCTGTAGTCTTTTGTGATGATAACATTAAACACAAGCAGATCTACACAGGCAAGTGATTCACTACTTACACATATGAAGTTTTATTTTTCTAGAGAGCTCTTAAATTTTAATTCTCTCATCTGAGGAGTCAACACCATTATGTTACTAGACTGGAACAAAGAAAAAAACTATATCTGAAAGAAAAGCTCTTCATCTACAAACTTTAACCATGTTTCTGAGACTAGATGAATTATACTTTTTAAAATTGTGCTTTGCCTACAAGCTGAAATGAGTCTTCGTTTCTTTTATACTATAATGAAGTAATGAAATATAAGCATAATCCTAGACCAAAAGTTCAATAAAAATAAACTTTGTATTACCAAAGTTCAGTAGTTTAAGTCCAGCATACTTCTTTTTCAAGTCCGTCTCACTCAAATTCTATATGCAGGCAACACATCTTTCCGGATGTATAAGATTCCTCCTTTACTACATTTATTTCTAAACATCAATGTTGTGTGCTTTCTTTCAATTTAAGTGATTCTAACTGAAAGTTAAGTATGTGTTTGGACATTTTGATTGAAAAACTTTGCACACATGATTCTCATTTTATCATTAACTTTTTAATTATAATTCCCCAGGGTTATTAAATATATCATTAATATTTTCTAAATAATGTATTCCCCTTTCGTGTTGTAGAATCATCAAGATTTTGACTCCATTTAATTATTTTTCCATTCTAGTAAAAGTAGTCATGACTCAATTTTTATAGGTAAACTCATAACAATTTAGCATCTACAAGCTAGTATTGTTTGGTAGAGTTTTGACATCTGCTTCTCATTTGTGGATTCTATTATTTTCTCACAAATGGTCAAATTTGAAATAGAATTGAAACCTAACATTATTCATAACTGTGTTTCACTAAAATGATCTCAATCATCCTAATTATTCAAATGAAATTTGAAAGTGTTATCTCCAAATCCAGTTGTTTCCATACACTTAAATATGACATCATATGAATGTAATCATGGAATCCAAATGCAACTTCTCTACGCTATTATTATCTATAAAGCTTATTTTAAAAAAATAAGTAAAATCTATGAACTCAATGCATTATATGGTTTTAGTGCTCCTGTGTTATTTACAGTCTAAATAAATACCATCTGCCACATACACCTGCTATATTTACATGTCATTCTACACATAATTGTTTTGTTTCTCAAACTTATAATTGGAAATTATCCAACTTTTCCTTTTTATTTTAATAATGCATATTAATAAACATGCCTAAAGTGGAATAAATGGTGGAAAAAGAAAGATAGAAGAGAGGGCAAATAAGAAATTAGGGAAGGAAAAAAGGGAGGAAGGAAGAAAGTAAGGAAGGACTGATTAACTTCATACTTGACCATATGGAACTTATACTCTCTTTCCAGTAACTACATCTACAAGTGGATAAAATGTACTTTGAGAGAAATTTTAGTGCAAACTGTTAAATAAAAAAAGGAAAATCTAGGTAGGATGAGTTAGAAAAAACAGGTATTTTGAAGTGTACTTTCAATAATTATCTCACATCACGTTATTTTGAAGTTTAATCAAACTTATTTTAAAGGGGTTAGCATTATGCTTGAATCAGAATAAGTAATAGATGGTAAATATTAATTACTTTCACTGCTACTGCAGCAGTTTTATTGTTAACATTGTAAGACATTTTCAGAAGCATGGGGGAAGATTCCAAGTAGATAAGCAGTATAAGCAAAAGGATAATGACAGGATTGAGAGTTGCACGTTGAGTGGATGGTATAGAAATAGTCTTGATTAAATTTGAGAAACAAAGGAATAGTTTTGGAAAGTTGTAAGATTAAGCAGGTTTTTTAAAAAGCCTGTTAGAATACTTTAACTTTAAAAGATTTTTTTTTAATCCTTTATGTTAAAATATGTTGGGGAAAAAATAGAAGGCCAGAAAATGTATAAAAAGATAATAATAATTTATAATTTTACCATTTTAATCACTGTAAACATTCTGGTTTAGTTTCTCCATAGGAAGATTTTCTCCCTGCAATTGTTTTAAAATACTTGGCATTATAATTAATATTATAATGCATTCATATATTTGTGCCTTGCTTCTTTTTCTAACATTATTACACAAGCATTTTTTCCTTGTAGCTGCAAGTTGTATACAGCCATCATTTAATGAACTCAGATAAACATAATTCTCTCTCTCTTTACTCCATCTTTCCTCCCACACTCCAGTCACAACAATCTACTGCATTTTTCTGAAGATTTCAAGAAAACCGAATGGGATTTCTATATAATCAGATCACTATGAATAAAGACTTCTTCCTTTACAAACTGTATTTATTTTATTTCTTTTTCTTGCTTGATTGCAATGTCTATAAGCTCCAGTACAGTGTTGAGTAGGAGTGGTGATAATGGACATCCTTGTTTCTGATTTTAGGAAGAAAATTAACTACGGTGTTATCAGTTTCTCATAGATGCCCATTATCAGGTGTGAGGGAATTCCCTACTTTTCCTCATTTTCTGAGAATTTTTATCAGGAATAGATATTGGATTTGGTCAAATGCTTCTCTGTGTCTTCTGGCTTTAGCAGCAGGAAACTCAGGCTTTAGTTATAAACACCCCAGTATAGTTGGGATGGGGCTTTCTTCAACAGGGGCTTTGAGCATAAGGTCTTTTGCTGTGGGAGTAGTAATAGTAGCAGTAGTGATACCAATTATTGCTCAGGCACATGGGCTAAATAATTTATAAATAAATTATCTCTGGTCAGGGACAGCCTGTCTACCATATTGTCAGTCTTCCCACTCTGACTTTAAGAGTATATCATATATTTCGTTTCCCTTCTGAGGACATACAAAAGAAAGTTCTCTCTTCCATGTTGTATTTAGAATGTTCTTATTTAGTAAAGGTAGCCTCTCTTCTTCAAATATAGAAACAGTTTTCACACTGCTGAATAAACTGATGACAAAATAGCAGAATATATTATTTGCCAGTTTATGTAAAACACTACAAAGATCTGTATTGTAACATACTTACATAATTTTGATTCTAAAGCACACTAAAGAAAAAGGAAACCTTGCTGATTTAGATTTATAGTAGGGTTCTACAAGCCATTTTCCAAATTTTTGGAAAATGTGTGTTTCTAGCATCAAAGGTTTTGGGTTTTGGAAATTCAAGATTGTTCACATACCATTTATTATCTCTCACTGCCAACAGGGCCTGAAGTGGTAGAACTTAGTTAAACTTATAATATCTCAGCAGCAAAAAGAAAAAAAAGAAAAAAAAAAAAGAATATTTTCACAAAGGACATATACAGCCTCACACTGGTTCAGGTCAGGCTTTGACTCCAAATAAGTTTTCTGCAATTCACAAACATATGTTTGTTTTAAAAAGATATATTTTTGGAATTGTGGATAACAGATTTTGTGCCTATCATGGGCATTTAATTTCATTTAATTTTTTTCCACAGCTTTAAATAATTTTTGACAATATTATTTTACACTTATTTCTGATTATTCTAGAGAATTTCACAATTGTGATTTGTTGGTTATCACAAATCACCCCAACAAACTTGGTCATTTTGACAAAAATTGAAGACATTCATTTATTGTAATTTATGGAAGGTGGTGCTAGGAAACACAGCCATTGTAAGAAACGTGTTTCAGAAAGGAAATATTTATTCCCGTCCTATTTTACTTTATTGTAAGTCAAATATTTTTACTCATCATTTTGGAAAGTTTTTTAATGTGAAAGTATTATAAATTCACTTTAAAACTAGGTTTTATATTTTAGCATTCTTTCTTAATTTCTTATTTTCTTATTTTATGGAACTAGATGACCAAAGAGTAGTAGCAATTAAGGATTGACTTTGGCTATTTTGTTAAAACAGTACCAACTGTCTTTACAGGGTATTCTTATATTCATTTTACATAAAGTTTATACCTTTGACTATCATTTTGATCACTGAAGTGTTTTTCAAGAAATCTAGTACAAAACATTTTGGAATTCTGAAGAACATGCTCTAACTGTTATACAGTTGTTATGGCAAAGACAATTTTGACTTTCAGTTTTTCCCTCTGAATAAGAAAAAATGACACCCATTTGGTAGTGGGTTCCCATTATTGTGCAGGATATAGGTGCAACTTTCTTATTACTGAGATAGAAGAAAAGGTACCTGGTTCAACTGCATGCAGTAAGAAAACTTCCACAAACCTCTTGACTGAAAATGAAATAGTCTGTAAAGAATTACAAGAGGGCTTCCCTGGTGGCGCAGTGGTTGAGAATCTGCCTGTCAATGCAGGGGACACGGGTTCGTGCCCTGGTCTGGGAAGATCCCACATGCCGCGGAGTGACTAGGCCCGTGAGCCACAATTACTGAGCCTGTACGTCTGGAGCCTGTGCTCCGCAACAAGAGAGGCCACGATAGTGAGAGGCCCGCGCACTGCAATGAAGAGAGGCCCCTGCTTGCCACAACTAGAGAAAGCCCTCGCACAGAAATGAAGACCCAACACAGCCAAAACTAAATAAATAAATAAATAAATTTATAAAAAAAAAAAAAAAAAAAAAGAATTACAAGAAAGAAATAACTTGAAAAGTAACATAAACATTTTAGTCCAAGGTCATAAATGAAAAGGATGATGAGAAAGTAAAGAAAGAGGTGATAAGCGATAAAAAGAAATACCCTCAGCAATATATCTTTTGACCCAGATAGAAATATAACTATTACCTGGTTGGCTGTTTTTGGCAAAATGAGAAGCATATGGAGAATTGGCACCATATGGGTAAACCTTTATATGACAGTGTTTTATACAGATTGTTGTACATATAAAGACATATTTTATTTTTTAATGACTATTCTCAATTAATATCTGATTGAATACTTTACAGTCTCGGTGCTATTTGTTAAATTACTTATTTTTGTCAGTAGAATTTCACTTCACTAATCTGATAGCAGTGATGCTTCCTTCCAAGGAGTCACTGGAACAAGATTATAATTAATATTAAATATGACAACTACAATTTCCTAAACATTTATGACTAAATGAGATATACATAAACTATCTGGTGCACAATATGGATAGAAAAAAATGTCATTTTATTTTTTCCACTGTTCCTTCTCCTAAAGATTATAAAACATAGTATAAATATGCATGTAACTATTAGACAACTTAGAAAATATTAACTCTTTTACCAAAAGAAATCTTTCTTTGCTCAAAAAGGACAGTCAGAAGGAACTATGTATGTTGACAGACCATAAAAATTGGTATCTTTAAAAGTTTTCATAGGGACTTCCCCGATGGTCCAGTGGTTAAGAATCCATCTTGCAATGCAAGGGACACCAGTTCGATCCCTGGTCAGGGAACTAAGATCCCACATGCCACGGGGCAATTAAGCCCACATGCCACAACTAGAGAGCCTGTGCACCACAACGAAAGATCATGTGTGTCGCAACTAAGACCCGATGCAGCCAAAAAAAGTTTTCATGGATAATGTTTAAAATTTTCAGGACTTAGGGGTAGCATTTCATGAAAAGAAACTTTTGGCATATAATGACAATTTTCACTTCTCAAAAGAACAAAGTAAAATTTTTTATTTTTCATATGTGAGGACCTAGCAAATGCTATAAATTCTTGGATTTGGTGAAAATTAAAACATTTTATGTAAATTATGGTCATGTTTATCCATGTATATAATATGGAAGGTGAATATATCTAAAGAGTTGGCATTTGTAAAAACAATAGACAATGACTTTATTCATATAAATTTTGTTTTTTCCCCAATCAAGTATACTCTGGAAATACATATTTATTCTGCATGAGGAATAACTCAATTTCATTAAATATATTAAATATATTAATGGCTTTTTATGGACCAATGAGATAAAATTTTAAAAGAATAATCAAGTAGCTATGAATATAGATATCAAGTTATGATGCAAGGCATAGACTGCTTTTATCTATATGTATTACATTTTGGATTGTCAGAATATCTGTGCATAGCTTTAGAGGAGGTGTCCCCTAGTTTTCTTCAGAGTGGAAAGGTATCCAGTGTCATTAACTAAACAAATGGATGTATGATCATCATGCAAGATTTTTGAGATACAAAGAGATAAATATAACTCTACTTGCCTTTGAGGAGCTTAAGAGTAGTATAAATAAAAAAAAGATAATTAGAGCTTAGGTACCAATATAGTTAAGTTGGGATTTTGGAGGAAGGAAATTAGAGAAAATGATCCAAAGGAAGTGACTCAGTTGAGTCTTTCAGGAAAGTTAAGATGGCCAAATTTTCAGATAGAAGGAGGCTAATCTAGAATGAGAAACAGCTGTGTTTCAGTTCAAGCGACAAAGGGTTGAAATTGGGAACTTGAGGGAAATGATAAAACTAGTGATCTAAAGAATGGCTCACATGAAAACCACAGTGTTATGGGAAAGAGTTTGGTTTCATTCTGAAAGTCATAGATGTTAGTGAATGATTTTAAACAGAAAAGTCATTCGTAATTCACACTTTAAAAAGATCTCTTTAGGTACTGTGGAAGACTCAGTCAAAAAGGACTGTGACAAACTAGGGAAGCAGATAATGAGGCTGTTACAAAAACTCACAGAAAAATGATGAAAACTGAAACATGGGTGTTGTCTGAAGGACCGGAGAGAGTGGTGCATTTGAGAGACAGGAAGGAGGGAGAATGAACGGATGGCTCTGAAAGATTTAGGGTGCAGGTTTAGAGAGAGGAATGAAAAAACGTCTCTTCCATATTCCTGGCTTGGGAGACTGGGTGATTGGTGTTACCATTCCCTGAAATAGAGATAATGTAAATAAGAATAAATATGGAGAGAGATAAAGTAAAAATGAGTTTAGCACTGGACATGTTAAATTTGGAGTGCCTGTGGGACTTAAGTGCTGATGTCAGTTCTGCTGGGATAAACTCCTTCCTAACAGATCATAAACTCAAACTATTCCTCAGAAGCAGTCTATCCCTGCCATCATAATCTGATCATAAACATATGCTTGTTCAAATCCTTTAATATGAAGAATTCAAGCAGTTAAGCACTAATGCCTCCTTTGTATCAATGAACGATTATGTCTACAGATACATTCTGTAACAGAAAAGTGCATTTTCTTTTCCTGAGTTTAGATTCAATCATTCAAGAGGTTGTGTATTTGCAAGTAATTTCAAAAAAATCAAATTAATTTCAGATTGTAATGAATGAAATAGAAAACTAGCACGGGATTTTTTTTCAACATCTTTATTGGAGTATAATTGCTTTACAATGGTGTGTTAGTTTCTGCTTTATAACAAAGTGAATCAACTATACGTATACATATATCCACAGGGATTTTTTTCATGCATGATTTCCCCAAATGGTTATCTGACTTGGATGAATTTTAAGGGCAAAATATTTGAAACAATTAACTTTACCTCTATTTTTATTTTGGGCTAAGATGAAGATATTCAACTCAAAGTAATATTTCAAGTGTGGAGTTTTACATAATATTTACGCTTTGAAAAGTGTGTCTATGTCCCTTATTATCGATTTTCCCCATGTAGACCATGGCACTTGTTTTAAAAAGTCCCACACTTGGGAGAAAGTCTTCAAATAATTTTGATGGCTTACACCTCCCTCTTGATTGCAACTTCACAAATAGTACAGAATTAGCTACAGGACATTTGCATTTATACACATGCTGGCTGATTTGGGATGTCCTATTTTGGGATGTCCTATTTTGTGTAAGAGAACAGAGCAGAGGTACCTTTAAATGATGTTTTGTAGAGCTCCTTTAAACCTTATTAAATCTTTTCATCAACAGGAGGGAGACATCCTACTGTGATAATTTTTTTTCACCATCTCTCTCTCTGTCTCTCTTCTCTTAAATCTGAAAGCAACAGTATTCTGCAGAAAGCAGATGCGAACTGAAAAGGACTTTTTAAAAGCTCATACATAAATAAGAAGGAAGCTGTCATCAATGTGTAATGTTCATTCACTTAAAAATGTATATTAAGCCCCTACCACATGTCAAACACTGTGTTAGACTCCAGTGTATACAGTGGTGACAAAAGCAGTCATGATTCTTGCTTTCCAGCAGCTAAGACTAAATACAGTGGGGAATATAGCATTGATTAAAAAAAAAAAAGTCATAAATACATAAACTTGAGACCTGTCAGGGTTAGCTTCTAATGTCAAGCAAGTGGCCTTTTATTTTAGAGGAATCTTGGGTATGGGAAAAGCCACAATTCCACAGAACTCTTGTTGCCGTAGCTGTTTGGAAATGCATCATTTGTTTTAAAACAATTTGTCCAGATCAAAGTTGTTGAAAGAGAATATAAATCAAAGGAATCAGTATATAGAAAAATAATATTTGCAATTATTTTGTGCCATTAGGGTTTTGTTTAATTTTTATAATCTGAAGGAATTTTGTTAACTTTAACTTTTGGATTAAGATACAATTATACAGTTTATATGTATTTTAATATATTTACCCATTTTCCGGATCTCAAATTTATCATTCATTTCATCAATTATCATTCATTATGTTTGCTGTATATGTTGCTGGTATTAATGAATTTTAAAACTTTTATCTCTGACAAAATTATATTGTATGAACACAATTTTATAATTGGTAGAAATTTTGACATTTAAAAAATCTGAATAAAGTCAAAATATTTTTTTAAAAACAGATGTCTTCAAGAATAAATATAAATAAATCTCCCAAATCAAAAATCTTAAAAAAGGATAAATTCTTCTTGAAAATACTAAACAAGTTATAAAATTGTTTTATTTTATATAAAAATTAGACCAAAACCCTTACAATTTAATAAAAACACTGAAAAGTTTATTTAAAACTTTAAAGAATGATTGATAGGACGTCTGGTCTCTGGTTCCACATGTAAGTCACCACTCTGTCTTAACAACAAATAAAAAAGCTTGAACAGATTGAAAAATCTACAACTCTTCTTGAATGCATAAGACGGAGGACATAGGGCATTGAAAAATAATCAAGGAATACTACTGAACAATTCTATACTAAAAATTTTATAACCTTGTTGGAATGGACCTATTCCTTGAAAAGCACAACCTATCAGAACTTACACAAAAAATAGAAATTTGAATAAGCCTATACATACTCTTGAAGAAATTGAATCAATAATTAATAACACTCCAAAACAGAAAGCACCATTCCCAGATGGGTTCACTGGTGAATTCTATTATATCAAACATTTCAGGAAGAAATTACACCACTTCTCTATAATCTCTTTCAGAGGATAGAAGCAGTGGGAATACTTTGTAAGTCACCTTATGAGGCTAGCATTACCTTATTACCAAAACCAAAGGCATTACAAGAAAAGAAAACTACAGACCAATATCTCTCATTGCACATAAATGCAAAAATTCTCAACAAAATATTAGCAAATTAAATCCAACAGTATATAGAAAGAATTATATCCCATGACCAAGTGGTTTTTATTCCAGGTACGCAATGTCCTAGTTCAACATTCAAAAATCAATTAACGCAATCCAACACACTGATAGACTAAAAAAGAAAAATCACACGATCCTATCAATAGCTATAGAAAAAGCACTGACAAAATCTAACACCTATTCATGATAAAAACTGTCAGTAAACTAGGAATAGAAAGAAACTCCCTCAACTTGATAAAAAATAACTTAAAAAAAAAAAGAAAAAACACCACTAACATACTTAATAATGAGAAACTCAAAGCTTTCCCCCTGAGATAGGTAAAAGGCAAGGAAGTCCCCTCTCACCACTTCTTTTTAACATCATATTAGAAGTACTAGCTAATGCAATAAAACAAAGAATAGAAATAACATGTATACAGATTGAGAAGGAAGACATAAAACTGTCTTTGTTCACAGATGACATGGTTGTCTATGTAGAAAATCTTAAAGAACTGATCAAAACACTCCTATAACTAATAAGCAGTTATGGCAAGGTTGCAGGACATAAGGTTAATATACAAAAGTCAATCATTTTCCTATATGCCAGTAATGAACAAGTGGAATTTGAAATTAAAATCACAATACCATTTACATTAACTCCCTCAAAATGAAACACTTAGATATAAATCTAACAAAATATGTGTAATATCTATATAGGAAAACTACAAAACTCTGCTGAATGAAATCAAAGAAGAATTAAATAAATGGAGAGATATTCCATGTTCATGGAAAGGAAGACTCAATATTGTTTAGATATTAGTTCTTCCCAACTTGATCTATAGATTCAATGCAGTCTCAATCAAAACCCAGCAAGTTATGTTGTGGGCATCAACAAAATCATTCTAAAGTTTATACGGAGAAGCAAATACCCAAATAGCCAACACAGTATTGAAGAAGAGCAAGTTGGAGGACTGACACTACCCAATTTCAATACTTAGTATAGAGCAACAGCAATCAAGACAGTGTGGTATTGGCAAAAGAAAAGGCAAATAGATCAATGGAACATAGTAGAGAGCCCTGAAATAGACCTCGATGAATACTGTCACCTGATCTTTGGCAAAGGAATAAAGGCAATACAATGGAGCAAAGATAGACTTCTACAAATGGTGCTGGAACAACTGGACATAAAAAAAATTAAGCTAGATACACACCTAACACCCTTTAAAAATTTACTCAAAATGAATCACAGTAATAAATGTCAAATCCAAAAGTATAAAACTCCTAGAAGATAACACATGAGAAAAACTAGATGACCTTGGGTATGGTGGTGCCCTATTAATATAACACCAAAGACACAATTCATGAAACAAATAATTGATAATCTGGACTCCATTAAAATTAAAAACTTCTGCTCTTGTGTGAAAGACAATGTCAAGTGAATGAGAAGACAGGCCACAGACTGGGAAAGGATATTCGCAAAAGACACATCTAACAAAGGATTATTATCCAGAATATACAAAGTACTTATAAAACCCAAGAGTCAGAAAGCAAACAACTTGATTAAAAAATGGGCCAAAGCCCTTAACAGACACCTCACCAAAGAATATACTCAGATAACAAATAAACATATGAAAAGATGATCCACATCACATGCCATCAGGGAAATGCATATTGAGATACCACTACAATGAGATACCACTACACACCTATGAGAATGGCCAAAATTCAAAACACTGACAATACCAAACACTGGTGAAGATGTGAAGCCACAGGAAGTGCGATTGCAAAATGGTACAGACACTTTGGAAGACAATTTGGCCATTTCTTATAAAACTAAATATACTCTTACCATTTGATCCAAAAAATGTGCTCCTTTGTATTTACCCAAAGAAATTGAAAACTTACCTCCACTCAAAAATATGCACATGGATATTTATAGCAGCTTTATTCGTAACTGCCAAACTTGGAAGCACCAAAGATGTCCTTCAGCTGCCAAATGGATAAATAAAGTAGTACACCTAGACAATGAAATGTTATTCAGTGCTAAAAAGGAATGAGTTATCAAGCTATAAAAAGACATGGAGGAATCTTAAATGCATATTACTAAGTGAAAGAAGCAAATCTGAAAAGCATTCTGAAAAAGGCAAAATCATAGCAATAGTAAAAACATCAGTGGTTGCCAAGAATTGGACACAAGAGATGAATAGGCGAAGCAAAGAGGAATTTTAGGGCAGTAAAAATACTCTGGATGATACCACAATGATGGATACATGTCATCATACATTTGTCCAAAACCCATAGAAGGTACAGTGCCAAGAGTGAATCTTAATGTAAACTATGGACTTCGGATGATTATGATGTGTCAATATAGGTTTATCATTTATAACAAATGTACCATTCTGGTAGGGGATGTTGATAATAGTGAAAGTCTATGCATGTATAGGGGCAGGGGTATATGGGAAGTCTCTGTACTTTCCCTCAATTTTGCTGTGAACCTAACACTGCTTAAAAAATAAAGTTCTAATAAAATGAGGAAAACAATAAAGAGCAAAGAATTTATAAATTCATGAAAAATGTATCTTTTCAGTAAATATACTTGGAATTGGCCACAGTTGCCAATGGATTTGCCAATGGGCAATTTTTTCTTCGATTGCCAAAAAAAAAAAAAAAAATCCAAGTGTAGTGGACATTTTTCTCTCATAAGTCACTGTCATAGTTGGCTTGCTCTCAAAATATATTGGGAGTCATTGCTCCTTTTGCCAGCACCCCTTACTTAACAACTCAAACAGCAGCAACTTCCAGGTAAGTATATTGCTTTTCTTAGAATCTTAATATTATTTAGTTCCATATGCATTTCACCTAACCTAGAAAAATTCTTCAATTTTTGTGGCGTATGTGTGACATCTTTTTTTGTTTGTTTCTACTTCTAAATTCACATGTTTCTTCCTTAATTGTGTTTTCTGTTAGTCCTTTCCTTAACTTTCAGTTAATGGTGACTGGGGATGGGAAGGGCAGGGGCCAGGAATAATGCCTGTGCTTACATCATTCCCTGAAGACTCTTGTTTATGTCCTTCATGGAGAGTATTATATCAAATTGAAGAGCCAACAGAGTGCAAAAGACAAATCAGTGTGATATTGAGAATGTCAGTCTAAATTTGATTCTTTAAGTATCATATCTTTAGAAAGCCTCCCTAAAGTTTGCAGCTGGGTTAAGTACGCTTTATATGTTTGCACACAATATTGTGTGTGAATGTGTGTGTTTGTATACTTATATACATATGTATGTGTATGTGTGTGTATACATATATACGTGGGAATAATTTAATTTACTACATTGCATTATAATTATCCCTTATTAGACTGTGAACACTCTGGAGGCAGGGAATATATGTTGGTAATATTAAAATCCCCAAGACCTGTTATAATACCTGAACGTAGAAAAATTTCAAATGTATATTAGTTGAATTAAGTATGGCGTCTTTTACACATACAAGTATGAATAAGTATTCTATATTGTTATGAAGTATTACCACTTATACACTTATTCTAAATTTATTTCCTATTTACGTAACTGTCCATGTTTTTGCCTAATTGTTTAGTGTGATTATAATCAGTGAGAGGACATTCCGTGTGAGATACAACATGAATTTACCACCTTTTCAGTGTACTTTGGAACTATATTTTGATAAGGGGCATCAGTACATTATTATTTAACATTAGTATTTAGTTTTAAAATTGCTTATGTTTATCTACCATTGCTTACATATAATAATTGTCTATATTTGACACTTGTTTTATAATCAGAGGTTAATGGTACTAACTACCATTTATAACCTTGCTGAGTAATCTCTGACTTCAAAGATAGATTGATTTGAATGTTATATTTAAAATACCTCATGTTGATGATTAATGTGTAGTAATGTATATAGGAAATTAATTATATAATTATGTTTCCAAATGCTGAAGTCATGCTAAAATTATAATGACACTAACTAGAAATGGCTTCCTAGGTTATTTTCACGTATTATTAAGTAAGAAGATCAGGGGAAGTTTTTAATTGGTTTAGTAGCTTACAATTCAGCTTGAATTTAATCTGACACCCACAACCGATATAAAATTGGATTTGTTCATTTTCGAATATGATACCAAAAACAATCTTAAAATATCCATGAAAAAAACTATGACACTGGTGATGAAGGATTCAATGTGTACCAGAGTGTGCATAGAAGTAGTCTCTGTACATCTGCTAAGTTTTCCTAAAAATTAATGCGTAAGGTGCAGAAAAATGGATTAGAATGGGGGTAATAAGGTATAATGTATAAATACAATAAATAAGGCCTATTCACATGATAGAAGTTGTCAAAATGGCCTTTCTTTTGCTGCTAGTTCAGGCCTTATAGTACACACAGCTTCAGTGGCAAAGAAATAACTGAATTCTGATGGATCAAATCCACCCCTCCTCCCACCTGATATGTTTTCTACTATTTGTGAGAACAGATATAGTTACAGCAGCAACCTCAAATATTTCTTGACTAGCCACTGTTTAGAACAACCTCTGGTAGTGATTTAAGATGTAAAAAACTTAGAATCTGTAGGGAAAACCAAGCACGCATAAAATATAAGTGGTAATAAGAGCTCAGGATTGGTAGAAATTGTGCTTCAGTCAGATTGATAATAATGTTAGAGAACTTTATTGAGGCCATAACAATCTCTTCCTAAGCTTTGGATAGGCTTTGTTATAGGAATTAAATAATAAAAGTAATGTATGCTATTATTTAGTATCATGATACTTTCTAGTATTGTTAAACATCTACCCTATGAAGTGGCTCTTATTATTCCCATTTTACCCCTAGAAAAACCAAATAATTTGTACAGGAGGCACACAGTTGAAAAGTGTTAGAATTGGAATATGAATTCAGGACTCACTGATTCTAAATCCCAAGCCCTTTCCATTATACCATGCTGACTGCTAATATCACCTCAAACTCTATTTTCCCTATTCAAACAGCATACTTTCATTTGGAAAATAGTAACACAACCTTCAGGTAATATGGAATTGTGACAAAAGAGACAAAAGATCAGAGCTGAAGGATGAAGAGGTCAACTTCCTAGACATATCATTCCGGACATTGCTTAGATGACCTTTTTTTCATTGAGCACCAGGTGGCCCTAGACAGAAAAGACAATGTATCAGCTTGGAATTGCATTTGGCTGCAAGTGGCAAAGAACAGAAATAACAGTTGCTTCAATATGAGAGAGGTTTATTTCTCTCTTACAGAGTAAAAGTAGAAATATGTAGTCCAGAGCTATTTTTTTTCTTTTTTTTTAAACATCTTTATTGGGTTATAATTGCTTTACAATGGCGTGTTAGTTTCTGCTTTATAAGAAAGTGAATCAGCTATATGTATACATATATCCCCATATCTCCTCCCTCTTGCTTCTCCCTCCCATCCTCCCTGTCCCACCCTCTAGGTGGTCATAAAGCACTGAGCTGATCTCCCTGTGCTATGCGGCTGCTTCCCACTAGCTATTTTACATTTGGTAGTGTATATATGTCCATGCCACTCTCTTCCTTCGTCCCAGCTTACCATTCCCACTCCCCGTGTCCTCAAGTCCATTCTGTAAGTCTGTGTCTTTATTCCTGTCCTGCCCCTAGGTTCTTCAGAACCATTTTTTTTTTTTTTAGATTCCATATATATGTGTTAGCAAACGGTATTTGTTTTTCTCTTTCTGACTTTCTTCACTCTGTATAGTCCAGAGCTATTTTGACTGCTATGTGATTCAATCAAGGACCTACCTTTTTTTCCCCTCTCTTTCCATTTCATCATTCTTTGCAAAGTCTTCCACCTTTAGAATCACCTCCAGATCCAAAATGGCTGATGGAGTGAACACTCTTCATCATAACCTGCATTTCAGAGAAGCAGCAGGAATAAAGGGGAGGGCATATGCCAGCTCTGTCTGCTTCTAAAAGAGCTTTCCCCCAATTCTACCTACCAGCTTCCACTTATTTCTCATTAGTCAACTCCGGCTTCATGGAAGATTGGAAATGTAGTTATTTAGCTCGGAAAATTGTTGCCTAGAATAATACCTGGATTTTGTTACTAAGGAAGAGGGGAGAATGGATACTGAGTAGCAGTCTGGGCCCCAAGCACTAAGGAAACAAAATAGTGAACACATTCCAGACATGCACTACCCAAGCAATTTGAGTAGCTTGGCTCTCTTGTTAAGGTTAATTGGGAGTTTGTGGAATCCCCATTGCGAGAATTTCAAAGGGAAAACTGAGTGATCAGGTAATTTATGCAGCTCAAATCAGGTGAAAAATTCAGTTAAACTCTTATGATGGGCTCTGCGTCACAAAGCTTTCTGTCTGCTTACATTTTCTCTCAGCCCATCAGCAGGAATTAACTTAATCAGCAGTACAAGATCAAACTATTATGTATGCAACTCTATATTCTAAGCAACTTTCCATCAATCTAGAAGCCAATTACATGATAAATCATCAAAATCCTGTCTATATTTTCATGGTCAATTTTTAAATTTTCATAATTCACATTCATAAATATATAATATATAACATTCACATGCCCTGATCATATTCAGATATTATATCCTCCAGGAAACATTTCAAATGATGCAATTCACAACATGGAGAAAAATTCTAAGTCAAGTTTAAGATTGCTTCTATATTTTTCTTAGATCTAAAGTAAATTAATTCCTTAGTTGGAAAAAAATAAGGAACAGGGAAGCAGTGTAGCACTGCAGAATGAGCATGGACTTTGGACTTGAATAAATCTCAGTTTCAGTGCCGTCTCAGACCGTAATTCTCTTGATATTTGACTTTGCACAAGCTGTGTAAACTCCTTGAGCCTCATCTTGAATTGTAAAATTGTGATTCTGGTACATAGCTAGGCCTGAGAACCTCTGTAGTACAGAGTATTTAAGAAATGTCTATTTATTCTCTAATCATCAGCCTACTGAAAAGTCAGCCTTCCTTGGTTAACACAAGATAGACCAAATTCCAAGAACTGGGTGCCTGCTTCCTAAGTCACCAGTTCAGAGATGGAACATGGGTAGCAAATGTGTGGGACCGCATGGCTGAGCATATTTTATGGGATGGAGTCAGCAGGTTGAGTTTTTGTTACTAATTCTTGTTGTCCTGAGGGGGGACAGGCAGTCTGGACACAGTCCATTGTCTGTGAACTGAATTTGTCCTCAGGCCAGCCCTTTAAGTCCTAGGAAAAGAACAGGCTGTGAGGAAAAATAAAAAACAAAAGTAAAAAAGCCAAGCAAAGAACTGTGCTACTACATCTTGGAACACAGAAACTCCTGCTTTGAGATCTGTTGAAAACATTGTAACCCAATGGGGAGAAATGCACTTTCTCAGTTTTGCTGTAAACTCCAGTTGCATCTTTTGCTTCCCAAATGCTGACTTGAATACCTGGAAGTTGATGTGGAATAGCTGTAATACTCACTGTAAAAATAGGATAACAGAACAAAGCAGGTGACCATCCCCCATAACAGAACAGTACAGTACAGTGGATATGCCCACCATGCTCAGCCTAGCTGACATGGCTCCTGGCAGGGAACTGCTCAGGGGACTGTTTAGGAGGAACTGGGGTTCCTGATACTTGAGTGTGGAAACATTGGGAATGGAGTACCTGTAAGTCATCCTTCCAGAGCCTCCCAGAAATACATACAGAGGACAAGTAATACAAAGGAGTAAGAATCCTGAAGTTAAGCAGATGGAGATATGAGTCAACAAAATGTGGTTATATACGCTCTAGTAACTAATTCATTTATGTTTAAGCTTGTATTCGGAGTCTAGCAGCCTGTTCTCTGTCTTATTCACAATGTATGATCTTGTTTGTTAATGGGCAGAAGCTGAGTGGAGGTAAATCCTGATTATTTGTACTCTGGGACAGAAAGGAGAGTAAGGTTACCCTAAGGAGCAGCAGTGATGTGTTGGGACCCAGGACTAGATACCACGAGGTTAAAACAGGTGGACCCAGAGTGTGCGTCAGGAAACGCACATAAAGAACAGGCTGCCAATTACGGTATGGTCAACAGATAAGCTAAAATACTCAGGAAATCAGCACTGAGTTCACAAATTCAAGAACTCTTGTGGACAAGAGAAACTACACTTTGGGTTGAAAGTAGGAGGTTGAGAGACAATGTGGTAAACAAATAAGAAAAATGAAGTTATCCATTATAGGACAGCAGATAAATGTACAGATATGGCTTTTGTTTGGTTCCTCTGACCATAGTAGGAACAAATGTCAAAAGGCATGACTGGATTTGTAAACAGCATGTGAGCATGAGCCTCGAATCTACTTAGAATCTTGCTTCTTTTTAGTTGGGGACCCTATATGACTATGGCCAATACTTTAGGGTGCTGGAGTTCTGTAACTTGGGCCCCAGTCCCATTTACCCTAATAATTAATTGCCATAGATGTCCTTATTTAATGATAACCATCTCTTACCTGTCTGATACGTCCTTCTTCCAGATTCTACTTTGGTTTCTTTCACGTATATAAAACCATCCTCATATAACCCTTGCTGAAAATCTCTGAAGATAACAAAGACTTGCCTGAATCTCTACCTAGTACCATACTTTAGATTATGCTCTATTTGCCTGCTTGACTGTTGTTGACAGATACTGAATCTGCCTTTAAATACCTATTCCTTTGTAGTAACATATAGGTTCTATGCCCCACTTCTTAATTGGTCAACTAAGAACCACTGCTGAGAGAACCTTCTCTTCCAGGTTGGTTCTTACTGCCTGTCAGGATGATGTAAACACAATTAAAACTACTAGCCCGGGACACAAAGCCTTAGCCATAATAGAAACTTTGTTCCAAAGAGCAAGTACTATTTAAAATAAACTGGATGTCTTAGCTTAAAGGGCTTGAAAACAAAACTAAAAGGTAAGGTCGTGTGGCGTCAAAAGGATCAGGACTTGGGGTCCCACCTCAGGGTAACCAATCTGCCATCTTATTAGGTTTCTTTGTACGTGGTAGTGATTGAACAGCCCTGTTGCTCAGCCACATAACAGAATCTTTTCTCCAACCTTTGTATGGAGTTGAACAAATCTTCTAGAGCTTTTCACCTCTTTTTAGATAGTTTTCCCAGATATAGCCTGTGTCTGTATTGGACACTCCTAGATTTTAAATTTGCATCCAAAGCTACCCTTTCCTTTTTTATTTGTTTTTATCAATCACCTCACCTCCTAAAACAGGAACTATTCTAAAATTAGATTTGAAAGGTTATAGATCTCCTTTAAAGATGTTAGTTTTGGTATTACAGTCACTCCTACTCAGATAGAGAGGCTATCTTTTCATCTGGGGTTTTCTTTAGAACGCTCACTTCCGTTTTTGAATTTCAAAGTAAGTACAAATTATGTTTTATACAAAACCTCTTCTGGTAGCTCATTATGTCAGTAAATAGGAACAGATGAGCTGGTTCAGCTGGAGTCTTCCACCAGTAATGGTGTGGGGTCACCATGGCCCAGGATCTGGTCCTTAATATTTCAGGCCGAGGAAAATAATTCTATCATTTTATAGTTTCTCAGTCTGTGAGAGATAAGCTCATAGCAATGTCATAGACCAAATGATATGCCATTAGGTGATTTGGCTCAAGAACGAGGGCTGTTCCCCTGCAAAGAGCTCTTCCCTCTGCCACTCAGGAGACTAAATTACAAATCTGAAGGTAGCAATATAAGCTTGGAACAGGACAAGGGATGCTGGCCATGTTCAAGGTATTTTTATCAAATTATGGTACATAAATGACTTATCTTGATTTATATTAAAAATGTTTATGATGAAATACAGTTGTTCTTGTGGAATCAGTCATTAAGATTCTCTGCTGAACAACAGAAAACAAATTCTACATCTTTTAAATTTCTCATTTTAGATTTTATTTAAACTATATTAGAAATGTTATGGAAGCACAGTTCTTAACTCATGCATTTGAATATGATAGAGTTTGGGGGGTGATGCCTATGTCTTCTTGGTTAGATCCAGGGGATATTTGGGTCCCAATACATTTATAAACCTTCCCTTTGCATGTGTGATCACTGCTCGTTTTACTTTCAGGATATTTGTCTGAAGTTGTCCCCAATTCCTGAAAATTAACATTATAATCCTTATCACACAGATAACATACTATACTCTCTAAAGAAGGACAAGCTCTATGTGATGGCCACTTTCAAGGTTATCTATCCATTGCTCATATCTTTAGTTTTTACTTTAAAAAGTATAGTAGCTTGCCTTGAAGTTTAAAGTGTATTGGCCTCCCTTCTGAAAAAGAAAATGCAGTGCCCTGGCAGAATAAAAATGTCCTTGCCTCTGTGGCTTAACACATGGTAAACTCTGAAGCTGAATATTTTAATCCAAGCTCTGGGTCATTCTTTTAAAAGTACATAGTCTATGTACATAATCTTAAATTTTATTATTGGATAAATTAGAATTAATATAAAAATTCTCAGACAACAAAGCATTAGAATAACAAAGACCCTGTTAATAATAACTTGACTTACAGAAAGACTCATTGCTGAGCATAATATGACTCTGCAAAATGCTGTGTCATAGCATGTGCTCCAACTGTATATGAGAGACATAAAAGCTATCTTACTTAAGTACATTTTTAAAAAATGTCATTTATTTTTCCAATCCATGGGTGGCCATTTAGATGTATTTTAAGCATATGAATTTTTTCTAGTTAGATTACATTCATTGAGATGAAAATGTTGGCAGCTTGTAAGTAAACAATTTAGATATGCCAGGTGCACTGATATTTTATCATGAAGTAGAGATGTTTTGTACCTTTGCTGCAATTATTTTTTATGAGATTTGGAAAAAGATGGAGTATTTAGTATTAAACATAAATTAAATCTGAGCATTTTCTGTAATCTTTTTCATTCTTACACAGTTTTGATGATTGGCCTTATTTTAATACCAACCACCTGGGGAACAGTAGTGCACATGTATCTTGACAAACACAATCTGAAGCCTTATTTCATTAGTCCCACCTGTCCTTAAGCACTAAATTGCTTTCCATTTACCAAAGACAGTCTGAATTAATTTATATGAGTTTTCTCTAAGGTGCTTTTTACATTTGTGTGCATTATTCTTGTAATCCTGGTTATATTCCTAAATCAGAGGAAGGAATAGATAGCATTCACTCATACACTTGATTATTTGTTTATTAATACCTAGTACTTGTCAAGAGCAGAAGAGTTTGAGATTTTATCTTGCTTTAAGCTAACAGGCTATCCTGCTACAGTTTCTATACGTAGAAGCTGGATGTTGGTAGAAGACATGATACTCTTGGATCAGAGATGAAGGACTTCAATTTACAACACAGCAAGCAGCTTAAGTTTCCTGTTGGCTTCAGTTCCCCTTGCCCCCAGATTCCACAGTGGCACATGAAATGCCCTTAGTGGACGTCACGCACACAGTGGTTTTGCTACAACTGAGGAGACTTAAACTTAGGCTACTCAAATGGTTTATAAAGCAAACTCTCCACACTTTCTCCTGGAGGCTCACATTAGCTTTGGTGTACTCAGTTGCAAACACTTGTGCTCCCCTCTGGAGGGGGCTACTATCTATATCTTCTAAGGCTCTTCCTTATACAAATATCCTTGAAAAATAATCTGGAAAAAAAGATGTCTACGCCTCCGCTTACAAGATGTGCAGAAAACACAAGAAACTCAGGGAGAATTGCCTCCTAACCATACTTTATAGAGATATATTTTTATGGTGACGAATCAGCCAAAGACTGTTTTATTTTAGATATAACACTGAGAGACTGAATATTCAAAGGAACAATGGTCAGACCATTATATGAAAATAGAACTCTCTCTGGCTCCCAACCTCTGCAGCAACCAGCCCTAGAAGCCAAATCACAACCTCTGTATAAACCAGACCCAAATGGACAGAACTTGGTCAATGACTGCCAGCTTTCCTATTTTGCCTCCTGCTTCCAACTCAGGACCAAATAGAGAAAGCCAAATATGTTCCCCAGACCTATCACACAAGAGGCCCTGTTTCTAGTTAGCCATCCTCCAGCTTCCCCTGCCAACAACTTCCAATCAAGCATACCTGAAGCCTTTCCTTTTTTTTTTTTTTTTTGCTATGAAACTTTCCCACTCCTCTGCCTGCCTTGAGTCTCTGCCAAACACAGGTGATGGACTAACTCCCTTGTGATAGCAAGTTCTGAATTGCCTCTGTTTTCATTTCAGTGGCTTTCATTTATTTCCACAATATACATATTTAAACAAATATGAAAATTAGAACCGGATCCAGCAACAGTTTAATTTCTATAAAAGATACCAAATTAAGACATTACGGCTGTATGTGTGTGTGTTTTAAAAGATCTGAATAGAATTCAGGGAAAAAAATTAAATGGTTTAATCTTTGTGGATTTGTATATATTTTTGATGTAGTGTGAGTGCTTAACACTAATGAAAAAAGCAAAAATCTCAGTTTTCTTAAGTTACAGATTCAGTCTCTAGATACTTATAAAATGCCATGTAGCTAGAGATACTAAGAATAGCTTAAAAAAATCCCTCTACCATATAAATATTTAAAATCTATTAAAATTATATTGCTTTTATAACCTTACTATCCATGAAATGGTTTAGATGAGATAACCTTCCATACTCTTCTTTAGTGCAAAGAAAGAAGGAATTTTGCAAGCAGTAGCTGGCCTTATCAACACTGGGGACATATAAAATGTGTAAAGTGAAAGGTAAAAGGCACCAAAATTCTAAAATATGCCTTGCTATAAAGACCAAAGAAATGTGGTCCAGAATCTGCTGCTTTTTATATTTTGGCTGTGCCTAGCAGATATTAGGCATTCAAGCATGTTTGTTTAATACATGAGTGAGAATATTTTTAGAAGCAGAATCTCAAAGCCCTCAATTTGTCCTTGTAACCTTGACCACTGAGGGGCCAAGGAGAAGGTACATGGCTGGGGATTTGTACCTTATCTGTAGCCCCCTGACTCCTGTATGCAGTTCAGTGGAGATTTCATAGATATCAATATGATCACCTCTTTTAAGCACAAACACAGGTAATTCCATTCTGTCATCTGTAAGTGCTCTCAACCCCAAGCAAACATTTCCATGGGAAGGTAAAGCTACTAAGATAATTGGGCTGATTATAGACTCAGAATAATGACATTCTAGCTATGCATTGACTAAAAGTGGATTGTTAGAGGAAAGAGTGAGATTAGAGAGAGGACATTGGTAGAGAAATCTGACAGGAGTTGTTTCATTTGAGAAGAATTTGGGTAGCTGATTATGGGTAGCCAATGATGGAACTGGATATGGTACCTAGGAAGGGACTGAATGATTCCTCCCCTGGCTCACCTGAAAAATAACATCACATAGGGCCGCTGTTAGAGACTGTGGCCCATGGTGTAGACAAAGATGATTCTGTTTCTGTATTAAGGCAATTTTTGAAATTCACCTAAAACACACCTAAAGTGAATCTAGGGTAAAGTTTGTTTTCATATAATTTTATTTTCCCTTGTTTCTGTGTTATAAAAAGAAGGAAAGCTTTATCTTGAACAAATGACAGTGTAGGAAATAGAAGATACACTTAGAAAACTAAAGAGCTAAAAAAAATTACTGATACAACATGCAGAAAGAATAAAAATATTCATTTTTAAACTTCTAGAAGAATTCACTGCTATTTTGAAATCTTGTTCTAGAGTAATAAATGTCCGAGTGGCCAGATGAAAATGCTAATTAAATTGGCTTTTAGCTTCAGCACTGTGAGGTCTGAAATAACTGTACCATTCTCTGTCTCATCAAATGAATGAGGCTTAACCTTAAGACTATCAGAGGAAAATCAACATTCTTAGGAATCTGCTGCAGGTTCTCTTCTAATCTTTCTTAGATTAGTCATTTTCAAAGGACTTCTGTTTGTCCTCTTGCAGGATACTCAAGTTTTATTCAGTAAGTTGGCATCTGTCATTTAGTTGCTACCATTTTTTTTTTTTTACTTTTCTTTCTTTCATTTTTTAATTTTAATTTTAACTTTTATTTTTAGTAATGCCATTGGGCTTGGGAGGTGAGGAAGGGCAAAGACTTGTCAGTTATTTGTGATACTCTCATTGGCTCACTTTGGTTGGTGTTGCATTTGTGTGTTTCTTGGGGCAAGTACAGGTGGATGATTTGATTTAACTACGTGGTCATTTTCACTTAGTGAAGAGTTTTAAAATTTTGAAGAAAAACTGACTGTTTTGCTGAATTGATGAAATCAAGCAGTAATTTTGGTGTCTTGGGAAAGAAGGTAAACAGGGACTCAAGTAATCTAAGAGGTTACCCAGTTACTACTTGCTTGCACCAAGATGAACTCAATGTCTTACTCTATGAAATGGATCTTATTATAATTTCATATTTTAAAAACAGTCTTGGTCTAAATCATGTCTAAAGTGTTTCTAATGCTTTATGTTTTTATATCAATTTAAAGTTAAATTGAATTTTTTATGAGGTAGTCTCCAGAGAAATCCTTGGTTTGAATTCCTTTCTGGCAAATATTACCATTTTGGATCAGGCTTGAATAAAATTGAGGGTGAACTTTTTCTTTAACACTTAATCTGCTCTCTCTAAGTTTATTTCAATTTTTATAATACTCCAACCTTTGACAGTCTCAGATACCAGTGTCCTCAAGCTGTTCTGACTAGACAGCCTCATGACCTTTTGAGATGGCAACATCCTGAAAAACCTTAAAATAATCGCAATCTCTCTTACACAGGGCTGGTTCCTGTCTCAATCCTCAATTCTTGTGTAAATGGAAGTTACCATCAACCTATGCTTTAGATCCTAAACCACAAACTATTACTCTTAAATTTAGAATAAGACCTCAAGCATCAGTCATAATACTGAGGTGAGGCTGTATTGTTTTTGACTTTTGCACACTTTATTTGAAATCAAAGGCATAAATACTTCATCTAATAGAACTGTATCCAAATTAGGCCCAGACTTCCAAACCTCTAAAATCACTTCCTTTGATACCTCTAGGCCAGATGTTTGCTAGCAATCCCATCTTATCCCAGCAAACACACTATCTTCATAGTCAGTCTTCTTTCTCTCTCCCTCCCTCCTTTCCTTCCTTCCATCCTTCCTTCAGTTCTCTCTCTCTCTCTCTCTCACACACACGCACGCACACACACGCACACCACTACATGTGGTGGCATTCACATGTGTGGGACATTCTCTGTGCTGTTTTTATTTTATTTATTTATTTATGGCTACGTTGGGTCTTCATTGCTGTGTGCGGGCTTTCTCTAGTTGTGGTGAGCGGGGGCTGCACTTCATTGCAGTGTGCGTACTTCTCATTACAGTGGCTTCTCTTGTTGCGGAGCATGGGCTCTAGTCGTGCGGGCTTCAGTAGTTGTGGCACACGGCTCAGTAGTTGTGTGCTTTTTTTAGCTCCACCCCTCACTCTCTCACTTAAGAAAGCACATCAGCATTAATGTAAATGAGTGATGGTGTCAATAGGAAAACTGCAATGACTGTCTAATTTGTAAAGAACAAATTGTTTGAAAATTGTAGTGTGTATCTATTGTAATGTCTCCTGAATCATGTAAACTTCTTCACTAGGTAACAGGGTGACTCCCCAGAGTGATACATCCAGTCACTCTAGCCCAAATCCCTGAAAGCATCCTTAATCCCTCCAATCCGTCAGCCATGCCCTTAGCAATCCCTTCAACATTTAGATTTCCACCTCCAAGGCTGCCATCGTAGTCCTTGCCACTGTATCTCTTGCCTAGGTCACTTATTTATCCTCCTCAGTAAGCTTCTCACTTCCATTCTCACTCTGCAATAGCTCAGTCTCCACACAGAAGTAAGAATGATCTTCTAAAGACTAATACTAGTTGAGACATTGCTAAATAAAACCATAGAATTAAACGCAGACATCCCCCCAACTCTGCTAAGTCTTTGCACAGCCAGTTCCTGCTTATCTCTTGAGTGCATTCTATAGCTTCTCCTCTTTGCTCACTAGGCTCAACTGCCCTGCTCTGTTTTCTCTGAGAAAACATGGAGGCTTTGCTTGGCTTAGTGCTTTTGCCCTTCAGTGAGTCTGATTCATCAGGCTTGGCACATGGCTGGGCTCCTTTGCAGGCTTAGCTTACCTCCTCATCCTCCATCCACTGCTTCTCCTCATTACTTCCCATCACATAACTGTGTTTACTTTCTTTATAGCATTCAGCAGACACTGCACTTACTTTTAAAATTTATTTACTTTGTGTTCATTTCACAGTAAAATGCAAGTTTCCAAGGGCAATACCCTGCCTTTCTTTTTCACTTCTGTATCCACTGCATCCAGACTAGTACATGACCAGAAGATAATCAGTGATATTTATTGAATTGTTGATCCATGTAATCATTCACTAACAATATGAGAAATCCAAGTCCAGGTACCAAATATCCATTTTATAGTGTTCAGCATGTTTTACATGTTCTATAGTGACACAATTTTACAATTACACAGCCCCTAACATACATAAAGTAGGATGACACAATGGGAAGAACATGAATTTCAGCATCAGACAAAACTAGATTTAAATTTTAGCTCTAGTCGCCATCTGAAGTGAACTTTTTTAGTTTTAGAAGTCAGGATAGTGTTTAAATTTGGGAAGAGAGAGAGGGTAGTGATTGGAAAGGGTAATGAGAGGGGTTTCTGGGAGGTTTGTAATGCTTTATTTCTTCATTTGGACAGTGGTTACACAAGTTCATTGACTGATAATTCATTGACTTGTAAGCTAATGTGATTTTCCAAATCATATTATATATATTACATAAATTATATGTATGTAATTCTGCATATATTATGTATTATGTATTATATATTATATATTATGTATTATGTATTCCTATTATGCATATAATTATACATAATTAATTCTATATATAATCTTTAAATTAAAATATGTATAAGGTAGTGAATTTCTGGGTCCAAGGGTCTGAAACATAGTTAAGTTCTTGATACTTATTGCCAAATTTTCCTTCAGAAATTATCATTGGTGTGCATGCCCATCATCTTCTCATTCGTTTACTCAACAAATGTTTACTGTTTACTTACCAGTCACCATTATTGACGGACCCTTGACAACTCAGAATCCTCTCATAAAAGTATATCTTTATTACTTAATAGCGAAATATGTAACATGTTTTGCTTTTTTATAATTAGTGAAGTGGCATGATTTTTAATATTTTTCCACTGAAATTTGTTGCCTTGTTAATTATCCATTCACACTGTGCTAAGTTTTATTTTGAGGTTGCAAGTTCTTTAAGTATTAATTAATAATTAATTCTGGTATTAAGTATCATTCCTAATTTTCCTTTTTATGATAGGATGAGGACTCTGGAGAAAGGCTGTGGATCCATAAAACTGCCACCAAATTTCTCCTGTCCCTCTCCCAATTACACTGTCACTTTTATATAGCAAAAGATTGGAACGGGGTGTACTAAAATACTGCTGGAAACATGACGGTACAAATACAGATAATTTGAATTTTCTTCTTCATATATATATAGTGGTTTTTGTTTTTTTTACTTTTCCAAATTTAACATGTATAGGGTTTTAATTTTAAAAATAAATGAAACCTAAGACAGTTAATACAGAATTTGGTACATAGAATATGTTCTTTTTTTCTACATATCACTCTTATTTTCTTCTTTTATTACTCTTTCTTTCCTTGCTAAATCTTTTCCATGCTATAAAAAATCTAGGATGCCTATAGTATATACTTTCTTTGAAATTTCTTTATGGGGAATGTGTGTTCATCTTAGAAGACAAATGTAGAAATCTAATAGAATGATGACCATAAATCCTTGGTGGCTTAGTAGTAGTAGGAATAACATTAACAGTACTAATAGAACTGCATGCCCTTTGAGAAGCTGTTGATGGACATTTTTAAACTGTAAATTGATGATGGTGACTGTTGTTGAGATGGTTGAAAATATTTATTGACTAATTGGTGTCAGTCAATCTTCTAAGCACTGTATGTGCTTCATCTCATTTAATACAACATACCTACATTGTAGATTTTAATGTTATCCCCATTTTACATAAAAGGAAATAAGGCTTTGTATAGTTTGTGTAATTTGATCTAAGACACCCAGGTAGTAAATGGTGAACCTGGGATTCAAACCTGACTGAAATCTGATCCCAGGTACAAGCATTTATGAGGGACAAGTACAAGGAATGATTGTGCCATTTACAATGAGCATGGCAGGCCCAGGGGTGGATGAAAAGTTCCTGCCCTCAAGGACCTCACAGTCTCCTAGTGGTACCAGATGAACATGATAGTCATTTTAACACAGTTTGATGAACGCTATTCCATAGGGAAGCATAACACTGTGAGAGCATATAGGGGCACATCTACTCCATGTTAATGCTGAGTATTTTTTCTTACCCGTCCCCAAAAAGTGCCTTTTCTCATTACAAAAGCAATCTAGATTCAATGAAACATAATCCAAATACCCATATAGATAAACTGAAGACAAATTTAAAACAAATAAACAAAAAGTTTATAAAGCTATCACTTAGGATAGTATTTATTATCCTTTCAGACCTTTATCAACATAATTTTACAAAACGGGGATCACAGAGCACACACTCTGTGGTAACCAAGGCTTCATGGCTAAGCTTTACCACATGTTGCTTCCTTAGCCTAGAAGATTCTTCCTTTTAAACATCACCAGTCGAATTTCTATTGCTTCTATGCTGTTACTTATCCTCAAAAGTAATTTCTCTGTTAAGTTCATTTATACTATAGTCAATATTTTTCATCTTTGTATTTATTATAATTTTATAATTAGATTAAAGGTACATATTTAAGCAGAGATTTTTGTATTTATTTCTAACTCTCCCTTAATGAGTAATTTCGTTCATAGTATGTCATAGTGACACATGTTGAAAAAGTGATCACATATTAATAGCCTCATAACACTGAGTGTTTTAAGTTCAATGATGGGAGATTTTCCTGAAGATAATCCATAAAGAACCACTTGATAAATATTAGTTGAACTAATGATACATTATAAACATAATTTATTTTTCCAACCTCATCTTTTAAAAAGTCTGAAAAGTATTTATTGTATGTTTATACCATAAATTATTCATTAATCCCTTACAGTTTAACAGCTGCCTTGTTGATATTTTTACATGATCATTCATGCTGCAGCAATAAAAGCATCATACTTTTTACCCCCCAAAATAAGTGCCTAGAAATAGAATTGTTATATATAAAAAATTTACCTTTGTAAGACTACTGACAAATAAAACAATAATAGAACATAATAGAATAACTCTCAGAGATAAATATAATATTCAGGACAGGCCATTTATTCAATCATTTGTGTTTGTTTCGTCCCCTGAAAAAGCAGTCATCTCTAATTGTATTTTTATCAGGTATTTTTCCCTGTTTTTTTTCTGTTTTTGTTGTTGATGTCCCACTTTGGTCAAAAGTACATAGATTATCCAAAGTCAGTTAGTTCAAATGTGGGAAGAGTGGTAAAGAAATAGACTCAGTTATTAATGATGATTTATTTAAAAAATGACATATTAGGGCCATCCTTATGTTTTGAAAGTATAATCTAACTTTTCTTATACCACATTATTTGGAGCCCATCTATAAATCTTGAGTGCTTGGTATTGATTTTATTTAGCATTAGGATAGTGTTTTGGCATATGTGACAACTTAAAAGCAGAGGTTTGAGTACAGTTATGAATTATTATAATTCAATTATCATAAATTAAATGGTGTCACTTACTATTTATCTTGCTTTATTATTAACTTATGCTATGGTTGTACAACTATAAATATAATTCAGGAACACTTTTATCCATGCCACCTAATTTTATACCTAAAGCATTCTTCAAGACTTAATCATTTTAGAAGTGTAATTATGTGGTAGAGGTTGCTAATTGACTCTCAGAATTCCAACATTCTTTTCCTCTTTAGTAATAAAACTCTAATATTATTTGGGATGACAACGAGCCCTGTTAAGAGACTAGATTTCTATAGCTTCCTGGAACTTAGGTGTAGCTATATAACTAAATTTTGTCATATTAAATGTAAGGAAAAGCATTGTCTATGACTACTGATAATTCTCCCTTTCCCTTTATTTCTACCACTTGTTTGCCTTGAGCTAAAGCAGTCACCTTTGATAATGAGAGGATGTTTAAAGTGCTTGTGAGCTCGCCAACAGTGGAGCCCACAAACCAGCCCTGAACTGTCTACATCTGGATTTGTTTTTATAAGAAAGTATAATCCTTTGTTTTTGAGCCAATTTTATTTGGTATGTTTTATGCATACAGCCAGATCTAATCCCAAATACAATATATTGATATTTATCCCAAGTATTCAGACTATACTCAGAAACCAGATTGACAATTTTACTGTTCATTGTCTATGGAGTGTCTGTGAGCTTCTCAACTGAAAATCCTAAAGTAGAGGAGACAAAATCTGTCTGTTGCCTAGGATGGCAGTTCTGATAGGAGATCCCAACAAAGTCAATGTTTTTCTTTCACTAAGTAGTCCTTGTTTTAATTATTTATTACTGTGTAACAAATTACCACCAACCCTTGGATTAATAAAACATGTTTATTATCTCACAGTTTCTGTAGGTCAGGAGTTGGGCATGGCTTTGATGGGTTCTCTGCTTCAGTATCTCATCTGAAAGCTGCAATCAAGGTGCTGGCCATGGCTGCAGTCTAACGTAAGTTAAACTGGGGTGGGAATGCTTCCAGGCTGAGTGAGGGCTTAGCTCTTTGTTGGCTATCAGCCAAGGTCTGCCCTCATTTTATGGCTGGTTGTTGACCCAAGGCCACCCTTGCTCCCTTACCACGTGGACTTCCCCAGTATGGCCACTGACTTTATCATAGCCAGCAAGAGAGAGCATCTCTAGTAAGACAGATGTTAAAATCTTATGTAGCATAATCACTGATGTGACATCCTGTCACTGCACCTTTGCCATATTCTGTTGTTAGAAGTGAGTCACATGTCCCACACACAAGAAACAGGAGGGGATTGCACAAAGGTGTTAGTACTAGGAGGCAGGGATAAATGGGATAGTCTTTATGCCACAATCCTCTGAAACACTTAAACAAAAATCTATGCCATATTTCTACTTACCTTTAATACTTATCAATCTAAGGTCTTTTGCAGAATCTTATTTTGCAATAATTTCTGTGAATTGGTATTATTTCCCAAGGAATCATAGAACCTCACCTGGCTTTGGAACAATCTGCAAAATATAAAATATACTTTTCAATTCGTTCGGCCAAACCACCACAGATCTTAAGTCATTCTGATCTGAGTATGTATCTCTGTTGTTTACCATTGAATCAGCTCAAGGAAAAGAGAAAATCCCCCTTAAATTGATTGTATCCATTTTAAGACAAATAGTAAATGTTTATAGTGTGCTGTATGAAAAAATTAATATACACATTTTCCTGCTTTATTTTTCTACAATGAAATTAAGTATAAACTATATGAGAAGAGAAATACTTTGCAAAAAAGGTACAACTATACACTGAAGTTAATAGTGGGAGTCAAATAGAAGTTTACTTTTGTTCCTGGATGAACACTAAACATTTAAATCAGGGCATGAAATATTATATAAGTGAAGAAATATGTATTTTCTAGCACAGTTCCCAGATTTTGAATCCTGGTTTCTGAATATTCCTTGACATGTTTTAAATTTATGAAACTGTTACCCCATTTAGAAAATTGGTGATAATTAGAAAAAAAAAGGATTAGGGTTGTATAAAAAATTGGCAGGGTAGAAATAGAGAGGTTTGCAATGCAGCTTTGAGAGAGATAAGGAAGGCTGAGCCAAAGATACTGCGGATTTAGGACTGCATTCCTCACTATTATAGGGGAGGGAGCTGATCGGTCCCTGAACTTTATTGCTGGAATCTGCTAAGATCTGTCAGGAGGCAATATATTATAGTGTTTACAAGGGCACATTCTGTGAAACACTGAGTTCAAATTTTCACTATAAATTTACTTGCTGAATGACCATGGCAGGATCATTTATTATATTTGAGCCTCAATTTTTTCAACTGTAAATTGAGATTAAAATTGATATCTCTCAGGGGTGTTGAGTATTCAATGAGATAGTATTGATAAAGTGTCAAATGAGTTCCATAAATGATGTATAATTGTAAAGCTAAAAGAGATAGCTAAATGTGTGTTTTTATGTATATGTGTTTATTTGTGTGTGTGTGTGTGTGTGTGTTTTGGATAGGTATGGATGGTAAATGGAAAATCATCCCAGAGTATTACTCCAATAGTTAACTGGTAACATACTTAGCAAGTTTATTTTCTTGTTAATGTTGAAGTTCATTATCCTGTATCCCTAAAGCTGATAAAAGACCAGAAACAAGAGTCTGCCAATTGGATATTGTATTTGAAGTGTCCAGCACATTTATTGGCTCATAGTAGGCCCTCAATAAATACAAATTCCCTTCTTAACTATCCCGAGTCCGTTACTGAAATCCAATAAAATATCTCTGTATACAAATGCTTTTAATTTTATAAAGTAAAACTTTTTTTGTCCTCAAAATGCACTTTTTCCTTGGGAGAATCACAGTCTACTTTACTCTTATAGTAAAGCTTGCTTATGGATGAAAATATGAGATGATGTTCTTTGTGGGAAGAATGTTTGAAATTAAATTTTATAGAAAAACCCATAAATCTATGAATGATGACGCTTGTAACTTGAATATTAGGTGACATTCTACTTTCCAAATTCTTCTAAGAACATTTTAAAGTATATTTATTAGAAGCATTTGAATTATTTTAAATGACACTTTGCATTGCCTTATCCCAATTGCTAAAAATGAACCTCAAATTTTATAGAAACCAGAATCTGATTAAACCTCCTCCTGAAAGCTGTTTCTCTACATTGTAAAATTTCATTAGCATTTTAGACTTTGAAAACTCATTCAGTGGTGTACATTTATTCTTATCTTTCTGGTCTTTGCGTGTTATCAAGTATATTATTTTAAAAGCATTTTATACTGCGATTAAATTATTTCTGTCTTAGTTCATTTGTAACAAGGATGGTATAATCTTTGAATTTTATGAGTATGTATTATCCATTAACTGCAAATATCAGTAATAACAAAGAATGTCTATTTGGAATTAAAAATAAAATTGGAGCTGCTTTCTAGCATGTTTATTTTCTATAAATATTTATATAGAATATACCTGAGAACAAACTTTCAACCCGGATGCCGAGGTATGGAAGAGCTATGCTAACTATATGGTGCTTGGAAAATTAGCAATATCTGTTGCATACAGTGAATGTGGTAGCATATGATAATAAATATGTGAAGTGATTGTAGTATTTGAAGAATGACATAAGAAACATGAGAAATCTACTCTCATTTAACTAAATCTTGAAAAATATTGGGAAAAAATAAAGCCATACCTGAAGAAATAATTAAGATAACCAAGAATTCTCTTAGGTAGCTATGCATGTGGAAATTGCACTAAAATTGTAATCAGTAGTCATGAGCTGCATCCCTGATTTTCTTCTTTCTACCTGAGTGAAAGTAGCAAATCACTGAACACCTCCAAGTCACAATTTCTTTAGCAGCAAGGTAGGATATTAATACTCACTTCACATAGTTGTTATAAGGCTTAAATTAGACAATGTGAAACCCCATTGTAAATTGCTGGACAAATGTTACTCATTACTAAAATGTATATGAAAGTACTTTGTCAAATATGAAGCACCATATTATTATTGAAATGCAGCATACAGATTTTTTTCTATAATAGTATTATTGGAATATATATTTTAAGTTTACTTATTCATCAAACAGTAGTCTTCATAAGACATATCTGTTTTGCAGTCGTAAAAAGGTACTAGTAATTCTTAGATATTTCTATCTATTGTTTATTATTCTTATTAACTGTGATACTAAGAATATAATTGACATAGGTGAGGTCTATACAGATGCTATTTATGGCAGGGAAATTTGGATGGAATTTGGCCAACTACAAAATATGAAAAATGATGAGTAAACCGAGGTCTTCTAAATAGTGGTTAGATTCTTTAAGTGTATTTGTTTTTCAGGTGATTACTTTCTCTTGCTGAAGGATTATTAGCTTGCTTCCATCTGGTTGTTGTTATTACTAATTCTTCTAGTAAGCAAGTTCTTCAATTGCTCTCTTCAAGTTTCAATTAGTTCCAGGTTGGAAGACTTTATTTCTCTTAGCCTAATTGCCAGTAGATAAATGGTAGAAGTTAGCTGGAACTAACCAGATGGAGAGACAGTATACAAGATACGTATGGGGAAAAGGGCAAGAGAAATATTAATAAATGTTTCTCATTCTTTTCTTAATGACCCATAGTTAACATAGGAATATGCATAATTTTCCCATTTTGCCTGTTTTTTCCCCTAATTTTAAAAAATTAATCTCTATTACTTGTATGTTTGTATGTGGAGTGTATTGAGTGAAAGACTTTAGATTCAAATACTGATTCAGACACTGGAAACATGAGCAAGATGTAACTACTTTGAATTTGTTCTACAATAATTAAATGGGAAGAAGTAATATTTACTGTAAATTTTGTTTTGAGTATTCATTGAGATACTCTAGTCATTTTTTAAATAAACACTCCCCACCATTCTATGAAAATGTCTCATGCCAAGGACACTAATAATCTCTATGTCTCTTCAGCTAAAGGATGTATTTTAGTGTTCTTCTGAAGTTTGACCTCTTATCAGCATTTGATTGAACCGATCATTCCTTTCTTCACAAAACACTCTTCTATTAGCATTTATAACACAATGCTTTTCCTATTTTTCCTCTGTTTCTTAAGTCACCTCATCTCATTCTCAGGAGTCATTAAAATTAACCCAAAGAATAAACAGAGTTTCTAAGGTCTCTCTTTCTTTCCACTCTGTTGCCTCTCCTGAGGCAATTTCATCCTTTTCCTTGTTTTCATTTATCATCCATGTAATAATGACTCATCAATGTATATCACCAGACCAGGTCTCTCCTTTGAACGCCAAACCTATATATGTATATATCCAACTACCTACTCAAAATTCCCTTTCCTCTAGGATGTTTCAGTCTCATCTCAAATTCAGTATGTCCCAAGACCAAACCCCTGATCTTATAAATACTCTCTCCCATATAAAGAATTAGGCAATAATCAAGCATGATTTCTTGTTTCTAAGCTAACATTTCCCATCTTGGTGAGTTTTACCACCTTCCATGTAGGCACAAAAGTCCGAGCCTAAAAATGATCAATACTGGCTTCTCTCACCTTACATAGTTTTTCCATTATCCAGTTCTAACAATTTTACATCTTCAACACATTTCCTATTTATCTACTTCTCCATCGTCACGCCCCTAGTTCAAGCTTCTATTTTCACCTGTCCAGTCTATAGCAATATCCCACGACCAGGTCTCCTAGTGTCCAATCTGTTCTTCAGACTGAAACTGCTGTTCTAGTCTCAGAATACAAATCTGATACTGTCACACTCCTTAACAAATTGATTGAAATCCCTTTATTGCTTCCCCATTGTTCTTAGAAAAAAGTCTAAAGTGCTGTACTTAGTGATGCAGAATCCTTGCCCTGCTGCCACTCCTCTCTGGTGTCACTCTCTCTTGGTGTCTCACTGCTCTCCAGTCTTAAAGGTTTTCTTTTATTTTCTCCTGCCACAGGGCCTTTACACATATTGTATTTAGCCTTCAGAATGCTCACCAACCTCCCCCTCTCCTGCTTATATCTTATTCATCCCTTCAGAACTGGCTCAAGTACCTTTTTTTCAGGAAAGCTTGACCTGATACTCCTGTCTCTTCTGGTTAGTTGAAACTATCATATACAATACCCCCTTCCCTCTTTAGACTCTACTCAGTCTCAGTTTGTAATTGTGCCCCTTTTTCTGTGATTACTTGAGTAATGTCTGTCTCTATACGCAGAACTTAAGCTCCTTGAGAAGAGTAACCATTTCTATTCTCACTCTGTAGTACTCCGAGCATGATAGCCTAAATAAATATTTTAATCACATTGTTGCTAAAGGTAAGGAGCTCTACAGTGTCTAGACTTATTATAAAACTGTTATTTTAGGCCTGTGCACCTATTTGTTTTTGTCCACATCTACTTTCTCAATTTACATCAAGTTGATTGAGAAGTTATTTTGTGAGGTATGTTTTAATAATAATGATAGTTTATATGCGCTTCCTTGGAGAAGCACTCATGCACCTCAGATAAATATGATTTATATGTAATTCTTTTCTATATCTTCAATTCACCTTACTTTAAAAGAAGACATTGAAAAGCAAAAGTACCTTGACTTGCATTACACCCATAATGTTAAATGGAAATGAAGTACCATTACGCTGCCTTGTCCTTTAGGGTCTATTGGAGCATGAAATCAATACCACCATTAGCTCAAGTACAACCAAATATTCTTTCCAATTTCTGCCACTAGCTGTCACCTGCATTTGCAATTTCATGACATTTTTATTTCACACACTTTCTTTTTGCACATTTCTGCAAAATTCACACTACCATCTAGAATTATCAAAGGGTCACTGCCGAGGTGAGTAAGATTAAACTTAGAATAAAAGATATGACTTAACGTAATGGGAGCATGATTATCTCTCTTTCCTTTTTGACTCTGCCTCTACATTCTGTTCTCATAGGAAAACGGGGTAATGGAATTGCAAATATTCCAGTGTGTTCAGCAGGATTCACTGTTGTGAGGAATGATCAGTTATTGACAGAGGCTGGAAAGACTTGGAAATGCTGGTTGCTGAAATATACTGACCTTCTGGAACAGGGTGAACATGAATAGTGAGGAGACACTGAGCAGTCTGGGAAAGGCCCAAGGGAATGAGAAGAGAAAGAAAGCACTGAGGAACAAATCGGTGAACTGAAATAGTGAGCTCAGATGAGAAAAATGAAAGGAAATTCAGAGGCACAGAATAATTCAGATGGACCAGTATTCATCAAAAGAGAGGATTTTTAAAATAATCAGAAGAATGGAAGGGAGGAAACATTAAAACATAAAAAAAAATAAACTCTCACAGCCTGAGATAAAGCCAACATCCTTAGATTGACAGGCTCTACCAAGGACTGAATAGGATGAATTTAAAAGAGATTCATCTCTAGACATATGTTGGAGCAGATGTCAGAGTACTGAGTATTGAGGGTGAACTCCTAAACCCCTTCCAGTGGGAATGAATAGATTTACTTTAAATAATGAAAACTAGATTATCATCAGACATCTTACTGGTATTACCAGATAGATGAGGAAAGTAGAGAAACATAGTGAAAATTCTGAGGGAAAACCTTACAGCCCAGTTTCTAGAGCACATACTTGAGCAAAATTAAAGAAAAAAAAAAAAAAAAAAGCTCAGGAATGTGATATAGGAAGTAATCTAAAACAGATTTTAATTTATTATTTTAACAAATTGAAACTTAATAGCAACTTGGAAATAAAATATCAGAAGATCTCAATGACAAGGAGGTTGCTGGAACTCTACGGTGTGGAACATTCAAGAAGGAGGAGAAGGCAGGTAAAAGAACACTAATATTTCTTATTTAGGGAGAGAAACTTTAGGATGGAGAGAAAATGTGGCTGTGAGTTGTGTTAAAATTTTGTAAAGCTTAATATACACATAAAATAAAATGGAAGGGATTACGTCTAAGCAGATGAATATTCATAATATGTCAGAGCAACTTAACCTATTAATGGCTTCTGAGAACAGTTTTAAAACAATTAGCTAGATGTTGTTTCCAAAGAAAGGTGTTGAAAAAAAAATTTTATATAGGAAATTTGGGAAAAGAGATGTGGGGGATGAGGTATGGGTGCTTAAAGAGAAATAGACAAAGTTAATTGCATAACTTTTTAAAAATTGGTAAAATAAAGTACTCCATAAATACAATTAAAGAGCAAATAAAACTATGTGAGGAAGATGGTTATAATACTTACAACAGAAAATTGACTAATATTTGAATGTAATATTTTTATCGACTGTCAAGTGAGATTAAAAATTGGTAAATGTTTTGGAGGATGATTTGGCATTAATAAATGTATCATTTAACCCATCATTCATTGAAATGATGAGGAGATCCATCACAGGCTATGTGAAGTAGAGTAGAGCCCCATCAAGGAATATTAAGCAGAGATAAAAAGCAAAAGATAGATCTATATATACTGATGTGAAGAGCTCTAAGATATTAAATAAAAAACAACTAAGGGCCGAACAATATCTACAGCATGACACCACTAATATAAAATACACTAACACACACAAGCTATATTTTCTATTTTCTATGGGTACAATATAGGCATGTAAAACATTTTAAAAATTCTGGAAGGACACACAGCAAAATGATGTTAATGGTTACACCTAGGGGAAGGACTGAATTGGAATGAGCTGGTAATCAAAGAGAATTTTTACTACGACTGTATTGTTTAAATACTTTATTATGTGTGTTAATAAATATTAATATTTTATAATTATAAATTAAAGCAAAATAGGTAAGATTAAAAATAGAAAGCCAAAAACTGAGTTAAATTTAGGGCATGAGTCACCAGTGGTATTCTAATTGCTTTAACTCTAGAGAGAAAAAAAATGTCCCTAATATTTGCAGCTAAGAATACAAAGAAGTTGTTGACATTATAAAAAATTTAATGCTCTGTTTAGTCTTGAAAAAGAAGAATTTGTATACACCTATTCAAAGAAGAAATTAACTGTTAACACACTCACATATAATTCCAGTCAGTTTTGTTGCATTATCCCTGACGTCAGTTACTGTTATCATATTCTTATAGATGGTATTGGGTGAAAGAGAGGTTGAAACATTCAGAATCCCAGGCTAGAAATAGATACATAGAGAAACTCGAATGCAGCCTCAATACGGAGCATTATGTCATAGAAGTAAATTTTTCAATATAAAGTTAAATGTTTTAACATTGACCTACTACTGCATTTATAGTCTAGAATCATGCTTATACAAGCATTTGATGTGGATGTATTATACCAATAGAACAACTTCTTTATCTCTGAGAGTAGAGACTTTCATTTTGAATAAAATTATTTTCCAAAAGCCTGAATATGACAGATAATATCTAACCATTTATAAATATTATCTATAGCACATTACCATAGATACATATATAGGTATATCTCTGGTATATGCTATAAGTATTAAAAAAGATGATGGATGTGAATATGTATCTTAATATAAGTATTTGAGTAATTATTCATCAGTTCAACAAATATTTACAAAGTATCAGGCACTGGACTATGGTTTCAAGATACAGAGATGATTATGTCACAAACCCTGCCCTTTCAGGATTTACAGTTTAATTACGAAGTCAAGTACGTATGCAGATGGATTATAATACAATACAGTAGATGCTGAAAATATATTATGATAGACATCACCAGGCCAACTACATATTTCTGTTTTCTGAGACTTCTTTGAGGAGGTAATTTACAAGCTAAGTCTTAAAGAATGAGTAAGGTGAGGAAAAAGATACCATAAGTAGAAATTAGCAAGTACAGAGGCTACTCTCTTTTTTTATGCACTGTCAGAATTTCCTGCTCTTTTCTACTTTTGAGGCTTTGATCATACTGTTTCCTCTATTTGAGAAAGTCTTCCCTTCCTTGCCATTTCAACCCCTGCTTGACAGTCCCATACAGTCACTCAGAATTAATTCACTTGGGAGGTCTTCATGATAACATCCCAGGATCATGATTCTCCCTTACCCCATTTTATTACTCCTTTAAATATTATAGTTTCTCCTTAATGTATTATCTGTGCATATGTCACATTCTTTTTTGGCTGACCATCTCCTTGAAGGCAGGGATGATGTTTAGTTATCTTCATATCACAAACAAATCCTTTCCTAGTTCTTGGCTAAAAAGCCAAAAAATATTTACTGGGTTAAAAAATATTTACTGGGTTAAATTTTCCTCATTTAATGACCTAGACTTAGAACATGATCAGGTCCAGTACATGACAGGCATGTGTGGTGGTAAAAGGTATGAGTTGGGGGTTGGGGGGCTCTAGTGGGAAGGGAGTCACTGCGGATATATATAGACGTAGATTTTAGCAATGTCACATCAATTAAAAATAAAAAGTAAGATATTGGTGTCTCTCTCCTCTGGAGTTTCCAGTGTTCTCTGTATACTAAGTGTAAGTGTTAGGAGGGACAAGATACAAGACAGTCTAAAGGTTTTTAGTGGAAAGTTACTTTTTCACTCCACAGAGTTATAGAGACCATGTCAGTGTCTTATCCAAGCCCATTAACCATTGCTTCAAGTGGTATTTCAGAGGTTTCCCATTGACATTTCCATTTAATCACTTCAGGATCTAAACTGAACAGCTTCTACTAGCAGGATTATTTTTATCTGCAAGTGATCTAAACTCTTTGGTTTAATAATCACTGAATACTTTTTTGCCTTATTATGAGGTAAAATATATTTTTAGCAAATTGTTATTCTTCAGAGTTGAGACTTTCTAGTTCTTAGATCTCTCAAATACCTAAAGTTTATAATGTTATTTCTAATTTTGGAAAGATGTCCAGATACCTCTCAATAAAAAATTTGCAATTGCTGGGGTCACGTTTTCGGACTGAGCAATTCAATATAATAATGCCCTGAATAGAAAAAAAATGATCAGGACATTGTGTACTTCTCTTAAATTTTGTATAGTCTAATACAAAGATATCAAATTATTCATTAATTCAAGGACTACATCTTATCAGAATAAAAAAATAATGCCCAAGAAAATGCTTTCAAAATTTCACAAAGCACTTAATGTACCTTAAATAAAGTCTATGCTAGGAACAGAAGTATGGAATTTATTCTCACTTGTTAAAGAAAAATCTAGGTAATTAATTCTTCATAAACCTTTTAAACAGCAAAGAAAAAATGCATAGCATTTTGTCTTCAAAGGAAACTTAGGAAAGTAGGCTTTAAATCAATTTGTTTTTGAAAGTTGAGCTAAATGAATTCTATTCTAAACTTCAGCTGTGCTGCGGGTAAGAAAGAAAAGCTGCTATCTGAAATGAGGTCAAGTTCATAGCTGGCTCAAAGGCCACTGTTCTCAAGTATTTGAGAGTTTCATTTCTGCACCTGCAATATGATAGTGCCAGAATTGCTGACTCAACTGCCCAGCTGTCCCGTCTGCCAGATGCCTAGACTCAGCTTGTTAATACAGCACATCTAATAAGTAGCCCAAGACAATGAAGGGAGTATATTACATATTTGATCTTGGTTCCCATCACTGTTTGCCCACCAGTGCAATGTATTATATTTCAACAGCTATGGTATGAAAAGGGATGATTCTGGAGCATATAATGCATATGAAGATAATTCATGATCACATGGCTTTGTAATGCCCTCTACATTTAGCAGCACTCAGGAGTTCTTCAGAAGGGCATGTGCTGTCTTTGACAATTGATTTTTTGTGGATTCTCAGAAACAAATTTAGGCAACTAAGCAACTAAGTCATTCATCTTGTGAAAATGAAGTATGGTGTTTTTATTACTCGAATTACTATGAAAGACTGATAGAAATATCAGAGTCCTAGCAGTATCTGAATGTGTCTGCATTGTGAATATTCACAGGATTTACTTGTCAGGGATGAATGACTAGTAGTGACCCCTGCCGTCCTAAAAGGTACGTGCTCCTCTGATCCTGCCCTCTCTTGTGTCAGAGACATATCATCCTGGTTCATTTCTTACTTTATTGATTACCTTGCTCTCTCTTCTTCACTAATTTTTCTCCCTCTTTCTCCAAGAATTGGGGGCATCCAAGAAATGGGAACATCCTTCAAGCTTCAACATATCTCTCCTCCGTCATTAAGACTTCTTTCCTGATAATGTCAGTTAGTAAAATTGCTTAAAAGGGCTCAAACTCTTCCATTCCCCATGTCCATTTGTGACAAATGGCAGTTTCCTTGTATTGTTTTCTCCAGAAATTGCAGAAAATGTTTCTTTGACATTTAATTAGTCAAACATCTGAATTTAGTTAAGTGGAGATTCTTCAGCATTATTTTTGTTTCTGGCTTTTTTTCATCTCTAATGACTCCAATCCATGAGATGCTGGGATTTAAGATGCTTCATTTTCCTATGATACATTTTCCAAAGAATGTCTGCTTCCTGAGACCTGGGAAATGCCTTCTCTCAGTGTTTGTTCTGTGCTCAGCTCTGGCTGTTCTCTTTGGCTCTGATTTCTGTCTATACCTCACTAGCTATACTCCTATAGTAGTGGTGATGGCACAGAAGGGGGAGAAAAGAGGAGAAAGAGGCTGTTTTGGTGGAAGTGAAGGTAGTGGTATAAAGTGAGATTGCAGTACAAATCTGCAGCTGTGATAACAAAACTATTTCCAGTTTATACACTAAATAAAAATGTGTGTTCATGTAATTCTAGCTTTCAGAAGGAGGGTCTGTCCAGTTTGAACACTGCTTGAAAACTTTTTTTTTTTTTTTTCACTGTGCATAAATTTCAGAGCCTCTGACGTTTCCTGTGCAGTATTTTTAAGCACACCCTCTTCATCCGCACCTAGCAGCCAAGGATTTTGTTGTAAGTCAGTTTATTACCTTCACATCTAGGCCGCACTGACACAAGATACATTCACAACGTTTGTGTAGATCGAATGACTACAATAAGTTAATAAAAAATTATTCGCCTCCCTAATACTACAGAAGCCCTAAATTTTACTGTATTCACTGATTCACTCTATTAAAATGAGCACAAGCAGAAAGAAATGCTGTGGTTTGTTTTACTCATCAGAGAGAAATCAGAAACTTCATGCTAATGGAGCTTGTTAAATAGAAATTGCTGGAGCGAAAGTTAACAACCTGCTTTGCCTCCCATGGAGTGTCATATTACTGTATTATTTTACTAAAAAAATTGCATATAAATTGTTCAAAGTTGTATAGTGGATGATTATTTAGTAGGTCTATCTTAGACAAAAGATTCCAGAATAATCTTTTGGTATTTGTGTGTATGCGCACACAGACATGCAGACACACACATACACACATCTTCCTAAGACTTCTGCCAAAAATGAAAAAGCAAAGTGCTCTTACATAAAGCCCAGTGGATGTAAAGTCTCTCTCTTCAATTTCGGTGCGCTTAATTAACCCTACTAACTTTTTCTCTTGAGGAGAGCTGCCAATACATACCTGAATGAATTAATACAATGTCAATAATCAGGCTCTTGGAACTCCTTTCTGTATCTGAAAGACCATGAGGGACTTTCATAGCTGACTAGAAAGGTTAGATTTCTCCCTATTCATTATCTCAAAAAACATTTATTTTTCTTTAAATCTCAGATGATCAAGTAAACTTTTAAATACACTCTAATTTACATAACTACTGAAATATTTAAGACTTTAATCTTATCCCAGCAGAGCCTTGATTTACAGTGGCCTTAGTTGTAAGGTTTAATTAACACACACAATTAATTAGTTTAGTTAGTTAATTAGGTTTAATTAACATGCACAAACTTTGAAAAATATGGAAATGATATACTTTCGTATGCAGTTCAGCATGGAAAACATGAGTTGTTATTTGAACAACAGTAGTTTATTTACCTTTGAAGAACACCAGGTCCCTTGTGGGACTGTGGGCCATCTTTCATGGTCTGATCAGGGTGCAGTGATTCTTCCACCCTTCTCCATATTCCATATTTGGGCACTCTTCCTTGCAGTTGGAACCATCTTCTTTACACAAATATATATTACTTTGAAATTGATGATGTTAATCTTTCTTGGAAAACATACTAGTAGAGATTGACTTCTGAAATCCAGATACATAAGGTTAGGAAGACTTTATAATTCCTAGAAAATAAATGATCAGAACCAGCACACCCTTCATAAATGACAGTAATTAACAACATTTATGTCATTGTACCAAAACACTCATAGATTGACCATGGTCTAATGTTGTAGGCAAGCAGAGGTACCATGTTCCTTACCTCTCATTTATCTACCATTATGATGTGAATGTGGAAACATGTGCTGTGTTAGAGTCCATAATTTAGTTTTAAAACCAACATTGATACACCATGTCATGTTAAAAAAGATCAAAGCATGTGTAAAAAAAAATGTTGAGATCAACTACTTATTTAATTAGAGGGCACAACTTCTCTAAATTAGCAGGAAAATACTTCTGGTTCCAAAGATTCTGGTTTACTAAACTGTTAAATCACTGAGTCTGAGATTTTTCACTGTTTGAATATATTTGAAAAATACCACTTTTTTTCAGGTATTTTAAGTTGACCTTAATGATATCAGCAGTTTGTAATAAAATACTTTAGGAAACACTTATTTAGGTCTTATTTTCTTTGGCTGTTAAAATTAAGAACAGGAAAATTTTTGGAACTTCTTGTTTTGTAACTGGTAGCTGGTTACTTGTTTCTCCAAAGAAATATTATTTGCAAATTCCATGACATCTACAGCTAAATAAAAACCACAGAAACACTTCAGATCCTTTACTAAGGAAATTCAGATTAATAAAATAAAAAAGTAAAAACTAGAATAATTAATTTAAAGGGAGAATTTTACACTCAAAAATGTTCCTGAGAACTGGTTTTTGTACCCATATTATGTAAAAGGAAATATAAGATTTGAGATGGAGAGTTGAAATGATATATTGATAACATTTATACTGGTTACAACTAAACCAGACTCAGATCATTATTGAAAAATTAAGTGACAGTCTTCACACACACACACACACGCACACACTTAGGACAGTGACTGTCTCCCCAGAATTCCTCATTTTAATCTTACCATTGTGTAGTAGCTGTTTATTTTGATTATATTAACCTAACTCCAGTTGCTAGACTGGCAGTGATTCACCTAAGCTAATCACCTATCAGCTAAGGTGGCCTCACTGGCCTCACTAATTGGTTCGGGGAAGGGATCATCGCCTGTGTCTGCCCAATCAGAATAAAGCTCAAAAATGTCATTCAGTGGTGGTGGTAGTGGTGAGTGGTGCTTCTATCTTCTCGTAAAAAGCATATTATGTAGATGTAGAATTAAAGCTGCCTCAAGTACTTTGCTTCCTTTGAAGCAAAGCTTGAAGAGGAAGCTGATAAACAGGAAAGATCAGAATAAATGAAATTGCCAAAAAGTGGATCTAATGTCCGATCAAAACATGCTTGGACCCAGAGATAAACCCACTCACATATGGTCACCTTATCTTTGATAAAGGAGGCAAGAATATACAATGGAGAAAAGACAGTCTCTTCAATAAGTGGTGCTGGGAAAACTGGACAGCTACATGTAAAAGAATGAAATGAGAACACTCCCTAACACCATACGCAAAAATAAACTCAAAAAGGATTAAAGACCTAAATGTAAGGCCAGACACTATAAAACTCTTAGAGGAAGACATAGGCAGAACACTCTATGACAAAAATCACAGCAAGATCCTTTTTGACCCACCTCCTAGAGAAATGGAAATAAAAACAAAAATAAACAAATGGGACCTAATGAAACTTAAAAGCTTTTGCACAGCAAAGGAAACCATAAACAAGACGAAAACACAGCCCTCAGAATGGGAGAAAATATTTGCAAATGAAGCAACTGACAAAGGATTAATCTCCAAAATTTACAAGCAGCTCATGCAGTTCAATATCAAAACAACAAACAACCCAATCCAAAAATGGGCAGAAGACCTAAATAGACATTTCTCCAAAGAAGATATACAGATTGCCAACAAACACATGAAAGGATGCTCAACATCACTAATCATTAGAGAAATGCAAATCAAAACTACAATGAGGTATCACTCACACCAGTCAAAATGGCCATCATCAAAAAAATCTACAAACAAATGCTGGAGAGGGTATGGAGAAAAGGGAACCCTCTTGCACTGTTAGTGGGAATGTAAATTGATAACAGCCACTATGGAGAACAGTATGGAAGTTCCTTAAAGAACTAAAAATAGAACCACCATATGACGCAGCAATCCCACTACTGGGCATATACCCTGAGAAAACCATAATTCAAAAAGAGACATGTACCACAATATTCACTGCAGCTCTATTTGCAATAACCAGGACATGGAAGCAACCTAAGTGTCCATCAACAGATGAATGGATAAAGAAGATCTGGCACATATATACAATGGAATATTACTCAGCCATAAAAAGAAATGAAATTGAGTTATTTGTAGTGAGGTGGATGGACCTAGAGTCTGTCATACAGAGTGAAGTAAGTCAGAAAGAGAAAAACAAATACCGTATGCTAACACATACATATGGAATTAAAAAAAAGATGGTTCTGAAAAGCCTAGGGGCAGGACAAGATTACAGATGCAGATGTAGAGAATGGACTTGAGGACACGGGGAGGGGGAAGAGTAAGCTGGAACGAAGTGAGAGAGTGGAGTGGACATAAATACACTACCAAATGTAAAATAGATAGCTAGTGAGAAGCAGCTGCATACCACAGGGAGATCAGCTCGGTGCTTTGTGTCCACCTAGAGGGGTGGGACAGGGAGGGTGGGGGGGGGAGACACAAGAGGAAGGAGGTATGGAGATATATGTATATGTATAGGTGATTCACTTTGTTATAAAGCAGAAACACACCATTGTAAAGCAATTAATTGTACTTCAATAGAGGTGTTAAAAAAAAAAAAAAAAAACATGCTTCAAGCTTAACCTCTAGACTGAGGACCCTAGATTACTTAAGCCAGGTTGAGTTGGATATTCTGTTACTTGCTAGTCAAAGTATCTTAAATTATAAAATGATTGAAAATTCTTAAAATGGTCCTCAGTAAATTTTCATGAAAATAAATATGTGAAAGGGAAGCATCTGAATAAATAAAATGCATGACTTTTGAACCTAAAAGAATTTGGTCTGGGACTTCCCTGGTGGCACAGTGGTTAAGAATCCACCTGCCAATGCAGGAGACATGGGTTTGAGCCCTGATCTGGGAAGATCCCACATGCCGTGGAGCAACAAAGCCCATGCACCACAAATACTGAGCCTGTGCTCTGGAACCCACGAGCCACAACTACTGAGACCATGTGCCACAACTACTGAAGCCCACGCGCCTAGAGCCCATGCTCTGCAACAAGAGAAACCACCTCAATGAGAAGCCTGCACACGCGACGGAGTATCCCCCACTCGCCGTAACTAGAGAAATCCCGCGCATAGCAATGAAGACCCAATGCAGCTAAAAATTAATTAATTAATTAATTTAAAAAAAGACTGATTCCAGAACTGTAGACTGAACAGACATTCTAACTGTTAGTACATTAGAGAATAAACATAAATGGCAATCACTGAGAGGCCCCCTCAAAGGGAAAAATAATACACACATACAAATACCACAAACAATTTTTGATTTACAAGTGAAGATATCTCTGATAGGTAGTGTGGATTCTATCATTGTCTCTTAAATTTGGAAATGAAACTGAATGTTAATTAATACAGTGGAGTGCTTGGTGTAGCTTAGGACTTTACCATTTTGAAAGAAACAAGCAGTTTCCATTCCTTGGTCTTGAAATTTTTACATTTGGGGGAAATCATTCTTAGCATGATATAAGTTCTTTAATGTGTCTTTTATTTTCACATGTATAAGGCAAAATGTAACTACTTGGTGGAAATTTTCACTCAAGACCTGACTCTGTTATAACACAAATGTAGTAACTTCAGATTGAGATGTGGTGTATGTGGAACATATTGTGTAGGAATCTGAATTTAGTGTGTCTTTAGCACAATTATGCACAATAAATATAGAAAATGTCTTTCCCTCTTTCACATCTAGATTTAGAATGGCTTTGACTTAAAAAATGTTTTTCATCTTCAGATATGTGAGTGCTTGTGTCACCTCTTGTTCACAGGAGGTTAAGAGTGAAGATCATGTGGCAGTACAGATTGCATGCAGGCTAGAGTATCTTCATCTCTTGCCAATGTAAAGAGTGGAAAACAACTGCCCTGAACTTGGCACAGTGCTACCTGGAGCCCTTTGTTGCTGAGCCACATATGGTCTCATTTGAGACTTAATAATCCAGAATCTTGGAAGCATATGGTCAACTAATCTGATTAGATTTATCCCGAGGGCCATGGACTTGATAACTCTTTATGTGAGTGGGTTGAGTTTCACTTGAACCCATTGTCAAATCTTGGAAAAGGGTCAATTGTGGGAGGAAATGAAGTAACTCTTAAAATAAGTAAGGAAAAATACTTCTTTTTCTGGACCTGTGGGCAAACTGTGCCTGGGATCAAAAACATGGAAATGTTTTGAAAATTCTGATATTAGAAGTATGTGATGTCTGCCACATGAAGGCTGACCAGGGGCTGGACAGGTTATCATGGCAAGTCTTATTCAATTCATCACCCAGTATTTCTCTTCTACCAACATATAGCTTATGATTGCATCTACTTTCTCAATTCTCACTGCAATGAAAATCATCCAGGAAACTATCATTTTTCAAATGTGTGTTATTTCAGTGCCTCTATCCACACTGGTCTTATTGCCTCTCAGCTTCAATTCTTACAGCCACCCTTATTCAGAAGGAAGAAACTTTCTAAAACACTGGCATATTAGTGTCACCTTTCTTCCTAAAATTTTTCAATGACTCCTCATTACTTTGTCACAAAGTGGTCTTTGAAAGGTTTGTTGACTGAATAAAAAGTAGTCTTGACAAAGACCCTTCCAAAGACCCTTCCTCCAACATTTTAGATATATCTTCCCAAGCAAACCACATGCATAAGAAACAGCTTAAGGAGCATTTTTCATGAAAAATGAAAAGATAACAGATAAGTAATTAAAGAAAAATATATTTAAAATCTTATAATACACAGAATAATATTAGGTAAGATCAGACAGCTAATTTTTTTAGTGAAAATCATGAAGTTTTGTACCTGTATATTTTTCTCATGGATTCTGTCAGTCCAAAAAACGAGGCAGGTTTATTCAGTTATTATTACATATCACTATAAAAACAGACAAGCTAAAAAGTTGAGAGTTTGAGAAACGAGGTAATCAGATGAACATATTCAGTTGAAAGGTAATAAAAAAAAAAAACCAGTGTATTGTAGTTCTTAGAAGCAATGCTTTAGAAGCTAATTCTTCCAGGAACTATATTAAATATTAGAAACCATGATTTGCTGGTACTCTGGTGTTATTCACTAATCTCTAATTTCTCTTGTTAATATTAAATCAAAGCTGAAAAATACTTATCCCCTTCAATATATTATGGTATAATCATTTTACCATGTGATATAAAAAATGTGGATTTGTATTACAGTAAATTTTTGTCACTTAAAAAATCCTGTATTTCAATCTAAATTAGACAAACCATCAGAAGAATACACATCCACCTCCCTACCACAAAACATGTACTCTTTCACAAGCAGACACCTTCAGCACACATTTGGGAGATGTACCTGTGCTCTTTTGATTACCTAGGATTCTTTGCTTTAGTAAACAGGCTTTTGAAACCAACTAAAGGGGTTTACAAAGGAATTTGGGGCAAGTTTTAATTAAAATGAAGAACTGATTCCACGGTTATATTATACATTTAATCTGCTTAACCTCAACTCCATTGACGCACCCTCAACCCTAGGCCATTTCAGCCAAATTAAAAATTCATCTACTCTTCCACCTTGCTAGCTGTTGTATGAACAACTGAAGGAGAAGCTGTCAGTTTGGTCAGTGGAGACAGGGGCCACTTGGAGAGGCATCCTTATTTTTTGCAGTAATTAGAATATTGAGATGCTCAAAGTAATATACTGAGATTGGCAGGATCAGTTTATAGATACATTTATTAATCCATTCTTTTATTCATAATTTTAGTTAAGAATTTAGTGAATGGTTACTATATGCTTAACGCCTTGTGTATAAAGCAGTAGGAGACAGATAAAGCATTAAATAAGCAAACAGATGTAAGCTCTACAGAGAAAAATGACAGTTAATAAGAAGAAATAGCGAATATTGGTGTTTGCAATTTCTAATTTACATTAAACAGAATGAGAGAAGGTCTTGCTGATTAGGTGGCATCTGAGGAATGTTCAGGGGCCTAAGGGTGGGTCTGGAGACCAGCACTCAAGGTAAAGGGAGCATTAAGCACAATGGCATCAAATACATTCAGTTTGTTTGAGGAATGTAAGGAGGTCAGTATGTGGGGTTGAGAGTCTAAAGGGGAGAATGGCAGGAATTCAGGTCAAAGAGGTGAGAGTGAGTCAGATCATAAGGCCTTGGGATCTTTGTCACAAATGGTTTCTTTACCAAAATGCATTCCTCTTCTGAGGGGGCATAAAGAACATTTCCCAGTTTTCTTTGGATCAGATGTAGTCACTTGATTGACTTACATCCAGTAGAACAGGAAGTGAGGTGATGTATTCCATTTCCAGCCCTGGCCTATAAAAATCTCTCAGGTTTGATCGTCATGCTGTTTCTTCATTCACTGACATGAGACAGGTAAGCATAGTCACCATGGAAGCCACATGCTTAAGAGGGTGGAGACATGAGATTGAATTCATGGCCTTGAACTGCCATGGGCAAGGGAAATACCTTCCAATTAGAAATGTTTGTTTTAAGACTTATGAGAATCAAAAGTTAACATTTAAGCCCTTATACATCTTTGACTCTGTTTGTTATGGCAGCTAGCATTACCTTAACTAACGTTGGGCCATTGGAAAAAAAAATTGCCTTTTACTCTGAGACAGATAGGGAAAGGATTTTTTGCAATTAAAATTATTATTTTCCTTTCTGATGTTTTGTGCAGAAGAGTGGCATGATCAGATTGATAGTTTAAAACGGATGACTCTGCTCACAGCATAGAAGATAGTTTACAATGGGGAAAGGATGGAAGGAGGGGGATTGGTTAGAGGCTATGTTTTCCAGTCTAGAGATAATGTTGATTTAACTGGATTGGTAGCAGTTGAAGTGGTAGGGAGTGGTTAGGTTCTGGAAAAAAAAATATCTGTAGAGTAAACAATATTGCTAACAGCCTGGAAGTGAAATGCATGAGAAGGAAAGGAATCGAGAATGATAACGATTTTTTTTTTTTGTCGGAGCAATTGAAAAAAATGATGCTGGCTTTTACTGGCTTTTACTTTGACAGAAAGTAGCAGAATTCGAGGATGATCAGGACCTCAATTAGAAATGCCTTTAGACACCAAGTATTGATGTTGAATAGACATTTTAAACATGGATCTGGAGTCCAGAGGAGAGATGGACACTGAAGATATAATTTTGAGTATTGAGATAGTATTTAACACCTTGAGACTACATGAGATATCTAGAGAGTAAGTGAAGCTACAAAAGAGAAGAGGGGCAAAATTGCCACCTGTTGCACTCCAGCATTAAGAGGGCAGGGAGAATAGGAGAAACCAAAAATGGAGTCTGTAAAGCAGTGGCCAGAGAAGTAGAATATAAAAATATCTCAATGTGGTTTTTAAAAGCCACGTGAAGAAGTTTATTTCAAAAATGAATGAATGAGAAACTATGCCCAATATGGCTGTTACATTAAGTAACATGAAGATGGAGAACTGGTCAAGTGGGATTCATGAGTGATTCTGTCAATAGCTGTTTCAATCAAGTAAGTACCACAGAAGTTTTACTGGGGTACACTCAACAGAAAAAAAATTGGGAGAAATTGGAAGCGTGAGTATATAAAAGTCATTCAGAAAGTTTTATACTGAATAGGAGTAAATAAATATGGTGGTAGCTGGGGGAGCTGTTGGATCAAGAGAAAATTTTTCACTAAGATGGGGAATGTTAGAGTACATTTGGAATTATACATTAGAAGAAAAAATGATAATTCAGAAGAGAAAATAAGCAACTTCTGAGGCAATTGAGCTGGCAAGAGATTATGGGATCTAGCGCATACATGATCATTTAAGTAGGAATATGGAAATTTTAACAGAAAAGAAAACAAAATTAATTGTCATTTGTGTAGGCAAGAGGGTAAATGTGGTGGGAACTTTTAGAAGCACTGATTGTTTTGTATTTTCTCAATTAAATAGAAAGTAGGATCAATAGTTGACACTGAGAATGTGGGGGAGAGGAGTTGGAGGTCTGATGGGAAATGAGGAGGCATAATAGTCATCTAAAAGATGGGGGACTAGAGCCTCCCATCAAGCCTCTTAGATAGCCTCAACCACCAGAGGGCAGACAGCAGAAGCAAGAAAAACTACAATCCTGCAGCCTGTGGGCCAAAAACCACAGTTACAGAAAGATAGACAAGATGAAAAGGCAGAGGGCTATGTCCCAGATGAAGGAACAAGAAAAAACCCCAGAAAAACAACTAAATGAAGTGGAGATAGGCAACCTTCCAGAAAAAGAATTCAGAATAATGATAGTGAAGATGATCCAGGACCTCGCAATAAGATTGGAGGCCAAGATTGAGAAGATGCAAGAAATGATTAACAAAGACCTAGAAGAATTAAAGAACAAACAAACAGAGATGACCAATACAATAACTGAAATGAAAACTACACTAGAAGGAATCAATAGCAGAATAACTGAGGCAGAAGAACGGATAAGTGACCTGGAAGACAGAATGGTGGAATTCACTGCTGCGGAACAGACTAAAGAAAAAAGAATGAAAAGAAATGAAGACAGCCTAAGAGACCTCTGGGACAACATTAAACGCAACAACATTCGCATTATAGGGGTCCCAGAAGGAGAAGAGAGAGAGAAAGGACCAGAGAAAATATTTGAAGAGATTATAGTCGAAAACTTCCCTAACATGGGAAAGGAAATAGCCACCCAAGTCCAGGAAGCGCAGAGAGTCCCATACAGGATAAACCCAAGGAGAAACACGCCGAGACACATAGTAATCAAAGTGGCAAAAACTAAAGACAAAGAAAAATTATTGAAAGCAGCAAGGGAAAAACAACAAATAACATACAAGGGAACTCCCATAAGGTTAACAGCTGATTTCTCAGCAGAAACTCTGCAAGCCAGAAGGGAGTGGCATGATATACTCAAAGTGATGAAAGGGAAGAACCTACAACCAAGATTACTCTACCCAGCAAGGATCTCATTTAGATTTGATGGAGAAATCAAAAGCTTTGCAGACAAGCAAAAGCTAAGAGAATTCAGCACCACCAAACCAGCTCTACAACAAATGTTAAAGGAACTTCTCTAAGTGGGAAACACAAGAGAAGAAAAGGACCTACAAAAACAAACCCAAAACAATTAAGAAAATGGTCACAGGAACATACATATCGATAATTACCTTAAACGTGAATGGATTAAATGCCCCAACCAAAAGACATAGACTGGCTGAATGGATACAAAAACAAGACCCATATATATGCTGTCTACAAGAGACCCACTTTAGACCTAGGGACACATACAGACTGAAAGTGAGGGGATGGAAAAAGATATCCCATGCAAATGGAAATCAAAAGAAAGCTGGAGTAGCTATACTCATATCAGATAAAATGGACTTTAAAATAAAGAATGTTATAAGAGACAAGGAAGGACACTACATAATGATCAAGGGATCAATCCAAGAAGAAGATATAACAATTATAAATATATATGCACCCAACATAGGAGCACCTCAATACATAAGGCAACTGCTAACAGCTATAAAAGAGGAAATTGACAGTAACACAATCATAGTGGGGGACTTTAACACCTCACTTACACCAATGGACAGATCATCCAAAATGAAAATAAATAAGGAAACAGAAGCTTTAAATGACACAATAGACCAGATAGATTTAATTGATATATATAGGACATTCCATCCAAAAACAGCAGATTACACGTTCTTCTCAAGTGTGCACGGAACATTCTCCAGGATAGATCACATCTTCGGTCACAAATCAAGCCTCAGTAAATTTAAGAAAATTGAAATCATATCAAGCATCTTTTCTGACCACAACGCTATGAGATTAGAAATGAATTACAGGGAAAAAAACGTAAAAAAGACAAACACATGGAGGCTAAACAATACGTTACTAAATAACCAAGAGATCACTGAAGAAATCAAAGAGGAAATCAAAAAATACCTAGAGACAAATGACAATGAAAACACGACGACCCAAACCTATGGGATGCAGCAAAAGCAGTTCTAAGAGGGAAGTTTATAGCTATACAAGCCTACCTAAAGAAACAAGAAAAATCTCAAGTAAACAATCTAACCTTACACCTAAAGAAACTAGAGAAAGAAGAACAAACAAAACCCAAAGTTAGCAGAAGGAAAGAAATCATAAAGATCAGAGCAGAAATAAATGAAATAGAAAAAAAGAAAACAATAGCAAAGATCAATAAAACTAAAAGCTGGTTCTTTGAGAAGATAAACAAAATTCATAAGCCATTAGCCAGACTCATCAAGAAAAAGAGGGAGAGGACTCAAATCAATAAAATCAGAAATGAAAAAGGAGAAGTTACAACAGACACCGCAGAAATACAAAGCATCCTAAGAGACTACTACAAGCAACTCTATGCCAATAAAATGGACAACCTGGAAGAAATGGACAAATTTTTAGAAAGGTATAACCTTCCAAGACTGAACCTGGAAGAAACAGAAAATATGAACAGACTAATCACAAGTAATGAAATTGAAACTGTGATTAAAAATCTTCCAACAAACAAAAGTCCAGGACCAGATGGCTTCACCGGTGAATTCTATCAAACATTTAGAGAAGAGCTAACACCTATCCTTCTCAAACTCTTCCAAAAAATTGCAGAGGAAGGAACACTCCCGAACTCATTCTATGAGGCCACCATCACCCTGATACCAAAACCAGACAAAGACACTACAAAAAAAGAAAATTACAGACCAATATCACTGATGAATATAGATGCAAAAATCCTCAACAAAATACTAGCAAACAGAATCCAACAACACATTAAAAGGATCATACACCACGATCAAGTGGGATTTATCCCAGGGATGCAAGGATTCTTCAATATACACAAATCAATCAATGTGATACACCATATTAACAAATTGAAGAATAAAAACCATATGATCATCTCAATAGATGCAGAAAAAGCTTTTGACAAAATTCAACACCCATTTATGATAAAAACTCTCCAGAAAGTGGGCATAGAGGGAACCTACCTCAACATAATAAAGGCCATATATGACAGACCCACAGTAAACATCATTCTCAATGGTGAAAAACTGAAAGCATTTCCTCTAAGATCAGGAACGAGACAAGGATGTCCACTCTCACCACTATTATTCAACATAGTTCTGGAAGTCCTAGCCACGGCAGTCAGAGAAGAAAAAGAAATAAAAGGAATACAAATTGGAAAAGAAGAAGTAAAACTGTCACTGTTTGTGGATGACATGATACTATACATAGAGAATCCTAAAACTGCCACCAGAAAACTGCTAGAGCTAATTAATGAGTATGGTAAAGTTGCAGGATACAAAATTAATGCACAGAAATCTCTTGCATTCCTATACACTAATGATGAAAAATCTGAAAGAGAAATTATGGAAACACTCCCATTTACCATTGCAACAAAAAGAATAAAATACCTAGGAATAAACCTACCTAGGGAGACAAAAGACCTGTATGCAGAAAACTATAAGACACTGATGAAAGAAATTAAAGATGATACCAACAGATGGAGAGATATACCATGTTCTTGGATTGGAAGAATCAACATTGTGAAAATGAGTATACTACCCAAAGCAATCTACAGATTCAATGCAATCCCTATCAAATTACCAATGGCATTTTTTACGGAGCTAGAACAAATCATCTTAAAATTTGTATGGAGACACAAAAGACCCCGAATAGCCAAAGCAGTCTTGAGGCAAAAAAATGGAGCTGGAGGAATCAGACTCCCTGACTTCAGACTATACTACAAAGCTACAGTAATCAAGACAATATGGTACTGGCACAAAAACAGAAACATAGATCAATGGAACAAGATAGAAAGCCCAGAGATTAACCCACGCACCTATGGTCAACTAATCTATGACAAAGAAGGCAAAGATATACAATGGCAAAAAGACAGTCTCTTCAATAAGTGGTGCTGGGAAAACTGGACAGCTACATGTAAAAGAATGAAATTAGAATACTCCCTAACACCATACACAAAAATAAACTCAAAATGGATTAGAGACCTAAATATAAGACTGGACACTATAAAACTCTGAGAGGAAAACATAGGAAGAACACTCTTTGACATAAATTACAGCAAGATCTTTTTTGATCCACCTCCTAGAGTAATGGAAATAAAAACAAAAATAAACGAATGGGACCTAATGAAACTTCAAAGCTTTTGCACAGTAAAGGAAACCATAAACAAGACGAAAAGACAACCCTCAGAATGGGAGAAAATATTTGCAAACGAATCAACGGACAAAGGATTAATCTCCAAAATATATAAACAGCTCATGCAGCTCAATATTAAAGAAACAAACAACCCAATCCAAAAATGGGCAGAAGACCTAAATAGACATTTCTCCAAAGAAGACATACAGACGGCCACGAAGCACATGAAAAGATGCTCAACATCACTAATTATTAGAGAAATGCAAATCAAAACTACAATGAGGTATCACCTCACTCCTGTTAGAATGGACATCATCAGAAAATCTACAAACAACAAATGCTGGAGAGGGTGTGGAGAAAAGGGAACCCTCTTGCACTGTTGGTGGGAATGTAAATTGATACAGCCACTATGGAGAACAATATGGAGGTTCCTTAAAAAACTAAAAATAGAATTACCATATGACCCAGCAATCCCACTACTGGGCACATACCCAGAGAAAACCGTAATTCAAAAAGACACATGCACCCGAATGTTCATTGCAGCACTATTTACAATAGCCAGGTCATGGAAGCAACCTAAATGCCCATCAACAGACGAATGGATAAAGAAGAGGTGGTACATATATACAATGGAATATTACTCAGCCATAAAAAGGAACGAAATTGAGTCATTTGTTGAGAAGTGGATGGATCTAGAGACTGTCATACAGAGTGAAGTAAGTCAGAAAGAGAAAAACAAATATCGTATATTAATGCATGTATGTGGAACCTAGAAAAATGGTACAGATGAGCCGGTTTGCAGGGCAGAAGTTGAGACACAGATGTAGAGAATGGACATATGGACACCAAGGGGGGAAAACTGCAGTGGTGTGGGGATGGTGGTGTGCTGAATTGGGCGATTGGGATTGACATGTATACACTGATGTGTATAAAATTGATGCCTAATAAGAACCTGCAGTATAAAAAAACAAACAAAACAACTAATACTAAACTTTCATTGGGTTATTTGTATGGAAATATGTTAATATAAATGTTTCAGACATTACATGAAATTTCTAAAAATCTTATATTTGTATTTGTATGGAAATATGGATGGAAATATGTTAATATAAATGTTTCAGACATTACATGAAATTTCTAAAAATCTTATTTGTTCTGGTACAATGTTATAAGTAATAATCCTAGTTATTACTTTAAAATGTATATCTCAGAAATAACTAATTTTCTTGTCAACTGCATTATTATGAACTTTCATCAAATCTTTAACTGTGGTCATTTTTAAGTCTTTTGTCATTTACAGACAGTTCTGGGTGTACTCTGATGCTTTTGCAAATATGTTCCTATAAAAGGGTTTCATCTTCAAGAAATTCATGGAAAAGACTCTGACAAGTACAGGTTTCTGGTAACTGACTGTACTGCTGAACTGAATGAATAAGCATTTTCAGAACTCTAATGAAAAACTGATGAACTCATAAAAGTGCTAACAAAAGATCAAGATGAAAAAAAAAATTAATTACATGGGACTGAGTGAACTGATGAGGATGAGTATAATTTTTGTGACTTTCTGTGTGAATTAAAAAAAAAAAAAATCCCACAAGGACTCAGAGGCAAAGAATATACAAATCAATTTTCACTGCAAAGTAAAGGAGCTGTTACAGTGGAGGATTACTGGACTGAATGTCAATATTATGACATAGTATGAGTGTGTTTCATGTTTGGTAATTGCAATCATTGTTGCTTTTGTTGTGGTCATCCATGTACAATGCTTGGTGTCAGTCTATTTATCTCTTGTAAAAATAAAATACAGTGTGTGTGTGTGAAAAAAAAAAATACAACTTTAAAACATGAAAAAAGAAAGAAAAAATAAATAAATAAAAGATGGGGGACTGAATGTATTCTAGAAAGCCATAGGATTGTTGGACATTATGATAGTTCCACCTCTGGTTAATAATCATTATATGATGGGAGAAGTTTACAAGGTTAAATGGTTTTCTCCAGTTGTTAGCTGCCCAGGAACATACAAAGAGTTGGCTTTAAACAGAATGGCTGTTGTGTTAGTATAGTACCATAAAATGAATGGAAGGTAAGAGACTTAAGGGCACATCAAAAGATTGATAATGATTGAGGATTTAATTTAATCCATGAAAAGAGGCATTTGTAAAAAATTTAGTAAAACAGTAAACAAAACAGTAAAATTGTGATAAGATCAGTGGACTTCCAATTCTAGTGGAATTAAAAAAAATTAAAATCATGGTATTGGAAGGTGTCTTGGGGTTATGTTGTAGATGTGGATCAAAGAGCATGACAATTGAAATTAAGATTATGGAGAGCATCTTCTCATGTTCCTGCTGGCCCTGTGCAATTCCTCTTTGGAAAAATGTCTATTCATTTCTTCTATTTTTTTTTTTAATTTATTTATTTATTTATTTATGGATATGTTGGGTCTTCGTTTCTGTGCGAGGGCTTTCTTCCAGTTGTGGCAAGCGGGGGACACTCTTCATCGTGGTGCGCGGGCCTCTCACCATCGCGGCCTCTCTCGCTACGGAGCACGGGCTCCAGACGCGCAGGCTCAGTAATTGTGGCTCACGGGCCCAGCTGCTCCGCGGCATGTGGGATCTTACCAGACCAGGGCTTGAACCCGTGTCCCCTGCATTGGCAGGCAGACTCTCAACCACTGCGCCACCAGGGAAGCCCTCTTCTGTCTATTTTTAATTGGGTTGTTTGTTTTTTCTTTGATGTTGAGTTATATGAGCTGCTTATATATCGGTCATATAATTTGAAAATATTTTCTCCCGTTTAGTAGGTTGTCTTTCTGTTTTGTTTATGGTTTCTTTGCTGTGCAAAAGTTTTTACATTTAGTTGGTCCCGTTTGTTTATTTTTGCTTTTATTTCCTTTGCTTTAGGAGACGGATCCAAAAAATATTGATGCAATTTATGGCAAAGAGTGTTCTGCCTATGTTTTCCTCTAGGAGTTTTATAGTATCTGGCCTTACATTTAGGCCTTTATTCCATCTTGAGTTTATTTTTGTATATTGTGTTAGAGAATATTCTACTTTCATTCTTTTACATGTAGCTGTCCAGTATTCCCAGCATCACTTATTGAAGAGACTGTCTTTTCTCCATTGTATATTCTTGCCTTCTTTGTCATAGATTAGTTGACCATAAGTGCATGGGTTTATTTCTGAGCTCTCTATCCTCTTCCATTGATCTATCTGTCTATTTTTGTGCTAGTACCATACTGTTTTGGTTACTGTAGCTTTGTAGTATAGTCTGAAGTCAGGAAGCATGATTCCTCCAGCTCTGTTCTTCTTTCTCAAGATGATTTTGGCTATTTGGGGTCTTCTGTGTTTCATACAAAAAATTTGTTTTTGATTTCTAGTTATTTTTTATGTTTTTAAAATTTTTATTGGAATATAGTTGCTTTACAATGTTGTGTTAGTTTCTACTGTACAGCAAAGTGAATCAGGTATATGTATACATATATACCCTCTTTTTGGATTTCCTTCCCATTTAGGTCACCACAGAGCATTGACTAGAGTTCCCTGTGCTATACAGTAGGTTCTCATTAATTATCTACTTTATACATAGTATCAATGGTGTATATATGTCAATCCCAATCTTCCAATTCATCCCACCCCCTCATTCCCCCTTGGTATCTATATGTTTGTTCTCTATGTCTGTGTCTCTATTTCTACTTTACAAATCATACAAATTTTTAAATCATATGTTCTAGTTCTGTGAAAAATGCCATTGGTAATTTGATAGGGATTTCATTGAATCTGTAGATTGCCTCAGGTAGTATGATCATTTTAACAATATTAATTCTTCCAATCCAAGAACATGGTATATCTTTCTATCTGTTTGTGTCCTCTTCAATTTCTTTCATCAGTGCTTTAGAGTTTTCGGAGTACAGATCTTTTGCCTCCTCAGGTAGGTGTATTCCTAGGTATTACATTCTTTTTGACGTGATGGTAAATGGGATTATTTTCTCAATTTCTCTTTCTGATAGTTTGCTGTTAGTGTATAGAACTGCAACAGATTTCTGTATATTGATGAAAAGATCTCAACGTCGCCAATCATCAGGGAAATGCAAATCAAAACCACAATGAGATACCACCTCACACCTGTCAGAATGGCTATCATCAGAAAGAACACAAATAACAAATGTTGGAAAGGATGTGGAGAAAAGGGGACTCTTGTACACTGTTGGTAGGAGTGTAAACTCGTGTAGCCACTATGGAAAACAGTATAGCATTTTCTCAAAAAAACTAAAAATAGAACTACCATATGATCTAGTAATTCCACTCCTGGGTATATATCTGAAAAAAAAAACAACACTAATTTGAAAATATTTATGCACCCCAATGTTTATAGCATTATTTACAATTGCCAAGATATGGAAGCAACCTAAATGTCCATCAACAGACGAATGGATAAAGAAGATGTGGCATGTATGTGTGTAAATATATATATATATATATGTATACACACACACACACACACACAATGGAATACTACTGAGCCATAAAAAAGAATGGGATTTTGCCATCTGCAGCAACATGGATGGACTTGGAGGGCATTATGGTAAGTGAAATAAGTCAGACAGAGAAAGACTAATACTGTATGATATCACTTATATGTGAAATCTAGAAAATACAACAAACTAGTGAATACAACAAAGAAGAAGCAAACTCACAGATATAGAGAACAAACTAGTGGTTACTGGTGGGTGGGGAGGGGCACTATAGGGGTGGGGGAGTGGGATGTACAAACTTTTGGGTATAAGTTAGGCTACAACAATGTATTGTACAACACAGTAGATACAGCCAATATTTTGTAATAACTGTGAATGGAGTATAACCTTTTAAATTTATATTAAAAAATTTATAAATAAAAAAGATTATGGAGAGTATATAGTTATTGAGAGTGACAAAGTCTAAGTCTATGTAAAATGAATAACTGAAATAGGGGGATGGAGAAGATAATTAGGAGGAAGGGATCTAGGTTATTAAAAAGTTCTCTGTAGGGGCTTCCCTCGTGGCGCAGTGGCTGAGAGTCTGCCTGCCAATGCAGGGGACACGGGTTCGAGCCCTGGTCTGGGAGGATCCCACATGCCGCGGAGCAGCTGGACCCGTGAGCCACAGCTGCTGAGCCTGCGCATCTGGAGCCCGTGCTCCGCAACAAGGGAGGCCGCGACAGTGAGAGGTCCTCACACCGCGATGAAGAGTGGCCCCCGCTTGCCGCAACTAGAGAAAGCTCTCGCACAGAAACGGAGACCCAACACAGCCAAAAATAAATAAATAAATAAAATTAAAAAGTTCTCTGTAGATACTGGAATTATAAGTAATATGGCAGGAATTGTTTTGGAGAGATAGAGACTGAGGCAAATATGAAGATCTTCAAGGAATGAACAGGTGACCAAAGAGATCTGTCCATGACTGTAACAAGGATAGGTTGTACTAGCTTCAAAGTTGGAAGCTTTTTTTTAGAGAGAAGGAAGCAACTGAGAGTAGGACACTATCCCACTGCAGGCCTAGTGGAAGTGGTTTGTTAAAAATGAATGGTCACCCCTTGAGAGTGATTCCAGGGGAAACGTGATCAGATGAGAACCAGGTTTAAGTTAGAGAGGAAATGGATGAAAAGAAGGTTTTAGTATTTGCTGCATAGTAAGATCACTTGAAATTTTTCCACACCTATGTTCATTCCCTACCACTGACTCATTATTCTAGTTATGGCCCATTCCCCTTTTCTTTTTTTTGTGTGTGTGTGTGTATCCTAGGTAAATTTTCAGTCCTCTGTATTATTTTATTCTTAAGGTTTAATACTTGCTATTTCCTCCTCTATCTAAGCACTGACATTAAGAAAAAAACCCTACTAATATCTTTTTCCCTGGAAATGGGTACATGCCCAACAAATTTGGGGTGGCTTTTCCTCGGTGGAGAAAAAGCCAAATGCAGTCAGTTTTCCAGACATTTCTGTTTCTAAACCTCCCTGATCACGTATGAACATAGGTAAGTGTCTGGGTACCTGTGCACACACACATGAGCTGACGGTTTTCTGCTCTTTGTCCCAGGTGTCTGCTCTATCCAGTTCCGGGAAAATGGAGAACCTAATCTTCATGGAACTGAAGTACCGACTCCATGAGGTCGGCTCCGTGAAGTGGGCAGCGAGCACCTTTGGACCCCTGCAGAAGAGCCGGCTGGGGGAGCGTGAATTAGAGACTCTCAGGAAATTACTGGAAAACCCGGTGAGTCTCCTGCCATTGTCCTTCCATGCCAGTCTGTTGAGGCTTAGCACCCTGGAACCAGTCAGTACAAGGCATTAGGTGGGCATGAGAACTGTTGTATCACTGTTCAGTTGTTAAAGCCTCATTGATTGGCAACTTTAAATTCATGGTCATTCTAATAGTAGTTGAGTTTTCTTTGTGTGTGTATGCTTTTTTTTAAAAAAATTGAGGTATTATTGATATATAACATTATATTAGCTTCAGGTTGTCAACAAAAATAATCAATAACCAATCTAGAATAAGAATAGAAAAGAGTTTTATTTGAGCCAAACTGAGGACTGTAGCCCAGGAGACACAGATTCAGGAAGTACTTGTAGTCCACTGGACTACAAAATGGGCTTATAAAGGCAAAAAGCACAAAATTACATAAGCTGTTGTCAAGAATTAGGACTGGAACTGACAAGAAGTAAGGGTGTTTGTTAAGTAAGGATTGTTTGGGGTTTGAAATGGTTGCATAATTACAAGGGGAGACCTTGAGACAATAAGGTTGTAACTGGTAGCTCCTAGCAGATATTGTTTTGAGAATGGCTGGTGGTATCCTTGAGTCTGATACAGTTCAGAAAATTCAGGTTATCAGTAATGCAAAAACATGTCTGAAACCAAATCCAAAATGGCCACTCTGCTCCATCCTGGATGCTTGAACCACAGTCACTCCATCTTAATTTTTAAAATGCATTCTTTTCTGTAATGATCAAAGCATGTGTATACTGCATGTGTGACAGGGCACAATACAGGCTGTTCTAGTTAGCATAAAGTTCAGCTTAAATCATGTATAAGCCAGAATGACTTCCCCTAACCTCAATTTGTGAAAATTTCTTCCATCAAGGTGTACAAATATACATAATGATTTGATACTTGTATATATTGTGAAATGATCACTACAATAAATTTAGTTAACATCCATCAACAACACTGTTAAAATTTTTTTCCTTGTGATGAGATCTTTTAAGATCTGGTCTCTTAGCAACTTTCAAATATACAATACAGTATTAATAACTATAGTCACCATGCTGTATATTACATCCTTGGGACTTATTTATTTTATAACTGGAAGTCTGTACCTTTTGAGCCCCTATACCCAGATGAATATGTGATATACTTCTTTACTTTATCCATTTAATCATTGATGGACACTTAGGTTGATTCTGTATTTTGGCTATTATGAATAATGCTGCAGTGAACATGGGGTTGCATATATCTTTTCCAGTTAGTGTTTTTGTTTTTGGATAAATATCCAGAAACGGAGTTGCTAGGTCATATGGTAGTTCTATTTTTAATATTTTGAGGACCCTCCATACTATTTTCCGTAGTAGCTGCAGCAATTTACATTCCTAACAACAGTACACAAGGGTTCCCTTTTCTCTACATTTTTGCCAACACTTGTTATCTCTTGTCCTTTTATAACAGCCATTCTAACAGGTGTGAGGTGATATCTCATTGTGGTTTTGATTTGTATTTCCCTGACGATTAGCAATCTCGAGCACCTTTTCATATACCTGTTGACCATCTGTCTATCTTTGGAAAAATGTCTCAGGATACTCTGCCCATATTTTAATTGAATTGTTTGTTTTTTAGCTATTGAGTTGTATGAGTTCTTTATATATTTTTCATATTAATTCCTTATTAGATGTATGATTTGCAAATATTTTCTCAATCTTTAGATTGCCTTTTCATTTTGTTGATGACTTCCTTTGCTGTTAAGAAGCTTTGATGTAGTCATGCTTGTTTACTTTTGCTTTACTTGCTTGTGCTTTTGATGTCAAATCCAAAAAAATCATTGCCAAGACTGATGTCAAGGAGCTTCCTGCCTGTGTTTTCTTCTAGGAGTTTTATGGTTTCAGGTCTTATGTTCAAGTATTTAATCCATTTTGAGTTAATTTTTGTGTATGGTGTAAGATAGTGGTCATTTCATTTTTTTTGCATGTGGCTGTCCAGTTTTCCAACACCATTTTTTGAAGAGACTATCTTCATAATTCTAGTTGTGGGATATTTACCTTTTAAAAAAAATTATCCCCAAGTGATTATACTGTACAGTCGGCATTGAGAAATATGCCTGAATCATCAGACACTGTAGTAACAAACCAAGCAAAGGTAAGAATGCATAAACCAGAAGGAATAAATAACTCCTTTCTTTCTGTTGATACCATTTTTTATAGCTTTATTGTAGCACTTATCCGTTTGTAGTACAGTAAATTTTACATGTCACTGGGTCTCTGACTAGACTTTGAGTTCCTTAAACTAAGACTCACATCTGATTCATGTTTGCGCCATGTTGAGCTTAACACAATGACTTTCCCAGACAGGTTTGTTTTATTATTACATGACAGCTATGCCATCATTGAGAATATAGAAAATTGGTTTTACTTAATAAAGAAAACCTTCAAATAGGTACCATACATCCAGTACTTCTATTTTATCAGCTCTTTCCAGGTGGTATTGTCTTCTAAATTATTTAATGTCACTATTTTCTATAAACAATGTATTATAACTATAATAATTAAATATTGCTATACAATATTTCTGTTTCTCATGTAGAACATCAAGCATTTTAAATTATTTTCGACTCCTCAGTAGGAACTCAAATTTTGTCATCTAGGTAGGGATTACATTTTTTAAAAAATATATTGAATTCTAAATTTGACAAGGCTGATGGCATCTTGGCTATTCGGGGTGAGTTATTTCATCCACTTGTATCTTCTTCAAGGAAATTGTGAATGCAAGTTTTCACTGATAACCAGATGCTGTGTTGGTGCTAATGTACACTATTAATCAGGCAGTAAACTTGCAACACAGCAAAAATAGAAGGTGAAAGAAACAACAGAAAAAGCAATACAAATTCCACAGTCTTCAGAAATTGTTATTCGGACTTCCCCCAGTTCAGAGTCTACCATTTGACCTTAAGGTAAATGAAAATGATATACAAAGCACACCACTAAAGAGGAATTATTTTATTATTTTTATTCTGAGAATATAGAACCAGTGGAGTCATTATTTTTTAAGTATTTTATTTTCTTCATCCTTTTGCATTCTCATTTGGTAGAAAGGTTTGACACCTATTTTAAGCTAAGTCCACAATTTGGTGTACCACTCTTGGAAAAATATTTTTTAAAATTAATGACTAGTGAATATTTTTACAGAGTGATTGATCATTACTACCTCTAAATTGGTTTGGGCTCAGCAACTAATCTTGACAGAGGATATAAAACAGTATTAATATGTGTTTTTTCTACCTGGCGCTGCGTTGATAAAATCTGGATTAAAAAAAAAAAAAAAACAACTTTTCATGTTATCCTTGAACTCGATTTATTGTCTTCTTTCTAAAGTGCACCTCATCCTCTCTGTCTGCATTCCTACTGCTTTACTTCAAACTCCCATAAACTTTCACATAGACTCTTAACTCCTTCTCTCTTACCTCTCCCAACTCCAATTTCTCTTTTACAGATACCATTTAAATTCAAAAGTGACTTTGATGGTAAACATGCTTGTCATCCTCCTGCTTAAAAAGAAAACAAAGAAAAAATTAACGCCAAAATGCTTAATAAAGAAACTCAGATGGCTTTTGAGGCTGTTTATGTTCAGATAGTTACTGGCAGATTTTCAGAGGTATGAATGAGTTAATGTCAGCTGTAGAAGTCTGGTTACTCAGGTGAGACCGTTAGTGATAGGTTGGTCCAAGGAGTCCATTCATGGGAATGAATCCATGTCTGATTGTCTATAAATAAATAAATAAGTAAAATGAGGTGCTGTTATCTGATTGATTGGTGTCCAGAGGCTTGTTCACTGAGAAAAAAAAAACCCGTCACTGGTTAAATAGAAATACACACTGGATTTTGGTTGTTCTATAACTATAGAACTATAATTCATTGATTAAATGTGTCGAACCAGTTCTAGTGGCTACTTATTTTCATGGCTAAAGAACAGTTGGTTTCCCCAGGGATATGGGGACTTGTTTTTAATCTCACCCCTTCCTTTTTCATTTTTTTCAGCCAAGGCTGCAGGAGAGACTATCAAGGATTAACTAGATTTTAATCATTGTTGTTAATTTTCTTTGAGCATGAGGATTTTTGGCTTTGTCTTTTGGTGAAGGACTGATTTTATGCTCTAGTATCAATTAGCTTAATTTCATTCTGTTTTTGTCTTTTAATTATTTTTTGAACTATCTCTGAATGGTGGATATATAAATGTATTTAAGATTCTGTATATATACATTGAGCAACTGTGAGACAAGAAAACTAAAAGTAATAAAAGGTGGCACTGGATGTCTCTAGATAAATATTACCCACAAATGTTCAAGAAGATAAGTCCCAGTATTGTCTTAAGTCTGTCTATCTGAAATAAGCAAGTTGGCTTTTCTTTTAACTTAGATATGGATTGTTTAATTTTACCTTTAGTGTTAAGCCAGATAACACATGAAATATTACCAGTTGTGTAGATTTCCTATGTTTGACCAAAAGAAAAAGCCAAAGCTATTTTGTTTTTCATCTGAGAAATTGAAATTTGATTTGGGGACCAGAAAGCATGAATTGAATTATTAGCTATGTTAAACAAAATAAGACACACATTTTTTATGACCATCTTAGGTTTTCCAGCTTCTATGGATGAAAGCACTATCCTCAAGAGTCTTTCAACTGACAATTATTATTTTTTTCCAGGAAGGGTTTTATCTCTTTGGACTATTTTAAAGAAGACTTAATAAATAGAGGATGATAAAAAGTCGTCTTCTTCAAATAATCTGTTCATCTTACAGAACATATTCAATAATTATTTAAAATGTTTGTCTTAGGAATAACTTGGGAGTGTTGAAATATAGATTTAGAGTGGTAATTGCCCTTAATAAATCTTAAAGGGAAATTATGCACACACATACACATGTACACACACATAAAGAAGAAATATATGACCAAATTAACAAAGTTGAGTGTGAAAAGCAATAATTTCAGGTGTCCCTTTGGTCTTAGGTAGAAACTATCTACTTAAGGAAGGCATCAACTTGTTTTGAGGATCTTGAGTCATTGGACAGCTTCTGTTGATCTTCATTTTCTGGAGGTTCTATCTAGAATCACAGTTAAAGGTATCAAATATTACAAATTTCAATTTCCTATAAAGTTCTTTCCATTTTTCCAGAGATTAAAGATAATAAAAAGAGTCAAGTTCTTGAGCAAAAGACCAGCCTTGCATAATTCATAATAATTATCTCAGTAAAATGTGTTCCTTTACTGTTGGACAGATAATATGGAATACCTTAGATAAGAAATATGATATCTATAGTTGTGGGGCTTTTCCCACTATAAGGGCTGTGGTTTTGACAATATAATGTTTCAAGTCCATTCAAAAATATGAATTCTATTAATAGAATATTTTTATAACTAATAGAGAGAAGCAATTGTATAAGCTACTTACAGATGTTCAAAGTATTCTTCAGGATATGGTTCTATTCTATGCACCACCATTAGAGTTTTTATATAATTAAAGTTACAGCATACTATGACTACATCTTATATTATTCCAAAAAAAATTTTGCTAATTACTATTTTATATGATGATCAATTTGTACTGATTGTGACAGATTGTCTCATGGAGAATTTTTAGCAAATGTCAACTTGAAGTTATATCTGGTGCTGCTAGGCAGCCATTCTGGCTGTGCCAGATCTTATTCTCATGAACCTAACAACTCAATTATTTTCAAATTTTTATTGAATTGAGGCCACATATTGTGTGTACATAATGAGATCCCTAAATTTCTAAATGAGTTTTTCTTTCTTTTACATAAACATAACTTTAGTCATATATACCAGTTTAACATGATTATCTGTTAAAGTATTTTCTCTACATACTGTGATCCTCTAAACTTATTGCAACAATTTATTTGGTAGCATGAAAGCATCAAGTAATAATCATTCCATAATATACTATATACATACTTACACTTTTATTTTTAGTAATTTGACATGCTCTTAAAATGCCATAATTATGGCTTTTGGAGTTGATTGACTTCTGGTGAAGATTGGATATTATAGATTAGCTATTGCATCACCAGACTGTCATTGTCACTTTTAATTTTTAAAGGAAGACATAAAAACAAAAAATAATACTTCAGAATTTGTTAACAGAGTGTCCAAAATATCAGAATCTATACATGAATACATCTTAAGCCTCAGAAAGAAAATTATGAATTACTCCTTCTTTGGTTAAGAATGATAGAGGTGATGAATTGAGAGTGTTTTACTATAGAAGGAAAAGAAAGCAAAAATTTTTCATAATCAGTTTGTCAATTAACTAAAACATATTGAATGTTTTCCATTAGCAATAGGAATTATTCTGCATAAGGTACCATCAGATTTAATGGTTATCTAGTATAAGTGCTGAAGAATCTGTAGTTAATTTTCCCAAGGCCGAAATTGCTCTGAGGCAAGGAGAGTAAGACTTGACTACTATATCAAGAGATAGGCTATGATAGGCAACAGGTCATTGACATGCGCCATGCTGTTAATAATCCCAGAGCATAGCCTAACATTTCATGCATATGAAAAGATTATGATAATCTTGGAAGAATTAATCTGTACTCCTGTGTGTATTGTTCCACATATTTTGTTTGTATCATGGAGTCTTTTTCCCTTAGGGATTCTAGAACCATAGATGATTCTTCAGATTTTTCCTTTTTTTTTTGAATCATACATAGTACATGTATATTAATGTTAAGATCAGCAGTAATCTGATCATATTTAAGAAAACTTTTTCAAAAAACTAAATAATCTTTCTATAGTATATTACTGGAAAGGTTGATTTTCGAAGTAGATTCTACCTATTACATTTTAGGGGTTATAACACAAGATGTAAGAAGTATCTTTTTGATTAGTCACCAAATGAGTTACAGGTTGGACTTGGGAAAGGATTTAGAAAAGTTGGCAATTCCATCTACTTGAGGGGTTCTAGCAAACCAAGGCAAATAGTTCATTTCCCTGTCAAGCTTTCTACAATTTACTATCTACTTCAAGATTGTCTTTTACCTTATTCTTTCATATTTTGGCCCAATCAGACATTTTTTATTTAAATGAAATTTCTTTTTTGCTTTCACTCTTAAAGCTGGTTAATTAACCTCCCTTTTTTCTATGAAAATCCCTTTAAAATTAACTCTGAAGATCTGATGGCCTATGGAGGTGGCACTCTGTCAACAAGAAAGCTGAATTATTGTCTACCTATATTTATAAATATAAATAAAGTTCTCTTGGAAATTTAGAGAAAAATAGAGAAATTTTCAATGCTAACATTGCCCTCAGAGCATAATTGGGCAAATTCTGTACAGTTGCCTTTTTGTTTCTTATGGGTCATGGGGCACTGCTTCTTCTAATGGGCCTTTGTTTGCAGCATCTACTGAGGTCCTTACCCATAGGCTTTGAACTCTGAAAGAACAGAAGACTTTTTGATCTTGTTTTTATTTCTGAAACCAGTTGTTTTATCTAGTACACCATAAGTTTGTTTTAATTTCTAGCTTGTTTATTTTCAAAGCCTTCTTTAAAAATATTCAGCTACATATTGGTGTTTTGGGTTCTTTTCTTTTTTTTTAAACATCTTTATTGGAGTATAGTTGCTTTACAATGGTATGTTACTTTCTGCTTTATAACAAAGTGAATCAGCTGTACATATACATATATCCCCATATCTGGCAATTCTGTATTTTGATTTTCCTCTTTTACTCCCCTATTTCTGAAAACAGAGTCTAAAGTTCCCTTTACTTCAGCTATTAAATCCATACCAGAATACACCAGAGCACTATTTGGAAGTTTCCTGTAGTCAATTTCTTATCTTAATTTTCTTTACAATTTTCAATTTTTGTGGAATATGCCCATAAGTGAAAAGCTTTTAAAGTGGACTTGAATAGTATATTTCCTTCTCAATTAAAAAAAATTTTTTAAGTATATAATTAGATTAGATATTTATAATCTTTGTGTACCCTGATAATTTTAAGCATTTCTTTTTATTTCTCTCTGTCTCTCATGAAAGACTATTAATTAAGTGATCTAATTTGGTAACATCTCATAGTCCAGGACACTGTGCATCTAATACAATCCTGATTTCTTCAGTTTCTGAAGTTTAAGGAAATCCTTAGTTGAAGCACTCCACTCATGTCTAGAACAGGGTTTAAAGCCAGCGTCCCAAGATTTGTCTTAAGATATACGAATTTTATAAATGATTGTTATTTTCTTGAAGATACCTGAAGAAAGGATAAGCACGTTTGGAGGTCAGATGAAGAAGCATAAGCAAAAGAAGGAATATAGGTGCGTTGGGCTGATAAAGTTGAGAGAGAAAGCAGTGAAAGGAGATTAGGTTTTAGAAGATTAAAAAGAGAATGGTTGAGAGAGACTATTTTGGAATTAGATTTTTCTTTGGATTTGATTAAGGAGACTGACTATTTTGCATCTTATCTTCTAATTTTCCTAGAGCTCCCTCTTCAATGTATTAGTTAGTTGATTTTTCACATGTCAAAAATTTCCCATAATGGCCACTCTTATTTTAAGACAAAATTTTTACCTTTCACCAAGCTAATTTCAAAAGTTTTGATTACAGTATGAGCTTATAAAAGGAACCAGAATTTCTTCTAGATATTTTGGATAGTGACAAGTTCATGATAAACAAGAACGAGACCATCACAACTGGTAAAAATGTGTGGTTATGAATGATCCTCAGTTTACTAGGCAGGGGTAGAAAAGGATCCTACAATCAACAGTTCATCAACCTTTACCACAAAATATTGTCTAAAGAAAAAGAACTTTCTTTCACAAATTGACAGGGGCACTTTTATGAAGACTTTGTAGGGGTCAGGAGTTAGACCAGTTGCCAATTTGTCCATACTGACTACCTTAATATTGAACTTCTGGACTCCAGAATTGTGAGATAATAAATTTGTTTTCTAAACCACTACATTTGTGGTAATTTGTTATAGCAGCCACAGGGAACTAACACAATTACTTTATGCAAAGACTTATTTGGTTATATGTCCTAGGATTATAGAATAAATTCAGAAACATGTACTCAGTGAAACAGTTAGAGGTCAAACCATTGTTGATCATTGCTCAACTGACAGAAAATCTAAAGGACAAACAGAATAAAAAATGTCATTTATAGATTAAGCAGTTTTTAAATCAGTTCTGGTGACTACTTGTTATCATGGTCATAGAACAATTAGTCTTTTCCTAAGGGTGTGAGGATTTCTTTATATTCTCATGAGGGATCATGTCTTACTCATTTTTATATACCTGAGTAAATGATTTTTAAATTAGTCTCTGAATAAATTTATTTTTTAATTACTATTTATGGTCAAGAAAAAAGTGTTCTTTTGTCGGAATGGCAATTTGTTTTTTTGCTAATAAAATATTGCATAGAGCTCTTTTGGGTGGCCAGCAGAGAATTTAAATATTTAAAATCAACTGCTTATAGGTGCAGCTTGAACCCTTCAATGTCTTGTACTCCACTAGTACCTGTGTATTGTCTTAGATCACGCAATTTTATATATATCCATTAAATGTGTAGCTTCTGAAAGCATGAAAGTTGACAACCACTTTTAGAGGATCATCAGTTGTCAGTTTGTTTGTTTTCCTGTTGGCCACAAACACTCAGTAGTTTATATGAATAGATATGCACATAGACATTATGGTTGAATCCAGGGTTATTCACTATTCCCAGGTAATCTTCCTGTAACCTTGCCTCTTTCTCTTCCACCCAAGAGATCATGTATATGAAATATCCTCATATTTCCTCCTCAGGAGCTATTTGCTAACTGAAAACAAAAGGTTAGTAGCAACTCACTCTACTTTCCAGAGGATTAATGTCCCTGGGAGTAAAGAAAAGAAATGGTCATGCCAAATCTATGAAGATATTTGATATCAGAAAGATAATGAAGAGTCTTTATCTATGGAATACATCTAAGAGGAGTTTCTGGGCTCTGAAAATTGCTTATGGTAAATAAATCTAGAATTTATGGATTTTTTTTTTAACCACTTGGTAAAAGACCTGCTAGGAATGTCATATCTTCTCTATAATAATTAGAGTATAAAATAGAGTTGTTTCGTGGCTGAAGTATCTCCTTTTCTGCAAGCCATGTCTCATATGAATCATTTTGCACTTCATATGTTAAATATGGACCAGAGTCAGTCCTAATGTGGTGAAAAACTATCTGGCGAGCTAGTCGATACTTTAAACCTTCTCTGTGCTTTGACCTGTATCTTATTATCAGTGTTATTTGAATTTTTAGTAAAGTTTAACACTGAGAAATATCTCTGTTCATTTGAATTTAATTTGCTAATCTGAGCCTTTGTGTTATCAGTCAAACCTTGATCCTTTAATTTTCAATTTGTTACTAATTTTTCAATATACCCTTATGTTTATATACATCATGATTGATAATCATAGCTATAAAGAATTCAGTCTAACAGTATTGGAGTTCATTTGGAGGACTGCTAGTAAAAAGAACTTAATAAGCAAGGTATGCACAGCATAGAGAGTCTAAAAAGCTAGAATGTGATTTTGAGATTTGCTATCAGTGGCAGTGTTTTTGGTACGTTGGTCCTTACCATTGGTATAAGCAATATTTTAGGAGATTAGTTTTGTTACTCTGAGAAAAGAGGCCCATTAGTAAATTTAGGTAAAGGACTGTTGTAGTCATCCAGACATTTAGGAGACAACAGGTTGACTTAGAGTGTAAACAGTGGAAATAAAGTGAAAATACAGAATTTTTTTAAAATTTAAAGAAAGAATCAACAACACTTAGCAACAGATTGAGTACATAGAATATAGTCAGGAACTATCAAAGATGGCTACAAAATTTCTACCTATTATCTGAGAAGACTTCTATACAATTCCCCACCAAAAAAGTGCTCACTGCTCTGGCATGGATTAGGGGGTCTTAAGTAGATTTTTGCTCCCAAAGGTAAAATTTAAATCAGACATTTTGTGGGCTGACTGAGGTTGCTGTTGATAAAGCATGTAAAACATGATGTGAATAGCAACGTTAGAGATATTGTGTAGCTGATATTTTCAACATATAGAAGGAGAGCCCCACCACTTTTACAATAATATTGAATTCATAAAATTATACATATTACTTCCAGCTTCACTCCCTTAAGTTTTTATTGATGCCTCCTACGATTTTAATCTTATATCACATTAATTAATTCATTCATTTAAAATTGATCATTCTTTAAGCATGATGATAAACAATGGGAATTGGTATGGCTATTAAGACCACACATCAGGTATATCAGATTCAAATATATTAAGCCATTTCTGAAGTGTTGTGTTGCAAACAGGAAGGAGGCCCATGATCACCATCCAGTGTGCTTTGCAACCCCAAAACTCAATTTCTTAACACATAAAAATTACGTGATTTCTTTTACAGAGAGGTACAGTCTTTGGCCCATTGCAAAAACTGCCTTGTGGTTAGCAAGGAAAAAGTGCCACCATGGTACTTAGAAGAGGAAGGGAGATTTGATTTTGCAGTTGTAAATTAGCAAGCTTACAAGTTAATTTGAAAGTGGTACTAAAGTCACTGATAAAATCTTTTTTAAAGATATCAAAGTGTTTACCCCATAAAATAGGTGGGAAACATAATTTGGTTGATGTTTGCTTTCTTTCTTTGGCTATATCAGGTAGTATTGTTTTATTGAAGAGAGGCTGATATAAAAAATAGTCTCTTTCAGATCTCAGAGATGTTTAAAAAAAATCTAAGATATGTTTTCTTTTTATTATATGATGCCATTGCTAATTTAAGAAAATCTAGGTAGATGTGTGTGTGAGACAGAGAATGTATGTATTGCATTTTAACCATTTAATGTCACACTGCAGTTCACTGTGCTTGTGAAGGACAGAATTTGACTGCATTTCAAACAAATATGTGCATTTAATAATGATTTTATACCATTTCATGTTGTGGAATAACGACTTAGGAATTGTTTCCTTTTTATCCAGTTCAGGGGTAAGGTATCTATTTTAAATTAGTAAAATTTTAATACTAGGTAGGATTATCAGCAAGTCTGCAAACCTTGAAAGAATGATATGCAAAATGCTAGTATCCCTTGAGAAGCACTTGTTCTTAAAGTCATTCACTGTGCATTTTAGGAAATATTTCGACTTAAAACATACAGTCAAAAGTATGAGTCATAGTTGGTATACTATAGTTTCCTGATTGACAGAGCTCTGAAAATGTCACTGGCTCTAAGCTGCTCACTGAGGGATGTGGAAACTGCAGTTGTATTTCTAAAGGCAAAATAGTCCCTAGGGCAGGGTTTCCCAAGCATTTCACATCATAGACCACAGAGAAAATGATAAAATGTATGTGGTACTTGGGTGTAAATGGGTCAAACTGTTCATGGATGGCAGTTACTGTTCTGGCCATTCGAGTCCCCACAAAGCTTTCTTAAAGTCTGAGGACTTCTATACCTTAAGATTGTCTAATTCAGTCATTTAGTAATAAGTAAAATATCACATTCTTATGATGGAAAGAAATATTACGTTACAAAGAGTAATCGTCAATGCCATGCTCTTATGTCAAGGAAAGAAGCAAAATATTACTGAAAAAAAGATATATGATCCATTTTTTGCCTTTGTTCAAAGTGGCAGGAATTCGATGTATTGATTGATATTCTAATTTTTGAATAAGCAATATCTAAAAGATTAGTAGTAATCTAGAAATTATGATGTTAACATATTTTTCCACATAGTGTTTTACCAGCAACACCCATACCTATTCCATTATGTATTTCTATTCCTAAAACCAATACCCATACTTATGTTTCTGTCCACTGGATTGTAAAAGCAAAATACATTTAAAATAATAAATTAGAGAATAGCATGATTGTGGGGACGTTTCTTCCAGTGTTTACTTTCCTTTCCAAGCAATTTCCTCCTCCGAAATCTTCTATAGCTTTACATTTCCTAAAGAAGAAACTTTTTAACCAGCTCTCATGGCACCTTATGATCTGAATTTCAGTTATCTTTCCAAGAATTTCTTTCACTAGTTTTCTTTGTGCACCCACACTCCAGCTGTTTTCTATGGTTCGGTAAGAAATCATCACAAACTTAGTGGCTTAAAACAACACCCATTTATGATCTCACCCTTCGGTAAGACAGAAGTCTGGTGAGCTCTGCTGGGTTGTCTGCTCAGGGTCTTACAATCCTGAGATGTTGGCTGAGCTGACTCAGAGTCCTCCTCCAAGCTCATGTGGTATTTACACAATTCATTCCCTTGCAGCATAAGTTCAGGAAGCCTGAATATTCACAGTTGTCAGGAAAATGCATCTCTGAGTTTGAATCTCCCTTTGAGGCATCATCTGATTAGGTCAGACCCACCCAGGACAATCTTTTTTTGATTAGAGACTTTAGTTACATCTATAAAAATCCTGTTTGCTAGAGAAAGTAGTATAATCATGGGAATAATATGCCCTAATAGTCACAGGTTCTGCTGCACTCAAGAACAGCATATTACACAAAGTATGTATATCAGGATGCAGGAATCTTAGGGGTCATCTTAGAATTTTGCTTATTACACCAGCCAAATTGAACTACTTGCTCTTACTTATTCATGCCTCACATATTTTCTCAATTCTTTTATGTATGCTCTTCCTTCTGTCTGGAATGATTCCTTTTCCTCAAGTTTACATGTGTGAATATTAGACAGTTTTTTGTTCAACATTAACATAATACTATCTCATTGAAGAAGCTGATTCTCCAAGTAGTTCAGTGTTTTCAAACTGTGTGCTGATTATCACTGTGTTGTGTGAGTAGCATAATAAGTGAACACCCAGTATTAAACAAAAAGAATAGAACAGAATAGAATAACAATATATTAACAATAACAATAGTATAGAAATAGTATAGAACAATAGTATAGAAAATATTAGAATAAAGATAAAATAGAATACAAAATAGATACATAGAATATGTATTCTTATACATAGAATAAAGATAAAATATTGTTCTGTGACACATTTGTTTCCATTTTATGTACATGACAGTGGAAAATACATTTACTACTGTGGATTGAAGTAAAAAGAAGTTTGAGAAGCACTGCTTCAGTAAATCTCTAAAGCCAATTGTCATTTTCTACCTTGAATTACAATATTTCTATTTCATATCTGTCCGGTATAATTCATTCTTTCAAGGAGGAACTATGTCTCATTTATCTTTCCATCTCCCATAAGAGCTAATATAGTACCTTGTACATAGTATGAATCCAATAAAAATGTGTAGAATGAACAAAAGTAAAGTTTGTTTTATATTTTCAATTTTGTTTTCCAACAAATAATCAAGTTAAAAGTAAATCATTTTTTCTTTGAGTTTTCCTGATTCTATATAAAAATTCCTTATTCTTTAAACACAGGGAGTACTTTTATCAATAATAAATCACTGTAGATTTCAGGTGTTGGCAGTATATAGACATCCAAGTGATTTATTAAAATATTTCCTCTATTAAATTATTAGATTTCTGGAAAAAAATTACATTTTATTTCAACAAACATTTATTAAATGTCAGTGAGTTCTGGGCACCAGAGATATAATAGAACATAGAATGGTAAGGTCCTTGACATTGGGGAGCCTGCAGTCTACTGGGAGATGTGGGCAAAACATAAATAGAAGGATTACACTGAGACTACCGTCATCAAAGGCAGAGTTTTGCAATAGAGCATTGCTGAGAGGACCTACGACAGAAAGGCAGTCAATAAAGTCTTCTCTGAGGAAGAGAAGGTCAAGAACTTAAGAACTTGGAAATTGTGAAATGTTTTAATTCAGGACCAGAAATACACAACATTCACAAGTAATTTACTGTGGAATCATGTGATTATGTCTTGGCAGAAATATTAATTATTCACTAGCAGTTCTCATATTATTCAAGGGTATATAATCATTCAGTGAATATTATGTTATATGCAAGTTTGTGTATTTTTGCCTTTGTTAAAAGCAAAAAATGTATTTAGCCCTTACTTAAAAATTCAAAATTCTCCCTCTCTCTTTATATATATATATATTTCTCAATATTTATATACATACATATATATATACAGTTTGAACTATGTATGTTTATCTTTCAATATTTTGCTCACAATTGAATAATAAAATGCCTACTTGATTTTTCTCCTGTAAATTTGACAATAGAAGCATAGTTATATTTTATTTAACTGACATCAGCTATTTGACCTAGTAATTTTAATTTGGAAGACACAAGCTCTAAGTTGATATTTTGCTTTTAATACCTTCCTCAGTTCTTTGTGTTCTAACTGAAAGTTTGCTCTTTTCAAAAATCCTGAAATGGCAACATTAAAACCACGAAATCAGTAAATAATATTTAGTAAGAGTTTATTGTGCGTATAAGGATGGTTTGAGAACAGGGAACTTTCAAATTCAAAAACTAATACAAAACTCAGGGGCATGAAGTTATAGGATGGCTTACAAAGTGAAAATAAGAAAGTTGTTTACCCTTTCCAATGATTGGTTATTACAATGGAGGGTTTCAGGCAGCAGAGGCTTGGTTAAAAATGATTACCTCATACTATTTTTAGTAAGATGACTTAAGTCTCTTTCATGATTGTCAGAGGCATTTATAGGAAATAACCTAAGTTAGGTTTTGCTTATGTTTATGAAATGAGATTGATTTAGTTTTGCTTATGTGGCCTAAATGGTTTTGCCTGCTCAGAGAATTCTCAAGTCCATTCTCAAGTCTCCATTTTGTATTTAATTTTAATACTTTGGGGAGGCAGAATTAATACAATTATTTTTTTTATTTTTATTAAAATAATTATTTATGTATTTATTTTTGGCTGCGTTGGGTCTTCATTGCTGCGCAGAGGCTTTCTCTAGTTGTGGCGAGCGGGGGCTACTCTTCATTGCTGTGCGCGGGCTTCTCATTGCGGTGGCTTCTCTTGTTGCGGAGCACGGGCTCTAGGCGTGCTGGCTTCACTAGTTGTGGCTCGCGGGCTCTAGAGCGCAGGCTCAGTTGTTGTGGCGCACGGGCTTAGCTGCTCCGCGGCATGTGGGATCTTCCCGGACCAGGGCTCGAACCGGTGTCCCCTGCATTGGCAGGCAGATTCCTAACCACTGTGCCACCAGGGAAGTCCCAATAAAATTATTTTTTAAAACTTGGATTTTCAAAAATGGAGTATTTGATATTAGTGGATATATGCTTTGTTAGTCATATCTTTTGCCATAGATTATTCAATAATTTAAAGATTACCTCTCCAATTACTTTCCTCATATTTTTTTTTCTGAAGTAAAGAATCTGTTCTCTCTGAAGTTATAACTCAAATTCAGAAGTTGCAAATATTCAGAAACCTAAACAAATATTGTCATATACTTCAGAAACATACACTTCCTCCTCTTGGCTAGAATGTCCTGGTAAATGCATTAAAGTATGTTTCCAGTAAAAATAATTTTAAAGCAATACATATGTGGCAGAACCTTAATATGCTTACTTGTGTACTTCTCTGGTTCTATCCAGATTTTCACTGTAAGATTGGAAGGATAATTGGGGTGGCAAGATAATTAGTTTTTGGTTTCTACTGTCTTTTAGAGTTTGGAGCTTGCTAGTTCCATATTTAAAGACTTTTAGTGCCTACGGAATTGATGTAAACAAGTCAGTGTGGGGTCTGAGGATCTTCAGATGTGATTATGGCATACTATTTCAGCCGATTTGCCAACCACCCCCTGCATAGAGCCTGCATTTTATCCAAACAGAAATTCTTCTTGCTCTTTTCTAAGCATGGTCCCTCAATTCCGGTGTCTGTGACTTTGCTCATAAAACTTCCTACCTTTCTAAATGTTTTAATTTAACCCATTCCTCAAAGTCCAGCACAAACGCAGTCATTTCTGGGAAGACTGTGGGTTCCTTAGAAAGAGCATAGTCTCTTCCTCTTTCAGGCTCTGTAGAAATCTATTCTGGACTCTGTTATGGTAACTGTCATTCTCTGACTTGTGCTATTATTTTCGAATATTTATTATTCCTCCACTACTAGACTGTAAGTTCACTGTTTCTTCATATTTACAGCCCAAATATGCTCAGTGAATATCCTCTGAAAGTTGTTCTTCAACAGCAGCTCTGGAAAATGTCATAATTTATGCTTTGATTTGTAAGCTTTAGAATGTGTTTAAAGCACCATTTTCTCATGGATTTTTTAAACTCAAACTTGTGCCTAAAGGAATGATTCAGATTTCAGACAATTATTTTGAAATTTTATATTCTTAACTTTTGCTCAAAAGTCCTTTGGCAGATTGTTCTCTTGTGCTCTCTTGTTATTGCTTTGCTTTAGACAAATTTACAAAGCCAAAATGTTACATGAAGGGATAGTTCTGTCTGTGTTATTCTTAACCACTTTTTCCTCCAACGAAACAGATTTTTTTAACCTTTGTTTAGAAAATTGTTGGTGTGAAGGAATATTTTTTTTCTTAATATTTATTTTCTTTATTTTTGGCTGCGTCGGGTCTTCGTTGCAGCACGCGGGATCTTCGTTGAGGCATTCAGGCTCTTCGTTGTGGCACGTGGGCTTCTCTCTAGTTGTGCCATATGGGTTTCCTCTTCTCTAGTTGTAGCACATGTTTTTTTTTTCTTCTCTAGTTGTGGCGGGCGGGCTCCAAGGCACGTGGGCTCTGTATTTGTGGCGTGCGGGCTTAGTTGCCCTGTGGCATAGTGGGTTCTTAGTTCCCCAACCAGGGATCGAACCTGTGTCCCCTGCGTTGGAAGGTGGATTCTTTATCACTGGACCACCAGGGAAGTCCTGGTGTGAATGAATATTTATTTAATGAGTCAGTAAGCTGACTTAGTTTTAAGGTCTAAGACTGTTGTTCTAAGTAGATGAGAATTTGTTTGATGCCATATTCTTTGCATTTTTATAATTTTGTGTTTTTTAAATATAAAGAATAACTAAAGCTAGAGTGAATTAGTGTTAACTGATTTTAAAGCAGTTGCCATAAGGAAATTATGTTTCTGTCTTTATATATCAAGTGAGTAAACATGCCTCATTGTTACACTTTAATAAGATTAGGAGCATACTAGAAGGTATGAACAAAACATTCTTTTGTATATGTGTGAGGACTACACTAAGAACACTTTAGTCTGGGGAATTGGATTAGATTGAACTACACAGCCTGAGACAGAAATGATAAAATTCATTTTCATTAATTAAACTCATCAGGGTTTGGGGCCTTTACTTGGAACCATGCCTTCTGCTGCCAACATACATTTTTACTGCTTTCTTCTGAGTATGACTTTTGAAATTATATATTTAATTAAAGAGTACATGACAGCAGCCTAAATAAGATGAGGTAAGAACTGCAGAAAACTAACCAAAATGTAACCCTAAGCAAATGTAAAAAAGGCTGTCCATATGCCTGAGTTTAAGAGCCTGGTATTTTTCTGGATGAAACATAAAACAAAAATCCTCTCATCTGAAGTTCTAGCTGTAGATGTTAGAGTAGCTGTATGGAGAAATGTGATTTATTATTCTATTTTACATACAGGCTTTAGGTACCACACTATTTCAATTTCTCAGTGACATAGGCTTGCTTATTCAGATAATAATGAATACTTACTGATACATTACTAGAGGCCCTAAAACTTTGATTTTTTTATAGAAAGAATTTGATTAATCTTTCTGACAACCAACTGGTGTTCAAGCACCTGAACCTGAATAAAAGGCTCTTAATAAATGGCTAGACATGTTTGTAACTTGTAATTCCAATGGCATGGAAAACACATTTGTTTGAATGAAAGTTTTTCTCAGCAGAAAATCTGCATTTGAAATTAATTATCATAATTCATTATAATTTGCATAACATTTGATGGGAAAACATTGTCTTGGAAATTCTTAGGATTATAGTCTGCAGAAAGCTATCTAGCAATCGCATTAGTTTATGTGCCATGTAACCATTCATCAATTTTGCCAAATATGAGGCATGCAGAATTTTTCTTTTCTTTGTAAGGGAGGAAGATTATACATAAACATTGTTTCTTTCACAAGGTGACTCTGATTCAGAAGGCTGACTTCTGCATGGAATGTAACATCTAGTACAGGGAAATTTATCATGGGAACCATAAGATTTTTGAGAAAGCATTTCTTTCTGAAATTGCTTTAAGTTATTCTGCATATGACCAATGTGCCTGGTTGACACTTGGGAAATTTTGACTTAAGTACAAATTTCTGGTAGTGCTTCCACTAAAACAAAACAAAACAAAAAACAAAAACGACTGTATTCTCTATTCCAGCTTCTGTTTTTTTCACCACTACTCTAACATCTCACACTCCTTTACCAAACTTATCATCCCTACAAGGACAAGATATTTTCTCTTGGCAGAGAATAGAAGACTTCATGAAGGAGATCAACCTCTGAACAGAATCTTGAACAACAAAAGGGGTTGGACTTCTTAACATAAAAATGTTATATACATACACTTACTTATACCTCTCCACGTGATAAATTACTAGTACAATTATGATAATTTACAAATTTCTTTTTCTACTAAATACTCTCTCCACATTCATTGTTTCATTCATTTATTCATTTCATACTAACTACATATTTTGTGCAAAGGGCATGGAAAGATAGATATGTAAGGAACTAATTATAACAAAAGAATAAAATAATGCATTTTTAAAATCAGAGCTGAATTAAAGTCTATGAGAGCATAATGGGAGAACTGAGCTATCTTCACAGTGGAACTGACATTTGAACAATTGTGGTTAGAGCGTAAATAAGGGGGAAGAAGACATAGGGAATTGCATAAGCACCGTTGAGAAAAATAAGATGTATTTGGTAAGGTGTAAGAAGAATAAAGAGAAAAAAGCTTTTGAAAAGGGAGAAGGAATGCAGACTGTGGCTGGCTTTGGATGTCACCCTAAATTAGAATCTTCAAGAGCCAGCCAGGAGCTGCCTATAGCCATCCCTGGTCCATAATTCATTGAAGAAAGTCCTCTAGGAATTCTTGTTTACTCTCAATGGCACTGATGTTGACTGTGGCCCATGGAAGGTCTATGGGCTAGGGCACAGAAGTCCTGGGGAAGAACTTGTGTGTGTTTTATTTGTTTTTATTTTTTCATTTTTTTTTTGAATTAGATATTTCTTTTTATGCAGTTAATAGACTAGAATAATTTGTAATCCAATCAAAGTGACCAAGTCAGGTAATCTGGGGAAAAATATAAGAGAAAGTTGCGATCCAATAAAGGACATCATGCAATATGACTAAAGCAGTGGCCTGATTTAAAAAGTGAGTTGTGGGGCTTCCCGGGTGGCGTAGTGGTTCAGAGTCTGCCTGCCAACGCAGGGGACACGGGTTCGAGCCCTGGTCTGGGAAGATCCCACATGCCGCGGAGCAAGTAGGCCTGTGAGCCACAACTACTGAGCCTGCGCGTCTGGAGCCCGTGCTCCGCAACAAGAGAGGCCACGATAGTGAGAGGCCCGCGCACCGCGATGAAGAGTGGCCCCCGCTCGCCGCAACTAGAGAAAGCCCTCGCACAGAAACGAAGACCCAACACAGCCAAAATAAATAAATAAATAAAAAACAAAAACAAATAAAAAGTGAGTTGCCAAAGATGAATACTTTTCTGCATATCTCCAGCAGTGAAGAGGCGGCAGAGACAGTTTTGAATGACCAAGAAAATAAACTGGTCCTAATTAGCAAGTAGCAAGTGTTTACATATATCTGTTAGAATATTTATTTGGGATTTGGAAACAGATGAAAGGGATTACTGGGTCCTCTTTTACAAAAGCTTGACTTTTTACTGAGCAGACAGTTTTCACATCCAAAAGGGCAGGGCAGAAGTCAAATTGTAGAGTTTTGTCAAGTAAAGATGCAAATAATTTCTGTGCAGTGCAACAGATTGAACACTGAAGATTACAGTTTATGGCTCCGTTAGATATTTACCACTTTAAAATACTCTAACGTAGCAATTTTATCTTATTGTTATTTTGATAACTTGCCCATATACACCTAGTTTCTCAAATGATCTTTAAACGGGTTTAAACATCTAACTGGTGGTTTAATTAATAAGCAGAATAAAATCTCTGACATGGCTTCATTTTACATTTGCATGAGAGTCGTGATTTTCTTAAAAATTATACTTCAATATATTCTCATAATGGAGAGGACATTAGGCTATCATTATTTCCCATTAGAGTTTTCAGTTGCTCTTTAGTTTTATTTTCTGCTTTACAAGCACATTTTGATAATAGTTTAATACCTACCTTAATGTGAGAATTGTGTCCTGCTGCCGTGTGTGTTACTTTATGCTGGGAAACTGTAATCACAGTGATTGGGATCTCATTCCCATTTCTTCCATATATTAGTTTCATGACACAGGCAACAACTGAATTTCTCTGATTTTCCCATCTCATTGGTAAAATGAAAGACCTGTTGCATAGTGCTATCACGAGAATTTAAAAGGACTATTTCATTGTGAGTGCCTAGCAGGTGTAGAACATTGAAGGAACACACACATTCTAATAGTCTTATTTGTATTGAAGTTAATACCTGTTTTTGCTTTTTCATGTAAGAATTCATGATTAGTTTTCTCTGTCACATTTACTTAACACATCTATACCTCAAAAATTGACTTTTTGTTATCGTAAGGCTTGCATTTTTTCTATTTTTATTGGAAAATCCTTCTTCCCCACTCTAGATGTTTCTATTATTCATTTCCTACTTCTCCATTCCAGGGTTTATAGAGTGATTTTTTTTTTTTCTCATCAGTATGTTTGGGAGGAGTAAATCTGCATGCTAGGCTCAGCCCTAACCTCCCTCCTTCCCAGGAGTCAACAGAGTACTGGAAGCCTTCTATTGATGGTTCTTTAAAGGAGGTAATGAGTACCCTCTCCTAATTCAGGAGGAGGTGGGGTACATATCTATGCCTGGATTTGTAAAGCAGCCTAATTCTGGATTAGTTAACAAATTTATTTTGCTTCACACTCAGTTATATCTCCATGTTTGTTGGTTGGTTTATCGCTCACAAAGGTAATCTTTTGGTGTCCCCTGCCACTGCCTTGCATTATTTCTTAATTTGTTCATGGCAGGTGTTGGGAAGTAAGGTGCTTTTGTGGGAGTGCCTAAGATACCCAATACCTATCTCAATTTCTTCCTTTTCTTTTCAGACATTTTCTTTCACTTTCCCTAATTTCCTGACACTTTTTCTCCTGTGTTGGACCACAGATAGTCCATGGCTGTCTAAGGCATTCATCTTTGCTTGGGCATTACCAACTCTAAAGTAACTTAGGTATTCCTTTACTGTTGATGTTACAAAATTTTACCTAGAAAATGAATACCCTAAAACAGGTGGGTAGAGGTTTATTATTGCTTATTTATATGTATACTTAATAATGTGACCAAGCATTGTCACATAAAATTTACAATAAAATTATTTCCATTTTAGAGAAGAGAAAAAATTGAGTCACAGAGTAGTGAAGTGATTAGCCCAAATCAACACAGCTAGAGAAGTCCAGCAGGCTCAGAGCAGGAATCCAAACAGTTTGACTTCAAGAACTTTTAAATTCTTCACTATCATGTCTCTCTATGTATGAGAAAGCAGAAGCAAAGAGGGGCTAGGGGCTTGTCCTTGATTCAGAAGATTTGCTTCTCTGAGCCCCAAAGTTTACTAACTATATAACCTTGAGAAAATTTCTGTAACATCTTAGAGCCTCAAGTTTCTCATGTGTTCAATGGAAATACTAATACCTCCCCTGCATTCTTGCCAGACTTATTGGGAAGGTAACATTTTTTAAACTCTTACTTATTTCATATGTTGTATCATGCCTTGTTCCAAAAAGGATTTAAGGCAGTGTGAACATGCATATGAAAACTCTTTCCAAGTGTTAAATGTTAAACAGCTGAATGTAGTCATTGTCTATAAATGTAAACCCTAGCAGAGGTAAGTGCATACCTGCTCCAGGAAGAGAAACCTGCTCTGTCATGGCAAGTCTTTCACCTACTGGGTGAGGAATATTTTGTGGAAACACCCATCATGATTGTTGAGAGGAAGTAGGGATTCCTAATGCATTGATTGTCACCATGCCTTTTGTGATCATCATGATTTAGAAGATAATGGCTAAATAAAAGTAAAACACATGATTTCAGAATTTTGAAAGATAGAAGCTGAGAACTCTGAATCATAGAAGATGGGAAGGGATAGCAACAACCACATAATTCGTGGAGGGATATGGAAGAGTCTTGTTTTAAGGACAGATAAACAGAATTTGTGCAACAGATATGAGAGAGAAAGTGCTGAGAGAGTTTAGATAATAAATAAATAAATAATAATTTAAGACTGCTGTGTTTAAAAGCGACATAGCTTTCTGTACATTTCTCCAAAACTGCTGTATTTTCTTCTACAGTTAACTTGCAGAAATGCTTAGAGTTCAACAACACGTGTAAAAAATTATTCTCAGGGAATAAATGACCCATTTGTATTCAAACCACTGATGTTAGTCATGTGCAAAGTAAGTGAATCATACCAGCTAGTGGGTACTTGGAAACCAATTTAGCCACAAGTATTACAATATAGGGAATAGATACTACTTTTAAAAGCACAGGAAAGGGATTGATTCTGGAAATTAATATTCCATTGTTTCATACTGTAATATTTTATCAGAATACAAAGTAGAATGAAAGCAGGAGACATTTCCCTATATTTTTTAGATTGCATCTCAAAATGTAATTATATATGATTGTATATTTTTAGATGAAGTACATTTCAAACTAATTTCCAATTTCTATATTGAGATAACATTAAAATAGAGAAATAAAAACATAAGGATAATAAAATGAAAATTTTACATTTTGCCACTAGAGAATAAGAAAACTTTGGCTGTTAAAAGCATGGGCTTCTGAGTCATCAGACTTGGATTTAAATCTGTGACCTACCACTACTTCCTAGCTGTGGGCCCTTGTATAAATTACTGAAATCACCCATAGCTCAGTTTTCCTATCTGTAATATTAATTTCAATTAATAAGAATCATAGATCTGTAAGACTATATGAGATAATGTATGGGGAACAGATTGCATGGTGTCTGACTCATAAAACTCAATAGATGGTATGTATACTTCCAGTAATTCTGAATGTTATTGGTAAAATTCTAATATTTCTCTTGATGGGTATTAGACTCTTACAGTGAAGACCTGGCACCTCTTTATAAAGAGAAAGCAAAATAAAAACCAGATGGTAATAAATCTGTTAAAGCTACAGAATCTCAATAGGCTCATTTATTATGCATAGAAGATGACTCATACAGGTTTTCAGGAGATACATTTATGAGAAAGAAGGAAACTGGCATTTTTCTTGCATCTACTATATGTGCTTTGTATATAGTATATTGTGCTTTGTTTCCAGTAATACTGTGAGATTGATATTATTATCCATATTTTATAGAAAGATCATGGATAGTTTGGTTAATAAAGTTGGTCTCCCAGTCTATGCAAAGGCAAGATAACTGGTAGTGGTTAAGAGTATGAATTCTAGAGTCATACCACTTAGACTCAAATCAGGTTCAAAATCATTAAATGAAATAATGTATTTAGAGTGCCTGTGACACAGTAAACACTCAATGAACAATAGCTGTATTATTACCTTACTATACTATTATACTTATCAATGTTATTGTTGGAAAGAAAGTTAGATTCACAGTCTTCACCTGAAACAACATTCAAGTAGCTGTCTGCTTAATGCTTTTGGTAATCAGAGGGAATCTTCCATCTATGAGTGATGTTCAGCAGGTACTGGTCAGCATCCTGCCTTGCTCTGACCAGACTGGTTGTGAAAGGTGTTGAATATCACCTATACTTCTAACCATTTGACATCTAGCAGTGTAATCAATATTGCTATGTGTACTGTATGACATATGAGGGAGACTGAGTTGGTGGATATTTCTTTTCTGCTCTTCTTTTATGCAACTGGATATGCTGTAGTAATAAAGAAGATGTGATGTATCAGGTGTGTGAGCATGAAGCTGAGCACAAATGAGATCATGCATGGAAAAATCGACAATTTTCAAAAACTGTTTTTAGGAATTAAAAAGAATGCCTTGTTATGGAATTATATTAACAGGTTACACAAAGATATAGATGTGTAATTTCTCCTTTTCTCTGGTTAAATTAGATATTTCCAAGGGCGACCAAGATTATAGCAGTGATCATCGCCCATCTGACAGTCAAAAAAAGAAAAACAAAGAAAACTATTCACTCTGATATAAAACTTTTGCTGAGAAAGTCATCTTAAACAAATATATATCACAAATATATATTTGTGAATATTTGTTACATTATATTTTTTCTAATTCTCTTTTTAATGAAGTGGTAATGCCATAAGGAAATCTGCCTTTATAAATGTGATTTGAGATTTTGACGTGGGGTGAAATATAATATTGGAATTACAGAGAAATCCTCACTTAATTGAGTAAAGAAGTCTAATGGGAAGGGAGGGGAATTCATCCAAATGAAGTTAATATGTATGATTTAATTTTACAACTGTCTTTAATTTAAAAATCCCCAAATGCTTGCTAAGGAAGTGAATGTTCTTCCATATATTTAATAGGCCATGGTGCTCTAAGAATTTCATATTAATTGATCCATTTTGTCAGGAGGAGAATCGATACAGGAACATCAAGATATAGAAACGCTTTCATTTTATGGGTATTTTAAGATTATTTCTAAGTAATCTTAGAATATTCTTTTTCTTTTTTTTCCCTTTTGCTTTTTTAATTTTTAATAGATCTTTATTGGAGTATAATTGCTTCACAACACTGTGTTAGTCTCTGTTGTGCAATAAAGTGAATCAGCCGTATGCATACATATGTCACCATATCCCCTCCCTCTTGAGCCTCCCTCCCATCCTCCCTATCCCACCCCTCTAGGCCATCACAAAGCACCGAGCTGATCTCCCTGTGCTATGTTGCTGCTTCCCACTAGCTAACTATTTTACATTTGGTAGTGTATATATGTCGATGCTACTCTCACTTCGTCCCAGCTTCCCCCTTCCACACCGTGACTTCAAGTCCATTCTCTGTGTCTACGTCTTTATTCCTGCCCTGCCACTAGGTTCATCCGTACCTTTTTTTTTTTTAGATTCCATATATATGCATTAGCATATGGTATTTGTTTTTCTCTTTCTGACTTAATTTACTCTGTATGACAGACTCTAGGTCCATCCACTTCACTACAAATAACTCAATTTCATTTCTTTTTATGCCTGAGTAATATTCCATTTTATATATATGCCACATCTTCTTTATCCATTCATCTGTTGATAGACATTTAGATTGGTTCCATGTCCTGGCTATTGTAAATAGTGCTGCAATGAACATTGCGGTACATGTCTCTTTTTGAATTATGGTTTTCTCAGGGTATATGCCCAGCAGTGGGATTGCTGGGTCATATGGTAGTTCTGTAGGTTGCAGGATACAAAATTAATGCACAGAAATCTCTGGCATTCCTATACACCAACAACGAAAATCAGAAAGAGAAATTAAAGAAACACTCTCATTTGCCTTTGCAACAAAAAGAATAAAATACCTAGGAATAAACCTACCTAAGTAGGTGAAAGACTTGTACTCAGAAAACTATAAAACACTAATGAAAGAAATCAAAGATGACATAAACATATGGAGAAATATACCATGTTCTTGGATTGGAAGAATCAATATTGTGAAAATGACTGTACTACCCAAAGCAATCTACAGATTCAGTGCAATCCCTATCAAACTACCAATGGCATTCTTCACAGAATTAGAACAAAAAGTTTTACAATTTGTATGGAAACACAAAAGACTCTGAATAGCCAAAGCAATCTTGAGAAAGAAAAACGGAGTTGGAGGAATCAGGCTCCCCAACTTCAAACTATACCACAAAGCTACAGTAATCAAGACAGTATGGTACTGGCACAAAAACAGAAATATAGATCAATGGTACAGGATAGAATGCCCAGAGATAAACCCATGCACATATGGGCACCTAATTTATGACAAAGGAGGCAAGGACATACAATGGAGAAAAGACAGCTTCTTCAATAAGTGGAGCTGGGAAAACTGGACAGCTACATGTAAAAGAATGAAATTAGAATACTCCCTAACACCATACACAAAAATAAACTCCAAATGGATTAAAGTCTTAAATGTAAGATGAGACACTATAAAACTCTTAGAGGAAAACATAGGAAAAACACTCTGACATAAACCACAGCAAGATCTTTTTTGATCCACCTACTAGAGTAATGGAAATAAAAACAAAAATAAACAAATGGGACTTAATGAAACTTAAAAGCTTTTGCACAGAAAAGGAAACCATAAACAAGACAAAAAGACAACCCTCTTAGAATATTTTTAATTCAATATTTTTAACTCAAGAGATGGGAAACATTTAAGACAATTCTATAGTCACACTTTTTAAAAATTAGAGTGATGAACAGAAGAATCCCAGTATTTCACAATAGTTTCTATATTTGCATATGTATATGAATTTACAGACACACACACGTACACAGAAAAGAAATGTATGCACAATTTCATTTTGTTTCTCATTGAAATTGCATACTATTAGGGTATATTAGAAATAAAAAATAGTGAATAGGCATACTCTTGGTGGCTGTACATACTTCTTACTAAAATTTTTTCACATAAATAGGTGAATTTCATTCACTTGATATTCATGTTTCCTCTTTTGATTAATACCACGTAGGAATAGTTGTCTCGTTTTTATAAACCTTTTTAAAATTCAGAAAATGCTGCACATCTGTACAAGTTAAAGTCATGAAATATTCGTTACTCTGAAAAGGTCTATGATTTTGTAAGTCAAGCTTAGAATTGCTGATTGAGTCTCTTTGGTAGTCAAATAATTTGTTAGTAAATAACATTCATAAAAGAATATTCATGAGATCAAAGTACCATTTAAGCTCCAGGGGAATATTTAATCAAGCTGTATTTTTATCATAAATAGGTTATAGGCTCTTTTTAATGTTATAAATCATTATCACCACCATATTAATTTGGAAATCTACCCTGAGTCATCTATTCAAAATGAAGATAGTAACATGTTTCAACATAAGACATTCTGCTTATGACAATTTTTATATACTTTCAAATACACCATCATCTTGTTCCATATCATTGGAGAATGTATGACTTAATGTTTGTCTTCATATTTTGTTAAAACATCAGAGTGTCTGTGTCAGTCTGTTTAGGCAGGTATGTGGAGTACTTATAGATCTGAACACTGATTATCAGAACTACTATTAGAATGTTTACTTTTGTTTTTTCCCTCCTCTTTCTTCTTTCCTTTTTAAAAACATTTTAATTGAGAAAAAAGCACTGCTTTGGTGGAGCATACACATTAAGACAACTATATAGTAAATTAGAAGGTAATGAATGGTCTAAGGAAAAAAATGGTGTCAGGATACAGGAAATCGAGACTTCTGGGGATGAGGCTGGGGTCGAATTTCTAAATAATGCAACTAGGCTACATCTCAATGAGAAGGTGAGATGCGAGCAAAGAATTGAAAAGGTGAAGGATTTAACCAAATGGATATATAGAAGGAGAACACCAGGCAGAGAAAACAGCCCAAAGATCCTAAGGCAAATTTAAGTCTGTTGTAATCTCGGAATAACAGGAAGCCTCTAGAGTTTGAGCAAAATGAATGAGGGGAGGAATAGTAGGAAATGACATCACAGAGACAAGGAGGGTTCAGATAATCTATGACAGGAGTCAGCAAACTATGACAGTCTATGAGCAAATGTGGCCTGTAGGCTATTTTGTAAATAAAATTACTGAGACACAGGACAATTTGATTACATACTGTCTACGGCTACTTTAGTGCTACAACAATGGCAGTTGAGTAGTTGGGACAGAGACTTGCAAAGCAAAAAATATTTACTATCTAGCCTTTTATAGAAAGATATAAAAAAATATTATCACTCCCTGATCTATGGCCAATGTAGAGATTTTCATATATTTTTTGGGAAAATGGTGAGTCATTGGGGGGATTTGAGCAGAGTGGTCACATAATTTAATAATGTTTAAAACAATTATTTTGGTTTCTATTTTGTGAACAAAATGGGGGGGGCATGAGTAGAAGGAGACACTTGAGGAGCTAGTGCTGAAATCTAGGTTAGGGATTATGGTGGCTCAGACAGTGTGGTAGTTGTGGAAGCGCTGAAAGAGAAAGCTTTGAGCAGTCTGGTTAGAGAACTCTGGACTTTAAGGACCATGCTGGTTAGGGCTCAAAAGGAAATGAGGAACATGTTAACGTATTACAGTGGAAACCAACACACCCCTCTGGCTGGAACACTGCAGTTCTATCCTGAGGCCATACATGACCCAAGTGAAGGCACCACCATCAATCACAGATATTACATACCATTAATACATTTTAATTTCCATTTAAAATTAATTATGAATTATTTCCATCACACCAAAGAATATCTAAAACACACATACATAGTACATACACACACATATGCACACATATATAAAACAACTTTTAAGAACGTATGTGTGTGTATATATATATACACACATATATATATATTTCTGCCTCCTCACATTTCCCTTTTTCTTCACCATATATAACCATTATCTTGCTTTTCTGGGGTATCATAATTTAAATAAATATAAGTAAACAGTACATTGCTTAGATTTTCATCTTTCTTTAAATAGAATTTTGCTGATTTTCGACTTTTGTAACTTGCTTCTTTTGTTTGATAGCCCATGTTTACTGTGTCTCTGTAAGTCTTGCTAGATGAATTCCTATCCAGTTTTACTAAGATGTATGCAGAGAAGCCTCCTGGCTCTTCAAGATATCAGTGATGGAATACAGAAGTCAAAAAAGTGACAGTGAAATTAGTATTGTCTGTTACTTCTTTTTATATTGATTTTAATACAGATTTATCTATTATTTATTTGGAATGTTTAAGAAACATAGGAAAGTCTGTGTTTCGATAAGGGAAAGAATTTTCCTTACAGTTATTTAAAATGTTACCATAAGAATTTATAAAGACTTTATTAACATATAAAAGTATTCCTCTATGGCACCTATCAGAAATTATACCAGATTTTTAAAAAGACTCAAACTTGTTTTTTTTCTAAATGTACTTGACTACTTCTTAGGATACCATTGGCTTTCATAATAATCAAACTGTCATTGAATCTTGACATAATTTGTTTTGCAGATTGTATTTTTCAAGATAAGAAGTTCTGCCAGCTTATTCTTTTTATCAGCCGTAGTTGGGCAGACTTGAAATTTGAAGTTCAGTCTGTTGCAACATTTGTAATATCTAACAAAAGTTGTTATGATATGTCATTATGATGAAATGAAAACAAGAAATGCTCTCATTAAATCGTGAAGCATTTTATGACATGTCATTAAGTGGTACTCAGGTGGTTGAATTCAGTATAGTTTCCAAAAATGTGTATATCCTACTAATAATAGATTATAATAGTAGATTATAATGGATAAACTATGTAACACAATTTAATAGGGGTTGTATTTGGGCATCAGAAAAACTGAAATAGTTGGTTACAAATAAGCTATATCTAGGAATTTCTTGAGTCAGAGCGATGTAACAGCTAACTAAATGAATGATATATACTGTAATCTGACTTATTCATATTAGATTTATTTCCTACACTAATGGGTTCACAAAAAGTTAAAAAATCATATAGACATAAATTTTAAAGAAGTAAGATAAGGAGAAGTAAATGTTATAGAAAGCAAAGAAACCATGGTGAATTTTGAACAAAATTAAGTATTATTCTTATTCATGGCTCAAGTTTATTTTATTTCCCAAAGATTAAAAAAAAAGATGACAAATTAAACTTTTCCTTAAATCCCTGTTTAATTTTAATCTTATGTTGGAATCTCTTTTCACATAAGTAGCCATCATTTGTGTGGTTATAAAAGTCAATTGCATGAAAAGAGAATACTAGATCTGAACATCAGAAAAGTCAAACATCTTCAGGAAATATATCTGTTCACACATACATAATTTGACCTTTGATAGCATATTTTATAGGAACAAATAATTCCCATAGGTAGTGGGGTTTCTTGCTGCTAGGTGTATTTTAAAAAAGTGGAGTTCTTCAACTGGGTACCTATAAATTTATACACTTGACTTTGTTAACTTTGGCCTAGCCATCTTAGAACTCACCTTAAATAAGGGCACATATATCAGAACTTTATCAGAAAACTATTCTACCATAATAAGAGATATCACTTGAAAGCTTTCCAAAATGGTAATTAGTGTAGAGAAGACACATAAAACTGTCTGGGTGGAAGACTTATTGGTGCTGATGCTCCTTGTCAAGATGGGAATGCTGTTTATCTGCAGACATTAATTACTGATGGCTTTTTCCAAGTAGGTTAACAGATAATTTTCATTGACTGTTTTGTGTAACAGAGCTCAAGAGCCATCACAATGAATGGGCCACTAGGTCTAAGAGTATTTGAATTTCAGGTGGGACAAGGTAACCTCAAGATCTTAACAGTATGGCAAATTTGACACTTGACATGAAATTACTCTCAGTGGATATACTTTGCAGTTGTACTTCTGGTTCTATCAGTACAACAGCTCTATAATATTTTATGCTCAGTAGACCATCTTTGTTTTTTTATTTTAACTATTACATATTGGACCTATTGTAAACTTTAAAAGACAAAATAAGACTTCACACACTATTTGTTAAATTGGTCATGTCAGTCAAACTGTAAACATTCCATTTTTGACACGTGATTTTATATAGTTTTTGAAGAAAATGTTTTTGTAAGATATTATAACTTTAGAAATTAACACTCTCTTTAGAGGTGAATTTTAGAGAGTAAATGAGGGTAGATATATACATATATATAAATGAGATGGCAATTTATAATGGCCAGTGTATTTGACTTAAAGTTGGATCCTTTCAAAACTCCCTGTGTGGCTTAATATTAGCATGAAATAACTGTTAGTTAGGTTTTCATGAGGAACTTTCACCGGGGATCATTATCACCTATTAAATTCAATTTAATTTACCCACATCCATTATCACTTAAACCAAATATGTTGATAAATCAGATGAATTTTATTTGAGTAAAACGGAGGTTATATTTCAGTAACACACACACAGACAAATGCTTCGCATAAAGTGAACATTTGTGCCTCAAACATAAGTTTAGATGTTGGGATTTAAGATGCTTGGAAAATTAATTTTGAGAAGTGGTTCTTCCAAGTTTTCTCTTTTTTTTGGAGGGTAATCTGAATACTGTGCTTTAATAGATATTATTCAGTGTGTTTAATTATGCAAGCAGCTTATATTATGGATGTATATACATACTATGTATATATGATTGAGCATTATTTTTTAAAATGAGAGGCAGTGACCTAAAGAAAACATAAGTAGCCAACCCAGCTTCTCATGTACTAGTCTTCATAATGAAACTATGTCAAAAAATGTAACTATTGCTTAAATACAAAGACCATCCTAGACTCCATTAATGGATACAGCTAAGAAATTTCTGATTCCCTGAAACATATTTAGACTAGAGCTATTTTTAAAAATCACCTGTTCTGAACCAGAGTCTGTTGGGCCAATGTGGAATTTGTTGTTTCTGAAATGGAAATCAAATGAGAATGTAAAAACATCAATCTGTCTCTCTATCTACCTATCTATCTATCTATCTATCCTATGTGCAGATGACCACTCAGCTTCCTCTCGTACTGCTATATTTTTATAGAGATCATTTTTTATTTATTTATTGTGAAATGTAACAATATCAACTTATTTTATGATTCCAATTCCCTCACAAAATATTTTTTATTAATCTGAAGGATTTTTAAATCAAAACTATTTTTATCACATTTCTGCTTCAATAAAAATTATTTTAAATCTTCTTAAGGAATATCAAATCCCTTTAGCCTCCTAAGAAGCATTCTATATTTATTATTTCTTTAGTTACAAAGTTATATGCGCTCAAAATAATAAGTTAAAAAATACAAAAATATAAAGAAAGATGAGCATAGATTAATTGTGCTTCTTTCAGTATGTTTCCTGTTTTCCCAATCCTTTATCCTGAAATAAGTCAAGGTTGACAGTATGGCATGTATTTTCCATAATTTTCGCATACTGACATCAACATACATGCAGAGTATTGAGTTTTTTGGTTTAAATATGGAATTGCATTATGAAAATTATGAATTTTTAAATTATGAGCTCATCATGAATATCTTTCTAGATACATAGAAGAAGATCTAATTATTTGCACAGCTTTGGAAAGTTGATAGAATGTATGTACTGTAATTTTTTCTTATTCCTCTATTAAGCGACATTCAGGCTGTTTCCCATTTTATGTCATAAATAATGCCATTGTAGGTATTTACTTAACTACTTGTTTCTTTTTACTTTAGACGCTGACGCTTTTATTTCTACAGGATCAATTTGTAGAGGCAGAGTTGCTGTGTCATGTAAACTGCTCTGATGGATACTGACAATGACCTTCTAAAGGTTACTGTAATTCATTGTCAAACCAGCAATGTACCTGAAGGCCTTCCTTCCTAATGCCTTGTCTGCAACAACATTGGTCTTCCCACCTTCTGATAAATTAGGATTGAATTGTTTTTTTTTTTTAATTTTGCACTGATTGGAATTTTCCTAAACACCATCGATTTTGATGATCTTTTTATGCATTTATTGTTCGTTTTGAGACCCAACAAAAACAAATAGTTAAGACTATGGATTTTAAAGACAGATGCTTCTATTTGAATCCTGGCACCTGTAGTTAGTACTTTTGTAACCACGGGCAAATGCCTAAGGTCTCTGTAACTCAGTTTCCTCATCTATAAAATGAGATAGCAGCAGTTTCCAACTCAGAGCAGAGATGCCTGGGCAAATTCAGCTTCTCCTTGCTCTCTTCCACTTCATGTCCATTGACTGCTAGCACTGCCATCCAACAGTGGCATCCACTACCAGGTATTTGTCCCCAGAACCACAGAGGCAGTAATTCTACAGTGGCAACAGCTTCCCTTAAACCTCTTCATAAATTTCGCCTTCATGATCACACTTTGCATTTCTCTGCAAGCTATGGAGAAAGAGAAAAGAGCCCTTGACATTTAAGAGTTGGCCTGGAATAGCAGGGTCTTGGTATTCTCCTGTTCAAAATAAATAATTTCAGAAACATTGATAACAGACAAGATCACTCTCTCTGACCACAGTGGATCAAAAGAAAAACAAGACCACCCCGTATTCATGTCTGAACATAAACAGAACAAGAACATTATCCAGTGCACAAAAATGACCACATATGCCCTAATCTTAGCTAATATGAATAATTGTGCTTCTCTGCCAATTATAATTATAGCATTGGACAAGTCTTCTCTCCTTCTAGATAAGATTTTTTAAGATATCAAATCATTGAATTATCCTTGTTTCCAGAGTAAATACCTGCCTGCATAAACCTACCCCCAAATCACCTAACACAAACCTAAATCTTACAGTAATTCCTTTCAAACACACTCTTACTAAGACATTCCTGTCGTGTGTATCTCCCGTGCTGCAATGAATAATAAACCCAACTTATTCAGCTTGTTCAGATATGTTCCTGGTGGTCTTGGCTGGAGGGCATCAACACTACAAACTGTTAACCCACACAAGTGCTTCAGATGAAATAATAACCAATTTAGCAACTTCTCTGATTATCAGAAATCCTCTTTCAGAATTTACTTTCCCAGCTCTTTCCACTTTTGTGTAAGGTCTGATCCGTATAATATTCTCTGCTTTGCTGACTAAACTCCAATGCACTCTTAATAGCATACATTTGGCATACTTATATTTTTCTCAGTTCTATCAAATTTTCTGTTCATGCTTTCCTACTATCTTATAATACTCACTTTTTAATATTAATATATTATTTGTTTGGAATCATTCTGAAGTTTTGTTTGGAATAATGTATATTTTAAATAAAAATCTTTTTCTTTCACCATGTGATAGCCCTTTGGATTGACACAAGCATATTTCTAATTCTTAAGCTATTTTATAAATGTAGAATCATATCAGTCACTCATACGACTTACTTTATTCTGATTTATGTCTCGTTCTGATACATTGGCAGGGCAAATTTACGATTCTGTGATAGAGACCATTGACTTCATGATATTTTCATAATGGGGAGATCAAAAGAGATCATCTATAAGGTGTCATGGCACACTAGTATGCGAACATGCTTTAGAGGTAGAAAGAGCCCTGTTCAAACTGTTCTTATACCACTTTCTAGCAGTGCATGATCATGGAAAACTTAATTACACTTTTGCAGTTTCAGTTTTCCCATTTATAAAATGTAGGGAATACATGAATTACACTACCTTTGTGATTGAAATAAGTGTGTAATGCCCAGCACAATATCTGGTACATAGTAGGGGTATCATAATAATGGGCATGTCCACCACTAACTAAATTAATTTGTTCAGTTACCCATATGCTCATTCAGCAATAATTTATCAAAGGGCTTCTCTATGCCTCGTGTCAAATGGAAGGAGAAAATAGAAGAGATAAAAAGAATTCCAGCCTCTAGAGTTCACATTCTGCTGAAAAAAACAGATGAAAACCATTTATTAAAAAGAAAAAGAAAAAGAAGGAGGAGGAGGAAGGAGGAAGGGAAAAGAAAAGAACTCCAATTCAGCTTGACATTATTTCTTTCCAGTGTGAATGTTATTCAGTATTGCGTTGTTATTTTAACTTGTCCATACGTAGTTCAAAATCATCTCAAAACATCTGAGTAAATACATAGCATATAAACTACACAGAATCTAAAGGAAATTCCACAGGGTTGGATAAGAGCCACTCTAAGAGATTTAATACTGGTTTGTCACAAATGTGACATTTGATATGTAGTTTAACCTCTCTTCCATCTTCATAAGTTTGTCCTGAAAATTCTGTGAGAAAAGACTTAAAAAGTACCTAGAACCTAAGTACATACACGGTAATTATTACTTATGTTTTATGTTTCACTATCCTTTAATCTATCACTAAATCTTCTCTCTTTATCCTTGTTATTATTTTATGCTGTGGTCAGAGTTATTTATCTGGTATTCCAGAAAATGACACACAGTTTTGTGGTGCTTTTGTCTTCCAAAGCCAGTCCCCACCCCATGTTAACTCACACACATAGAACACTAGGTTTAGAAAGATACAGGGAGAGTGTCACTACTCTGTAAACAGGAGTCCTATTTTTAGGTTAAAGAGAAAGAGGAAGCAGTAGCAACACTTGGTCGAGTCTCCTGGAAGTAGCTTTTTGCCACATGAACAAACACATAAAACAAACACCTAAAAGTTTAAATAACTCCAAGCTTAGGTATAAAAGTTTGCATAACTCTAAACTTGGAAATAGAAAATAAAATATAAATTATTTAAAATAATAGTAGGTCATCTTAGAATAGACTAGCTAGAGCCAAGAATGATGTGGGATTTAGAGGATGATTTAAAACCTGGTAGAAGGTCTGTATGAGGCCAGATCTTGGACTTTTCTGCCTAATTCAGGGGTGGAGGGTTGGGAGGTATAGTTTATAGCAGAATTTTTCCTTATAACTCAATAGCGTATTATATCTCGGTAGGATTTTAATTAATTTAAAATGAAATACCATGTAATTCTTATTCATCCTGCCCATAAGGAAATGATTGGTGAGATACTTTGGAGAGAATTAGAGTTTCTCTTGCTCAGTAGTTTTGTCTTTTTAACCTAAGAAATTTCCCCCGAATTATTTTTAATTTAAAAATTTTAATTGATTGAGTGGCTAGATCAAGAACTTAAATCTCTACTATATGTGAATTGGATTGGAATTTACAGTATATATTTTAATACCTATAGAAACCTTAGGTTCATAAATGTATATGACTTTTCTCAGTATCTTATGAACTCATTTTGTCAGAATTTTTAGGGAAAAAAAAGACCCCCAATTCTTCTGTACTTTGTTTTTCAAATTTCCAAATTATTAACACTCATAGTTTGATGAATGATATTTTTGCTTATGTTAATTTTTTATCTTAAACATTACTGACCATGACTAAATTGTTTTATTTGCTAAATATTGGCAAATTTAGGATATAGGGGCAAAGTTATTGAAGACATGAAATTGAGATTGTCACAGAAAATTTGAATATCTGTCTGTATCTGTGTCCAATGATGTTTCATAAGTAAATAATTCTATTTTAATAAATGAGACACAGGTGAATATATTCTTCTCTAGACATTGACAATAAAATTGAGTGACTTTACTATTAAAGGGGTAAATTTTTACTTTTTCCTATTTTTTATCCTAAATCATTTTTCAAACTTACTAGCTATATTTGCCTGTGATTCATACAAAATTTTCCAAGGACAGGGTTTAAATAGGTATTATACGTACAGACATAGAATTTAAAACAGCAAGACTCACACACACAAAAAAGCAGAAACAATGGTTTATGCTCTGCTGTTGTTGCTCAGACTAAAACTATCTTCCCAAATGAATTTTCATACGAATATTTAGTTAAAAAGGCCATTTGGTTTCAGAGCATACATAGAATTCTGTAAAACATCACCACCTGATTGTTAATTGCCTATATGCTCAATTTCAGTACATTTGGGATATTATCATTGCAGGCACATTTAATATCTCTTAAGAATGATTTTTTATGAAAGTTAACTGAACAGGATCTTGTGCTTATTTTAGAAGTTATATCCAACAGCTCCTTGAAGTGTAGACTTTATTAATTCATGACTGAATCATAGGGCAATAAGATAAAAATTACAAGAGCCTGCAGACACTAATGCATTTGTTTATGAAAAATTGAACTTCAGATAGTTGACAACTTCGATCCCTTCTCCTCATAACTGGAGCTGCTTTCAGGTATGTTACAGCTATATTTTAAGAAGGAGCTTCTAGGATAGTCTTCCAAAACATGCTTTTTTTTTCTATTTCTCAGGACTCCAAAATTTCCCTGTTACTCACATTTCCACTCCCTTTGGACAAAAGCTTAAAAAAAAATGTCTGGCTGAGGTGACATAGGAAGACTTAATAATTCTGTGCTGAATGTTACCGCTGGATTCCTGGTATGCCTGACAGCTTAAGGAATAGGTGACATTCTCTCTAGAGATATAAGGTCACTGTTGTTGTATGACTAACTGTCCTGATGTGGTTTTGTTCTTATGGAATCAGTACTGGCAAATTATATGCTGTTTGTATGCTTCAGTTTTAACAGGAACTTAAAAGGAGACGTTGATAACTTAAAATGCATTACACACATATATATATTTGTGTTATTGTTAATTTTTATACAATTAAAAGTTTCAAAATCCCCATGTAATAGTCACATGATATATATCATCAGTTAATTTATCTTCTTAAGAGAGAAGGTATATATCACAGTAATATTAGAGAGGCTTATGTACTTTACTTGCCCAGTCCTATGATCCCTCCTATTTTTCCTTGTGTCCACTCAAATATATACACTGTAAAATCATTTATAATAATAACACCTAGAATTTACTGAATTTCTACACTTTACATATTTTGTATATTTTGGAACCCACAACGACTCCCTCACGTGTAAAATTATCCTCATTTTATAGATGAGACTCCTGAGGCTCAAGTGAGTTAAGGTCACTGCGTTAGTAAGCATAAGGACTTGGATTGCACCCAAGATCTGGCTAACCCCAAATTATACACACTCTTCATTATACTGTACTGACTATTTATACATTGTTTTATTTATTTCTTTACCAGTGTGTATGGACCCAATACAAATAGGTACATTGTAGCCCAAATCCTGAATCACTAAACCATATAAAATAATAGGAGGGAAGGGTAGAAGCTCATGGTAGGCTCCTGACTAAAACACATAGAGACAGTTTTCTAAATTTGGTACTCAAACTGAGGTCACTTTAGAATTTTGTTACTAGTATGTACAAGCATATTTGGGTAGTCTGTAGCAAAAGCTTGTTTTAGATTTATTTGTAGGAATGACTGGGATATTTGGGATAAAAATTCATATTAAGGGAATAGAATGTGTGTAAAATACAAGTTCATGGACAATTGGCTTGGGTTAGAGAGCAAGACCATTTTGTCATTCAGATTATCTTCTATTTTCCTAATGCACATTTGACTAAACCCTCCAGAGAAGGGGCTGCAAATATAAAGCAAAACCAAAGACAAACAAACAAATCCCTGTTTTATTACACTTCCTTTAGGGCAATGGTACCAATGCTGGCGTTGACAGATGTAGCAGTTTTGGCAGACGTTCTTTAATAATCAGTTACAGAGGTTAGAGATCGGTCAGAGGCCTCGAACAGTGCTCTGGCCAGTTGAAATCATCACAAAAAGTCAGGGTAAGGAAAAAAGGAAACATCAGCTATCACATGTGAGGGTAGGTTGTGATTCTGAACACAATTGAGATACTTCTTTAAGTTCTAAAAGAGAGATTTGCAAGACAATGTTCCCAACACTGAGGGTAGAACCAGAGGAAAATGGTGATGGCTGTTTTTTTTGTTTGTTTTTTTTCCCTGAAATGACAGGCATTTATTTATTGTTTTTATTGGAGTATAATTGCTTTACAATGTTGTGTTAGTTTCTGCTGTACAACGAAGAATCAGCTATGTGTATACATATATCCCCTCCCTCTTGGACCTCCCTCCCACCCCCCACCATCCCGCCCATCTAGGTCATCACAGAGCAAGGAGCTGAGCTCCATGAGCTATACAGCAGGTTCCCACTAGGTGTCTGTTTTACACATGGTAGTGTATTTATGTCAAACCTAATTTCCCAATTCATCCCATCCTCCCCTCCCCCTGCTGTGTTCACACGTCCGTTCCCTACCTCTGCTTTTCTATTCCTACCCTGGAAATAGGTTCATCTCTACCGTTTTTCTAGATTCCACATACATGCGTTAATATACGATATTTGTTTTGGTACCCACATTTTAACTCCAAGCTGGTGTGACCTAGGAAGCAAAGATATATGAATAAGTAGATCATGATTATCAGATGAGAATTTAGAGAGCCTATGTTTCAGCTTTGTAATTACACGCAGAAAAAAAAAAGTGAGTTTCTGAGTGGTGAGACGACTTACCTAAGGACCCCTAGCTAGTTATTGGCAGAGACTGAGAAAGAAGCAAGACCTTCAAATTCTCGCTTCAGTCCCTTTGCACTAAGCTGTGTCTTAACTTTAGAGCACAACTGTATATGTTGGAGATATTATTAGTTTAGTATCTCAGAGCATACAGTTCTGGGTCAGATAGATATAGATTCCATCCAACTCCTTTGCCTGCAAGGTTCTGGGCAAATCACAAATCACTTTGTGCTTCAGTGTCCTCATTGAGAATATCCAAATAATGACAATATCAGCCTCAAATGCTTGTTTTAAGCATTAATTAGTAATCTAAGCATGGAGTCTAACTTTATAAATACTCAGCAAAGAAGACTTATTTTATTCATTTATACCATATTAGAGGTTGATTCCAAAGTATTTTTCTCCAGATGTCAACATATTTTCATGTAGTTTTAAATAAATCTTGGAAATAAGAGGGATATTCATTTTCTGTGTTAAGAAAGAAGGTTCTGTGGATATAGTATTATGCACAAGTCATTTGTGTGAAGCTTCCATTTCAAAAAATATTCACTAGGGTTAAATCTTTACAGTAACACCCTGTTATTCTAATTTCACATGTAATAATGAGCTGATGGATACATTAGAGCCAAGTAGCTGAAAACGTGGATTGATAAAGCAATAAAATGAATGAATCCTTTATCACAGATCCTGGAATATGTATATCTACAATTACGAGAACTCTATAGTAAAAATGAGACTATCTTGCTTTTTGAATAGTAAAGTGATTTTTAAGGAATGTGCATGAGTCTAAGAAGAAAGCCACTTATTTAATTCTCAAATTTTGATTTAAATGCTTAGATAAAAGTGTAGTTTTAACAAAAGAGATAATGATTACTGTTTATGGATCACGGTAGATAGTATTGAAAGGAGAACCATACATACTAAAATTCCAGTCAGTTTACCCGCCATATCTTGTTTAACATATCTGAAGCAATGTTTGTTAGATGCTATTAGTTATTTGTGTTTTACAACTTAAAAAACAAAGGCTTAGACAGTTAGGTCAATTGATCAAAATGAGAAAGTCAGTTAATAAGTGGAGGAACCAGGACATAAATTCATATCTAAAGAATCTAAAACCTTGCTCAATTCATAAAGTCAAACTGTATATTCATAGAGATTGTCTTACTATTGATAGAGTATGATATTTGTTGTGACCCATTTTTGATACATAGGTGGTTATTTATACCAACTAAATTTAGCAAAGACAAATATTAATATATATTATTTGTACACAATACTAAAACATATGTTTCAAAATCTGAGTAAACTAGATTAAATTGAGACTGCTTATTTTGGGAATAATTTAAATCTTGTTTAATGTTTAAAAGAATTAGAAGCATCCTAAGCAAGGAAAAATAAAGTTAACATTAAACTCAGTATTATGCTTCCTAGCAACCAAGGTGAAAGAGGAAATGGCTGAATAATATCATCCACATTATCTATTATGAGGAAGCACAGCTTATCAGGAAAGAAATATAAATGGATAAGAAAAGAAAACAAAATACACCTAGCATTTACTAGCAGATGCTATGTATAAGACATGCTGAACACTATAATAGATGATGACTGTAACATTATATGACCTTTTTCTTAGGTTAACCAATTATAAACCTTAAGACAAAATGTTAAATCCCAGTTCAGTGAAAGTGTTTCTATGAAGAACAGAATAATAGAGTTCAGTTACCTGGCTTGCTCAATTGTCAAGCTTTGACAGCAGCTGTATGAGACCAAATTTCAAGTTGAGAACTCTGACAAGTAAGTGAAAGGTGTTCTGAGTTTTTGATTGAAAGAATCCTCATGCTCTGGAGACCTGGGATATAAGTTATAAAGTTCACATTTTGAAATGAAAATTAAACAGTATGACTAAATCCAATCAGTGTGCATTTCATGAAATAATGACTATTTGTAGTTAAATGAAAAAGTCATTAAGATGATAAGATCATTCTTATCAAATAAAATTTAGTATTTAAAATTTAGGACTGCACTACAAGACCTGTTTTTATTATTTCTCTTCATTTTCTCCAATTTGAAAAAGTCGTATTTATTTGTTAGCACACATTTACTTTTTCTTATGCCTATGTCTGTGTTACCTCTGATATTTTCACACCTAATTCATAGTATAATTCCATTATGTTATATAAATAAATTTAGAAATCAAGTACTTATGTTAAAAAAAGTCATTTTGAGTCCCTAAAGCCAGAATCTTCGAGTTATGTAAAATAAGTCTTTTGGTGACATGAGGACATGAATCATTCTATCACTGGTGTTCAACATCTATTCTTCAATTATTTTTTGTAAAATTTTCCTCATGAGTCTTATATTGTGTCTGATATGTGTTAAGCACCATAATAAGCTATGATAAGTTGTTTTCAAGGGCTACTTATTTATGATTTCCTCTCTTCAACTCTCTCCTATTTTGGAAATGCATATATTATTGATCAATTCAACCGAAATGTTCTAGCTAATGTGGTGAGAAGCTCATACTTATTGATGAAATGGCAAGCTGAGATGCACTGTTTTGGTGCAAAACCATAGTTTATGCATCCTACCAATTAAAACTAGAGTCATTAACTAGTTTATAAAGAAAGATGGTTGCAGTCTTTAGTTTTGACACCCATCGCTATTCATATGGCTGGTTAGAACTGATGGTAACCATTTTAAATTAATTTGAGGGTCTTCTGCATGCATTATTATATTGGGCAATGTGAGGGATACAAAGATTCACATTACCCATTCACTCAGCAAATATTTATTTAGTCACTACTGTATGACAACTACTGTTCTAGGTACAAGGAATTCAGCAGTGAAACAAAACGACAAAGAGAGAAAGCAGTGAACAAAACATAAAGATACATTAGTCACAGCCTTTTCTTAGAAGAAGAGAGAAAAATATGGATATCTAGACTGTATGGACAAGAGAAATTTCTGAGAACAATACCAAGAACTTGTTAAAAAGCAACATTCTTTGACAGTTAAAAGCAAAAACTTGAGTTGATCTTTTGAGTCTTGTCTTACTCTTTACAAATACCAGATGCATTTTGTTTTTTAAACCTAATAATCAGCAAATATCCTCTGGGTAGAATGAAGAGAAAACAGCATGAGACCCAAAGTGACTATTTTCATTCCCTGATTATATAGTCCAGAGTACTTAGGGTTATTATAAGCCATTTGAAACAACTTTCAAATGATGCATTTAGACAATGGTCTACCAATGACCATTTGGAATGATGCCGTTTTCCACAGAAATATCTCACAATGAATACTGATTTAAATAGAAACTGTTAGATTAAACGACTTTTTTTTTTCTTATAAAGGTACTTCTGTAAATTATCTAATCCCTTAAAAGGATATTCTGTCTCCTTTGTATTTCTGTAATAACTGATAAATAACACAAGGCTGTGTGTGCACATGTCTGTTTCTACCAGAGGAGGGTGCTGCTGGAGGACAAGGGTGGGACTTTAGTCACTCTTTCTCTCTGGGGCACTTAGCCTCACACCTAAGTGTGCTTCAAACAAATGCTGAACTGATTGAATTTTAATCCTAATAAAACGGGGAGTCAAAGGCAAAAAAAAAAGAAAAAAAGAAAAAGAAAGACTCCCAAAGCATTCAGAGTAGAATGAGTCTTCGGAGAACTTTCTCTTGAGAAGGGAGGTGGAGAAAAAGGATTGACAGCGCTCCTCACGCTCTTGCTTCTCTACCAAAGTCCCTCTTATATCGACGCAGCTGCTTATTCTCTTTCTTGCTCCTTCCCTTTTTCCTCCACTTTGCAAATTCCCAAAAGGATCCACAGTGTTCAAGCCGTTGCTGTTTTCTTACCCTTTCACCTTCGTAGATTTTTCTACCTCGATTTCGCCACATAGCCTTTCCGAAGCATCCTAGTCTCTTTTAATTTCTCACTGTTCTCACCATCTCCCCTCCTCCAGGCAAAACCAGGTCCTATTAATACAACACAACAGAAACGCTCCTACTCTTTAGGCAACTGGAGAAAACAGGGATTGCAAATGCTCAGGGTAGGTTTTGGTTCGCTTATTTGGTTTTTGTTGTTGTTTTCATTCATCTCTATCACAGGCAAAAGACGTGTGGGTTGAAAATGTCTGCCTGTTAAAATCTTTGAGGAAAAAAAAACAAGCAAAGACATTTAGTAAACACAGCGATGTTCAGCAACTACAGACCTCTGTAGTTGGAACAGGAGGAGGCGGGGATCCATCACGTTACACTGCCGTAAGTAAAAGGTCCTGGAGAAACTGGATTACACAAAGAAAAATCAACAAGCACAAAGAGATACAATCTAGCCAGTGTTTAGGTGGGCTCCTGATACTCTGGTCAGTTCTTAGGAGAGATTAAAATCAAACAATCGAAAAAGAATTAGCAGGATGCTCCACATTTAGGGATTAAGATGTCTCTCATGGTCTGAATACATCTGCTCCCCGGATTCTTAGCCTTCCCTTTATAGCCAAGCAGGAGATATCCTGATTCCTTCAGTGGCCAACACCTCCAATGGAACTACAGGTCCTACTCACTCTCACCTTTCCAAAGCTTTTGATTTGGCACTTATTCTCTCTAATACTATCTATGTCCCCTTCTCCACTGGATCCTTTTCATCAATATACACATATATTTTAACATTTTCTGTCTTATAAAAAAACGCTGCTTAATCCCACATTTACCCTATACTACTGCCCCATTTCTCTGTTTTCTTCACTTAGAAAAATGACTAAAAATTTTGACACCCTCTGTCACTCTTCTTGAAACCACCCATCCTTTGGCTTTCATGACAACACACATTAGGTGATGTGCTTCTTTCCTCACTAGAATTCTGTTCTAAGTCTCCTTGGCTGGTGCCTCCTCCTTGACTATAAAGGTCGAAAAAAATCAGAGATTTATCCTGGGCTCATTTCTCTTTGCCATTTATCTGCATAATGTATGTAGGTTATATTATCTATATCTACATCTATCTGTCTGTCTGTCTGTCTATCTATCTATCTATCTACCTATCACAACATCCTTGTGCAAAATGCTCCCTGAAATCCTACAGTCGTATACCAGACTGTCTCCTTGCCATCTGTACGTGATTGTCTAAATGACATCTTGAACATATGTTGGACAGTATGGAACTCGGGATTTTTCTCATAAATTTGTTCTACCTCATTCTATTCTATTTGAATAAAGAGCACAACTCTCTTCTCAGAAATGTCCTCCTAATTCATCTCCCTGCTCCAACCTTTGATCTCTTTGCAATAAAATTTCCATCAAGCAGACAAGGTAATATTTTCAAATGTAAATCAGATCAGGTCACTCCTCTGCTCTAGCAATTCCAGTGGCTTCCTTGTAAAGTTAGAACAAAATCTAAACTCACTATCCTTGTTGACAAAGCTCTAAATGATCTATCTGTTGCAGGAAGGGGGACCCCTTCCGGGGCCCGAGAGTGGGTTCTTGTCTAATGCTTGCAAATGAATTGTCCGAGGAGACACATATGATGACAAAGCAAGAGACTTCTTTATTGAGAAGGGGCGCCCGGGTGTAGAGCAGCAGGGTAACAGAACCCAGGAGAACTGCTGTGTCACATGGCTCGCAGTCTCAGGTTTTATGGGGAATGAAGTTAGTTTCCGGATTGTCTCTGGCCAATCATTCTGACTCAGGGTCCTTCCTGGTGGCGCTTGCTTTGCTCAGCCAAGATGGATTCCAGAGAGGATTCTGGAAATTTGGTAGGACGTGTGGCCTGGCATCTCCTCTTTCCTTTTGACCTTTCCTGAATTCTTTCGGTTGGTGGTAGCTTGTTAGTTCCACCTTCCTTACCAGGACTTCCTGTTGTAAGATAACTCATGCAAGTGGTTACTATATTGTCTGGCCGGGGTGGGCGGTTTCAGTCAATGGTTCCCCTAACATATCCCTTATCTGCCTCTTTGCTTTGAAACTCAAGCCTCTGACCTACCTAGCCCAGCATACTTTTGTGAGTGGAGCTCTCTTTAGATTTTTTCAAAGTTGCTGAGCTGAGGTCTGTTTAGGGATTTTGCACAAGCTGTTCCATCCATATTTGCTCATATGAGCATTTTCTCAAAAATATCAGTAGCAATGTTTAAATTACAAGCATCATCAGAAAGCCTCATGAATTTCAAATTCTGATGATGCTTATTTACTAAGCAAGGTTGACTCACACCTATACACAGGTCCTCACTGTGACCTTCAAGTGGCTGGCTCCTCATTATTCATGTGCTGACGTAAATGTCACCTCTTCAGGTGACTATTAGATGCCACTCAGTCACTCTCTATTACATCACCCATTTAAATTTCTCTGTATATCACTCAGCACTAGGCTGAGATTGTGTTTTTGTCTATTTGTTTATCATCTTTCTGTCTCTTCCAACTAGAATATACTCTCTCTGTGAACAGAGACTTTCACCCTTTGTTCCTTGTTGTGTTCCCAGGACCCATGCCTGGCCCAGAGCAGGCACTCAGGAAATATTCATTATGTTGTGCTGCATCCTTATGCCCCTAGCATAGTACTTGAATCATATTTTAAATTTAACAATAGCTTCCAAATTTTTTCCAAACAATAGCTTTCATATTTTTCTGAGTCAAATTTTGTACCCTTTATAATTCCATTGTCACCAACCCTCAAATATTTAGACTGTTCCCTGCTCCCCCCAATTTTTGTTGTGAAAAATAAAGCTATAAAGATGGAACACATAAGAGTTCCTTTAATAGGAATTAACAAAGAGAATTGTCAGGGAGGAAGAAATTTTCCTCTACCCTTTTAGGTTCTTCTGGCTTGTCTAAGTTTTAAATTGACATGAAACAGATGAACAGGAAAAGATTAAACAAATTTTTGATTATATGTATACAAGGGAGAGCTCCAGGAAGACTAAGTAACTTGCCAAGATGGCTGAAATCCTCCCCTTAAATACCATCTTCAGCTAAAGACAAATGAGGATGTTGAGGGTAGTGATTTGGGACTTCAAAGGGGAGGAAGGCAAGTCACATGGAGATGGAAAAGCAAATGCCTGGTAAACAGATGTTTGCTGGGCCACACAAAGACAGTGGAACACAGAGAAGAATCTTAACAGACTGCTAGGTTCCTCCCTGTTTGCACACCTAGCTGATACTAGTTATCTATGGTGATAGTAAAAACTGAGCAGGACCCTGTGGTTGCTCCTGGGCACGAGAGCCTTTCTGTTCAGCCTCCGTGACATTCCCTGAGTTCCAAGGGCAGATTTGAACAGTTGCTAATCAAGGAATGGAAAGGATGCAGAATCAAGGAGGAACAGCCATGACACAATAGTACAGCCTTGGGGCAGGGTCCAGGGCCCTGCTTCAAGGGATACATATAACAATGTCTTTAAGCCCTTTTATAGAATTAAAACCCAACAAATGGAAGATGTCAGCATTCTCCATACCAGAGAAGACCACCTGAGGGCAGACTAAAGGAAAGAGAGAAGCTCATCAAGAAGATTACCTGAGATGATGGGAATTCCCTGGCAATCCAGTGGTTAAGACTCTGCACTTTCACTGCTGAAGGCATGGGTTCAATCCCTGGTCTGGGAACTAAGATCCCACAAGCTGTGCCCTGTGGCATAAATAAGTAAATAAATAAATACAGCTGTGCCGTGTGGCATAAATAAGTAATTAAATAAATAAATAAAATAAAATAAAATAAAAGGAATGGAGAATATCATTTAAAAAGAAAAAAAAGAAAAGAAAAAATAATTACCTGAGATGAGATTAAAGGAGTGCAGGCCTTGCACACACCCTAATCTTATCAGCAACCCCACCTTTGAACAGTTGCCATAAAACTCCTCACCAAACTCCCCTGGGTTGGGACATACAGTTTTCCAGGGCTGGAGCCCACTGTGTCCTCTTTTGCCTGGCAAATCAATAAAGCTATTCTTTTATACTTCACCCAAAACTCTGTCTCTCAGTTTTGATTTGGCACCGGTGTACAGAGAGGCTGAGCTTTCAGCATCAATAGCACCCTTTCTCAAACAGGTTCTCTATCTACATTGTTTCAGGTAGTTAGATGGAAGATCAAAGTTTCTTCCTGAGTCTTTCAGTCCTTGATTGTTTTCAGCTCAAAATAATCTGCATAGCAAAGAGACACATTTTGGGATGGCAAATTTTGCTACCCTACAAAATTCTGTGGTATGTCTAGAAAAAGGAGCAAAAAAAAGAAAAAGAAAAAAACTTCAGGCAATTTACATCTTACAAAAAAAAAATATGGTCAATGCCCCTAGTTGGACAAGTATTATACATACTATAAAGATTTTCTTCAATTATGTATTGCCAAAATGTAATAGCAAACAAAAAGTGTGTGAGTGTAACAGGGAAGAACAAAATCTGACTCCATGTTGAATCTGTTTCTTTTACTTTGACCTTTGCTTTCCATTGCTTTTGTTCTGTTCTATCTATAGCTATAGATGTACATAATGGCCTACCTTGGGGAACCCTGCCCCTCTGCCTGAATGTTAAACTAAAGTGCCTTTGTTTAGCTCACAGTGAAACACCCTGACCCAACCCACCTGTGAATGGCTGCAGAAAAGAAGAAATGAACACATCCCCTCCCGGAGGCTGGGCAAAACCAGGAGATATTTTGCAAGACGTGTGGCCTTTTTACTTTAATTCCTCACCTCCTCCCCCTCTCTGTTCTATAAAAGAAACTAGCATCCAGACCCCGATAAGATGGCACTCGAGGATGCTAGTCTACCATCTTCTCAGATGCCTGGTTTCTGAATAAAGTTGATATTCCTTGCCTCAACACCTCATCTCCCAATTTATTGGCCGGTCATGTAGCCAGCAGAGTGAGCTTGGACTCAGTAACATGAGTAGTGATTCTACCTTTCCATGTGTAGAATGCCAGGTTCATGTATCTTCAAAGGTATTCCCTTTTTCATCATTATATTTCCTATTTCTTTCTACTTTCTACTTGTAATTTTGCATTACTTTCAAGAATCACTATATACTGATGAAAATGATAGGAAATGTGTAGATGATTTAGTTATTATTTTTAACTGGTTTCATTCTCTATACTCATATACCTTATTTTTTTAACTTAATATACTATCAGAAATTAAGTTAATTACATCCTAAGCATTTTAACAAATAATGAAAATCTAAATTCAATTCTATACTCCATGATGACTGCATAATTTCTATAGAGAAGGTGTAAAGAAGCACTCAAATTGCAAGTAATGCCTAAGTTATTTGTCTTGAAATTACATTTATATAACAAACACAATACTTTTCTTTGGTTGTTGTTTTTATTTGGGGTGTTTGCGTTACAGTAAGGAGAATATTGAAGAAGACTAAAACTCTTTTTCACTTTCTCGGTTCCATCGCAATACTCTTGTCTGATATTTTTAGAGAGGGTTTTGTTTCCATGATGTTTCTTTCTTTTTTAAATTTAAGAGTAAAGGTCAAAATAGCACCTTGCTTAGAAAACTTGAATCAAATTTATAATAAATCATATTTTTAATCCCCTAAATAACTGGAAGTAACTTCTTTCTTTGATCATGTAAGCTTTTTCTTATAAAATATCTGTGATTAATGTTTACATTACTATAATTATCAGAAAGCCTAATGCATTTACAATTCAGAATAAGCTCATTTACTGAGCAAAATTGACTTAAAAATTTGTTCCCCTTTTCATACTATTGTATGTTAAATGTCAACCAGCATATAGTGAAATTGAAGTGCCAAGTGTCAAATGTCTGAAAAACAACTTTCTAAGTAGTCAGTAGACCAAGTCAGTTTTTCTCACAAGGAAATACATTTGACAGTCCTTGCTAAAAGGTGACATTACAGCATGAAAGAGGAGAAAGGATAAACCCTAATGAATACGCACAGAATATGGGTAATAGATGATTTTATGGTATAGCGCAAACATGCAGCAGTTTGATGAGTTTTAGAATCTTACATTCTTACTGAGGATTGTCAAACAATAATCAATATTGAGGCTGCAAAGAACAAAAGAGCTTTCTTTTGGGTTTTAAGAATTGCAATTTGGGAGACACAGATTTGGTTAAAACCAAGAAAGTATTTTGAGGAAGAAAAAAGAGGGGCTTATAAAGGCAAAAGCCATGGGGCTGTACTCTTACACAAGAAAAGAAATATTTGTCCTAAAGGGAGAGTCTGTCATGAGTTGTTTTAGGTTAAGGGTCTGATAAGTATCTTGAGTTTCTGGCAGATGTTCTGGATGCCTTTGTTAGGACAGTAGTGGTCAAAAGGTCAGATTCCATCCAGACTGAGACATGCATAAGTCACATGTCCTCTATGGCCTCCTGGCTCCATTTTGGAGAGCTCTCTTAGCAATACCGACTCTGTTTTGCTTTTCCTTTCACAGGATGATTCCCTTAAAAGTATCACTTTGAGAGAAAAGGCTTTAAGTGAAAACACATTGCCCTTCAAAATAATGATAAAGGTGAGAGCTAAGTTCTAGGGTTGAATTTTTTTTTTTTAATCAGTTTATCTGCTCTGATACCAGGAAACAGTTTTGCTAAAATATTCCCAGGAAAACCAGGAAAATTTTACACCAAGAAAGAGTTCATCCTAAGACAGCTCTTTGTCATGAAGATAAGGGAAAAGTAGTTAGTTGGTTAAATTCTCCTAATGTATGCTAAAATAATCACATTTTAATAACATCTTTTGCTTTAACATATGTACTTTAAAGGAGCATGTGCTGTTATAAACATACAAATACATGAGCAGAGATAGTGCCCTAAGGAAACAGCCTCTCTGATTTTAAGAGAACTCAAGTTTTCACTGGCAAGACGTGTGAATAATCATTTTCACTTAGAAGTGAATTTTACTCCTTCATATGAAGCCTCCCATTTTGGGATGCCTTCTCTCAAAAGTTAAATTGTCTTTTGGTTAATTAACATTTCACTTTTAAATGATGTCCCATTGTAGTCCCTGTAACAGGATAATTGGGACATTAATCAGAATTTCAACATTATTTTATTTTATCTCAATTCTGTATCTTAAAATGTTGGATTGGGTACGTGAAAGTTAGTCTTCTGTGATGTATTCAAGTATACTTTAAAGAAATTGAGTGTTTTCTCATGTATTTTAGGTAAAATGATCTCTTAAAAACTTGATAGTTTGAAGATGCACATTTTAATAAAGTAATAGGGTCCGTGATTACAACTGTCAGTTTGGTTTGGATGAAAAAAGTCAATGCCTCAGCACAAGTGCCTTTCACGGTGGTAAGCACACATGAGGATTTTTCACTGATTTATGAGCCTTGCCTCTGTGTGGGGCCTGTGACCCCTGACACCATGACGCTTAGACTGCATCTGACCACAGCATGTACTCTGTGAGCTGCCTACTCTTACACCTGTGTCAGGCCCTGCTGTCCAAGGTGATGCTTTGCCTGTAGTTCAGGACTAGGCCCCATGCTTAGTGCTTAAAGGGATTTTCCACTACCTGTGGTTGTCATTACTCTATGGGAGTTCCTTATTTACCAAGATCATGGATATTCTTAAACCAGATGCTCCACCATGTGCAATTCAGCATCACAGTTTTTCTGTGAGTCTCACCACTGTTCTGAAACAACGACTAAGCACAGAACAAGGATTTTTAAATAGCTTGGTGTTGGGTACCAAAAGATAGAGAGCGTCACGTCACTTCTGACTCTATGCTGATGAATATCTTTCACACTGAATATGATAGTTTAGTTGTGCACTAGAACAGAGGCTACAGCACTTGGCTGCAAACTACCTCTTATGAAATTAAATTGATATTTCATGATGTTTATGTTCATCTTACTATTTAAAATGTGCAAGTGAGCCCTTTGTTAAAAATATATTATTTCCCCATCTTTCTTGTTTATTATAGCATCATAAATATGTTGACAGTTCTCTCTACAGGCTTGTCAACTGTTGAGAAATCTAATGCCATCTTAATGTGATTTAAATGTAATCAATAATTTGGTTTTTCTGCTTACTTTTCATTTCTTTGATCAGGATACTTTGATATGCCCTTCCATCTGTTTTTAAGTCATTGGTTCATGAACATAAAGAAGAATCCACTTGGTAGGACACTGAATCCATAGGTATTTTTAATTGTAAAATTTTAACTAAGGTTCTGGGAGTTTGGCTGTTATGTTGCATTTCAAGTTCTCTCTTGGAATCCTTTAAACTTGTCACTTTCAGATGCTTTTTTTTTTTTTTTTTTTTTAACATTTCCAGCTGAGCAGTAAAATATTTTCACCTTACTGACTGCTCTAAGGGTATCCCATGGCATATGCAAAAATAAAAGTCTGAATTTCAGCGAGCTCAAAAATAGATTTTTATTTTCCCTTTTGTGAAAATAACAAACTCAGAGTCAATGTATCTGTACTTTATTATGCTGTTTTTCTACATTCGATTTGACTTTGGATTTATGAGAAGAAATAAAAAAGTCTAGTCAATGTAGAAAAAAATTTCAATAGTGAGACTCATAAGTATTCTAAAAGAAGTTCCCCAAATTTGTGAAAAGACAGGAGTAGAATCCCTAATTAATTTTTAATTGAGACTGATGACCATTGTCCTGTGTGTTTTTCTAAAAGCATGACATATTTGAATTAAAAAAAATGTATTTAGGGGGAAAATTGGCTTAAAATAAAAGTAAGGAGAACAGTGAACAAGATCCTGGTAAGGGTGGAAACTAGGAACTAACCACATAGATCACATAGATATCATATATTTGAAATTTTGAAACACTAACTCAGAAATTACATATATATATATATATAGTGTCTTTGCTTTCTTTTCCTTGGGTCATTTAGCTAAATAAGAATGACTTTTTTTGGTAAGAATTGTTTTCCTCTTTGTTATATGCAATTTAAAAAATTAAAGCTTCCCAAGGCAGACTTCTTCTGGGCAGCAAGGCAAACTAGTTCTCCTGCCACAAAACGCCTAGAAGTTGGACAAACTACAACAAACATATTTCTAAATGATTTGCAAAACTCTGCAAACTCTGAAGGTGGCACCAGAAATTCCCAAGAATTTCCCTCTGCCTGCACCCCAACTCCCCCTACAAACACACACACACACACAAATTTGAAAGCAAATTGATAAGCAAACCTGGGAGCTGAAATTGCCCTGAGGGAAGCTGACAAACACAGGAAACTAAATTTTGGATGTTAACAGCATGTTATGATATGAGAATGGGTCTTAGCCTAATAGAATAAGAAAGATAACCTGAAATCCCTAAGTAGAACTGAGACTCTGAAAAGATATACCTTAAATTAAAAGTGTGATCTTAAAAGTACATATCTTAAAACACATACACATATGTATGATGTAACATGTAGATATAGAGATAGATAGATGATAGATAGATAGATAGGTAGATAGATATATGATAGATTTTTTTTTTAAAGCAAAGTGACTGCCAGGCTTACCAGTACTTCACAAGGTTCCCCTCAGCAATTATCTACATTTCTCTTCCTCCCTAAGAAGTAACCGCCAACCTGAATTTTAGATCACACATTCCCATGCAGTCTTTAGAGTTTTACTACCTATATATCTATTCCAAGCAAAACATTTGTTTAGTTTTTTTCTGTTTTTGAACATGGACTCAAACTATACATGATGCTGTATTCTCCACACTCATTTTGCCTGTAGTTTGGACAAAAGTACCCATTCAGTCAGACCAGTATCATTATTAGCAGCCTGCAGATCCAAGAACAAGCAGTAAATTAGATAAAAAGTGATAATCAAGAATTAGTACTCAGAGAGGTTTGGCCAAGATGAAGAGGAGGAAGCCCCTGGTCTCACTTCCTCCCAAGGGCACACCAAAATTACAACTACAGTAATCTCCTACATACGAACCTTCAAGTTGCGAACTTTCAAAGATGTGAACGTGTGTTCCATCAAAGTCAGGTGTGAGTGAAATTGCATCTTGCCCTCCGTCTCCTATTGCTCACGATCCTTCAGCTCTACCATCTCCCACCTCCAGTCAGTAACTCTTCTTGCCTGTTCGCTTGATACCAGCCCCTGTATGCCAGCTGTTATGCTGTACTACTGTAATTTTCAAGGTACTGTACTGTAAGATTAAACATGTTTTCTTTATTTTTTGTGTTGTTTGTTTTTTATGTATTATTTGTGTAAAAAGTATTACAAACCTATTACAGTACAGTACTATATAGCCGATTATGTCAGTTGGGTATCCAGGCTAACTTTGTTGGACTTATGAACAAATTGGACTTATGAAGGCACTCTCAGAATGGAACTCATTCGTATGTAAGGGACTTACTGTTTTTAAAGAACAACTGTAGTCTAGCAGGTGGCATCCATTTTGGGGAGGTCATTTCACCATGTGGACACTGGTGCTGACAGGAGCAATTTTGGAATTCTCCCTCTAGCTTATTAGCCCTGGGACCCAGATTCATCTACCAGTCTCTCAGCAATAGGACTGGGATGCCTCAGTCCAAGCAGCTAGCCTGGTGGAGACTCAGCCCCCATAGCAGCAGGCCAGTTGCCATAGGGCCCTCTGAACCCTTAGCAACCCTGGGACCTGGCCTCACCCACCAAAGGCCAGCACTAGCCTTAAAACCCCCTGAACCCTGGCATTGACCACTAGTGGGCCAACACAGTCTACAGGACGTCCAGAGACTTACATTCAAAGACCCTGGGACCTGGCTCTGTCTACCAGTGAGCTGGCACTAGCGTCAGGACCTGATCTTACCCACCAGTGGGCCAGCATCAGCCCCAGAACCATTGCAGCCCTGTAGCCAGCCCACATACCAGCAGGCATGTACCTGCCCTGAGACCCTCTGATCCCCAGCCCTGCCCACCAGCAGGCCAAAAGCAACTATGTGGACCCCTGGGCCCAGCAACCAGAGCCCCAGGACGTGGCCCCACCCACCAATAGGCCAACAATAGCCCTGGGGCCCCCTGGGCTCCAGCCTTCCATGCCAGCAGGCTGATACCAGCTCTGAGACACCTTGGACCCCACAGCCAGCCTCCCTGGGGTCAGGTACCACTCACCAGGAGGCTGATACCAGCTTAGAGACACCCTGGACCCCACAGCCAGCCATGTCATGAACTGGACCCAACCAGGAGACTGACACTAGATTTAGGATCCCTAGCCTCACAACCATCCACTCTGGAACCCAGCACCATCTACCAGTGAGCTAGCACTACCTCCAGGACCCTAGGGACTCCATAGTAAGCTACCTTTTGACTTGACTCCACACACCAATGGCACAGGACCTGGCAACAAATCAGACTGGGAGTCAGCCATGCCTACCAGACTGCCCACAGTAGCCAGCCCACTACAGCAGAAGGGCCCATGCAGCCCACATAGGAGAGACCTCTAGAGCATATAGCTCTAGTGACCAGAAGAGATTGTGCTGCTGGGACACAAAAGATGTCTCCAACAAAGGGCCATGTCTCCTAGATCAGGAAACATAACCAACCTACAAAATATATAGACAGAAAACAGCAAACTAGGCAAAATTAAGTGATAGATAAATATGTTCCAAACAAAGGAACAAGATAAAACCCCAGAAGAAGACCTAAGTGAAGCAGAGATAAGCAATCCACATGGTAAAGAGTTCAAGTTAATGACCATAAAGATGCTCAAAAAGACTCAAGAGAAAAGTGAATGAACAGAGAAGTTAGAAATTTTTAACAAAGATTTAGAAAATATAAAGAAGAACTAAACAGATCTGAAGAATATGATAACTGAAGTGAAAAATGCACTAGAAGGTATCAACAGTAGATTAGATGACACAGAGCAATGGATCAGTGAACTGGAAGGCAGAGTAGTGGAAATCACTGAAGCTGAAAAGAAAAAAGAATTTAAAAATTGAGGACAAGTTAAGAGATGTCTGAAACAACATCAAGCATACTAACTTTTGCATTATTGGGATCCCAGAAGGAGAAAAGAGAGAAAGGGACAGAGAACATATTTGAAGACATAATAGCTGAAAACTTCCCTAACCTGGGAAAGGAAAACGACATCCAAGTCCAGGCAGTACAGAGATTTCCAAACAGGATCAACCCAAAGAGGACCACACCAAGACACATAGTAATTAAAATGACAAAAATTAAAGATAAAGAGAGAATATTAAAAGCAACAAGGGAAAAGCAACAAGAGAACTCCTATAAGGCTATGAGCTGACTTTTCAACAGAAACTCTGCAGGCCAGGGGGGAGTGGCACAATATATTTAAAGTGATAAAAGGGTAAAACCTAAAACAAAGAATACTCTTCCAAGCAAGTCTTTCATTCAGATTTGAAGGAGAGATCAAAAGTTTTACAGACAAGCAAAAGCTAAAAGAGTTTAGGAGGATGAAACCAGATTTACAAGAAATGTTAAAGGGACTTCTCTAAGTGGAAAAGAAAAGGCCTCAATTAGAAATATGAAAAGTATGAAAGGAAAAATCACATTGGTAAAGGCAAACATACTGTAAAGGTAGTAAGTCAACCATGTATAAAGCTAGTAGGAAGGTTAAAAGCTGAAAGTAGTAAAATCATCTATATCCACAGTAGGTAGGTAAGGGATACACAAACCAGAAAGGAATAAAATACGATGTCAAAAACAGTATTTATCATTCTTGATCATAAACCACTTATTTATATCATGTCTATCTCTAAGGACCTAAAAGCACTTTATATAGTTAATTAATCTTAAGATCTAGTTCAGGTGACTAAAAAGGCCTGTCTCCCCATAGCCAGTTGTGGAAATAAGCACAGAGCTGTAGATTGATGGAGTTTAGGGGCCCCACTTCCCAATTTACTAGGTGCGACTGCTGAAATGTAGATGAGAATCTTCAGTTGCTATTTTGGGTCAGAGGCTGTGAGGGCTTAGGGAGCCCAAGTGCTTTGGGGCAGGGTGGGTGATTCTGTAGGGAGAAGAGGCACATGTTTTAAGTGCTGACTAGCTGCATAGTTCAGGCAAATCCTCCAAAATGGAAAGGGAGGGGCTGCTTGGAAAGATGGCTCTCTCAGCAACTTCTGTCTGTCTGATGCTTCTCTCAGGGAAAGCCCTGCAGTCCTCTAGTGTCGTCTGTGTACATTCTGTTGGGGGTGAACACCTTGGTTCTGGTTAAAACAGCTAATGCTGTTGACATCTGTGCCAGGAAGGGTTAGGACCAACTACAAACTAATGTGGGCTGTAAAATGTAGTGTGTTTCCCTAACTTCCTGTTTTTCCTGAGACGAAAATAATAAATCTTTTATTCAAATGCAAAAAAAAAAAAAAAAAAAAAAAAAAAAAAACAGTAAAGGGGAGGAAAGTAAAAATGAAGGATTGCTAAAATGCATTTGAAATTAAGAGCTCAGCAACTTAAAATTGTATATATATATACATATATTTATGTATATATATATATACACGCACACCTAATGGTAACCACAAACCAAAAATCTATAATAGACACACACACACAAAAAGAGTAAGGAATTCAAACATAGCACTAAAGATAGTCAAAGCACAAGGGAAGAGAGCAAAAGAAGAAAGGAACAAATAATAACTACAGAAACAATGCAAAAACAATTATGAAAATGGCAATAAGTACATATCAATAATTAAATGTCAATGGATTAAGTGCTCCAATTAAAAGACATAAAGTGGCTGAATGGATACAAAAACAAGAACCATATATATGATTCCTGTAAAAAAATCACTTCAGAGCTTAAAGACACACAGACTGAAAGTGAGGGGATGGAAAAAGGTGTTTCATGCAAATGGAAATAGACTTTCCAAGAAAAAAATAGAGAGAGACCAAATCAATAAAATCAGAAATGAAACATAAAAAATTACAACCAGCACCACAGAAATGTAAAATCTTCTAAGAATGAACCAGGAAGAAATAGTAAATATGAACAGACCAATTACCAGTAATGAAAGTGAATCAGTAATATTAAAACTCCCAACAAACAAAAGTCCAGGAAAAGCTGACTTCATAGGTGAATTCTACCAAACATTTAGAGAAAAGTTAGCATCTATCATTCTCAAGCTTTCCAAAAAATTGCAGAGGAAGAACTGCTTCCAAACTCCTTCTACAAGGCCAGCATCACCTTGATACCAAAACCAGACAAAGATGCCACAAGAAAAGAAGATTATAGGCCAAAATCACTGAGAACATAGATGCAAAACTTGTCAACAAAGTATTGGTAAACCAAATTTAACAATGCAGTATTAGGATCATACACCATGATCAAGAGGGATTTATCCCAGGGATGCAAGGATAGTTTAAAATCTGCAAGTCAATCAATGTGATACACCACATTACAAATTGAAGACTGAAAATCATATGATTATTTCAATACATGCAGAAAAAGCTTTTGACAAAATTCAACATCCATTTATGATAAATACACTGGACAATGTGGGTAGAGAGGGAACATACCTCAACATAATAAAGGCCATATATGACAAGCCCACAGCTAACATACTCAACAATGAAAAGCTGAAAGCATTTCCTTTAAGATCAGGAACAAGACAAGGATGCCCACTCTCACCACTCTTATTAAACATAGTATTGGAAGTCTTAGCCACAGCAATGAGAAAAGAAAAAGAAAAGAAATTCAGGGGACTTCCGTGGTGGTCCAGTGGTTAAGACACCATGTTTCCTATGCAGGGGGCACAGGTTAGATCCCTGGTCAGGGAACTAAGATCCCATATGCTGTGCTGTGTGGCAAAAAAAAAAAAAAAGAAAAAAAGTCAAATTGGAAAGGAAAAGTAGAACTGACACTGCAGATGACATGATACTTTACATAGAAAATCTTCAAGATGCCACCAAAAAACTACTAGAGTTCATCAATGAATTTGTTAAAGTTGCAGTATATACAAATAATATATAGAAATTTTTTGCATTTCTGTACACTAACAATGAACTATCAGAAAGAGAAATTAAGAAAAAAATTCCATTTACAATCACATCAAAAAGAATAAAATACCTAGGAATAAATCTAACCAAGGAGATAAAAGCCTTATACTTGGAAAACTATAACACATCGATGAAAGAAATTGAAGATGACTCAAACAAATGGAAATTTACTGTGCTCATGGATTGAAAAAATTAACATTGTTAAAAGGAACATACTAAACAAGACAATCTACAGATTGAATGCAATCCCTGTCAAAATACCAGTGGATTATTTCACAGAAATAGAACAAATATTCTAAAATTCATATGAAAACACAAAACACCCTGAACAGCCAAAAACATTTTGATATAGAACACCAAACTGGAGGTATGACATTCTCTAATTGCAAACTGCACTACAAAGCTACAGTAATAAAAGAAGTATGTTTCTGGCAAAAAACTGGCACATAGACCAATGGAACAGAATGGGCAGCCCAGAAATAAACCCACATTTACATAGGTAATTAATCTACAACAAAGGTGTCAAGAATACACAATGAGGAAAAGAAAGCCTCTTCAATAAATGGTGTTGGGAAAACTGGACAGCTGCATGCAAAAGAATCAGACTGGACTACTCTCTCACACCATACATGAAAATACATTCGAAATGGATTAAAGATATAAATGTAAGACATGAAACCACAAAACTTCTAGAAGAAAACATAGGTAGTAAATTCCCTGACATCCTTCTCAGTAATATTTTTTGGATATGTCTTCTCAGGAGGGGGAATCAAAAGTAAAAATAAACAAATAAGACTACATCAAACTAAAAAGCTTTTGCACAGTGAAGGAAACTATCAACAAAACAAAAAGTCCACCTACTGAATGGGAGAAGATATTTTCAAACAACATATCCAATAAGTGGTTAATATCCAAAATATACAAGGATCTCATACAACTGAACATCAAAAACAAAAACAAAAAAAAATGGGCAGAGGATCTGAAAAGACATTTTTCTAAAGAAGATATACAGATGGCCAAGAGGCACATGAAAAGATCCTCAACATCACTAATCATTGGAGAAGTACAAATCAAAACCACGAGATAATCACCTCACACCCGCAAGAATGGCTATTATCAAAAAGATAATAAATAGCAAGTTTTGGCGAGAATGTGGTGAAAAGGGAATCCTTGTGCATTGTTGGTGGGAATGTAAAGAGTGCAGCTGCTGTGGAAAACAATACAGAGGAACCTCAGAAAACTAAAAATAGAACTACTGTATGATCCACCAATCCCATTCCTGGGTACAAATCTGGAGGAAACAAAAACACTTTCAAAAAGATACATGCACCTCAATTTTCATAGCAGCACAATAGCCAAGATATGGAAGCCACCCAAGTTTCCATCTACAGAAAAATGGGTAAAGAAAATGTGATATGCATATAGAGTGGAATGTTACTCAGCCATTATAATGAAATTCTGCCATTTGCAACAACATGGATGGACCTAGAGGATATTATATTAAGTGAAATAATTCAGATAAAGACAAATACTATACAGTGCATGAATTATCCCCAGTTTTAATATTCTAACTTCATTATTCCCATTGCTTGTTTATCCCTGGATAGACATGGTTTTTAACACCTCCTTCAACTCTGCATCCATGAAAATTTAATAAAATTCCACAAGAGATTTAATTCACTATATCTACTTGTTTCCATTGAATTTTTAAAAACAATAGTATTTTTTATTTTTACTTTTTTTAAAAACATCTTTATTGGAGTATAATTGCTTTACAATGGTGTGTTAGTTTCTGCTTTATAACAAAGTGAATCAGCTATACATATATATATATCCCAATATTTCCTCCCTGTTGCATCTCCCTCCCACCCTCCCTATCCCACCCCTCTAGGTGGTCACAAAGCACCGAGCTCATCTCCTTGTGCTATGCGGCTGCTTCCCACTAGCTATCTATTTTACATTTGGTAGTGTATATATGTCAATGCCACTCTCCCACTTCGTCCCAGCTTACCCTTCCCCCTCCCCGTGTCCTCAAGTCCACTCTCTACATTTGTGTCTTTACTCCTGTCCTGCCCCTAGGTTCTTCAGAACCATTTTTTTTTTTTTTTTAGATTCCATATATATGCGTTAGCATATGATATTTGTTTTTCTCTTTCTGACTTACTTCACTCTGTTTGACAGACTCTAGGTCCATCCACCTCACTACAAATAACTCAGTTTCATTTTTTTTAATGGCTGAGTAATATTCCACTGTATATATAGGCCACATCTTCTTTATCCATTCATCTGTCAATGGACGCTTAGGTTGCTTCCATGTCCTGGCTATTGTAAAGAGAGCTGCAGTGAACATTGTGGTACATAACTCTTTTTGAATTATGGTTTTCTCAGGGTATATGCCCAGTAGTGGGATTGCTGGGGCATATGGTAGTTCTATTTTTAGTTTGTCAAAGAACCTCCATACTGTTCTCCATAGTGGCTGTATCAATTTACATTCCCACCAACAGTGCAAGAAGGTTAACTTTTCTCCACACCCTCTCCAGCATTTATTGTTTGTAGATTTTTTGTTGATGGCCATTCTGACTGGTGTGAGGTGATACCTCATGGTACTTTTGCATTTCTCTAATGATTAGTGATGTTGAGCATCCTTTCATGTTTTTGTTGGCAGTCTATATATCTTCTTTGGAGAAATGTCTATTTAGGCCTTCTGCCCATTTTTGGATTGGGTTGTTTGCTTTTTTGATATTGAGCTGCATGAGTTGCTTGTAAATTTTGGAGATTAATCCTTTGTCAGTTGCTTCATTTGCAAATATTTTCTCCCATTCTGAGGATTGTCTTTCTGTCTTGTTTATGTTTTCCTTTGCTGTGCAAAAGCTTTTAAGTTTCATTAGGTCCCATTTGTTTATTTTTGTTTTTATTTCCATTTCTCTAGGAGGTGGGCCAAAAAGGATCTTGCTGTGATTTATGTCATAGAGTGTTCTGCCTATGTTTTCCTCTAAGAGTTTGATGGTGTCTGGCCTTACATTTAGGTCTTTAATCCGTTTTGAGTTTATTTTTGTGTATGGTGGTAGGGAGTGTTCTAATTTCATTCTTTTACATGTTGCTGTCCAGTTTTCACAGCACCACTTATTGAAGAGGCTGTCTTTTCTCCATTGTATATTCTTGCCTCCTTTATCAAAGATAAGGTGACCACATGTGTGTAGGTTTACCTCTGGGCTTTCTATCCTGTTTCATTGATCTATATTTCTGTTTTTGTTCCAGTACCATACTGGCTTGATTACTGTAGCTTTGCAGTACAGTCTGAAGTCAGGAAGCCTGATTCCTCCAGCTCTGCTTTTCATTCTCAAGAGTGCTTTGGCTATTTGGGGTCTTTTGTGTTTCCATACAAATTGTGAATTTTTTTGTTCTAGTTCTGTGAAGAATGCCATTGGTAGTTTGATAGGGATTGCATTGAATCTGTAGATTGCTTTGGGTAGTATACTCATTTTCACAATGTTGATTCTTCCAATCCAAGAACATGGTATATCTCTCCATCTGTTTGTATCATCTTTAATTTCTTTCATCAGTGTCTTATGATTTTCTGTGTACAGTTCTTTTGTCTCCTTAGGTAGGTTTATCCCTAGGTATTTTATTCTTTTTGTTGCAGTGGTAAATGGGAGTGTTTCCTTAATTTCGCTTTCACATTTTTCATCATTAGTGTATAGGAATGCAAGAGATTTCTGTGCATTAATTTTGTATCCTGCAACTTTACCAGATTCATTGATTAACTCTAGTAGTTTTCTGGTGGCATCTTTAGGATTCTCTATGTATAGTATCATGTCATCTGCAAACAGTGACAGTGTTACTTCTTCTTTTCTGATTTGTATTCCTTTTATTTCTTTTTCTTCTCTGATTGCTGTGGCTGGGACTTCCAAAACTTTGTTGAATAATAGTGGCAAGAGTGGACATCCTTGTCTTGTTCCTGATCATAGAGGAAATGCTTTCAGTTTTTCACCGTTGAGAATGATGTTTGCTGTGGGTTTGTCATATATGGCCTTTATTATGTTGAGATAGTTTCCCTCTATGCCCACTTTCTGGAGAGTTTTTGTCCTAAATGGGTTTTGAATTTTGTCAAAAGCTTTTTCTGCATCTATTGAGATGATCATATGGTTTTTATTCTTCAGTTTATTAATATGGTGTATCACATTGATTGATTTGCATATATTGAAGAATCCTTGCATTCCTGGGATAAATCCCACTTTATCATGGTGCATGATCCTTTTAATGTGTTGTTGGATTCTTTTTGCTAGTATTTTGTTGAGGATTTCTCATATATATTCATCAGTGATATTGGTCTGTAATTTTTTTTTTTTTGTAGTATTTCTGTCTGGTTTTGGTATCAGGGTGATGGTGGCCTCATAGAATGAGTTTGGGAGTGTTTGTTCCTCTGCAATTTTTGGGAAGAGTTTGAGAAGGATGGGTGTTAGCTCTTCTCTAAATGTTGGATAGAATTCACCTGTGGAGCCATCTGGTCCTGGACTGTTGTTTGTTGGAAGATTTTTAATCACAGTTTCAATTTCATTACTTGTGATTGGTCTGTTCATATTTTCTATTTCTTCCTGGTTCAGTATTGGAAGGTTATACCTTTGTAAGAATTTGTCCATTTCTTCCAGGTTGTCCATTTTATTGGCATAGAGTTGCTTGTAATATTCTCTTATGATGCTTTGTATTTCTGTGGTGTCCATTGTAACTTCTCCTTTTTCATTTCTAATTTTATTGATTTGAGTCCTCTCCCTCTTTTTCTTGATGAGTCTGGCTGAAGGTTTATCAATTTTTTTTTTCTTTTCAAAGAACCAGCTTTTAGTTTTATTTATCTTTGCTATTGTTTTCTTTGTTTTCATTTCATTTATTTCTGCTCTGATCTTTATGATTTCTTTCCTTCTGCTAACTTTGGGCTTTGTTTGTTCTTCTTTCTCTATTTCCTTTAGGTATAAGGTAAGACTGTGTATTTGAGATTTTTCTTGTTTCTTGAGGTAGGCTTGTATTTCTGTAAACTTCCCTCCTAGAACTGCTTTTGCTACATCCCATCAGTTTTGGATTGTCGCATTTTCATTATCATTTATTTCTAGGTATTTTTTGATTTCCTCTTTGCTTTCTTCAGTGAACCCTTGGCTTGTTAGTAACATATTGTTCAGCCTCCATGTGTTGGTGTTTTTTACCTTTTTTTCCCTGTAATTTATTTCTAATCTCATAGCGTTGTGGTCGGAAAAAGATGCTTGATATGATTTCAACTTTCTTAAATTTACCACGGCTTGATTTGTGGCCTAAGATGTGATCTATCCTGGAGAATGTTCCATGTGCACTTGAGAAGAAAGTGTAATCTGCTGTTTTTGAATGGAATGTCCTATAAATATCAATTAAATCTATCTAGTCTATTGTGTCATTTAAAGCTTGTGCTTCCTTATTTATTTTCATTTTGGATGATTTGTCTATTGGTTAAGTGAGGTGTTAAAGTCCCCCACTATTACTGTGTTACTGTCGATTTCCTCTTTTATAGCTGTTAGTAGTTGACTTATGTATTGAGGTTCTCCTATGTTGGGTGCATATATATTTATAATTTTTATATCTCCTTCTTGGATTGATCTCTTGATCATTATGTAGTGTCCTTCCTTGTCTCTTGTAACATTCTTTATTTTAAAGTCTATTTGATCTGATATGAGTATTGCTACTCCAGCTTTCTTTTGATTTCCATTTGCATGGAATATCTTTTTCCATCCCCTCACTTTCAGTCTGTATGTGTCCCTAGGTCTGAAGTGAGTTTCTTGTAGATAGCACATATATGGGTCTTGTTTTTGTATCCATTCAGCCAGTCTGTGTCTTTTGGTTGGGGCATTTAATCCATTCATGTTTAAGGTAATTATCAATATGTATGTTCCTATTAACATTTTCTTAATTGTTATGGGTTTGCTTTTGTAGGTCCTTTTCTTCTCTTGTGTTTCCCACTTACAGAAGTTCCTTTAGCATTTGTTGTAGGGCTGGTTTGTTGTGAAGTCTCTTAACTTCTGCTTGTCTGTAAAGCTTTTGGTTTCTCCGTCAAATCTGAATGTGATACTTGATGGGTAGAGTAATCTTGGTTGTAGGTTCTTCCCTTTCATCACTTTAAGTATATTGTGCCACTCTCTTCTGGCTTGTAGATTTCCTGCTGAGAAATCAGCTGTTAACCTTATGGGAGTTCCCTTGTATGTTATTTGTGCTTTTTCCCTTGTTGCTTTCAATAATTTTTCTTTGTATTTAGTTTTTGTCAATTTGATTATTATGTGTCTTGGCGTGTTTCTCCTTGGGTTTATCCTGCCTGAGAGTCTCTGTGCTTCCTGGACTTGGGTGGCTATTTCCTTTCCCATGTTAGGGAAGTTTTCGACTATAATCTCTTCAAATATTTTCTTGGGTCCTTTCTCTCTCTCTTCTTCTGGGACCCCTATAATGCGAATGTTGTTGCATTTAATGTTGTCCCAGAGATCTCTTAGGCTGTCTTTATTTGTTTTCATTCTTTATTGTTTTTTCTGTTCTGTGGCAGTGAATTCCACCATTCTGTCTCCAGGTCACTTATCCGTTCTTCTGCCTGAGTTATTCTGATATTGATTCCTTCTAGTGTATTTTTCATTTCAGTTATTGTATTGTTCATCTCTGTTTGTTTGTTCTTTCATTCTTCTAGGTGTTTGTTCTTTAATTCTTCTATATCTTTGTTAAACATTTCTTGCATCTTTCTGATCTTTGCCTCCATTCTTTTTCTGAGGTCCTGAATCATCTTCACTATCATTATTCTGAATTCTTTTTCTGGAAGGTTGCCTATCTCCACTTTATTCAGTTGTTTTTCTCGGGTTTTATCTTGTTCCTTCATCTGGTACAAAGTCCTCTGCATTTTCATTTTGTCTGTCTTTCTGTTAATGTGCTTTTCCTTCAACCGGCTGCAGAATTGTAGTTCTTCTTGCTTGTGCTGTCTACCCCCTGGTGGATGAGGCTATCTAAGAGGCTTGTGCGAGCTTCCTGATGGGAGGGACTGGTGGTGGGTAGAGCTGGGTGTTGTTCTGGTGGGCACAGTTCAGTAAAACTTTAATCCACTTGTCTGCTGATATGTGGGGCTGGGTTCCCTCCCTGTTGGTTGTTTGGCCTGAGGTGACCTAGCACTGGAGCCTACCTGACTCTTTGGTGGGGCTAATGGACTCTGGGAGGGCTCTCACCAAGGAGTACTTGCCAGAACTTCTGCTGCCAGTGTCCTTGTCCCCGTGGTGAGCCACAGCCACACCCCACCTCTGCAGGAGACCCTCCAACACTAGCAGGTAGTTCTGGTTCAGTCTCCTATAGGGTCACTGCTCCTTCCCCTGGGTCCCGATGGGCACACTGCTTTGTGTGTGCCCTGCAAGAGTGGAGTCTCTGTTTCCCCCAGTCCTGTTGAAGTCCTGCAATCAAATCCTGCTAGCCTTCAAAGTCTGATTCTCTAGGAGTTCCTCCTCCCATTGCTGGACCACCAGGTTGGGAAGCCTGACCTGGGGCTCAGAACCTTCACTCCAGTGGGTGGACTTCTGTGGTATAAGTGTTCTCCTCTTTGTGAATCACCACGTAGCAGTTATGGGATTTGATTTTATTGTGATTGCGCACCTCCTACCATGTCTTTGCAGCTTCTCCTTTGTCTTTGGATGTGGGGTATCCTTTTTGTGAGTTCTAGTGTCTTCGTGTCGATGATTGTTCAGCAGTTAGTTGTTATTCTGGTGCTCTCACAAGAGGGAGGGAGCACACGTCCTTCTACTCTGCCAGCTTGAACCAATCTCTGAAAAGTCTTTGAATGGTTTGATTTTAATTTTTTCTTCATTACCTATTCACTGTGGGACACTGGGCAATTTCTCTACAGCTCATTTTCTTCATGTGTAACATGGAGATAGTAATAGTATATACTTCAAAGGATTTTCTTGAAAATTAATTAGTGCATGTAAGTCACTAATAACAATACCTGACACATAGTAAACTCTCAATAAATGTTTTAAGTTATGGGAGTTTCTAGGGGCAAGCAATAATAATCTGAGTAGTTCTGACTTAACCCATTATATTTCTTGATTTCTTAACAGGAAATCTAGGAAGAGGTAGTTCTAGCGTTTATTTTGCAGCTCAATGATATCAGAGCAAAAGTCTGACATCTCAGTGATTTTTCTCTCTTATGGGACACAAAATGATTCTTTTTGTTCCAAATATTACATTTTCATAGCAGTTATTGTATATATGGAGGAAGAAAGGAAGAGATGGCAAAAGTAAGCCACCTTTGCAATCCTGTCCCTTTTGCCAAAAAGCAAAAATTTTTTCCTGACACCCTCCAAGTAGGCCTTCCTTCATGTGCTAATTGGCCACGACCTTGTCACATGGCCACCATTCCTAGTGAGTGTATTCTTCAGGGAAGGGAATAATGATGAACCAATTGTGAGTCATGTTTTGGGGTTGGCCATTATGCTACCTGTATTAAAGTGAAGATATCTTCATAAGGCAGAAGGGGGGAAGTAGCTAGTAAATGATAAACTTTTAAAAACATCCAGCCTTGGAAATTTCATATTAATTTTGCCTTTTATTTTTATTTTATACTTTTGCATTACAAACGCATTGTAATAATACAATGCAACATTTTATTCAATTACAGTTGCAAAAAAAAAAAAGTGTTGCTTTTAATGTTGATGAAAATTGGTTTCAAGAAATATGGAAATTGGCTTAGGGTGTGATTGAAAATCTGATTGTTTTTATTTTTTATGCAATTACTGCTTTCCTTGCTGCAAACTCTATTTGAACAGAATCACCCTTGGTGAGAAAAATCTTCATTGAATCACAGGCAGCTACAAACCTGATGATTAACTGATGTTTCTCTGAATATTTGGAGCCTTGTCACATGAATAACTTTAGATGAAAAATGTTACACATGAATTACCATGTTTTGCTTCAAAAGACAGCCCTTTTTTACAGCATTAAGTGTATCATTTCTTGGTTTTTGCAATCTCTCTGACTCAAATAGCAAAACATAATCACTACCATAATCTTCATAGGCATCTCATTTTTTAAAAAAATTCTGTCATACTTGTGGGGACATTATAATTAAAAATTACACAAATACATATGTAGATATAGATATACAAAAATCAGCTTCTATTCATTTATTTATTCAAAAACATATTTATAGACTAGCTTCTATTTCTCAATGTCAGTTCCATGGTGAAAAACAAACTCTTCTTGCTCATAGAAATCTTATATTTTAGATACACACTAGACTAGTGTGACAGTGAAAGATCTCCAGTAACTATTATACCACTCTTCCTTAGTTAGAACACTGATTTTTAGCTAGGCACATTGCCACCAACCTTAAAAGCTACATTTCCCAACCTCCATTGTAGGAGAGTAATGAGGGTCAGATTCCCCAGGAAGAACACTAGGGGATGAAGATTTACATGAAGGAATTTTACTGAGGAATACTTTCAGTATCAATACCAGCAGAAAAATGAGAAAGTGAGATTGGTAAGTATTGCCAGGCAGACACAACAAAGGATTTAGCCAATCCTAAGGGGAACTTTGGAGCTGGAATGGCCAAAAGTTTTCCCATTTGGGGATAAGTTACCAGGCGTAAGCCCTTTTTATCACCAATATTTGGAAGGGAAGGGGACATGACCTTGAAAAAGCTCTCTTTACCTGTTGACAATCACGACAGTCATGGGGGGAGAAGGCAGAGGTAGAAGAGCAGTGCAAACTCAGCTGAAAACTTAAAGCCATTAACACTCCCACAGCTGTTAGAAAATGAATGCTTCCATCCTGAAAAGATAGGATACCACTGGGTATCATCACTAAGCTGGCACCTGAGCTGTGCCCTCAGCTGATCAATCACGCTTACAGGCTGACCATTTCTGGAAGGTATGGCATGTGATAGTACCAGGGTATCCCATTGTCATGAATCACTGCTGTACTTCCTTGATTGTAAAGTAGGTCTCCTGGTTCACTAAGAAGCTAAACAGAATCCAAGCTGATGGGTCAAACACTCCGTATAAGTTCTTGGATATTAGTGCTGGTTGAAGTACTAGTAGCTGAAAGGCAAAACTACATTTGGAATATGAGTCAAATCTAGTCAAGATGTATCATGGCGACTTTTGGGTTGGAAAGGGTCCAATATAAGGAACTTGACACCAAGCCAAACTTGTCCCTCTAAGGAAAATGGATGATTCTGGCCAATAGTAATTTAATGCCCGGTACCTCTAATTGAGTATTACAAAATGATAACAATAGTAATGACAATAATAGCAATAATCAGTGACAGACTGATTCCTTTAGGGGGGATGGGTCTCTTGAAGAGCTGGCCTTCTAAAAGGAGTTGAGCAGGGCTGAACACTTCACTTAAATTTGGGGTCACAAATGAAGCTGCTACTATGCATATTTTGATTTGTCAGGTGGGAAGGTTGAACTCAGAGGAAAGCAGGTCTGGCTCTTCAGAATTCCTGTTTTCTGGGAAAGATGACATGCAGGGTTAGAGCTGTGAGTGACTGAGGTGCAGTTGGAGTGCAAACAATGGAAATGGAGCTGAGGGTACTGGGTGATCATTCAGTGAGATGCTGAAGATCCTCTGACTGTGCCTGAGCTTGGTAATGGTTAAGGAGTAAAGGAAGACAAAGAAATCTCCAATACATGAGGGGAACAAAAGGGAGAGAGCAGGTGAACTAAAAGTAAGGAGACAGAGAGTGGTGAAAAATGATCTGCTTTTGGGAGAAGTAATACATCTGCTTTTGGGAGGAGAAGTAATAACTTAGTGCATGACTCTTGTTTACATGGGATGGAAAATAATAAACAGCATCTACTTAAAAGAGCTGAAGGAGACATGTACCCTCAGAGAAGATCAGGGTCTTTAGGAGAGATCCTGGAGTGATATAAGAAAATAAGGGAGTTTACAGTGTTGATGATAAAGGAAGAGTGATGGGATCTTTGATACAGAATGGGATTTCATGGGGCATCAAAAACAGATGTGTGTGAATAGGGTTCGATGGGAGTATGAGTGAGTAAAAGGAAATGTAGGCTTGTATACAAGATTCAGTAAGAGCAGATAGCTGGCCCAAAATATTTACATTTTGGATATCGACAGAACATGATATGAATGTGAATTAAGTGGACTGTTTTAGGCAACACATCTTTCTTTTTTTTAATAAATTTATTTATTTATTTATTTATTTTTGGCTCTGTTGGGTCTTCGTTTCTGTGCGAGGGCTTTCTCTAGTTGCGGCAAGCGGGGGCCACTCTTCATCGCGGTGTGCGGGCCTCTCACTGTCACGGCCTCTCTTGTTGCGGAGCACAGGCTCCAGACGCGCAGGCTCAGTAGTTGTGGCTCACGGGCCCAGTTGCTCCGCGGCATGTGGGATCTTCCCAGACCAGGGCTCGAACCCGTGTCCCCTGCATTGGCAGGCAGACTCTCAACCACTGCGCCAACAGGGAAGCCCCCCACATCTTTCTTTATTTGATAAAAAGGCCTTATATCAGTTTTCATCATACTTTTCTTTCTTACCCCTGAATGTTCATTTTGATCCTGTTTTCCCTAAATAGTATTTTGGGGGTGTTCCAAAATGCGATATGTACCTTTCTATCAAACATGGTACTGTCATAAGCGGAACCTACCATTTGTGGTCCATAGAATCTAGACTCTTAGGATTAATATAGCTCAAAGTAATTGATATTGCCCATTAGAAAATAGGCTGGGGGAGGGGGCACTAAACAAAACCCATAATCTCAGAATAATTAGAAATTACAGAAACCTTTTGTTCAGATCACCTATAGAATTGATGCATTGTGTTAAATTTGGTTTCATCCAGTCAGAAGGCTCAGTTACCTTTGGTCAGTAAATCAGAGAGACATTTACCGCAGGTGCCATTATTCTAAAAGCTACAATACTATTTCAGGAAAATACTGTACAGACACTACCAGGAATCTTTTGAAAAAGTTGACAAGTAATTAAAATATGTTTTTCAGCCAAATAGACATTTTATCTGCATGTGTTTAACATTATAAAAATGTAATTTTAAGTTAAATAGTACCTAAATTGACTAATCAGCTCATTCATTTTTACAGGCTTTAAAATAAAATTTATACAAGTGTCAACAACTACATAACTTTATATAACAAACAAAAAATTTACTCCAAACATCCTCTGTTAGATGTGGGTTTGGTAGGCCAGGCTATTAGGGAAACATCTTTTTTATTGAGTAAATAAATTGCCTTTTCAATCCATGTTTTATTTTTTCATATGTGGGTCTTTGTGGTATTAGCATGTTTTTTTATGGAGATGCTCACTTGCTTGATTCATTTAGTTGCAGTTTGCTGGAATCCTGTGGCACCCAGGGAAAGGGGGCTTTGGCTAAGGCAAACCCTGGGATTAGTCTCAGTTGCTATCTAGTGTGAGAGAGACAGAAGTGTCATGAGTGCCTGGAGGCTAACTTTTAAAGCTGGGTACAGGCCACACAGGTACAGGGGTACACACAAAAGAGCACTTCAAATGAATAAAGCCCTGAACTAAATCAAGGAGACTGTACCTAAGGCCTGTGCTGAGGGCCAAGCAAGGATTTTCTAAGGCACACAGAAAATTCTCTATCCATTTCCCTAAAATAAATTGTTTCACAAAATAGAACAAAAAGTCCATCAATCTTCTCTTGCCTTTTAAAATTAAATAAAAAGCTTATAAATGTGCATATTTAGAATGACACTAATTATATTGAACACTAATTTGAGGGTTGTTTCAGAATTGCCAATTAAGTGATTTTCCTACACAGTATGCAAAATCTGAAGGTGAGACCAGCCATGTTTGTGCCTTAATGTGCATCACACTGTTTTAACGATGCCTTAAAAACATTGCAGAATAGTGATGTAAATAAAGATTACTTTTCTTTAAATTCTTTATTATAAAACATATTATTTTTCCATCTGGACTATTATGGATAGTATCACATACAGCGATTCCAAGGAGTAGTTATTTGAGTCCAAATTGTCAATTAATATATAAGGTTGATTTAAAACACTCTGCCAAACAAAACTCACTATCCCAGCTTTTATAGGAAGTAATATTTCTGAATATTTACCTTTGCCCAGTAAAAATAGTAAACCAAGTAAGGTCAGATTATTCCTTTCAGAAAAGAAAATTTATGATTCACCTACAAAATCAAATTGCTATGAAATTTTAATGAGAATTTGCAAGAGAGGTAAAATAAATGGAAAGAAGAAGATCTTTAATTATGTTTTTTTCTTACAATTTCTTTCACTTCACCATATGCCGTACAACAAGCAATTTAGCAGTTCATAAAAGCCTTGATGACCAGTGGACAGGAAAATGAGAGCCATACAATGGAAGAAATATACAAATGTGGTTGTAGAGAAAACAGTTTTTAAAAAGCATTTTCTGACTGTTGATTTTTTACTTGACTTGGCTTTATGAGTATTGGTTAATTTGGTTAATTTGTGTTTTAACCACTATGCTATATGTATCCAGAACCCTTTCTTAAAGACTTTGCTTGTTAACTATATAAAGGTCAAGCAAAGCCAATCTAAATTTCTAGATTTACCGCTTATTACAATTCAGTAATGTCATGCTATTTTAGGTACTGATTGCCCCATGAGGCCTGAGATTTAGAAATATGAAGCATTAATGATATTAAAGTGATGGAATTGATAAAGCAATGTTTTCCTTATTTAAATCCTATTAAAGAATGACAGGTAGTATATTAGATATTAGGTATTTAAAGAATGTTTTGGTTAAGTTTGATTGCCTTCATTCTTCAGTTTTGTTTAGAAGGACCATCTTAGAATCTCGGACTATTATCAAAGACACATAATCCCATTCCTCAGTCTTTGTTATATTTTTCTGCCCACATTTATTTTCAACTACTTGGGATAACTTATTGGTAATCAGATGTGCCACTATTGTGATCCTCCACATTTAAGAAACTCATTCCAAAAAAAAAAAAATTCTCTACTTCAAAGACAAGTATGAGCTCTAATGAGTCATGCATCCTTACTGATTTCTCCAGTGATGTGTTGTACTAATACATCATTTCTGAAACTGTCTCTTTAATGATGTATTAATATAATACATCATCAGGCTGAGGCAGAAGAAAGATGGATTGCTTAAAATATGATGCCTTCAATGGAACAAAAGATTTTTGGAGCAGATTAATTTTAATTATAATAGAAAGGGAGTCTACTTCTGAGCAAATTACATCAGCTCTTCCCAGTTGGCGTCTGCATTTCTTCAACTAAATATAAAGATGCTGTTTAATTTGACTCTTTTATTTTGAAGCAAAAGAAAAAAATTTATGTACAGCTTCTTCTTTTTGTTACTCAGATTTGAAATATAGCTTTTGGTTACTTTTCAGTTATAATATCCAAATAGATTCTCCTCAATTACAATATTTTTAAAGACCTTTACTATATATAGGGATATTGTGATTATATGTTATTTTTAAGGGCTCTTCTTTATGTATAATAAATTATAATAAATCCATGTTATGTGAAAGATGCTCACCTACACAAGAATGTTCTATATATGATTGACTATCAAGATAGAAGGCCAGTCAACTTGGTGACAAATTACTTGTCCTTGAATATTCACCTTTGTAAAGGGATTCTGTCATGTTTTTGTCTTTTGTGTGAATTCAGTAAGTCATTTAATCCCTCTAAACCTCAATTCCTTTATCTATAAAAGAAATTATGAATACTAGATGCATTTCCAATTCAAACTCTGTATATATGTCTTTGACTATATGCCTGTATAAGCTACTGCTATAGAATAAATGTTTGTGTCCCTCTAAAATGTATATGTTGAAGCTTAACCCCCAATGTTATCTGGAGGTGGGGCCTTTGGGAAGTGATTAGGTACTGAGGGCAGAGCCCTCATGAATGAGATTTGTGCCATTCTTGAGTGAAGGAGAAAGCTTCCTTTCCCTTTCTTTGCTCACCTTTAAAATGATTCTACCTTGGACAGATGCATACTGCCAAGAAGCTGCTAAAAATATTTATTTTCAATCCAATTCACTAGTAAGATCATTCTAATTGTCTCAATAGAACTTTTCTTAGATTAACTTTTAAACTAAGAATCAATTTTCACTAAAAATGGTGTCATCAACATTTCTCTCAACATTAAGTACACAAATATTTGCTTTTTTCCTAATTGTCTAATCTTAAAAACTATAGACTTCTTGAATGATATTTACATTTGAATAAATTGAGTTCTATACTTATGAATTTCTGTATATTACCAGATTTTATACTCTATACAGTCTGGCAGGATTCTTTAGCTTCAAAAATCAGAGACTGAAACAGTGCATTGCTATGTCCACAGTGTAGTATTTAAGCTAAATTTGGCTGAAAAGCTTTTAGAGTTAATTTAAGAGGTGAGAAAATTAACCGACTTATACTTTTTAAAAAATATTAACTAATAGAAATGTAAAAAGAATTACAGTGATTTAATCTCAGCAGAGTATTTACTAGTCAGATTATGAAAATATCCAAATACAGTTTAATATTTTATGGAGATTGCTTATGGGAGGGTAGCATTTTAAACGATATGAAAGCCAAAATTATACCCACAAGAGGGATTAACATAAGACCCAAAAGAAAATACTTATAGAAGATAGAAATACAATAGAAAATACAAATATTTTCTCTATGTAGTGGAAATACTATAATGAATTAAACTTGTTGAAAAAGTTTATGAAACTTTATTTGTTGAAAGTATGAGGACTTGCTACCTAGGGGGAACTGGATGGCGCTCGACCAGAAACAGTAATTGATGAAGATGAATTATGCCGTTTTCTTAAATGTCTTTGTATACTGACTTTAGTAATTTAAATTTCTCTATATTAAAATTTATCAGTAAAAAGAAATGGACATAGTAATAAGAGCTCTGACACCTAAAGAGCTTGGAAATCATCACACCCATCCTCATAAGAAAGAAATTAACAAACTGAAACCAATGACTTTTTCTAGATACATCAGAGAATTGAGGTCACAGGTAAAACCAGCATCTCAAAACCAACATTCTCAAAATATCACAGTCAATATCAGCTTACATGATCAGTACTGATAGGAACATTTAGTTGGTAATTTTGATGAATGCTGGTGGCTGAGTGTGGGTTGGTATAAGAGTTGAAAATTCCTGGGAACTGAGTCTTGAAAAGACCCCCATAATTACATGGGTTTTGCCTCCAGCCATTCCATTAAGTTATCACTATAAAGATTGGAAAACATTTCCATCCTGATTCTGACCATGGAAGGAAAAAGTAACCATTTTGTAATACCCCAGTGTGTTCTTCATAACAGAAGCCTACCCTCTAAGGGAATCCACTTTAACAAAGTTACCTCTGGGAAGGACAGTTAGCCAACTCAAGCCCTTTCTAGACTTTGTCTCATATAATGGTAGAAAAAAGGGGGGGGGGGTGCTAAGAAGTTATTCTGAAGATGACAGCCCAGAGATTCAAGCCCACTAAAAATATGAGATTTAATCATACAATTATAGAATACTTCCTCTTCCCAAAACCTACCACTTTATTCAACAGGATTTCAGTATAATAGCAGCAGATTAGAACAAAGAGAGCTGCAAGACACTGACTCTATTTAAGAAGGAGATTTTAGGGAAACACAAAGATAAAGGAGGAAAATAAAAAGCAAAAGGAAATTAGAGTAAACTGAAGACTTTGACATCTATAGAACTATAAATATTAAACACAGCCCTACTTCTAGACAGATTAACATAAAGTCTTGCAGTAAAGGGCTAATTGCCTCAATTCATGTTACGCAATACATCATATGTGGCTTTCAAAAAAACTGCAATGTAGGCTGAAAGGCAAGAAAAAAATAGACTGAAAAGGCAAGGCAAACATTAGGACCTGATACAGATGACACAAATCTTGAAATCACCAGATAGTGGAATTAAAGCCACGCTCTAGGTGCGTGGGCTTCAGTAGTTGCAGCATGTGGGCTCAGTAGTTGTGGCTCACGGGCTCTAGAGCACAGGCTCAGTAGTTGTGGCGCACTGGCTTAGTTGCTCCACGGCACGTGGGATCTTCCCGGACCAGGGATCAAACCCGTGTTCCCTGCACTGGCAGGTGGATTCTCAACCACTGCACCACCAGTGAAGCCCCCAGAAGAAATATTTGAAGTAACAATGGCTCAGAATTTTCCAGAATGTATGACAGATATCAAAGCACAGACCCAGGAATACAGAAAACACCAAGAAGGATAAATACCAATAAATTTACACCTCTGTAATATAAATTTACACATAATATTGGAACTGAAGAAAAACAAAAACAGAGAAAATCTTGACAGAAGTCAAAGGAGGGGGGCAACTTACCTAGAGAAGTACAAGGATAAGTATTACATAAGATTCTTGTCAGAAAACAATATAAACAAGAAGAGAATGGAGTGAACATTTAAAGTTCTGAAAGGAAAAATTCCCACAAGTGTAGACGGTCAGAAAATCAGATCTGCATAAAGAAGTGAAGAGTATCAGAGAAGAAATAAATGAAGGTAAAATAAAATGTTTTATTGTTTTTATTCTTAATTGATCTAATAGCTAACTATTTGTTAAAAGCAATAAGAGCAACAGTGTATTGGGTCTTTATAGAGAATAGATACGTGAAATGAATGACAGCAATATTATATGAGACACAGGGAGGGGTTGTGAATATTCTGTTATAAGGGACCAGGATTACCCAGGAAGTGGTACAGTGCTATTTGAAAGAGAACTTAGTTTAGTTTAAATCACTTTTTTTAAAAGAAGTATAATTGATATATTGAGAGGAGGGAGAAAATGTTATCATATAAAATTCTCACTTAAAACAAGAGAAGGCAGATAAAGATGTGAAGATTAAAAAAGGAAACAAAGAGCAAGACTGCTAAATAGAAAACAATTAAAATTATGAATGATGCTCATCTTACCATACCAATAATCACTTTAAATATGACTGGTCTAACTGCAACAATTAAAACACAGAGATTGCCAAAGCAGATAAAAGATAGCCAATATATGTTGTCTACAAGAAATCAGCTTTGAGCAAAAAGATACAGTTAGATTAAAGGTAAAAGAATGGATAAAGATATACAATTCTAACACTAATCAAAAGGAAACTACAGGCATACATCAGAGATAGCAAGCCATACAAATTTTTTTTGGTTTCCCAGTGCATATAAGTTATGTTTACATTATACTGTAGGCTACTAAGTGTGCAATAGCATTATATCCATAAAAAACCACAATGTACATACCTTAATTTAAAAGTACTTTATTGCTAAAAAATGCTAACCATCATCTGAGCCTTCAGCAAACTGTAATCTTTGCTCGTGGAGGGTCTTACCTTGACGTCGATGGCAGCTGACTGATCAGGGTGGTGGTTGCTGAAGGCTGGGATGGCTGTGGCGAGTTTTAAAAATAAGACAACAATAAAATTTGCCACATTAGTTGACTTTTCCTTTCACAAACAATTTCTCTGTAGCATGCAGTGCTGTTTGATAGCATTTTATCTGCAGAACTTCTTTCAAAATTGGAGTCAATCCTCTCAAAGCCTCCTGCTGCATTATTAACTAAGTTTGTTACATTCAAAATCCTTTCTTGTCATTTCAACAATCTCCACACAGCATCTTCACCAGGAGTAGATTCCATCTCAGGAAACCACTTTCTTTGCTCATCCATAAGAAGCAACACCTCATTTGTTAAAGTTTTGTCATAAGATTTCAGTAATCCAGTCACATACTAAGGCTCCATTTCTGATTCTAGTTTTCTTGCTATTTCTACCACATGTGCAGTTACTTCCTCCACTGAAGTCTTGAATCCCTCAAAGCCATCCATGAGGATTGAAGTTAATCTCTTCCAAAGTCCTGTTTATGTTGAAAGTTTGAACTCTTCCTATGAATCATGAATGTTTTTAATGGCATCTAGAATGGTGAATCCTTTCCAGAAAGTTTTCAATTGACTTTGCCCAGACCCATCAGTGGAATCACTATCTATGCAAGCTATAGCCTTACAAAATGTATTTCTTAAATAATAAGACTTGAAAGTCATAAATATTCTTTGGACCATGAGATGTGGAATGGATATGGTGTTAGTGGGCATGAAAACAACCTCAATCTCATTGTTCATCTCCATGAGAGCTCTTGGGTGACCAGGTGCATTGTCAATAAGCAGTCATATTTTGAAAGGAATCTTTTTCTCAGCAGAAGTTCTCAACACTGGGCTTAAAATATTCAGCAAACCATGTTGTAAACATGTACCATGATCCAGACTTTGTTATTACATTTATAGAGAACTTGCAGAGTAGATTTAGCATAATTCTTAAGAGACCTAGAATATTCAGAATGGTAAATGAACATTGAATTCAACTTAAAGTTCCCAGCTGCATTAGCCCCTAACAAGACAGACAACCTGTCTTTGAAGCCAGGCATTGACTTCTCCTCTCTAGTTATGAAAGTCCTAGATGGCATCTTCTTGCAATAGAAGGCTGTTTGATTACCTTGAAAATCTGTTGTTTAGTGTAGTCACTTTCATGAATTATCTTAGCTAGATATTCTGGATAACTTGATGCAGCTTCTACATCAGCACTTGCTGCCTCCCCTTATACTTTAAGGTATGGAGACAGGTTCTCCTCTTAAACTTCATGAACCAACCTCTGCTAGCCTCAGACTTTTCTTTTGCAGCTTCTTGCCTCTCTCAGCCTTCGTAGAATTGGAGAGAGTTGGGGCCTTTCTCTGGATTAGGCTTTGGCTTAGAGAATGTTGTAGCTGGCTTGATCTTCCATGGAGACCATTAAAACTTTTTCCATATCAGCAATTAAGGCTGCTTTGCCTTTTTATCATTGGTGTGTTCACTGGTGTAGCACTTTTAATTTCCTTCAAGAACTTTTCCTTTGTATTCGCAACTTAGCTAACTGGCACAAGAAGCCTAGCTTTTGGACTATCTCAGCTTTTGACATGCCTTCCTCACTAAGCTTAATCACGTCTAGCTTTTGATTTATAATGAGAGATATGCAGCTCTTCCTTTTACTTGAACACTTAGAGGCCACTGAAGGGTTATTCACTGGCCTAATTTTAAGATCTTTTTGTCTCAGGGAATTGGGAGTAATGAGGAATGAGAGAAAGGCAGGAGAACAGTTGGTCAACAAAATACTGTAGAGGAAGACCAATTTCAGATGACTGATACTACCAGACTTCAAAACTTACTATAATGCCATACTAATAAATACAACATGGTATTATTAAACATAGACAAATAGACCAATGGAATAGAAAGAGCCAAGAGACAAACCCTTACAAATCTAGTCAACTCATCTTTGATAAAGAAAGAAAAGCAACTAAATAGAAAAACAAAATTATTTCCAACAAATAGTGCTAGAGCAATTTGATATCCATATGCTAAAATTAATTAAAAAGGATCATAAACCTAAATGTAAAATGCAAACTATAAAATTTCTAGAAAATAACATAGAAGAAAGTCTAGGTGACTTTGTGATTAGCAACGACTTTTTAGATATAACACCAAAAGTGTGATCTATGGAAGAAAAAAATTGGTAAGTTGGACTTTATTAAAACTAAAAATTTTTCTGTGGCTGACGTTATTAAGAGAATGAAAAGATGAGTCACAGACAGTTTGGGAGAAAATATTTGCAGAACATATATGTAATAAAGGAGTTATATCCAAAATATACCAAAAAAATCCCCAAAATCAGCATTTAAAAAACAGCCAAATTAAACAATAGACAAAAGATCTGAATAGACACCTGACCAAAGAAGATATATAGATGGTAAATAGGCTTGTCAAAAGATGCTCATAATATGTCATTAAGGAGTTGGAAATGAAAACATTGAGACTCGGCCATATACCTATTAGAATGGCTATAATTCAAAAACTGTCAATACCGGGTACTGTCAAGGAGGCAGAGCAAAAGAACTGTCATTCATTGCTAGTAGGAATACAGAATGGTACAGCCACTTTGCAGGACAGTTTGGCAGTTTCTTACAAAGTTAAGCATCGTATTATCGTATAATTCACTCATCATATTCCCAGATGTCTACCCAATTAACTGGAAAACTTATGTCTCCACACAAATTTGCACATTAATGTTCATAGAAGCTTTGTTCATAATTGTCAAAACTGGAAACAACTAAGATGTTCCTCAATAGGTGAGTGGATAAACAAACTGTAGTACCTCCATACAATGGGATATTATTCAGAAGTAAAAAGAAATAAGCTATCAAACCACAAGAAAAATGGAGGAACTTTAAATTAAAAATAAATTTCATACATGAAATTTATTTGTATATTTCAGTGAAAGAAACTAGTTTGAAGAGGCTACTTCCTTTATGATTCTAACTGTATGAAGAAAGCAAATTATAGAGATAGTGAAAAGATCAGTGGCAGACAAGGGTTGGAGGGGATAAGGAATGAACAGGTGAAGCATCTGGTTACAGTAATAACCAGTCTTAACCAGTTATAATAACCAGTCATAACCAGTATGCAGTAGTCTGCATACTACTGGAATGGTGGATCTATGATAATACGTATTTCTCAAAACTCATTGACCCGTGTAACACAAAGAGCAACCCTTCATGTAAACTATGGACTTTCGTTAATAATGTATCAATACTGGTTCATTTATTGTAACAAATGTATCATGTATCGCTCTAATGTAAGATGTTAATAATAGAGGAAACTGTATGTGGAGGATGGTTGCTACATGGGAACTCTGTTCAATCTGCTATTTTTTTTTTGTAAATCTAAAACTGTTCTAAAAATGGGGGAGGGGGCAGTTAGGAAAGAGATTGGATCTGGGAAACCTGGGTTCAAGTTATTCTTCTTCCAGGTCAAATGACTGTAGGAAGAAATATCAGAAAACCTTTTTGGGGGGTTTTATTTTCTCTTCCCCCACCCAGTCTCTATTTTTCATAACTAGATGCAGCTTCTCTGAGATTTCAGTTCCTGTGATCCTTTCCAGGAAAGAACCATATGCATATTATGACTTTGTCTGTACTTTACTGTATTTACACCTCATGAAACTGATGTCAGCATATTGGGCCACACAAATGAGATAGTTCCTAAAGGAATTTATTATCCTAAAATAATCTTCTCACAGTTTACTGCAGTTATCTCAGTTTTCAAGTCATATATGCAAATGACCTTAACTATAAATGCAATTGTTATGCTAAAAGCAAGCCATGGGGGAATAATGAATCTAATAAAAGGACTATATTTGGAGAACCCATTGTTTTCTGGAACAAAGTACTTCATTTACACATAATAATGAGGATAATGAAGTGTGGTGTATAAACAAGTAAAAAAGCTTTTAAATTTAATTTTAAATGTTTCCCCTCTCAATTATGAATATTTCCCCTTTTGTTATTAGCATAGATGAATTAAAAGTTATATCAACAGTCTTATTCACAAAGGAAAAAAATAGAAGAAGAGAGGGAAAAAGAAGACTGTTTAATTGTGTTTGAGAAATGAAATAGAATCCTTATTAGTGTGGGAGGAATAAATTATTGAAGCTACCTGCACTCTCCATTTTTAATCTCTACTATTCAATTTTGTATCCATAAATGTTCTCATACAATCTCTGGTAAAGCACTAATTAGTATTTAAGAACTGATTCATTTTATGCTTGACCTTTAGCTAATTTCAGTTTTTGAATTCTTTGTGTATACAAATAGCTTGGCAAAATTGATTTCTTTCAGTTCTGAAAATCCAAAATTCAATTAAAAGACTTTTAAGTTATTTTTTTCCTGTGCTTAGTGAAGCCACATTTCATCATAGCATAAAGTGTCTTTATTAATTATTTCAGGAGTAAGAAGCATTGCTTTTAATGACAATCCAGTTTTAATATAGACTCCTTTTGAATGTTTCTTGTAGAATCGAGAAAGATTTTTAAACTGTAATTATGTTATACTATCTTTTCTTCATAATTAGAAGGTAGAGAGTGTTGTGATTATACAGATGAGGAAACTAAAACACAGGTAATTGAAACAATTTTTGCAGTTAATCAACATAGGAAAATCAGGTGGGGGGAGTTATTATATCCTGTATCTTGCTTACCTTTATTCAATAAGAGAAGCATTCAATAATACCACAGGAAGCATTTACTAAATTCCTGAGTGGTACAACTCTGTATATCATAAAAACGCAAAGTTCACAATTGTCCTTATTTTTATCCATGTTCTAACTTTAATCAAGCAGTACCTGTCTGCTTTATATGTGGGTTCCATTCAGGCTGAACCTTTGGCTTGAATTCCTTCCATGAGAGAGTGTACAATAAAATATCTCAATGAAAAAGACACCTGCTTAAAACCTGAGGACTTCTTGTAAGTGCCTTCTACCTCCCAGTCATTTGTTTATTGCTTTTCCTTGTGTCAACTGTCAACTCCCAAAAAGCCTATTGGAAAAAACTGTTGATCAAGCAAAGCCAAGTGTATTAGATTCATTTCAGGAAGGGAGAACACCGCCTTGACAGAACTTTGATCATGTTTCAGAGAGAGAATTCAGGGGGGGACATTGTAGCATTTCAGAGTCTAGACTGGATGGTTTTCAGGTATGTCTTGCAAAGAAGGAAACTAGTTTATGATTGAACAAAGTTTAAGATATACTAACCTTGGGTTGGAGAGCACAGCAAGGAAAAAGTCTTGATTCATAATGAGTAAGTTTTGATAAGCTCTTTAGTTGGTTCACAGTCTTATCTTTCAAGAGAAAATATTTCTTGGAAAAAAAAGCTAGGTTATTTTCACTATTGTTTAACAAAAATAGGGGAGAGGATTTCCAGTACTGATTAACACAGGAATAGGGACTATGCTCGTTTCATTTTTTATTTTGTGTTTATCAATTTGTAGCTATCAATTGGGGTCTGGAACAGAAATATTTTGTCAGCTTAGATCTAACTCCCAACTTCCCAGGTTAGTGGACAAGTCAGATTGTTACTGAATTTGTTGACTGGACCCATCCCGGGGTCCTCGTCTGGGCAGAGACTCCTTGTCTCAGCCAGGAAGGTTCTTTTTCTGATAGGATTCATCCTCCCAGTAATGAAACCAATGCTGAGACTGGAACAGCACAAACTTTATTCAATGGCCAAAGAATGGAGAAGCAGGAACCTAGTTCGCAAATCAACTTCTCAACCCAATTCAGGCAGACACATCAAATATATAGAAGGGTTGAAGTGAAAGGGAGGGATTTGGGAAGAGTGGGAGGAATATTCATGAGTTATCTGAGAAAAGGAGTGTGGTTTGGACCTGGAACTGATGCAACTCTTCTTTTCAGTCCTTGTATGGGCTTTTCTAGTTGTTGTCATGGCAATCTTCAACTGTCAGGGCACTAGTGGATGTGTCATTTAGCATGCTAATATATTACCATAAGCGTATAATGAGGCTCAAGGTCTACTGGAAGTCAAATCTTCCACCATCTTGGGCCTAGTTGGTTCTAACCAGTTCTTGTTTTCTTTCTTCTTGCAGCTTCCTCCTGAAACTTAGATAAGAGTAATTGGTTTCCATTCCAGGGAGGGGCAGGGGTATGATTCTGGGTCAATAGCTTTGGTAACAAGGTGTTGTAATTATTGGAACTTCATTTTTTTCAATAGACAGAGTCACACAAAGATCTCAATGTGGTGCTTATAAATTGGGGGAAGTGCCCGTACTTTCTAGTCCATCATAGCTGCAGCTGCTGCTATTTTCATTGTCTAAATCCATGTAATTCCCTTAAATTCCAGGGGTTTTCCTTATAGTGCATGGGAGTACTTGTCTAGTTTTGCATGATCAGAAGTGGATTTTAGAGGGGTAATTAATGAAGCTTAAGCTTCAAGGTCCATCACTTGCATGTGCACAGGCCCCTTCTGAGGCATTTTGAGTGGAACTTCCGATATGTAAACAGGCCCATCAATTTCTAAAATAAATACTATAAATTTAGGATATTTAACAATAGTTAGCTGAGACTGCTTTTGCTCCTCTCCTGCCTGGTGATATCAAAAGTTCATGCTGACAAAGGTAAAGATAAGTTGAGGATAATTTGGTTTTGGTTTAGTGGGATATACTTATGTGGTTCTTAGTATAGCTAAGTAATTAAGTCATTGAATCTAAGTGTGACTTTCAGAAATACTAATTCCATCTACTACAACTTACCTGGTATCATGACAAAATAGGTGTCATGGTGAAGAAGTACAGGATCAAAATGTGCCCCAGCTGCCTGGCAAAGGAAGTACATGAGTAGTGAGTAAGAAACAAGGCTTGAGGTATCTGGAATCATAAATTAGATAGTTAATAAAGAGACGTGTAAAATTCTAAATAGAGGATTCACTTCCCATTGATGCATCAATGGAAACCCTCTCCCATCAGAAATATACCTCAAAATGCAGTAATGGACAACATGATAATTAGTATTCAATGTAATAATTTTATTCCTTGTGCCAGTGACTGTACACATCTTTTTCCAATTTACTGTGGTAAAATACAAATATAAGCTTCACCATCTTAACCATTTTTTTTTTTTGGCCCTGCCACACGGCTTGCAGGATTTTAGTTCCCCAACCAGGGATTGAACCTGGGCCCCAGCAGTGAAAGCGCTGAGTCCTAACCACTGGACTGCCAGGGAATTCTGCATCTTAACCATTTTTAATTGTACAGTTCAGTGGTATTAAGTACATTTATATTGTTGTGCAGCTGTCACCACTGTCCATCTCCAGAACCCATTTAGTCTTGCTAAACTGAAACTTCATACCCATTAAACAATAAATCCCCGTTTCCTCCTCCCCCGAGACCCTGGCAATTACCATTCTACTGTCTGTCTTTATGGTTAATACTACTTTTAGTACCTCTTTTAGTGGAATCATATAGAATTTGTCTTTCTGTGACTGGCTTATTTCACTTAACATAATGTTTTCCAGATTCATTCGTGTTGTAGCATATGTCAGAATTTACTTTTTAAGGCTGAGTAATATTCCATTGTATGTATACTGTACATACAATTTTAAATCAACTTTATTTGTATTTTATAAATAAAAAACATTTTTTTAGGTGTATGTATCTGTGAAACCAACACCACAATCCAGATACAGAAAATTTGTATGCTCCCCAAAAGTTTCCTCGTGATTCTTTACAATTCATCAGTCCTCTTGTCCTCAGTGCTAGGCAAAGACAGATCTACATTTTGTCACTATAGAGTTTGTCTCTTCAAGAATTATATATGTGTATATATTGAATCATGTAGTATGTATTCCTTTTTATCAGAGATTTTTCACTAAGAATGATTTTGAGATTTATTCATGTTGTTGCATATATCTGTGGTCCATTACTTTTATTTCAAGTAATTTTCCATTGAGTGGATATACCACATTTTGTTTTAGTCATTCACCTGTTGGAAGACATTTGGGTTTTTTCCAACGCTGGACTATTATGAATAAAGTTTCTATAAAAATTTGTCTAGACTTTTTTATATCTCTTGGATACATACCTAGGAGTACACTTAATGGATCATTTCATAAAGAAATAGCTACTGTTTTCCAACGTGGATATACCATTTTACATTCCCTGCAGCAACCTATTCCACATATTTGTCAACATCTACTATCATCAGTTTTAAAAATTTTGCCCATTCTATTGAATACGTAATAGTGTCTTATAGTTCAATTTGTGTTTCCCTGGTTACAAATAATGGTGAACCTTTTCCTGCACTTACTGACTATTCATATGTCATCTTTTGTCAAATGCATATTCTTATATTTTGCCCATTTATTATTTGATTTGTATTATTGAGTTGTAATATCTTCAGGAACCAAGTCTTTTTTCTGATATGTTTGTTGCAGAAATTTCTCAGTTGGTATAGTGTCTTTTAATTTTCTTACTATTGTCTTTTTCAGGGTAAAATTTTAATTTTGAATAATTCCTATTTATCATCTTTTCTCTTATGGTCTTTGCTTTTGTGTCCTCCTTAAGAATTCTGTAACTACTGCAAGGTTGCGAAGATTTCTTCCTGTGGTTTCTACAACATAGATGTCCAGTTGTTTCAGTACCACTTACTGAAAAGACTTTTTCCCCCATTGAATTGTCTGTGTTATTATCAAGTATCAAGTGACCTTATAGTATGGGTTTATTTCTGAACTCTATTTTATTCCATTTATCCGTGTGCCTTGTTTTTATCAATACCACATTCTCTTGTATTACTGTAACCAGAGAATGAGTCTTGAACTCAGGTAGAAGTCCTGTAACTATGTTCTCCTTTACAAAACTAGGAGACTTTTCTAGGTTGTTTTCATTTCTATAAATATGTTATCACCAGTTTGCTAATTTCTACAAAAATATTTACTAGAATTTTAATTGATATTTATTGGGTCTGTAGATTAATTTGTATCACTTTTGGAAAGTTGTATTTTTCAAAGAATTTGCCCATTTCATGTAAGGTATCAAATGTGTTGTTTATGATATTTTCTTGTTATCCACTTAATGTCTGGAGGATCTGTAGTGATAATCTCTCTTTCTTGATTTGGTAATTTATCTTCTCTCTCTCCCTCTCAACTGAATCTCTTTAACTAGAGACATATCAATTGTATTGATCTGTTCAAGAAATCAGCTTTTAGATTTATTAATATATTTATTTTTCTTTCATTCCTTTCTGTTATAATCTTTACTATATCTTATTTTGTACTTATTTAGCTTTACTCTACTTTCCTTATCAAGCACCTTAAAGCAATACTTTAAACTTCTCTTCTTTTAGAACTTCTTTTGTTCTAAAATAATCACTTAAACTTATTTTTTTCTGAAATACTACTTTGAATACACTGTATTTTCATTGTCATTTAGTTTGGTAGTATGAGAGCTAATATAAAGGCAGAGAGTGGCCTTGTTTTTACCTCAACAGGGAACATATTTATAAGTTGACTAAAATTTTTTGCTGCTTTGCACACGTCTATGAATGATCATGAAAGTGCTGCAAGTATTGACTTGGGCCTTACAAATAAATTGGGTAGTAGGCAAGTTCACAAATATAGAATCTGTGAATAATGAGGCTTTGTCGCATATATATATGTATATATATATATGTACATATATATATATATTTTACTTTTCACTTACCTGAGATTTTATATTTAGAGTAAATGTTGACAACACGGAATTGCATTTTCTTTATTTATACATTCTGGCCACCTTTGTCTCCTTTAATTATATCAATAATTAATTTACATTCAATATAATTTCTGATATGTCTGTATTTAGGTTTAACATTTTATCTTTTATTATTTTTACTTGGCCTGTCACCTCTGTTTTTTATTTCTCTGTACTTTTTTCTCACTTATTTTGCATTTTTTTTTCAGAATTCTATTTTAGTTATTTATTGATTTTTAGCTATACATGACTTTCAGTGGTTGCTCCAGGGATTATATTTTGAATCCTCTAATTTCTCCAGTCCATTTAGAGTTAATATTATAAACTTTCATGTAAAGTGCAGAAAATCTTGCAACTCTCTAGCCTATTTTTTCCAACCCCATCATCTTTTATAGTACAGTTATCCAAGGTATGATGTCTCTTAGAAAGATGGTAATTTTTGTTTTATACAGCCAAATTTACTTAAATTTCTGATACTTTTTATTTGTCTTTAAAGATCTGAGTTTCTATTGCAGTCTGAAGAACTACATTTACTATTTCTAGTATTGCAGCTCTGCTGGGAACAAATGCTGTTCATGTTCTTTTACCTAAATATGTCTTTATTTTATCATATTCTTGAGGAATATATTCCTTGCATCTATAATTCTGGGTTGATCATTTTGTCTTTAAAACCTTAAATGTGCTTTTTCAAATGTTTTTGGCGTTCATCATTTCTGAAGCAAAGTCTGTAGTCATTTAGATCACTCTTCCCCTGTGTTCCAGTTACCTAATGTTGTGTAAAAACCACTCCCAAACTTAGTGGTTTAACAACAACATTCATTTTCTTTGTGAATTTGCACTCTGTGAAGGGCTTAGCAATGATAAGCTTATTTATGCTTCATTCAGTGTGTGCCGGGGTGGCTCAGATGCTGGGGTGGAAATTATTTGAAGGCTCACTCACAAAGTCTCTGCTACCTGCTATGGGAAACAAATAGCTCAGAGCTGGAGCAGCTTGAGCTCTTCTGGTGCTTTTCTTCCTTCTAAGCTGTAACTTACCTGCCTCATCACATTATCCCTTCTCATGTTTCCTCTATGACCTGAGCCATCAGTGTTCCTTACAAACTTTATCTACTGTTGTTGCTGCCATCATGACCGCCATAGCTTCCCATAGAAATAAAGAAAATACAATGAAAGGGAAATAGAATAGAGAAGCAGAGAGAGACGTGTGAGATGCCAGCTCACATACGTGTTTAGAGAAGCATTGTTACATGTTTGTCCTTCTTGAGTTGGAAATCTTCACAAAACACAGATTGGAGAAATTTTGATTTTAAATCCAAAATAGAACTCATTTTTACCCACAGTGAGTTGCAGAATAAAAGATACATTTCTTAAACTGTAATTCTTCAAGAAACCACACATCAATTTTGCCATGAAAGGTGACAATAAAAAATTTCTGTCTATTTGTCTACAAAATGGGGTTGCCTTGCACTTTATTTTTGGTGCTTGTCTCTGTTCTTTTACTTAGTTTTAACTTTTCTGTCTAAAAGAGTTCTTTGACACCTTTATACACCCATTTTGCTCTTTAGAATAATAATAATAGACTTTTTTAGTTCTTACTAACTTTTTCTTTTGGAATTTTACCTTCTATAAGATTATTCTACCTTCCTTGTTTGGCATGAAATATTTATGGTGAGAGAGGACTACCTATATATGTAGTGTATTTTTCAGATTTACACTATCCCCAGACAATGGCAATGTACTAGGAAAAAACAATTACCATTTCACAGGTCTCCAAAGTCTAAGCGTGTGCATTAAAAGTTATACTTAAACATTTACTCAGCACCTATGTTCCAGGCTTTGTTAAATTTCTCTAAGTAGCGTAAACAATTATTAGAACAACTAATTTTGAGGTCATTACAACAAGTTGGAGATAAGAAAATTTAAACACTGTTAAATAACAATATTTGGAAAAATGCTAAAATGAGTGCTATGCAAATCAGCATAGAAGTTCATTCTCAACTTTTTAAGAATGAAATAACAACAGCAGAAACAACAAAATTATAACAGTTCCTTTAGTAACTACAGATATAAAATAACATAAAACTATTTCACAGTTAGCTAATAAAGTTCTGTATGTACTTCACACAAATACAGATACAACTCAAAGCAATGAATATCAAGCACTAATCCTAATGCTTGTTTCTGATAAACAGCTATTATTTCTATATGTGGAAGTAACATATTCTAAGCACAATCTCCAGATTGTTATCTAATTCTTACATTTATAAATATTTAAAATATTCCTGACCCTTTGAGGTTGACATCCTACTCTATGATTTTGATAATATCATACATAGCACTCCAAAATGTAGTACATTTAGTAACATCAGATGTCTAGGCAGTATGATTTCTATGTTAGAAAGGATTTTTATTTGAAAATCATGCTACTTTTAGAAAATAGAGGATTTATTGGTAGGAAACTGGGGTAATTCATGCAATGAAAGTTCAAGAATGTTTCTGGAGAAGCAGAAACTCCCCAAGAGCTGGAGAGGCCTAGACACAGCTTACTGCCAGCAAAGCCTTGTTTAACCTCACATTTCTTCTTCCTTCTTAGTACTATTTTCAGTCTCTCAAACTGGCATGCCTTGTATTCATGTATGTATGGATCTATAACCAAAAAAGATTAAGAAAAATCCCAGGGAAAGATTCTGACTACATGGTAAATACTGACTCAGAGTTGAAGGACACAATGATAACACAGTCTCAACTACTTATGTAACCTTTGAGCAGGGATCAAGTGGCTATAGGATAGAACCCTCCACATTGCTGGAGTGGGGAGAAGCAGTTCCCCCAAACAAAATGAGGTGTTACTACCAGAGGAAGGGGCAAAAGATGTTGGACAGTTTTAAATAATGTATGTACATTTCAATAAATGTCAAAATAGAATATTCTAAAATATTTCTAGAGATCCCAGGAGAAAGACATGTTGAGGAAGCTTAACTTAGAATTTCTTTCATAGTAATCTACCTCTGGAAGAAATTGAACTGCTTCCAATCAAGAGAAAGATTTAAAAGGATTATTTTATTCATTGTTTTTTAGCTCTTGTCTTTATATGGACGCTTCAGAGGACCTGGAATGACTCCCAGTGAGAACGACAATTATTGAGTTATTCTACTTTTAAATCCAAAAATTATTTTGGAAATAGACCTCAGTAAAATTCTATAGTCCTCCAATGGAACCCCCTAACAGAATAATTATAACACTTCCTCAGGCTACTAGGAACGAAATGTTTTAAGCAGTTACTTGAACATCTAGTTCTTTTTCACTTGTTTCTAATGGAAAACAATAGTTAGTTGGGCAGCTATAATGTACCTTTTTCCAATATACAGTTTCTCATTTTTAAAGCCAGTCTTTCCCACTTGAAACCATGTCTGAAAGAAACTGCTTTAAATATTTATATGTTCTCAGGTCAATATACCTTAGTGATCTGTGTTTATTAATGTAGTGCAGGGATTCCAAAGGAATTTAAGTTAACGTGAGAAAAGTGAATGACCTTTCGCATATGCTCTCTTTATTTCACTACAGGAATGGACATGGAAGGCTCAATGCTTTATTTTCTAAAATGTCTAGCTATTTTCTAATTTGAAATAAATAGATGCTGGCCAGTGACAAAGAGACCAGTGAAGAGGCCATTCCAAAATCACTGCAGGAATTTATGAGCATTGATAACAGGGGGTAGGCCCAGTAGAAATGGAAAAAAGATGTAGTCTAATCCTTTATAAAATGATATGGATGTTTCTACAAAATCTTATAATGAAAAAGATATCATAAAACACATATATTGATATAAAAAAAGGGATTTAAGAGCTATTGAGATTCTAAAGTGGAGGATATTTTTAAAAATACACCTTAAGAGCTATAAAATACATTTCTAGAGAGAGTATCCACTTTACCAGTGAATGTTAAGTAACAGAATCCTTCATTGACAAACATAAATGGATGATGGAGAGCAACCAGAGAAGAGAAAAACAGCAACACAAAAAACCTGGACCACGATGGACAAACTGAACACAGAGGAATCAGAATATCAGCCAAACCATCAATCAAGCATGAGAGTAAAATAGACTTAATTTGGACATACAAGAGCTCAGATATTGTGCCTACCACTCACAGGCCTTTTCTTACAATAGGAAGTAGTACAGCTGTTGTGGGGAGTTCAGGGCCACCAAGAAACAGGGCCTAACCTAGGAAATCAAAAGAAAGTACAATTCTAAGATGAAAACTGTGAAGCTGGCCTAGAAAGCAGTTGATACAAATTAAAATAGGAATTCTTTGAACTTCCAGAAAAATACCTTTAAAAAAATGGGTTCTTTATAACAGTTAAGTAGCTAGAGGCCCTTGGGCATAAATTGAAGGTAGCTATTAAGAGAGTACACAAGAAAACAAACAAGCAAGCAAGTATGTTAATAAAGAATATATAAAATAAATAAATCCATTATACTTCTTCCTTCTCTCTTCTTTCTTTTAAAACTCAACTCTCTAAAAATATTTGAGTAAAGAAATAGATGTTTGAGTGTGTTAAATACAAATATAAGGGTTATAATAGAATAAAAATGAAAATATATATATATATGTATTTAGCAAAGATTTAGAAGTGTAGAAGTAAAGGATGGAACTGTAGTAAAAGTGTCAACTTTTAGGGGAGGATAGATCTTATTTAACATTGACAAATTTTGCTATCTAGTGTATGCATTGCTCTTATAATATAGACAAAGCAAATTAAAAATAACAAAATGAAGTTATACCCATAAAGTATCATTGAAAAGATGATTACTGAATGAAAAAATGATTACCTAGCATATGATCACTTTTTACTATTGATCACATGTATTAGAACCTGTGCTACTGGCCTAATACTTGTACATTCTCACCAACTCTCATCACCCATTGCTCTGCTAATGCATAAACACCTGTTTTACCCCCTAAGAGCTTTTCTTGTATGACTCTGGTACAAGCTTCCAGCCACTATCCCTTTATAAGAGTAATGATCTGTGTGAAGCAAGCAGTGATTTCTAGAAGAAAGATCTCATTATATTCCTTTTTGCATTAAAACCTTCACAGTAAAGGAGATATGCCTATTTTGTTGAATCTAAAAACCAGTGTTGGGATATTATAGATTTCTGTAAAATACATTAGGTATGATACTTAGAAGGACCAGACAGAATCTTGCATCGGCATTCAGGGAGAGATTTCTCCATCACCCTATTTCATCCTTTAGGAAACATTTTTTTTTTTTCTTTGTGATAAAGGCTAGGAATAGGTTAAACCAGCCAGCCTCTCCGTTTCCCAGGAGATAAAAGAAAGAGGGAATAAACTGCAGCTGGACTGTTTCCTACATCAAAGAGATTATGGGGAGAGTTCTTAAAGAAGTTTGTTGTGATTATATCTTCGTGGGAAAAAGGGAAATAAGACTCATGAGAAAGCTGAAAATTTGGTTTGTAAAGTATACTCTTAAAGTGTGGATGAAATGTTATGCACATTACTACTTACTTCCTTGCGGTATTTCAGGGTTCCACACTTGGCTTCATAGGACAGTTGAACCAACAACAAAAACAACAAAGAGCACCCTCCTTGTAATTAAGTGGACTGAGAAATGGTAAAGCAATTAGGACTACTGATATAAGACCCATAAGAAGATGGATTCATGTGCAATGACTGCCATTGATGGCAATGACCTTGAGTGAGGTCCACTGTATAAATAGTGCATTGGTAACAGGCTGGGACTGCCACTATGAACATTCTGTTTATCTAAGCAATGACAGACCCAGTGTACTGCTTTCTCCCTTTAAAAAAGATACTGAAGTAACTCTGCAGTGGGCAAACCAGGTTTCAAGTGGATTCACTACCTATCCTCATCCATCTTAAGCGAGCTCACTTGGGCCGTTAAAGTGTGTGGTGTCTTGGGTTCCAGGATGGAGGATATTTTTTTCTTTTTCTTTGTCTTACTTTTCTTGGTAAGAGAGATTTGGAGCTAGAGGGTTGTTCACTATTTTCTAAAAAATAGTCCACTGATTTCTATTCCTATCAGTAGTTCAATAGTTGACTATTCTACTCCTGATTTCAACAGCTTGAGTGTAATGAGTACACAGATGGATCATGCCAAAAGTACTCACTTGGGAGTTTCAGGATAAGTGGCTATTCCTCTAGCTATCTGAGGTGCCATTCAAAAGTAGCATGAGAAATCAGACTCTGGAAACAACAAAGAGAAGATTGCCATGTATGATGTTGGTGAATCAGGTGCTGAACTCATTGAATAAGTCAGAGGTATTTCAGAGGTGGGAAATAAAGGTGGAAAAATGTAAAACTCCATGAATTCAGATGGAGCTGATGTCAATTTGGTATGTGTTGATCTCATTAGGGAAGTTGATACTATCCAGCAGCCACCCACTATTATGTACAATCAGCACATACTTGAATAATAATTGTTATGTAATGGTTACCTACTATGTTAAAAGCTTTTAACAAATGATCTGTATATTTAATCACTTTATAAGGTTGATATTATTTGTCCAATATATATATAAGATGAGGAAACTGAAGCTCAGCAAGTGTAAGTATGTACTTAAGGTGACACAGCTACTAAGTACCTAATCTAAGATTCAAGGCAGGCTGTCTGACCCTAAAACCCTTTCTCTTTTCACTATATTGTTCTGGGTATCAGGTAATATGTGTTTTAACAATGGTCTTTTATATATGACGCCTTTTTCTTCCCCTTGAACTTGTAGTACCATCAACAAGTCTGGACCATGGAAAGTTAGGGTGTGAGGTGCCTAGGAGTCATCATATTTTGAGCTTTAAGTGCAAGCATTTCATGAATGGTGGCTCCAGATGACATCTGGCATCCCTGTTCTACTACTACTTTGCTTCTCTTATATTAAGAAGCAAATCAATGGGTGTGATAATGGTGAATCTTAGCAAACAATGTATACATTCAGTGCTAAGTTCAATTTATATTTAAAAAGTTCAAATAATATGTTCGAAAATACAAACCTAAAATATGTTGTAGGTGTATTGTGTTCTTGCAGTTGAAATATTTTGTTTTGTTGTTGCTATTGTCATCATTTAAGAGAGTTAAAACCTCATCTTCACAGATGTATTTTAATAACGCTCTTCTGCACCTAACCTATTTTATAAGTTGTTATTAATCTGTTTATAGAGATAGCATTTAAACACTGAGGTGTGTTATGTAGCAAACTTCTATTTCATAAAGGCAAATTGAATAGGAAAATGGATAGTATGTATATAGTCCTAAGAATTGAAATATTAAATTATCCATTATTTTGAGAGAAACTAAGTGACTCAAACTTTTTTTAGTAGAAGCTATTCTCTATTCAAAGGTCATTCATTTTTATTGACATATTTAGAAAATGCAATTTTAGTAAATGTTAATAAATTAATATAGAATCAATTTCAACAAATGTGATGACATTAATATGCATAAATCTGACATTAAATATATTTATACTTCCATTTTCATTGCGTATGAAGACCCCTCTGTTAAAATAATGAAACGCCAAAATCAGCTATGGAAAAAAATCTCAATTGCTCCACAAAAACAATTTAGTTCTAAACTGAAAAAACATAAACACAAGAATCATCCAAAATAAAAACTTTGAATCTTAACAGTTAATAGCTTTTTAACATATTAAAAACCTAATGAGAATAACTTTTATAATATTTATAATTATATTTTAGTTTTAAAAGACTCCCACCATATTTTAAAAAATGTATAGCTGTACCATTTGCCAATAAACCATACAAAAATGTTTCATTCTTCTTCTAGTTTCTCTGGAAGTTCATATTATCAGTACCTTCTAATTTGCAGTATTAAAACTACAACCATAGTATTTCATGTTGATTTATTTATAACAACATGTTTTATCACCTAGATATTCATTCAACAACAATTACAAGGAACCAGAGTACTATATAAATGGTCCTCAGGTCATCGCATATTGGTAAACCATAGGTAATTGCCAATAATGAAATTCGTTATTTGTGCAAATTATATGAGTTAAGTTGTCAAAGAGATATGTGAATTCTCACTAAAGAAATCACTATTCTTAAGTGATTTTAAGTGCAAGTGACTTCTATTTTTATGAGGTATTAGCTCAAAAAATCAAACTGCCATTTAATTTTGCTCTAGTGAGCCTATTGTCTTCATTTCATGTCCTTCTTGGGATACATTTCTCTCTGTATTCTTGAAGATTTATTCATGAACTCCCATTAGCATTAATAAGGGTTGTATAACTCTATCCCCTACACAGCCAGTGGTAAATGAAATCCCTTTGGCATAATTTTCTGACATTTAAATGAGTCTTGGGCTTTATAAAATACAAATATGGGGCAATGTTACAAATGTAAATACCAAGAAGATAGGGGAAAGGGAATTAAAGGTGCCCTTTATAATGACACCTGAGAGGATATACTTTCTCACTGAAAGACACAATTGAGAGAAGTTCTCATATTATCCATCTGATCATCACCAGTTTGGGGAATAGTTCTGTCTCTTATGGAATTAATAGATATTAAATCAAAAATCTGACTTAACCACCAGATCACATAAAATGTTTTTTTAATAGTGGAAACAATGGCAAAGTTTTTTACAGCTAGTACTTGACTTTTTAAACTGCAAGAATAGTATTTATAGCACACCTTGCTTGCAAAAAGTGTAATCATTTGCAGATATTTTAAATTTGAGTAGCCTCACTGTTAGGAGAGTTATATAATTTCCAGTGGGAAGATTACAAATAGTGATAAACAAAGGCACATGCAAGTCATGTGCTAAAAATCACCAAGCTCTTGAAGATATAAAAAATGGAAATTTCTTTTTCCCTACTCAAAACACCCAATGTAGGGTCAATTTTGATTCTCACTTGTAAGTAAGTGCACTGAATATTACAAATATAATACAGATACATCAGGAAATCTCATCTTTCACAAAATTTACCCTATCTTATGTCACCGTTCCTTTAATTTCACTATTAGTAATCTGTCTCTTCATATTTCAAAGAAAATTTTAAAAATATCTTCTGGAAACTTTAAAAAAAATGAGTCCAGAAGAAACCTACTCATAGTTTACAATTCAGAAGGGAGCAACATGATAGGTCGTTAATAGTTTAATAGAACTTTCTTTTCCACCCAGCAAGCCAACTGAGTATTTGTTTGAATGGAACAATTTGCAAACTGGGAGAAATGGGACCCCAGAGTCATAGGAATAGGAGGGTATAATAAGGAATATAGGGGAACATCTCTGACCACTTCACAGTGAACTTGAAGCTGGTTCTTCCAGTGGTAAGTGAAGTTAACAATTACAACTCAATCACTTTGATTCCATTCAATGATTGCTATATAGTAGTGAGCTATGCAGTATCGGTTTTAGATTTAGACAGACCTAGATTAACAACCTTTATCTTGACATAAATAAATTGAGCTTTCTGAACCTCATTTTCCTAATCTGACAATCCTTGATAGTTGTTAGCATTGAAGAAGAATGAATGAGGTGGCAACTAGTTTGATATTTGGCATGTGGTAATGTTCCCTCGGCATCAAGATGGAGGGTCTCCTCAAATCGGTAGCCACCATGACCAGCAGTGAGATCTGGCTGTTGTTTGTAATTACAGATTCAAGAGGAAAGGTAGTCCTAATTTGGACGCCCACCACATTGACATATACACACTACTATATATAAAATAGATAACTAATAAGAACCTGCTGTATAGCACAGGGAACTCTACTCAATATTCTGTAATGGCCTATATGGGAAAAGAATCTTAAAAAAAAAAAAAAGTGGATATATGTATATGTATAACTGATTCACTTTGCTCTACACCTGAAATTACCACAACATTGTAAATCAACTATACTCCAATAAAAAAAAAAAAAAAAAGTCTGTTACTTAAACTTAGTTTCATCTCATGAATAATTTTAAATGACTTTGCATACATTTTGGTATTTAATGGAAAACTTCCATTGCTGTGGCATTCTTTCCATATGTGCTGGCCTACGCTTGGTTGGTTATCACTGTGGTTCTTTATCCAAAGCTGCTATCTGAGAGCATGATATTTTGGAATGTGGTTTGAATCACAGACAACAGTAGAAGTGCAGCTCTATATAGGCCCAGAGTGATGTGAGACATGCACATAAAATGTCACACAATGATATCATATAACTTGTTTTTCGATCACATTTCAAAGGGAAGAGGCTGAATTTCTGTTACATTTATGGTCTCGCGTTTATTTACTCTGCTATCCGGAAACCTTGATGTTTGGAGAAAGCTAATCTGTCAGTTTTTTAAATGATAAATTGGAGAGTGGAGATATCTGTTTCAACAAATAAGTATTGAATTCTTACTGTTTTTCAAACCAAATGCAGGCCGTTTGTGTACATTTAATCAAAACAGCAATGTTTACATTGTTTCTAGAGTCCTTTGATTCTAAGGAACATTCTCAAGGTCACACAGGTAACATGTGGAAGAACCCAGATTCAATCAAAGTTCTATGAGGCTGTTTTCTGGAAATATGTTAATCTCTGCTGAGTCCACCTGCAGGCAAGAAGGAATGCACATGCACACATACACAAAAATACACTTACTAACGAGCACGTGGGAACCTTGGTCACTCAGGATTTGGCTTGTAGGGCTTGCACAGTTTTACCAATAACATTTAACTGTTGCAGCCATGACTAGCACCATTCAAGGAAAACACTGTACGTCTCTTGCATTTATTCTCAAACAAAAGTTAACTTGCTTCCTTATACCACAAGAGTTTGCTGCCTCTACCTCAGGGGCAGATTGAAAAGATTTGAACTGCATAAGTGCTTATAAGAGAAAAGTCAAATTAATTACCTTGTCAAACCTTTAATTTCAGTAATATTATTGAAGTAGATTCTCCCATTTATCTTCTTTTAACTCTTCATGCCACAAATTGTGGTTGTGGAAGTACTCATGAATTACTGTAACATTTCAATGGTTTCATGTGATGGCTAGAGAGACATGTTCCAATATAAAACAATTCACGTTAATCTTACATTTGTATATATGTAATTCTAGACCAGGGATCAGCAAACCATGACCACAGTCAAAATCTAGCCAGCTGTCTGTTTCTGGAAATAGTTTCTTTTGGTAACACAGTCATACTCATCATTTATGTATACATTATATATGCTACTTTCATGCTACATTGACAGAGTTGAGTAGTTGTAGCAGAGTAATTTTATGTATAGCCCATAAAATTAAAACAAATTACTGTCTGGTCCTTTACACAAAAAGTCTGCCAATCCCTGAATGTACCTGTAAAGTGTTACTAATTTTTATATTGGCAATACAAATACATACAATGAATGTTAAAATCACAGTTTAATCTTTCTAAAACATTTAATTATATTTAATTTAATCTTAACAATTACACCAAATTCAACTTCATATAAATAATTTTGTTTAAATATTTTTGTTTAAATATTTTCTCAATTACAGTTACTATATTGCCTAATAAATTTAATAGAAAAAAATGAATATTTTAGAAGGAAATATTTTAAACATCAAAATAAATTTAATTTTTTTATTTTTTAATTAACTATATTATTCTTTTTTGATTGACATATTCAAATTTTTACCCTTTGAATACAATTATATTTTATGTTTAATCCTTTAAATCACTGAGAATGAGCACAAGTGCAAGAAATAGGGAGAAATAAAAAATATGAAAGTGGAGCTCAGAAAAGAATGAAAGTGAAAAGAAAATAGAAATTTTGACATCATGAAAATATATTTTGTCAAGCTAGGAGGTTAGCACATAATAAGTAGTTTGTTGGCTTCACTTACATCTTTGTTTATTTAGGCCTATGGTATGTGGGCCTCTATTTGTGCTCTTCTTCCCAGCCCTGCAAATATTTGGAATGAGGCTGATCAGTTCCAAACTAGCAGTAATCAGCTGCTTTAGGGTATCTGCATCTGGACAAATCACCCTAAATTTCATCAGCTTGTCTGTCTAGTAAAGAGTGAACTAACCCTAATCTTGCAGGTTTGTGGTTCAGGAGGGAGAGCCTCTCTGTTTCCTATTGACAGTCACACTTGGCATCTGGAGCTATCGTCCAAGATAGGATTGGTCATGACACTTCATAATCTCCTTATTTTTTCATAATTATGCACCTGCTATTTGGGTAAAGACCCTGTTATTTTCAGTAATTATTAACATTACTAACATTATAGACACATGATAAATAATTAGTGAATGTATAATTGATGGATTGACTGAACGAATTAACCGATAATTTATTTGTGGGAAAACAAATAATAAAACCCTTAATATTTCCTTGAAGGAAGATTTTTCTCCCCAGGGAAAGAACTTAAAATACAGATATTATTAATCAAATAGACAAAGTTTAGAGAATATTAATACTCCTGTGTCTACAATGTATAACATATTTAAAGAAGAATGAAAATGTGTGTTAGGAGTTGAGAGGGACAAAAAAATAACCATAGCTATATCTGGAGAGTTCTATTGGGATGAGTTTGAAGGTGCTAAAATATTTGAATTTTAATGTATAGGAGAATGAGGAATCACTGAGGGTTTTTAAGTAGCAGACTGATACGGTCATGTTTATGTTTTATTAAAATGGCTTCTGTGTGTGTGTGTGTGTGAGAGAGAGAGAGAGAGAGAGAGAAAGAGAGAGGAAGAGAGAGAGGAAGTTGGTTAGAAGGCAAACTAAAATAGAGGAGAGTATTTAGCAGGTCATTGAAATAGTTTAGAAAAAGACCATGAGAGGGTCTGTCAAAGAATAGTGTGAATTGAAATTGACATTATAATAATGCAGAAAGAAAGAATGAATCAAGGATAAATGAAGATTTTTAAGTTGTATATATCTGAGGCAGTTGAATGTTTATATACCTGTGGGAACTGAAGCAGATACTTATATATCTGATATATTGATACATATGATAATTAAACAGTATAGTTTTATGCATACTTAACATACTGTCTTCAATTAATATTTCAGTAGCTGAGTTTTGCCATCCAGTTTCTAACCTGATATTGCCAAATATACACCAAAAAGAATGGAGAACCCAGAGTTCTTGTGCCTGCTACCCTGTAGACACCACTGGGATGAGACCACTGATATTTCAAAGAAATTCTGACATATAGTAGCAGCAAAATTCTTGCCTTGTGGGAGAATAAATAAATGAATCAAAATGTTGATACAGTTTCATCCTTACTGTATAAAGTATCTATGGTTCACCTGGCTAAGTCAGCTAGTTAACAGCAAGAATAAATACTCTAAGCAAGGGATGGAGTCATTTTAAATCACAGTGTACCAGCTAAATTTTTCGTGTCTAGTTGAATACCCCTAATATTAAACAACACATGTTTTTTTTCCGAAGAAAGAAGGCAAGGAGAGAAAATATAACAAATCTGATACTACTCAGCAGAAAAAGTCAATTGGTCACTGTTTTTACATAAAGTTTAAATTTTGAAGTTTGCACAAACTCATTAATTGCTCTATCCAGAATATTGAATAGCTCCTGAGCAATGCTAAAAAGAATTATACACCTTTCATAAAAGCAATTTCAATTAATCTTTCAAGGTCGAATTTTTGTGTATTATAAACAGGGGGGGCGGATGGGGGGAATTAGAATGACCTTTACTGTTCCACCCCATGCCTTATCTGCCCCCCAAGTCTGTTTCTACTTAGACCATTTTATAGCCTTGAGTTGCTAGGAACTGATCAAACTTCATTAACAAGGAACATTAACAGTCACCTTATAACAGACAGTGACAGCTTAAAAAAAAGTCTTTAAGGTTTCCAGATAGCGAGTTTAAATTAGCCTTAATTTTTGATAAGCAATGATTTATATATTATCTTAAATATATTTGCAGCCCTAGAAAGGTTCATGTTGGTTTATGTTCTGAGAAAATAGACATTTCATCAACTTGATTCAACCACCAGAATGCACATAAATTGGAGAAAGTAGAGACTTATGGTAATGATACATTACACTTAGGCTAGCAGAAAACTTTCCTGAGCATTCAAATTTATTACATAGGAGGGGCTACTATATCTTGTTAATGTATTATCCAAGACAAACAAACCTTCTAATAATTTTTTTAAGGTTTCAAATCCATAAAATGGAGCATATAGCCTAGAATTTTATATTATAATGCTTGATGAGATTCACTCTAGTGAGGAAGTATTTGTCTTTAAATTATGCTTAACCTACCAGATTTCTCAAATATGAATTAGTTTTGAAAACTTTGACAACGCTTAAGCACATATAATAAACTAAAAATAGAAGTCAGTCTTATGAGCAATAAAATTCTGCAGTGGTTTTGCAATAAGTTAAGCAACTAAAATGAAAATGGCACATTTGCATCATTCATTTTGAAAATGATATCTTAAAACATCTCTTGAAGGGCTGATTCAGCTGACAGCAGAATCACCACAGTGATGCAGGTGTTCTTTTGTCCATACTGGCATTGATGAGGGGAAACAATGTTCATCATTGGGACTGAGATGTCCTAATGTTCCCAGATGCTTATAGTGGAGATACCAGACTTACTCTTAGACTATGAAACTGTATTTTTAATTTTATTTAGTTTATTTGGGGGTGGAGTTGAACAAAACTTTATTTACTGAAAAATAGAAGTAAATCTTTAGGAAAATTTATGAGAAATATTCCCATTCAAGTATGTTTCATGAAGTTAGAGACAGTAATTAGTGCAAAAAAAAGATATAAGGAATGAATATTTGGTCTACAGTTTCCTTGGCAATTTGTGAATATTATAAATATAAACTATTTATAAGATGTCTTTGAAATGCTATTCTGTGTATCTCATGTACTACCCAACCCGATGTTCTATTAGAAAGTGACGTTATGGCATAGTTGTCAAAGGATGAGGAGTGTACCTTCCATGTTATAATCCTCAAAGATTTGAGATAGTTAGTGGGATATTCTCTTTATTTTATATAGATGCACATTGAGATAGGAAGAAATAAGAGAGTCACTCAAAGGTTTATGACTGTGCTGGGGAAATGCTAAGAAATCTCTCTGAGCCTATTACATGGAATAAGACTTGCCTTAGAGCATCCAAGAACTATTGGCTAATCAGCAGAAGCTGTAAGCATAAAAATATAAGCACTTTTTTGAAGGTTTTGACTGTTGGTTTGAATTTTGAACAAGGTTAATTGATTGGTTGGGGTAAAGCGGAGAATGAGACAGCTGAGCACATCTGGCTTCAACTGATAAGAACCACTGCCACACACTCCAGTGCCCTCCTGGAAAGGGAGGAGCTGCCCTTTATTTGACAGTTCAGTAAAGATCTCCTGCCTGAAATGCCTGATGTCAGCTGCTGGGAGGCCCTGATGCAAGACGTCCATTAACAGTAGAAAGAAGGGTATTTGTGATTGAAGGAGAACTTTAGGTTGCTGAAATAAGCTCTATTCCTCTTTTTCTCCATTGGTGTTCCCTGACTACTGTTGGGTGGGTGGGTGAAACCGTGGGGTAAACCCTCTGCCTTGAGAAACTCTTTCTCACTTCTGGGACAAGGCATCAAGTAAAATAAAGTCATGTGTTTAGCACAAAAGCCTATGTATGTGTGTGATTTTTTTTTCTTCAGGCATGTTCACACACACACTTAAAGAAAAGAGATGAGTCTGAACAACAGACATTATTCCTGGTCTAGTGCTTTTGGCTTTACTTCAAAAAGGAAAAAAAAAATACTCAGATGACTGAGATAACCCTTAAGGTGAAGGCAGAGTCTAGCAGGTATGAAGAATGATATCTAGACCATACTTTGAAACTTTACCGTTCAGAGGGATCACTTAGGGATTTTATTAAAATGCAGATTCTGAATCAGTAGGTTTAAGATGGGTCTTGTAAGTCTGTATTTCTAAAAAGCTCCCATGTGATGGTAATCCTTCTGGTCTTCAGACTATATTTTGAGTAACAAGCGTCTAAATTATAACTATAGAATGTTAGAATGGAAAGAACAAACTAAAAACTTTACTTCCCACAGTTTATATGCAAGTAAATTTTGCTTTCCCATTTTGGGCATGCTTTCTTGTTTTCTTCTGGACCTCTTGAAAAGAAAAAAGGTAATATCCCTGAGGCAAACTTACTAGTTTTTTTTTTCCTTCCTGAACACAGAATAAAATTTTTTTAAATCATCTATACATAAATGTTTAAGTTAGCATATTTATCTAGTAACTGGCTTATAATATTTACATTGTACTAAACATGTATTATTTGGGCTCTGGACTAAAATTTTGTGTTTTGTAAATGCAACTGAATCAAATATTTCTTTAGTACCATAATTAACCATTAAATCCCAGTAGTCCCCAGCAGTGAAATGGGGAAACATATTTATGGTAGTTGGGAAAAATATACTACAGTGTTTAGCCATCCATCTATGTTAGTCTCAGTCACTACCTAAATGACAAGGGCAACCTGCCTCACACCCAGGAGAGAAATGGATAAGAAAACAGGCTGCACCCCTCATGAGACTAGAGACTCATGTAAATATATATAATATATATATAAAATATTAAAATATAGCAGATTTCCCACACATTCTTGATGATTTAAAATTCAATTGAAAAACACTTTTATGAGAACTCTGGTAAGAAGCATTTCCCCTCAATTCTGCAATTCTATTCAGTAAAGGTTTTACTAGTCAGAACACCACAGTCAGTAATTTAGCAAATGTATTTTAAGTGCATATTTGCTAGGAGATACAAAGGTGGAAAGGAAAGTCTCTAACCTCAAGGTGCTATAGTCAGGGCTGCAGAGTTGCAGGCTGCTATCTATGATGAAGTGAGAAAATGCCTGTAAGAGATTATTCAGGTTTTGCAGCCAGAGCCCAAGAGAAAGGGACACATTAGTGACAGTCCTTTTTTTTTTTTTAATACAGCAGGTTCTTATTAGTTATCCATTTTATACATTCTAGTGTATACATGTCAATCCCAGTCTCCCAGTTCATCCCCACCCCCCGCTTCCCCCCCTTAGTGAGAGTCTTAAAGAAAATGCAGTTTTAAAACTGGTGCTTGAAGACTGAGCCTAAAACGATGAATTATCCAAGCAAATTCAGGTTGGGGGAGGAGAGTCAGAGAGGGAAGGAGAACATTCCAAGCAGAAGAAGTGTCATATTCAAAAGTCAGGGCTGTATTAGAGTCTGTGATTTGTTTAGGGATCTCCATGTCATTCAGAAATGGTGGTGGGATGTGTGAGGGGAGAGTGATAAGAGGTGAGATTGAGTGTGTAGACAGGGCCACGATATGAGAATCTTCTATTTTTATTTTTTTTTGAATTTTTGAATTTTATTTTATTTATTTTTTTATACAACAGGTTTTTATTAGTTATCCATTTTATACATATTAGTGTATATATGTAAAAATATTTAGATCTTATCTCTAAATTGAAGGGAGCCATTTAAAATTTCAGCATCTCTAATAAAGCAGTCTTATATTCAAATGAATTGCATATAATTTTTCCTCTCTGCTAAACTGAATATGTGAATAAACATTTTTTGGAGATACCTGATTTTTTTCACACTGATTGAGTTAACATTAAAAATTAAAATGTTTCCAGTTTCTACCCATCTTTCCTTTTACCTTTTGTATGTACCACTCATCAGGTAAACAAAGAGCAGAGTACCATCTTCTTGCACCTCAAGCCTGTCTTTCTCTGTTTTCCTGGTTTCCTGCTATGGGAATAGAAAGAGCCATGTTTCTACCAGAATTCCCAGCAATACCTCTCCCCTACCCATTACAGTTCTTAAATGTAGCACACCGGTTTCTCTATCCTTTATTCAAATGTCACAATTACTTACACATCAGATAATCAAAACTATTCTAAATACTTGCATCACTCTGTTAAGCAAGCTGAAGTTCTGAAACACATGTATGTGTGTGTTATTGTGATTTGAATATCAGAGCTATGAATTTGACCTTTTAAATTTAAATTCCAAGGACAAGTGCAAAAGGAGGGATTTGCAGATATTTAAGTTATTGGCTGGCGGTGCAACCCTGAGTAATTTTCTTTGAGCACTTGAAAACACAGAGTGGATCTCTGTTGGCAATCTTGGTCCTCTAGCTTTTTGAAACGCATGCATTGGAAAGCTGCTCTAAGTTCAAATCAAGTGTTAATTACAGAAAGAGCCCGTATTACCAGTTTCCATTGTATGAGTATCAGATGTCTTTTCTTTTCTGGAGTTAGAGATTTGGGAGAGAACGTATTTTTATAAAAAGGAATTACTGAAAAAATATCTTCTATAGTTGTAATTCAAATAGTAGTTGTTCTTTTTGTGAACAGACAATTTACTATAGGAGCATTTGAAGAACCTCATTAAATGTGGTGCTTGGTAGGAATCTCAAAATTTAACCTGAAATATTGGGAAAATGAGGCTTGGTTTCACTGTTTCTTCAAATCAACTCAAATACTCAAATAGAAATTTGTGATGAAAACTTCTAATTTTACAGTATTAGGTAAGAAAAATGCCCATTAAAGTGGTGAGATAATTTTACCTTTTATAAGTATAGAAGACTGCCTGGTATATTCTCTTTTCTTTAGTAGCAGATGGTTCTTGAATAAGAAAAATCCTTCTAAAGGACTTTTTAGTTTAGCTTTTCTTTATTGGTCATAGCTCTTAAGAGTTTAGAGAAAGGACATGGGGGCACATTTGACAAACTAAGAATGTAGATAAAACATAGAGTGAATAGCCGGCTCCCTGACATCTATGTGAGGTACAAATGAACAGAAGAGGAAAAAAGAACTGTCTTATGATTATGAACATATCTTTAAACTAGAGAGAGCATGAGAGCGGGCTGATTTCTGAAGACAGTTTATTCTATAAATATGCTTATGTACACACAACACATTCTTGATATATGATCAATGACAACAGTCACTAAAAGAGTTCACAGGGGACACAGGAAATTTCTGACCCATGTTCTCATCTGGAAAGTGCTAAGAGCATAGATTCACTGCACAGTGCTACAGTTCTGATTCAGTTCTCATGGTTCAGAATACAGCAGCAGCCTGCGGGGACTTTTGAGACTTGCATCAGTTTTGTTCCCAATTCTCACCACAATTCATAAAATGTCATTAAATTAGTGACAAAGAACAGTTGTTCTCAATTTACCCAAATCCCAATATGGACTGGATTAAAATATGTCATAGCATCCTTCTGGCTTCACTTGCGCTCTCACCTACTCCAGAATCAGTTAATTATATACCCCCTTCCAATAATACCCTACAGCCACCCATCCTTGAATTTCCCTAGTGAGTGTGGTCTGTTTCCAGAACCTAGGCCACTACCACCAAATTATTTCTTCATTCTTTTTTTATACATAAAGTGTATGGAAGAGATACAAAGACTATAAAAACTTGGTTCATGCTATATAGTCATAATGTCAGATTCCAACTGATTCCTTGAAGTTACTCAACAACCCCATTTTTTGTGTTTTTTTCATACTTTACTACTTTCCTCAAGAATAGTTCTGTAATTTCTACTTTTATCAAGTAGTCCCTCCATTTCCACCAGCTTTCAGTAAATAGCCTCATTTTCGACTTAGTTTACTATTCTTACTAACTATAGGTACTACGCTAATTTTAATGTATCCTAAGGTAGGCGCTATTATTAATTTAATTTAACAGATGAGGTTACTGCATATAAAAATTTTACAAATGAGGTGACTGCACATGATATTTGGAAAATGTTATTTTTAATATCCTTTTTAATATCCCTTACAACTCTGTATCTCCAAGTCAAAGCAGTGAAATTTACTGCCGTGGGGAAGAAAGAAGGTGGGAACTACCAAGTACAAATCAGCTGTTCATCAGCTTTCAGTCTCAAATATTCTTGATTACTTTAATAGACAATATTTGATAAAAAGCCCATGTGGTTGAGAGACAAAAATTTCAAAAATGTCTTCATTACCCTCTTTTAATATATCTTAAGGCAGGTCAATGGACTTTATTGTAGCTATTTTTTTAAGTGATGTCTCAAAACTATGAGAACAAGGAAGAAAATCCCCAAATTTCTATGAAAATTACCTGTGGGAATAAATCTGTGTTGAACTACATTTTCTGACTACTTCTTCTGGCCTGAGTTCCAGAGAAGTCCTGTTAGTCCTTGAAAATTTTCAGTCTGTCAAGGATAAGAGGTCTTTTATTTCACCTTCTGTTTGGGACTTTAACAAGAGTCCGCTTTGCACGTGGTCAAGCTAAAGCAGTTTTGGCCTTGTAGAGGGAGAACGTAAGAATCTATTTAGCTGTCCTTATCTTCCCTTGGCTCTCCACTGTTGGAAAATTACCCGTAATTTCCATCATGATCCTGTTGTGTGTAGACGTGTGTGTGTGTGTGTGTGTGTGTGTGTGAATGGGGAGGTAATGTAGCTAATAGCCTAGCCTGCTGGACATTCAGAATGTCAGAGGCAGATGCTGCAGGGAATTAAATGTCCCTAAAGATGAGGGCTGAAGAATGGGCTTCCTAGACTAGTTGCTAGAGAGAAATCAGAGCACATAGGACTAACAGTGGAACCAGCAGAAAGAGGTGGATGAGTCAACAGGAGCATTGTCTAAATTAAGAACATAGACCATGTGTTACATTAGCATCAAATTTGAGCTATAGAAGCCAAAGTGTCTGGAATGAGTTGTCACACCTCAGCAAAGATTAGCAGGGATCACAAGGATGCTGAACAGATCTCAGTAGCTCCCCTCATTAAATCTCACGTGGTTACACTCCATGTATACCCACAGTTCTCCCATATACCCAGATAACATCTGAAAGAGGAGAAGTGGAAGCGGGAATACTACTGAAAGGATGTGTATTTAACAGAGTCATCTAGGCACATACTAACTTCCAAGAAGAATCATCCAAATTATTGAACTGGCCTGAGATTACCAAATCAGAATTCATCTAGTTTCCCTCAACACCAAAACATCCCTACCCCTTGTCAGAAGGTTAGGAACTAACTAGAAGGATAATTTTAGTTATAATGAAATAAAGAAAATATTTTTCTTTGTTTATCTAAGCGTAGTGTGAATAAACTTTCTTTAACAACTACAGCTACTATACTATGAGTTCTGAGACCAAAGATCACTTTTTTTGTTGTTGTTCACCATCTACTGCACCAGTGTCTGCCTAGCCACTTTTGAAATGTAGAGATAAAATAAAGAACTTGTTATTTTTCCTTTAAGGCACAGAGGTAGGAATCTAATTATGATTTTGAAAACTAAAACTTTCACCACTGATCATGAACCCATTTCCTTTCACTTTGTCTGGAACCCTCATATCTCAGCCACTCCATTTTGTCCCAGCATGTTCAATCTTCATTTCATTAGTCATTTTTCCCTACATCTATAAACATGTAAAAGTTGTCTCTTCTTGAAATAAAGAACAAAATTGAACATATATGAATATTCTTCCCCTTTGGGCAATCATCCAAATTTTATTCCTTTCCAAACATTTTAATTAAGGTTTACAGTACCTGCAGCCATTTCCATACCTCTTTCTCTCTCTTCTCTGTTCTTTTTTACCCTCACTAGCTTCAAAAATCTTACCTGAGAACTAAGAACTAGTCTTAGCCAGTATGGACACAACTGAGTTCCTAATGATAAATGGAAGAGCATATTTAGTCTCTCTTCTCCTTGACATCTCTGGAAACCTTGACACTGATCATACCTTCCTTATTGATGCCTTCTCCTCTCACAGATTTAATGAAATACATTATTCTAATTCTCTTCCTGCCTCCTTGTTACCTCTATTCTTTTTTTTGTTGTAGTTAATGCCTTTGCTTTGTTTGCTTCCTACTCACTGATCACACAAGCCTTTCCTTTTGTAAGGCCAGTTTATTAACTGCTTTCCAAATACATTTCCACCTCCCAAACTATTGATATTAGTCATCTAAAGAGCATCATTGTGAGAGCTGAAGAGGACAGGATTTGTATTTAGACATATCCATGGTAGACTCTTGGCTCAGCTACTTAATAACTGTGTTGCCTTAGACAAGCTCTAACCTTTCCAAGTATAAGTTTTATCACCTGAAACAGTCGGATAATTATATTTACATCAAACTGTTGTTTGATGGTTAAAAAAATAAACCTTAAAAGTAGTACCAATAGCTGGCATATAGTATATACTAATAAATGGTAACAATTTTAATTCTTCTGAGCATGTATTTCTTTTTCCCCACTGAAATCATAAACATTCATCAGGACTTGGCTAAAGTCCTACCTCTTTCAAGAATCATGTGCTTCCACTCTAGATTCAGGGGTTTACTTGCTCTACTGGACAAGTTTTAAAACATATATTGTCCATTAATTACATCTTATTTTTGTACAGAGGATTATTATTTGAAAGGTACTTCTATTACATCATAAAAATGAGCTTCATAAGAAGAGAGTATTCTTACAGTATAAGAACCTTTCAATAGTATATATCAATTTCTTCCCTCTTGAATTTTGTACTATTGAGATAATACATTTCATTTTTACATATATTTTAAAACACACAATATATGTTATTATTTTTGTTTAAATAGTCAATCATGTTTTAGAGATATTTATATAAAAGAAAAATTTTATAACTTATCAATGTAGTTACTATTTCCAGTATTCTTCTATCCTTTGTGAAAAGCCACATTTCTATCTGGGATGACTTTCCCTGTAACTTAATGAACTTCCTTTAGTAATTCTTGACGTGTGGTTCTGCTGGTGATGAATATTTTCAGGTTTTGTATGTGTACAAAAGTCTTTATTTTCTTATGTTTTGGAAAGATTGTTTGAGTGGTTATAGACTTCTAGGTTGACAGCATTTTTCTTCCCGTATATTAAACATGTTATTCCACCATCTTCTCACTTGCATTGTTTCTGATGAGAAATATGCTGTCATGTTCATCTTTGTTTCTTTGCATATAACAAGTCTTTTGTCTCTGGCTGCTTTTAAGGGCTTCTCTCAACACTGGTTTTGAGCAATTTGATTTTGGTGTGCCTTATAATAATTTTCTTCTGTTTCTTCTTCTTGGAATTTGTTGAGATTCTTAGATCTGTGGATTTATAATCATCCAACTTAGAAGATTTTCAACCATTATTTCTTCAAATAATTTCTTTCCTCTCTCCTTAGTGATTCCAATTGCATGTATATTAGGCCACTTGACGTTTTTCTCAGTTCTCTAATGCTCTACTCACTTTTAAAAGTTCCCTTTTAACTCTGTGTTTCATTTTGAATAATATCAATTACTATGCTCTAAAGTTCATTCATGCTTTCAATGCAATATCTAATCTGCTATTGATTCCATTCAATTTATGTTTCATCTTAGGCATTGTAGTTTACTTCTCTATATATTTAATTTGGGCATTTTCTGTAGCTTCTATGTCTTTACTGAACTTTTGAACATATAGAATATAGTTTACAAAAATATTTTAATGTCTTTGCTAAATCTGTTTGCTAATTCTAACATCTGTTCTGAATTGCTTTCTATTGATTATTTTTCCCCTCATTATGGGTCATGTTTTCATGCCTTTTTGGCAGTGAAGACTGCCAAAAAAAACTGGTAGCTTTTGACTGGATGCCAGACATTGTGAATTTTTACTCATCAGGTGCTGGATATTTTATTTTCCTGTAGCTATTCTTGAACATGACTCTGAGATGCAGTTCAGTTACTTGGAAGCAGTTTGATCCTTTCAGATCCTACTCTTAATTTTTCCTCTATTTTTAGGTAGCACAGCAGTAGCAATCAGTCTAGGGATAATTATTCTGCATTACTGAGGCAAGTATAATCTTCCCAAACACTTGTGAATAATAGGATTTTCCAATTCTGGCTGTTAGGAAGAAGCCTTATTCCCAGCTGTATGTGGGCACTGGGCATTACTAACTCTAATTTTTTGAGGGTAGTTCATTCTCTGGCCTCAAGTAATTTCCTCACATACATCTGCTGAATTGTAGACAGGGACCTTCTGCAGACCTCTGAATTTCTATCTCTGCACACTTTCTCCAGCACTCTGCATGTGGACTCTTACTAACTCGGTGTCCCCAGACTCTCAGTTCTCTGTCCTCAGCCTCACCTTGGTTCTCACTCACAGGACTGGAAATGCTCTCTAAGCAGTAAGCTGGGGGCAATTATTGAGCTTTTATCATTCATTTCCTCTCAGGGACCACTTTCCTTCATTGCATGATATTCATTGTCTTGAAAATTGTTGTTTTCTTATGTCTTATCCATGTTTTATTTTTTCAGGTAGGAATATTTTGACCTGTTACTCCACCTTGGCAATAATTAAAAGTTCTGTTCAAATGTGTTTTGACTTATCCCACGTATCACTAAGGTGACTGAGTGGGGACTTAAACGTTTTCTGGCTGAAAGTTAGGTCTCTATTTCTTAATATAAATTAACATAATTTAGATAAATTTAACAGTATACACATATAGCACACTCACATATGTAAACGCACACACACACCCCCCTCCCTATCTGTATATATGTATAGTCTTCAGTTGAAGAATATATTACTAATTTGCTTCACTCATTCATTCATTTACTCATTTATTTATTCACTTTTTAAGTATATATTGAATATCTCCTTTGTGTTGATCACTCATGAAAAACATGAGGCATACATCACTGAACATACAGAAAATTTTCCACCCTTAAGGACTTTAAGATAGAAGAAGCTACTTAGTAAAGTAATACAGTTCATTCTTTTTATTTCCCTCATAGATCCTACTATATTGTAGGCCTGCAGATAATTAAATGTTCATTGAAAATGTAATTTTAAATTTAAAAGAAAATTCTCAGATAAATGAAGTTCTTAAATTTTAATTATCTGTGTGTGTACATGTGTGTATTTAGAAATAAGGATAATTTTCCTATATATATCACTTAAAGGGTTTGGAATATCTTTAATGTAGATAAAAGTTAGCTTAATATTTAAGATATTCCCTCTACATGCCACCTCCCACATACCCATACTCTTCTAAAATTCTTTGGTTTTGAATGTATCTGATGATGCTTAATTAATTCCAATATTTTTTTAAGCCAGCACTTCTTGTCTGAAGATACAATTTCAAGCTTAAAGGCCCCATATTTTTATTTATTTTATTTCTTAAATCATTTGTTACAAGCATGAAATAACTGACTTGTGCCAATGTGACTTCATTTTATTTTTTAAATTATTTTTAAAAGTGCATTTTTTCCTTCTTTTCTCTTTATGCATATACAAGACATGAATAAACTAATATTTTCCTTAACTACTACCATGGCATTGCTCATACATGTATATTAGTTAAGGTTTCTATAAAAAGTATAGCAAAAAACAAAACCTCTCTATACAAGGCAGTTCTAATGTATTTTGTCTGTCATTATGTATGATTCTAATGTATTCTACATGATTTAGATACAATGTAGTTACTTCAATATGATTATGGTATAATTATAAATGTCCATATACATTGCCCTTCTGTTTCTGAAATTTTAAGTAAATATCTTTTTAAATATTTTAATTTCAAAGTTTCCATATATTGGGTTGGCCAAAAGTTTAGTTCGGTTTTTTCCATAAGGTGGCTCTAGTAGCACTTACTTGTCTTTAACTTCATTCGAAACAATTTTGTTAGATTGTATGCGACAGCTATCATATCAGCGTGCATTTAAAAAAAAGACTTACCAAAATTGGTGAATTTTTGAGTAGCCATTTTAGTATTGAAGATGGAAGAAAAAAAGCAACATTTTCGGCATATTATGCTTTATTATTTCAAGAAAGGTAAAAATGCAACTGAAACACAAAAAAAGTTTTGTGCAGTGTATGGAGAAGGTGCTGTGACTGATTGAACATGTCAGAAGTGGTTTGTGAAGTTTCATGCTGGAGATTTCTTGCTGGACGATGCTCCACGGTCGGGTAGACCAGTTGAAGCTAACAGCAATCAAATCGAGACATTAATTGAGAACAATCAACGTTATACCACGCGGGTGATAGTTGACATACTCAAAATACCAAATCAAGCGTTGAAAATCATTTGCACTAGCTTGATTGTGTTCATCACTTTAATGTTTGGGTTCCACATTAAGTTAAGTGAAAAAAACCTTCTTGATCGTATTTCCATGTGCGATTCTCTACTTAAACGTAATGAAAACGTCCCGTTTTTAAAACATATTGTGACGGGCGATGAAAAGTGGATACTGTACAATAATGTGGAATGGAAGAGACTGTGGGGCAAGCGAAATGAACCACCACCAACCACTCTAAAGGCTGGTCTTCATCCAAAGAAGGTCATGTTGTGTACATGGTGGGATTGGAAGGGAGTCCTCTATTTATGAGCTCCTTCTGGAAAAAACAAACGATTAATTCCAACAAGTACTGCTCCCAATTAGACCAATTGAAAGCAGCACTCTACAAAAAGCATCCAGAATTAATCAACAGAAAACGCATAATCTTCCATCGGGATAACGCAAAACCGCATGCTTCTTTGATGACCAGCCAAAAACTGTTAGAGCTTGGCTGGGAAGTTCTGATTGATCCGCTGTATTAACCAGACATTGCATCTTTGGATTTCCATTTATTTTGGTCTTTACAAAATTCTCTTAATAGAAAAAATTTCACTTCCCTGGAAGACTGTAATAGGCACCTGGAAAAGTTCTTTGCTCAAAAAGATAAAAAGTTTTGGAAGATGGAATTATGAAGTCGCCTGAAAAATGGCAGAAGGTAGTGGAACAAAAGGGTGAATACGTTGTTCAATAGAATTCTTGGTGAAAATTAAAAATGTGTGCTTTATTTTTACTTAAAAATCGAAAGCACTTTTTGGCCAACCCATAAATACCAAACGAGAATCCACACTTGAAATTATTTTAGTCCTTAGAAGCTACTGTTTAAATTGGAATTGCTATTTTTATAATTACATATATATATATACATACAAATTATATATATGTGTAATGTACATAAATATATGCACAGTTTCCTTTAGCCAAATCAGTATGAGATATATGAAGGCATATATTGCGTTTTATATGCATAATTAGGATGACTCAATTTATTATACAAAACTCATATGTCAATGAAAAATGGATTTATTTATTTTGTTATTATTCAAGGACATCTTTAAATAAAAGCAGGGCACATATCTCTAAATACAAACTTTATAATTAAGCGTATTTTTCTTTAAGTATTTAGAAGTAAAAATATAAATTATAAGGTTATTTCAAACAATTACGTTTTTATTGTTAAATGAAAATTTATTGCAGTAAAAGTTATTCCTTCCCTTGTAACAACAGAATGAATTTCATATATAATCTTAAAGTATATAAAAATATTGTTATTCGTCTTATCACAGTTACTTTTGTGAGGAGAGTAGACACAAATTGGTGTGACTCCCTAGCTCTGAAGGACTTCTCCTGTGACCATGTCAGTTCTTCCAAGCTCTCCCTTTCATCCCCATAATATTTAACCATGACTAAATGCTCCAAAATTCAGCATTAGTGTCCCAAGCTAGACCAATCATATATTCTCACTTGAGGGCTGGGATTTACACAGAGATATAAAACCAGAGGTGGGGTTAAGTTGCCTCATAGCAATGCCCCTGGTGAAGGTGCCTAACTCCTACTACCTTTTGACTCAGAACTTGCCTAGTTTCTAAGGTTTCATTGATTGTCTCTTCAGTTTTTTGAACTACTCCACTATCCTTTCAGTAAATGTTCTTTTTGCTTAAGTTAGGCAAGGTTAGCTTTGGGGTCAAATCAAGGAAGTTGGTCTAATTCAGACAATAACTCTAAGTGTATATATTGAAATCTAGGGTACACAGATACCAAATATTAATTTTGGTATGTTAGGTGATTTTTTTTTTTTTTTTTTTTTTTTTACAAATGATTGCAGCAGCATGGTTTGTGTCAGAATGGATGAATTTTTGTATTGAAAACAACCTTGATGAATATATTGGGTGGGCCAAAAAGCTCGTTTGGGGTTTTCTGTAAGATGTTATAGAAAACCCCATACAAATTTTTTGGCCCATCCAATATTTGTATGTAAATAGTGAATGTTCTTCCCTTTTGGAGTGTTACGAAATAGAGGATAAAACGAAAAGAAAAATTCTTCTGAATAACATAAAGAGAAGAGTTTTGAGATTTTCTGACCAACTCTGCAGTACAGAGGAGAAAATAGAGCAAAAAATGCAAGGGAGAGATCTTGTGACCACATCATTATGGCCTGAGAAGATGTTGGTTTCTAAGGAATTCATGGCAGAGAATAGATGGCAATTGTGAGACGCCCTGGAATTGAAGTTGCTTTTTGTTTTCTACTCTATGGTACAAAGAAAAATGCTGTTTGTGTTGTTTCTTCTGAAATGAAGTAGGAGGAGTTGTGTCCAATATGGAGTAGAGTGGAAGCTGGAGGCTTGGGTCTGATGGAGGGAGTGGGCAGGCAGTCTAGACAGAGGCTGCAGCAAGAGTGAATTAGAAGATGGTCCTCCCCTGAAGTCCCTTGGAGGTAAACAGAGAGTCTCTGAACTTTTCATGGCTCAGAGGATGATCATTCAGCTATCTTATGTGGATATTTTAGGAAAGGTGACGCCAGAAAGGCTGAAGACTTTAGGCCACTCAAGCACGAGGCGCACTCTTCATTATGTAGAAGTTTCTGAGAAATAAAAATTGGCAAGACAATGAAAGAGATTAAGCTGTTCTGTCATTGAGGCCAGTGAGGTTTTATAGCACTTCAAGTAAATCACTTTTTATTTACTCAGTGCTCGCACAAATACATTAAACGCAAATAATATAGCTTTCCTGCTCAAGTTTATTCTTGATTTAGCTTCAGGATATTGACTGACATTACCTATTTTAACAAGCCTCTTATTTTAGAATACTTTTAGATTCACAGAAAAATTGTGAAGATAGTACAGAGAGTTCCCAGAAAATCCTGTATTTGCTTTTTTAAAAATTATAATTATTATTGCTGTATCAAATTACCACAGATTTATTTTTTAAAAAAAGGCCTCAAGTTTATTATTTTAGAGTTCTGTAAGTAAGAAGCCCAGAAGTTTAACATGGGTTTCACATGACTAAAATCGAGGTGTCTGCAGAGCTGCATTCATTTTTGAAGGATTTAGGAGAAAATCCATTCTGTGGTAATTAGTAGCTTCTAGTGGACACACACATTCCTTAATTCATGGTTCTGTTCCTCCTTCTTCATAGCTGGCAATGGTTGGTAGAGTTTCTTTCATGCCTCTAATTACTCCTGCCCTTATTCTGTTTTTCTACTTCTTTTAACACAGCAAGGACTTTCAAGGAGTTATATGATTAGATTAAGCCCACACAGATAATCCAAAATAGTTTCATCTCAAAGTCCTTAAATGTTATTACATCTGCAGTTTGCCATGTAAGGTCAAATATTCACAGGCTCTGACGATTAGGATGTGGACACCTTTATGAGAAATGTTACTCTCTCTACTGCACCCCACACCCAGGTCCCACTGTTATTAACATCTTATATTAGTATGGTATATATGTTACAATTTATGAACCAATATTGACACTATTATTATGCCTCTACTTACTCAGCTACCCTTTGCATTTAACAAATGTCCTTTTTCTGTACTAGGATAATATGCAGGATAACACATTACATTTAATCTTCATATCTCCTTAAGCTCCTTTTGGCTATGACAGGTTTTCTGACTTTCCTTGTTTTTGATGGCCTTGACTGTTTTGAAGATTACTGGTCAGGTATTTTGTAGAATGTCCATTGAGGGACATTCATTTGATGTTTTTATCATCACTAGACTAAAGTTATATGGTCTAGGGAAGAAGACCATGGAAGTAAAATGCCATTTGCATCACATAATATCAAAAGTACAGGGCTTCCCTGGTGGCACAGTGGTTGAGCATCTGCCTGCCAATGTAGGGGACATGGGTTCGAGCCCTGGTCTGGGAGGATCCCACATGCCGCGGAGCAACTAGGCCCGTGAGCCACAATTACTGAGCCTGCGCGTCTGGAGCCTGTGCTCCGCAACAAGAGAGGCCACGATAGTGAGAGCCCCGCGCACCGCGATGAAGAGTGGCCCCCACTTGCCGCAACTAGAGAAAGCCCTCGCACAGAAACGAAGACCCAGCACAGCCATAAATAAATTAAAAAAAAAAAAAAAGTACATAATATCAACATGACTTATCACTGTTGATGTTACATTTGATCACTTGGTTCAGAGAGTGTTTTTCAGATTTCTCCACTGTAAAGTTACTCTTTATCCTCCTTTCCATAGTGTACCCTTTTGAAGGAAGTCAATATGCCCAGCCCACATGAAGGAAAGAGGAGTTTTTTACTCCTTGAGGGTGAATTATCTAAATAAATTACTTGGCATTTTATTGCATAGATTTGTTTTCTTCCATGTTTTAAAAAATTTACTCAGTCATCAATTTACATAGGTATGGGCTCATCAACATTTTATCAACTTTGGGTTGTAATTCAATTCTAATTTATTTACTTTGTTGCTCAATTCACTCCAGGTTTGAAAATTGGCGATTCTTTTAGTTAGCGCCTGTGCTCTTTTATTTTTTATTATTTTTTAAAGGTGATTTGCCTTTTTTTATATATATAATTTTTTTTCTAAATTTATTTGTTTGTTTGTTTTATTTTTGGCTGCATTGGGTCTTTGTTGCTGCACGCAGGCTTTCTCTTAGTTGTGGCGAGTGGGGGCTACTCTTCGTTGTGGTGCATGCGCTTCTCATTGTGGTGGCTTCTCTTGTTGCAGAGCATGGGCTCTAGGCACGTGGGCTTCAGTAGTTGTGGCCCTCGGGCTCAGTAGTTGCGGCTCGCAGGCTCTAGAGTGCAAGCTCAGTAGTTGCGGCACACGGGCTTAGTTGCTCTGTGGCATGTGGGATCTTCCCGGACCAGGGCTCGAACCCATGTCCCCTGCATTGGCAGGTGGATTCTTAACCACTGCACCACCAGGTAATCCCTCCTGTGCTCTTTTAACATAACCCATCATTGTGTGTGTGTGTATGTGTGTGTGTGTGTGTATTTTAGCATTTTCTTACTTTATGGTACTACTAGAAGCTCTGGGCTCATCTTGTATATATCCTACTGCAATTTTAGAATCATCATTTATCCAAAGAGACCTCGTACCTTTTTTTTTTTTTTTTTTGAGCTTTGGTACCTTTTATTGGAAGAGGGCATTGATATCAAGATTCGAGTGCCAAGTATACTCATTGCTACCTAAGTATCATTGTTTCTAGGCCTTCTCAGCTGAAAGAGCAAAGAAATATATGTGGGCATACTAACCTGTGTATATACACATATCTGTAAATATTTCCACATGTAACTGTATGTATCTGTATTAAGCTAAACATGAGTTCATACTGACACCTCCAACTCAAATTCATTACCACATGAGGATAAAGAAGATGTGGCACATATATACAGTGGAATATTAACCATAAAAAGAAATGAAATTGAGTTATTTGTAGTGAGGTGGATGGACCTAGAGACTGTCATACAGAGTGAAGTAAGTCAGAAGGAGAAAAACAAATACCATATGCTAACACATATATATGGAATCTAAAAAAAAAAAAAAAAAAAGGTTCTGAAGAACGTAGGGGCAGGACAGGAATAAAGACGCAGATGTCGAGAATGGACTTGAGGACACGGGGAGGGGGAAGGGTGATCTGGGATGAAGTGAGAGAGTGGCATGGACTTATATATACTACCAGATGTAAGATAGCTAGCTAGTGGGAAGCAGCCACATAGCACAGCGAGATCAGCTAGGTGCTTTGTGACCACCTAGAGGGGTGGGATAGGGAGGGTGTGAGGGAGACGCAAGAGGGAGGAGATATGAGGATATATGTATATGTATAGCTGATTCACTTTGTTATAGAGCAGAAACTAACGCACCATTGTGAAGCAATTATACTCCAATAAAGTTGTTACAAAGAAAAAAAAAAACAAGTTCATTACCACATGAATCATTCTAGCCTGCTTGTCTTGCTTCTCTGTAAACTCTCATTCCAACAATGAGGAACCTGACTCCCACCATTCATTATCCATATACTTAATTCTTCATTTAAACTATATATGTATAGTTATTTCAGAATTGTTGATCCATATATGCATGGGGAAAATTTTATCAGCTCGAGTTCAGTGCTTATGTACACTTCCTTTTACTTTAATTTTCTGGATTCTGCTCATTTCCATAGTTACCTAGGTCAACATCTTTTTCCTCTAGCCCATTCATTAATGTTACTTCCTGTATTTGTAATGAGGTTAGGTTGTTTTACCATAGTTTGTTTTCCATCCTGGAATCCTCTAGTCTAATACATAATTTTTCTTTTAATTTGAATACATTAAGGTCACTATTTGTCATGTAAAGTTCTATGGATTTTATAAAATGCATACTATCAGGTACCTGCCACCAAAATATATACAAAATACTTTAACTGAACTACAGAATCCACTGTACTTTACCTATTTACCCTTCCCTCCTGCACCCCAGTAAATACTTATCTTTTTATGATATCCATAATGTTGCCTTTTACAGAATGCCATATAGTGCATAAAATATGTCATAGAATGTATAGGTATCATATAATATGTAGCATTTTCAAATTAACATTTACTAAGCAAAATGTTTAAGATTCATCCATTTGTTGCATGACTTCTAAGTCATTCATTTTTATCTCGAAAACTATTCCATTGTATGAATATACTATAATTTGTTTATCCATTCAGCTATTGAACGACATCTTGGTTGCTTTCAGTTTTTGATGATTGTAAATAAAGTTGCTAATAATATTTGCATGCAAATTTTGTATGGACATACTGGATCTTATGGTAAGATTATGTTAAGGTTTGTAAGAAACTGCAAAAATTGTTGTCCAAAGCAGCTGAACTACTTTGCATTCTCAGAAACAATTAATGACAGCTCCTCTTACTCTGAATCTTGACCAGAAATTAATATTGTAAGTTTTTTGGATTTTAGTCATTCTAACTGGGATGTAGTGGTATCTCATTTTTGTTTTAATCTACATTTTCAAATGACAAATTATGTTGAACATGTTTTCATGTACTCATTTACTATCTGTATATCTTTTTTGGAAAGTTGCCTGTTCAGATCATTTTTAAATTATGTTGTTTCTTTTCTCATTGTTAGGTTTAAGTGTTCTCTATATATTTTGCATCTAAGTACTTTATCAGATATGTGATTTGCAATTATTTCCTCCAGTTTGTGGCTTGTCTTTTCATTCTTTCATAGAGCTGGAATTTTTAATTTTAATAAAGTCCAACTTATCAAATTTTGTCTTTCATGTATCATGCTTTTGGTATTAAATAGTAAAAATTATGATCAAATCCAAGGTTGCATAGACTTTTCTCCTAAAAATCATATTGTTTTGCATTTTACACTTAGGCCCTTGATCCATTTTAAGTAAATTTTTGTGCAAGGTGTTAGGTAAGTGTCTAGATTTATTTTTTTGCATATGGATATTCAGTTGTTGAAAACATTTTTTCTCCATCGAATTGCTTATGCACTTTTATTTAAAAAAAATAAGTTGATTACCTTTATCTGAGTCTGTTTCTGAGCTCTCTGTCTGGTTTTCTTGATTTATATGTCTCTTTTTTGTCAATATCATGATTTTTTTTTGAGCTCTTTAACTATTCTTCTTCTTCAGTATTGTGTTGGCTATATGGGGTCTTTTGCCTTTTCATATGAAGTTTAGATCAGTTTATAGCTATCTACAAAATAGTTTGCTGAAATTTTGATTGGGCTTGCATTGACTCTATGAATCAATTGAGAAGAATTGTTATCTTAATATTCAGTTTTCCAATCCATGAACATGGTATATTGATCCATGCTGATCTTTGATTTCTTTCATCAGTATTTTGTAGTTTTCCACATAGAAATTTCATACATACTTTGTTAGCTTTATTTCTAGGTATTTCATTTTGGCAGTACTATAAGTGGTAATAAAATTTTTTAAATTTCATTTTTCCATTGCTAGTATACAGTAATCCCCCTTATCCATGAGGGATACATTCCAAGAGCCCCAGTGGACTCCTGAAACCCCACACAGTACTGAATCCTATATATATTGTTTTTTCCTGAATACCTATGATAAAGTTTAATTTATAAATTCAGCAGAATAAAATATTAACAACAATAACTAATAATAAAATAGGACAATTATAACAACATATTGTCATAAAAGTTATGTGAATGTGATCTCTCTCTGTCAAAATGTCTTATTGTACTGTACTCACCTTTCTTGTTATGATGTGAGATGATAAAATGCCTGTACAATGAGATGAAGTGAGGTGGGTGATATAGGCATTGTTATGTAGTAATAGGCTACTATTGACCTTCTGATGATATGTCAGAGGAGGTTCATCCAGCCATGATAATGTCCATGGTTGAATGTCAAGAAAAGAAAATGTTGATGGTTGGGGATCCCAGGGGGGATGGAGCAGGACAACTCGAGATTTCATCATGCTACTCAAAATAGCATACAATTTAAAACTTGTTTAAAACTTGTTTATTTCTGGAATTTTTCATTTAATATTTTTCTACTGTGGTTGTGTGTAACTGAAACCTTGAAAAGTGAAACTGTGGGTAAGAAGGGTCTACGGTATATGAAAGTAATTGACTTTTGTATATTGATCTTATACTGCACACTTGCTACACTGGCTTATTAATTTCAGGAGTTTTTCTTATAGCATCTTAGAAGCTGTCTACATAGTCAACTATATCATCTGGGAAAGAAAGTTTTCTTTCTTCCTTTTCAATCTGTAATCCTTTTTTCTCTTTCTGTCTTTCTCCTCTTTCTCTCTCCCTCCTCCCTTTCTCCTTCCTCCCCAGTCTTCCCCCTCCCCGTTTCTCTCTTCTTTCTTTTTATTTTTCCCTTCCTTCCTTCCTTTCTTTCTTTCTTTCTTTCTTTTTTTTTTTTTTTCTTTCTTTCTTTCTTTCTTTCTTTCTTTCTTTCTTTCTTCCTTTCTTCCTCCCTCCCTTCCTCCCTCCATCCTTCCTTCCTTCTTCCCTCCCTCCCTTCCTCCCTTCCTTCCATCCTTCCTTCCTTCTTCCCTGGAATGTTATTAAGTAATGCTCAATTTCTTTCATAGATATTGGGCTATTCAGATTATGTATTTTTCCTTTTATGTTCTTTGGTAGTTTTTGTCTTTCAAGGAATTGATCCACTTCATCTGACTTACCAAATTTGTGGGCATTGAACTCATCATATTTCTCCTTTATTATTCTTTTAATGTAACCAATAATGAAGACCCCTTTTCATTTATGTTGTTGATCATTTGTATCTTTTCTCTCTTTCCTTGGTTTATTAATCTAGAAATTTATCAATTTTATTGATCTATTCAAATGATCAGCTTTTGACTTTGTTGATTTTCTCTAGTGTTTCCCTGTTTTCAATTTTATTAAGTTGTGCTTTAATTTTTATTGTTTATTTTCTTATATTTGTAATGGGCATAAGTTGGTCTTATTTTCCTTGGTTCCTAAGATGAAAGCTTTGGCTATCCATTTGAAATATAATTTTTTCTAATATATACATTTAATACTATAAATTTATTTCTAAGCACTACTCTGTTGTACCTAAAATTTGATAAGTTGCATTTTTATTTTCATGTAGTTCAAAATAGTTTTTAAGTTACCTTGAAATTTCTTCTTTGACATTTTTGTTATTTCAAACCGTGTTGTTTAATTTGAAAATATCTAAAGATTTTCCAGTTATCTTTCTGTTATTTATTTCTAGTTAAATTCATTTGTGGTCTGAGAACATACTTTGTTTGATTTCTAGTCTTTTAAATTGGTTAAGGTGTGCTTTGTGGCTCAGAATATGGTCTCTCAGGGTAAGTGTTCTATGTGAGCTTGAGAAAAATCTGCAGTTTGCTCTTGTTAGATGGGGTATTCTATAAACGTCAGTTACATCCAGTTGATTGGTAGTGCTGTTCAGTTCAACTATGTCCTTACTAATTTTGTGCTGCTGGATTTGTCAATTACTGATAGTCTAACTTCTCTATATACAATAGTGGAATTTTCTGTTTCTTCTTTTAATTCTATCAGTTTTGTCTCATGTTTTTCATACTCTGCTGTTACATGTAGACATGTTTAGGAGTCTTATGTGTTCTTCAAGAATTGACCCTTTTTCATTATGTAATGCCCTTTCTCATCCCTGATAATCTTGCTCATTCAAACATCCCTTTTTGAAATGAATAAGCTGGCATTCTTTTGATGAATTCTAGCCTGGCATATATTTCTCCTATTCTCCATCCTTTTACTTTTAAGCTATCTGAGTCTTCATATAACAAGTGGGTTTCCTATAAAGAATATGTAATCACATTTTTTACCCACTCTGCCAATCTCTCTCTTTTAATTTGTATAGTTAGCTCTTCACATTTAAAGTGTTTATTGGAATGATATCTACCCTTCTGTGACTGTTTTCTACTAATTCTTTCTTTTCCTCCTCTTTTTGCCTTCTCTCATTTTAATTGAGCATTTTATATGATTCTATTTTATGTCATCTCTTAGTATACCAATTACACTTCTAAAAAAATTAGTTGCCTTAGACTTTACAATATACATTCTAATTAATGTAAGTTCCCCTTCAAATAATATTATTCCACTTTATGGGAGGTGAAGGCTCCTTATATCTGAGTATTCCCAGTTCCCCCTTCTTGTCCCTTGTGATTTTGTTCTCATTTATTTCATTAATCCATATATTAATTCACCCAGTACATATTATCTTTTACTGATTTGAACAGTTTTCTTCTAGATTGATCAGGAATATAAAAATAAAGATTTTATATCTACCTCATTATTCTTTCCCCAACCTTCTTTCTTTCTTAAGATAGATCCAAGTTTTTAACCTGCACCATTCTCTTCTGCCTGAAAAAAATTCTTTAACATTTTTTGCTGAGAAGTTCTACTGGCAACAAATTCACTCAATTTTTTTTTGTTTGACTGTATGTTTCCTTCACTTTTGAAAGATGTTTTCACTAGATATAGGTTGGTATTTTATTGATTTATCTTTTTTTTTTCAACACTTTAAACATTTTATACCACCCTCCTTTTGTAGGCATGGTTTCTGGTGAGAAGTGTGCTATAATTCTTATCCTTTTTTCCCTATAGGACAGGTGGCTTTTCCCCTCTGGTATGTCTCACATTTTCTTTGTGTCTAAGATTTTCTTCAATTTCAATATGATATGCCTAGATGTAGGTGATTTTGTACTTATCCTGCTTGGTGTTCTCTCTGGTTTGGTGTTTGTCATTAATTTTGGAAATTTCTCAGCCTTTATCACTACAGTTATTTATTTTGTTTTCTTCTCTCTTCTCCTTCTCATATTCCAATTACACATATGCTATACCTTTTGAAATTGTCCCACAATTCTTGGATGCTCCATTTTGCTTTTTCACCCTTTTTCCTGTTTTTCTCACTTTATCAACTTACCTTCTAACTTCCTAATTCCTTCCTGTGTTGTGGCTAGTCTACTGATGAGCCCATGGAAGGCATTTTTCATTTCTATTGTAGTGTAGTTGATTCTTGACATTTTCTTTTAAAATGATTTCTTTGAGTTTTCATCTATCTCTCTGCTTACTGCATCTACTTTTGCATGATGTCTACTTTTTCCTTCAGACCCTTAACATGTTAATTATAGTTATTTAAAATTATATCTGATAATTCCAACTTCTGTGTCATATCTGAGTCTGGTCCTGCTGATAGGTTTGTCTCTGCAGATTATGCTTTTCCTTGCCTTTTGCTGTGACTTGTAACTTTTTGTTGACAACTGGGCATGTTGTGTTGGGTAATTGGAAATGAAATAAATTAGTGTGAGGATTTACTTTAATCCGGCTAGGAGTTAGGCTGTGTTTAATGTTTGCTATAGCAGTATGTGCCAGAGGCTTCAACTTCCCCTAGTGTCTTTATTTTTGTCTCCCCTGTTGACTTTGGGCTTCCTTAAATACACCTTATCAGTGAGAGTCCGCAACTTGCAGCTCTTTCAGCTGTGATTCACAGTATGTTTGGGGGCCCTATTTGTGTGGTGGTAAGGTGTGGCGGAGGGCAAGTGTTCTGTAACCTTATTATTAAATCTCCATCTCTTAGTGGGTCTGTGTCTTTGGGCTTTTCCACAAGTCCTTCCCCAGTTGTATAGCTTCCCCTCTCCCCTTAATGAGACAAGAAGGCTAGAGGGAGCTAGAGTGGGAGCAATGGCTTTTGCCCCACCTGAGATAAAGCTCAGATCAGTCTTTTCCTCTGGAGTCTATTACTTTAACACGGAGAATGTTCTGGGCATTTCTCACAATTATTACTCTTCTCATCTTGTCAGAGCCAGGAGAGGATCTTTCTTATATTCTCACCTTGAGAATCTGGGGATAGAGCCAGTGAATATGTTGGGGATCCCCTATGAATGTAGCCCCCAGGAGATTCTCACTCTAAAGCTAGTTCATATACAGTCTCCAGCAATTTGTCAAAATTACCAGTTACATTTTTCTAGCACTTCATGCTCCAGCAATTTCTGCTACAGGTAAGCACATAAGCAGATCTCATCTGTGACTCTGATGTGTCTGTATCTCCAGATTTTGGTGTGGCAGTTTGCTCTGCAATATCAGTTATCTCTCTCTGATAGGTCAAAGAAAAGTCATTTGTTTTAATTTTTTTCCAGCTTTATCTCGCTATAAGGATGGGAGTGTGGTCTGTCAAGTTTTACATGTTGCAGTTGAACCTGGAAATCAAATAACTATAAAGTTCTGTGATACATACATCTTATTTATCATGTTTTGCCATTAAAAAAAATTCTTTTGAGTTGAAAGAACTAGGTTTGAGTCCATGATCCATTAATTACCATTTTAGCAGCCAATAGGCCATTAATAAGCATTGCCTGTAATAACATATAATTAGACTTCAAAATTTTTCTTCCATATTATTTTGTCGCTTTTTATTATTTTAATTGTGTTACAACAACTATATCCACCTCACATTGCATGCTCTAAAAGGCATTATCCTAATACGTAGAAAATATCTTCACCTCTGTGTTGCTTAAATAGTTATAGCATCTTTCCCCAAACTATCATCTTTGGGTCACTAGTCTAGTGAGACCTTTCTTGATTAACCAAATGCTACCCTTGTTTGCCATGCCTTGTCTTTACTTCATTTTTTTGTAAAACATTTATTTGTAAATTATAAAATATTTGTTTTGTAAAATATTTATTTTGTTGTTTTTATTTTATTTTTAAAATAAATTATTTATTTATTTATTTTTGGCTGCTTTGGGTCTTTGTTGCTGTGCGTGGGCTTTGTCTAGTTGTGGCAAGCGGGGGCTACACTGCGTTGCGGTGTGTGGGATTCTCATTGCCGTGGCTTCTCTCTTGTGGAACACAGACTCTAGGCACGTGGGCTTCAGTAGTTATGGCATGCAGGCTCAGTAGTTGTGGCTTGTGGGCTCTAGAGCACAGGCTCAGTAGTTGTGGCACATGGGCTTTAGTTGCTCAACGGTATGTGGGATCTTCCCGCACCAGGGCTCGAACCCGTGTCCTCTGCATTGGCAGGCATATTCTTAGCCACTGAGCCACCAGGGAAGTCGTATTTTGTTGTTTTTATCGCCTAAGTTAAATTATACTGAATTGTTTTCTAACTCATCATTTCTCCATATTGGTTGTCAGGTTTACATTCAACTTTTGTTTTTCTAGTGGTTATTTTTATAGACTTTGTGATTCATATTTGATATAACAAATCAGATCTTAATGTCATTAATTTCCAGCTGTATAATCAAGGTCATTAAAATGTTTTAACTCCAATATCTTTTTTAATGTTGTTTTCTAGAATTTTCATTTCATTACATTTGAATCCTTTCTAATCTTAGTCTCTTCTTCTCTGTCTTTTTAATACACATGAGCTTATATTTAAATAATTATCTATCCTTTTCTTAGTTCAACATGTCAATTGTATTCTTTTTTGGGTTTTTTTTTTTTTTGCTTTAATTTTTGAAACACATTTTTAGGCAGTTCTTTTGGTGAAGGACTGAGAGAGATAAACTCTCTCAATCTTTGTTTAAGATGTTTTATTTCACCTCCATTCTTGACTGATGAATAAGTTGGATATTGAACCCTACACTTACTGCTATTTTCCCTTAGTACTGTGAAGAAATAATTTCTCTATCTTCAGGTGTCTGCTGTTGTTTATTAGAAGTCTAGTGAAAGTCTAGTTGCAATATATTTAGAATTAATTTGACTTTTGACTATTTGTTATTCTGTCCTGAAGTTATTCCATGATAAATCTGTTGGTTCTTATTTATTATCCCAAACAATACTCCACTTCCTTCAGCTGAATACTCATGGATTTAATCAGTTTGGGAGCCTTCTCTTCTGAGTCATAATTTTTGAGGACTGCCTCTCTCCTATTCACTTTTTTGTCTGTTCTTTTTTTTTTTTTTAAATTCCACTTCAACATATATTGGACCTTATCATTATTTTCTCTGTGTCTTTGTCTTCTCTGGAATGGGTCCATCTCTTTACATCTCTGTATCTCTGTATTATATTCCTTATGATTTGTTTCCTATACTTATTCCTAATATTTCCCAGTTAACTCAGTTTCTCTTTAGTTGCATGTAATATGCTATCTTTCATGTCAAATAAAGTTTTAATTTGAATGGCCATAAATTTCATTTTTAGAAGTTCTTATAACTTGGATTTAGTTAAAATATGCTTCTTGCTTTTCCATGCTGTCCTATTCTTTCAGTATTATTTCTGTTATATTTTATATTACTTTAATCCTTCTTAATGCACAAGATTTTTTTTAAAAATTTGAAATTTCTCTGTTATCTATAGTTTTGAGGTTGTATAGTCTTCAGCTTATCATTCATAGTGATCTTATTCAGTGATTTGTAATGTTTTGTGGCTAAGTCATTATTGCCTAGGTTGTTATTTCTGTAGGATTCCTGTATGCCCTGGAATGTGAAAGTCTCAACACACAGCAATTTTGTTTTTGCTGCTTTCTGAAGTCCTAGGAATTTCTATGGTGCTAACCTAGTTAAATGTTCATTTCTGTGTGACTGACCCCATGCCACAAATGTAGTATAAATTTGTATCTCATATCTTTACATGGAACAGGCTTAAGCTTTAGTTTCTTTATTTAGATGGCCACAACTTCTCTACTGAGGTTAAAAGAACTAAAATCCTTCAACAGTATTCATATGCCAGTTGGTGTGTCTCCAGTCTGCTTTCTCCAAAACATTGAAGCTGTTTGTTTTACCACTATCCCCCTATTATAAAGACTCCCAAGGCAACAAAGTTGTCATTTTTATCTCTGAGTATTTAACACCTTCCCTTCCATATAGATACTCAAATTTTAAGTGAACAAGAGCATGTGATTATCAAATTTCAAATATTGGCTTAAGTTGATATTAATTGAGTAAAACTAGAAAAAAACAAGTACAATTCAATTATCTAGGCAGAAACTACTTTTTAGATTTGTTTTATGAGGAATTATTTTTCTTTGCCATATAGTCTAGACATTAATCTTAACATTACTGATTAAGCCCAAATTATGTTCTTCTTTTTAATGCAGAAGCAACATATAATTATAGTATACATACATCAAATGGATATATAAAATGTGTAAATATTCCAAAACCTATTTGGTAAAGATGCACATAAAACACATAAATCTGTATAGAGAAAAAGTGAGTTTCTTACTTCAAAAATACGTAATAAAATTTAAATTATATTTGTAATGATTTTCAAAGCATCAGCAAAAAAATCCATCATTTGTAAGGTTTTACAGAGAAAAAAAGTATCCATTATAATTTTGCAAAAGAAATCATTCAAGATGCTGTATTCTTATTAAAATGCCATGTAAATTTTATGACAGTTTTGAGCAAAATGAGACATTGTTAAATTTGGGGAGAAGTTATTACACTTCTATTTTATAGATATCTTCTGAAGAAAAGGTTTTCTTTCATATCTTCAAGTCCCAGAAATATTTAATTGTATGTCATTGTGAGTAACATATTAATAATTAGAATAACAACTCTATTAGAATAACTTATTTTAGTATTTGTTTTGGTGCTTTATATTTGCTTAGAGAAGAATTGAAGAAAAGCAGCCTATATTTTGAATTTGCTGTAGGATAAGATTAAAAGGCTAATTATCCACAGGCTCCTAGCAAACATGTAAATTTTAGCATCTCCATGTCATTTACCTTATAATGTAATTAGTTATATTTGGATAATCTAGTTGAAAACTTTTAAAAGTATTAGGTCCACTTAGTGAATATGTATTTGTATAAAACATTTTTTATTTATGTATAGTTGGTATAAAACATTATTTTAAGTCTAGTTTTCAAATATTCCTTTTGTATGATTTTTCTCTGTGACTTAATATCAATTTATTTCCAATTATAGTAATTCAACATTTTGGTTTTAATTAGCATGTTCAAAATAGAAAAGACAATTTAATTTTATTAATGTAATTAATGAACTTTAATTTAATTAATATAATAAAGGTAGTTTTCTACACTTTGTATTTTAAATCAATTAAAAACAAACAAAAAGCTTATAATATTGCAATTTCCTGAAAATTCCTTTGAATCATTAGACATGAATATGTTATTTTAGTGTTCACTACTTTAAAATATTCCAGAACATAATTTTGTTTTGCTATACATTGCTATAGCATGTCATTAAATATAGCAATAATTTTTGGATAATCAAAACATCTCACAATATGTGTTCCTTTAAATTAAAATTTAAATTAAATTTAATTTTGAGAATTAAAACAAAGTAATCTTGCTTTTATGAAATCACTGCAGCATTATTCCAGTTACTCTAAATTTTATAATCAAAATGTTTATTTGAAAGCAAACACTTCTTTGGTGGAATTAACAGAGACAAACTAGATTTCTATTAGATTTTTAAGCCATTAATATAATATGTGGTTGTGATTGATTTGAGATTCAAAAGTATTTTATATCTTTTCATGTGTATATACATATATACACATGAAAAGAATAGGCTTTACTTTCTATATATTCACATAATCAGAGTTTCTGAAACCCTCACTGACCTGTGGGTACATATGACCTTAAACCAACTAAAATGTTGCTAACATCCAGAATATTAATGGAGAATATGCTCTACGGATAATTTGGATTTTTTCAACTGAGAGTCCAAAGCATTTAAATTGGATGGTATTCTCTGGAAAATAAGACAAAATCATGTTTTTAATAAGTTCATAATAGTTGCTGTTATTCATGAGAGTGAAAGATTACTTTCTTACGTTGTGGTTCTTTCAGTCTCTTTTTTAAAATTTTTATTGGAGTATAGTTGCTTTACAATATTGTGTTAGTTTCTGCTGTACAGCAGAGTGAATCAGCAATACATATACATATATCCCCTCTTTTTTGGATTTCCTTCCCATTTGGGTCACCACAGAGCATTGAGTAGAGTTTCCTGTGCTATGCAGTAGGTTCTCATTAGTTATCTATTTTACACATAGTATCAATAGTGTATATATGTCAATGCCAGTCCCCCAATTCATTCTCCCCCCTTTCTCCCTTGGTATCTATACATTTGTTCTCTACGTCTGTGTCTCTATTTCTTTTTTATAAACAAGATCGTCTATACTAATTTTTTCAGATTCCACATATATGCATTAATATACGATATTTGTTTTTCTCTTTCTGACTTACTTCACTCTGTATGATAGTCTCTAGGTCCATCCATGTCTCTCCACATGACCCAATTTTGTTCCTTTTTTATGGCTGAGGAATATTCCATTGCATATAGGTACCACATCTTCTTTATCCATTCCTCTGTTGATGGACATTTAGGTTGCTTCCATGTCCTGGCTATTGTAAATAGTGCTGCAATGAACACTGGGGTACCCCAATGTTTCAGTCTCTTTTGTTAGCTATGCTTGGGGTACCCGTGGGAGCCAGGCATAAGGTGGAGGCTAGAATTCGTGGAAGAGCTCAGCTCACTGAAGGAGTATTTCAGAATGCCAATAGGTTGTAACAAATTCAAGAGTTTCAGTGGAATGTTAATAAGTTATTTAGTGTTTCAAGAACCTTGAGAGAGACTATTACTACTACTATTATACTGAGTTATATATAGTTTTTAAACGAAGTAAACAGTATTTCCTTTATCTTCACAGTTTGATTTTAGGACTTCTATGAATAATGAAAAGAGAAGAAGCAGATGAGTAAGTGTAGGGACTGATTAACAGAATGGAGTTTCATGGATAAACTAAAAGCAGGAAAGGTGTATGGGAAAAAAGGTTGTTGTGTGGAAGGAGATGTTGGAAAGTTAAATTATCACAAAACTATAGATTTAATAATCAACTAACCATCAAGACAAATAATTGTAGAGCATTTTTACTTTTAAATAATTTCTATCATTGCACTTAGAGAAATATTGCACTACATTGATGCTATTTCCTAACTCCTGTTCTTGTTCATTTGTTGTTTTAATTCTTCAGATGGGCTTATGTTGAGTTTAGATCATTATTCTCTCCATAGTTTAATGTATCCACAGTTATAAACCATTTGTCTCACAGGAGTGTCAGTAAATATTCTGATATGAACCACTAAAATCACTGTATTAAATGTTTTCTCAAGAGTATATAACAATTTGTTACTATTATGTTACTGTATATATAAAGAAACACTTAATTTCAGTTCCTGTATCAGTGCTAGCCTACACTTTTCTAGACTGAATACATCATATGAGCAATAACTGAAACAAATTTCAATATACACATGTTGCAGTTTCAAGGTGAAAATAATACCAGGTTTTAACAAGATGGATCTTTCTCCAAAGACTTTATGTTTCAAGTGTTGTTCAATTTTTTCATTTGTCATAAAACAAAATACACCACTGTGACATGTTTTATGTCTTCTAATATCTTGAGGCGAACTGGCTGACAAACGTATTATTCTCTCATAAAGAAGAGGATGTTTGCAGCTGCATTACCCTTCTGGACCAAACCGCTGCTTTTGTTCATGCTGTCTTAACTGCTGTAGAAATCGTTTGTGGGGTTCAGACCATAATGCCTACTTCATAATGCTGTTTTATTCTTTCTGCAAAGATTCACTGTCACACATTAAATATGTCCATAAATCTCTCAGTGATTGTATATTATTTTTCTGTTCCCTGTGAAGTTTACACATTGTATTCAACTTTGAGCTTATTCAGCTTTCTACAGTGGTATGGCAGGCTTATGTGATGCTGTAAAGCTGAGAAAAGTAAGGCAATTATTGTTAAGCCTTTGTAAGCTATTTGAGAAAAGACATTTGTCACAAACATGGTATGAGGACCAATTCTACCGGGTATAGGTTTACTCAGATTTTTATTTAAACTCTTTCTGAAGGAGTGAGTGTTATGAAGAACTTTTCAAAAATTGAAAACTTCACATAAAAACTGGGAGCTTTTCATTACTTTTTAAATAACAGCTAAGGGGTATCAGATATAGGAGTGATAAAAATAACATGAGTGAATAAAAATTGATTTTTGATTTAATGTAAATGAACTGAAAAGATATTCTAAAGGAGTTATATGAATGAAAATTATAATCATGTATCTACAAGTTCCCTACCAAATGGAAATCTTCATGAACTATCCTATTTGAATAATATTAATATTTTATATCAATTATCTCCAAAGAAGTAGTTGTAGATATTGAAGTTGTAGCTATAGAAGAGTATGCCACTCCAAAATATTTTGATTGTAGGAATTCAGGACATGCCACCCCAAAATGTGTCGCTTTGGTATATTTTGATTATATATTGATTATTTTGAACAGTAGCACTTGCAAACTGCAAATGCAAGGAGAGGTTTTCTAGGAACACCTCTTACCTGCCTAAAGACAGATCCTCCCAAAGGAACTCAGCTGTCATAAATCCCCTCCTTGGGAGTTTCGTTAACCAGGGAAGATTGACTTTTACACAGAACAAGAGAATAGAAGTCGATACCACACCCAGGCAAACTGTCACAAACTACCACACCTCTCAACTATTCTTTTAAGGTCCTATTCATCTTTCCTAAAAATCATTTTCTCTCCCCTAAGAAGCCTACATACTCTCGCCCCTTTCCCTTTTTTTAAGATGGTGTTCAATCTTAAATGCTAAAGCTACCTCTCTGAGAATTATTAACTTTCCCTGGGGTGTTTCCCGTGTATGCATGAGGTATACATGTTAATAAACTTCTGCTTTTTTTGTTTGTTTGTTGTTGTTGTTAATCTGTCTTTTATTACAAGCATTCTCAGCCAAGAACTCAAAAGGGTAGAGGGAAATTTATTTTTCTTCTGTTATGCTGTATGGCCACTGTAATAGTCAGGTAAAATCTGTACAGCCCAGATATCTATGTGTTTATAATATGTGAAATGCACAACTGTAATTGATATACATGAAGAATACTAATTTTATGAAAAATATTAAATTCATAGACTTTGATAAATGCTATAGTATAGTGGTAAACAAATTAGGCATTCACATTAGAATACTTGTGTCTAAACTCAGCCATCTACTCTGACACTGGTATGAGGATCAAATGAGATCAGAATAAAGCCCTTTGCCCACTGCCTTAATGACCTACAAATGCTACAACGAATCTTGTTATAAATCTTCAGTTTATTCCTTCTAAGGGACTCATGATATCATTTCATTACAGATACGGGAATACTCTTGTCCAGACTTTATTATTTTTCCAGATTTTGAAGATCTTTTTGTTTTCCTCAGGAGGACAATTCTTTTTTCTTTTTTTTCTTTTTTAACATCTTTATTGGAGTATAATTGCTTTACAATGGTGCATTAGTTTCTGCTCTATAACAAAGTGAATCAGCTATATGAATACATATATCCCCATATCCTCTCCCTCTTGCGTCTCCCTCCCACCCTCCCTACCCCACCCCTCTAGGTGGTCACAAAGCACCGAGCTGATCTCCCTGTGCTATGCGGCTGCTTCCCACTAGCTACCTATTTTACATTTGTTAGTGTATATATGTCAATGCCACTCTCTCACTTCATCCCAGCTTACCACTTCCCCTCCCTGTGTATCATTAAATTTTACCAGAGGCTTGCTTTTACTCCAGTGTTACTAGAACAATCTCTGCCTGGTTCTTCTCAGGTTTGTCTGTTAAATCTTATACTGCTTGAATTCTAAAAGTAAGGATAACTTAGAGGAATCACTTCTTTTACTTCCTAAAAATACAAATAAAACCTATAATTCGGGTCTTGGACTGTCATGCCTTGGCTACTTTGATAATCTCCAGTGACTAAAATAGGACTTGAAATTTTTATTTCCTGATTTACAAGTTGGCATTGGCAGAATGTTTGGTGCAAATTAGTACATCAATCAGAAGCTCAATTTCCCTGCCATCTCTTGAGTATGATATTTCCCTAAGGTCAGTCATCAGAGATCTTTCCTAATTTTTCTTTGGAATTGTACCTGAGTACACGTTCAGTAAATAGATGGTAAATGACTCAATGATTGAATGAATGCTTGTTAAAACTCTCTGCTTACCTATGGTTAAAGTTCTCTACAGCAAGTCAGTTCTCCTCAAAAAATGAACATTTCCTTTTCTGCTAGCTATGGTTGTATTTGTCACTTTAAATACATGACAGGCATTATTTTTCTTTTCTTCCAGGTCGCAATAAAAACAGATTCTTCTTTTAGGTAGGGATTTGGAAGCCATGATTAGCTCTTTGAACAGCATTTTACCATCCTCTGTCTGAAATGGCTACTTTTCATATTCTTTTATTATTTATCAGTTAATTCTAATAGTTACCCAGGTACCGTGGAGGCTGTCAACAATGAGACCTATGGCTTATGCTCAGCATCTCCCACCTCCAGGCCCGGCTCTCTGTGAACACCCCCCCCCCCCACAGATAAATGCTTCCTTCTACTGGCCCAATATGAAGAATTATGATTCCACACAAATAAATTTTCACATCGGCAAATTATTCACTTATTAAACAATTATTTAGTCAATTAGCAAAGCCCACTGCTTAAGGCTTAATGAAATTATCTTTGATTTAAATAATATTGATAATGAAAAATAGCCTTTATTTCCCTTTTAAATTTATTACAAGTAATTTATAAATAGATATTACAACCAATAAATGAGGGCTATATTTTATATAACTGGGTACTCTAAACTAGTTATACAAACTACAGTAGAGGATTGTACATAGTGAACAACTTGTAATTCGTCAAACAGATTATTTTCTCATTAACGGCGTTTTTTAGCCCATGATGCAGCTCTCCCCTGTCATATTGCCTCCTTCTCACCTCTTCAGAAATCAGAAGAAAACAATCACCACTTCAAAAAAGTTTTTTCTAATATTTCTAATTAGGGTTAACTGTTTATCCATTACTGCACTTGCTATCTCTTTCCCTGACAAGAGTGTGAGATTTTCAAGAACCAGGATTATGTTCTATCAGTTCTTTCCAGAACCTACACAATGCCTAGAAATTTTTACTACATAATGGATGCTTATAGAGTAAAATGTGAGGATGACGCTTGTCTCACTTTAAACTGTGAGCTGAACTATTAAGACAAGAGCAAAACTGCTTCCCTTTTCTGATTTGAACACTATCCAGAGTTCATCCAACTTTCCTGGATGTGCTCTGGGTCTTATGGGATTATGTGCCAAGTTAAGACCTTCATCTCTGAGCTTAGATCTAGGAGGATGCATTTGTCTATCACTCAACACCAGTGACTTCAAGTCAACATTTGATTCCTCACCTCTTAAGTTACTTTGCTAATAGAAAACTGGATTTTTCTACCATATCCATCATATAGCTCTGCCTTCAAAAGTGCCATGTCTTTCATCTTGGAAACAAAATCTGTATGGAATTATCCTTTTTAACATTAATTCATCATAAAATATGTGATTATAAAATTTAAACTATCTGTTTTACCTGTTCTTTCATTTCCATGCCTGTTGTGATTTTTCCTGATCAAGTCTTTACATTTAAATGATGTTGCTGTCTCTCATTCTTTTTTCTTTTTTATTTTTTAAGTTTCATTATGGTTTATCGTGGTGGAAACACTTCTCTCCTCAAGTTCCTCATTCATATCCTTAAGTGACACCACAGTATTTTCCAAAAATTGTCAAAGTTTCTTAGATTGACTAGCAAGGTTTTCATTGATTAAGCCACACTTATCTATTCAAATATCTCCTGACTTTTTCCCTATGGTTTGTTCCTGCCAGAACAGAGTCCTTACCATCTGCGACTACACTGTGTCCATGTCTGTGTAGACATTTTGGTGAGATATCTCTGCTATTGACTCATTCCCCTAATTTTCTCTTCCCATGTCTACCTTTTCCCATAGTTTATTTGTTTACTTTCCTTGTAGAACATTTTCCAGTTACTCTAGTTGTGTTAGTTCTGGACCTGGACTAGTCAGTGTTTGAAAGAATTTATTCAGTGCTTACTAATATTTGGCATATAGTGAAGAATTGGGGTATAAATATAAATATAAGCTACCTTTTTCTCTACTATTGAATTTCACCATGACATGTGCCTAAAGATATATATATATATAACAGTGGCATGACAGCAAGAAGGAGTGGGGTAGCTACTGTCTGTACCATTTTACTGCCTATGTAGCCTGGTGTAGTTTCAGGTTTCTGGAAGGAAGGATATACTACTTACACTTCTGCTTCCCATATAGCACCTGTCACACTGTTGTAACATAACAACATAACATCTCAATAAAAGTATGTTGATTTGGGTTTTGTTTAATGCTTATTTTCATTATCAGCCTTAAAAATCACATTATAAAATGATGACCAGGATGTGAATATATTTCCAACCCTTTTTAAATGAATTTCTACAGGGAAATTCAAGAGCACTAATTCTAAATTTAACTGCTTATATTTGCCTTTGAAATGGGATTTCGTGATTACCCTTGAACACGAGGATGTCTTTGAAATCAAACAATATAACACCTCTGCAGGCTAAAAGGAGCTGAAACACTGCTTGGCTCATTTTCTCATTCCTTGTCATTCTCTCTGTGTCCCAACCCACTTTTAGCTCAGCCAGCTCGCTTACAGGAAATGATGCTCCTCAAACTTTACCTGGGGCAGAAATGTTGACAATGTTTTAATAGTTCAAAGAACTTCCTCTTTGAGGTGCAAGAATTTAAGAGCAAGAAGTATCAGATATTAACAAAAAAATAAATGTAAAAATATATTTGGTTACTTAAGGGATGTCAAAAAATAATTTAGTTGGAAACTGTAAGTCATATTTAGATAGACTGCATGTACCAGCAGGATTGCTCATACTCCTGCCTCTTTCTGTTTCCTCTTTAAGGATTTTTGTGTTATAGCTGACCATAAGAATCTATTAAATTAAGCCACATGAAAAACAATACATAAACTAATATTAAGTTATGTTACACTGACATTCTGATATTTACTTATTTTTCACTAAAATGTAGCTCCTTGAGGCAGGTATTTTGCCTAGTTCAGTGTTGTATATCCAAAGTCTAAAACAATCATGGTATAAAATAGATACTCAGTAAATGTTTCTGGAATGAATTAATGGATATTTTGTATGGTTTTGTAAAGAAAAAGGTGGAGTTATAAAGGAGTAAAAGTGGACTCATTTTGCTCGGTAATTAAATCTAGTGAAAACCAGAGTTGTTTTAAATTCAGCTAGCTTATGCTCTGTTTTTCAAATGTTTTGCATTAGCAAAACCTTTAATGAGTTTGGCCTCAAGGAGTTTTTCTCCAATCCATATGTTTCTGATTCCCACTGAGTTAGCTCTTACCAAAACTATTTAAATTATTTATTTGAGTTCAAAGAAGCCTTTTGAAAGGTTTCTCTAAGGAAATCTTAATGTCTGACTTTTTAAAATAGAAAGTCTCATTTTTCTCAACACTTTTTCAGCATCTTCAAAATCTATAATCATTCTGAGATTCTTTATTTTTATGCTGGTCCCCCGTTTCTATTTCTAATGTCACTGGAGCAAATATGTCCTTAAATTAGTTAAAGGAACAAATTCTCTGTAACACCTATCTTCATTTCTAAATTTATAATGGTTTAGTGTCTCACAATTTAGCCACAACATTTATCTTAATAAATATATACCTATTAATCTTATAAATGATATTCTTCTTGAGTTACTATATGGAGAAGTTCTAAGTTTGCCTTAGAAATGGATTTTGAGTTTATGTATGTGAGAGTTGAGGAGAAACAAAAGAAGAAAGAAAGAAATCCAGATGATAACAGATACAGCTATTTTCTCTTCCGATCATGTTTAAACTCACCATGTCACCAATAAATGCATTTTTTGTTTTTGCAAGAATGTTTAAATTTAGAGTTTTTTTCTTATTTTCAGCAAAATGAAGATATTTAAACCAATAAAATAAAGGATAAAACATTAATCATGTCAATATACACACCCTCCGTTAGTTCAACTACGGTAATTTTATTTATGTATTTAATTGTTTAAAGATTAGTCATATACCTGTTGTGTGGCAGTGGTGGGGGAGCATATGCTTTAATTTTTAGTGAATTCAAAAACTTCCCTCGTGTACTGGAGTGCTTTATGATTTAGGTGTATTTATTCAATACCTCTGATTAACTTAATGCTAAAAAAAGAAAATTAACCTCTGTCTTTTGCCCATTCTCATGGCTCAAGTACTTTATAGAATATTCTTCTCTATGGTATTTGATATTTTCAAGTAAAAGAAAATTTTATTTCTTTAGTTGGGTAAAATAGATTATATAAACTCTTTAATTCTCATATTTCCATATTCTAAAGCAACACTGTATGTAAAATATAGGCTATTAAATATATTAATAGATAACTTGATAAACTAAAACAAATAAAATGGCAAAAGAGAGTATGTATAGCAGTCATATAAGAAGGAACTCCTATTTTGAAATCTTTTCTTTTGAAATAAAAGAATCTCTGAAATGTAAAAGCCGTTATTATATTGCCCAACTTTTAATGATTCTGCTTACTGTTCGTTATTTAAAGCATAAATCCCTATGCTTTAAAAATTTATATAAGACTTTACTCTGTTTAATGATATGTCTCCCAGAACATGGAAACATCTTCTAAAGCGTAGTGTAAAAAATCATAAGCTAATGCTTAGGTTCAGTGTGAAAGCTCATTTTATAAATAAAAACATTTGAATGTAATTGATTTTCCTGAAATTTGAGAGCATAAAATAAATGCGCTGTGTATAAGTAAAGTGGTGAGGGAGTTGAAGTTCAAGAATAGATGCCAATCTATTGACATTTCAGGCCTGAAAATATTGTGTCTGTAACATGGTGCATCATCAAAACAACAAAAGCAAGGGAAAAGTCTGTTTTATTAATGTGTGATATCAAGATGCAAAGTTTTAAAAAATTCTATACTTTCCGTCCTTACCTAAAAATGAGTTTACAAAAATAGGTTACATGGTATTTTTCTGGTGTCAGGAAAAAGTGAAGAACAATTCTATGCAACTTATTTTGGCACATTACCCTGATTTTAGCTATAATGTAAGTTACAAATTATACTTCAAAGTGCAGAGAAGTAAGAAAAAAATGCTTTGGAAATATTGTTGCTTGGATTTTATGTGCCTTGAAGCCTGGAATGATAGGGGTCTTCTTTTTCATAAGAGTCATATCAATGATAGTGATGACTTAAACATGTCCTAATTACTCCCTTTGATGCAGAAGCAGTTGGACAAAAATCATAATCATTTGGTATCTAAAAATGGTCATGTTCAAGGACTTTGAATTCCTGATTTTTGGTTTTGTTAATTATAATTTGATATTTTTAATTTTTATTTAATTTTTTTTATTTTTTAAATATTTATTTATTTTGACTGCTAGGAGTCTTAGTTGCAGCGTGCAGGATCTTTAGTTTCGGCATGCGGGATCTAGTTCCCTGAACAGGGATCGAACCCGAGCCCCCTGCATTGAGAGCACAGAGTCTTAACCGCTGGACCACCAGGGAAGTCCCGATAATTTGACATTTTTAAAATGCTGCTTATAAGCATGCTAACTAAATATGTTTAGGATTAGAAAGCAGGATTCAGTAATTTTTAGATGACATTCCTATGTACTGCCCATGCCATGTTAAAACCCTGAGTATTGGGAATATTATAAAACCATACTTTATAACATTTTCTAATTGAAAGAGATCTTAGAGGTAACCTAGTCTAATCTCCTAATTTTCTGTGTGGAAATAGGCTCAGATTAGATAACCATCTTAACATAATATGATTTTTTTAACTTGAAGCACTTAAATTCTTCTCCTATCAATTATTCAAGGGTTGTTTTCATTGGCTTAAACTTTATGAAACTACTGATTAACTTAGCTTTTAATTGAACAGTATCTTTTTGGAAAAAAAAAAAGAATATATTTTTATAATGAAAATATTTTTAAAGTGGTCAAAATTTGTGCAAATCAATGCCATTTTCACTGGCACGAAAATAACGTTCAGGAAAATGAATTGACATGTTTTTAAAAGAATGAAATAATTATACGAAAAAGTATATGCTCAGTTAAATAAAGGGGACTATTTTTAGGTGTCTGCTGATTGGATCAAGAAGGAAATAACCAGACAGACTGTTCTCAGGCAAAGCTATTTTCAGGTAGAAAATCCTAGCAGGTTTGATGCAACAAATATGATACCCATGTGTTTTTGTTCTAACAGATAAATTAAACTGTCAAAGTTTAGCAAAGCCATGTTTTTTGTTTTTTGTTTCCAAAGAGATCTTTGTAATTTTTGCTCTGAAATAGTAATTTTATTAATAATAAAACATTTAATAATTAGTGAATACTAACCATGTGCCAGATATTACTCTAAGCTCTTTATATATAGCACCACATCTAATAATTAAAACAATCCTATGAGGGAGGTAATTCTATTTTTTGTGTTTTATTCAACATGTAGTTGACAACAATTTTAAGCTCTCAGTCTTTATTATAGCACTAAATAGAAACCAAATGCAGGAGTGATGTTGCTAAGTTTCAAAAAAGTAAACAAAACCATGAAACTCCTACTTCAACAGTTAAATCCTGTGGTCCTTCAGATTTTAAGAGAGACTGATATGCACTATAGGTAGATTTTATTTTTTTCCTCTGAGGCTATGGTCTTCTTAGTTGAGTTCTGACAATAATTGTAACTTCTCACAGAGGATGGTGTCTTGGTCCATTCTGGCTGTTGTAACAAACTACCACAGACCTGGTAGCTTATGAACAACAGAAATTTATTTTTCACAGTTCAGGAGACTGGAAGTCCAAGATCAAGGTGCCAGCATGGTTGCCTTCTGGTGCAGTCCCTCTTCCTGGTTCATAGCCAGTACCTTCTCACTATGTCCTCACAGGGTAGAGGGGCTACGGGTCTCTCTGGAGCATTTTCTATAAGGCAATAATCCCAATTATGAGGACTCCCACCCTCATGATTTACACACACACACCCAAAGGCCATACCATCACATTTGGGGGTTAAGATTTCAACATATGAATTTTGGGAAGACACAAATATTTAGACCATAGCAAATGAGGAGCCTTATTTTTCTATCTTAATACCCTGAATTTTAAAAAATTTTAAACTACATTCATGTTTATTATTAATAATTGAAAAAAGTGAAATTGTTAAAAAGAGAAATTAAAAATTACCATGTTAAAGAGGTACATTTCTCTTTATCTAAAATTTTAATTTGTTTATACACACTTATTTAGTACAGTGCCTAGAATATTGTGGTGGTTCTAGGATTGTAAGAAAGATACATAGATAGGTAGATAGATCAATAGATGACAGATTTTTCAGATATTAGTGGTCCCTTTATTCTCAAGCTCCTAAATAAATTTTTGTGGTATGAAGATCAACTTCACATCAACCAGAAAATAGAAGTCAGCACAATTTACTCAAAAGAACTTTTCACTCTCTCTGCTCTCTGTCTCTGTTTCTGTCTCTCTTAGACACACACACTCACACAAACAAACACACACACACATCAGCAGACATATTCACCAATGCAGTAGTATGCAATGCAGACTTTACTTTTTGAGGAGTTATGAAAATAAAGAGTTTACATAACTAAACCTACTCAAACAAGTCAAAAATGTCCATTTGGCATTTCTTTCTCATCACCAGCAAGGATTCCTTACCTTCTCCTTCTCCCAAGCTTAGCACTGGCTCTTCTCCCTTACTGCTGACATTTGTTCTAGGAACTGACTTTTTCTTGCCTTCTATGTGCATAGCTCTCTAGTTCTGTCCCTGTTCCTAATGTGCATCATAAAAACATTGTGCATCTCAACCAAGAAACTACAGTAAACAGACCCCTCCTCTTTAGAAGGCAATATAAAAATCTTTTTTTTTTCTTAAATTAAACATGTTGGTGAGGTATCTGTCACACACAGTAGACAGTACATTAACATATTTCTTGTAAGTTACTTATATGGTCCTTTTTGACATTTTGTCATTTGTTTGTAATTTATTAGCACTAGTTAAGCATAAGGATGAACCAAAGATGGGTCCTGGTATTTCATGACCTTCTGTTGATATTCTCTCAGGCCTGGGTTTTGCAGTCTTGGGTGTGTCACTTGCTCCTCAAATTCTTAGCCTTTAGATGTGGAAAATATATGGATGGCTTAGATAATGTTTTCTAGTTCTTCATTCTTAGTTCTCTCTCTCTCTCTCTCTCGACCTCTCCCTCTACAAATGCACATGTGCAACCTTGAAGTTACCTAAACAAAGACTTCAACATTTTCAATTTCTTACAAGATCTAATAAAAATATATAAATAGTAATTAATATAACAATGCATACATATGCTGGCAGCATGAACAGAACACTGTTGAGGCTAACTTTCGGTTCTGGATCTGATTATTGAACTCTTCTGATGGTGGCAGTAATATTTGTTGGAAAAAAGTTTTAGAGTGTGGTTTGGAGGCAAAAAATGAGAAGATGCATGTGAACATGTTTGGGTGGAAAAAAGTACTTTACATTTTTATGCAATAATTAAACCTCTAGACATTTTTATCTCAATAGATCTTGCCTGAGAAGAGCAATATACTAAAAGTTGAACAATTTCATGCAATCATGAAATAATTGGACTGTTCTCTACTCATGGTGTAAGAGAAAGATTAACAAAACTATATAAAAAGTGTCTGAAACACTGTGTGCCTTAAAATTTCCTAATTGTGATAAAATAAGCCACTTTCTTTTCTCCCATCAGGTTATATTCAAGGAAAGCTCTGAAAAAGAAAATATTCTGGCTATACAATAAAGTCTGTGATTTTGTCACCTTGCTTTGAATAACATTTAATAACTAGAATAACTAAAAACAAAAAAATCACCAAAGAATCAAATGCAGAGCCTAGGAAGCACTATTTTATTTTGCTTTAACTGCATGGCAATTATTCTTTACAATAGAAGACTCTATACTGCAAATATAATGATGCAATAAATTTTACTGGAAGCTGATAATATTTAAAAACTTGTAAAGGACAAAAGTATTTCAACAATGAACATTAAATTACACCTTTATCAATTGTGTATGGTGCAAGTTACTTCTGATCTTGTCCTTTGGCTAAGTGTCAACTGAAAATCTAGAGGTCATTTTATTTGTACATGTTAAATTGTTCAACCACTGGCTATTTTCTGAATAAATTAAGCATCTTTTTCATAAGATAAACATCAACTCAGAACAGTTATTGAAGGCATTAGGAGACAATGCTAATGTATTTCATGCTTCAAAGGCTACAGTTGCCAGAAATTCATAGCAATCAATCAACATCTTTTCCGCTGTATTTCATATCTTAAACAACCCACCAGGGGTAACTATTATGAGTATATTTTCCTTTTTTAGGTACAGTTGCTGGATATATTGATTAACCTATTGTTCCTTTGTGACTGCCTCATATGTAGCTAAAATATTAAAGCTGTAATCAGTTTTTCATTTAAAGAAAAAAATTTAAAACCCACTCTAGACAATTTAACACAATTCATTGCTTGTGAATAGAATTACCTTTTTGTGAGTGCTATTATAACCTACAATTCAGAACTAGAAAGCTGAACAAAAGACTAAAAATGGATAAAGGATTTGTTTTTCACAGCCAAGAGATTTTGCCTTGAATTCTAAAACACATTTTGGTTGTCGCTGAGAGGTCCCCAGGGAAAAGGGATCTCTGTGAGAGAAGCATCTCAGCTCATTGGAACAAGTAGATATAAGGTCAAGTCATAGCTCTTCAGTTGTTCATAGGGATCTCTTCTTAGCCTCAAATGCAAAAATGATGTGCACTATAAGTCAAAATCCTCAAGGGAAGGAAAGACAACAAACCAAACCTACCTTGGATTTTGCCTCCATTTTGAAAGACCTCTTTCTTCTAACCACCATCACAGCCACATTGGAATAAAATCATTTAAACAAACATATCAGGATAATGGCTCCAGAATATTATGCATCCACAACCTAATTTTCTAAACAATGGTTAGAGGATGATTTTTAATTCAGAAGTTTCAAACTGGCAGTCTTGGACCAAATAATGACCTATAAATGTATTTGGTTTGACCTACACAGTAGTAAAAAGTGTTAAGTGGGGCTTCCCTCGTGGCGCAGTGGTTAGGAAGCCGCCTGCCAATGCAGGGGACATGGGTTCGATCCCTGGTCCGGGAAGAGCCCACATGCCATGGAGCAACTAAGCCTGTGCACCACAACTACTGAACCTGCACTCTAGAGCCCGCGAGCCACAACTACTGAGCCCACGTGCCACAACTACTGAGCTTGCATGCCACAACTACTGAGCCCACGTGCCTAGAGCCCGTGCTCCGCAACAAGAGAAGCCACCGCAATGGGAAGTACACGCACCACAATGAAGAATAGCCCCTGCTCGCTGCAACTAGAGAAAGCCCGTGCACAGCAATGAAGACCCAACACAGCCATAAATAAATAAGTGTTAAGCAAGTTGACAATATTTAAAATTTGGAATAATTTTGGGACTTCCCTGGTTGTCCAGTTGCTAAGACTCTGGGCTTCCATTGCAGGGGGCATGGGTTTGATCCCTGGTTGGGGAACTGGGCTCCCACATGCCACGCGGGGTGACCAAAAAACCCCAAATTGGAATAATTTAAATAAAACATCTTTATTTTCAGTTTTTCTTGAAAAAGTAATTAGACCATCTGACAAGTTTGTACCCACATTACATGTGGCAATAAGCTGAGTAAAAAGAACTGCCCCCGTTCCTGAATGTCTTTAGATGCCTTCCTTAAGGCACATTGATTCCTATAAACACTGCCAACTTTTATCATATTTATTTGTGGACAAGTTTTATTCCTAACTTGTTGGCTTCTTAAAAAAAGAAAGAATGTCATATCCTTTGCAATGTCTGGTACAAGGATTCATACAAAGAAGGAACATAGTAAATGTCCCTTTTAATACGTATGAAATAAGGTATCAATGAAAAAATAGTTAGTACATCACTAAGTATAGTACTATTTGGAATGTAAAGGAGTTTACAAACGATAATAATGAAAGTGAAGCATATTGATTTATACAAATTTTTCTGTAAAACCTTGAAATCGATTTTGAAATGTGCAGAGAGCTTATTTACAATGCAGGACAGTGGTTTTGAGACTCTGTTATCACTCAGCAGAGGAACACTGGTTTGTCCAAATGGAAAGTAATATGGACACCAGATATATATATAGAACAGCTCTCCCTGCTGGAACAGGATTGAAAGGTCCAAGGCCCCTCAGCTAAGCCTGCTTCTTGGCCTCAATGCACTTTAAAAACATCACCTAGGTTTCTGTGAATCAGTATGGAAACCACTAATCCTATCAGATTTCCCTCATTTGAGAAAAGAGGAAATTGATGTTCAGAGAGGATAATAACTTTGCCTATTATGAGCAGACCCAGGATTACTGGTTCACAAAGATCTGTTCTGAAACATATGGGAATTGAAAAAGTTTGTCAGGCACTCTTCCTGCCTACAAAGAAACTAAAAAGAAAAAGGGGAATTTATGAAAAATAACCATATAAACAAGCACCATACAGCTAAGAATTACTTAGGAAACTAAAAGTGTCTCTAAAAACAAAGGCAAATATAGGAGATCTTGTTAATGTAGTGTTTTTAGACTGTTTAGTCTGAATTACAGGAACACTTTTATAATTGTATATTCTACATCAAGGTGTCTCAATCTCAGCAGTACTGACATTTGAGGCTGGATAATTCTTTGTTGAGGGGTTTATCCTGTGCATTGCCATATGTTTAGTGGCATCCTTGGCTTCTACCCACTAGATTCCAATCGAACATTCCAACTTGTGATGATCAAAAATGTCTCCGGCCATTGCCAAATATCCCCAGGGCAGAATTGCCCCAATAAGAACCACTTCTCTATATTACTGTTTGTAGATGCTAGTTCTTGATAAACAGACTTCTACATGGCACCCTCCAGTTCCAATTATAAGATATAAGTAAATTATAATAATTTTCAAAATATTTGGAATTATTTTGAAACAACCCACAAGATTTTAAGTATTAGTTCTCCAATATAGTATTTGAAGCAAAGGTGTTTTTACATTTATCACTAAAGTAGAATCTGGACTTGGACAGTAAAGTTATTATAAGTGTATTCCTTGCTGTCTTAAAGATCAGGCATTAAAGAAGATGTCTGAGCCTGGGCAAGTACTGGGCTGGGGTTACTTAAGCCTGATTGGAATCCTTCTCTACAGATGCTAAGAGTAGATGTCAGAGTTAGTACATGAAGGGCAGAGTTAGTACATGAAGCATTGTTTGCCAGGCATTCCAAAACATTCAGTAAGCCCTTGAAGAATGTCTACTCTCATTTGTGTAAATTTGATTTAAAATTTCTATTTAAAAAACAAAACAAACAAAAAATCAACTTCGTAGGTAATATATCCCTCGTCATGTACTAGACAATGTCCCAAGGATTTTGCATATATAAACTCATTTGATCCTCACAAGAAGACAATGACGTAACTATTATAACTATCCCCATCTCAATCATAGAGAAATCATATAGTATGTAGTCATTTAGTTAGTAAGTTAAAACAACAACAACTAAGATCAGAAACCAGATGTTTGGCCTCCAGAGTTGGTACTTTAATGTTCATGACTAAGTTTCTCTTCTGGAATATACATGCTTGGATTTTTTATGCTTACGTTTGATAATTATAATCAATATGTTGGATAACTATATATTTATTTGGTAGATGAACATATTAATACAAGTATTTTGTTTAAACAAAATTTTGTCAGATTGATAATTGATTTCCCTTACCATCCAAGAAGTTACATTTTCATAAAGTAAAAGTGCAACTATTTTCTGAACTGTAAATAAAGTATATATGTACATAATTATATAAAATACCAAAGTATAGATATACATGTAATGTACTGTGCATATGTGGGTTCCTTTTTTTTTTTTCTTTTTTCTTTTGATGTAGTTTCAATCTTACGGAAAAATTGTAAGACTCCGTCTCTCTCCCTCCCTTCCTTGCCTCCCTTCTTTGTTCCTTCTTCTTCCCCCTCTTATTCTTATTCTTCTTCCACTTCTTCTCCTCTCTCTCCCTCCGTCTCTCTCTGTGTCTCCTACAAAGTTGTTATTTTCTCCTTGTAATCAGTATACAATTTATGGGATGATACTTTATACCTATGCACATACTGACTTACTCTTCAGATTTTTACCTTTAGTTTTAGAATCCATTGATAAGCTTGCATGAAGTGATTACTGTTATCTCTTGCTGTGTAAAAAATTACTTCAAAATGTAGCATCTTAAAACAGCAAACACTTATTATCTCACAGTTTCTGTGGGTCAGGAATTCAGAAGACGCTTTATCAGCTGGTTCTAATTGAGTATCTCTCATAGGTGGCAATGAAGATGGTGGCTGGAGCTATAGTCAATTTGAAGACTTGGCCGGAGTCGAAGGATTTGCTTTCAAGATGACTGACTCACATGACTATTGACAAGAGACCTCAGTTCCTCACTGGCTGCCATATGGTCTCAGCTCTTTCCCATTTGAGACTTCATCAGGATGCTCGTGTGCCCATCCGACATGGTAAGTGCTTAACCCTGTAGAGAATGATCTAAGAGAGAATAAAATAGAAGCTTCAATGTGTTTTATGTCTTAGTCTAAGAAGGCACACACCATAATTTCTACTATATCTTATCTATTACACAGGTGTTCAATGTGAAAAGTGAGTACATAGGGTGTGACTGTCAGGAAGTGGAATAATTGGAGGCCATCTTGGATTCTGAGTACCATAATTATTTTTGTGATGGTTGACAAATGATTTTCTAATTCCATTATTCCTTCTACATTATTATTAGGCTTTCTATAGTAAAGCAGAGCTTTTCTTTCTCTTTCACTTATTAACTTATGTATTTAATCAGTGACTTCATGAATAGTTATTCAAAGGACCATGATCTTTTACTGAAATTATTAACTTTATGCTCAAGTTTTCCCAGATTCAGCCAGCTGTATCCCCTTCAAGTTTTCTTGTTTTCTTTTAATATGTATCCATTATTTCTTTGAATTAGCCATGTTTTGAATTATTTATTTCATTGGCTTTTCAAGGGTGATTTGTGTAGGCCCCTAAATTCCCAGACCTTTTCAGTGGAAAAGTCACATATGGTCATAGTAATATTATGACAGTAGTTTCGACCAGGTTGAAACTACTGTCATAATATTACTATGATCATATTTGACTTTTTTAGTTTGGTGATGTTTATACTGATAGTGCAAGTGATATGGTAGGAAAAATTGCTGGAACCTTAGCACTAATCAAGAGAGTCCCAAAGTGTGTTCTTCACCACTCTCAGAAGGGAAAAATTTTTTAAAGAGGCAGTTTCACATAAAAATATTCTTAATACATTAGTAAAGACAACTAATGTTATTAAATCTGTACCCTTGAATAAAATATTTTTACTATCTGTGTGACAAGATAGGAAACATCCATAAAAGACTTCTGCCACATATCAAATTACGACTACTATGGGGAAGAACACTTGATTATTGTTTTTGAGTTGTGAGCTGAACTGCTTTTGTTCTTGGTACACACTGGAAAGAATGTCTGAGGAGCAAACCATAGTTTTTCAGACTTACAGTGACTGGCAAACACTTTCTCAAAAGTGAAGCTAAGTCTGCAGCTTTAAGGAAAACAACTGATATTGTTAATTGTCAACAACACAATTTAAGCTTTCATGTGAACATTCGGCATTCAGAACACTCAGCCACTATGGGCTAAGGCTTTTTGAGGAGACTAGTGATAATACTAACAAATGTGATTTTTTAAAAATATTGTTCACTCAGATGTGTCAGCATTTGGAAGATACACATAACTCAGTGAATCAATATTTTCCAGATGACTAATATGTAATATGACAAAATCATGTGTGGGTAAGAGATCCATGCAAAATAAAACAAGAGATTTGAATGTAACAGTGTATGAAAAGTTCATTGATCTGGTTTCAGAATCCATATTTCAACTAATCTAAAAAACAAAACAAACAAACAAAAAACCCTACCACTTGTTGAGTTTTGGTATAGCATCAAAGAAGAATATGAACAATCACCTCTAAAGTCTATTAAAATACTCTTCCCCCTTCCAGCTACAAATATGATATTGAATATTCTTCATATGCTTCAACAAAAGCAATATGACACAAAAAATCGAGTTCAGAAGCAGATATTAGAATCCAGCTCTCTTTTATTAAGTCATGTGTAAAACAATGTTGCTCTTTTTACTAATTTTTTAGGGGGAAAATTTATTGTTTTTCACAACAATCATTATTTATGTTAACATATAATGGGTTTATTCTATTTTAAAACAAATACATATTTAATTTTTCTTTGTTTTCATTTCATTTACAGTAAATTTTTATAGATATAATCTATATAAACACATTGGGAGGGTCTTTGATAACTTTGAGCATACAAAAATATCATTAATCCAAAAAGTTTGAGAACTGTTGCTTTGAATTATTTTTCTTTTTATATTCGTTTATTTTATGACTTTTTAAATAAAATGTCTATTATTTTGAAGATTTTCTTATTTTAAGTTTGAACATGTTAAACTCTATGCACAGCTATAAAGGCGACAACAGAAAATGTAGCCCATGCCTCTAGCAAGAGATTAGCCAACGTGATTTGGAGGCTGGGGTGGCCCAGCCAATTTCACAATAAATTCCTTCAGCTGTGACTAGACACGAACACCGATTTTAAAATCAACCAGAGAATCTTGAAAGTCTTATTTTAAAATTAACTGAGCTTTGTAACTTAAGGGACAGAGACTAAAATACCACTCCTAGAAATTTATCTGTTGTCTCTGTGACAGACGTAAAAGTGCTGGATCCATTTGTTTCTAATTAGTTGTTTGTTCATGTGGAAATGCACAATCCAGAGCTTTTCATTTATTTCAAACATTTGATATACAGGGACATATACGCTAGTGGATCAAATATACACACACATATTTTATAAATATAATCAAATTTATATATGTATATATATATATATATATGTATTTTGCAGCCATAGTTTCTTAGTTTCTTGCACTTTGCAAGTATCAGGTTTACACAGTTGTAGTGGGAGATACATATTCTTTCCTCATGGACCAGAGAGCTTCACCTTTTCTATGCAGGTAATTCAAGCTTTCCAATCCTGAGCTCTTCTGGTGCCAGTCTCTGATCTTCTAGACTGCCTGCAGACCAACTGATAACAAACAGACTCTGCCACTTTGATAACTAGATTTATCTTTAATACAAGAAAAACTACATTGAATTTCTGTTGCAATTTTATCAGGACTTGGAAGGCCCTGGGTTTTTTTGAAACATAGTTTAAGGCGGGAAAAAGAAAAACTGAAAAGAAACTAGTCCCGTCATAAAAAATACAAATGATGCACACTTCCAAAGGACTTTTAAAAATGACCTGATTTCTAGTAGTTTTCAGCTTTTCATTTAAAATATTCTAAAATACTAAATGACTTATCTTTATAGGCATTGATTTAAAATATCCTCGAAAAATATTTTGATTAAACATCTTAAACAGCTCATATTTATGTCTCACATGAGGGATCCTGGCTAATCTTCATTACTTTGAAGCTTCATTTTCGTATTTCAAAGAATGTACTTGATCATTGTCAACTGACAATTAAGTTTTGATGGCTTTTAAATATCTAATTTAATTTGAATGCTTAAATATTTTATGCTATCTATAGGGACTTATATGTGATGACTATGATGAAGTTCCTTCTCAGGTTGAATGATTCAGTTAGCACTTTAAAATGTAGCAAAAGCAAAAATTAGTAGATCTTAGTTTATTTAACTTTTAAAATTAACGTAAAAACAAAATATAATTTCACAAATTAAACTGGCATTGTTTTTCAGTAACAAGTTTTATCATATATGATTACATTGCCGAGGATTTTTTTTTTTTAGTTTTTGGCCTTTTATTTATTTATTTTTAAAAATTATTTATTTATTTGGCTGTGCTGGGTCTTAGTTGCGACACACGGGATCTTTCGTTGTGGCATGCGGGCTTCTCTCTAGTCATGGTGTGCGGGCTCTAGAGTGCACACGGGCTTAGTTGCCCCGCGGCATGTGGGATCTTAGTTCCCCGACCAGAGATTGAACCTGCGCCTCCTGCATTGGAAGGCGGATTCTTAACCACTGGACCACCAGGGAAGTCCCTGACCTTTTATTTTTTAACTTAGTATTCAGTGTATGGACTTTTGAAAAATTGGTAATATACTATCATTTGTCTATTACTATAAGAAATACTTATTGAGTGCTTGCCAAGTATCAGGTATAGTCTATATACTTAAGGTTCAATAGTGTAGATTAAAAATTCATGGGAGAGAAGGACTTTTACAAATTAAATCACAAATAATTATTTGTGAGTGTTATAAAAGAAAAGAACCAGAGTGATAGTAGTTTGGTGATCTTTATTTTCAAGAGGGTAGGGATGATTTGACAGAAGAATTGTCATTTGTATTAATATCTGAAAGGTGAAGAGAAGTTATTCACATAAAGAGTAATAGGGCTTATACTGTATGATGCAAAGGCCCTATGTGTGAAATAGTTTGACACTTTCAAAATACAGGAAAAATACCAGTGTGGCTGGTTGCTGTGAACAGCAAGGGAGAAGATAAAATCAGAGCTTTCAAGGGCATGCCAAGGATTTGGGATATTAAGTCCATGGGAAGTTATTGAAGGTTTTTAAGCAGGGGAGTGATGTGATGGGATTTCTGTTGTATTTAAAGCAAAAAGAGAAAAGAAAGAAAGAAAAAAAAGAAAGATCATCCTGGCTGCTACATGGAGAATGGAATAAGATGTGGCAGTAGTGAAATCTGGCAAACAAGTTAGTAGGCTCTTTTAGTACTTCAAAGTAGAACATAGAGCATAGAGGTGGATAAAATTTACAATGCATTTCATAATAGAAGTGATTGGATGGGATGATGGCTGTGTAGGACAAGGTGGATGATATGGAGGGAACAAGATGATTCCAGTTTTTTTCTTTTGAGCCACGGATGGTGCTATATCTTCGGGTGAAGATCTGACGAGAAGTAGATTTTTAGAGAATGATTAAGAGTTTGATTGTGGACATATTTTGCTTGAGAAGTTCTGGGAAAAATTCTAGAGGAATCTCACATAGGTAACTTGATATATGAGAAAATTTCAGAAAGGAGGCCTGGACCCACATGTTTTAGTACCATAGAATGTAGCTGTGAGTTCCTGCAATACTTGAAGTAAATAAGATTGTCTTTAGTAAAATGTAAGGTAGACAAGAGCAGATTAATATTTAGATTCAACCAGAAAATACTCTATGAATTCCTTACCTCTCTCTCCCTTTTAATATCTCATTCATGAATATGAGCTTTGCATAAAAGATTATCACATTCACAACAGCTGAATTACCATTATTATTATTATTATTTGGATCTCTGTTTAATGGATATGTTAATCTGGCAAAAAGAATTATCTTTTTTAAATTGAAATTTGATATAACTTATCTATAAAACCATCTGGGTGTGAATTTATTTTCGTTATCCTCTTTGGCCTTTAATTGGCCCTCTCAATCTGAGGACTCATGACTTTCTTCCTTCCTGGGTGATGATCTGGACCAGTAATAACATTACATCTGTGCACGGGGGACTCCTATACTGGACCTCACACTCAAAATCTCCACTAAACATTTCTTCAAGCCATGTTTTCATCACAGGAGTGAGGTCCACCTGCCCAGCCAGGGCCATGTTCTACCTCAGAACCACACTTCAGGGCACCTGGAAACCTTATACTTAGTTCAGATAGCCCCAGTATGCTCTCAGGGGTTGTGCTGCTCTCTTGTCCATCCTCCTGAGGGCTGACTGCTCCCTTGGTTTTACATTTTTTCTAGGGTCAAAAGTTGGCCAAGGATATCTGCTGTTTTCTTTTCTATCACAGTATTGTTCTACACACAATGAACTAATTCTTGACTGTGCTCTTGAATTTTTAGTTTATAATTCCTGTTAGACTGTAATAAGTCTCCCTTGTAGGATGGGATAGGAAGTTTTACTATGGTATATATACTAGCCTACTTTCAGGGAGACTGGAAGAAGGAGTCTGTTGCTAAGAGAGAATATTTGCCTTGTCCCTTGGGTATAGACGAAGGCTGCCCATTTTTCCCATGCTTTTCCATCTACTTAGAACAACTTCTTCTCCCTCTGCCCAATTTACAACAGTATTCCTCAAAGAGAAGGGAGATACCTAGGTCATGAGTGGACCAGTCTAGGGATAAAATGTAAATATCTAGCTTCCATGTTGCGGCACCCCAACTAAGTCTTGTTGCTTGCCTACAGGCTCCCTCTCATTTTCTGACATCATTATATACAGTCAACTTCAAATCACTACTCCCTTGTGTAATATTGATCCTTGATGTCAAGTAAACAAGGCTTTTTGTTATGTTGGATTTTGAATCTACTTGAGCCATAGTTTTTATTTTTCTTACCCAGATGTCAAGGAGAAAACCATACCCAAGGTCCTGCATTATCTACATAAGAGAAAATCAATACAATGTACATAAAATAGATCCCCATGAAACACATCAGTTACAAGTTAGCAAATACAATGTGGGTTTTTTCTATATTGTCCTACATAAGTCAAGATTCCAGCACTTGGCATTTAACATGGAATGATTCTTCTAGGAAGAAGTTTGTATCGAATAGTTCAGGAAACACCAGTGAATATCTCAGAGAGCTTAATTTCTTTATTATGGGAACTCCTGTTTAAAGTTTAATTTTTTAATAAAATCTTTCCCCTGTATGTTTGGCTTTTTTGTTTCCTGGACCTTAAGGATATTAGAATGCAAGTAACCTGTAAGAGCAGTACTCTGCTCTACAATGCCATCTTTTCTTTGATGACTAGCTTAACATTGTCATGGTATATGATATGGCAGGATTCTTCTCTATGAACATTTTCTTAGTTATTCTTATTACCTATAGTTCATTTAAACTTTAGTCAAGGGTGAATTATAGTAGTTTTAGGTTTGTGAATATTTCCAATATTCAGCTTCTTCTTCCATCTCATCCATTTTGCATTCTGTCTTTCAAGGACTTTTCACAATTTTAATCCACTATAGCTTTTTTGTTTGTTTGATTTTCCTTCTCCAGCATAATTATGGATTGATTTAAAATTTTAAATGTCATTACACAATTTACAGCATTTGGGACAGAAAGGAGAATCCATAGTATGTACACAAATTCCTGATATCTTTTTACCTGTAGGAGTTTCTCAAAATTCTCCTGCAGATCCTGATTCAGTAAGTCTGGTGTAGGGTTTAAGGATCTGCCTTTTGTTAAACTTCCAGAGGATTTTTATTAAAATGTACATTAGGGAAACATGATTGTAATGAACAAAAATCCAATTTAAATCAGAAAACTTTGGTTTCAATTCAAGCTGTATCACTTAAAGCAAGTCACTTACCATCTTTGAACCTCAGTGACGTTTACTATAGAGAATGATACCTACCACTTAGAGTTGTTGTGAGGAATAGAATTGATAATAACTGTGAAGCAAAGATAGATTGCCTGACTACTAATGTTCTATAAATATGAGTTCCTTTTCTTTCCTGAGCTGCCCAGATAAAGAGAAGGAATCCATTCTGGGAAACACATAGACACATTGCTGGTATGGGATCACTTGGATCTTGGGTCTTGTATAACCCTTCCTTGCCATTGTCACCTGGACAAACATAATTGTCTGCAATTATGTTAATTTTCCTTGATTTTTATCTAGTACCTTCTGTGTAATATGCTACATTAGTTTGGATTTTCTCTAATTCTGATATGTAATGAAGACTCTATTGCTGTGCTATGAGCACATCTGGGATGAAGTTTCAGACCACACTCACCAGGCTTAGACTTGCATAAAGGAAGGCGTTCCAAAAGCAGCTTGGAGATGGAAAACACCAAAAACCAAAAAGGAGTGAAGGGAACATAGTTCTGGGTCTAACTTAACTTTGTTTTATTTATTTTTAATTTATTTTATTTTATACTTGTATTTTAATGGAGAGTCAGATGGAAAACTGTAGGTTCACTTTAAAAGTAAATTTTGGAAGCATTCTGACTTTTAACTCATGGGGCTTTTTTGTTTGTTTGTTTTGTTTTGTTTTTGCATAATCCATGTAATTCAGTACTGTTCTGTTTTGTTAAACTCTTCAATGTTTTTTATAAATTTTAAGTTTTTATAAGTAAGTTTTCCAAGTTTCTCATGGGTAGGTTAACCTGGTCACTATAGGGAAGATTGGATACTTGAAAAAAAAAATATATATATACACATGTATAAGTACACATATATATATGTGCATACATAACTAAAACAGTGGCAAACACAATTGTGCTGACCTGAATGATCAAAATTTATTAGACTCACATCCATTCACCATATTATAGCTTTATTACTCAGGCATTTAAACTCAATAACTATGTCAACTATCACTTAACTCTGCATTCATATAATTAAATATCAACTCTAAATTGATTAATTCAGAATTTTGTAGATTACAATTGATTAATTCTATTTTGGTCTCTTTCATGAAACAAACATTTTAATTCACTTAAAAGATTTACTAAAGATGTTAATGATGTTCATTTGCAACATCTCACAAATATGCACTTGTAGAAGTAATGTATTTTCTGCTGCTTTCTTTTCTAATTTAAATTAATACCTAAGTATAAAATTAAGTATTGAGTAATAAGGCCTCTATATAATTGTTGCTATGAGAAATCCAGGTTTGAAAAAAAAAAAGTATTTCGAGTGCTCTAATTAAAAGCTAATGAAGATTAAAATGTTTTTAATTCCAATTTTCAATTATTTGAAGATCATACTCCCTCAGATTGAAGATGCATAGATATTAAAATCAAACTGCCATTTTTAAACAGTGGAGTCATTAAAAAACAAGGCAAAGAGACAAAAGCATTTTTTAATGCCATTTAACTACTAAAGAGTGAAATAGTTATACTCTGTGTATATGGAATGAAATAAACTGAATTCTATGCTGGAGGTATGATAAACATAAAACTATGGCAGATATTTTATTTTTATGAGTAATTATATTATATGGATTTTTTTAATTCTAAGCCTAAGTCACAAGTTATGGTTATAATTATCCTAACAATGCTTGTACATGGTTTTAAATTGTAACTCCAGGAGGTTATTTTCTGGAGTTAAAGTTTCAAATTAATTTGTGTTTTGTAAAAAAAAATAAATAAGTTACATACAGATTGAAATATTTTCAAAGTAGTTTATTTCCCAATATGAATACATTCTTATGTATTAAAGATACATCTGTTTAGTTAACAAACACATAACAATGTTTACTCTCTAAAGATATGTATTATTAACTATATTGTGGATTAAAAAATACTATATTCTCTGATACATTTTTGTAATGCCAATTTGAATCTATACATTATTCTCTATATAAAAACCAATAGCAATAAAAATCAGTTCAAAATAGTGAAATCCAAATTAATGAATACTGCAATTCAGTGGAAACTGTGCTTTGGTAGAAATAGAGAGTTAAAATCTCTGTTGGGGCAAAATAAAGCTATTAGCTAATGTCAGCAGGACATTTTCCCACTATACCCATATCAACTACCCATGTTCCCTTTAGACTGTCTGTGTTTATAAACATGTGAGCTCTGTTCTTAGAGAATCAACTGTAAAATAAGTTTCAATTTTCTTTTCTTTCAGGCATCTTTATTTTCTGTTGTGTTGGCTAGAGAAAGATGTGAAGAAAAGGGATTTCACTCAATTATTTTCTTTACTCATCACTGTCTCTTATTTCCTAAATGTCTGTATAAACTTCATTTCTCTTAACTAGGTTTGGACTTCCTTTTCTTAATGGAAGATTTCAATTTCTTCTTTACACAAAGAATTTAAGCCATCAGAGACGTACTCAAATGACTTTGTTGTCTCTTCTTAAAATAACAAAAGTAAAATCAACAATCATATTCCTCTTTGTTCCCATTCAGTGTACAGGGTTAAATCTTCCCAATCTACTCTTGATGACTTCCTCTTCACTCCCGCCTCCTGGGTGATCTAGCTTCACTCTTCAATGTCTCCTAATTAACTTCTTCTTCCTCCTAAGTACTCCCTTAACCTGTAAAATACAGTTGATCATTGAACAACAGAAGTTTGAACTGCGCAGGTCTACCTATGCATGAATCATTTTTACTAAATACATAGTGCAGTGCTACATGATCCTGTTGTTGAATCTGTGAACGTGGAGCCATGGATATGAATGGCTGACTGAAAAGGTACCCGTGGATTTTTGACTTTGTGGAGGATTGGTGCCCCACATGTTCAAGGATCAACTGTATTTCCAAACCTTTTTATAAAAAACAAAACAAAAACAAACAAACAAAAATACAACTTCCCTTGATCCTCCAGTTACTAACTGGCCTCTCTTCACTTTATCTCAGACTTCTTGGATGAGATACTGTGATGCATCATCATCTGACACCAACTAATTCTCTGACATGAGATGGGTGTCCAGCTATTCAATTCAATTTTGACACTACCGGGAGTTAGTGTAGACCCTACAGGTTCAGAGCTCAGTCTCACAAGACTGCCCCGACTTCAAATGCCAGTTACAACTCTTGAACCACTCACACTTCAGACTGTAGGGATTTCTATGGCTCCATCCTCAGGTTCAATAATTTGCTAGTATGGCTCACAGAGCACCAGAAATCACTTTACTTGGGTTTACTGGTTTATTATAAAAGCTACAACTGAACAGCCACGTGAAGAAATACATAGGGCAAGGTCTGGAAGGTCCTTGAGTACAAGAGCTTCTGTCCCTCTGGAGTCAAGGTGTGTGGCACATCCAGCTCTCCAAACGTTGTTATTGAAGAGTTTTTTTTTTTTTTTTTTAAGATTTTTTTTTTATGTGGACCATTTTAAAGTCTTTATTGAATTTGTTACAATATTGCTTCTGTTTTATGTTTTGGTTTTTTGTCCACGAAGCATGTGGGATCTTAGCTCCGCAGCCAGGGATCGAACCCACACCCGCTGCACTGGAAGGTGAAGTCTTAACCACTGTACCGCCAGGGAAGTCCCTGAAGAGACGTTATTACCCTATCTCCAGGTCTCCTTTCTTACCTTGAGGGCGGGGTGGGGCTGAGAATTCCTACCTTCTAATCACATGTTTGGTGTTTCTGGTGACCAACCCCATCTTGAGTCTATCTAGGGTCCCCACCCTTAGTCACCTCATTGAACCAGAGACAGATGAAATATATTTCTTATTATGCCGCAGATATCTTACATGTCCTGTCTCAAATTGTTTATTTTCTTTTGACTTCTTAACTTACCACAATAGTGTTTCCACCACCACCATTTCACTGAAACTAGTTAATAGATTTCTTACACAATAAATTCAATAGATATTTTAAATATTTAGTTTTATTGGACTTCCCGCATTTGATATTATGGATCATTTTCTCCTTACATGATGGTTTTTTCCCCCCACAACTTCCATGGTCTTTCTTTCCCCTCCTTTTATATCTCTGCCTTTCACTTCTCACTTGCCCTTTTGGATTTTTTTTCCTTTCCTAATTTATCCACCCTTACCTGAAATCAGTGGTTTGCAAGTGCCTATTTGGTACTGTTATGTGTCTTATTTTGTCCCATTTGTGTTATCACTAATAAAGTACTACTTTTAATTATGTCACTCCTATTTGCTAGCATTAGTTTTTATACAAAATATTTCAAATTACAGAAAAGTACACAGAATAATGTGACAAATGCTGTGACCACCCCCCCCCTTCCTGAATCCAATCCTTACTTCTCATTTTAAAATGTTTGCTTGTGCAAATGTGTAAAAGCTAATTAATATATACTGATTTGGGATTTCTGTGTCATAATGTATGTGTTACTGAAAGTGGGGGTCTGGCTGCTCACCACTCAAAAGCCAATAAAGAGGCAAGCTGCCAGAAAGGAAAGTCTGCTTTATTTCAGGTGCCAGCAACCAGCGGGGAAGGTGGACTCCTGTCCAAAGGCCGATTCCTCCTCCCCCCTTCGCCCCCCACTGACAATCAGTGGACAAGGGCTTTTACAGGCAGAGGGAGGGGGTTAAATGTAGAAAAAGCACAGTCAGTTCTGACAGTCATCTTGAAATTGGTCACATGGTGGTCTGACCAGTGTCATCTTGATTGTTTTAAGCACAGTTAATCTTCAGTTCCAGGGTTGGTTTGTTCCCACTTCCTTGAGGCCAGTTCTCGGAATTGTGGCAGCTTATGTCATGGTTACAGTCTGCTCATCGTGTAGTTAATTGCTTCCACCTGGTGGGGGTTGCAGTATCTATAAGACGGCTCACGGGATATGGCTCAGAATATTATCTGTAGCCCTTGAGGAAGAACTAAAGGTCCTTGACTTTACTTAATGACTAAACCATTATTATTTGGTCTCCTTTAACTGTTTCCTTTGTTTTTGCATTTTCTTACTTCTCTGATTAAACTTATTTTTTTGGCTAAAGTTTTTCCACAGACAAAAGGCAGGTGGAGGACATGGCGGGCAAGGACCATAGGGTCCTGCTCCGTTTCATAGGTACACCTTCAAGTTTATTAGGTATTGCCAAAATGTTTTCCATAGTGGTCACATGCAGTATGCTACCTCCTATCGTATTTATAGTAGCTGCTTCCCTCCATCTACACTGACAATGATACTGGCAATATAGATAGTGGTTAAGCGCGTATGCCTTGGAGTTCAATCTTGGCTCTGACATTTATTAGCAATGAAACATTGGACAGGAATTTAATTTCTTGGTTTCTCAGTTTCCTCATCTTAAAATGAGAATAATATAATACTGTCAACTGAAGAAAAATGAACAACCTAAAAGGTGCTAGTTATGTTTTATTTGGGGACCTTACTGAGAACTATAGCTCAGGAGACACCCTCTCAAATATCTCTGAGGAACTGTTCCTAAGAGGTAAGGGAGGAGCCAGGATATATAGGAGTTTTTGCTGGAAAACAAAACAAAAAGAACTCATGTAGTCAAACATCAAAAGAATACTGCTAATCACAAAAAACAGACATCTCAGGTTAATGTTTAGTGCTTTTCTGTGTATGGGAAGATGAAAGAGTCTGGGCTCATTGAAATTATTCCTTACATATGTATCTTAACTATCTAGGGCCAGTATCCTGTTTTTCTCCATTCTGAATCCTCCTCAGGGCACACTGTCTAGGTGGGCAGCTGCAGTGGCTGATGACTTGATGGTGGGCAACACTGTTTACTGCAATGGCAGGCAACATCCTTTGTCCCCAATACCTACTTCATAGAGCTACTGTAATGATTATGTGATTTATTAAATGTAAAAATGTTAGAAGGATGCTTGGAAAATAGCTGATTAAGGATTAACCATTTTACTCTTGTTGCTATTATTGCTGTCAGGAAAAATAGTGAAGATATTAAATGTTCAAGGTTGCATTCCAAAGAGGTTTAAATTCCAGCTCCACCACTTATCCATGACTTATCTGGGCCTTGGTTTTCATATCTATAGAAGGGAGATTACAACTTCTAGCTCGTAGAAATTTTTCATGAGCTCCTGAATTAATCCATGAACAAGCATAAAACACCTGGTGTTTAGTACAGACTCAGTATTCACAACTGGCATCATTATCGTTGTCATTTTTAATTGCTGGAATGATAGGTATGAACTATTTTAATTAGCATTTCTCTGATTACTGGTAAAGTTGAGCATCTTTGCAAACAGATATTGACAGTTTGGATTTTCTCTTATATAAATTACCCATTGTAGGGTGACTTAAGGACTTAGCATTTCTTCCAGAAATATCTGATTTGACAGTACTCAATTCAGAAATAAATGTGGACCAGGTTGTACAAGCCTGACTCAACCATAGTTAACTTCTTGAGGACTGACAGTATATCTCATTCCCCTGTTCATTCCCTGCTCCTGGTCCAGTGGCAAGAATATAGGAGGTGATATACATACATACATACATATGGTGCCTGGAGCATTTAAGTCTTATATAAGTACCAGTTATTGTACTGCCCTATGCCCCAAACCTTTCAGACATACTAATTTCTAACTGCCAATATCTGCATCTCCATGCCTACTGGCAAAATTGACCAGATTTGTGGAGGGTCCATGTACCGTCTGTGGCAAGCCAGAAGTACCAGGGAATTAACACCCCCCCTCCCCCAAGGGGAAACCCTCAAAATATGACTTGGTGGAGTTGGTTTCTGACTCCTCAGGCCTCTGATTAGTTTTCTGTCAATCTACATAGACTACCGGAAGCTTGCTGGTTCCTTGCCTCAGAAGTGGCCTTTGTCTGGACCTTTTGTGTAGATCTTCGGTTTCCTCTCCTGCAGTCAAAATAGCCAAAAGTTCTGAGTTCAGTGGAAGCTGCAGAGTATCTCCTCGCCATTCTATTGTTTCTCTATCTCTACAATTTTTCCTCCTTAAATCCCGTTCACCTCAGCAGCTGTCCCATGACTTTAACTATGTGATTTTAAATTTTATGTGGCTTTTCTAGTTATCTGTCTGTAGCAGTTGTGATGTCTGCCTTAGTCCTCACTACCAGAGCCAGAAGCAGAAGTCTCAGTTTTTGTTTGTATTCTATTACGTGAGTCAAATAATATGGGTTGTATACTGATTCTTAGTTATTTATTTTGTGAAATTATACCGACTTTTGAAAATGAACATTATGTGTTTATTTAATAAAGAATAGGCATTGTCTTTTTTCTTTCTTTTTCCACTTTATGGTTTAAATGCCTACTTGATCTGTCAATTTCTGAGTGGTCAACTTTCTTTCTATGATCATGGCTTTTAAAATTTAACTTAGTGGGATGTCCCTGGTGGTCCAGTGGTAAAGAATCCGCCTTCCAATGCAGGGGATGTGGGTTCGATCCCTGGTTGGAGAACTAAGATCCCACAGGCCACGGGACAACTAAGCCCTTGCGCCACAACTACTGAGCCCGCGTGCCTCAACTAGAGAGCCCACGTGCTCTGGAGCCTGCGCGCCACAACTAGAGAGAGAAAACCTGCATGCCACAACTAGAGAGAAGCCTGCGTGCCACAACTAGAAAGAAGCCCGCATGCTGCAACGAAGAACCCATGCCCCCCAACGAAAGTTCCTGCATGCTGCAACTAAGACCCAAAACAGCCAAAAAAAAAAAAAAAATTATAAATAAATAAATAGAAATAGCTTAAAAAAAAATTAACAGTAATTCAACCATTTTGATTTTATCCATATTTTAAGATAACTTGTTATGCTCATGTGCGTTCAGGATTGTTATTTCTTGTTTCTTTAATTAATGACTAATGATATATTTATATTTATTAAAGAATAACAATCATTTTGCCATAAAATCTATTTCCTTATATTAATATAGTTCTATCACATTCTTGCATTGTATGCTTCTTAGGGGATATATTTTATTATTTCTTTACTTTCATTCTTTCTTGTTAGCTATGTTTTTAGTGACCCTTTAAAAATTACATAGTGACACATTTGTATATTTGTTAATTTTTTATTGAAGTCTAAAAGTCTTTGCCTCATAACTAGGAGTTTAGTCCATTTATCACTATTCTGATAGATTTGGAATTATTCATTATATCTTGTTTTGTGCTTTTCAATACCATGACACTTCTTTCCATTTTTCTCTCTTCCATTTGGTTCTGTTTATACTATTTATGTTATTGTGTTCTTCCTTTCTTCTTTCCTTTTATTTTTTCTTTTCTCTCCTTTCTTATCATATGACCATCTTGTATTGTTCTCTTCCCCCTCTGCTGCTTTGGAATTGTACTCATTTTGATTCCTACAGTAATTTCCCTTAAGTATTTCCAAACTTCTTTGGCCTAAAATAGTTTAAAGTTAGCACTGTTTCTATGGCCTTTCTGCCACCTCACTCCAGCCCTCCTTTCATGTTATTCTGATTTACTATATTATTTGTGTTTGGCTCCAAAGTATTTCTTTGTTTCTGGCACCTGAGGATTTTTTTTAATATCCTCTTTAAACCTCTATAAATGTATTGTTAGTCATTGATATGGAGGGATTATGTAGTCTCTACCGATTATGTATATGTATGTGTAGACAGACACATATGCATAAGCTCTATTATATCCATGTATTTGAAGTGGGATATGAGGTCTTATAGTCCTCATTATAGGTCTCCATATGGCAAAAAATTATCAACTTAAAAAGAAAATTAGAGAGAATTTAGGAGTACCATTCTCACTCACTTGCATTCCCATATGCTATTTGAGAAATTTAGTTAGTAGTAGAGCTTTACTCAATAACTAAGAATTGTACATAATCTGAAACTGATTTAGTTATGGCCTAATATACAGGGACTGACACTATTATGTACCCATTATTAATTGTGATAGTGCTTCATATTTTCAAACATATTTGGAAAGTTTCAGTAAAATCTGGATGTGAGTTTTATGTGAAAATGCCATTTCTCATGTGTATTAGTATGGAAACTATTTGAGAGTGATTTTTTAAATATCACTTTTATCTGATTCCATCCTTGGCCCACTCATCTTCTTTTTCCACACTCTGATAATCACCCTGGTATGTTTCCGCTGTCATAGTTGTAGTCACATTCCATGTGTTTCCCATCTAACTGATCTTCAGACTGAGAGATATTTTCATTTGAATGAACCACTGGTACCTCAGACCCATCAAGACACAGCTTGAGCAATTCATCTCTGCACTGAATCCTCTGTTCCTTCATAGTGTTCCCATCTTGTCAGTTACCCAAAGTCATTATTTTTAAATACTATGCTTGAATTCATGATTTATAATACTATAAATGTAAAGTCATATCAAAATAGTTTATACTTTGCATATAATCAAACCATTATTCAGGACATATTTATTACAGTTGAACTCCTTTTATATTTATGGAATAAGAAAGACATGTCTTTTTCTTACCTAACTCTTACAGTATAAAAATATTGATTGAGTTTCCATCCATTTTTTAAACATACGAAATAGCGAATTGAAAGGTTTTTGCCACTTTTAACCAGAATATGAATGTTCTTATGAATAAGAACATGCAGGAAATATATTAAAAAGACACAAAACCACATGCATTATTTAACCATAACTTCAGGTATCTGAACTGAAATTCAGTAAGTATTTTTTTTTAATTTATTTATATATTTATTTATTTTATTTTTGGCTGTGTTGGGTCTTCGTTTCTGTGCGAGGGCTTTCTCTAGTTGCGGCAAGCGGGGGCCACTCTTCATCGCGGTGCGCGGGCCTCTCACTGTCGCGGCCTCTCTTGTTGCGGAGCACAGGCTCCAGACGCGCAAGCTCAGTAATTGTGGCTCACGGGCCCAGCCGCTCCGCGGCACGTGAGATCCTCCCAGACCAGGGCTCGAACCCGTGTCCCCTGCATTGGCAGGCAGACTGTCAACCACTGCGCCACCAGGGAAGCCCGCAGTAAGTATTTTAAGTAATACTTGCTGGAGTCTGTTTTAGGAATGTACTTAATTTTCCATTTAGGAATTCCAGATGTTGATCAATGCCGTGGCTTAAACTAAATAAAGACAGATTACATTTCTTGACCATATTTTTGAATGCTCTGATGGATTTTCATATTATGCTTAGTTATGACAAGGACTGAGATGCAAAATATTCTATTAGAAAAGTATTCTCTCAGATACTCTCACTGTAGTCCGAGCAAACAGATTTGCGTAAAACAAATACATATTCAATTATAATGTAAATATGCACTTGGGTGCAGTAGGAATACAGATATACTGCATTTATTATAATAACTATTCTGTATTTAGTGCTTTGTACAATATGAGCTCCAAGTGTTTTAAAAAGAATGCTGCTCTTCTCTCTGTTCTCTGGAGGGAAAATTTAAGGAATGATGCTGAGCAGAACAATACAAAAGGAAAGGGAAAAAATGTATTTCAACTAATTATTTCCCATTATTTAGATTTAATCAAAGTACTTGGGGGATTTTTCAATGTATACAATACAGTAAAAATACTCTTTCTTTGATTTTTCTTACCTCTTTTATCTCTTATGTTTCCTCTCCACCCACACATATTTAAGAACCTGCCCACTTTGCTGTCACGTTCTTAACAAAGCCAGTATTTATCTTAAAATATATATCCACTTTTGAGGTTAGTAATGTTTTGAATTCATTCAATATTTATTTGAAGAATACATATTAAACACCTATTACATATCAGGTACTGTACTAAGAATGGGATCATGGAAACATGACAGAGTTCCTGCTCTCAAGGAGCTCATAATGTGGTGAAGGAGACACACATGTGAAGAATAATTCTATTACTTAATTCTATAATGAATCAATGAGAAATACATGTCTTAATAAGAATGGGAGGCCACTAGAGACCGGTCAAGAGACCCTTCACAAAAGAGGTGGTGTTGAAGTCATCCTGAAGGACAAATGCTGTGCCAGACAGAAGGCATGGCATGTGTACAAGCACGGAGCTATGACAACTACATTTATGGAGCACGTTAACAATTTAATGGGGAAGCCATTGGTAAAATCCTTCTAAGGACATAAACTAAAAAATTGTCTGTTCATGAGACTAAAGTATTACTTCTCATTTGTATGTTGAAAGTGTTAATTATATGAACAGCATCACGTCTAAATTAAACATGTTAATTATGTGGTAATTACAAATCAGAGAAAAGAGGATGAGCCAATTATCAGAAGATGACCAGTTTTAAAGTGAACTATTAGTAACAGTCTCTTGAAAATGAGGGTGCATGGTAAAACATGTCTCAGAGCGGGACTGGAATTATGCAGCAAAGAGAAATAGAACTTAGTTATGACAATTGGATAAATGAGGTAATAAACAATAAGAAAGTCACTGCCCAGTGGCCATGTGTCTGCCTCTGTGCACTTGAAACAAAACATACAGCAAAAGTGAGATAATTACATAAATTCTAGGCTCCAACTAGACATCAGAAAGGGGTTGCTAATATTGATAGGGCATTGGTTTAAGACCTAGGCAAGACTGACTGAGTTGCAGCTGGAAAGTAAATTGACAATATAAGGGCAGAATTAGAAAACCAACAAAACTGGCTGACCGTATTTTAATCACCAAGCGAGACGATTTTTGCAGTTTTATGGTTTCTGTCTAGTGAATACTTTTTTTTTTTTTTTTTACTTGTGCTGTTCCTTTTTCTTGAATGGTCATATAAAATACTCTGTGTCCTTCAAAGTCAGTTCAAATATTACCTCTTCTCTGAGGTCTTCCCCAACTTATTACCCTCTCTGCACATTCAAGCGAATGTGGAAATCAGCCGTTTCATTTTTACTTTCTGCGTAGAAGTATGTACATTTCTTATGCTAAAAGGCATCACAGTGTATAGTTATTTAGGGTCTGAGGCATGTCCTTTTGAAAATGTTCCATTTCAGATTCATAAAGTTGACATGATTATAAGTTTATTTAAAATCAAGGACTGCTTTTAGCAGAAAAAATTTAATTTGAAACAGAGAGTAACAAAAAGGAAAATAAATTTGTATATGTGTTCATTGATACAATTTCTTCAAAATGGGGATGTTCTTTCCAATAATTTTCTCTACATTATATGATATAGCTTAGCTTCAGCTATACTCACTGTGTGAGGTGTAAAGGGTCCTAAACTGTTGGACATGGCTCTCTCTAATTCTGAATCTGTATAATTAGCAGTCATTCAGCATATAACTTCTATTCTTTGGAAACATTAATTTGTAATTTGAGGATTGAAATTTTCCCTGTGTTTACTTAATATTTATTAAGTTATTATGCCCCCATCTCACTTTCAATATTGACCTTCATTTGCTCATTTTATTCTAGAATAGCAAGTGATGGCCTTTTCTGTCATCTTCGCAAGTGATGGCCTTTTCTGTCATCTTCACTTTTAACAGTCACAGTCATATTTCACTCTTACAGGTTTAGGCTACCCCCTGTACAGTGATTGATTATATGCAATAGTGAGAATTCTGAGGAACTGGTAGACATTTACAACCCTTTCTGACTCATAGCAGGAAAATTTTTTAAAGAAATAAGCATAATTATATCTTTCCCACAACATTAGTGTTCCTGCATGGCATCTCTGACTTAGAGTAAATTTTATTTTATTACAGTGCATTTTTTCCAGACCTAAATGGCACATGCTTCTTTCCCCCCTCTGAGTTTCTTTAGGTCAGGCTTTATATGTCTTATATAATTAATTTATCCCATTCATTGTTCATGTCACTGAGCATGATACTGACTACAAAGAATTTTTTAGTCAGGATTGCCTTGGATTCTGACCTATCCTATTCTTCAGATGTCATGGAGCTATACAGTGGAAGACTCTTCACACACATAATATTTTGATCCCTGTGCACCATGGATCACATTTGAAAGAATTTTCTACAACAATGACCTCTTTGTGAATTTAAAGGCCCATTAGTATAACAGCTTTAATTACTCATTTTTATTACTAACTTGAATAGCTAATGCTGTGAAGAGATTGCTTTTTAGAGATAATTAACAGTAATATGATTTCTATCAGTGTAATATTCCTCTAAGATATATAAACAGGACACTATAATTTTTAGTCCATACTAATAATAACCATTTATCATAACATTATTAGAACGCATTATATTAGCATGTGTATACCTATTTTTATTCTCTCTGTGACACTAATAAAACCTGCATTCATATTATTATTATTGCTAGAATTAATTTGTGCTTTTCCCTTTTTGGGGAAAGAAGCTTTCTGAATGTTTTGAAACTGAAGTTAAGCAAATAAGGTTATGTTCAGGGAAAGAGTCCCAGGACCTAGGACGTCTCAGATTCATGGCTGTTCGGTTGCACACATGTTTTATGGCCTTAAGTAAGTTACTTCAACTCTCTGAAACTAGGTAAAATTAAATGAAAGAATATACAGCTTGGGAAAAGTTATAGTAAGATGTAATTTACATGGATGTTTTGGTGACTTACAAAATTCACTTTCCTTCTTAGAGGGTAAAGGAGGATAGCAGGGAGTGTAAAGATGTCAGAGGTGAGTAGCACACCTGAGATTGAAGAGTATATAAAGTGCAATTAGTTTGAAGGAAGACACCATCATCTTATCGATACTTATAGTTTCTACCATGGTTCCTGCCTACAGGAGTTCTTCTACAGGCATTTGCTGCCCACTCTATTATTGCACTTGGTGAGTCACATTTGTAAATGGTAAAATCCTAGATAGCATAGATTATAATAGTTTATAGACTATGTATATTTCTGATTATGCTTAGAAATGCAAACCATATATATATATATATATTTTTTTTTTTGCAATTTACATTAAAAACTCATGCATAATATCTTTCATGAGAAATATCAGAAAAGCCTTCCTAGGTAATATTCCTAAAACAATAGGAATTGTAAAAGATACATAAAAATGAAAATAGTAATCCTTGATATTGCTAGTACATATTTCCATTTTTCTGCAGAGTTAAATAGATTACATTTTAAATAGTATTTGACAATACCTTTTGAACAAGCGTACAAACCATTATAGAATGTTAAACTCAGGCATTAAATAGATATGATCAGACTTATTTTTAAGGAAAAATAACTTCTTTTGTGTATATGGTATTAATGCACTTTTCAAGGAGTAAGTCCACTGATACTCCTACCATGACCTAATTTTTCCGAAACTAATTCAATGTGAAAGTCAACTGGCCACAGTTATCTAGGTTTTTTCTTTAATCATAATATTTATGTCATTACTTCCTGAAGACACAAAATAAATGCTCATCCAGCTCAGTAGTGTGTCCTCTGACGTAAGCAGAATATTCTTGAGTTGTAAATAATTATACTTTTGTTATTCTTGAGTAATTGCATGCACTTTGGAACCAGAATAAGTAATTCTAATAAATGAAGTGCTGGGTGGAATGTAGTTCAGCAAATTGGGGAAGAACATGAAGCACAACTTCTTAAAAAAAGACCTAGCTTAGCATATCATTTGACATGTCTCAACTGAATCAAACCAAACATGTTTTCCTGCAAAGAACTGACTAATGTCAGTTACATTTATTATATTGTTGTTGCAGAAATGATTCAAGATAAGCTCTAGTATGCCTTCATTCAACAAAACACTTAACAATTATGTGCCATGCACTGCTGTAGGCATGTGTGACTCAGTGTGACAAACCTTCAAAGAGTCTTGTCTTCAAGAATAATGAAGTTAAATGATATGAGAGAAAGCACTGCATTTCTGTATTTGTTACAGTAGAAAGTGTCATGTTCTGACAAAATCCATATTTTTTTACACAAGTTTCTGGCAAATGAAACTAAAACAAAGGAAAAGAAGCTTTTCCCCACTTGTCAAAATGTGCCGTATGGACTAATAGCAGCCTTGTCTATACTGAGTTTTTTATTGTATGAATTAATGAGCATAGGGTCATGAATTTGATTCTTCTGTGAATCCAGTACTGCCCTTTGATTGCCTTGGGCAGTAGGTAATTTGGCGCCCCTACTTTAGATTGCCTTTCTTGACATTTTAGAATCTTTGTCTACTGCCAGGGGCTGGATAGGGCTGGCAGTGCCATCCACACTGGCATCCTCTCCAGATAAGTATCCATTTGAGCCCTAACACCCAATTTTCCCTTTCAGGTAATTCTCTGATACTTTACCCCATATGTTGAATCAATGAGATGCTGCAAGGAGTTCTGAAAGTCACTTTTGTGGGTCCTCCTTGGGGGACGCTCTAGGAGGATGGCCTGATAAGCAGATCACTACCACTGGCTGGCATGGTATTTTTTCATAGGATCAAGAGACATCTGGCCATAATAGTGGTGTTGTTATGCTGATTTGGTGACCAATAATGTTTATGTAAACAGAAGCCCTCCAAAAATAGTTTCTGAGGACCCTGCACATACTGGGGGCAACCATGTATGGATTAATTAGCTTTTCACCATTTTTTAACAAGGAATATAATATTCACCCTGATCAACGTTCTTACAAATGGGTTCCACTAATAGCTCTCCTCTTGTTGTCTTCTTTATTATAGAATTATTTCTCTTAATTTCCTTTGTTATGGTTTATATTTTCTCAGGAGGTAGCGAAAATAAATGCATGTGCTCATTCTGCATTTTAAATGAAAAATTACCCCTTTATGCTAACAATAAAATCATGCTTTTTGCTTAAGTAATTTTTGAATATATTTCTGTTACTTTAAACAAAAAAAGATTACTTGAATGTGCTTAATTGTCAGGCTTAAAATATAAGAAATTAGCAACTTTATTATGTTGTTTTTCTAAGTTTAGTTGTAGCATAGGTTATAACTCATTAGTCTGAGGCACAGATTCTAACATCTAGGTTATCATGGTAGTCAGATCCTGAAATAGTTAAGGCTGTATATGGAAAGAATGAAACAAGGAATTGGAGGAAATATATGCAACCTATAATATACTGCCCCTGCCTTTTTATAGAATTAACAGCAATGTGCATTAAAACATTCATGTATGGTAAGTAAGAAATCAGAAGATGTGGAAGAGGAGTTAAAAAGGGAGAAAAGAGCAAAGAAACAGGAATGTCATCTTTGTGGGTGTGTATTTAGTACCTCCTAACTAGATGGAAGACATAGATGATGTTTTTCCAGTACATTTTCAGGTGATCCCAAGACACGGGGCAGTTTGGGGAGACTCTATCTCTTAAATACCCCAAACTACTATTTTCTTAATAAAGAAATCCATGTGAGTGTGTGTAAACAGGGTATTTTAGAGATTATTTAATGGCTTTGGTAACTTGGTTTTACTTTAGCAACTTGAAGAACCAACGTGAACTAATAAATTTGACCTAATACTCAATGGAACAAGACTGACTGGAAGTAACTGAAAACTTGGATGATGGTGACCATAACATGTTAGAAGCTATTATGGTCAAAGAAGAGGAGCAAAATGTAGTTTAGGAAAACACAATTAAAAGTGCTAAGTCAAGATAGAATTGTTTTAATGCCAAAGATTTTAAACAGAATAGTGGAGAGTGATGGAAGGAAATTAACACTAAAATTTGGGCAATAAAAACACAAATGGTACTGAGGGGGTGATATGGAAGGAGCCTAACACTAAAATTTGGGCAATAAAAACATAAATGGTACTGAGGGGGGTGATATTTACATCAATACATGTTTTCAACAACTGTCTTTGGGAGGCTTCATTGTGCCAAGATACTGTACTAAGCCTCACAACACAATTGTGATCAAGACAGACCAGATCCTGCCCTAAAGAAGTCCACTTTCTAGTGGGATAAATGGCTAGGATGGTGTAAGTTCCAGCATGGCCAAAAAGTCCAGTGTTCCACTTGCATTCCATATGGGAATGTGTGTCCTGGACTTCTATCCACCCTATTCAGATTCCTTTTCCTAGTAACACCATACCACTCTAAAGGTGACAAAATTTATAGTGAGAATGAAACCCATACTCTGGAGCACTTGATTCTCATTATTTGCAGATTCTGTATCTGAGAATTTGCCTACTAGCTAAAATTTATTTATAACCCCCAAATCAATATTCATAACACTTAACGTGGTCATTTGTAGACATGTGCATGGACAGAGCGGTGAAAAAATTGAGTCTCCCCAGGTGAACATTCTCAGATGAAGTTGAATAAAATGACTCTGTCTTCCTGTTTCATCTCTCACACTGCAAAGAAGTGTCCTTTTCGCAGTTCATTCAGTGTCATGTTTTTCTCATTTTTGCTTTTTGTTGATTCTGCTGTTAAAAATGGCCCCTAAAACCTAGAGCTAAAGTGCTGTCTAGTGTTGTTTAGTACAAGGAAGCTGTGATGTGCCTTATGGTGACAGTACAGGTGTGTTAGATAAGCTTTATTTAGATAAGTTACAGTGCTGTTGACAGTGAGTTCAGGGTTAATGAATCAGCAATATATATTAAATAAGTTGTCTTTCAACAGAAACACACACAGAATAAAGATATGTATTGGTCAGTTGACAATAGGCTGGCAGAAATCTAACTCTGTATTTTCCCTAAGAGCCATTTTAATTTGGTATTTGCTAATTTGTGTTCCCAGTGCCTTTAGCTAACAAACTACTGCAGATTGACTGTATATTGTTTTCTTATAGTTCATGTAACTAACATGCAATCATTCAATAATTGTGTTTAGTGTTCATTTATAGCCCTATTTTCTTAAAAGTTGGTGAAATTATTAACCCTTGCTCCCACCAGCAAACTCCCTGCCCCTTAGCAAGAGCAGAGCTATCTGATCTTGTTTGAGTCTCCTCCTTTTATTGTTTTAATGTATTGACACTTTTTATCCACATTTTCTGACCTACTTTGCAACTGCCCCATACCCCATCTTACTATGGCTGCTTCTTAATATTGGAAGTGATTAACTTACTGCAGAGACCTTTGGATTTCTCCTTTGGCAGTAGGTCTTTGTTCATTTATTAAAGTAGTGACTTTCTGTCTCACGTATATGGACTTTATCAACTGTATTTCTGTTACTGTCACTATTTCTCTTCTTAACTGCCCTGCCCAAAATCCATGCAAATGCTGAATGTCAAGAAAAAAAAAACAAGTTTTTTTGTATGCAAACTCACTCCATCAAGGTGCTTTGCAAAAACATCTATGAATACCCACTTTCACTTTGATGGGGTTTTATAGATCATTTCAATTTTAGTCAGAGACAAAAAAAAGAAAAGAAAAGAGAACATCATCTAGGCTGCAGTCTGGATGACCTTGTGTCATTATTATTCAAAAACCCTTTATTCTAAGATTGTTTCTTGTCTCTTCCAATAAAGCAGCTGGTGGAGATACTATAAACCAAAGGTACAATTCTGTAAGACCAGCTGGAAAAATCTAAAATTCAGAATAAACTATAGATTGTGTAAAATGGTAGGCAACCAAAAAAGGAGTTATAAATATAAATTTGGTTTATTCTAAGCTAAGGAATCACGTCAATAGTTGAGAAAAATATAGACCATTTTTTCCCTTCTGTTTATTCAATTTAAAAGAAAGATTTATCTGTAAAAAATTTTCAAAAAGTTGAGAGGAAATTGAAGTCAAAGATATTCAAACTGAAAGTAAGAAAGCTGAATGCCATTAAAATGGTGACGATTCAGGCCCAGACATATTATTGCCTCAGGTACTAAAGAGGGTGTTGGATATAATCATGGAATTATGTGCTAAGACTCAAGATCTGAGTACATTTTTGAAAAAATGAAAAGGATGATTTTAGAAAATACAGTGTAGAGAAGCATGTGATCAAATCTTATAAAAATTTTGAAGTTATCAGATCAAGTGGTCTTTAAGAACTTAGATATGGAAGCCCAAGTTGCCAAAAGTCAACATGCATTCCTTTATGATAGATCATAACCAAGATTTTTAAGCGTATTTTTTAAGCCTATTAAGTTTATTAAACTTAATAATTTGTTTGAGTTTCATTTATTTGTATTCTAAGAAAGTTTTTTTAAATTTACTATATAGTGGTAGCCTAAGATCATAGATACGGATTACATGATTTTAAAGTTTGGAGAATAGACACTTGGTCGAACCATCTCAAGCAGGTTGCGGTATTCACAGTTATGAATCTTAGGGTCTAGAGCAAGGGTTGGCCAAATATGACCACAGACCAAATCTGTCTACTACCTGTTTGTGTGCTGCCCACAAGCTAAGAAACTTTTTTACATTTTGAGCAGTTGTAAAAATAATCCGAAGAAGAATAATAGACAGAGACAGTATATGGCCCACAAAGACTAAAATATTTATTTTCTGCATCCGTCCTTTTGACAGAAAAGATTTACCAACCCCTGGACTAGAGAAGAGTTTCTGCCTCTATATTTTCAGGACTCTGTCCTTGAGCCAGTGCTGTTCTGTATTTGATCAACAATCTGAAGAAATCTGAAGTGTACTTGTTAAGTGAATGGATGGTAAAACCTGGGAGGGCTAGCTTAAAATGAGAGAGTATCTAAATTTTGACACGCAAATATATACAAGCATACAAGCACACTCACACATACCAGCTGGAACAAAAAAATATCTAGAAAATGGAATTTAGTGGCTACTTATATGTAATATATACAATGTAATATATTAAGTGAAAATGGCTTGATGTCTGTACACTTGGATAATTTGAAATATTATGATGCTGTTTCAGATGTGACCCATTCATATTTAACTTAATTATACTTATAGTTATCATCTATCTACATCCCAACCAGAATCTAATGATTCATGTAGACAAGAATAAAGCAATATTAATAATGTATATCTCACATCTTGGCTAGTAAATAGCCTGGAATATTATTGGCACTAAATACTTAGTCACTAAATAAATGACTAAAGGAGTATATGAAGGAATCTAGTATTGTGCCTTATGTAACAAATGCTAAAAAAATACTGTCAATGGATTAATGAATGGTCTCATAAAATAAATTACTGTTTAACTGCATTGTTAAAATTCTGTGCCTATGCAAAGAGTCATTCCCAATTAGATAAAATTTAAATTATTTTATTCAGTTAAAGAAAATTCATTGTTTGAAGTCATAGATTAACTGGACTGTGTCAGGAAAGATCTAGAAATTTAGGGATATGATAAATAGAGAGCATTTATCATATCACTTCTGAGTGAAGAATTTTCTCTAACATTTCTTGTGAATAGACGTGCTGACAATAAACTCCCAGTTTTTGTTTGCCTAGGAAGCCTTTATTTTTCCTTCATATTTTAAGGGTATAGAATTCTGGTTCAACAGTTCTGATTTTTCAGTACTTTAAAAATGTTGCTCCATTGTCTTGTAGCAAGCATTGTTTCTGATGAGATAGCTGCTATAATTTCTTTTTCCTCTATATATAATGTGTGTTTTTACTCTTGCTGCCTTTAGGATTTTTTTTTTCAGTTCTTTTTCTGTTTTTAGTAGTTGAATATGATACATGATATGCCTCTGTGTGTGTGTGTGTGTGTGTGTGTGTGTGTGTGTGTCGGGGTGGGGGGGTGTTTTCTATATGTCTTTCTTGGTGTTCTCAGAGCTACTTGGATCTGTGGTTTTGTGTCTGTCATTATTTTTGAAAATTCTCAGTCATTATCACTGCAAACATTCCTTCTTCCATATGTTAGAACATTTGATATTCTTCCACAGCTCCTGGTTGTTTTCTTTCTTTATTTTTCCTCTTTCTGCTTCTATTTGGGTAATTTCTATCTTCAGGTTCACCTATCTTTGAGTTCACTGATTCTTTCCTCAGCTGTTGAAATTTTTCTTCATGGTGGCTGCTTTCTTTTTAATTGTTAGTATTTCCATATGATTTTTTGTATAGTTTCAATCTCTGTGCTGCAGTTGACCATCTGATCATGCATATTTAACATATCTATTTGAAATTTAATTTCAGTTATTATTTTTATCACTAGAATCTTTATTGGAATTTATTTTAAATTTCCATTAAAATTTTTCTTTTTATAATTTAAAAATTTTCCTGATAAAGTTCTAAGGCCTGTTTTTTTCTCTCAAATATTATAGCATAGTTTTAAAAAGTCCTATGCCTGATAATTACTATATCTGGAGCCTGTGTGTCTGTTTCTTGTACCTGTTGGTGATGTTGGTTTGTGTTCATGTTTTCCTCACTGCCCACATGCCTGATAAATTGTTTTTGTGTGTTGGACACACAAAATATATAAAATATATAATATTTATGTAAATAATTTGAGCACTAGAAAGACAATATCTTTTTCCAAAGAGAGTTTTGGTTTGCTTCCGGCAAGAATATTAACAATCTCAATTTTAGGGATTCTGATAATTCAGAGCTGAGTACAATCACTGCAAGGGTCTGTCTATTTTGAACTCATATTTTAGAATCCTGATCTGTAGCAAGAGATTTACCAATCTCTCCTTAGTGGTCCTGAATACCATTGTTGTTTTTACATATACTATATGCTTGAGTCTTTGAATTGCTATAAGCTGATCTTTGAGTCTGCTTAACTTCTCAGCCTCCTAGTTGCCTTTTGTGGAATGATAGACATTGCAGAGTTTAAAAGTTATCCTAAACACCAGATTCAGTTCACTGGTATTCCATGTGCTCTTAGATATGAGTTAAGTAATTCTTCACTGTCTTGATACCTTCAATAACGTCAAACAGCAAAAACAATATATTTTGCAACTTTCTTAGTGGTCCTAGATAGGAAGGTTGATCCAAATTATCTAGTTTCCTGAATCCTTGGAAGATGATATGTTCATTGTCCTTATTTACTTTTTTTCCATATATGTTGATTAGGCTGGGATATGCTTTCTCTGAAATGATATGTTTGTCAATGGAGTTTTTCACCAATGTACATTCATTAGTTGTGCATGATAGTTCTATTTGCCACATATCCTTCTTTTTCATCCATTCTTGTACATTTCTAGTAGTATCCAAAGATACTTTAAGATGATTTTAATCTGTATTGCCCTAAAGACTAAAAGAGCTAAACACTATTCATATATATATATTTGCCATATGGGTATTCACTTCTTTTGCCCGTTTCTCATTTTTCTCCTTTTCAAGAAAACTGAATTATATATACTATATATATATAATATATTATATATATATATATACTTTCTTTTATTCCCCACTGCATAATTGTTTAATTTCTTAAAAAGATATTTTGAATAACAGAAATTTTAAGTTTAACGTAGTCCAATTTTTTTTTGAATCTAGTAATTTTTGTGTACTAAGATATATTTGTTACCATGACTACAGCAAAACATTTTTCTACGTAGTCTAATAGATTATTATTTTACTTTTTACATTTAGATTGACAATCCACATGAAATTGATTTTTATAAGTATGCAATTGACCTAGTATGATTAACTTAAAGTATTATCCTCCTCCCCACCCTGCATTGTTACCTGTGTCATAAATGATAACGACCATATCTGGATGGGCCTTTCTCTTTCTTTCTTTTTTTTTTTTTACTTAGACTACCTTTTATTTTATTTTATTTTTTTAACGTTTTTATTGGAGTATAATTGCTTTACAATTGTGTGTTAGTTTCTGCTTTAATAACAAAGTGAATCAGTTATACATATACAAATATCCCCATATCTCTTCCCTCTTGTGTCTCCCTCCCTCCCACCCTCCCTATCCCACCTTTCTACCTGGTCACAAAGCACCGAGATGATCTTCCTGTGCTATGTGACTGCTTCCAACTAGCTATCTATTTTACATTTGGTAGTGTATATATGTCCATATATACACTACCACGCTCTCACTTTGTCCCAGCTTACCCTTCCCCCTCCCCATGTCCTCAAGTCCATTCTCTAGTAGGTCTGTGTCTTTATTCCCATCTTGCTCCTAGGTTCTTCATGAACACTTTTTTTTTTTTTTGGATTCCATATAAATGTGTTAGCATATGGTATTTGTTTTTCTCTTTCTGACTTACTTCACTGTGTATGACAGACTCTAGGTCCATCCACCTCACTGCAAATAACTCTATTTCGTTCCTTTTTATGGCTGAATAATATTCCATTGTATATATGTGCCACATCTTCTGTATCCATTCATCTGTCGCTGGACACATAGGTTGCTTCCATGTCCTGGCTATTGTAAAGAGAACTGCAATGAACATTGTGGTACATGACTCTTTTTGAATTATGGTTTTCTCAGGGTATATGCCCAGTAGTAGTGTTGCTGGGTCGTGTGGTAGTCCTACTTTTAGTTTTTTAAGGAATCTCCATAATGTTCTCCATAGTGGCTGTATCAATTTACATTCCCACCAACAGTGTATTAGTGTTCTCTTTTCTCCACACCCTCTCCAGCATTTATTGTTTGTAGATTTCTTGATGATGGCCATTCTGACGGGTGTGAGATGATATCTCATTGTAATTTTGATTTGCATTTCTCTAATGATTAATGATGTTGAGCATTCTTTCATATATTTGTTGGCAATCTGTATATCTTCTTTGGAGAAATATCTATTTAAGTCTTCTGCCCATTTTTGCATTGGGTTGTTTGTTTTTTTGATATTGAGCTGCATGAGCTGCTTGTAAATTTTGGAGATTAACCCTTTGTCAGTTGCTTCATTTGCAAACATTTTCTCCCATTCTGAGGGTTGTCTTTTCATCTTGTTTATGGTTTCCTTAGCTGTGCAAAAGCTTTTAAGTTTCATTAGGTCCCATTTGTTTAGTTTTGTTTTAATTTCCATTTCTCTAGGAGGTGGGTCAAAAAGAATCTTGCTGTGATTTATGTCATAGAGTGTTCTGCCTATGTTTTCTCTAACAGTTTGATAGTGTCTGGCCTTACATTTAGGTCTTTAATCCATTTTGAGTTTATTTTTGTGTATGGTGTTAGGCAGTGTTCTAATTTCATTATTTACATGTAGCTGTCCAATTTTCCCAGCACCACTTATTGAAGAGACTGTCTTTTCTCCATTGTATATTCTTGCCTCCTTTATCAAAGATAAGGTGACCATATGTGCGTGGGTTTACCTCTGGGCTTTCTATCCTGTTCCATTGATCTATATTTCTGTTTTTGTTCCAGTACCATACTGGCTTGATCACTGTAGCTTTGCAGTACAGTCTGAAGTCAGGAAGCCTGATTCCTCCAGCTCTGCTTTTCATTCTCAAGAGTGCTTTGGCTATTTGGGGTGTTTTGTGTTTCCATACAAATTGTGAATTTTTTTGTTCTAGTTCTGTGAAGAATGCCATTGGTAGTTTGATAGGGATTGCATTGAATCTGTAGATTGCTTTGGGTAGTATAGTCATTTTCACAATGTTGATTCTTCCAAACCAAGAACATGGTATATCTCTCCATCTGTTTGTATCATCTTTAATTTCTTTCATCAGTGTCTTATGGTTTTCTGCATACAGGTCTTTTGTCTCCTTAGGTAGGTTTATTCCTAGGTATTTTATTCTTTTTGTTGCAGTGGTAAATGGGAGTGTTTCCTTAATTTCTCCTTCAGATTTTTCATCACTAGTGTATAGGAATGCCAGAGATTTCTGTGCATTAATTTTGTATCCTGCTACTTTACAAAATTCATTGATTAGGTCTAGTAGGTTTTTGGTAGCATCTTTAGGATTCTCTATGTATAGTATCGTGTCATCTGCAAACAGTGACAGCTTTACTTCTTTTCCGATTTAGATTCTTTTTATTTATTTTTCTCCTCTGATTGCTATGGCTAAAACTTCCAAAACTATGTTGAATAATGGTGGTGAGAGTGGGCAACCTTGTCTTGTTCCTGATCTTAGTGGAAATGGTTTCAGTTTTTCACCATTGAGGATGATGTTGGCTGTGGGTTTGTCATATATCGCCTTTATTATGTTGAGGAAAGTTCCCTCTATGCCTACTTTCTGGAGGGTTTTTATCATAAATTAGTGTTGAATTTTGTTGAAAGCTTTCTCTTCATCTATTGAGATGATCATATGATTTTTCTCCTTCAATTTTTAATATGGTGTATCACATTGATTGATTTGCATATATTCAAGAATCCTTGCATTCCTGGAACAAACCCCACTTGATCACGGTGTATGATCTTTTTAATATGCTGCTGGATTCTGTTTGCTAGTATTTTGTTGAGGATTTTTGCATCTATGTTCATCAGTGATATTGGTCTGTAGTTTACTTTTTTTGTGACACTTTGTCTGGTTTTGGTATCAGGGTGATGGTGGCCTTGTAGAATGAGTTTGGGAGTGTTCCTTCCTCTGCTATATTTTGGAAGAGTTTGAGAAGGATAGGTGTTAGCTCTTCTCCAAATGTTTGATAGAATTTCTGTGTGAAGCCATCTGAACCTGGGCTTTTGTTTGTTGGAAGATTTTTAATCACAGTTTCAATTTCAGTGCTTGTGATTGGTCTGTTCATATTTTCTATTTCTTCCTGGTTCAGTCTCAGAAGTTTGTGCAGTTCTAAGAATTTGTCCATTTCTTCCCGGTTGTCCATTTTATTGGCATATAGTTGCTTGTAGTAATCTCTCATGATCCTTTGTATTTTTGCAGTGTCAGTTGTTACTTCTCCTTTTTCATTTGTAATTCTATTGATTTGAGTCTTCTCTTTTTCTTGATGAGTCTGGCTAATGGTTTATCAATTTTGTTTATCTTCTCAAAGAACCAGCTTTTAGTTTTATTGACCTTTGCTATCGTTTCCTTCATTTCTTTTTCATTTATTTCTGATCTCATCTTTATGATTTCTTTCCTTCTGCTAACTTGGGGTTTTTTTGTTCTTTCTCTAATTGCTTTAGGTGTATTGCTTTTGTTTATTTGAGATATTTCTTGTTTCTTATGGCAGGATTGTATAGCTATAAACTTCCCTCTTAGAACAGCTTTTGCTGCATCCCATAGGTTTTGGGTCATTGTGTTTTCATTTTCATTTGTTTCTAGGTATTTGTTGACTTCCTCTTTGATTTCTTCAATGATCTCTTGGTTATTAAATGGGGTATTGTTTAGCCTGTATGTGTTTGTATTTTTTACAGAATTTTTCCTGTAATGATAGCTAGTCTCATAGCGTTGTGGTCAGAAAAGATACTTGATACGATTTCAATTTTCTTAAATTTACCATGGCTTGACTTGTCACCCAAGATATGGTCTATCCTGAAGAATGTTCCATGAGCACTTGAGAAGAAAGTGTATTCTGTTGTTTTTGGATGGAATGCCCTATAAATGTCAATTAAGTCCATCTTGTTTAATGTATTATTTAAAGCTTCTGTTTCCTTATTTATTTTCATTTTGGGTGATCTGTCCATTGATGAAAGTAGGGTGTTAAAGTCCCCTACTATGATTGTGTTACTTTCGAATTCCCCTTTTATGGCTGTTAGCACTTGCCTTATGTATTGAAGTGCTCCTATGTTAGGTGTATAAATATTTACAATTGTTATGTCTTCTTCTTGGATTGATCCCTTGATCATTATGTAGTGTCCTTCTTTGTCTCTTGTAATACTCTTTGTTTTTAAGTCTATTTTGTCTGATATGACAGTTGCTACTCCAGCTTTCTGTTGATTTCCATTTGCAGGGAATATCTTTTTCCATCCCCTCACTTTCAGTCTGTATGTGTCCCTAGGTCTGAAGTGGGTCTCTTGTAGACAGTATATATACGGGTCTCATTTTTGTATCCATTCAGCCAGTCTATGTCTTTTGTTTGGAGCATTTAATCCATTTACATTTAAGGTAATTATCGATATGTATTTTCCTATTACCATTTTCTAATTGTTTCGGGTTTGTTATTGTAGGTCTTTTCCTTCTCTTGTGTTTCCTGCCTAGATACGTTCCTTTAGCATTTGTTGTAAAGCTGGTTTGGTGGTGCTGAATTCTTTTAGCTTTTGCTTGTCTGTAAAGCTTTTAATTTCTCTGTCAAATCTGAATGAGATCCTTGCTGGATAGAGTCATCTTGGCTGTAGGTTTTTCCCTTTCATTACTTTCTATATGTTTTGCCACTCCCTTCTGGCTTGCAGAGTTTCTGCTGAAAGATCAGCTGTTAACCTTGTGGGGATTCCCTTGTATGTTTTATGTTGTTTTTCCCCTGCTGCTTTTAATATTTTTTCTTTGCATTTAATTTTTGATAGTTTGATTAATATGTGTCTTGGCATGTTTCTCTTTGGATTTATCCTGTATGGGACTTTCTGTGCTTTCTGGACTTGATTAACTATTTCCTTACCCATATTAAGGAAGTTTTCAACTGTAATCTCTTGAAATATTTTCTCAGTCCCTTTTTCTCTTCTTCTCCTGAGACCCCCTATAATTCGAATGTTGGTGCGTTTAATATTGTCCCAGATGTCTCTGAGAGTGTCCTCAATTCTTTTCATTCTTTTTTCTTTATTCTGCTCTGTGGTAGTTATTTCCACTATTTTATCTTCCAGGTCACTTATCCGTTCTTCTGCCTCAGTTATTCTGCTATTGACTCCTACTAGAGAATTTTTAACTTCATTTATTGTGTTGTTCATGATTGTTTGTTTGCTCTTTAGTTCTTCTACGCCTTTGTTAAACGTTTCTTGTATTTTCTGCATTCTATTTCCAGGATTTTAGATCATCTTTACTATCATTATTCTGAATTCGTTTTCAGGTAGACTGCCTATTTTCTCCTCATTTGTTAGGTCTGGTGGGTTTTTACCTTGCTCCCTCATCTGCTGTGTGTTTCTTTGTGTTCTTGTTTTTCTTAACTTACTGTGTTTGTGGTCTCCTTTTCGCACGCTGCAAGTTCGTAGTTCCTGTTGTTTTTGGTGTCTGCCCCCAGTGGCTAACATTGCTTCAGTGGGTTGTGTAGGCTTCCTGGTGGAGGGGACTAGTGCCTGTGTTCTGGTGGATGAGGCTGGATCTTGTCTTTCTGGTGGGCAGGTCCACGTCTGGTGGTGTGTTTTGGGGTGTCTGTGACCTTATTATGATTTTAGGCAGCCTCTCTGCTAATGGGTGTGGTTGTGTTCCTGTCTTGATAGTTGTTTGGCATAGGGTGTCCAGCACTGTAGCTTGCTGGTCATTGAGTGGAGCTGGGTCTTGATGTTGAGATGGAGATCTCTGGGAGATTTTCACCATTTCATGTTACGTGGAGGTGGGAGGTCTCTGGTGGATCAATGTCCTGAACTTGGCTCTCTCACCTCAGAGGCACAGCCCTGACGCCTGGCTGGAACACCAAGAGCCTGTCATCCACTCAGCTCAGAATAAAAGGGAGAAAAAAAGAAAGAAAGATAGAAAAAGATAAAATAAAATAAAATAAGATAAGATAAAATAAAAATGTTATTAAAAGAAAAAACTAAAAATAATTATTAAAAATTTTTTTTAAGTAAGTAAAAAAAAAGAAAGAAAGAAAGTTGAGAACAACCAAACCAAAAAACAAATCCACCAATGATAAAAAGTGCTGAAAACTATACTTAAAAAACAAAGAAACATAAAAACGGACAGACAGAACCCTAGGACAAATGGTAAAAGCAAAGCTATACAGACAAAATCACACACAGAAGCATACACATACACACTCACAAAATGAGAGAAAGGGAAAAATATGTATATATCGTTGCTCCCTAAGCCCACCTCCTCAACTTGGGATGATTCGTTGTCTATTCAGGTATTCCACAGATGCAGGTACATCAAGTTGACTGTGGAGATTTAATCCTCTGCTCCTGAGGCTGCTGGGAGAGATTTCGCTTTCTCTTCTTTGTTCGCACAGCTCCTAGGATTCAGCTTTGGATTTGGCCCTGCCTCTGCATTTAGGTCACCTGAGGGTGTCTGTTCTTCGCTCAGACAGGACGGGGTTAAAGGAGCAGCAGCTTTGTGGGCTCTGGCTCACTCAGTCTGGGGGGAGGGAGGGGTATGGATGTGGGGTGATCCTGCGGTGGCAGAGGCTGGCGTGACGTTGCACCAGCCTGAGGCACGCCGTGTGTTCTCCCGGGGAAGTTGTCCCTGGATCACGGGACCCTGGCAGTGGCGGACTGCCCAAGCTCCCTGGAGGGGAGGTGTGGAGAGTGACCTGTGCATGTACACAGGCTTCTTAGGGTGTGTGTGAGGGAAAGAGAATGAATAAAAGCCCATTAGGTGCTGAGATTTTCCCCCTAAAGCAGAGGAGGTTGAAAGTTTAAATCTTGGGGGAGGTGAGTAGAGGGTACTTACACACCCCATAAGACAGGGAACAGAACCTGATGGACCATATAAAGCAGGGGGCTGGGGTCGTTGTTCCTGTACTTCAGTGGGAGAGTCAGGCAAAGCTCCAGACTCTCTGAGTCTTCTAGAATGAAACAGATTGCTTGCGTTGTATAGAAAAAGCCAGCAAAAACTGCCTTAGACCAGACGGTAAATCCCAAGTGCATCTGGTTCTGACACTATGGATTTGATCTCCTAATGGGACAAAGATGTTGGGTAGCTCATACAAGGCTTGTCCTTGGATTATGATCTCCAGGGAACCAGAAGTTGAGGCAACCTTGAAGTACTTGATAAGTGAAGTGAGGTGGTGGCAGGGTTTGAAATTCAAAACTCCCTTGGAAAAGGGTGCTCAAGAAGAACTTGATATTCTCATACTCAGATATATTTGTATGGAAGTTCCTTTAAAACCATACCCTCTGACACTATGAAAGTCATATTCTCTAGCCCAGTCAACCTTTATCTTCGCTCTACATCCTTTCATATTGGTTTTCATTTTGCTTCATTTGAAGGAGAAACAGTTGAATTTGTAGGATATACTTGTGTTTCCAAGCTGGCTGAGTAATGCATTGTAGCCTTCAAAAATATTTGCAGTGGGTGGAAATGAACTACTCTCCCACAAATTGCTCAACAGATTATAATAAAAGCAAGTCCCAAATTCTCTGCCACCCTTGCTGACATTTATTAATCATGTGTTCATTAGCAAGCAAGCACAAAACAGTTCAAACTGTTCATTCTGTCAGCTTGAATGAACAGTTATGTCTTTTTAGGTGTCCTGACCGCATCTTAAAGGATTCAGGTAAGTCAGACCCTCAGCTTTCCAGACCCAGGCAGGATTTTATAACCACTGGGGCTGGTATCACAGATCCACCTAAACCAGTGGTTGGACACACTACATTTTAAGAATCAAGCCTCTAGTGCCATCCCCATGTGCCTGTCCTGCCTCACTTAATTTCTATACACTGCCTATCCATGTGTGGGAAGTGTTTCCAAATATCTTAGCCATTTCGCACAACTGGAATACATTCAAATTTATCAAAGATAACTTATTCAAAATAGCATGCTGGTCTATGGAACATTATTTTCACCAATAAAAATCCATTTCTGACATTTGCAATGTTATTTTTATAAGTGTAGGTTGTTGATCAGATTCAAATTTAAAACCTTTATAAGAGCCATCTCTGATATGCAGTTTTTATTAAATAATACTAAATAGCTATATATAGACTATGTATTCTGAATTAGCATGCTAGCTGTACAGGATTATATTTTAACCAAGATAACACCTGCATAATACTGCACTGAAGAAGTGACATATTTTAAAGTAAGTTGTAAATATTGTAGAAACTAGTTAATCTAAAATAATCAAATCACAGAAACATCAAGTTACTTTATTACTTAATATGGAAGGGTGGGGAGAAGTGTGAAGATTAATGGATTGAGTAAGATGTTCAAAAATACAATTAATTATCAAATTGAGGCTATATTTTTCATCTTAAAAATTTACATCATAAAAACACTGTTAAACTATGTGACACTCCTGAGACAGTAAATTAATCCTGGGGCAATGAAAGAGCATTCTCATTTAATTAATTTAAAGACAACAATATAGGGCTTCCCTGGTGGCACAGTGGTTAAGAATCCATCTGCCAATGCAGGGGACACGGGTTCGTGCCCCGGTCCAGGAGAATCCCACATGCCATGGAGCAACTAAGCCCGTGCACCACAAGTACTGAACCTGCGCTCTAGAGCCCACATGCCTAGAGCCCATGCCCAGCCACAAGAGAAGCCACTGTGATGAGAAGCCCGCACACCGAAACAAAGAGTGGCCCCCGCTCACCGCAACTAGAGAAAGCCCACGCGCAGCAACGAAGACCCAACGCAGCCAAAAAAAAAAAAAATTAATTAATTAATTAATTAATTAAAAAAATAAAGACAACAATATAAAGGAAACAAACATAAATGACAAAAGGATAATTTAAAGGATGAGTACTATTAATGAAACAGGAGGGAAGTGGGCAGGGCACAACCTCTAAAAGAATGGCATAGCCTTTGAGCATACGACATAAACGGGTCAGAACCAACTAGGCCCAAGGTGGTGGAAGATTAGATTTCCAGGAGACCTTGAGCCTCATTATGTGCTCATTGTAATGCATTAGCATGCTAAATGACACATCCCCCAGTGCCATGACAGTTCCGAGGGTAACCATAAAAGGCCTAAAAGTGGGTGGTGACCCAATTCCTGGAAATCTCCACCCCTTCCCCCGAAATAGTTGGAATAATCCTCCCACTCATTAGCCTATGAAACTACCCAGTCCATAAAAACTAACCACCCCATATTTTGGAGTCTCTCACCTTCTGAGATGGCCCACACTCTGTGGAGTATGTGTCTCCCTTGGCCACTCTCACATTCCAAGATGACCCCATGCTCTGGGGCCACTCTCGCCTTTTGAGACAGACCGCATTCTGTCTATGGAATGTTAATCTCTGTAAATAAACCCACTTCTTATCTATCACTTTGTCTGTCACTGAATTCTTTCTGCGATGAGACATAAAGAACCTGAGCTTCATTAAGTCTTGAGACCAGGTGTATGATCTCAATTAAAAGACAGTGGATTCAAGTCCCAGTCTGAGTTGTACAGTTTCATTATTATCCCCACTTTACAGATGAGGAAAATAAGCCACATCATGAAATATAGTTTTTGATGAAGAATTTTAAATATACTTCATATTATCCTTCATAATGTATTTTTAGGTAATGCAGAAGATTGATATAGATTGCTTAGTTTTTAAGTAGTATCTCATAAAAACCTACATTTGATAAGTATGCTAATGCAGTTCAAATCATTATTGTAGTTCAAATCCAATAGTTGAATTGACATTGACTTTGTAAGATAAGGACATAAATTGACAGGAAATAGCATATCAGCAAGCTGATTTCTAGAGGCATTTTTTTTTTTCCTTTGAGAGAAGTATTTCTAACAGTCCACCCCTCTGGAAAAGAAGGAATCTACTATATTTACTTTTTCCAGACTTTATGTTCTTTTGGGGAAATCCATTTGGAATTCATGCTCAATATGAGTGGCAAATGTATGTTAAGTACTGTTATAAAATTTTTACCAACAATATATAGTATTTGCAATGCACTTATAACCTTTCAAATACTTTGATATCTATTAATGGTTTTATTAGTATCATATTGAAAATAACTCATCATTCCTATTTAACTTTAATTTTCACTTTCAAATACAGTGTGGAAATTAATGGATTTTTGCAACTGCCTTATAGGGAAGACAAAAATTTTAGAATGTTATTTAATTTAATTCCTTTACAGTGCTTTAGACAAAATAGAATAACTAAGATGATGAAAAGAGATAAAATCTAAATGTCTAAGAAATTTATTTTCAGGTAAGTATTCACTTTTTTTTTCTATTCTAAAATAAGTCTGAATTTTAAAACTTTTTTTCCCAGAAACTTAATGGAATTGTACTACTGCATAAGCAATGTTTCTGGAAGAAAAAAAAAAGTCCACCATTCTAAAATGTTGGCGACAAAAACTTTCTCCCAGATAAGATATGCTAGCAAAAATACTTTTTAAAAATACAGGAAACTTTTCTATGTGTAAGCTGAGTTGATCACTCTAATTCTGTATTATACATGCCTAAGAAAGTAATTTCAATGCTTAAGAAGCTTAGATGCTAATCACTCCCTCTCTTGAGGGCCTTACTTATGTTTCTTTTGTGCTTTGTTTTTCTCTTTCTGCTTAAATCTTTAGAGAGTGAAATAGCTTTAAGGCAGAAATGATAACTTGAGGGTGTTTTTTTAGCACATAATTCAGCTGTACATGTAAGGAAAAGGAACAGGATAGGCATGAGACATATTGTGCCTTCAATCTGAATGAAGTTCAGTGACCAGAAGAACACTTAAAAAATCAAATCATATAAAATATTTTAAAGATTTTACTGCTAACAAGGATTGAGAAAGCTGTTGAGGTCAGAGTGAGTGCAGGTCCATATTGTACAATGCTGTAACTGTGTTATTAACATGTGCATGGAGGAAACTTGAAGTTTAAAACACACACTGCAGTTTAGTCTCCATGTAATCTGAGTGATCCTTTTCAAATTCTAAGTCAAATGAGGTCACTTGCGCTCAAAACCCTCCAATGGTTTCCTGTCTCCTTCAGAATAAATCTAGGGCCTTCCCCTGGGCTTTCATCTGCACCCCCTCCTCCTCTGACTGCTCCCCCCTCTCCGTGCTCCTGCCACACTGGCCTTCAGATGTGTCTTTGAACACACCACATCGTGTCAAGCCTCAGGGACTTTGTCCCAACTATTTTCTCTATCAGGAAAATTCTTATGTTGGTCAAATAAACCCAGATCTCAATCCTTTGTTTCAGTCAGTGTCCAGTCAGGAATACAGAAACCCCTCTAGAAAATTCAAATAGAGAGATTCAGAGCTAGCACGTGGTTACAGAAGATATGAAAGGGCTAGGAGAATAAAACAAAAAGGATATTACCCAAAGATTAAAACCTGTTGCCACCTGTGTTAGGCAGAATACTGCTCTCATGCCGGTAAAGATGTCCATGTCCTAAATTCTGGAAACTGTGAACATGTTATGTGAATAAGGCAAGGGGGAATTAACATTGCAGATGGAATTAAAAATACTAATCAGCTGACTTTAAAATAAGGAGATTGTCTTGCATTATCCAGGTAGGCAGAATGTACAGTGGACCCTTGAACAATGTGGATTTAAACCACATGGGTCCACTTATACTGGGTTAATTTTCAACAGTAAATACTACAGTACTACATGGTCCCTGTTTGGTTTAATACACAGATGTGGAGGAACGGAGGATATGGAGGACCTACTATAAATTAAGAGGGGATTAACCCTGAGTTGTTCAAGGGTCAACTGTAACTATATTGGTCTTTATAAGTGGAAGAGGGAGGCAGAAGAGTTAGAGTTGAGAGATTTGCCCATGCTACTCTGCTGGTTTTGAAAATGGAGGAAGGGGTACTATCAGGAAATACAGCAGCCTCTCAAAGCTGGAAAAATCCAGCAACCAATTCTGCACTAAAGCCTCCAGAAGGAACACAGCGCTGCCAATGCCATGCTTTTAGTCTAGAGAGACCTATTTGGACTTCTTACTTCCAGAACTGAAAGAAAATAAATGTGGTATTTTCTACCACTTAATGTGGTAATTTGTTACAGCAGCGATAAGTAACTAATACGCTACTCTGGAGCCTCTAAACCCACATGCCCATCTCAACGGGTGGTGATGCAAACCATGTAAATATCAAAAAAAATTCAGGAACTGCAATCTTCTTTTTTCCAATAGTTTTATTATAAGCTGATTCATATTCACTGGGCTTTCATTTTCATTTTTAGGGTTTTAACTCCCACCCATATGTTTATGCTTTTTTTTTTTTTTTTAATTTATTAATTTATTGGCTGTGTTGGGTCTTCGTTTCTGTGCAAGGGCTTTCTCTAGTTGTGGCAAGCGGGGGCCACTCTTCATCGCGGTGCGCGGGCCCCTCACTATCGTGGCCTCTCTTGTTGCGGAGCACAGGCTCCAGACGCGCAGGCTCAGTAGTTGTGGCTCACGGGCCTAGTTGCTCTGCGGCATGTGGGATCTTCCCAGACCAGGGCTCAAACCCGTGTCCCCTGCATTGGCAGGCAGATTCTCAACCACTGTGCCACCAGGGAAGCCCTGTTTATGCTTTTTAATCTATTCTCTTATCCCTGAATGCTCTATAGTATCAAACTTATAAATCAGTTTTTTTCTGGATGTTTTTTAGTGGATGCTCATGGCTAACCCAAACTCATTATGTTCAAAATAACTCATTATATTCTAAAAATAGCCACTGCATTTATCATCTCTACTCCTCAATATCCCTCAAACAGACTGCATTCCTCTGTATCCCTTATTTTGTTAAAAGGCCTACTCTCAGTTGCCATTTTAAAGTCAAAAGTTAGACTCATATTCCAGCATGTATCAATTATAACCTATGGGCTATTTTATATCCTAACTGCTTCTTCATGTTTCCCCTTCCTCACCATCTGAATCATGCTGACTCCTGCTGTGCTAACTTTCCTTGCCTGGACAATTGCATTTCCTCTTGTACTGTCTCCCGTTTTTTACTCTTGCCTGCCTTCATATTTTGAACAATTTTCAACTTTTTCATTTTGATATGAGCTCACATTATAAGTTCCTCCTTCAAATGGTAGAATCCCAAAGCCACTATTTCCTAGTCTCCCATGCAGTTAGTAGGTGGCCTTGTGATCTGGGTTCTACTCGGACTCATATGGACAAGAATCTAGTACTGAAGTGAGTGGTGAGGTATCTTTTATGCTGTAAGAGGTGGTGGCAGAAGTGGTGGCACAGGTTTCAATGTCAGGCTGTTCTTTTGCAGAGTCTGGGTTGATTACTGTCATCAGGGAAAGCTCTGTCACTAACCTAGCTTGTGGTGAGGTTCTGAGTATTTCTCCAATAAATTTAATCTCAAGCCTGTTTTTCTAGACATCTCAATGCTTCTATGAGCTGATATCCTTTAGCAAATTCTTTTGCTGGTTAACTAGCCATAAACTATACAGAATTATATTTATGTTCTATATTATGACCTGAATGATCTTTAAAAGTGAAAATCGAATTCCACTGCTAGAGCTCATCACTGTTGAGTTCCTTCAGTGATACACAACAGGATAAAGTCCTGGCTCCTTTAAATTATGTACAAGCTCCTCTTTAACCAGGCTTCAGCCTTGGTTTCTATTCTCTCTCATCCTGTGCTCCATGTGAAGTTTTACAACTCCAAGATTCTTGCTCCTGATTCTATCTAAAATATTCAGCTCCCCTTCTCAATCACTAAGTTTGTGCTGATCTTCTAAAACTCAAATTAAGCATAATCTCCTCCAGGCAGCCTACTCAAGATGTAGTAGGGGAGACCCATGGCCACAGAGAATTGTATATAATGATGAGGGGAGGACAGTTCAGGGAGATGTGAAGTCACAGAGGAATGGCACCTTGCCCAAAACAAGACAGTGGAATTGGGTAGAGAAAAGACTACTTCTTGAGTTCCTTGACATAGGCTGAAAATATCCATATCAGTTAAATTTGTGTATTCCCCACACCTAGCTGCACCTGCTATTTAATACATTCATACATGTTTGAGTGAATTCTGGTATGAATATGAGCAAAACTGTATGTGATTTGGATTATATTTATAACCAAAACAGGAAGAGACAAGGATAAGGAAAAAGGTTTCTCTCCCAAGGCAGAGGGAATACTAGAGACATTTTACATCTTTGAAGATGCTTTGTGAGAAGGAAAACCTGTGAACAAATAGGTTTAGAAAATATTGCAGAATGCATCTCTTCTTGGAGATTTACTATACTCATTGGAATATTAAAGAGTCTGAGAAATCATGCCATATCAAAAGTGTATAACTTTATATCTCCATTCTGTACCATTGCATATTAATGGGTTAAGGAAATAGGCTTCTGAGGGATACTATTGAATGATAGCATATAGGTGAAACAGCCAGCAATGTCTCTCACTATTATTTTGTCTGTCATTTTCAGTGCTGTGGTAGTGGGAGTCTATTTTATTATTCCATCATTACACTTTTTTCCATTGTTCAGAAAACTGCACTTTAAATGTTTTATTTGGGAATAGACAATAGTGCTTTTAGCCCTGATCAGAATTAATGATGGTATTGCTAAACCTGAGCAAAAAATATTTAAAGTAAACTTCTTTCTTCAATAAATTCATTTTAAATTGATCTTTTAAAATTGACCTATGCAGCTGTCAACAGTCCTCACTTTAAAACAGATTTGACTCCATGTCAAAGAAACCAAATAGTCAGCATTCAGAAGCAGGGGAAGTCAAGTTAGCAGACAGTAAAATTGACACTCTTGAAGAATAATTTGTTTTAAAATGATGAATATCATAATTTTCATGAGTCTACACATTACAGTAGAAGCAATGTGTCTGTAAGGAACTGATTTCTTTCCAAAATAACAGCTAGCTTTCTTCAATGTAATTATCTATGTAAATGTGGAAACTTTGTTTGAAACTTTATGTAGATACAAAGCATATTTCATATAGTTACTAATTTTATTATCTCATAATGAGATTGCTAATTGATTCTTTCCCCCTGTGCTTTAATTTTTAGCTGGGAAAAATGGCCACCCAGAACAATACATTTCCACACTTTTCTTACAGCTAGATGTGAAGATGTGACTACCTTCTAGTCAATGAGATATAAATGGATATTTTCTGTGTCAGTTTTTAGTAATTTCCTTAGGAGAGCCCTAGACACATCCTTCCTGTATCCTGATACCTGTATTAGAGAGGAAACTTTGCACCAGGAGGATAAGGGTCACACTATAGAGATGGCAAATAAATACATTGGAAGGATCCAAGCTGTAATATATTGTTCTTCCAAAAATGAGCTCAGCAATATTTCACATCTCAAACAGAGTTCTAGAACCTGTTACCTATTACTGTTGCCACTACCTATAGAGAGGCAAGTGGTTTCCTTTCCACTAGAAACTGGATGAGACTGTGGTGACCTCAAAGGACAGAATGTGGTAGAAGTGACATTACAAGACTTCTGAGGCTAGGTCATAAAAGGAAATACAGCATTACCTGGTCTCTTTCCCACTTACCCTTAGGACTCAGCCCCCATGCTGTGAGAAAGTGAAAAGTAAAAAGGCAGCATGGGAGAGGCACAACCACCAGATTTACAACTAAACAAGGTTTCAGATGAATCCATCTCCCAGTCTTTGAATCTTCCAGCTGACACTTTCAACACTAGAGCAAACACACATCATCTTCACTGTGACCCATCCAAATTCCTCACCCATACAACCTCAGCATAATGTTTGTTTTATGTCATTTAATTTGGGAGTAATTTTGCTACAGAGCCAGATAAATTGAAACAATGACTTACTGGGGATTTTGTGGATTGGTGCTGTCAGATAAAACCTGGAATAAATGGCTCTGAACTTTAATGTGAAAAATAAATATTATTATATTTCAGCCACTGTTATTCAGGGTTTTTAAAAATTACTTCGAGATGGAAGTAATGCAGCCTTTATTTGTGCTCTCCCTCATGCTTATAGCTGCAACTACCATGTGTATGTCCATTACCTAAATCTCTATCTTGAACCCAGATATATGAGCTCCAGATTTGTACATTCAACTGCTTACAGGAATGTCAGATGCAAGATATATATCTCAACCTGAACTCATTAACATTTCTCCATAATCTGATCTTCTTATAGTCTGTACATTGGTTAAAGGCATAAAACACCCAGTTAATCCAAAAAGGTGTTCCTCCTTTTCTCACTTCCTTTCATATAATTGTCCAACTGTCTAAATTCAAGCTCTGTTGATTGTCTCTACTACAATTTTCCTGTCTTCAGTACACATTGCCATGTCTTAATTCTGTCTATTATTAATGATTTCCTTTCCCATCTCACCCACAACCCTTTTTCTGTGGCAGCTTCCCTGCTTATACTATCACCAATCCATCCTCCATCATGCAGCTAACAAAGATTTTTCCAAAATGAAAATATGATCACATCAGTTCCTTGATAATGGAGATCTAGCTTACATGCCCCATTTGATCTATCATCATAATTCCAACTATAGAGAACCAAGACTAATGAAGATAATTCTTTTCTGTATCCTCGCAGCACCATTTTCATGTATTGGCCACAGCTTGTAACTTAGAATTCCTTGTTTCTCCCATTATAATGTGCTGTCTAGAAGGTACTGACTGTATCTTTTCCCTCTATATTTTCTAGCTTAATTCCTGGCACATTATATGCACTCATAAATCTTTTTGGAATCAATTAACTACTGAACAGCTTATTGGCTTAAATTTTTCAACAACTGTTTCTCATTCCATCCCCCACTGTAACAATGAGAAAAAGTAACCAAGGCTTCTTTTGCTTACTCAGTACTTTTCTCCATTATAAAATTTGCTTTTATTGTAATTGTCTATACATATGACAGTGTCCACTTATCCAATCCAGAGCAGAGGATGATTTACTGTGAAGTTAATGAGGCTTAAGCTGTAGGGCCACTTAATTACATGACTTTGTCTAAAACCATGTATCTAATTTTTTTCCCTTAATTTTTACTCTTTTTCTTAAACATAGTTTCCCAAATTATATATATGCCCCACAAAATCTGAATTTATTCCTGTTAGAAGCAGAATTTATTAAGTGCCTACCATTTGACAGAGACTGTACTACATCTGCACAAATCCAACAAAAAACGAAATGTATTTAATTCTACATAATATTTCTTCAAGACATGCAGGAGGTCATGCGCACTACATCCCAGATTATCATGATATCTCAATGTCTGGTCTCTCTATCCTCTTATGTATTCCCCTCATTATTAACAGAATTAATCCCAAACTCTTAGAAATCTAATCTCAATGTGCCCTTTTGGTCACATAGCCTGCAACTTCCCCACTTCCTAAACACCTCTTTACTCCACTAATTATATGTTCAAGGCAAACTAAGCTACTCATTAATAATGCCCTGATTGTCTCTCTGCTCAAGTTATTTTTCTCCTTTCAGCATCCAGTTTTTATAATACCGTCTATGACATTCTCCAACTCAAATTGGCAGGCTTAATACTGCTTCCTTTGCTCTCTGAGTAATTTGATCATACCTTTTGAATGGTGTTTGTCTCACTCTATTAGTTAGGAGGTAGTAGTTAGAATTGTATTCACTGATTGAAAGCACAACACTGATGATAACAACTCTTAATTATTTTCTGTTTGCACATCTAGATCTTTTCTCTTCCCATTTCCACTCTGCTCTGTGCCCAGGATGGATGGTTTTTACAGACTGCTTCATTATACCTCCTTTCCCCTCTAGATTCTGGTTAGGGTCAGATAATTGGAGGTACTGTCAGGAAATTGGTATTTGCAAGGAGAGAGTGGTCAGAGTACATATTCTTCCCTTTACTTCCTGCTTGGCCTCAGTGGTGGCTCTGTCCTTCTGCCTGTAACCTCACATCCTGTTGAGAGACCTTTCTGCTGATCCCAGCTCTTGCTTCTTGTCAAGTTCTGGCATCATCTCCCTCCTTTCGTCATGTCAGGCAAAGGACAGGTAATGACTTTCTGCTCTTGCTGGATCTGGGTGCTTCATCATCTTTACTTTAGTTCCTTTAACCTTGACCTCACCACTGCAAATAGTCCCTTTGTTACATTCATTACATTTAAAAAAATTACCTCCTTGACTGTACCATCTGCTCCCTGAAAAGAGTATTGGTATCATGTGTGGACTTAGAAGACAACCTTCAAAATATATCTGATTAAAGGGCTTCCCTGGTGGTGCAGTGGTTGGGAGTCTGCTTGTCAATGCAGGGGACACAGGTTTGAGCCCTGGTCCGGGAAGATCCCACATGCCACAGAATAACAAAGCCCGTGCATCACAACTACTGAGCCTGTGCTCTAGAGCCCGTGAGCCACAACTTCTGAAGCCCAAGCGCCTGGAGCCTGTGCTCCACAATAAGAGAAGCCACCACAGTGAGAAGCCTGTGCACCGCAGCGAACACCCAACACAGCCAAAAATAAATAAATTAATTAATTTTAAAAAATGTATCTGATTATCTGTCTTTTCTTGTAATGGCAAGTACTTTTGACAGAATGAAGAAGGAAAATCATACAAACATTAAAAATTGAATAAGTATTTTTTCCTGTAAAGCATCCCCTTATTGATGGTTGGCATTATTTAGTATTGGTCTCTGCATATCTGTTTATAACCATCAAATTATACCATGTTTTTAGGGAAGTGTGAGATTATACTGTCTTACAGAGAAGAGGGAAAAATGATTATGTCCTTTGTACAAGAACATTTTTTTTGTCATAAACAGCTTTTTCATTCCAGAAATATCTGTCACAGAGAGGATTTCATGAGGAAATTAAGTCTTAGAGCAGATTTAGGGGAAAATAATACTTGACTAGGAATCAGGAGTTAGGTCATAGTTCTAATTCTACTAAGAAACCACTTATGTGACCTTTCTAAACTCTTAGTTTCCTCATCCTGAAATGGAAAGTTTAAGGCACCATGTCTTTGGTTTCTTTTCAAAAGGTTTACAGTTTTGGAATGCTGTGAGTAATCTTTGGTTATAAAGAACTTTTCTTGGGAAGATTGAATTGATTTTAGGTTCTGAAATTATCACAAATCTCTCCCCACTGACATGGCTTGGAGCAAGTCTTTGAAGAGATAATATACCCAGGGGAGATGTCACAGATTTAAGATATTGCTCTTAGAATTGCTTCTAGCTCTCTGATGAAATTACAAACATTAGAAAACACTAAACTGATTGAAGCCTGCCTTGAACTCCTGAGAAGAAGAGCTAGATAGACCAGAACAGCCCTTTTTTAAAGTGGCATTTGCTTTTACTCCTCATTGCCTTGAGACCATCATCGCTTGCTTTTTCAGGTTGAAATGTCATGGCAACAGCCCTAGCTAGCTCAGGGTACTGGAGACCATAGACAAATATCAGGGTAACTCAATGTCCTCATGCAAGAGGAATTGATGTCCTTCAACATTTGTTCCTCTTCCTTCAATCTCCCTCACTACCAGGGCTTGTTAATTGTCAAATAGGGTGTAATATTTATGAAGCTGCTCCTTCCTAGGTTTTCAGCTGAGATCCTAACCAGAGGAGATTCAGCAAAAGGAGTGCTGTCTAGTGTCTTTGCAGGTCCCAGGGCTTGAGTGTAGGACTGTAGGTGTTCACAGACTGTGTGTCTAAGTGTTCAGCCTGCATGAGTAACTTAAAGGCCACTAGATCAGATATATTGATGTCTCCAGCCCTGTCATTAATGATTCTGCAATATCCTCACTGACCTTCACTCATATAATACAAATAATCTGCCCTACAAACTTTCAGGAAAAAAATAAAATGAATTAATATGTGTAAATATTGTTAAAATAGTTTTTTAAGTGACAAAGTTTTTTATTTTAATAATTAAAGTTTTGAAAGAGGTTTGGATTATAATTGTTGTTTTTTTGTTTTTCCCACTAAACACCAGAGCTCATGAATGGTAGGAGTTATATCAGAATAACCAGAGCCTGGGTCTCAAAAATGGAACAAAGTAGGCAGCTGCCTCTCAAACTCTATAGTGGGGTTGCTGCTATTTTTCCTATCTTCCCTTTTCCCATTAAATATAATACCATGGATATTGTGGTATATGGATACCAAAGTGCAGTAAGGTATGATATTTTGGGGTAGAAAGAAATTGTCTTCTCCATGGGTGGGATGAATGTTTACAACTATGGGAACCCAAATTCTAGAATGTGCCCCTCTATGGTTACAATCTAATATCTATCTTACTTTTATTTTGCTTCATTGCCTTTGCTCTGTGTTTCATAAATAAGATTAAATAATTTATTTCTATTATATGTGTACTGTTGGGTCCAGAGGTTAGACTTTCAAAGTCACTATTTATACTCAGAATGAAGTTTCAGCCATCTGTCCCAAGTGTGAATGTGTGTGAAGAATGCAGGTGATCAGACCAAACCCAAACAGCATAATAAAAAATGTCTACTCATTTGGGGCAGAGATTTGTAATACAACTAATTAAAGTGCTATAGTAATATTAAGACAAATGTCATATCCAGAAACAATTAGGCCCTATTAGGCTTGCTAACAGCTTTGCTGACACTGTTAATAACAGCATTTGTGAATATTAAGAAGAGTATCTGTCAATTTTATTCATGTCACTGATATTTAAGAAACCTGTGATTTATGAGGTCTGTGCTAATAAGTTCTAAAGTGTTGCAATCAATTTTATCAACTGAAAAACTAAATGGTAATTTGTATTCATAAATTTAAATATTTAAAATGAAGATTAAATCTGTAAAAATAATTTCACCTATTTGAAATGATTAAAATATTTCAATTTCATTGTTATAGTTATGAGAATATGTTATTGTTAATTTAGTGTGAACCTAATATTATTAAGTTTATTTTTAAATGTCATAAATTATAATATCATATCTTGAACAATGTATATTTTTTCTTGATATTTACTACCCAAAATACTCACTCCATCTGATAGGTTAAACTGTTTTAAAGAAAGCTTTGTCAAATGCTGTTGTCAAGAATGTGACAGGATTGGGAATAGTAGGAATAAATTAACTTAGCAAGAGGGAGATATAAAAATGATATAGGAGTCAATAAGTTTTTCCATCTCGAGAAACACAGAGGTAGAAAGGAACATTTAGAGAAGGAATCCTCTGAATAGGGAATAAAACATAATATCCACGAATCCAAGCAAAACCCAAGGAAAGCTAGCCAGACGTTTACTTTTTCCTATTTTCAGATCTAATCATACAACATGTGTATATTCACGTAGTTTCCATCACTAGAAATGACAGGGTAGAAATAGCACTTAAACTAGATGAGTATTAGGTAGGTGGGGGTGAGGCAGCTCAAGAGTGGATGTATCTTGAATATAATTTTGCAAGAAATGAGAAATATCCATAAAAAGAGTCAAGATGTTGGCTTGAATCTTTCTGTAATGGTGATTTCATTTAAAAGTAAGATCTTCATTGAGCAAAAATTGAGGGCTGCGACTTTGTGCCTTTCTCTGTGATGCCCTTTGCCAAGAAACTGCTAATTGTTTATTGCAATTAATATTCTGACAGGAAGCATCAGGCCTCTGGAACAGAGAACAGATAACGTATTACTCACAGAGCATCTTCGTGTCAGCTCTAGCTTCACAATCCTGGAATGCAAGCAAATGGCTCTGGGGAAGATAAGTCTCTGAATCTCTCCAGAGTAATTCACTATCACTTAACCTTTGCCCTTGGCTCATAAAGTCTAGACTACGTGCAGAAATGTGAAAATGTTCATGGATAATATTAGCCCAGCAGATCCCTAGACCAAATCTAAGATGTGAAATTTCTTAGTTTCATCATTTCAGTTAAAACCACCTAAATCACCACTGTTTAAGACCAACTTTCTTTACGGGATGCCCTTTGCTGATGCATGCACTCACCACCCATGCTAAGATTGCTCTCAAAAGTGACATAATAGTTTAGCTTATTAGATTTATTCTCCCAGTTGCAGAAGATTGCCACTGTGCTTATATTTAAATAGCTTTCTACTATCTGTGTCTACAACAATCTACCTAGAAGTCTGCTTTTCATCTCAATTGTCATCCTATTGAAGCTTCAACAGTATAGTGTTAGAACCCTTTACTTAAAAATGAGAATCCTCTACTTTTTATCTAGAGGAATAAAGGATAAATAAAATATAACAAATTAATAGATAAATGATTTATCACACTTATTTAATAAATTATAATTGTTTATTAAAATAAAACAATTCAACATTTCAGTTATTCAATTATTTTATTTTTGAAAATATAAAAATATAACATTAAATGCTAATATAAAAATTACTTACATATATTCCTTTTCTTAATTTAGTACTTATGTAGCCACAGGGTAATGTTTCCTCAAACTAAAAATGATTTATATTCCTTTTCTTTGGTTTTATCTTTAGCATACTATCATCTGAAATTAATACTCCTCATAGCACTTTATGATATTATTTAAATGAAATAGAATTAACAGTGACTGCCTTTTTTATGAAGTTGGTTTGGATGAATACCCAGATATCCTTTTCTCTTTCTTCCATAGGTCATCCCCCTAAGCACACAGACATACTCTAATATCCCCAAAGCTTAAAACAAAATTTAAAAACAACAACTTTCCACCATTACTTCTTTTTCTCTATCATTTTTATTCATAAACTTATTGAAGATATTTTCACATGTTATATTCATTTCTTCACTTCTCATTCACTTTCACTTCACTCCATGCCTACCAATTTATGGAATACATTTTGTGTCAAGGTCACTAAACATATTCTTGTGCTAAATCTAGTAGAAAGCCATAAGCATAATTTTTTAAGATATTTATTATGCATATCAGAAAATCCAACTGAATGGCTAAACAATATTTCTTATAGGCATCTTTATGGAAGGTGGAGGAAAAGACTCAAAATATTTGTATAAATTGCAAATTGAATTATGGTTACTTCAATGTAGACTATTAATCCTAATAATTAATACTTTCAATAGTGTTTCTAGAGGCTGAGATATGTGAGTTGGAACTCAGCGAGTTGTTAAAGAAGGATCCAAGATTTGTATTGTCCCTAAAGCAAAGCAGAGACCATCCATTTAATCAATAGGCACCACTGTACTTTTCTGTTTCACTCAAATATTCTTAACCATACTGACCTACTTTCTTAGGAAATTGACATTCATATAACTAAGCCTTTGAGAGGAAACAGAAAAAGCAGATTCTACCCATGTGAGAACTTCCCTTGCTAATGGGTTGTTGAACTTAAGCTAGGTTGGGCGTAAGGGACATTCATCTTACTCAAAAAATGCATTTAGTGATTCTTTCTGGTTCACTTGGTCAGATCCTTTATTTTTATCTAAAGTTCAAGTAATTACATTTATCATTACTATGTACAGTGCTAGATTATATAGTAGTTCTATAACAGGATGCATAAACTATGCACATTAGTTAAAGATTCCTTCTATACAGATGGCTTTCTCAAATGGTTTTTACTCAGATATGTAAATAGATGTTGTCATATTGACCTTAAACTATACATAACTTAAAAAGTGGTATGTATTATTTTCAATTATTTCTGAAAAAATATTTTGAAAACAGAAAATTTAATCCCCTTTCAAATATCTAAAGTAGAAACTCTTTGTTATTTTGCTCTGATATGGATGGATGGATATACTCTGAGATAGATAGGAAACGTGAAGATTAATTTTCACTACGGATTCTCTTCTTGTTTTACTCTTAAGACCACATATCTTAGAAGTACGGAAGAATTTTTTTTTTTCTTTTCCTTTTGAGAGTAGAAGTCAGTGAATCCAGATCTCCTCACCCCATAGGAGTTTAGATGTGTTTATTTATTCATTCAAAGATTAATTGAACATCTACTATGTTCTAAGAATGATCCAGGGAAAGAGATTCTAATAGTGACCAAAATAGCAAAGTATCCTTGATTACATGAAGCTTACATACTCCTAGTGGAAGATAGATTAGGAAAAATACAGAAATTGTTCATTGAAAAAATTATTTATAATACCAAAGGAGTGCAAAAATCTTGATTCTTAAAAATATCTGATTAATTGATTAATCATATAAAAGATACTAGTATCATATACCAAATATAGTAATTTCAAAGCATGAATTTAAATAATTTTTGAAATGAAAATGCTCATAATATAGTACTAAAAAATACAACTTTATATAGAGATTATACAAACACACACACAGAATTGATCCTCATTATTAGCAGATTCCTTATACGTTTATTTACCTATTTGCCAAATTGTATTTGTAACTAAAATCAATGCTTGAAGTGCTTTTTTGGTCATTCCCTGACGTGTGTATACAGAATGGTGAATAAATTTAACTTTTGACCTCAGTCAAAAGTTCCCACTTAGGTCGATCAAGGTGAATCACTGACTTCTTTGGTTCTTATACTGTAAGAAAGCCCCTTTTGCTGTATATTAGGTGTCACATTTTTCACATTTTTGTGCTTTTGATTGGTGATTTTGATGTTTAAAATAGCCCCCAAGGATAGTGCTGAAATGCTGTCTAGTGTTTCAAAGTGGGAGAAAGCTATGATATCCCTTTTGGAGAAAATTTGTGTGTTAGATAAGCTTTGTTCCAGCATGAATTATAGTGCTACAGGTTGTGAGTTCGATTTAAGGAATCAACAAACTATATAAAATAAACTGTTTTAAAACAGAAACATATGAAGGGAACCTTCAAGATGGCAGAGAAGTAAGACGTGGAGATCACCTTACTCCCCACAAATATATCAAAAATACATCTACATGTGGAGCAGCTCTTACAGAATACCTACTGAACGATGGCAGAAGACCTCAGACTTCCCAAAAGAAAAGAAAATCTCCATGTACTTGGGTAGAGCAAAGAAAAAAGAAAAAAAACAGAGACAGAAGAATAGGGACAGGACCTGCACCTCTAGGAGGGAGCTGTGAAGGAGGAAAAGTTTCCACACGCTAGGAAGCCGCTTCACTGGCAGAGACTGGGGGTGGGCAGGGGGGAAGCTTAGGAGCCACGGAAGAGAGCACAGCAACAGGGGTGCAGAGGGCAAAGCAGAGAGATTCCCGCACAGAGGATCAGTACCGACCAGCACTCACCAGCCTGAGAGGCTTGTCTGCTCACCCACTGGGGTGGGTGGGTGGGTGCTGGGAGCTGAGGCTTGGGCTTCAGAGGTCAGATCCCAGGGAGAGGACTGGGGTTGGCTGCGTAAACACAGCCTGAAGGGGGCTAGTGTGCCACAGCTAGCCGGGAGGGAGTCCAGGAAAAAGTCTGGACCTGCCTAAGAGGCAAGAGACAATTGTTTAGGGGTGCGCAAGGAGAGGGCATTCAGAGCACCACCTAAACTATCTCCAGAGAGGACCGTGAGCCACGGCTATCAGCACCAACACCAGAGACGGGCATGAGACCCTAAGGCTGCTACTTCAGCCACCAAGAAGCCTGTGTGCAAGCACAGGTCACTATCCACACCTCCCCTCCCGGGAGCCTGTGCAGCCCGCCTCTGCGAGGGTCCCGTCATCCAGGGACAACTTCCCCGGGAAGACACACAGCACACCACAGGCTGTTGCAAAGTCACGTTGGCCTCTGCTGCCGCAGGCTTGCCCCGCATTCCAGTTATAACTACTGTACCCCTCCCTCCCCCCGGCATGAGTGAGGCAGAGCTCCCTAATCAGCCGCTGCTTTACCCCCTTCCTGGCTGGGCAGGAACAGAATCCTGAGGGTGACCTACACACACAGGCAGGGCCAAAACCAAAGCTGAACCCCAGAAGCTGTGCAAACAAAGAAGAGAAAGGGAAATTTCTCCGTGCAGCCTCAGGAGCAGTGGATTAAATCCCCACAATCAACTTGAGGTACCATGCATCTGTGGAATGCCTGAATAGACAATGAATCAATCCAAAATTGAGGTGGTGGGCTTTCAGAGCAACTGTAGGATTGGGGTTTGCTGTCTGTGACTGACTTGTTTCCAATTTTTATGTTTATATTAGTATAGTTTTTAGCACATGTTATCATTGGTGAATTTGTTTATTGCTTTTGTTGCTCTATTTTTTTAAATTACTTTTTAATTTTTCTTATTTTAATTTTTTAAATTTTTTATTTTAATAATTTTATTTCATTTATTTTTTATTATTATTTTTCTGTCTTTCTCCCTTTTCTTCTAAGCCATGTGGCTGACAGGGTCTTGGTGCTCCGGCCTGGTGTCAGGCATGAGCCTCTGAGGTGGGAGAGCTGAGTTCAAGACAGTGGACCACCAGAGACCTCCCAGTCCCAAATAATATTAATCAGCGAGAGCTCTCCCAGAGATCTCTGTCTCAACGCTAAGACCTAGCTCCACCCAATGGCAAGCAAGCTCCCATGCTGGATGCCCCATGCCAAACAACTAGCAAGACAAGAACACGACCCCACCCATTACCAGAGAGGCTGCCTAAGATCATAGTAAGTTCACAGACACCCCAAAACACACCACTGGACACAGTCCTGCCCACCAAAAAGACAAGATCCAAGCCCACCCACCAGAACACAGGCACCAGTCCCCTCCACCAAGAAGCCTACACAACCCACTGAAACATCCTTACCCACTGGGGGCAGACAACAAAAACAATGGGAACTACGAACTTGCAGCCTGTGAAAAGGAGACCCCAAACACAATAAGTTAAGCAAAATGAGAAGACAGAGAAACACACAGCAGATGAAGGAGCAAGGTAAAAGCCCACCAGCCCAAAAAATGAAGAGGAAATAGGCAGTCTACCTGAAAAAGAATTCAGAGTAATGATAGTAAAGATGATCCAAAATCGTGGAAATAGAATGGAAGAAATACAAGAAATGGTTAACAAGGACCTCGAAGAACTAAAGAGCAATAAACAATGATGAACAAAACAAACAATGAAATGAAAAATTCTCTAGAAGGAATCAAGAGCAGAAGAACTGAGGCAGAAGAACGGATAAGTGATCTGGAAGATAAAATAGTGGAAGTAACTACCGCAGAACAGAATAAAGAAAAAAGAATGAAAAGATTGAGGCCAGTCTCAGAGAGCTCTGGGACTACATTAAACGTACCAACATTCAAATTATAGCAGTCCCAGAAGAAGAAGAGAAAAAGAAAGGGTCTGAGAAAATCTTTGAAGAGATTATAGTTGAAAATTTCCCTAACATGGGAAAGGAAATAGTGAATCACATCCAGGAAGCACAGAGAGTCCCATACAGGATAAATCTAAGGAGAAACACGCCATGGCACATATTAATCAAACTATCAAAAATTAAGTACAAAGAAAAATATTAAAAGCAACATGGGAGAAGCACAAGTAACATACAAAGGAATCTCCATAAGGTTAACAGCTGATCTTTCAGCAGAAACTCTGCAAGTCGGAAGGGAGTGGCAAAACATATTGAAAGTGATGAAAGGGAAAAAAATTACAAGCAAGATTAATCTACCCAGCAAGGATCTCATTCAGATTTGACAGAGAAATTGAAAACTTTACAGACAAGCAAAATCTAAGAGAATTCAGCACCACAAAACCAGCTATACAGAAAGTGCCAAAGGAACTTCTCTAGGCAGGAAACACAAAAGAAGGAAAAGACCTAAAAAAACAAACCCCAAACAATTAAGAAAATGGTAATAGGAACATACATATTGATAATTACCTTAAATGTAAATGGTTTAAATGTTCCAACCAAAAGACATAGACTGGCTGAATGAAAAGACATAGACCCATATATATGCTGTCTACAAGAGACCCACTTCAGACCTAGGGACACATACAGACTGAAAGGGAGGGGATGGAAAAAGATATTCCATGCAAATGGAAATCAAAAAAAGCTGGAGTAGCAATTCTCATATCAGACAAAATAGACTTTAAAATAAAGACTATTACAAGAGACAAAGAAGGACACTACATAATGATCAAGGGATCAATCCAAGAAGAAGATATAAAAATTGTAAATATTTATGCACCCAACATAGGAGCACCTCAATACATAAGGCAGATGCTAACAGCCATAAAAGGGGAAATCGACAGTAACACAATCATAGTAGGGGAATTTAACACCCCACTTTCACCAATGGACAGGTCATCCAAAATGAAAATAAATAAGGAAACACAAGCTTTAAATGACACATTAAACAAGATGGACTTAATTGATGTTTATAGGTCATTCCATCCAAAAACAACAGAATACACTTTCTTCTCAAGTGCTCATGGAACATTCTCCAGGATAGATCATATCCTGGGTCACAAGACAAGCCTTGGTAAATGTAAGAAAATTAAAACTGTGTGAAGTATCTATTCTGACCATAATGCTATAAGACTAGATATCAATTACAGGAAAAAAACTGTAAAAAATACAAACACATGGAGGCTAAACAATATGTTACTAAATAACCAAGAGATTGCTGAAGAAAATAAAGAGGAAATCAAAAAATATCTAGAAACAAATGACAATGAAAACACGATTACCCAAAACCTATGGGATGCAGCAAAAGCAGTTCTAAGAGGAAGTTTATAGCAATACAATCCTGCCTTAAGAAACAAGAAACATCTCAAATAAAGAACCTAATCTTACACCTAAAGCAATTAGAGAAAGAAGAACAAAAGAAACCCAAAGTTAGCAGAAGGAAAGAAATCATAAAGATGAGATCAGAAATCAATGAAAAAGAAATGAAGGAAACAATAGCAAAAATCAATAAAACTAAAATCTGGTTCTTTGAGAAGATAAAGAAAATTGATAAACCACTAGCCAGACACATTAAGAAAAAAAGGAAGAAGGCTCAAATCAACAGAATTAGAAATGAAATAGGAGCAGTAGCAACTGACTCTGCAGAAATACAAAGGATAATGAGAGATTACTACAAGCAACTATATGCCAATAAAATGGACAACCGGGAAGACATGGACATATTCGTAGGAAAACACAACCTTCTGAGATTGAACCAGGAAGAAATAGAAAATATAAACAGACCGATCCAGGCCCTGAAAATGAAACTGAGATTAAAAATCTTCCAACAAACAAAAGCCCTGGACCAGATGGCTTCACAGGTGAATTCTATCCAACATTTAGAGAAGAGCTAACACCTATCCTTCTCAAACTCTTCCAAAATATAGCCAAGGGAGGAGCACTCCCAAACTCATTCTACAAGGCCACCATCACCCTGATACCAAAACCAGACAAAGATGTCACAAAAAAAGAAAAGTACAGACCAATATCACTGATGTACATAGATGAAAAAATCCTCAACAAAATACTAGCAAACAGAATCCAACAGCACATTTAAAGGATCATACACCATGATCAAGTGGGGTTTATCCCAGGAATGTAAGGATTCTTCCATATCCTCAAATCAGTCAATGTGATACACCATGTTAACAAACTGAAGGATAAAAACCATATGATCATCTCAATAGATGCAGAAAAAGCTTTCAACAAAATTCAACAATGATTTATGGTAAAAACTCTCCAGAAAGTAGGCATAGAGGAAACTTACCTCAACATAATAAAGGCCATATATGACAAACCGACAGCCATCATCATTCTAAATGGTGAAAAACTGAAACCATTTCCTCTAAAATCAGGAACAAGACAAGGATGCCCACTGTCACCACTATTATTCAACATAGTTTTGGAAGTTTTAGCCACAACATTCAGGGAAGAAAAAGAAATAAAAGAAATCCAAACCAGAAAAGAAGAAATAAAGGTGTCACTGCAGATGATGTGATCCTGTATGTAGAGAATCCTAAAGATGCTACCAGAAAACTACTAGAGCTAATCAATGAATTTGGTAAAGTAGCAGGATACAAAATTAATGCACAGAAATTTCTTGCATTCCTATACAGTTATGATAAAAATTCTGAAAGAAAAATAAACACTCCCATTTACCATTGCAACAAAAGAGTACAATACCTAGGAATAAACCTACCTAAGGAGATAAAAGACCTGTATGCAGAAAACTATAAGACACTGATGAAAGAAATTAAAGATGATACAAACAGATGGAGAGATATACCATGTTCTTGGATTGGAAGAATCAACATTGTGAAAATGACTATAATACCTAAAGCAATCTACAAATTCAATGCAATCCCTATCAAACTACCAATTGCATTTTTCACAGAACTAGAACAAAAAATTTCACAATTTGTATGGAAACACAAAACATCCTGAAAAGCCAAAGCAATCTTGAGAAAGAAAAACGGAGCTGGAGGAATTAGGCTCCCTGACTGCAGACTATGCTACAAAGCTAAACTAATCCAGACAGTATAGTCCTGGCACAAAAACAGAAAGATAGATCAATGGAACAGGATAGAAAGCCCAGAGGTAAACCCACGCACATATGGTCACCTTATCTTTGATAAAGGAGGCAAGAATATACAATGGAGAGAAGACAGCCTCTTCAATAAGTGGTGCTGGGAAAACTGGACAGCTACATGTAAAAGAATGAAATTAGAACACTCCCTAACACCATACACAAAAATAAACGAAAAATGGATTAAAGACCTAAATGTAAGGCCAGACACTATCAAACTCTTAGAGGAAAACATAGGAAGAACACTCTTTGACATAAGTCACAGCAAGATCCTTTTTGACCCACCTCCTAGAGAAATGGGAATAAAACCAAAAATAAACAAATGAGACCTAATGAAACTTACAAGCTTTTGCACCATAAACAAGACCAAAAGACAACCCTCAGAATGGGAGAAAATATTTGCAAAGGAAGCAACTGACAAAGGATTAACTCCAAAATATACAAGCAGCTCATGCAGCTCAATATCAAAAAAACAAACAACCCAATCCAAAAACGGGCAGAAGATCTAAATAGACATTCCTCCAGAGAAGATATACAGATTGCCAACAAACACATGAAAGGATGCTCAACATCACTAATCATTAGAGCAATGCAAATCAAAACTACAATGAGGTATCACCTCACAAAGGTCAGATTGGCCATCATCAAAAAGTCTACATAGAATAAATGCTCGAGAGGGTTTGGAGAAAAGGGAACCCTCTTGCACTTTTAGTGGGAATGTCAATTGATACAACCACTATGGAGGACAGTATGGGGGTTCCTTAAGAATCTAAAAATAATACTACCATACGACCCAGCAATCCCACTACTGAGCATATACCCAGAGAAAACCATAATTCAAAAAATACATGTACCACGATGTTCATTGCAGCTCTATTTACAAGAGTCAGAACATGGAAGCAACCTAAATGCCCGTCGACAGATGAATGGATAAAGAAGATGTGGCACATATATAGACTAGAATATTACTCAGCCATAAAAAGAAATGAAACTGAGTTACTTGTAGTGAGGTGGATGGACCTAGAGTCTGTCATACAGAGTGAAGTATGTCAGAAAGAGAAAAACAAATACCGTATGCTAACACATACATATGGAATTAAAAAAAAAAAGATGGTTCTGAAAAACCTAGGGGCAGGACAGGAATAAAGACGCAGATGTAGAGAATGGACTTGAGGACACGGGGAGGGGGAAGGGTAAGCTGGGACGAAGTGAGAGAGTGACATGGACATATATACACTACGAAATGTAAGATAGCTAGTGGGAAGCAGCCGCATAGCACAGGGCCATCAGCTCGGTGCTTTGTGATCACCTAGAGGGGTGGGATAAGGAGGATTGGAGGGAGATGCAAGAGGGAGGGGATATGGGGATATATATATACCTATAGCTGATTCACTTTGTTATATAGCAGAAACTAACACAACATTGTAAAGCAATTATACTCCAATAAATATGTTATAAAAAATTAAAAAAAAATAAATAAAATAAATAAAAAAATTTAAAAAAACCAGAAACTTACATAAAGCAAGGTTATATTAGGGGAACCGCTGACCGAAACTGCCCACTTTGACCAGGCAAGATAGTAGCCACTTGCCTGAATTATCTTAACAACAGGAGGTCCTGGTAAGGGAAGTGGAAGTAACAAGCTACCACCAAGCAGAAGAATTTGAGAAAGGTCAAAAGGAGAGAGTAGCCGCCAGTCCATATGTCCTACCAACTTCCCATAATCCTTTTTACTGGAATCCACCTTGGCTGAGCATTGCGTGTACCACCAGGAAGGACCCTGAGTCAGAATGTTTGGTCAGAGACAACACAGAAACTAACGCCATTACCATAAATCGTGAGCCTGCAAGCCACGTGGCAGAGCAGATCTCCTGGGTTCCCTTACCCCGCTGCTCTCCACCCAAGTGCCCCTTCCCAATAAAGTCTCTTGCTTTGTCATCACATGTCTCCTTGGACAATTCATTTCTGAGCGTTAGGCAAGAGCCCACTCTCGGTCCCTGGAACGGGTGCCCCTTCCTGCAACAGTTATACATTGATCAGTTGCTGGGAATGTTGTGACCAGAGGTTCATAGGCACTTAACCGTGTTTCTCCTAGGGACAATGATTCAGTATTTGCTAATTCAATGTTTGTGGAAAATGTAGAGAATATAGCTACCACAAATAATGAGCTTCAGCTGTATATATATATATATTTTTTTTTTTTCCTCTGTGTATGCTTTTCTTCCTTAATTTCTTAGTTTTATATCATGATACCATGAGCATCTTCATTTCCAAAATTATTATTTGGTATATGACAACAGCATTAAATATATTTACATATATATATATTACTATAACTACATATTACTTATATATAAATACCTATAAATATATAACTATGTATGAGGTAATAGGCTTGATCTTTTGCTCCAGATGGTCTGTGTTCAAATCCTTGCATTGCTATTGACAGACTTGACGATCTTGGGTGAATTATATAAAATCTTGAGCCTCAGCTTGCCCAACTATAAAATGGTGACAACAGTAGTACCTTCCTTATAAGTTTATTTTGAAGATGAAATAAGTTAGTGCTTGCATATTAACTTAAAGAATATATTGAACATAAGGAATAAATAAATTGGTGGCTGTTAGTTGACCTATGCATGTATATAAATCCATAATTCATATTAGCTATCAAGCTGTTATGAATTGATAAGTGATAATTATTTTTAAAGTTAAATTTATCACTTTCAGTGAAATCCACCCTTTTAAATGTAGAGTTCAGTTTGTTAAAATGTAGTTTTAACAAAGGCATGTAATTGTATAACCATTACTATAATCAAGATATGGAATATTTTATTACCCAAAAAGTTCCCTCATGTCCCTGTTTAGTTTATCTCCTCTTCACTCCCTGTCACTGGCAACCATTGAACTGTTCTCTGTTCCTATAGTTTGGTCTTTTCTAGAATATCATGTAAGTGAAATTATATGTCATATAAATGAAGCATGACCCTTTTGAGTATGGCTTCTTTAACTTACCATAATAAATTTGATATTCATCAATACTGTAGTCTGAATCAGTTGATCATTCTCTTTATTTCTCAGTAGTAATCTATTATATGGATGTACCACAGTGTGTCTATACATTCACAAGTGGAAGAACACTTAGGTTGTGTCCAGTGTTTTGTAATTTTTGAATAAAACTTCTGAAGACATCACTGCATAAGTTTTTGTGTGAACATAAGTTTTAATTTGTCTTGGGCAAATATCTATGAGTGGGAATTCTGTCATATGAAGTGAATTTTTATCTTTATAAGAAACCGTCACACTGTTTCCCTAAATGGTTGTATTATTTAGCATACCCACAAGCAAAATATGTGAGGTCCAGTTGCTCTAATATTTGTCAGCCATTGGTATTAATGTTTTGTTTTTTACTAAAAAACAACTAAAAACTGTGTAGTGGTATTCCAGTGTTGTTTAATTTGCTTTCCCCAGTGAATACTGATGTTAAGTATCTTTTTTATGGGCTTATTTCCCATTCATATATCTTTTTGCTCAAGTTTCTAATCTTCAGATATTTGGAAAGTCCAAGTCTGCACCATTACTGGAGGCTATCTCCAATTACTCTCTCATCCTATACCATCTTTTTCTTTAGCACCCAGTGGAGGACCATGCAAAAGAACCTGTAGAGGATGCAAATTCCTCTTTTGTCTGTAGCTCCTAGGCGGACCTGCACTCATAGCCCAGACCTGACCATTTGCAGTTTGTTACCAATTTGGTCTGATTTCTTCTCACCTACTTGTATGGCCTCAGCCCCTTTTCCTTCAGTGCCCTGTCACAGGTGACCTAGTACTTGCAGTCTGGCTTTGAGGAGCCTCTTGTCCTTGATTTCAGGATACCTGTTTTCCTATGAACTTCAACTCCCAACTGGCTTCAAGAAAATTTATGATTTTGTATTTTATTTATTTTTTGCTGAAGGAGTGACATTCTTTCAAGCTTCCTATACTCTAGGCAGAACCCCAACTCTCTTTGTGTGTGTATGTGTGTGTGTATATATATATATATATATATATATATATATATATATATATATATAATTTTCCTGAATTTCTTTAAATGAGCATGCATTATCTTAACAATAAGAAAAATAAGAAAATAAAATTAATCTTAGACAATGTTAAATGACATGGTTTAATACATTTAGAATACAACTTCACGTTTAAAGATAATTTCGTATCTTTCTTTGGCATCTCCTATATAAATAACACAAAAACAAAAGCTTTAATATCCATTTTTCAAATTTCATTTATATATTAAAAAAGAAATGGAGGATTTAAATATACTACCACTTTAGAGGGGAAAAAAAAAGCAGTGTTTTTTTTTTTTTTACATCTTTATTGGAGTATAATTGCTTTACAATGTTGTGTTAGTTTCTGCTGTATGACAAAGTGAATCAGCTATACGTATACATATATCCCCATATCTCCTCCCTCTTGAGCCTCCCTCCCACCCTCCCTATCCCACCCCTCTAGGTGGTCACAAAGCATCGAGCTGACCTCCCTGTGCTATGCAGCAGCTTCCCACTAGTGATCCATTTTACATTTGGTAGTGTATATATGTCAGTGCTACTCTCTCACTTCGTCCCAGCTTCCCCTCCCCTGCTGTGTCCTCAAGTCTGTTCTCTACGTCTGCATCTTTATTCCTGCCCTGCCACTAGGTTCATCAGTACCATTTTTTTAGGTTCCATACGTATGCGTTACCATACAGTATTTGTTTTTCTCTTTCTGACTTACTTCACTCTGTATGACAGACTCTAGGTCCATCCACCTCATTGCAAAGAACTCAATTTTGTTTCTTTTTATGGCTGAATAATATTCCATTGTATATATGTGTCACATCTCCTTTATCCATTCATCTGTCGATGGACATTTAGGTTGCTTCCATGTCCTGGCTATTGTAAATAGTGCTGCAATGAATATTGTGGTACATGTATCTTTTTGAATTATGGTTTTCTCAGAGTACATGCTCAGTAGTGGGATTGCTGGGTCATATGGTAGTTCTATTTGTAGTTTTTTAAGGAACCTCCATATTGTTCTCCATAGTAGCTGTATCAATTTACATTCCCACCAACAGTGTAGGAGGGTTCCCTTTTCTCCACACCCTCTCCAGCATTTATTGTTTGTAGATTTTTTGATGATGGCCATTCTGACTGGTGTGAGGTGATACCTCATTGTGGTTTTGATTTGCATTTCTCTAATTATTAGCGATTTGAACATCTTTTCATGTGTTTGTTGGCAATCTGTATATCTTCTTTGGAGAAATATCTATTTAGGTCTTCTGCCCATTTTTGGATTGGGTTGTTTGTTTTTTGATATTGAGCTGCATGAGCTGATTGTATATTTTGGAGATTAATCCTTTGTCAGTTGCTTTGTTTGCAAATATTTTCTCCCATTCTGTGGGTTGTCTTTTCATCTTGTTTATGGTTTCCTTTGCTATGCAAAAGCTTTTAAGTTTCATTAGGTCCCATTTGTTTATTTTTGTTTTTATTTCCATTTCTCTAGGAGGTGGGTCAAAAAGGATCTTGCTGTGATTTATGTCACAGAGTGTACTATCTATGTGTTCCTCTAAGAGTTTTATAGTGTCTGGCCTTACATTTAGGTCTTTAATCCATTTTGAGTTTATTTTTGTGTATGGTGTTAGAAAGTGTTCTAATTTCATTTTTTTACATGTAGCTGTCCAGTTTTCCCAGCACCACTTATTGGAGAGGCTGTCTTTTCTCCATTGTATATTCTTGCCTCCTTTATCAAAGGTAAGGTGACCATATGTGTGTGGATTTATCTCTCGACTTTCCGTTCTGTTCCATTGATCTATATGCAATATTCTTTTTTTAGCAAAACGTTCTTTTACTTTGCCTTCTGTTATTTGCTTTCTCTCTCTCCCTCTTTAAAAAAATCTGGCTTTAGTGGCTTGACGTTAGTACTTAGGAATGTCTGTCAAATAATTAAAACCATTAATGAATGTGTCATTGGTTTTATAGTCTTTCAATTAGTAAGAATAAACGTATCTCTAGCTACAAGGTATTAACTACACAGTACCTGGAAATTATGTAGTAATTTACAAAATAATAGAAATCAGCACAATATCAGATGCCAGCAGTAGGATAGAGTACATTAGATTTTCAATAACAATTTAATTTGTTGGGAATACAATGCTTGAAAAATGCAAGAAAAATAACTCGCAATGTAAAATTAAAATTATTTTTAAAGTGGTTACTCTATCATGGAATTTATAGCTTGCATGCATCAAAAATAAATAAAACAACCACCACCAGGATTAAAAATAACTTTACAATAGGTCTATTAATTTGTTAGGCAAAGGAATACTTGTCAGTGAAGAAATCCACTGTGTAGACTGCTAAGGGGAAAACTATAGGAATTTTAATTGCTAAAAGGAAGGTAGTGTTTATGGTGGTAATGCTGATTAAAAATGAAAAACTAGCACTCTTAATAGTATGAGGTTAATGTGTAGGTATATACCCAGTTGGACGAAAATATGTTCCATTGTTCATTGGTCAGGACAGGGTCTTCAATGCATTAGATCCTGTTCGCATCTGGTATCCCAGAATCACCAAAAGTTCATTGTCCTTTATTGGCTTCAGCTTTTTAAGCCAATTGTGATGAAACTACACAGTCATTTCTGATATCTACTAGGCAAATGAGGTATAAGTGGAACATTTTTCTTTATACACACATGATTTTATTTCTGTTCACCTTTCCACAAGTCTTTCTACCAGTATTAGTAGCACAAGCACAGTGTATTTACTACAGAAAAAATTAGACTGATCAGGTCTAGAAATTAGAAACTGAGAAAATAAAATATTTTAAAAGAAGTGTTTGTGCAGATAGCCTGCACAAATTAGAAATAATTATAAAATATAAATTCCATTACTAGAAGATATTTGTCTATTTTACTCTGACTACATAAACTCAAACATCTCTGTCAATTGATTCTACATCCAAGTGAGACTACAGTAAATGGTGCTCTGTGGCTCCTCCAGGACTTCCAATTAGGATGGTCTTTAAATTGGCATGCTGATGAAAGGAGGGACTCGGTTGCATTTATTAGTAAGCTCTCTGTTCTTGTTTAGAGTGTATGCTTATTTAGCATGGCTTGTGGGAATGGCAATTGTGTGTTTTTTGTTGGAATGGAGGTGGATGGTAGGCATTGCTGTAATCTCCAAAAGCCATGGTCTGAACACCAGTGGTTATATTTTAACCATTTAGAATTAACAAAGAATGTAGATTCTCTGTGGACATTTTGTTATCTCTAAATTCTGTATTGGATTACTGTTCAAGCATTTCCTTCTACTATCCAGAAAAAAATGGAAAGAGAAGAAAGTTGAATACCTGAATTGTGTGTTTTATACTGAGGGAGGTTTGTAATGAGAATTTTTATACTGACTTATTGACAGGCAGTGTATGGCAAATGTTTGAGGAAGTAATCTTGTCAATGTCTTTATGCTCCTTGCAAACAAAATATCTGAAACAAAAGGTTCCTTGGTCCAGACCAAGATCTAATCAGGGTGGTGAAGAAGACTCTGGCCACAACAGACATGTGATCGTTTTATATTTATTTCATAATAATGTATTTTTATGTACTTGTTAATTATTTGGGCTGCAGTCACTCAGGTCCAGGACAGTAGTAATTAATGTGGTGCTTCATATGCTAACTAAGTAGAGTTATTCTTATTCTTTCAAATCCCGTGCCCTTTTGGATAAATTTTAAAATCTCATTTACATCTGGAATAATAAGCAGCCCTAGGGGGAACTGAGAAAAGTTTATTACATAACTGTCACCACAAATAATAAAATAAGTATGTTTTACTTTTTGTAGTTTATTTAAAAATAGCCATAGTTGTTTTGGCGGTTGTTTTAAAATTGTAAAATTTTGATGAAACATTGAATATGCTTTTTCAAACTAATATGCTGTACCCTGGACATCCCAATGCTCTACATCTCTCAGCCAGATGCTAATCTCTAGGTTAGAATATCTCTATTACATATAATTTAACAATTCATTGAAGTAAAATACTTCCAATTCATTTTCACTTTATTTTGTATGCTCATAATAGCCATATTAGCTGAAGGGAAACCAAATTCTGTGAGTAGTTTCTGTCTGCTCATCATTTTCTGGGGCATCTAGGCTGTGATATAAGGAAATATATTTTACTGATTCACTTACTGAGTCATTTATTAACATGTATGTATTGAGAGTATACTGTGTACAAGGCACTGTTTTAGGATGTGGGGATACAGTCAGTTCTATTTTTATTTTGAAAATATGTACCTATTTGAATGCAATTCTTCTATTAGGGGAAAATCTGAGCATAACATCAACTTTGCATTTGTTTATGCATGGTTTCCTTAGGGAGAAACACTTGGTGAATAGAGGAAACTATCGCCTGCTGAACCGAATCTCATAGGAACACAAAACATGCACACACATGCATGCAAGCACGCTCACATACACACTTCACACACTACAAACCTAACAGTTCATCACGTGTATTATGAGTGACATCCATCTACATCTGATGCGATAACTTGCCATTCCATTCAGATAAACTTCCTTCCACTACCTTACAATAATGTACCACCTGCAACCCTTCTAAAGGCCACTTCCATAAGCAAACTTCAGTTTTTTTCAAGGTAAAGTGCCATACTTATTGAAAGTATATATATATTTTGACCATTTAACATGTGTAAATCTGTGTTATCACTCTTTAAATGTGTCACTAAGTTTTTGAGTTTGTGTCCCTAACCCCATTTTCCCCACAAATCCTGTGGTTTTTATTGTGCAACTTTGCATTTTGTGGTGATTTTTAGGAACACATACATTATGTTAGAGCAGAACTCACTGTACATCAGTAAGCTAAAAGAAGGAAAAATTATGCTCTTGTAGAATTTATATTCTAACAGGAGGGAGAAAGAACATAAATATAACAGTGAATTATATAGTATGTCAGAAGCTGAGAAGTGCTTTGAAAGAAAATAACAAGGAAAAGCAATAGGAGGCACTAGAGATGGGCTGTATGGCAATTTTTAAAATAAGATGATAAGCAGAGGATTCACTGAGAAGGTGATTTTTATACAAATATTTGAAGAAGATAACATCCTATGAAAGTATAATTTTTAATAGTTAAAACATGACTCTCATACAAATGTAAAATGTGCACGTACCAAAAATCTTTTTCCAGTCATTAATTAATGAGGGATCAGTAAGATGAGGTCATCAAAGAGCATTTTGCAAAGCTTGGGATTTATAGGTGATTTAGTAAGGGATATTAGAGTAAACTCGCTAGGTTCAGTACAAAACTGGTTAATGTCTTCTGAACTGTAAGCCATAACCTGTGGGACTTTTGTTTCTACTGGGGAGAAATTACGTCTCTCTTTACCAGTGAAAGATCTATAGGCCAATATGCAATTTCACCAAATCTTCACTAAATCTTTTTTCAGTCCCCAGTAAGAAACATTGACGCAAACAAAGATCATTTCTTTAAGAAATCCTTGGGTAGGCTTGTCAAATAATGCTCCCAAATGACAATGAAGGGACCTAACACCCACCTTTTAAACGTTTTTGTCTTACTGCTAAATTTAAGGTAATTTTTCATAAGAGGGTAAGCCAGGATATTTTGGAAAAGAGCTTTTTTTTTTTTTTTAATAAATGTATTCATTTTATTTATTTATTTTTGGCTGTGTTGGGTCTTCGTTGCTGCGCGCGGGCTTTCTCTAGTTGCAGCGAGCGGGGGCTGCTCTTTGTTGTGGTGCGCCGGCTTCTCATTGCAGTGGCTCCTCTTGTTGCGGAGCACGGGCTCTAGGCGTGCGGGCTTCAGTAGTTGTGGCACGTGGGCTTAGTAGTTGTGGCTCGTGGGCTCCAGAGCGCAGGCTCTGTAGTTGTGGCGCACGGGATTAGTTGCTCCGCGGCATGTGGGATCTTCCCGGACCAGGGCTCGAACACGTGTTCCCTGAATTGGCAAGCGGATTGTTAACCACTGCGCCACCAGGGAAGCCCCTGGAAAAGAGCTTTTGGGTCAGAGGAATCCACCAGAGCAAAAGCCCTCCAGCGGAAGTTTTCCTACACAGTTCTATAATCCACAAGTAAACCACTGTGGTTTGAAGGGGGTAAGTGAGGGCATATAAGGATTTGTAGGGCCTTGTGGGCCATAGAAAGGATTGTGACTTTTATATTGAATAAAAGAGGAGCCAAGAAAGAATCTGATGAAAACAATGGCCTCATCTGATATTTCACAAGGTTCCCTGGGCCTGTTGTGTTGAGAATGCATGCAGGGGGTGTGGGTGGGCACAGAGGACCAGTTGGGTGGCTATTGCAATCATCCTTGCTTGGATAAGTGTGGTGTCCATGGAGGTGAGAGAAGTCAACAGACTCTAGATATGATTTTGGTAGAAGAGAAGCAGGGTTTCCTGAAAAAGCACATTTAGGGTGTGAGAGAAGAACATTTGGACTAGAAGCAAATAGAAGTTATGAAGTTATCATTGACTGAGAAGGCTGTGGTTGGAGTGAGTTTAGCGGGCAAGATCAAGTTTAGATTTAGACCTGTTAAGTTTGTGTTACATCTTGTCTTAACTTCTTGGCCAAAAGTTTGGGTGTTTAAGTTAAAGTGAAGAAATGGAAACACCTCTGCTGAAAAAAATTTCATTTCTTCTTTAATATGAGATCTTCATAGATGCAGAATCTCCAGGTTTACTTCAGGCATTTTTTTAAAATGGAGATAGAATAATTGCTTATAAAGGGTATTCTAATTACTTACTGTAATAAAATAGTAAAAACAAGTATGAAGAAAAAGCATACCAAAAATTTGAAGAGGCATTCAATATCTTCTTAGAATGAATACAAGTATTTAATGTTGGTAAGTTGTAAGTTATGAGTACACTAGTCCAGATGTAAGTGAAGATTTTGGTTTGAAATCTGGCTTCCCCTAAGCAAAAGTCACTCAGGCTGACTGAATATTTGACTCAAATCTCTGTGGTTCGATTTAACTAATTGATGAGGGATTAAAGAAGTTTAAATAATTAATTTTCCTATGGTTTCACATGAAATGGCATGGAATTACAATTGTAACTTTTTATAGGCTCTATTCCAATTGTTTAAAAATTAAAGATATTCAATTGCAGATACACTATGCCACTGTAAATAACATCATATGAAAATGCCGTTTAAAATTGTGAAAAATAAACATCAATTATTATTATTGCTATTTCCAAATTCAAAACCTGAAATCTGCATTTGTTTGATTCTCTTATCTACCAAGATATAATACCTCAACTTTGAATCAAATTGTTAATTTTCTCACTGTTTTGAAATTAAGAGGAAGAAGAAAACAATCATCTGTTTAATCATATTATATGTGCTTTTTACTTTTCTGTTAAAAAGACATATTTGTATGTTCAGGCACCAAATGAAACATAATTAGAAATATGCTTTTTATAGATATTTTAATATTAAAGATTAAGTTCATACATATATAATTATTTGTAAACATTTTCTTTATATATCTAATGATCTAGATTCCAGCAGCATAAATTGTGTTCTCATAATAGAAAGTAAACTGTTTTATATAAAAAAAAGTATTTAGCTTTTCCCTGTATTTTTCTTTTAATAATTCTATTTTAGGTATTATGGAAGATAAGGGATGAGAATTGTATAAATATATCATATGTCAAGATATTTTAAGAGCCTTCTGGGATTCAGGGCGAAAGAACTGTCTTTATGTCAATCACAAAATAACTGAAGAGATAAGGATTTTTCTGTTTTGGATTTTTTTTTTTAAAGCATATGTTCAAATTCTAGTTATAAATGTAAGATTTATTCTTTCCTTTTTTGGTCCAAATGTCCCAGAGTTTACTGTGATATATATAGTATTGGCTTTATAGTATTCCTTAAACATTACAAGTGTATTTCTCTTCTGGAATTTTTTGTTGCCATTCTTTCTATTTTCTCATTTTCTTTAGTTGTTTATTTATTTTTTAGGAATGTAGTATCAATGAGTCTGTACAATGTATGATGCACAATTTGCCAACTATCTATACTGATTAACAAAATAAAATGAAACTCTGGAGGCTGGTGAACTATTAATGCTTACAGAAAAACTTTATCATTAGCTTAGGATATAGGCCAAGTTCTTCTGAAATATTATGTATATTCTATACTTGCCATATTGAAACCAAAATGGAAACAATACACTACCTCCTTTTTTTAAACAGTGGCTTCCCTTAATATTAGGAGAAGTTTAATCTTCAGAGGCTGATTGCAAAACTAAGCTACATTTTAAGAAGTCAAAGTAGCTAAATTATTACAGGCTCTGGAAAATTGCTTCTTTAGTATCTCAAGCTTTAAAAAAATCAATTTTGTTTGATTATTATCATAGATGTTTGTTATTTGGGATATTATATTGTGCCAAACATAAGCTCTATGTCTTATTTCAATTCTATATAATTAAAGGAAGGAAATGAGATTGAATTTTTTTAATAGCATGTTTTATTTAAAAGGCAATAGGGACTGAATTGCCTGGAGTATCCACTTTATTATTTTAATCTGCCTAATCGGGGCATATTTTTATTTAGAAAAATGATATTGTATCAAAGGATCCTGGGATATCTGCAGGGCATGTAAATAAAAGTGTAAAGATGCAAAATATTTATAGAGCAAAGAGATAAAAGATAAGCCTCTATTAGAATGGCTACATAAAGGACCCATATTTATTAATTTTATGATGATAAATCTGTTTATCAAGTTAGGTATTGTAAAAATACTTGAATTAGTCATCAGAAGACTTAGATAGCTGACCCTGATCTGCCCCATTGTGAGGCTCAGTTAACAGCAAAGGTTTATGTGGTACAGAGAAATGAACCTAGATTTTGGAGCCATTTGGAGCAGAATTTGAAATCTGTTCTACCATTGGCTGCCTAACGTTGGCCAAGTTGCATAAACTTTATGAACTTCAGTGTGGAGATAATGATATGTACATTAAAGATTTCATAATTGTTAGGAATCTTTAATTGACAAGTGACAAAATACTCAATGTATAAACTACATTAATTTTTAAAAAGGCAGGAAGAAAGGAGGAAAGAAAGGGAAGAAAAAAAAAAGGAAAGGAAGGAAGGAAGAATTGAAGGGCAATTTACTGGTTTATGGAACTGATATTGCATGTGTACGCTTGCTTTCCAAGCATGATTTGATCCAGTAGATTCAAATTGTATTAAACTTAGGCTCTATCTATCTACACTTCTTGACTCTGTTCAACTTTATCTTCTTCTAAATAAGTCCATAATGTGTTTTTCTCCACTTTAAAGGCACTTAGGTTTTGACTAAATCAGAGTATGATCTTGGGAGTACTCAGTAGGCTAATGGCACTATTTTTGTGGGTCTTCTTGAAGTAGAGGAGACACTATGGACTTAAAATTATAGTTTATTCCTGGTTTTAAAATGATGCTTTTCTGTGAAAATTGATGCCACTAATGTTATGGTTCTTTTATATTTTGCTTTATTAATCTACATGTGTTCCAGTTCTGACTAAGTTAAGTATTTACCATTAAAAAAGTCAATCAAGAGAAATATATATTATTCTACATAAGGCTCTTGTAAGGATACTATAGAAACTAAAAATGGTACTAAATAAGCATTTATTTAAAGGGAAAGGGTTTTGATAACTTTAAGAGTAAGTTAAGCTTCTAAAATTCTTTAAGTTATAATGAGTATTTAGGCATATCTATTTTAAACTAAATTTAGTGCATTCATGAAAATGCTTAGTAATGTCTTTTCCAGTGTGAGATCTACAGTGCTGGTCAGCAAATGGTAGTTATTAGTCAGCAAAGCAATACCAGAACTCCTATGATGGTCATTTCAGTTTCTTACCTCTTTTCATTGCAAATTTAATTGCCCACATAAAGCTAAATGCTTTGAAATAATCTGAAAACCTTCTAAAATAGTTTTATTAAAGAATCAAATATAAACTAGCAACTTTATGGAAGGTTGGAAATAGTTTTGCATGGAAATCAACTTTAGTAATTTTTTAAAAGACGAAAATCATATTTTAGATTACCAATGTAGAGATAAAAACAATAAAGCCAAGTTTTATTTATTGCGGGGACTTATAAGATCCATTGTGTTTATGTGAAAATGTATGTATATGTGAACAAGCAATTAATTTTGAAGCAGTGATGCAATGCACAAACTATGAGCTCATGAATGGATGTTTATTTGCCTACTAGAAAACAATATGATATGTGAAAAATCAATAGAAGATGAACATTTATCAAGTGGATTTCTTTATATGGTGGAATGAGTGGGGATGATTGATTTATCTTTTACATTTCCTCCTTGTACTATATATTTCTTAAACATTCACAAGGCTTTAAAAATAGAATGCATTCTAAATAAGGTGTATTTGATTTCTATGTTTTCAGATATTGATTTCCAATATTTAGTACTTTCCTATGGTAATATTCTTCCCAGAAAAAATGCAGAAAGAAGCAAAATTCATGTAATGTATATAAAACATTTATGTCCTTAATACCACTTTGAAAGATAAATATTGGATCATCCAACCCAGTGCATATCCTTGCGATAGTTTTCAGTTAAAACAGATTCCTTCCCTTTAGGTAGCCAGTGTGTGGTTGTGTGTGCATTTTCTTCACCAAGAGGAACATTTTACAGGACCATTATTGGAACGTTATAATCAATTTAATTAAACAAATAACATTTAAAAAATATACTGGAAGTATTTGGAAACAAGCTCAGAAGAAGTTAGAAAATGCCCTATAAAAAAGTAGAATTTTGCCAGGAGCAAACAGAAATGATGTTAAATTATAAAATCTACACAAAATAAAACTCACGAGTCAGACATTTCTAAGTATAAATAGTGTCTATAATGATGGACGAAAGGATCGGTGCAAGCAAATTGTTGCATAGACAGCTGTGGTTAGTGATTAAAAGCTTGTGTCTTGTATACGTCTAGGCATTGATATAATATACGAACATAAATGACTGACTGATGTGGATTTCTTTTGCAGTAGAACAAAGAGAAAACTTGGAGCGTTAATCAATTAATAAAAAGCGATGTTGATTTTTGTGGGTAGAGGCAGTAGCCTATTTATTTTGTGTGCTAAATTTCTAGCATATTATCTGTTTTGTAGAAGGTGGTCACATAAGGGGGGCATGGAAATGATGACACTGAATTGTGAAAATAATATTGTAACTCCTATTGTAAAGGGAAGCAGGAAGTAATACCTTTATCATAGTTGTAGATCAAGTGTTTCTGGTGGTTATTGCATTTGAGTTTTGATAACTAGCACTATTAGGGCAAAAGACTGAAAATGGATGAATAGTTAGAGTCATCTTCTTCTTAAGTAAATTGATTACCCTATTTTGGTGTGTCTTTGACTGTCATTTTATGTTGCATGGACAGGCTCTGAATTTATGTTTGTTCAAAATAAAATAATGCAGAAATTAATGATGCATGAATGAATTCTTGTCATTGTTGCCAATGTTCTCTCTCTCTCTCTCTCTCATTCTTACTCTTGCTCACTAATCTAAGGCTTTACATTAAAAACAAAATTTCAATTCTTAGAATACAAATTTCAGAAGCTTACTTAAAGGTACTTTCCAAGATCCCGAAGGGAAAATTAAGGTTTTGGTGTATCAGAGTTTTTTGCATCCCTGGGAGTGCATCATTTTCTCTCTTTAGTGGGAGTCACTGCCTCCATCTTGCCACCTACTCTAGTCTCTAGACTACAGGTGAACTTGTACCACTGATGCAGATGATTAGTCATTAGGTGGAGCAGTGCAGATGAATCTGATCTTATACCCCAGGTATAAGAATTTGGCTCCTGCCTCCTTCACTTTTAGTTCTGGTAACTGACTTCTTCCTTGTTTTCCAGAGTCTGCAACCAAGTTTTACAGCCTCAGTAGCCCCTATCTTCTCTTCAGTGTTCCAACTCTTCCACACCTGATGGCTTGAGATAAACTCTGTTCCTCACTAGATTTCACAAGTTTCTGTGATATCTTATGAAGTCCTGGGCTGGGTTGCTGGTCCTAAATCATGTGCCTTATCTCCTTTTCAAAACCATGCAACTCACAGTTCATCACCTAAAACCCAGTATTACTGACCCATGACTCTTCCCAGTGCACACAATTTCCCAGCAGGTTGAGTTCAGTCTTATTACTCCAGTGCTTCTCACACATTAGCACACATCAGATCCACCAGGAGGGCTTGTTAAAACACAGATTGCTGGGCCCTACCTGCAGAATTTCTGATTTGGTAGGTCTGGCCGAGGCCTGAGAGTTTTCATTTCCACAGGTTACCAGGCGATGCTGATGCTGCCTGTCTAGATTGAGAATCACTGCTCTACTCTGATTCCTTGGCTGGTTGGCAAGTGGCTCTGTCAGGTCAGTTGTGCTTTCCCATCTCTTCCTAGATCTCTGATGGGTAAAAATATCTCCATGTTACTCTAATAACAATATCCAGCAGCTACTGAGCTCTTACTCTGTGCCAAGTAGAACAGGGATTTCATATGATTTATGTTAATCCATAAACAAATCTAAAAGATGATTCTTACTTTACATATGAAGAATGTGAGTCACAGAGATGTCCAGAAACTTCACCATGGTTACATAAATTGTAAGTGGGAGAACTGAGATTCAAAATCAGGCTGTCCAATTCAAACCCTCATGTTCTAGAAAAGTTCATGTTATCTTTATGTGTCTATAAATGCCATTAGAAATTTTCTTTAAACCAAAGGTTCTGACAGAAATCAGTTTTTTATCATAAGAAATGGTGGTCGTTATAATTATATATTTGTTATGCTGCAAAATCAAGTTTCCAAGGAGAGTAATGAATTCATATGACCGATAAACAAGATATAAAGACTTTAAAATCAATATCACAAAGACAGAATAGTTAGAAAATTGGCTCTGTGTTGCAAGCGCTTAAGAAATAACTTTATCAATATGTATCATGCCAGTAAGAGACTATGTATCTATATAGACAACAGTGGATAGCATAAAGTATGCTCATATTAGGGATTAGTTGATAAATGAGTATCTCCTGATACCTTCAGTTAAATATACTTACATATTAAAAGAGTCACAACCTAGAATAGTGTTAGATTTGTCAGGAAGAATATTTCTTTTATCTTAGTCAAAGTTGAATGAAAAATTGCATTGTTCCAGTCTGTTTGCCCACCAGTCTGTTGATTACTTTGCATTAGCCTAATATGGTATAAGAAGTTATACATTCTTACAATTTTAGAATTTGTTTTTGCTGTAATTCAAAAGCAATATATTGCTTCCAAGATGCTCAAGACAAGTATCAGCAACATTTGTCTAACCCTATTTGGGGTCATAAAGACACCCTCCTTTCTACTCCAGTGAAGGCAAGTCAGGACTGAGGAGCACAGAGTAAACCAGAGAGGCACCCTTAAGAGTTCTATGGTTAATTTCAGCATGTGCTTTGAACACCTTGAAAAGTAAGAAAACTTTAGCTACGACCCATTTTGTGTTTAACTTCCTTGACAATTAATACAATTACTAAGTACACAAAATAGCATAACTGATGTTCCCATTAAGCACTTTCTTTGCCAGCTTGATTCTGTTTTATCGCTACAGATATACAGTTCAAAAAGGATCAATAGGCATGTAAATTGTGATGGTGTTAATGTTAGCTGAAGGTTTCTTAAAAGTCTTTGGCTAAATAACATTTAGCTATAATATATTAGAAAACTCTTCTGGATAAATATCAAATTTAATTGAATACTACGAATTGGATGAGCTGCCAGTTCTAAATAACTCAGGAGTTGGGTAATTGAGGGCCTTGTTTTTGTTAAAGTTAAGCATACTTCACAACTGTTTTTAATTGAAATCTCAAGATAGTCTGGACTCATTGGGATAGTAATGTATAAAGGAAATGGACTTGGAGGAATCAATTGTTTAGTCAGAGAAACTCAATGAACTATTAAAGCTCAAGTTAGACAGAATTTCATTTTTTTACATGTAGCTTTCCAGTTTTCCCAGCACCAATTATTGAACAGACTGCCTTTTCTCCATTGTATATTCTTGCCTCCTTTATCAAAGATAAGGTGACCATATGTGTGTGGGTTTATCTCTGGGCTTTCTATCCTGTTCCACTGTTCTATATTTCTGTTTTTGTGTTGGAAGCATACTGTCTTGTTTACTGTAGCTTTGTAGTATAGTCTGAAGTCCGGGAGCCTGATTCCTCCAGCTCCAATTTTCTTTCACAAGATTGCTTTGGCTACTTGGGGTCTTTTGTGTTTCCATATAAATTGTGAAATATTTTGTTCTAGTTCTGTGAAAAATGCCATTGGTAGTTTGATAGGGATTGCATTGAATTTGTAGATTGCTTTAGGTAGTAGAGTCATTTTCACAATGTTGATTCTTCCAATCAAGAACATGGTATATCTCTCCATCTGTTTGTATCATCTTTAATTTCTTTCAGCAGTGTCTTATAGTTTTCTGCATACAGGTCTTTTGTCTCCTTAGGTAGGTTTATTCCTAGGTATTTTGTTCTTTTGTTGCAATGGTAAATGGGAGTGTTTCCTTTATTTTTCTTTCAGATTTTTTATTATTAGTGTATAGGAATGCAAGAGATTTCTGTGCATTAATTTTGTATCCTGCTACTTTACCAAATTCATTGATTAGCTCTAGTACTTTTCTGGTAGCATCTTTAGGATTCTCTTTGTATAGGATCATATCATCTGCAAACAGTGACAGGTTTACTTCTTCTTTTCCGATTTGGATTACTTTTATTTCTTTTTCTTCCTTGATTGTTGTGGCTAAAACTTCCAAAACTATGTTGAATAATAGCGATGACACTGGGCATCCTTGTCTTGTTCCTGATTGTAGAGAAAATATTTTCAGTTTTTCACCATTGAGAACGATGTTGGTTGTGGGTTTGTCATATATGGCCTTTATTATGTTGAGGCAAGTTCCCTCTATGCCTACTTTCTGGAGACCTTTTTATCATAAACGGGTGTTGAATTTTGTTGAAAACTTTTTCTGCATCTATTGAGCTGATCATATGGTTTTTATCCTTCAGTTTGTTAATATGGTGTATCACATTGATTGATTTGAGTATATTGACGATTCTTGCATTCCTGTGATAAACCCCACTTGATCATGGTGTATGATCCTTTTAATGTGCTCTTGGATTGTGTTGGCTAGTATTTTGTTGAGGATTTTTGCATCTATGTTCATCAGTGATATTGGTCTGTAGTTTTCTTTTTTTGAGACATCTTTATCTGGTTTTGTTATCAGGGTGATGGTGGCCTTATAGAATAAGTTTGGGAGTGTTCCTCCCTCTGCTATAGTTTGGAAGAGTTTGAGAAGGATAGGAGTTAGCTCTTCTCTAAATGTTGGATAGAATTCATCTGTGAAGCCAACTGGTCCTGGGCTTTTGTTTGTTGGAAGATTTTTAATCACAGTTTCAATTTCAGGGCTTGTGATTGGTCTGTTTATATTTTCTATTTCTTCCTGGTTCAGTCTCAGAAGGTTGTGCTTTTCTTTTTTTTTTTTTTTTTTTTTTTTAGGTAAGAAGTGGATTTATTTAGAGAGAAACACACTCCGCAGACAGAGTGTGGGCCATCTCAGAAGGTGAGAAAGGCCGGTTGTGCTTTTCTTCAAATGAATTTGTCCATTTCTTCCAGGTTGTCCATTTTATTAGCATACAGTTGCGTGTAGTAATTCCTCATGATTCTTTGTATTTCTGCAGTGTCAGTTGTTATTTCTCCTTTTTCATTTCTAATCCTGTTGATGTGAGTTTTCTTCCTTTTTTTTTTATCAGTCTGGCTAGTGGTTTATAATTTTCTTTATCTTTTCAAAGACCCAGCTTTTGTTTTACTGAACTTTGCTATTGTTTCTTTCATTTCTTTTTCATTGATATCTGATCTTATCTTTATGATTTCTTTCCTTCTGCTAACTTTGGGTTTTTTCTGTTTTTCTTGCTCTAATTGCCTTAGGTGTAAGATTAGGTTGCTTACTTGATATTTTTCTTATTTATTGAGGTAGGATTGTATTGCTATAAACTTCCCTCTTAGAACTGCTTTTGCTGCATCCCATAGGTTTTCAGTGATGATGTTTTCATTGTCATTTGTTTCTGTGTATTTTTTTATTTCTTCAGTGATCTCTTGGTCATTTAGTAGCATATTGTTTAGCCTCCATGTGTTTGTATTCTTTACAGTTTTTTTCCTGTAATTGATATCTAGTCTCATAGCGTTGTGGTCGGAAAAGATACTTGATACGATTTCAATTTTCTTAAATTTATCAAGGCTTTATTTGTGACCCAAGATATGATTTATCCTGGAGAATGTTCCATGAGCACTTGAGAAGAAAGTGTATTCTGTTGTTTTTGGATAGAATGTCCTATAAATACCAATTAAGTCCATCTTGTTTAATGTATCATTTAAAGCTTGTATTTCCTTATTTATTTACATTTTGAATGATCTGTGCATTGGTGAAAGTGGGGTGTTTAAGTCCCCTACTATGATTGTGTTACTGTTGATTTCCCCTTTTATGGCTGTTAGCATTTGCTTTATGTATTGAGGTGCTCCAGTGTTGGGTGCATAAATATTTACAATTGTTATATCTTCTTCTTGGATTGATCCTTTGATCATTATGTAGGATCCTTCTTTGTCTCTTGTAATAGTCTTTATTTTAAAGTCTATTTTGTCTGATATGAGAATTGCTACTCCAGCTTTCTTTTGATTTCCATTTGCATGGAATATCTTTTCCCATCCCCTCCCTTTCAGTCTGTATGTGTCCCTAGGTCTGAAGTGTGTCTCTTGTAGACAGCACATGTATGGGTCTTGTTTTTGTATCCATTCAGCCAGTCTATGTCTTTTGGTTGGAGCATTTAATCCGTTCACATTTAAGGAATTATTGATACGTATGTTCCTATTGCCATTTTCTTATTGTTTTGGGGTGTTTTTTTTTTGTAGGTTTTCTTTCTCTTGTGTTTCCCGCCTAGAGAAGTTCCTTTAGTATTTGTTGTAAAGCTGGTTTGGTGGTGCTGAATTCTCTTAGTTTTTGCTTGTCTGTAAAGGTTTTAATTTCTCCGTTGAATTTGAATGAGATCCTTGCTGGGTAGAGTAATCTTGCTTGTAGTTTTTTCCCTTTCATCACTTTAAATATGTCCTGCCTCTCCCTTCTGGCTGGCAGAGTTTCTGCTGAAAGATCAGCTGTTAACCTTATGGAGATTCCTTTTTATGTTAATTGTTGCTTTTCCCGTGCTGCTTTTAATATTTTTCTTTGTACTTAATTTTTGATAGTTTGATTAATGTGTGTCTTGGCATGTTTCTCCTTGGATTTATCCTGTAAGGTACTCTCTGTGCTTCCTGGATGTGGTTGACTATTTCCTTTCCCATTTTAGGGAAGTTTTCAACTATAATCTCTTCAAATATTTTCTCAGACCCTTTTTTTTTCTCTTCTTCCTCTAGGACCCCTATAATTTGAATGTTGGTGTGTTTAATGTTCTCCCAGATGTCTCTGAGACTGTCCTCAATTCTTTTTTCTTTATTCTGCTCTGCAGTAGTTTTTTCCACTATTTTATCTTCCAGGTCACTTATCTGGTCTTCTGCCTCAGTTATTCTGCTATTGATTCCTTCTAGAGAATTTTAAATTTCATTGATTGTGTTGTTCATCATTGTTTATTGTTCTTTAGTTCTTCTAGATCCTTGTTAAATGTTTCTTGTATTTTCTGCATTCTATTTCCAAGATTTCGGATTATCTTTACTATCATTACTCTGAATTCCTTATCAGGTAGACTGCCTATTTCCTCTTCATTTGTTTCTTCTAGTGGGCTTTTACCTTGCTGCTTCATCTGCTGCATATTTCTCTGTGTTCTCATTTTGCTTAACTTACTGTGTTTGGGGTCTCCTTTTCACAGGCTGCCGGTTTGCAGTTCCTGTTGTTTTTGGTGTCTGCCCCCAGTGGGTAAGGTTGGTTCAGTGGTTTGTGTAGGCTTCATGGTGGAGGGGACTGGTGCCTGTGTTCTGGTGGGTGGGCCTGGATCTTGTCTTTCTTGTGGGCAGTGCTGTGTCTGGTGGTGTGTTTTGGGGTGTCTGTGAACTTAGTATGATTTTAGGCAGCCTCTCTGCTAATGGGTGTGGTTGTATTCCTGTCTTGCTAGTTGGTTGGCATGGGGCATCAAGCACTGGAGTTTGCTGCCCATTGGGTGGAACTGGGTCTTAGCATTGAGACAGAGATCTCTGGGAGAGCTCTTGCTGATTGACATTATGTGCAGCTGGGAGGTCTCTGTTGGTTCAATATCCTGAACTTGGCTCTCCCACTTCAGAGGCTCATGCCTGACACCAGGCCGGAGCACCAAGACCTTGTCAGCCGCATGGCTCAGAAGAAAAGGAAGAAAAAAGAAAGAAAATAATAATAATAATAATAAAATAAAATAAAATAAAATAATTTAAAACATTATTAAAGTAAAAAAATTAAAAAGTAATTAAAAAAAGAATAGAGCAACCAAACCAATAAACATATCCACTAATGATAATAAACACTAAAAACTATACTAAGATAAACATAAAAATCAGAAACAAGTCAGTCGCAGACAGTTAACCCCAAGTCTACAGTTGCTTCCAAAGTCCACCGCCTCAATTTTGGGTTGATTCATTGTCTATGCAGGTATTCCACAGATGCATCATACCTCAAGTTGGTTGTGGGGAATTACTCCACTGCTTCTGAGGCTGCTGGGAGAGATTTTCCTTTCTCTTCTTTATTCGCACAGCTCCTGGGGTTCAGCTTTGGTTTTGGCCCCACCTGTGTGTGTAGGTCGCCCTCAGGCTTCTGTTCCCACCCAGAAAGGATAGGATTAAAGCAGCAGCTGATTAGGGGGTTCTGCCTCACTCATGCCGGGGGGAGGGAGGGGTATGGTAGTTATAATTTGAATGCAGGGTGAGCCTGCTGCAGCAGAGGCCAACATGACTTTGCAACAGCCTGAGGCACAACGTGTGTTCTCCTGGGTAATTTGTTCCTGGATCATTGGACCCTGGCAGTGGCATGCTGCACAGGCTTCCAGGAGGGGAGGTATGGATAGTGACCTGTGGTTGCACACAGGATTCTTGGTGGCTGCAGCAGCAGTGTTAGCATTTCATACCCGTCTCTGGTGTCCGAGCTGATAGCTGCATCTCGTGCCCGTCTCTGGAGCTCGTTAGGCAGTGCTCTGTCTTCTGTGGGCAGACAGGGAAGGAGTCCCCTCTCCTCATGCACCCCGAAACAATGGTCTCTTGCCTCTTAGGCAGGTCCAGACTTTTTCCCGGACTCCCTCCTGGCTAGCTCAGGTGCACCAGCCCCCTTCAGGCTGTGTTCACGCAGCCAACCCCAGTCCTCTCCCTGGGATCTGACCTCCGAAGCCCAAGCTTCAACTCCCAACACCCACCTGCCCTGGCAGGTGAGCAGACAAGCCTCTTAGACTGGTGCGTGATGGTTGGCACTGCTCCTCTGTGCGGGAATCTCTCCGCTTTGCCCTCTGCGCCCCTGTTGCTGTGCTCTCCTCTGTGACTCTGAAGCATCCCTCCTGCCCACTCCCCATCTCCACCAGTGAAGGGGCTTCCTATTGTGTGGAAACTTTTCCTCCTTCACAGCTCCCTCCCAGAGGTGCAGGTCCCATCTCTATTCTTTTGTCTCTGTTGTTTCTTTTTTCTTTTGCCCTACCCAGGTACATGGGTATATTCTTGCCTTTTTGGAAGTCTGAGGCCTTCTGCCAGTGTTCAGTAGGTGTTCTGTAGCCCTTGTTCCACATGTAGATGTATTTTTGATGTATTTGTGGGGAGGAAGGTGATCTCCACGTCTTACTCCTCCACCATCTTGAAGGTTCCCCAGTTGAGTCAATCTTGTTAGGAGTCGATCTGGCTTTGGCTTTTGTTGATTCTATGTTTAATTTCCCTGTACCACATATTTGAAATTCCTCTTGCATCAGCATGTTAGCTAGTTTTCTGGAGAGTTTTTCCCCAATGTCTCAAGACATCTTCCTGAAAGTCCCCATAGGAAGAAAAAATTTTCCCTTTCTTTCCCTATGAGCAATTTATTCTCACCTGTGCCCTGAGGGAGATAGAGTTTTCTGTCCTTTGTCCAGAGGCTTAAGCCTTTTGTGCAGTATAAGCGATAGGGGAGAAAGATCCAGGTGAGGATTTTGTGCCTTTTCCATAGTGGTTGCTGTTTCCCTGCTCCAAGCCTGCACTACCAGGAAGTTTTCTCTGGTCTTTCCCTTCCCCAATCCTACTGATGAATAGTTAGGTCTTTGGAGAAGAACTTATAAGGGGCTGTGGACTCCCTTTTATTTGCAGTTTCTAAGTGTATTATGGTCTCAAGCTAGCGCACATGGCCATTAGCAATTCGTTAAGAATCTTAGCTAAATTATTTTTATCAGCTTGTATGGCATCATCAAGTGTCCTCCCCAGGTAAGTAAGTTTTCAAGTTCCTTTCTTCTTGTCTTCCCTTTGGTTTCAAATTAATGATTGCCCTGTGACCTCAGCTCTTTGATTACTTATGTTTTATTGTAGAAAGAAAAAAAGGAAATCTTGAGAAAGGGCAGAGGTGATGAAATAGTCTGAGAGGGGGATTATACTGAGGGTTCAGTAATTAAGATGGAGCTAAGATCGTAGAAAGCAAGACTAAAATGTCCTGCCTCTGTGACTTTTCAGTCAAGTAGAAGCAAATATATGACTATGGTAAATCATTGTAAAAAGAAGATTGAGATTTAGAAAAAAAATTAAAACTCCTTAACCCATTCCTATAGTCCAATTAATACCGCTCAATATCAGGAACTTTAAGGAAAAAAAGGAAAAATAAGAAGGAGGTTTTGTTAGGTGACAGAAGCAATATGATGAAATTATGAAACAGATGTATATGGTGAATGTGAGCATGACATCAAAATGGGAAGATGAAGATGAAGTTTGATATTTCACCCTCCACTTTTTACTCACATGTAATCCCAGGGAAGGATGTCTTCAAGGTTCCACCTAGGATGGCGGTGGTTAATGATGAATATGATAATTGCTGCTACTAGACCTTGATTTGGTTGTACTGTGTCCCCACAGAAGCTCTCTGGCAGCATCTCCTCCCAATAGCAGTCCAGTAATCATCTTACAGCATCCCCCTTCATTCCACACTATGTTTCTGTGGACCTGAAGGTTTTTCTCCATGATTATTCCATCAGAAACAGCAACTTACAGAGCAGTGCTCTGTATTAACTTCCAAGTGGTATTTTGCTTGATTGTTGAAGGGAAGGTGAGATAAGATTTAATTAATCCAGTAAATTAAAATCTCATTAAAACACAATAAATGGGGTCCAAAAATTCAATCATATAAAATTAAAGTCACACTATCGAGAACTTTAATGACAAACAATATCTTTTAGTCATTTTTTTGTCATAAAAGATAAAAAATTCAAAAAAGCAAATGTTATACTGCAGACAAGTAAATGAACTCTGAACTGAAAAAGTTCTAAAGGATCAGGAGTCATTCACCTCCTAACAGAATCTCTCTCTACCACGAGGGAGAAACTTTAACTTATTTATCTTCTCTTGAGATGTTGAACTGGAGTAAGGGAGCCAAGTGTCAAGCATTATATGCCATTTTGTGTTCTCCTAGCATTTTAGTGTAAGTATCAAATTAATTTTATATCCCAAACCTTGGGCATCAGTATAAAATTATCTCCAATTTATTTTCTTAGAACACTAAAGTGGAACAAACTCTAGGTTTCACTTTCTTTTTTTCTGAGGAAATGTAATGACAATATGCAACGGGAAACCCCTCAAGCATTGCTGAAGAAGTGTACTGATAAAGCATAAGCTGCAAATATCAGTAAAAGAGAGTAAAGAATTTCTTGTGCTATTAATATTGGATTTGTAATTTGAGCGCATTGATATTTTCTCTTAAATAAAAGTACTTAAAGACCCTCATCAGTTATTGTTTACAGTGTTAGAACTAGTTTAGTTGTCCTGCAGGATTTAAAAATACAGTAACTGTGTTTTTATAAAGGTTATCTAAGTACATGTCTGAAACCCTGTTCAGTGATAAGACAGAATATTTTAAAATCAAGATTATCTTGAAAAGCACAAGATGTATGTTTAATAGATGCTTCTACAACCTAGAGGAAGTGCCAAGTATACTTTGGTAGTTGATACTTGTATTCTATATGGGAAGAATGAAAACAAATCATAGATCCAGGTAAACTCGATTTAGCAATGAAAGGAATTCTTTCTCTCTTTCACTCATACACATACACACAGCCTTACATATTTACATAAAGACCACATAGATAGCTCCAAAATCAAATCAGAAAGCTAGAAATATGAGAATATATTCTATTTTGATAGCTTCAAATTCATGAATTGACAGTGATTATTATTTGTTTTATTACTAATATGAAGTTACTATGTTGTCTGATGGCTTTCCGAAGATTCAAACCGGAAGACTAAATTGACTTCAATTTCTATTTTTCAAAATACTTGGTTTTCAAAGAAGTTTTGAACAGACAAAAGACTTACCTTGTACTTACGTAAGAAAACCACTATCATAAAGATGTCAACCTTCTCTAAAATTTTGTAAAACTAAAGACATAATAATAAAATATTAATTTTATATAACTAGATAATTTTATCTGAAAGAATTTATGGAAAATCAACAATCAAGAATAGCAAGGAGAACTTGGAAAAAGAAGAGACATGAATGGAGATTACAATCACTAAGTATTAAATAATTATGAAACTTAGTAATTAATCAATATCCTCCTAGCACATGAATAGGCATATAGGCCAAGCAAATAGAATAAAAGATCTTGAAATAGGACCAAATACAAATGCAACTTATTAAGTGTTACAGACAACATCTCAAACATGTAGGCAAAAATAGACTATTTATGAAATAATGATGAGGCAATGGATCAACATCTAAAAACATAAATAAATTTAGATATACAAACTTTATAACTTATACTAAGATAAATTTTAAATAGGTGAAAATGTACATTTGATGCATTGTTTAATAAAAGTTAGGTAATAGTGAATTTCTATATAAAGTTTGAATAGGGAAGACTTTTCTAACTATGACTCAAAACCTGAAAGCCTTTGAAGAAAGATTAATCAACTCAATTATATATAAGCATCAACACTCTGTACGTGAAAAAATTAATGCAAATAAAAAGAAAACATCATGAGAAAAATAAAAAGAAAATGATATATTTATAATATATCATAGATGAAGGACTAATCTCCTTAGTGTACAAAGAACTTCTAGAGGGTGGTGCATTAGTTAGCTTGGGCTGCCCCTTACTGACATCCTATTCCTGGCTCGCCCAAATTTATGTACTTCTCATATGCATAATACATCCGTTCCTTGCCAACAGCCCCAAAAGTCTTAACTCATCATAGCACCAATTCTAAAGTCTAAAGTTCAAAGTCTCATCTAAATATCATCTAAATCAGATATGGGTGAGATTCAAGGTACAATTCATCCTGAGGCAAAATTCCTCTCCAGCTGTAAACCTGTGAAAGCAGACAGGTCACATGCTGCTGAAATACAATGGTGAGACAGGTATACAATAGATATTCTCATTCCAAAAGGAAGAAGTAGGAAAGAAGGAAGGTTTGATGGATCCCAAGCAAGTCCAAAACAACAAGGCAAATTGCATTAGATCTTAAGGCTCAAGAATAATCCTCACTGGTTTTATGCTCTGCCTTCTGGACCCAATGGGTCAGTGTTCCTGCCTCTGCAGCTTTGGTAGGAGGGGGTCCTTCCCCCAAGGCTCCAGGCAGCCACCTCAGGCCTATTGAAACAAAGGTGGTGATGAATTGAGAGATTGGGATTGACATATATACACTAATATGTATAAAATGGATAACTAATAAGAACCTGCTGTATAAAAAAATAAATAAAATAAAATTCAAAAATTCAAAAAAAAAAAAATGAAACAGAGGTGATACCCACTTACCCTTTGAAACTGAGGCAGCCCTGATGATCTCTGAGTTGCCTTTGGGTTCATTCTACTCTTGTCTTTAAAAATAGTGCATGTCTGCAGTTTAATATCTTTATCATCAGATCCTGTAGGATCTAAGAAGTCTAATGGCCTTCCTTCATTTTGTCCCATCTCTATCTCCTTCACATCAAACTGGCAGTGTTTCTGCCAGTTTTTTTTTTTTTTTTTGTAGTATTAACAAGCTGAGAATTTTCAAAATCTTTAAGTTCTGGTTCCATCTTGCTTAACAATTCCTTCTTCAGTTTCTATCTCTTTTCTCAAAATTTATCATAAACAGTCAGGAGGAACCAAACCTCTTTCTCACCACTTTCCTTAGAAAGCTCCTCAGTTAAATATCCAGTTTCACCATTCACAAGTTCTGCCTTCAACAAAACACTGAAACATAAACACAATTAAGCCACGTTCTTTGCCACTTTATAACAAGGATTGCCTTTTCTCTAGTTTCCAAGACATGTTCCTTATTTCTGTCTGAGACCAAACCAGAATGGCCTTTAACATCCATATTTCTACCAACATTCTAGTCGTGATTACGTATATATTCTCTAAGAAAATGGCAGCTTTCTCTCTATCTCTCCTCTTTTCCTTAACCCTCACCAGAATTTCCTTTAACAGTCATATTTCTAGCATGCACCACAAAACTCTTCTAGCCTCTCCCAGCAGCCAGTTCCAAGAATGTTTCCAAATTTTTAGGTATTTATTACAGCAGTACCCCACTTCTCAGTACCACAATCTGCATTATTAAGCTCTAGCTGCCATAACAAAATATCATAGACCTATGGCTTAAACAACAGAGATTCATTTTTTCACAGTTCTGGAAGCTGGGGTGTCCAAGACCAAGATCCAGCAGGGTTCAATTTCTGGTAAAAGTTCTCTTCCTGGCTTGTAGATGGCCACTTTCCCTGTATACTCATATGGACTTTCTTGGTGCACACATGTGGAGAGAGAGAGACACATGTGTCTCTCTTATAAGGACACTAATTCCATCATGAGAGCCCCACTCACATGACTTCATCTAACTCTAATTACCTCCCAAAGGCCTATCTCAAAATACTAAAACACTGGGGTTTAAGGTTTTAACATATGAATATTGGAGGGACACAAACATTTAGTCCGTAACAAGTGGTAAGGCAAAGACCAATAACACAATAGAAAAAATGGACAAAGTTTATGCACACATAGTTCTCAGAAAAGAAAATATAAATGGCTCTAACAGATATGAGAAAATGAGCCACTACATTTGTAATCAGGGAAGTATACCTATTCACTATTTTCCACCTTGATGGCTGGCCAAACCTAAAACTTTAATAATACCCTCTGTTCATGAGGTTGATAGGAAACAGAAACTTTCATATTACTGGGGGAACTGTAAATTGTTACAATCCCTCCACAGAGAAATTTGGTATAGTCTAGGAAAATAAAGATACATATACCCATAGACCCAGATATTTATCCTGCAAGTAAAATTGCATGACTGAGGAAATATATAACACAATTTTATGTAATAAAAAAAGACTAGAAGCATCCTTAATACCCATCAATCAGGAACTGCTTAAACAATTGAAGGAGCATCCTTTAATGGAATGCTTTACAACTGTCAAAACAACAAGGCAGCTCTCTATGTAGTGATATAAAAAGACTTCTGAGATATATGGCTAGTAAAAAGATGCAGTACAGTGTATATAATAAACTAAATTCTGTATAAATTAGGGGTAATATGGATTTCTATTTTTATTTATATACCTGTGCTTAAAGACAAAGGAACCACAGATAAGAATATGGTGATTCTTATGCCTCCAATAAATGGTTGGTGTTAGAAATGGGTGAATAAGGAACAGAGATGAGAGGAAAACATTTGACTGTGTACTCTTTATGTATTTTATTTTTGTTCTTGACTATTTGAGTGAATAAGCTATTCAAAATTAAATTAAAAATCACTTTTAAAATGTTTTTGATTTTGTAGAAAGGCAGAACCTAGAAAAGAGTCTAGTTATGAAATACTGAAAATGTTATAAACCCTACAATTAACAAATCCAAATGAAATGGATGAGATTTGTAAGGTCAATGAACTAAAATTTTTAGCATAATGTGTTATATAAAATATAATTTCATGTGTAAAATTAAAATTTACAATTACTATGAAATGGATTGCTGTGTGAAGTAAGAAGGCCTGGAAGGATCAAAACATGCAGTTTTCTTTGAATGATCCCCTTAAGAAGAAAATATCATATGAATGAGGGAAATAAAAATAAGAGAGTTGTTAAGGACTAAAAGTAAAACGTTTAGCTTGTGTCACCATGAGAAGATAGAGGCAAAGGACTACAAGAGCTAAATGAAGATAAAAGCTCAAGAAACAAGGATCAAGGGCCCCAGACAACCACGGAGCAGAGGCTGCCAGCATGACATGATACTGTAGTTCTTGGGCCACTGAGATTTGGTATCCCCCTCCCGACAGTTTTCCTGTTAGCATGAGAACAGTGACTTAGCATGTGTATGCCTTCTCTTTTAAGTGTAATAATTAAATTCACTATCAAATAGGAAGCTTGATAACTTTTAAGCCAGTCCCAATGAAATAGACGGACAAGACTATTTCTATAATACATTCTATGTCTTCTTTAGGGAATGAAAATTTTTCATTACTTCCTTTATATTTCCGTCAGAACTTACCATATGTCAAAACACATATCTGGTATACAAATTTTATTTGTTTATTAAAATCAGTTGATACTATTGAGTTATACGGGATCATACTCCAAGTAAATATTAACACTATGTTTTCCTAATGAAGACACAATTTTTTTAAAATAATACACTTATATCGGCAGAATTTTTTTAGATATATTTTTGGCATATATAACATATGCAATCTCATACTAAACTTCTCAGATTGATTTTAGCTCTCAGAGGCCCCTCTATGGTGTGATTTTGTGCAGAGCACACCCTGATCAACCTTGTATGTACACAACCATAAATGATATGGACAACTTGGAAGTACAGGGAGGTGACACAACTAGGGAGAAGCAGAAGAGGGGATGAGAAATTGGAATAGAAAAGTATGTATTCATAAAGTCGTTTCATTAGTTAAAGCTTGGTGATAGCAAAGGCAGTATTAGCGTCCTTTATGACACATAGCAAAAGTTAAGATGGTCCATGGTACTTGATTAATATTAAGCTAGACTTTTCGAGAACACTCTTTGGGGACTCTGAGGAGTAAGTTAGAGGCTGGTGATACATTGGCTCTTTCATGACCTTAGAGTTTCATTTCTCGAAGTGTGTAATATTAGAAACTCAAAGTACCTAACTTGCTCCCAGGGAATCATTGCTGATCAGAGAGACTTGGCTTCCCACGCAGCGGTGATGAGGCAGCAGAACTGAGAATGTCAAACTGTGGTGATGTGTACTACGGGGAACAATAAGGATCAAATTTGTGATTCCCCCTGCATTTGCTCAGGAATCTCCTTGTGTGCTTGGAGCTGCTGTTAGCATCTTTGAAACCATGCATTTTGTGGAAATATCGTTTTCTTCCCTTATTGACTCACTGTATTGAGAGTTTGTTGGTATGTGTTACCCAGTGTAGTCAGACACTATAACCTGAACTACTTTTTCTCTTTCCTCCTATGGAAATAAATCAGCTAGTTTAATTTATTCGTATGCAGTTTGAGTCAAATTCTCTTTGTATTTTTATGGTGGCATAATAGCAATCAGAAACACCCCCTTGGCAGCCATGAACACTATAATAAGCAAAGTCTCAAAGAATGATTTCATATTATTCTCTAAATGTGCACAAAAATAATCTTGGAAAGCTATATTATTTACTTAATAGTCCATTCTTAGGCAGTTTGAAAATACAGAATGAATAGCTAATGCCATCAACCATTGAAACATTTTGATAGAGCTAGGCTGATCATAAACTTGATATATTAGGATATGCAGTTGCATTTTCAATATAATACGTCTAAAATATTAATAAAGATGTAGATACAAAATGGCCTCAAAGCATTAAGATAGGCAGCATTGAATTCTGTATGACTATATGCCTGCTTTCTTTTGATAATATATCTTAATCAATTTTATGACCTAGAGAAAGCATTAGAAAAAGATGGATATATTCAAAACCCAGAGACATTAGCCATGTATGTTTTTGAATCAGAAAAGAAAAGAAAAATATGTTCTGTTTTATTTTGCTAAGCATTGTACTTCATGGCCAAGAAATTACACAGGCTGTACTGGAAGGTAGACAAATGCTTAATGATAATTGAATTGAGCTGTTGCATTGTTGATGCATTTATATTTAGATATAATTCATGGTTTCCAGGAAAATTGTTTAATGAAATAAGAACACTACTGAATATTTACAATCTGCTATAGGAAAAAAAATCTAGAACAATTTAAATTTTACATGTAAACTTTTAGAAAAGCAGAGAAACTAACCTTGAATAGTTGCTTAAACTTTTCTGGTTTCTTTTTATTGTTAATTATTACTGATTCTGAATTCATCAATGATGCATTCATTATCTAAAGTTACTAACAATATAGAAGAAAGCATTAATAATAAATAAAAATCACCCATTCTCTTAATCATGAAAGTTTGCTTCAGATATCTCATTTAAAGTAGCTTCTAGCTGACAGCTCCTAGTGTGGCTTCTCCTAATTTCCCACTAAAGAACTCATGAAGAAAATATCCAAGATTAAAACTTATAGCACAACACTCGGAGTGATAGACAATGTCTTTTAAGAATCTGGGAGTAATTTTCATGATGAATAGTTGACAGTTAATTTTTTAAAAAAAATCAGAGTCTGCTGACTCTCTGTCTCATGAATCAGAGAAGCCCTGCCAGTCTGGAAGATCAATAAACTGATAGGCAGGGGAATGCATAAAGGACACAGATTAATTGGAAGTGCAGTGGCACTTTATGTAACAATATTTAGGGATGGTATATTGGTTCATCCTTCACTGTATATCTACTGATGCTGAGTTAATAGATAAAAGGAAGGCACTTCCTTTCTATTTTATGTTAAGGATTTCCTAACTTTTCCAGCTCTCTGCATCCTTATAGAGAATGCAGCTCATGGAAGAAGGGTGGTATAATGGGTTGAATGGAGGCCCCCCAAAGTCCAGGTCGTACTCTCCAGAACCTGTAAATGTTACCTTTTTTAAAAAAAAAAAAAAAAAGGGTCTTTGAAAATGTAATTAAGTCAAGGATCTTAAGATAAGATCATTCTGGATTATCCAGGTGTGCCTTAAATCCAATGACAAGAGTCCTTATACAAGAAAGAAAAGGAAAAGTCACATAGAGAAGGCAGTGCAAAGACAGAGACAGAGAGTGGAGTAGTGGGACTGCAAGCCAAGGAAGCCAAAGAATGCCAACAGTTACCAGAAGCTGGAAGAGGAGAGGAAGGAATCTCCCCTAGAGCACCCAGAGGGAATGAAGCGCTGCTGACACCTTGATTTTGGAATTCTGGATGTCAGAACTGTGAGAGAATAAATTTCTGTCGTTTTAAGCCTCCAAGTTTGTGGTAGTTCGTTACAAGAGCCCCTAATAGAGGTGGGGATAAGGAGGTAAGGACAAAGAGTGCACATGTATGGAGCCCTGATGTGATACATTGTTTCATGGAAGGTAGACAAGTGCACACCTGAGAGAATCTTGGTAATTGTACAAACTGGGGTTAATTATAATGATAATGATGATGATGATGGTGATGATGATGATAATGATGATGATATCGTCTATGTTTCTATTTTTACTATAGAATATTTTATTACTGAGAGTCATAAAACCTCAATTTCTGAATGCTTTTATTCTTCATCAAACATTTAGTTTCTTAATATATTACTTTCTATATTTTGTTCTGTGGAGAACACTGCAATGAGAAATAAGAACTAAGTTAATTATGGTTCTTCAAAACATCTTGTTTTTGAACAAATATCACTCACTTTTACCTCCATTGAGAGCATATCTTCCAGACATTAGTCCAGTAAAGCAGGTCCCAAGTCAATTAATTGTAATCCTGCCTGGTATGCCATTAGTGTATCTCATGTATCAAGTACATTTTCTTAAATACAAATAATATAAAACTTTATACACCTGCTTTCTCAAGGAAGCTGTCAACACCACTTTTCCACCTATAATCCGAGTCTACTTAAAAATTATGAATTCCTGATGTATTTAATCAGATCTTTTTTGTTGAAGTCTCTGATACCTGTAAGTACCAGGTAATTCTATTCATCAGAAGAAGGATTCCATATTAGCCTTATTATCAACTCTTTATCTCCAGTTTTCAGAGGGCATCTTTTAATAAAATCCTTGATCTGAATTTGTGTTAAAGTAGTTGTTCTAGTTTGCTTTCTGAGATCTCTTATTTTCAGTTAAATACAGGACCCAATTTTCTTCGAATTTAGTCTTTTGGTTTTATCTAATTTTTTTTTACTTTAATCTTTTTCACTTGGGTCTAGTTTGTGCTCTGATTTTTATGCCTCTCAGACTTTAATGTACATACAAATAACAAGGATATGCTGCTAGTTTGGATTCAGATTCCAGGGTGCAGCCTGAGATTCTGCATTTTTAACAAGACCCTAGGCAATGCAGATGCTGCTGGTTCACAACTACATTTGTTTAGGAAGAAAATTCATCTACTTTTTAATGTGATTCTGCTCTTTGTTTCCTAATACTTACCCAATTTACTTTCTTATGTTTCTAATGCTAAAAATGGTTTTCTGGCCACCATACTGTGTTCACTGACAATATCTGGTAAATATTCTGTCTTAACATAAAGTCACTCAAGGCATAAGTGCTTTTAAATTTTTTATTAAAAAGTGATAGGCATTATATATGTATATGGTTTATCCTGACAACAAACATAAAGTTATAAGATTTCTGGATCAGAGATCAGTTATTTACTTTCAGAATATCTTGGCATTAGTATCCCATGTCCCATATCCAGGGTAAAAATGATGAGGGCAGATGTCACTCTACAGGTGCAGAAAGGTCTGTATTATAGGAGAAGAGCCCCAAAATTATGAATCCCAAAGCTTATATTGAGGAGCTTATGCAGCTGCCCCTCCTCCTTTCAGGAGAAACAGACAGATTTTATCCTTCTAATGAAAATAGCAACTACAACAAGATATTTATTTATCTATGTCCATTACCCTATGAAATGTAAATAAATGGCTCTAGAGGTGATTAACTTGCAAATCTCTCCTGAGAAATTCAACATCTCCAACTTCTAAGGCATGGCTATCATTCAGTCATCCTCTAACACAGGTTGCCAGTAATTTTGATCAGAAAGCCTTGGCCTTGCAGATATGTGAAAATATCCAGGAAACATTAATTTTCAAAAACCATATTTTTCTTTTTCATTTCCTGTTTAGGACATCAGGTACTTTAGGTTTCAGATCATGTTCATTAAATAACATTATTATCATTGTTACTAACCTATAACCTCCCATGTTTCTCTTTCCTTCCTTCCATTTATTTTTTTTCTATTTTCTGTTTCCTATCCACTGAATGTTCATAGCAAACAATTCTACAGAGTTTATTTTATATATTTGTTTGTGTTCTTGTTATGTTTTAAATGCATGTATTTTTGAATTAAGGTGTAATTTAAATAGAGTGGAATGGAAAAATCTTAAGTGTGCTGTTCAGTGGATTTTGACAAATGCATATACCCTTGTAAATATTCCCCTATCAAAATATAGAATATTCCCATCAATGCAAAAAATTCATTTGTGTTCTTTCTCAGTCAATCCTTTTAAGCCAGTCAGTCCCTCCCAGAGGCAAAGAGACAATGCTGTTCTGATTTCTAACAATATTGATTAGTTTTGCATATCATAATATTTCATATAAAGAACTATGTACTTTTTGTCCACATAGGGCTCTTGAGATTCATTCATCTCATCATTTTTATCAACAGTGTTCTCCTTTCTAAAGCAGAATAGTATTTTATTACATAAATACACAATCATTTGTTTATTCAGTTTCCTCTTAAGGATATTTGGGTTGTCTCAGTTTTGGGTTATTATGGAAAAAGAATATTAAAAGTATTCTCGTTGAAGTATTTTCTTGCTTAAATACATAGGAATAACATTTTTGGGTTATAGGGTAAAATATATTGTAACTTTTTAAGAGTTTATGGGAATTCCATTTGTTCTCTGTCCTCAGCAACATTTGGTATTGGTAGTCTTTGTTTTTTTCTTTATTTTAGCCATTCTAAGGTGTGTAAATGGCCTCATAAAATAAATACTTATTCGCTAATTTGAGGACAATTTACATCTTTACAATTGTAAAATATCCTTTCAAAGAGTATAGAATATTATTCTTTTAATTAAATAAATTACTTTGTCTTTTAATGTATTTAAAATTCATTGTTTTTATTCCAGAGTGGACTTATATGATCTTAGTTCATGTCTAAACACTTTGCTAACTTTTGTTAGTATGTGAATAATATTTTATGTGTTATTACATTATTAGACAGTTATCACTGATATAGTTGTAATTGACAACCTTGAACAAGCTCAAACAATTTAACTTTTTCATTTTTCTCCACATTGGTAATTATATTTAAATAATTATAGCTTTATTTCTTCAATTACAATTATTACATCTTTTATCTTTTCATTTCTTTAATCTATCTACCAGGTATGCCAGGACTATGTTAAATAGGAGGATAAGAGTAGGCATCCTTTCTTACTTGATTTCAAAAGATGATCATCTAAAGTTTCAACAATAATTATGATATTTGCCTTAGGATTTTGGTACAATCATTACTAAGTTAAGGAAGTTGCTTTTATTATACTTCTGGGAGGTTTTTTTCTAATTTATATAATCAAAAGTTTTTAATCTTTATCAAAACTTTTCCATTGGCTGTTGAGATACTAATGGTTTCTTCCTTTCTGATAATTAATAAATTGTACTGCATTCTTAAGTTTTCTGACATTATCCATACTTCCAAGTTTGAGATCTAAGTTAAATATATCAATTGATAAATAATTTCAAGTTTTATCTGCTAATAATTGATTTATTATTTTTGGATCTGTACTCACTTGTGTCATTGGGATTGTCTGAGTTTTGGTACCATGGTGATGCAGGCGGCATCTAAGGAGTTTGGGGTTTTCTTTCTTTCTTTTTATTTCTTTAATTATTATTGGGAAGACCTGATAGTCTATTTGTTGGAATACACTAATAAATCCATCTAGTGCAGAGACTTTCATTGTGGGAAATTTTAAATTTTAAATTTCTGGATGTTTAGTCACTTCTTGAGAGCTAGTCATGTCTTCTCCCTGTGTTTAATTAACTGGCTTTTCTCTGCTATCTCTTTCAAATGTAATATACTCTGTCTAAGCTTTCAGTAGAACTCGATCTGTTTTAACATACATTCTTTATTGTCCCTTCATCAATACGAAGAATTCTAATCAACGCTTGTTCATATTGCCCAGTACTTTGTTTTCAGCCTGTTTTTCCAACAAATTTGATTTGATGATTATTGCTTTTATTAACTCCTCACATGTTGTTCCTTCTATGTTCTATTTCATCTCTTTAGATGTAAATAGATGTCTTTTAGAACTCTCCACCCTATCCTTCATGCCTTCTATCCTCTCCTTTTATTTTTGTATTTGTCTCCCTGTGCTGGATTATGAATAAACTTATTGAGGTCTATATTACAGTTTATTAAATTCTGTTCAACCTTGGCTGTTCTTAATATTTAAAAGACCTGATGTTTATTTGTATCCTCTTTAATTCTCCTTTTAAAGTTTTGTTCATTGCTTTTAATATATCAACACAGCTATTTAATATTCTATGTCTAAAAATTATAATGTGTGACATTTTAGAAAGTCAGTTCCTGCTTTTTATTACTTCTGTTGCTGTTTCTAAACTGAGATACATAGTTTCCTCAAATAATTTTTTACATCGCCTATTGTCTGCTTATTTTCCTTGAAATGTTTTCTTTGGGAATATTTTATGGCCAGGTGGGATCCACATCTTCTGCCAGACATGCAGGGACACTAGCAACACAGGACCAGTTTAAATCAAATTCTCCATTCAGGATGTTTTAGACCTCACAAATGGCACAAATGTAGGCATAGGATCCCATGAGAGCATACTCTGAGCTGTGATTTCTCATGGGAGACTCCAAATCTCAGAGGACTGAAATCATTTATCGTATGTTCTCTGACCACAGTGAAATCTAGTAAGAAAACAATAGCAAGAATAAAAACACCTTTATGTTTAGAAATTTAGAAATTAAGATAAACATTTCTGCAAATATGCATCAGAAAGGAAATCTATTTTGAAAGTAGAAAATATATTGGACTGAAGCACAATTAGCATATCTGTATTCAGGACACAGATAAGACCATGTTCAAAGAAAATATACCAATATAAAGTCATATATTAGAAAAAGAGAAAGGCTGTAGAATCAGTGAGTTATTTCAAGAAGTTATCATAGAAGAAATCTAAACCCAGAGAATGCAGATGTAAGTAAATATTAAATGTAAAAGCAGAAATTAATTTTGTATATCACAAGCAGCAGAGAGAATTAACCTAGACAATACCTTGCAAGATAGATTCTTTGCAATACTGATCAATTAGAAAAAAAGAGGAAGAACAAAAACATTGTCATAAATACAAAATGCTCATCCTTACAGATAATATTCCAAAGATCATGATAACATGTTGTAAATAATTTATGCTAAAAATTTTTTAAATTGAAAGATCCTAGAAAAATAAACTGACAAAAACTGACATAAGATAGAATAGAAAATTTAAGTAATTCTGTAGTTGAATCCATAACTTAAAGCTTCCTGTATTACTAAAGGTGGGCTAGGATCAAATTACTTAAAATCTCAGAGATTTAAAAGAACAAATATTAATTTCCTGCTCATGGTACCTGTCTGTTATGGATTGTTGGGGTTGATGGTCTTCTCTACATCATCCTCCCCTAAGAATCAAGATTTATGGAGGTTCTAACTCCATGCTTCCATGATTGGTGCACCAGGGGAAAGAGAGTTCTATAGTATCTTAAGTGTAAACTCAGTGTTTCTATCTGAAAACAACATCTATAATGTTCACTCATTTCACTGGCCAGCAAAACAAGCTGTCTTGATCCTTGGGTTCAGAATTGCACAATTTCACCATATGCCTACGATTTCATTAAATGTAAATTCCCCAATTAAAAAATTTAAGAGTATAGTAGATACAAAATTTATTCAAAAATGTAGAAAATGTAGATAAAACAAACCTATCTGGTATAATTATGCTAATGATAAAGTTGAAGGCAAAAATAGTTAATATGGACAAATAAAGGACATTTGTTCTAATGTTAATGAACTAAGGTCAATTTACTGGGATAATATCACAGTTTTAAATATGTATGCATACAATACCATACATTCAAAATAAAGTAAAAAAAAAAAAAAAACTGAACTGAAAAGCAAAATAAAAAGATCCACAATCATAGGGAGAAACATTAATATACTTCACCCCATAAATGACAAGCAGAAAAAATTAAATGAAATAGACAGATTTTATGAAAAACCCAACTTAATAAAGGAGTCTACTAGAAATTATAGAACATTGTATTAAACAATGATAAAATATAAGATTTTTTTAGATAAATGATGCAAAACTTTAAAAAATAGCTCCATATGATGAGTCATATGATAAACCTCATCTCAATTCCATTACTTAAGTCATCCAAAGAATTTTCTGGACTAGAGTGGAATAAGAAGAAATCAATAACAATATGCCAAATAGAAAACCCCTAACTGATGGGAAATTAAGTAATATACTTCTAAATAGCTTAAGGGTAAAGAAAGACATCACAAGGGAAATTAAAAACCATTTTGAGTTAGTTAACATTAAGTTATGATACATCAATCCTTGAAGGATGCACCTCAGCAGTATTTAGAGGAAGATCTGTCCCCAAAGTGTATACACTAGTGAAGAAGAATGTCTGAAAAACAGTAATCTAAGCGTCTACTTCAAGAACCTACAAAGTGAAGTTGTCAGAAAGAGAAAAACAAATATCGTATACTAATGCATATATATGGAATCTAAAAAAATGGTACAGATGATCTTATTTTCAAAGCAGAAATAGAGACACAGACGTAGAGAACAAACAGATGGATACCAAGGGGGAAAGGGTAGGTGGGATGAACTGGGAGATGGGGATTGACATATATACACTATTGATACTGTGTATAAAATAGGTAACTAATGAGAACCTACTGTGTAACACAGGGAACTCTACTCAGTGCTCTGCAGTGACCTAAATGGAAAGGAAATCCAAAAAAGAGGGGATATACGTATATGTATAGCTGATTCACTTTGCTGTACAGTAGAAACTAACATGACATTGTAAAGTAAATGTACTCCAATAAAAAAGAAGAAATAAAATTAAAATAGTAGAAGAAAGGAAGTAAGAAAACAAGACCAGATATCTGCAAAATAGATGGCCTCAGCTGGGGATACTGAGTGGCTCTGCTCTTTTTCATGTGCCTCTCATTCTATCAGCTGACGCTGTGGAAGGCTTTCATATCAAAGGCTGAGAGCAAAAACAAAAGTAAATCCAATCAGCTAAATTCTTTTCAAGTCTCTGCTTAAATAATTTTTGCTACCATCTCATATCCAAGCCAAAGTTAGAGTGGAAGTGTGCTGAAAAATTACCAGATAAGAATGTGGGTATAGAGAGAAGTGAAATATTGGTGCCTTCTGGCAAAGTTAACCTGTGGAGTTAGGTATTGACATAACAGTTACCAGTGGAAATGACTGGAAGGGGACAGACTGCTTCTGGGATGTTGGTAATAATCTGTTCCATGATTTGACTTTTGTTTTCTCAGGTGTATTTTTTTCTAAAAAGTCATTGAGCTGTATATAGTTATTTGTATGTATAGGTCACTTAAAAATTTCACTTTAAAAAATCCACAGTATAAAAAAATTTTTAATTAAAAATTATAGTTGAAAAATATAGTTACAAACATATGTTACTATATGACCACAAGATTTATTAGATTTAAAAATAATTTTAGAATACAAGCCAAGTGTTGGTAAGGATGTGGATAGGAAATTTTATACGCTGCTGATGGCTATTTTCCCTACTTAGAGATAATTTGTACAACCACTTAAGAAAGCAGATTTCTACTATCTACGAGTACTGGTCCGTATGCCATATGACCTTGCAAATTCACATCTAGATATACACAAAAGAGCTTATTACATATGTGCACTAAGTAATTTGTACAAGACTAGGCATACAGTGGCATTCTATACTAATATAATAAATGAAATACCACTATGTACAATAACATAGATAAATTTAAGAAGCATAGTATTGAACCAAAAAATCCAGGTCCAAAAGAGCATATATTATATTGATTCCATTTATATGAAGTTCAAAAGTCACCAAAACTAAGCCAAAGTCTTAACACATGCCTGCTGAGATGGTAAACCTCTGAAGAAGTGCATTGTCATCATTGCCATAGAAGTCAGCATACTGTTAAATTTGGGTGGGAGGGTGGGGTGCAATGATTGAGAAGGGGCAAGAGAGGGGCTTTGATGGTGCTCATAATATTTCATGTATTTTCCTGGCTGGAGGTTACATGGGTTTTGTTTTGTGATAAATTATCGAGATTTACATTTTTGCTTTATTTTCTTTTCTCTATATGTGCATTCTCTATGTGTAACTATATCATTATTAAAATGGATACAAAATTCATGTTATTTGAATATGATTGGTGTTTTTTGGAGGAATAGGGATGCATTTGACAGGAGCCACTTTGAGGACATCAAAGATACTGGTAATATTTTATTTGCCAGTCTGTGCACTGCATCAGGGGTGTTTATTTATTACTCTTCTTTTAAATTAAAAATGTCCCTTAGATACACCAGGTTGGTGTATTTGATATATTTCATAATGAAATACATTTTAAAAGAACATTTAGTCATGTATTTGCAGGTTAAAATATGCTTTTCTTCATAATGCTGTCATAATTCTGTAATTCCACTAAAGTATTCAAGTAATGTAATCCAATCGTTCAATTTATATGCAAGTTGAATAATTATAATGACATATATGCAAATGCAATTAAGGGTGCTCGTATATGCAAATAACTATAACTTCCAACTTGATAAATATTTCAGTAATTCCATAGCGAGGGTAGCATTTTTCAGGAAATGACTGCCTACTGCATGTAATGAAATTTATTATAATTTTAAATATTTCTTTTATGTATATTTTGGCATGGTAAAGATATGCAAGTTTTACTGGAGCTCTTCATACATCCTGCAACAATTGGCACTGTAAAACCTGAAGGGGTGGTGCAAAAGATTGGTTGTTCAATTAAATTATTTCCATTAGATTACAAACCTTACCTGTACAACTCACCTCTCAGCCTTTGACAAAATTCAGGTCCCTGTCTCTCCATACCCCCAAAATTTCTATTTATTTATTTTTATCACGTCCAAGACTTTATTTTTCTTCATTAAAAACTGTTTATTATTATTACACAAAAGTAAACATTTCAGCAACATTTTTTTAATATAAATTTATTTATTTTATTTATTTTTGGCTACGTTGGGTCTTCGTTGCGGTGTGTGGGCTTCTCATTGCGGTGGCTTCTCTTGTTGTGCAGCATGGGCTCTAGGCACGCTGGCTTCAGTAGTTGTGGCAGGCAGTCTTAGTAGTTGTGGCACGCGGGCTTCGGTAGTTGTAGCTCACGGGCTTAGTTGCTCCGCGGCATGTGAGATCTTCCCGGACCAGGGCTTAAACCCGTGCCCCCTGCACCGGCAGGTGAATTCTTAACCACTGCGCCACCAGGGAAGCCCCTCAGCAACATTCTTAACGTTCAGTTTGGTATGGAAATGGTTTCCAGAGAAAATCAATCTATTGAATAGAAAAGGTACAAAGCTGAGACTGGAGCCAGGGTCTATGTCGTATCCTTCTCCATGGCTGCAAAACTAGAACAGACTCCAGGCATCACACTGAAAATTCCTTTTTTTTACAACATTTCATTAAAAATACCAAAATCCTCAGTATGTTTCTGTATTTCTCCTCTGCTAAAATAAACAAACGAAACGAACAGCTCATCAATCCGGTTTCTAAACCCACTGAAGAGAACGAATCCCTTCCTCTGCAGCTGGCTGGGAAATGCAGGGGATCCAGGGGAGGATGCCAAGACTTTTATGCTTTTGCTTCTTTCCCATTGTTTTTGCCACAACTACTGACTCTAACCATTTCTTTCCTAACTTTATTTATTTCTGTATTTCTTCCCTCTTTCTGATTTATTCACACCTGTGCTTTTGTTTGTTTCTTTCCTCAAAACTTAGGCAGCCTGGATATTTTTCATGGTCCCAGATTATATATAAAACACTATGAATTAGTTAGTTAGTTATAGTCTTCATACTATGCCCATATTTACCTTGATTGTTTCCAAAGCAATGAGAATAATAAATTAGACACAAACTTTGTACCTATATCTTCCATTATTTAAATATAATTATGTAGTCAGATTTTTAATTCTGAAAGTATTGTAAATATAAACCAGAACAAATTAAATGTATTACATTGTTTAAAAGGCTTTATTTAAAGACTTTTGCTTCTAAAACTCATCATGTGGCTTCTTAAAACATCTTGGGTAAAAAGAATCATCATCATCATCATCATCATAGAGAAAAGCTGTGGATGAAACTCTTATTTCAGAAAAATCATTCAGCAGAGAAATCTGTTCACTTCGGTTGAACACAAGGTTTTCTAAACTTACTTGACAAATTATTTTGTATTGCATAAAACTGCTTAGTGATTTTCCAGTTGATGCTTTTGAATGGTAAATGCTGACTTAAGTCCATGTACATTTTTGCAATAATTCTTACTCTTGATAAGTCACAATTTTGAACCACATAATGATGGTCATGATTCAGTTAAAACTCACATAACTCATATAAGACTAAGCAATGACCACAAAATATGCTATTTTGACTTTTAAATTTTTGAATTTTAACATTTTACCATAAAATCTTTTATTTTACAAAGTGCCAAATAATAAATTGTGTTGCAGCCAAATTATTAAGATAGAGTAACAGGAAAATCATCTATCAGACCAATTATGAGTACTACTACAATCCTTTTTTTTGTCACAAATAAACTAGAAAAAGAACAGGCTAGATTTCTTGGCACGAATACTAATTAATTCGCTCCACCCATAAGGACCAAATTAAAGTTACAACACAAATTAAAGCACCAATTATGCTAACACATACAATTATTCATCTTTAAAATAAATGAGGTTGAAAGAGATAGATCTTGCTCTCAGTGCTCCAAAGCCAATTACTTAAATAGTTAAAAATCAATTTAAAATACTTATAAAGCCTTTGTAAAACTAGCTTATTTTTATTAAAAAAATAAAAAAGACTGTCATACACACCTGATTTTCTTCTGTGACAGAATGAGTGACAGGTAGCTCAACACGAAGTGCTCTTTAAGAGGAATTGCATCAAATTTGGTTCACTATCATTTTCCTAGGGCCTAGCAGAAGTTTTGGGCACTGTGTAAGTGCTCAAAAAAATACATTCAATTAGTGAACATACCTGGGAGATCAAAGCAAATGACCAAATAAAACTACCTTACTTCAACTACATTTATAATTCTACCATATAACACACTCATCAATAATCATGATAGGTTACTAATAGCCATAAGGCATGCATATGTGTGTGCATGTGTACACACATACATACATAGGTACATACATATATATAATCAGCATAAGCATCTGGTAAGTTAATAAACATATGTGATACATGCAGGCAGTAGCAAAGTTCTCTCAGGAGGGAACTATGCTCACCTAGAAAAGTCAAATGTACAATCTCAACGTATAATTGATCAGAACTGGCGTAGTCCTATAAATACTCGGTCTAGTCCTATAAAATACTTTACAGAAGATTGATTGGAGATGTTAACGTGTGAACCTCAACATAGTATCATTCACAAGAGTGACAGGTCAACGTTAGAATTCTAGAGGATATGACATCACCAAAGAAAGTCTTATAGGCACCTGTTCAGAAAATATGCAGATGTCTTGTCCAGCAAACACAAGCATGTTTTGCCATAGTTTCATATTGTGAAGAAGAGCATAGAAATTACACAACTAATTTTTTTGTTTGAAGTCCATGTTCATAAGAATTGTTTGGATAATTGACGTCTTGGAAAGTTTGCCTACAGATAGACAATGCCCTCTTCAGATCAATGCGACATTTTGGTCTTCATGAAATATCCATTTATAGATACCTGTATATTCAGCTCGTAAATGATACATAGCATTCTATTAATTCCGGACAGAGATAAGATAGAGTTTCAGGGTATAAGTCTGAGAAACAGGTCCTAGATAAAGATCATTTCACCAAAATAAATATCCTCTGGTATGGATATGACTAGGCAATCAACAAGACTTTCTGAATGACCACACCTCCCCTACCTCTGACCTCCATTTCAAAGAACACCTATCTTTCAATGTATTTCTTTTCTCTTACTAGACAATTGTTAAGGGTAATTTTATGTTCATAGCAAAATTAAGCAGAAGGTCCAGAGATTTCCCCTTCGCTGCCACATACACACAGCCTCTCCCACTATCAACATCCCACACCAAAGTGGTGCGTTTGTTAGAATCAATGAACCCACATTGACACATCATTATCATGCAAAGTTCATAGTTTACATTAGGGTTTACTCTTGGTGTTGTACATTCTATGGGGTTTGACATATGTATAATGATATGCATATAGTTTTCTACTGTAATGAATAGTTTCACTGCCCTAAAAATCCTTTAATTCCTGCTTTTTCCCTAAACCCTGGTCACTACTGTTCCTTTTACTGTCTTCCTAGTTTTATCTTTTACAGAATGTCATATAGTTGGAATCATATAGTAAGTAGCCTTATCAGACTGATTTATTTCATTTAGTAATATGCATTTAAGTTTCCTCCATGTTTTTTCATTGCTTAATATTATTTCTTTTAGAACTGAATAATATTCTATTTTCTGGATATATACCATAGTTTATTCATCCACTCACCTACTGAAGCATATCTTGGTTGCTTCCAAGTTTTGGCAATTATATATAAAGCTGCTATAAACATTTGTGTGTAGGTATTTCTGTGGACCTAAGTTTTTAACTCATTTGGGTAAATACCAAGGAGTGCAATTACTGGATTATATGGTAAGAGTATGTCTAGATTTGTAAGAAACTGCCAAACTGTCTCCCAAAGTGGCTATATGATTTTGCATTTCCACTAGAAATGAATGAGGGTTCCTGTTGCTCCACATCCTATCCAGCATTTGGTTTTGGGGAGTTCTAATAGGTGTGTAGTGGCATCTCATCGTTGTTTTAATTTGCATTTCCCTGATGATATATGATGTTAAGCATCTTTTAATATGCTTATCTGCCATCTGTATGTCTTCTTTGATGAGGTGTCTAGGTCTTTTGCCCATTTTTTAAAGTTGGGTTGTTCATTTCTATTGTTGAGTTCTATCTTTGCATATTTTGATTGAGTCCTTTATCGTATATGTGTTTCGCAAATACTTTCTCCCAGTCTCTGGTTTGCTTTCTCATTCTCTTGACAGTCTTTCTCAGAGCAGAAGTTTTAAATTTTAATGAAGTACAGCTCATCAATTATTTATTTCATGGATCATGCCTTCAGTGTTGTATCTAAAAAGCCATCGCCATACCCAAGGTCATCTAGATTTTCACCTATGTTATTTTCTAGGATTTTTATAGTTTTGCATCTTACCCTTAGGTCTATGATCAATTTTGAATTAATTTTTTAAAGAGTGTAAGGTCTGTGGCTAGATTCTTTTTTTTTTTTTTTTTGCATGTGGATGTCCAGTTGTTCTAGCACCATTTGTTGAAGAAGCTATCTTTTCTCCATGTGTTGTCTTTGCTCCCTTGTCAAAGATCAGTTGACTATACTTATGTGAGGATGTATTTCTTCTTAGTCTCCAGTTAATCATTTCCTTTACAGGTATACTGGAGACTGTGACATACTATCCTAATACTTTTTCAGGATGGAAGGACTTATTTTAGCTGCTTGGAAGTGCTGCTGGCAGACAGCCGTCAGCTGTCAGCCTTCTTTGAGGTTGGTCTTGGCTGAAGTGAGTGGCTTTGCACAAGGGTATGAGTCCTTCCTGAGGAGGCTCAGATCCAGTGAACGATTAGCACAGTGTGAATAATAAGGCAGACCCCTTTGCCCAACTCGGGTTAACTCTGAAGTGCCCTGTATACTCAGTTTTCCCTGAGACTGTGGCTAAGGCCTTTGTTGAGAATTCATTGAAGTACAACTTCTCTCTTGCCTAATCATTCTTATTTCCCCACCCTTTCATATATGTTGATAAGAAGAGTGTGCCCTAATAAACTTCCTGTGTGTTAATCTTTATTTCAGAATTTGCTTCCCAGGAACCAAACCTGTGATAATTGGCTAAGTTATGGCCTGAGTCTTCATTGGGATGCCACTGTTTAAGGAAAAAAATATCATTAAAGGGACAGAGACTTTAGGTACTTGACAGTATGTTTACTATGTTTTCAGGCAAAGACACTGGATGAAGTAAAGATGTGTCTTGGCCTATATTTCTGTGATAACGTTTATTTTTGTTACTTTCTATTTTGTTTATTTATTCAATCATTGCCACATCTGTTTCCAGAAGATTTCGGTGGTTTTCAAAAGACTCCTGGTGCTGAAACATAACTTACTTGGGAAAAATAGATTGAAGAAGAGGATTCACAAACCTGAAGTACCTAATGCAACAGCTAACCCTGTTTCCCACTCTAAAACTTGAGGAACTAAAAAATAATTTTCATGTTAAGTTTCACTGAACAAGAATCTTAAACATCATTTTATAGTTTGACTTGGAGAAAGCAGGCCTGACGTACTGCTTCATATTCTAATAATTTGTGATTTTTAAAAAATTGTCATGATCTTTACTGTTACATATTGAAATATATTTGCATAATCCTTAAATACTATTTTAAATTTTTCCATGGTCCTGATTATGCTTAAATTCTGACAAATCACAAATATATTTTAAAATTCTGACAAATCATTACGTATCCTACAGCAAGTTCCTGTGCTATCCTCTAGAATACCACTTCCTTGAATTTCAACTGGATTGTTTAACTTTCCAATTTATCAGAAACTTTACATTTTATTTGGAATTACTGTATTACTTGTAACTTATTATATTTATTTATTTTATTTTCATCATTAAAAAAAATCATCCAGCAATGTAATGAATGTATCTTTCCCTTCATGAAAAATATAAAATAATTATATATTAATGGTCAATTAAATAAAACAGCTCAGGTGGTTACTACAGGTACACATTAAAGCTTATTGATAATTATTAATTCATAATACAGGTTGTGACATCCTTGAAAAGGTACTCTTCAGATTTCCCACGCTAGGGAGCACAGTTCTCTGACAGCTCCCACTGTCACCCCCTTTGAACCCATCATCATATCATGATCACTCCAAGGCCACACTTTGCTGGATTGCTCCTGGATGATGACTGCAGGTCCATCTCTGTGGGATATGGGGTTCCTATAACAGGGGGCTTTAACTAGCAGATTTCCCATAGGTCTAGCCAAAGCTTTCTTAGTATTGTGCTTTAGTCTGAGAGTCTTCCTACTCAATCCTCCTTCCCTCCTGTTCTTCTTTTACAAATGGCAGTCCTGCCTCAGGGTCTGAGAGCTCTCCCCGCCTACTCCTGCTTCTTTGATCTTATATCGATGACATTTTCTGTTTATATGAGTGCATTAGTCAGAGAACAACACCCAGGCCTGGTAGATTAGGAAGCTACCTGGGAAATCACGTTTGGGTAAAAAGGCAAATGGAAATAGACTAAAGTAATAGACAAAGTGATTTCATTTTTAAGGTTCAGAGTCTAAGGAAGTTCCCAAGATTTTGTGAAAACTAAGGTAGTAATTATCTAGTGTTCTTTATGATATTTGATTTTTCCATATTGATTCATAGTTCTTCTTTATATTTTTTCATATTGTCCTTTATTTATAGTCCTTACTAATTCTGAATGCTAACCTCTAGTCACTTATATAAGTATTAATATATTTTCTCAGATTTTGCTTTTTATTCTCTCTTCCTTCTGGAGCCTGTACTGGGTACATACTCATGTTCTGGCTTATTGTTCAGCAGAAAGTTTCAATGCATGTCATCACTATTATATCACACTATATATACTACATAGAATTTTAGTACTTATCATAAATTTGAGGTACTTTTTAAAAATTTTAAATATGCCATGAATTTGTAGACATAATTAGATCTTTTACATGGTTCAACTTTTAAATTCAAATCTCCTATATTTTTCTATCAAGTTTATGAATGATTTTAATTAGAGCATTTCTTGTGTTTACAAGGTGAAATCTTAAAAAAAATAACACTTTACCATTTTTAAATTATCTATGTCAATAGGAATACAAAATAAATCATACAAATTAATTAAATGTTGAAATTTATGTGAACTCATAAACCTCTAATTACAATTTTTGTTGTGTTCATCAAAACAATGCTTTAATTCTAGATTATTAACTTATGATAGATATAGGTTACAAATGCAAATCCCCAAATAAATTTATAATTGTGAAATGAATACAGCTTTTAGAGAATCTGTCATTTAATATGTAGATGAAGCAAGAAAGCTATTAAAAACTCTAATGAATTAGTAGAACTGAGGGAAAGTACAGACTCCCAAAAATGTTCCATGAATGTTAGGCTATTAACACAAATTTATCTCTAACAGAGCCTCTATTTCTCTTTTTTGAACTGTCTATAAAGCCTCTTGTTGACATATGTTACATTTATTGGTCATAAATATGTTAATGGGAATTATTTTAATATATTTTTATCTCCATGAAATCTAAGATCAGAGGAAATGTGGAAGGTTATTTGGATTAACTTTCATATTTCTGCTTAACATGCTAATTCTGAAACATCATGATCTATTCTAGAAGGCTAAAATGATACAAAGGTATGACATAGGTGCCTGGGGCAGAGGATAGGAGTAGGTGGAGATTAGGGGCAGAAGAAATTATACAGGAAGAAACTGAAGAAAAACATTTTTTTATTTCAACAGTTAAGAGACTCCATTTCTCTTTTCTCCCTCATGGATTTTTTTGGTAAGTTTTATATTAGATCCAGGGTTCAGAGGGGCTCTATCAGTAATTTAGCTCAGATGCAATATGGGGTAAATGGAATTTTGTGGGAAGCAACTACTAGACATAACATTGTGGTACACCTTTAAGAAAACATATTTAGAATCCTAACTAACAGACCTATAAATAAAATTTTAATAACAAAACTTGTCTATAAACTAGGAGTTTTTCACCTAAAATTAATACTGCTTTTCTTGAAAGCAAGAGATAACTCTTTTAAACATTTTCTTTATATTTCTGGAATGTTTCAAACTGTGTTGTGAAGCATTATAGATCCCCTGAAGTACTATGAGATAGTTTTTCTCTCTGGATAATATGCTTAGAGTGGGTTGCTACTGTGGCAAAATAGATGATGTCTGAATGTACTGGCATTTAAAACTTTAAGAGCAAGGCCATAGGTTTGTTTTGTAGTTATGACTCAGCCATACTGTATAAAATGAGTGTCTATTCATTACAATATGCTTTAAAATAATATTTAAATGAGAAAGGACGTGCACTCACTCCCTCTTGTGAGAGCACCGGAATCATAACTAACTGCTGAACAATCATCTACAGGAAGACACTGGAACTCACCAAAAAAGATACCTCACATCCAAAGACAAAGGAGGAGCCACAATGAGATGGTAGGAGGGGCGCAATCACAATAAAATCAAATCCCATAACCACTGGGTGCATGACTCACAAACTGGAGAACAACTGTACCACAGAAGTTCACCCACTGGAGTGAATGTTCTGAGCCCCACGTCAGGTTTCCCAACCTGGGGGTCCAGCAATGGGAGGAGGAATTCCGAGAGAATCAGACTTTGAAGTCTAGCAGTATTTGATTGCAGGATTTTGGCAGGACTGGGGAAAACAGAAACTCTACTCTTGTAGGGCACACACAAAGTAGTGTGTGCATCAGGACCTAGAGGGAAGGAGTAGTGACCCCATAGGAGCCTGAACCAGACCTACTTGCTAGTGTTGGAGGGTCTCCTGCAGAGGCAGGGTGTGGCTGTGGCTCACCACAGGGATAGGGACACTGGCATCAGGAGTTCTGGGAAGTACTTCTTGGCTTGAGCCTCCTGGGATCCAACATTAGCCCCAGCAAATAGCGTGTAGGCACCAGTGCTGGGTTGCCTCAGTCCAACCAAACAACCAACAGGGAGGGAACCCAGCCCCACCCATCAGCAGTCAAGCAGATTACAGTTTTACTGAGCTCTGCCCACCAGAGCAACACCCAGCTCTACCCACCACCAGTCCATCCCATCAGGAATCTTCCACAAGCCTCTTAGATAGACTCATCCACCAGAGGGCAGACAGCAGAAGCAAGAAAACTACAATCCTGCAGCCTGTCGATGAAAACCACATTCACAGAAAGATAGAAAAAATGAAAAGGCAGAGGACTATGGAACAGATGAAGGAAAAGATAAGACACCAGAAAAACAACTAAATGAAGTGGAGATAGGCAACTTTCCAGAAAAAGAATTTAGAATAATGATAGTGAAGATGATCCAGGACCTTGAAAAAAGAATGGAGGCAAAGACTGAGAAGATGAAAGAAATATTTAACAAAGACCTATAAGAATTAAAGAACAAACAGAGATGAACAGTACAATAACTGAAATGAAAAATGCACTATATATACACTACCAAATGTAAAATGGATAGCTAGTGGGAAGCAGCCGCATAGCACAGGAAGATCAGCTCGGTGCTTTGTGACCACCTAGAGGGTTGGGATGGGGAGGGTGGGAGGGAGGGAGATGCAAGAGGGAAGAGAAATGGGAACATATTGTATATGTATAACTGATTCACTTTGTTATAAAGCAGAAGCTAACACACCATTGTAAGGCAATTATACTTCAATAAAGATGTTTAAAAAAAAAAAAAATGCACTAGAAGGAATCAATAGCAGATAACTGAGACAGGAGAATGGATAAGTGACCTGGAAGACAGAATGGTAGAATTCACTGCCGCAGAACAGAATAAAGAAAAAACAATGAAAAGAAATGAACACAGCCTAAGAGACCACTGGGACAACATTAAATGCACCAACATTCACAATATAGGGTTCCCAAAGGAGAAGAGAGAGAGAAAGGACCTGAGAAATTATTTGAAGAGATTGTAGTTGAAAACTTCCCTAACACGGGAAAGGAAATAGCCACCCAAGTCCAGGAAGCACAGAGAGTCCCAGGCAGTATAAACCCAAGGAGAAACAAGCTGAGACACATAGTAATCAAATTGGCAAAAATTAAAGACAAAGAAAAATTATTAAAAGCAACAAGGGAAAAACGACAACATACAAGGGAACTCCCATAGGGTTAACAGCTGATTTCTCAGCAGAAACTCTACAAGCCAGAAGGGAGGGGCATGATATACTTACACTGATGCAAAAGAGGAAGCTACAACCAAGATTACTCTACGTGGCAAGGATCTCATTCAGATTCGATGGAGAAATCAAAAGCTTTACGGACAAGCAAAAGCTAAGAGAATTCATCTCCACCAAACCAGCTCTACAACAAATGCTAAAGGAACTTATCTAAGTGGGAAACACAAGGGAAGAAAAGGACCTACAAAAACAAACCCAAAACAATTTAGAAAATGGTAATAGGAACATACATATAGATAATTACTTTAAATGTGAATGGATTAAATGCTCCAACCAAAAGACACAGGCTTGCTGAATGGATACAAAAACAAGACCCATATATATGCTGCCTACAAGAGACCCACTTCAGACCTAGGGACACATACACTGAAAGTGAGGGAATGGAAAAAGATATTCCATACAAATGGAAATCAAAAGAAAGCTGGAGTATCGATACTCATATCAGATAAAATAGACTTTAAAATAAAAAATATTACAAGAGGCAAGGAAGGACACTACATAATGATCAAGGGATCAATTCAAGAAGAAGATATAACAATTATAAATATATATGCACTCAACATATGGGCACCTAAATACATAAGGCAAATGCTAACAGCCATAAAAGGGGAAATCAACAGTAACACAATAACAGTGGGGGACTTTAATACCACACTTACACCAATGGACAGATCATTCAGACAGAAAATTAATAAGGAAACACAAGCTTTAAATGACACAATAGACTATAGATAGATGTAATTGATATTTATAGGACATTCCATCTGAAAACAGCAGATTATATTTTCTTCTCAAGTGCACATGGAACATTCTCCAGGATAGATCACATCTTGGGTCACAAATCAAGGCTCAGTAAATTTAAGAAAATTGAAGTCATATCAAGCATCTTTTCCAACAACACTATGAGATTAGAAATAAATTACAGGGAAAACAATGTAAAAAACACAAACAAATTACAGGGAAAACAATGTAAAAAACACCAACATATGGAGGATGAGCAATATGTTACTAGATAATCAAGAGATCACTGAAGAAAGCAAAGAAGAAATCAAAAAATAACTAGAGACAAATGACAACAAAAACGTGATGACCCAAAACCTATGGGATGTAGCAAGAGCAGTTCTAAGAGGGAAGTTTATAGCAATACAATCCTACCTCAAGAAACAAGAAAAATCTCAAATAAACAACCTAACCTTACACCTAAAGGAACTAGAGAAAGAAAAACAAACAAAACCCGAATTTTGTAGAAGGAAAGAAATCGTAAAGATCAGAACAGAAATAAATGAAATAGAAACAAAGAAAACAATAGCAAAGATCAATAAAACTAAAAGCTGTTTCTTTGAGAAGAAAAACAAAATTGATAAACATTTAGTCAGACTCATCAAGAAAAAAGAGGAGAGGACTCAAATCAATAAAATTAGAAATGAAAAAGAAGTTATAACACACACCACAGAAATACAAAGCATCACAAGAGACTACTACAAGCAACTCTATGTCAATAAAATGGACAACCTGGAAGAAATGGACAAATTCTTAGTAAGGTATAACCTGCCAAGACTGAACCAGGAAGAAACAGAAAATATGAACAGACCAATCACAAGTAATGAAATTGAAACTGTGATTAAAAATCTTCCAACAAACAAAAGTCCAGGAACAGATGGCTTCACAGGTGAGTTCTATTAAACATTTAGAGAGGAGCTAACACCCATCCTTCTCAAACTCTTCCAAAATATTGCAGAGAAAGGAACACTTCCAAACTCATTCTGTGAGGCCACCATCACCCTGACACAAAACCAGACAAAGATACTACAAGAAAGAAAATTACAGACCAATATCACTGATGAATATAGATGCAGAAATCCTCAACAAAATACTAGCAAACAGAATCCAACAGCACATTAAAAGGATCATACACCATGATCAAGTGGGATTCATCTCAGGAATGCAAGGATTCTACAATATTTGCAAATCAATCAATGTGATACACCATATTAACAAATTGAAGAATAAAAACCATATGATCATCTCAAGAGATGCAGAAAAAGCTTTGACAAAATTCAACACCCATTTATGACAAAAACTGTCCAGAAAGTGGGCATAGAAGGAACCTACCTTGACATAATAAAGGCCATATTTGACAAACCCACAGCAAACATCATTCTCAATGGTGAAAAACTGAAAGCATTTCCTCTAAGATCAGGAACAAGACAAGGATGTCCACTCTCGCCACTGTTATTCAACATTGTTTTGGAAGTTCTAGCCACGGCAATCAGAGAAGAAAAAGAAATAAAAGGAATACAAATTGGAAAAGAAGAAGTAAAACTGTCACTGTTTGCAGATGACATGATACTATACATAGAAAATCCTAAAGATGCCACCAGAAAACTACTAGAGCTAATCAATGAATTTGGTAAAGTTGCAGGATACAAAATTCATGCACAGAAATCTCTGGCATTCCTATACACTAACAACGAAAGAGCAGAAAGAGATTAAGGAAACAATCCCATTCACCACTGGAACAAAAAGAATAAAATACCTAGGAATAAAGCTACCTAAGGAAGTAACAACCTGTACTCAGAAAACTATAAGACTCTGATAAAAGAAATCAAAGCTGACACAAACAGATGGAGAGATATACCATGTTCTTGTATTGGAAGAATCAATATTGTGAAAATGACTATACTGCTCAAAGCAATCTACAGATTCAATGCAATCTCTACCAAATAACCAATGGCATTTTTACAGAACTAGAACAAAAAAATCTTAAAATCTGTATAGGGGCACAGAAGACCCTGAATAGCCAAAGCAATCTTGAGGGGAAATAAAAGGAGATGAAGGAATCAGACTCCCTGTCTTCAGACTATACTACAAAGCTACAGTAATCAAGACAGTATGGTACTGGCACAAAAACACAAATATCGATCAATGGAACAGTATAGAAAGCCCAAAGATAAACCCACGCACATATGGTCACCTTATCTTTGATAAAGGAGGCAAGAATATACAGTGGAGAAAAGACAGCCTCTTCAATAAGTGGTGCTGGGAAAACTGGACGGCTACATGTAAAAGAATGAAATTAGAACACTCCCTAACACCATACACAAAAATAAACTCAAAATGGATTAAAGACCTAAATGTACGACCAGACACCATAAAACTCTTAGTGGAAAACATAGGAAGAACACTCTTTGACATAAATCACAGCAAGATCTTTTTCAACCCACCTCCTAGAGTAATGGAAATAAAAAGAAAAATAAACAAATGGGACCTAATGAAACTTCAAAGCTTTTGCCCAGCAAAGGAAACTATAAACAAGATGAAAAGGCAACCCTCAGAATGGGAGAAAATATTTGCAAACAAATCAATGGACAAAGGATTAATCTCCAAAATATATAAACAGCTCATGCACCTCAATATTAAAAAAACAAATAACCCAATCAAAAAATGGGCAGAAGACCTCTACAGACATTTCTCCAAAGATGACATACAGGTGGCCAAGAGGCACATGAAAAGCTGCTCAACATCACTAATTATTAGAGAGATGCAAATCAACGCTACAATGAGGTATCACCTCACACCGTTCTGAATGGGCATCATTAGAAAATCTTTAAACAACAAATGTTGGACAGGGTGTGTAGAAAAGGGAACCCTCTTGCACTATTGGTGGGAATGTAAGTTGATACAGCCTCTATGGAGAACAGTATGGATGTTCCTTCAAAAATTAAAAATAGAATTACCATATGACCCAGCAATCCCACTACTGGGCATATACCCAGAGAAAACCATAATTCAAAAAGGCACAAGGTATAATTCAAAAAGGCACCCCATGTTCATTGCAGCACTATTTACAATAGCCAGGTCATGGAAGCAACCTAAGTGCCCATCGACAGACAAATGGATAAAGAAGATGTGGTACATATATATGATGTAATATTACTCATCCATAAAAAGGAACCAAGTTGGGTCATTTGTAGAGATGTGGAAGGACCTAGAGACTGCCATACAGAGTGAAGTAAGTCAGAATGAGAAAAACAAATATCGTATATTAATGCATATATGTGGAATATAGAAAAATGGTACTGATGAACCGGTTTGCAAGGCAGAAATAGAGACACAGATGTCGAGAACAAACATATGGGCACCAAGGGGGGAAAGCGGGGTTGGGGGGGTGGTTTTTGTATGAATTGGGAGATTAGGATTGACATATATACACTAAAATGTATAATATATATAAGTAATAAGAACCTTCTGCATAAAAAATAAATAAATAAAATTCAAAAAATATTTAAATGAGAAAGGAAGCACAATTTTAAATAGCCTCTGCAGATTTAATCTGATAACTGAAATACAATTACAGAGTTGAATTGTGAACTTTCTTTTTATTTTATTTGTAAATTAATTTTGCAGAAGGAAAGAGTATCCCATTTCAATCTTTGTTTTTGAGATATACCATCTCATATTTAGGAAGTATCATGGACACTTTCATGCCAATGGTGTTTTTAATTAAATCTCAGCTCATGAATCATTGATCTTAAAGAATTAGAAAACATCTCTAGTGTGAGCAATTAGATCTCTTTTTTATTGTGGAGTTCTGGTTCAATAGGCATGAAATTCTATGGCATGGATTGTGAGTTATAGTACTGCTGGGTCCTTACTCCACTGACAAATTCTGATGTTTCCAAAATGAAACCCCAGGTGCATATTCAAATTCTCCTATGTTCAATGATCCTTGTAATGCATTTTGATGTTTCGGTCTCTCAAGTGTTGGATGAGTACAGGTTTAAAGAATACTATCAAATTTTCCATAGATACGCAAAGAAAAAGGTACACAATTCAATGCACTGTACAAAGAAAGGAATAGATTAATGCAGTTGGATGCATTTTACATAGATAATCAACTTGCTAATTTTAGCCAATATTGAGTGTTAAGAATACACGTTCCTGTCCACTGAGCTTGTACATAGGCATGTGATTATTTCTGGCCAGTGATATGTGAGTAGAAGAAATGCGTACTACTTTTGGACTAGGTAGTTCATTTTTGATGGTCAATTTTCTGGCCCTCTCTTCTTACACCACAGTAATTGTGAAACATGTGTCAGAATGAAGCATCCAAACAGCCTGGTTCTGTGTTAAGCTTTGAGCCAAGACTTCCACTCTCAACCCACACTAGACATGGAGGATAAGTAAGAAATAAAACTTTTTTGTTAAAACTACCGAGCCCAAATCTGATAGCAAAACTTAGCCTATCTTGGCTAATACAAATAAGAAGTGGTAGTTATCATGTAAGGAATATGAGAAAATATTTCTTCTTTCCTAAATAAAGAAACCCTCTCTTTACTGGTCAAAATTTGTCACACCAGTATTTTACACCATCTGAAAAATCGCATAACTTTTTCTTAAATGATCTTTAAGTCACTTTGGTAGGCATTTGCATTTTTATGTGCATTAATATCAGCTTATTGAAATACCAGTATTTGGGCTTGATTCAGAAAAAAAATTTAACCCAAGCTCTTTATTTCATAAAGATAACCGAAGTTAAGAGATTTGCCCATGGTTACTCATAATAATAAAAGTGTATGATAAAAACCTACTTTTTCAGGAAACCAATTCACAGTTCCATTCCTTACATTATATTTTCTTCACATCACCACCTAGCCTTGCATTTGGAGTGCAGCCTGGGAAACTTGTGCAGAAAAAAGTGTGTTGGGAGGTAAAACTTCCTAAAGAACCAATTTGGAGATAGACAAGAGAGGTATAGAAAAGGGAAATGGTAGAACAAACTCTATATCACAACATTTTTGGAGCAAATGCCTGCATTTTTATTTTTCTATGCAAGTCACACAGCTATGGTTCCAAAGGGACTCAAAGTGGCTGTAGAGTCCTCAGGTTCCCATCTCATGTGAGTCACAGCCTGTTTCTCAATCATTTCTATAGCTGTTATAAGTAAAATCACATATCAAACTTCTAAGCAGATTGATGTACATTTCAGGATCCGTTCTACAAAACTTCAGGCAAAATTCTGTTTTTCCCTTTGATAAATTTAGGATTTGTTTGTCTAGCCTGTATTTATTTTTCCAGTGAATATGTCTGATGTATAAGCAGATTTTTTTTTTTTAACTGTGCTTCTGTTTTAGAATAAAAGATACCCTGATTCTTTCAAAACATCCTCAAAATAATGATCTGGGACTAAATTACCTTTTCTAAAAGTTACTGAGATATTTAGATAAAATTTAATATAAATGCACCCCGTTAAATTTTATTACCACTTATCAGGATCAGGCTACACATGGTATGGTATCTGTGCTTTGTTTATCTCTGTTTTAATAGGCATTTCATTGACATTTTGATAGACTCCTCCAGTGCTTGAGGTTACTAAACTCTGTACTTCAAGTTATTACAGTGAAAGCAATGCAATTAAAAGCACTCCTTTGATCATGCATTATTCACTTATTTTTAGCTTTGAATATTACAATGGAAAAATTTTAAAAGCCAAGATTTTAGATAAGTTTGAGGCCACATTCCTAAATGATAATAATAAACCTCAAAAAAAAATAATAATAAACCTCCTACAATGATTTCTTTAATACTGCAGTTTGGACATTTTGAAATGTAATTTTCATTGATTGTCACCAAATATATACAAACATATTTTTAGCTGCCATTGTTCAGATTTGCCTTTCTTCTTTCTTGAAAGGAGGGCAAAGTATGGGAAAACTACTGTTTTTGAGCCAAAAGTTTTATATCCTTGCAAATCTGGCAAGGATTTCAACTTCCAATAAAGTTTATCTCACATTAAACTTGATATTTATATTATTTTGCTGAGATAATAGTTCATTCACTCCGTAACAATGAAACAGTGAGCTGACTGAAGTTCATAACTTGTATTAACAGCAATGATCCTAATACCTTTCATTTATCAAGATTCTGCTCTATTTCAAATTCTGTATTATAAATTCTTTATATATGTATATAAGTTTGTGTGTGTTGTGCTTTAACCTTACAACAAATTAAGAGTCAGGTAGGATTATTTCCCCGCTACAAGTGAGGATACTTGCTTAAATTGGCTAAAATCACCTCACTAATACATGGCAGAGTCAGAATTCAGATCTAGCACAATCTCACTCCAGAATTATGCTATGAGACTTTACTACCTTGCCTTGCATAAGACTTTTAAAAATTATATTTAAACATTTATAATGCATACCTAATATTTCTGGAGCTTTTACTTTGTGCCAGGCGCTGCTAGCACTGATTCAAATGTATTGACTCATTACTTCTCACAGCCTCCCTGTGTTATTTTACATACATGAACGGTATAGAGAGGCTGTAGAATTTGCTAACCTAATGCAGGTACTCATTGATGGAGCCAGGATTCAAACTGGTTGCAGAATCCAGGCTCTCATCCATCATATTTACACTGACCCTCATTTCTAACATATTATCTTAGAGAGGAAGACATTTTCGTGAACATTGGGTGAGATCTCCCTTCCAGAATTAGAATGTACTGTATCGATTTTCTATCTGTTCACACTCTTATCTTTTCATTTCTAATCTTTTCATCCTTCTCTGAGCCCAATATACCCAATCTGTATGTTTCATCTTGTCTGCTAATTCTTCTAAATGTAGTGTTGATCTGAAGTCCTGTTTTAAAAATAAAAATAATTTTGAGGCTACTTGTCTCTTCAGTGAGTTAAGGATGTCATGAATATACAGCAATTTCTGCCAAGGATGCAGAAGGATGGAATTGTGGTTCAGCTGTCACATATTTACTATAACAGATGTAAATTCTTATCTAAATTTAAACAGAAATGCTTTAAATAGCTCATATATTTATCCTTGATAGTGTTAGTCTAGCTCTATCTAGGCCCCTCTATTCTAAATTGTAGGCTTCCACCTGATCTTAAATACATAACCAGTTTTTTTCACAGTCCTTGTCAGGGTCTGTCTGAGCATCTGCCTCAGAAAACCAATCCCTTTAGGAGCGCGACCTTGCCTCCTCTTTGACAATTCCACTATCTTTAGCTTGAAGACAATTGCCCTTCTCTATGATGATGACTTTCTACCATAAGGATGACTTACCTGAATAATCCTGGATTCTTTACTCTGTGTTTCATGATTCCCAAATAGCACCCCTGGCTTGCCAGATTGAATTTCCTCCAGCAGCTCTGATTGTGGCCTCAATCTCTTGTTATTTCGTGTGCTACGCAGGTGACATTGTTCATAGAACTTTCATCAGTTTTAGTATACGTTTTCAGACATCAATAACTTGTCATGTCTGCTTTGAATGTGCTGCTCAGAACCGAACAAAATATCAGTGCAGAGCCCAGTGATAATTTCTCATTCCCTCACTGAACTTTACATGAGGCTTCTGTTACTATAGCCAAAAATGGCATTGGGCTTTCTAGCAGCCATATCATTTATGGCTCATAATGAATTTGCACTTAAACAAAATCCATGCAAGAGTTGCTGTAAAGGCAAAAGTCCTCCCTTATGCACTTAGTTATTAAATTTAATATCTAGCTGCACATCAACACCTTTATGCATGTTAAATATTAACAATCACATTTGAATGTTTTTATCTTATACAATTTTTAAAAAATTTAGATTCTATCAGTCACTAAGCCACTATCTCTCTTATATTTGTGTCCTCTACAAATATGTTGAAATTAGTTTGCATTGAAATGGACAGGGTCAAATCAGAGTTCTTTGGCATCCCCCAGGACACCTCCATCCAGCCTGACTTTGTACCATTGGTACCAATTGTACCAATCAGTTATCCTTAAACACTAGTTGTCAACCAGACCACTAGTTGCTAGCGATGCCACTGATGCTAGTTAGCAAGTATTTACTGAGTGTTTGCAAATGTTCCCATTCATGATCATTCCTTCAGCTTGTTTATATTGACAGGTAGGCTGATTTTCTCTTCAGGTACACATGATTTTCAGTCTTGTCAAGTTTCAGAACTAGAAGTCAACACAACCTCTCTCCTGGTTGACATGTGGAGTATATAACCTCTTCTTTAACCAAAAATGGGAACACAATGTTCTGAGACTTTTTAAAGAACGTAATCTTGAAATCACTGATAAATTACACCTATCCAAATTTAAGTGAGTGAGAATTACTCTCTGTAGAATATATTCTAAACAATATACAATTCTTCCCATTACTTAGGTAATAAACATTTGGAGTGTAAACACATATGTGCAAATTATATGAAACTCCTATATTGTATGCAAATTTATGTGAATATATATTTTGAGCAGACTAACCATGCCTATAATAAGATTCTCAGAATCATATATGTATCAAATAACATAAAGAGGCTTAATAAAACTAGTTATTCTAAAATAGTTCTCTGAATTTTGACCCTCCATCAGTTTGCCAAATACAACCATTAATTTGTTATCTCATTGGAATTATGGTCCTAAATGAGCATTGATGTGATTATAGCTGCTATCATAGAGGACATTACATGAAATAGTTTGGTGAAATTCATCATTCTAATGTAGAGCTGATGATACGACCATATTTTTATGAGAAATCACAAAATAAATGCCACGTGAGTCTTAGAACCTGAATATCTCTGCTTCTTCTGGGGGCGTGGGCTACTTGTTAGTTTCTCTTTGTGAGCTTTCCAAATTTTTAAATATTTTTTTCTGCCTCCTCCTTGCATTGGCTGTAGAAACCATAAATTCTAATTTTACCTGTAGAAAATGTCCAGGAGGCATGGATTTTTGTCTAATAACTTCATCTAATATTTCTTCTTATCTTTTTTACAATTACAGAGTCTGTTTATCACTCACTTCAGGTGCTTATTCATATTTCATGTATGTTGCATTAAATTATTTATGGTACAGAGCAGATTAGAAATAAATAATTGAGTAATTAGGCCAAGAAATAAATAAACGAAGTGCCTATCATTAAAGCACTTACACAAAGTATGAATCATGACATTTATTTGTCTGAATCAGTGATATTCAGCAAAATTTTCAGTGATGGTGCAAATGTTCCATACGTGGATTGTCTAATATGGTATCTACTAGCCACATACAGCTATTATGTACCTGCAATGTTGCTACAGCAAGTGAGGAACTAAATTTTAGATTTTATTTAAGTTTTAGTAATTTAGAATTTTTATTTAAATAGCCACATGTGGCCAGTGGTTACCATATCAGACAGAATAGAAAATCACAACACTATTCATTGTGTAGCCTTTAGAAATCAAAGAAGCTCATTTTTTTGTAACTTAAGGAAAAATTTCTGAAAAACCAACAGTTAATCAGTTTATTTTACTTCTTCAAAATATTTTCTCTCAAAATTATTGTATTTAGGGTTAGGGTGTCAATAAAAATGTGAAGTGTTTTTTCACTCACCTTTCTAGTTAGTTAACAAATACCATCTTTCTCTGTCAATTTGGCTGAATCATTTCTTGTTTTATTTTCTTTGTTTTGTTTTAACCCTGAGAGAAATACCTTTCTTTATTTTTCTCTGGGGTCATTCCTTACTGGGGGTTGGTGAGGTTCCCCTGCTGGGTGTGGTAGAAGCAAAGTTTTTCCTGTTTGTGAAGATACTGAAGGCTGGGGGTTGTCACCAGAGCTGAGCATTCACAAGTACTTTTTGCCATATTTGGGGGTTTTCTGGCCAGCAGCACCCTCATAGCCAGCCTGGACCAGTGGCTCTCAATCTAGAATATGCAACACAGTCACCTGGAAGGCTTGCCAAAAACATATTTCTGGACCAGACCCCTAGAGTTCAAATTCAGTAGGTCTGGACTGGGGCCCAAGCATTTACATTTTTAACAAGTGCCCAGGTGAGGCTGGTGCTTTTGGTCCAGGAACTGCACTTTGAGCACCTAGAGATCTTCTTATAGATGTCACCTCTGGAGTATCCAGATGCTGCTAACCAATGCCATAAAACTTTTTGAGAAGAAGAGAAAAGCATTCAAGAGATAATTTCTGGCCTCTGTGAAAGGCAAGAAGTAAAATAAGTGCTAGCTTCTTAAGAAGAGAAGTGGTATATGTTGGAGTGAAGAGATTTCCTTCCATTTACACTTTTATAAAGTTTCATCTTATTTCACAATGATTCCACAAGGAATATCCTTGTCCATAAATCTTTGTAATAAACCTGAATTTTCCTTAAGATAGAGTCCTAGGATTGTAATTCTAGGATATAAAACATAATGAGTAAAACGTTCCTTAAGAGGTGCTATATTGATTAAGCTGCTACCAGCAAATATCTGGTAAAGAATTTGTCTGCATCCATAAAAATGTTCACGTTTATTCTTTCCTATGTGACGTAAGGAAAAAAACTCATATATATTAATTTGTGAAAATTAGGGTGGTTGAACAATTTTTCACACATTTGTGTAATTTGCATTTTTTCAGTTAATTGTTTATATTATTTATGCATTAGTAACATTAATTGAAAGATTGCATTATGCTCTGAAACATTAAGTACTAACTCTATTTTGTTCTATTTGATATTTGGAAACATCTAAACCTTGTGTAATGTTATCAAAATATTTAAAACTAGGATTACTCAAAGGGGTACTAAAAATTATTAATGCCGAATTCCTTGGTTTAAAGATTAGGAAACTCAGGTAAGTGAAGTGATAGCTCCTATATTTTAGAAGTTACGAAATACAAAATTATCATTGGGGTTTGGTATCAGGGTCCATTGTCTTTTCCCAGTACCAAACTCAGTCCCAAGAATAGCCATATTATCATAAAAACTTAATCCCTGAGTAAGTAGATGACAGTGAGGTTGTATCGTACATATGTCACCTTTTATTTTATTTTGGTGCTTTGAATGCCTACCTATATCTTGTACATTGTGCAGATATTACAAAGTGACATTTATTCTCAAAGAAATGCTGAGTTTTCCTTTTCCTTTTTTTAAATTCGTAGCTGAACTGGAAAATGTAAGCTGTCAAATAAGTGTTTCTTTTTTGATCCCCTAAATAGAATAGCTTCATATTAATTACCTGGTAGCAACCAACTGTATGGATTACATTAGGAAAGGAGGGCTGAAAATATTCCATACTTATTTTGAGAGACAATAGAAATACCTAAGTGAATCCAGAGTTTGGTTTGTGAATTTGCATGGAAAGGTGATACTGTGTTTTAAAATAATCTAAATTCATCGTGAATTACTGACAAGTTTTTATATTGTTTCATACCAATAAGGAAAGTCAAGAATATGAAAGGAGAAAAAAAACTTGATAAACCTGAAGAAAATATTTTATATTATTTTAATGAGAAATAATTGCAAGTAAATTGGATACCCTTGAACTTAGTAATTGACATTTAGTCAAGAGAAATAATAAATATGAATAAACTAATTTAAGCATTTAAGAGACATTTTTCTATCAATGGAGAGATCATATTGGGCTTTCATCATCTATGAGAAAACAGAAAGGTTGAATTACTTACTTGTGATCTCACAATAGCACAGTGAAGCCACAGTTAGAACCCAGGAGTCCTGAGTCATTAATCTTAAATTAGTTCAGTGGGTTTGGCTTTGTTAACTCAGTATTTGCCATCTTTTGCCCCACATAAAAGCAATATGTATGTGAATAAATAGGGAAAAGAGTGATTAACATTTACTATTAGTAGAAATCATCACAATAAAATGCATAATTTTGACAAAGCGCAGTACTGTAAGGCAGATATAATGGTTCCCAATTTATGGATGAAGAACATGAGATTTCAAGTGGTCGTGGCTTCCTCTGTTTCAGACACCTGGTAAAAACTGAGTCAGTACTTAAATGTAGGTTTTCTCCAAGTTCATGTATCATAGGCATAATGGGAATATTTAGGTTTCTTTTTCTTTGCAAGTGGCCAGAAACCCAACTTCCTAGCTTAGGTAAAAAATGGAGGCTTTTGTTGGCTCACAAACTGTAAGTAAGAGATTAAGAATTATTAAACTGCAAGAAGTGCAGGAACAAATCTGAAAGTGACTCAAACACAAGATGATGACGTTTTCTCCTTCATTCACACATACACACACACACACACACACACACACACACTCTCTCTCACAGGCCTCTGCTTTTCTCTGCAGGGTGGCTTCATTCTCTTTCGCTAAAGATATTCTCCACATGGTGGGAAAATAGGAACGCCCAGGGTGCTCTTGGGAATGGGCTTTTATCCCAGGTTGCCTCAAAAACTTCTTGTTAGTTAACAAATACCATTGTCTAGACCCCCCCAGAGGCACTGAGAGTACAAACCTGCCATAGATACACTTCCTCTGCCTCAGCAGCCCACTCAGAAACGCAAGCAAAACTCATTAAATGAGCATCTAGTTATGTGCTAACTGTAAGAACATGAGTCAATATTTATTCAGCGTCCTCTGTGGCCAATTCTGGGGTAGATGATTTTTATTTTTACCTCTGACTTTCATGAAAACCCTCAAGATTAAGCATTATATTCTACTTTACTGATTAGGAAATATGGAGGGGCTGAGATTTTCACCCACTTCTGTGCAACCCCAAAGCCCTTGTCTCTTCCTATGTTATCCAATAAACATAGACTAGTGTTTACTGGATTTATGATTTGCTTTAAATAATTCATTAGGCTAATGTTATAATTAACCTTTTTGTCACAAAGACATTGAATTATAAGATACTTTTGAAAGAAAATACACAGGTGTGCAATTAATATCAAGAAAATAATTGTTTTGCTGAAATCAAGTTTATGTTGATTACTTTCCTTAACAACTTCATAAGTATATCAGAGAAGTTATGATATTTTAGATTTTAAAGTGATTTTAAAACAGAATTATATCAATATGGTCATTATAATTGCAGAGGAGGGAATTTTAAAATTTATTGTCCCTTGTCAGTAAGCTATATGTTTATGACATTTTTACCTACCATTTTGATTAATGACAGAAATATACTTCTCTAAATATAAAGTAAGAAAAATCTATGGAAGAATAGTACATAGAAGTTCAATAAATATAAAGCTAAATATGTAAGAAACAAAGATAGTAGTGGTATGAACACATTTTTATACTTGCAAACACAATAAAAAGGAATTAGTATCTGCTGTGTCAAAAATTATGCTTACAACTTTCTCATATGGAATATGAGATGAAATCATAGTTGATTTTGGTTGATTTTATATTGTAGCAGTGGTGGTTTCTTTTTTTACTCATTGGGGAAATAACTTCAAATGGCAATCTTAATTTGGTTAATAATGTTATGTTCCCTTAAATGTCTAGAATTAAAGGCAAATCTAATAAAGAGGATTTAAATACTCTTAGTTAAATGCTTTTGATCTACTGCTGGCTGTCTTTAAAGTGACAGGTGAATGCTCAAGCTGCTGGCCTGATCTTCAGTTTCCATCTCCAAGGATGGCAATAATCGTTCTGTTTGGATGTCCATGCCAGAGGGTCAAGCCATGATAGGATTTCACTGATCCATGCATGATCTCTCTCTCACTTAACTCATACCCAGCAATGTTGTGGCTAAAATCCGTCCCTCCCCAAGTGAGCAGATCAAGGCACATGTGGTATGAAATGGTAGGCAAATATGCAAAGTTAGACATTTTGCCATTTACAGACTGAGAAAATGCTGGATTTGTTATCAATATAAATTCCGACATGTTTAGTTATGGGAAAAGAGATTTGTTTTTTCTGATGTATGTCAATATCTTACTGAAAAAAAATTGGAAAAGTGTATAGATATTTAAGAAGACACTAATAGACTCCTACTCCTATTCTGCTGGTAGTCGCCTTATTACATCTAAGTCCTGCGGTTTTCTTATGTTATATGAGTACATTGAAATGCTACATACTAATAGTAATAAGCAATAAGAAGTTAAAACTTGAAGTCATGAATTAAACCGCTAAGAAAACATAGTCATTTTCTCTTCTGAAAGAATCTTTTCATGTTTTTGAAACTCAGTAAAAAGTATCTAATTCAGATTCAGGATTCACAATGAACACAAATGCCCAAGATGCGTGGGAAGAAGGAGCAGGGAACACTGCCACGCCTTTTTTTTAGGAGTACGTTTGTTCACAAATCTCTTTTTCCCCCTGACTCCCATCATGCCTTCACTGGAACTCTCATCAGGAAGGGTAGTCTTGAGGTAATATCTATATTTCCCTTATTAGCTTATTTTGTGGAAGCAAAGAAATTAAAATTTATTTTTCCCTAATGTTGACCTATATTGCTAATGGTACCAGATATTATATACACTTAATTATTCTGCCTCAACCCAGCTAAATGCAAGAAGCATCAAATCATATTTATAGCAACAAGTATAAGCACAGATATGGATTATGGATTGCAATATTCTTGATGTTTTGAAACTTATATTCTATCTTTATATTGAATTCAACGTGATCTTTCTGATCTATTTTTAATCAATGCCTTTTTAAATTTAATTTATCAGCTTTGTGTCAGATTAATGAGTTTCAAAGGCTCACAGAGTCCATGACTCATAATACTTCTATTAACTCCTTGCTTTAGGGTCAATGTTTCATGCTAAACAATAGCAATTAGATTCTTTTGATTTTTATGGTGTAAATGTTGGAATTCATTCTCTAATAGCTACTTATATTTATTTACAGCTCTTTACAGCAATGTTTCCACCAATCCAGTTTTACAAACGAAAGATCAGTGAGGTTACATGCCTTGCCCAGCATCACCCAGTAGGTGAATTAAAAGCTGAGATTAGAATTTCAAATTTCAGTCACTCTGTGAGTCACTGAACCATGCTGCCTTGGAAAGCATTAAAGGATTTCTTTGGCAATTTTTAAAAACCTTCAAATTTCATGATGAGTTTTAAATATTATTTGTGAGGGGACTCCCTTATTATAACATTTAAATGCAGTAAACGTACATAATCAAATTCAATATCAGCTGTTTTAATTAACTGATTTATAACAAAATTGTTAGCCAAAAATTTACTAGCAGTTTAATTCTGACTATACATTTAGATTATAGAAACAAATTAATTTGTCTTTTTGTTTTATAAAAAAATATGAATTGTTCACCAATAATGGTCTGTGAAGTTGATAAGTAGGAATATAAATGTTCTTTTACCCAATAACTATGTTCAATTTTTATTAACTACATTTACTGTAGAGTATATTATGGTGAAGAGGATTCCAGGCTTGTAGATTACAAATTTGGAGCCAATTTTCATCCATAAAAGGCTAACGCATTAATGAACTGAGTTTTAACAGATGACCTCTAATTAAAAATACATCATGTATCATAAAGTACATTTAAAAGCTACTGTGAAGTGAACCCATTTTTGTGTGAATAATTATACCCCTTAATGAATAACTTAATAACATACAGTATGATTGAGAAAAAATTCCTACAGCCCAATCATTGACTCACAGAAGATAAGCTCCAGAAGATATTAATGCCTTTCAGGAGTCCTGATTGTTGAGCAGAGATCAAACATTTATCTATTCATTTATTCAGGGGGCTTAAGTTTTTGCTTTGACTGAGATAGCACATCTTCCCTAGATAGACCTCCTCTGTGTTTCATTGTATCTGATGTTTACTTTGCCCATCACTCACAGAATCATCTAATTCTGGAACTAAAAGAAAATTTAGGATTATTTGACCTATCCTTTCACTTTTCAGTGAGGAAGCAGAGTTGTAAAGAGGTAGAGTTTATCTTCCACAGGTTACACAGTGAGTCTATAGTTTTGTCATTTTCTATAATTTTCGCCTATGTTCTTAGTGACTGCAGGAGGCATGATTCTACTAAGAGCTCCCTTCCCAGCTTCCTGGCCTTGTTTCTTCCACAGAGAGTTTTTTTTTTTTTTTTTTCCTTAAAAGCTGTATGATGCAGGAGAGTGGTTTCAAAGCTGGCAAGTTAAATAAATTTTCTAATTTATAAATTAGGAAAAAGAATTCCTATTTCATAGTACTGCCATAGGATTACATTATATAATCAATATAAACTACCTTGCTAGCAGCTGGCTTCCTCTTAGCCTGAAACTCTTATGCAGAATAGAGATTTTTTTAAAAAAATTATTTATTTTTGGCTGTGTGGGGTCTTCATTGCTGCGCACGGGCTTTCTCTAGTTGTGGTGAGCGGGGGCTGCTCCTCTTTGCAATGTGTGGGCTTCTCATTGAAGTGGCCTCTCCTGTTGCGGAGAACGGGCTACAGGCACGTGGGCTTCAGTAGTTGTGGCACACGGGCTCAGCATTTGTGGAGCACAGGCCCAGGTGCTCCGCGGCATGTGGGATCTTCCCGGACCAGGGCTCGAACCCGTGTCCCCTGCACTGGCAGGCGGGTTCTCAACCACTGCGCCACCAGGGAAGCCCCAGAATACAGAATTTTTTTCGGAAAGGGCACATGTGGATACTTTCACAATACAGGTCTAAAAATGACCAAGAGCTCTCCACATGATAGCTTTTCATGAACATTAGAGCTTGGGTTTCACACATGTTTTGTGTACTGTTGGATTCTTAGATATTTCCTTTTTTAATACTAGTGAAAACACTGATCAAAGTATTAAACATCTGAAAAACTGACAGAATCACAGAGTTTATATCATTGCCTTTTCTTCTACCTATAAAATATAAAAGGATTAGAAAGGATATCAGAGAATTAATTCTTGGTTGTCATGAGAGGGTAATAGTCCTAAGTTAGGATAATCAGCACTCTCTCAAAGCCTCAACAAATGCAGAAAAGGAACAAGTTTATAAGGAGGTAAAACCTTAGATATATTTCAGAAATAATATTTTTATGTAATGAATATCATTATATGGTCATCAGTGTTATTGGAATCAAAGGGATATATTAATGAATAGTTACTTTTTGGTGTATAATTGAGTTCTGACCGACATACAATACATATTTAAAGTGTGCAACTAGATATGTATATACTCAGGATATCATCACTAAAATCACTAAATCAAGATAATGAACATATTCATCAACCTGAAAAGTTGACTCATGCCCCTTTATAATTCTAATCTTCCACTCCCCTCTGTCTGTCCCGGGAAAATGACTGATTTGTTTTCTGTCACTACACATTAGTCTTCATTTTCTAGAATTTCATATAAATTAAATCATTCTGTATGTATTATCTTTTTCTTCTTTCATTTAGCATGGCTATTTTGAGATTCACCAATCCTGTTCATATCAATAGTCCATTATTTCACATTGCTAAGTAGTATTCCATTTCATAGATATACCACAATTTGTTTATCTGTTCATAAGATAATGGACATTTGGGTTTTCAGTTTGAAGTTACTACAAATTTTTAAAATTTATATTACAAATACAGTTGCTATATTACTGTATAGTAATTTTAGTGAACTTATGCTTTCATTTCTTTGGGGTAAATACTAAAAACTGGAAAAGCTGAATCATGATATCTGTATGATACCTTCTGAGGAAACTGGCAAACTGTTGTACAAAGTGGATATACCATTTTTCATTTCCACCAACAGTGTATGAGTTTGTTACTCCAAATCCTCACTAACACTTGGTATGGTCAGTCTTTTGAATTTTAGCCATATTAATAGTTGTTCAGTGGTATTTCACTGTGGTTTAACTCCCATTAATCTAACTAGTGATATTGAGCATCTTCTCAGATGCTCATTTGTCATCTATTTAGCTTTTGTGGTAAAGTGCTGCTCAAATCATTTACCTATACTTTAATGTGTTAGTATTATATTTTAAGAGTTCTATCTCTACATATTCTGCATATAAGTTCTCTATCAAATATATGATCTACAAATATTTTCCACATTCTAAAACTTGTCTTTTTATTCACTTAATAGTGTTGTTTAATGAGCAGAAAATTTTAATTTTGAGTAGTCCAGTTTACCATTCTTTTCCTTTTATGGATCATGTTTTTATGTCATGTAATACATCTTGGCATTGCACAAGGTCACAAAGATTTTCCCCTATATTTAATTGTAGAAGTTTTAGAGACTTATGTATTGCAGTTAGGACTATGATCTACTATGAACTAAATTTTGAATATTCTTCATTGTTTTGTATATGGATATCCAAATGTTCTATCACCATTTGTTGAAAACTCTATTCTCTCTGTACCGAATTTTCTTTGCATCTTTGTGAAAAATTAGCTGTTCATATATGTATAGGTCTGTTTCTAGGCTTTCTATTCTGTTTCATTAATATGTTTGTCTATCTTGTCTTGATAGTTAAATCTTGCAATCAGGTGGTTGTCCTCTGGATTTGTCTTTCTGTTTCTGAATTGTCTTTGTATTCTAGCTGACTTTTATTTACGAATGAATTTTAGAAACAGCATGTCAAAATCCTACTGTTAAGGTCATTTGATTCTGGAAGGTTTTTTTCTTAAGGATTTTTAATTACAAGTTCAATTCTTTGAGAGATATAGGGTTTTCACCCTCTCACACTTTGCTATAGAGTAGTATGTTAACTGAATTTGTTTCTTTGATTATTTTTCCAGCACTTTCCTGCTGTCACTCCAACTTATTTTTGATTGCACTGTTTCCCATGAGGACTATGATTTTTTTCTTCCACATGTAATATGCTTTTTCCCCGTGGCTTCTTTTAAGATATTTTCTTTATCAGTGATTCTAAGTTTGATTATGATGTTTCCTAATGTAGTTTTTTGCCATATTTCTTGAGCTTCATAAATATAATTTTAAAATTTTCATCAAATTTGGAAAATTTTTGTTCATTGTTTCTTTAGTATTACTCTCCTGATTTCTCTTTTCTCCTTTGGGGAATTCTACTTTAATTTTCCCCACAGCACACTAATATTTAATTCATTTCAGTCATTTTGTCTTTGTGTTTGATTTTGAATTATTTAGATTGCTATGGTTTCGGTTTCTTCTTTCACAGTTTTTAATCTGCCATTAATCCCATCCATAGCTACACTATGAAATAATTGAATAAAAATAACTATGAAAAACATAAAGTATAAATGTTACTCTTTTGTCTTTTTCTATGGTTTGAAACCATGTCAAGTAATCTAAGCTTCCACATTTCTGCTATCCAACAAAGGCAACCAAGTAATAATGTTTAAAATATTTTTGAAAACTATCAATACGTATACTTCAAAAAGATAAGCAATTCATTGTTTTTATACAGAATAAGGTAAGTGTGTAATTTAATTTTCTACCACTAATTATCAATAGTAATGTATCAATAGTCAGATTATGATAAGAAAGGGATGCCTTCAAGTTTTTCAACACTGAGTTAAAACATTGTTTATTTTACAAATTATAAAAAAAATAAGTTATATCCTCTTATGAAAAATTTATAATAGAAACAAGTTTTAGAACTTGCCCATCCAGTAGTAAAATGGATACTATGCAATTGAAATTAAAAAGTTACCGAAGTTTTCTAGGGAAAACAAGTTATAGAAAAATAAAGGTATCTCATAAAAGAAGGTGTTGTCAGTTTTGCCTCCATGCTCTAGGAAATTAAGGGTATTTAAGCAAATATAAGTCTTATTTATGAGTGACAAAAAAGAAGTCAAAATACAAGTAGACCATGAGTAAATGGTGGTTCTACAAGACCCATAAATTTAGCAGTCTTCTTTGTTCTTTTGCTTCTTTTCTCTCTTTTCTGATCTCCAAAATATGATGGTTCAAAATCCAAGATGGTAGATAAAGCTGTTCATTCTAGGCAACAGGTGCGAGGAAAAGGGAGAAGTGGGAAAAGACCATTTATGATATTTCCTGGAAGCTGATGCATAGCACATTCATTTACATGTCAATGTTACTGGCCAAAACTTGGTATGAGGCTGCACTAACTGCAAACAAGGTTGGGATTTGCAGTTCAAGGTAAAAATCAGATATTCTAATACCAGAAACGAGAACAGATATTAAAGTAGGCAACAAGCAGCCTGTGCAATAACATGTTTAAGGAAAAAAAAAACAACCCACCATCCACAGTATAGTCATATTATTTATTTAAGGCATTTCACCTCAGAGGACCTGATCCTTGGGATTATTCTAAAGAAACGTTTCTGCTACTATATTAGACTCCCTAGTAAGAGAGCCTAGGATACTCTTTAGGGTGATTACAGTTCACCACAGTAAGGAGTCTTATTTCAAGCATGAAAGCCAGAACTGTGCTAAAAACTTGCAAATTTTAAAGGATATGCTTAAAGGAACTCAACACCATGTCAGGTATAAAAAATATATGGTTATGAATAAGCAGTAAATTTTTATTATAAAATCCCACATATACGTATAATTTTCACACACACACACTTACAAAAAATGTTCAAAAGGCAAGGTTTTATTTTAAATCCACTGGCTGATAAGAGTTGGAAAGATAAAATACATATCATGTTTCATAACAGCAACAAAAAAAAGAATTGTAGTAATGGCCATTTTTGGACCACTTACATGTTGCTAGACACTATGCTAAGTACTTCACATACATTTATAAAATTATCATGTTTAACAACCCTGACAGGTAAATATTATGTTCATTTTTACACATAAGGGCAATAAAGTAAAGAGGGTTTGAAAATTTTCATGAAATAAAATGGAAATGCTATGCCTCCAAGACAACAGCCTTACCCATGGTTGAAAGGACATTTAGTACCTCACAATTCTAAAATGACTACTTTCTAACATTTAAATGTATTATTAAAAAGAATTTGAGGACTTGACCTCAATTGGTAAAAATGTACTAGTTCTTTCAAACAATGTAAGTGTTAAGGGAATAGTCCAGATAACTCTTTTTTCCAGGAAGTATAAATTATAAAGATATGATATTCACTGAAATCTAGAGAAAATGAAATACATTACTATACTGGGACTTTTAACTTTCAGAAATTTTATGCTTTTTTTAATCGAACTGGAAATTGAGAGGAGAAAATTCATTTACCAAGTCTTACTTACAGCAAGGCTATTTCAGAGAATGAATGAGAAGTGTGTGTATGAAAATTGGAAATAAAATGCAAATGTAGCAAAAATATACAATTTAGTCTGATTACAGTATAGGTCAGCTTGGCAGATGAGCTGCTTGAAATAGATGAGCAAAATTGTATGAGTTAATTCTGTGGCGTGCTGAGACAAAACTGTCAGTGTTTCTAATGTGCTGCACCAGGAAGCACATAATTACTGCTGTTATTATGGAGGATATGAATGTGATCTCCTAGCAATATGCTAAACACCGTCTCTCTTGAGCACTTAAAGTGTTTCCTCTGCTTCAACTGGGAAGGTTTTTATTCTATAAAAAATAGCAAATAAAATTAAAAAGTAGTAAAAGTACAATTTAATGCCAAAACTATATATATATATATAAAATATATATATATATATATGATTTAAGCTAATCTTGATTTTTAAGTTTAATTCCTAGTGACTGAGTGATATAGGACAGTCTTACCTTCTAGATATTAATACATTGATTTAAAAAAAGCTATAAATAAAAAAATGTATAATAAATTATATCATGATAATTTTAATTATAAAGTGCATATTTGTTGCTTTAAAATGTATTATCTGTAGCTTTTCTTTAAAAACAAGTTGTTCTAGTGTGTATAAAAAGCACAATTTGATTGAGAGATAGTAGTTAAAATGAAATCCAAAAATTTAAAGAAAAAAACATACATAAAGATAAGGCATATATTACCTACAAAACAAAACACTGAAAAATATAATTGAATAAATCAGTACATGAATTGCATTTTAGACATAAGTCCGCTGTGTTAAGTGAAGCATTCTGTGGACATTATTGCAATTTTTTGTCTTGGTTCATTCAGCACATCTTTTATGTGTGAGGCAACATATCAAGCTTTTCATCCAAAACCTAGATAAAGTAAATTAGATAACATTAAAATTTTTATTTTATTTTTTAACATCTTTATTGGAGTATAATTGCTTTACAATGGTGTGTTAGTTTCTGCTTTATAGCAAAGTGAATCAGCTATACATATACATATATCCCATTATCTCTTCTCTCTTACGTCTCCCTCACACCCTCCCTATACCAACCATCTAGGTGGTCACAAAGCATGGAGCTGATCTCCCTGTGCTATGCGGCTGCTTCCCACTAGCTATCTATTTTACATTTGGTAGTGTATATATGCCCATGCCACTCTCTCACTTCGTCCCAGCTTACCCATTCCCCTCCCCATGTCCTCAAGTCCATTCTCTACGTCTGAGTTTTTATTCCTGTGCTGCCCCTAGGTTCTTCAGAACCATTTTTTTTTCTTTAGATTACATATATATGTGTTAGCATGCAGTATTAGTTTTTCTTTTTCTGACTTACTTCACTCTGTATGACAGACTCTAGGTCCATCCACCTCATTACAAATAACTCTATTTCGTTTCTTTTTATGGCTGAGTAATATTCCATTGTATGTATGTGCCACATTTTCTTTATCCATTCATCTGTCGATGGACATTTAGGTTGCTTCCATGTCCTGGCTATTGTAAATAGTGGTGCAATGAACATTACAGTACATGACTCTTTTTGAATTATGGTTTTCTCAGGGTGTATGTCCAGTAGTGGGATTGCTGGGTCATATGGTAGTTCTATTTTTAGTTTTTTAAGGAACTTCCATACTGTTCTCCATAGTGGCGGTATCACTTTACATTCCCACCAACAGTGCAAGAGGGTTCCCTTTTCTCCACACCCTCTCGAGCATTTACTGTTTGTAGATTTTTTAATGATGACCATTCTGACTGGTGTGGGGTGATACCTCATTTTAGTTTTGATTTGCATTTCTCTAATGATTAGTGATGCTGAGCATCCTTTCATGTGTTTGTTGGCAATCTGTATATCTTCTTTGGAGAAATGACTATTTAGGTCTTCTGCCATTTTTGGATTGGGTTGTTTGTTTTTCTGATATTGAGCTGCATGTGTTACTTGTAAATTTTGGAGTTTAATCGTTTGTCAGTTGCTACGTTTGCAAATATCTTCTCCCATTCTGAGGGTTGTCTTTCCATCTTGTTTATGGTTTCCTTTGCTGTGCAAAAGGTTTTAAGTTTCATTAGGTCTCATTTGTTTATTTTTGTTTTTATTTCCTTTTCTCTAGGAGGTGGGTCAAAAAGGATCTTGCTGTGATTTTTGTCATAGAGTGTTCTGCCTATGTTTTCCTCTAAGAGTTTGATAGTGTATGGCCTTACATTTAGGTATTTAATCCATTATGAGTTTATTTTTCTGTACAGTGTTAGGAAGTGTTCTAATTTCATTGTTTTACATATAGCTGTCCAGTTTTCTCAGCACCACTTATTGAAGAGGCTGTCTTTTCTCCGTTGTATATTCTTGCCTCCTTTATCAAAAATAAGGTGATCATATGTGCATGGGTTTATCTTTGGGCTTTCTATCCTGTTCCATTGATCTGTATTTCTGTTTTTGTGCCAGTACCATACTGTCTTGATTACTGTAGCTTTGTAGTATAATCTGAAGTCAGGGAGCCTGATTCCTCCAGTTCTGTTTTTCTTTTTCAAGATTGCATTGGTATTCGGGGTCTTTTGTGTTTCCAAACAAATTGTGAAATTCTTTGTTCTAGTTCTGTGAAAAATGCCATTGGTAGTTTGATAGGGCTTGCAGTGAATCTGTAGATTGCTTTGGGTCGTATAGTCATTGTCACATTGTTGATTCTACCAATGCAAGAACATTGTATATCTCTCCATCCGTTTGAATCATCTTTAATTTCTTTCATCAGTGTCTTATAGTTTTCTGCATACAGGTCTTTTGTGTCCTTAGGTAGGTTTAGTCCTAGGTATTTTATTCTTTTTGTTGCAATGGTAAATGGGAGTGTTTTCTTAATTTCACGTTCAGATTTTTCATCATTAGTGTATATGAGAGCAAGAGATTTCTGTGCATTAGTTTTGTATCCTGCTACTTTACCAAATTCATTGATTAGCTCTAGTAGTTTTCTGCTAGCATCTTTAGGATTCTCTATGTATAGTATCATGTCATCTGCAAACAGTGACATCTTTACTTCTTCTTTTCTGATTTGGATTCCTTTTATTTCTTTTTCTTCTCTGATTGCTGTGGCTAAAACTTCCAAAACTATGTTGAATAGTAGTGGTGAGAGTGGACAGCCTTGTCTTGTTCCTGATCTTAGAGGAAGTGGTTTCAATTTTTCACCATTGAGGACGATGTCGGCTGTGGATTTGTCATATATGGCCTTTATTATGTTGAGATAAGTTCCCTCTCTGCCTACTTTTGGAGGGTTTTTATCATAAATGGGTGTTCAATTTTGTAGAAAGCCTTTTCTGCATCTATTGAAATGATCATATGGTTTTTCTCCTTCAGTTTGTTAATACGGTTTATCATATTGATTGATTTGCATATATTGAAGAATCCTTGCATTCCTGGGATAAACCCCACTTGATCATGGTGTATGATCCTTTTAATGTGCTGTTGGATTCTGTTTGCTGGTAATTTGTTGAGGATTTTTGCATCAATGTTCATAGGTGATATTGGCCTGTAGTTTTCTTTCTTGTGACATCCTTGTCTGGTTTTGGTATCAGGGTGATGGTGGCCTTGTAGAATGAATTTGGGAGAGTTCCTCCCTCTGCTATATTTTGGAAGAGTTAGAGAAGGATAGGTGTTAGCTCTTCTCTAAATGTTTGATAGAATTCTGTGAAGCTATCTGGTCCTAGCCTTTTGTTTGTTGGAAGATTTTTAATCACAGTCTCAATTTCAGTGCTTGTGATTGGTCTGTTTATATTTTCTATTTCTTCCTGTTTCAGTCTCAGAAGGTTGTGGTTTTCTAAGAATGTGTCCATTTCTTCCAGATGTCCATTTTATTGGCATATAGTTGCTTGTAGTAATCTGTCATTATCCTTTGTATTTCTGCAGTGTCAAATATTTTCTTCTGGAATCATGAAATTTCAAGCAAATCTATTGTTTAAATTCACTAGAGGTGATCCTATATAAAAGACAGTCTTTTTTTTCCCCCCCAGATTTGTCCAGGTAACTCCAGACATGCATTGCTCATTGGTAATATGTAATTAAATGTCTAAGAATTGTTCAAAGGCCTGAGATGTCATGGAAAATATCACATTAATTTGTTATTACAGCTGTTCTTGTAGTAAAAGTCGATAATCCTCAACCAGAATCACCTTTATAAAAATAGGAATGGCGTATTACAGTTGTTAATAGTTGAGAGTGGTGGCTTGCTGGGTTTATATCCTAGAATGCAATTCTACTGTCCTAATTCTGGAGGAAATAGGTATAGATTTCTATTTACACGTAGTTGCACAGCAAATTCATAGTTCCTCTTCTCTAAAAGGAGGCAATGTTGAATGAATAATTTCTTGCTAAGGGCATTTGTGTACTAGAATTCATGAATCCAATACTTTTTCTAAGTTCAGATATTTTTTGTGTTATGATTATACACGCTTTACGAACACAAAAAGAAATTCCTACACTCATCTTTCATGCCAAATTATTAAATTAATAGTGACAATTTTGCCTATTGTAGCTTCCCCTCTCTCCACAACTCTTTTCTACACCCTACATTGTTGTTCTCATTTGCTTTATTATGCAGAGACTAATCTAAACCTGTTTGAATAATCTCACAGCTCTAATTTAAAACAAATCGAATCTAGAAATTAGGTTAAAGTAAAAGACAATTTAAGATCAAACTCTATGCCTTTATTATGTGCCAGGTCTCATGTATATAACCTCAATTCATTTCTACAACTCTGGTAGGTGATGTATTATTACCCTTCAGTAATAAATTGGGAAACTGAAGCGTCAAAATGTTAACTAACTTATGAAAAGAATACACATCTGGGAAGTGGGGAAGCTATCTGGCCCTAATGCCTGTGTTTTTTCTATTATTGCATAGTGTATAAGACAATAACTATGACATAATGGTGAAATTCATATTAAAAAACTGATAAAAGAAAAAAGAATGCCTATCTTCTCAGAAGAGCCTATAGTCTTCAGTCTTTTAGAGAGAGGGACAATTTACAAATAATACTTAAAGTAATAGAATAAGTTTCTCACTAGAGTGATGATGGGATGTGGAAGTAATCAGATTCAGGACTCTAAAAATATTTAATTCCACATTATTTATTTAATAAATATTTGTTCAACTTCTTACACGTGCTCTGCACAATTCTATGTGTTAGGCTTATAGATGTGCACAGGACAAGACCCCTGTCTTCATAAAGTTTATATTCCATAGGAAAGAGAGAGGAAAATTACAAAAAAAAAAAAATCAAATTTTAAAAGTTAGTTTCAAATATTGGTAAACACTATTAGAAAAAAAAAAAAAAAAGAGTAATGTGATACTAAATGTCACTTAAAAGGAGATGGCATTTGCATTAAACCTGAAGGGTTAGAGTTACCAGGCCATGTGGAGAATCTAGAGATGGACTCTCCAGACAGAGGAAACAAATTTAAAAACTAACACTTTAAAGTCTTTTGTGTCTCCCAGAGACAGAAGGCAAAATAACCAGATGTAATGGTCTAGAAGTTAGGTGGAGATAAGGTTGAAGAAATAGGTATGTACTATTCACCTTGTAGGCCATGGTGAGGTGTTTGGAATTTATTCTGAGACCAATGACAAATTATTAGAGGGTTTTGTAAAGAAAAATAACATGGAATTTTTAAAAGTTATTACAAAGATTAGATGACACTAATGCTTCTGAGCAAGATAGAGTAACAAGGACCAGATTCTCCCTCCTGCTGAACAAGCAAACCAAAGTTAAACAAAACAAAGGGGAAAAAAAGTGTTTTTCAAGGCAGTTGACATCAAGCAATGAAGGGCTGTTACTACATCAATTGACTCAGAAAAAAATCATGTGACAAAATCTAATATCCATTTCTCTCAAAAACTCTCAGCATTTACAATCAGACAAGAAAAAACAAGTAAAAAGCATCCAAGTTGGAACAAATAAAGTAAGACTGTCTTTTTGCACAGATGACATGAAAGTATTTGTATATCATGTACCTAATATGGAAAGTGTATCCCTAACATACAAACTTTTAGAATATAATAAAGCAATCATTTAAAAATAGACAAAATATTTGAACAGACACTTCACCAAAGATGATGTACAGATATCAGTGAAACAAATGAAAGAAGATGACCACCACTATTAGAATGGCTAAAATTAAAAACACTGGCATACTAAATGTGAGTAAGGATGTGGAGGTACTGACACCTTTATATACTGCTGATGGGGGAGTGAAATTGTACAATCACTTTGGACCACTGCATGTCCCTAAAAAAGACCAGGAAATGTATAGACCTTGAGATGTAGCATATAAGACTTGTTCAAGAAGCAGCAAGGAATCCAGTAAGTCTAGAGTCAGAAAGGCAAATGTGAGAGTGATAGGTGAAGTCAGAGAACTAAAAGAGGTCTTTGTAATCCACTTGTTGTAAGCATAATGACATTCACTTTGACTGAGATTGGAAGCCATTGGAGGGTTTCTGAGCAGGGATGGAACATGATCAGAGGTTTCAACAGGATAATTGTGATTGTCATGTAGAGAATAGACCCTGTTGTCAATAGACGGGAGTGGCCAAATGTTTGAAATAGACTAGTTAAGAGATTTTTGCATTGGTCCAAGCAGGGCAGGATGGTAGGTTTGTCATGAGTAATAAAGATGAATATACTTAGGTTCTGGATATATTTTGATACTGGATATACTTTGAAGGCGGGACTGACAGGAATTGTGGGACTTTGTAGAAAGTATGAGATAAGGATAAGTCAAGGCTAACTGCAAGATTATTGACATCAGTAATTTGTAGAATGGAATTCCCATTAACTAAGATGGGAAAGATTAAATAGGGGGTGTCAGAAGAAAAGCTAAGGGATTTATTTTTTAAAAGTGAATAAGAATAAACTAAATACTTGCAAAATACTAGTTAACCTTAGCAGAAGGATATTAATCATTGCTTACTTTTTAAAAAAATAGAATGAGGGAATTAACCACTTTTGAAAACAGAGAGGGAAAAAAATACTGGGTAAGACAAAAATATATTGGTAGAGAAAATCAAATAGATTAAATTTGATTTTGAGCATTTTGTAGAAGTCAGGGTGAAGAAGAAACCTTTTATTATCTGGAAAAAAAAAAAAAGATTTTCAGTTCTCCAAAAAAGGAAAACTCCTTCCAACATTAAATATTGGGGTTACTTTACTGTGTGAGAATTTACATTAAAAATATAATTGAACATTAAAAGATATGACATGTAAAATTTTTTTCAGCAACTCCAGGAGTTAAGTTAGTAAGGCTATATTGTTGAGCTAATATTGATGAAGATAGAAGGAAATACAAATGCATGCTATGATAAGTGTTTAACATAAATAAAAGTTGGATCTCAGGGGAACTATAAATTCCTATTTATGGGATATTTTCAAACCTTTAGTCAGAGTCTGCTAAAGTGTTTTCTTATTCATTCACGCTCTGTTTCTCTTTTATCTTCTCAGTTCTGGGTCACCAGCAACTGCTGTCCACATTTTGCCATTCTACCCACAGTGGATTAGTCACCTCTTGACATCAAGTTTGATATGCTCATTGTAATTATCAAAACTTATGTCTGTAATTGATCAAAGGTAACACTTTTCTGCTTTTTCTATTGCTTTAGCTATATTATTCCAGGATTTAATTTGTAAAACTCTGTGTAACACAGGTTTATTGTAAGTGAAAATTATAAATTCGATTGCATTCTTTAGAAACCTTTTGAAAAATGCTTTTTTTATGTCATGTATTCTCTTGTGGCAAGAATTCTACAGGATTTTTAGACTTAGAAGAATGAACATTTTCTTCTGGGCTGAAAGTAGTCAGGAATATTATTCCTATTAAAAATAATAAATTATAGTTATTTATTTCTCATTTTCAAATATCTCCTAGTCTATAACATTCAGGTTAGATCGAATTGTTCTTTCGCTGGGGCTACATGTTTAAATTGTTCTTTCCTCCATATGAAAGATAGAGAAATCCTGTAAAAGAATCTATGATTTAATAGCTTAGTTATTTATTGGGTTCATTTTAGCCTACTCAGTTCAGGATTAACAGCTATCTCCTATTCTAAGGTATAAAAATATTGAAAAAAAAATCATTGCCAAGACACGTCAAGGAGTTTTTTCCTTTGTTTTATCCTAGCTTTAAATTTTCAGTCATATTTAAGCCTATAATCCCTTTTGAGCTAATTTTTGTAGGTGTAAGATAGGGGTCTAGTTTCATTCTTTTACATGTGAATATGCAGTTTTCCCAGCACCATTTACTGAAGAGACTGCCTTTCCTCCATTGTATATTCTTGGCTCCCTTGTCAAATATTAGTTGACCATGTATACCTGGATATATTTCTGGTCTCTTAATTCTGTTCCATTGGTCTATGTGTCTGTTTTTAAAGCCAGTACCATACCCTTTTTATTACTATAGATTTATAATATAGCTTGAGATCAGGAGGTGTGATGCTTCCTGCTTTGTTCTTCTTTCTCAGGATAGCTTTAGCTATTCAGGATCTTTTGTGATTCCCTACAAATTTTAAGACTTTTTTTCTACTTCTCTAAATAATGCCATTGGAATCTTGGTAGGGATGACATTGAATCTATAAATGGCTTTGGTACTATATACCTTTAAACAATATTAATTCTTCCTAACCATGAACAGAGGATACCTCCTTTCCATTTATTTCAATTTATTTCATCAATGTTGTACAGTTTTCAGTTTATAGATCTTTCACCTCCTTGGTTAAATTTATTCCTAAGTACTTTATTAATTTTGATGCTATCATAAATGGGATTGTTGTCTTTATTTCTTTTTCAAATAGTTTTTTGTTAGTGTATAGAAGTGTAATGGAATTTTACATGTTGATTTTGTATGCAACTTTACTGAATTTGTTTATTAGTTCTAGGAGTTTTTTGGTGAAATTTTTAAAAGTTTTCTATATACAAGATTTTATCATCTACAAACAGAGACAATTTTACTTCTCCCTTTCTGATTTGGTTGCCTTTTATTTCTTTTTTCTTGACTAATTTCTCTGGCTAGAACTTCCAGTAGTATGTTGAATATGAATAGTGAGAGCGGGCAAACTTGTTATGTTCCTGATCTTAGCAGGAAAGCTCTCCACCTTTCACTGTTGAGTATGATGTCAGTGTGAGCTTGTTATCTATGGCCTTTATTATGTTGATGTATGTTCTTTCTATACCCAATTTGATTAGAGTTTCTATCATGAAAAGATGTTGAATTTTTCTGTTTCTATTGAGGTGATCATATAATTTTTATCTTTCATTTTGTTTATGTGGTTTATCACATTTATTGATTTGCATATGTTGAAACATCATTATATCCCAGGAGTAAATCCTACTTTATCATGAATGTATAATGTGCTTTTCAGTTTGGTTTGCTAGTATCTTATTGAGAATTTTTGCATCTATATTCATCAGGGATATTAACCTGCAGTTTTCCTTTCTTGTAGTGCCTTATCTAGCTTTTGTATGAAGGTAATGCTGGCCTCATACAATGAACTTGAAAGTATTCTCTTCTATTTTTTGGAAAAATTTGAGGAGGATTGGCACTAATTCTTCCTTAAATGTTTGGTTAAATTTACCTGTTGAACCATCTAGTCTTGGGCTTTTCTGTGTTGCAAGGTTTTTGATCACTTATTTAATCTCCTTACACATTACTGGTCTTTTCAGATTTTCTGTTTATTCATGATTTGCTCTTTGTAGGTCATATTTTTCTTGGAATTTATCAATTTTTTTCTAGTTTATCCAATTAGTTGGCATACAATTATTTTTAGAAGTCTCTTATAACCCTTTGTGTATCTGTGGTATCATTTGTAATGTCTCCACCCTCATTTCTGGTTTTATTTGAGTTATCTCTTTCTTTTAGTTAGTCAAGCTAAAGGTTTAATTTATCTTTTCAAAAAAACAGCTCTTAGTTGAGTTGATCTTTTCTATTGTTTTTCTCATCTCTATTTCATTTATTTCTGCTTTAATCTTTATTTCCTTTCTTCTGCTAACCTGGCCTTAATTTGTTCTTTTTCTAGTTAGTTGAGGCATAAAATTAGGTTGTTTATTTGACATCTTTCTTTTTTCTTAATGTAGGCGTTTATAGCCATAAACTTCCATCTTAGAACTGCTTTTTCAGCATCACATAGATTTTGGTATGTTGAATTTCGATTTCTGTCTGTTTAAAGACTTTTAAAAAAAAATTCCAGTTTGGTTTCTTCTTTGGCCAATTGGTTGTTCAGGAGTGTGTTGCTGAGTGTGTAAGTTTCCACATACTTATAAATTCAGTTTTCCCTCATTATTGATTTCTAGTTTCATACAATTACTTATGCTAAGGCTTGTTTTGTGACTCAACACATGATTTATCTTGGAGAATGTTCCATGTGTGTTTGACAAGAATAAGATGCTGTTGTATAGAGTATTCTGTGTATGTCTATTAGTCCATTTGATCTAAGGTATAGTTTCTTTATTAATTTTTTATTTGGATGATCTATTTATTGTTTAAAGTGGTGTATTGAAGTCCCCTATTTTTATTATATTTTTGTCTATTTGTCCCTTCATATCTGTTATATTTGCTTAATATACTTTGATGTTTGATGCATATATAATTATAACTGTTAAATCCTCTTGATGAATCAACGTTTGTATTCTTACATATGACCTTCTTTGTCTCTTATTATAGTTTTTTACTTTTATTTCTCTTTTTACCAGTTTGATTCACATGTGCAAGGCAATCTTGCAAGCCATTTCTTGAGGATAGTGGAGCCAAAAGATAGAAAGAGCTAGAATCTCTAAATTATTACTCAGGGGAGAGAGACCCAACAATACAGAAGACTGATCTTGGACTCTTTGTTACATAGAAATAAATGCCTACTTTATTGTGAACTATGTTTTTTATAGCAGCTAGTATTACCCTGACTAATGCAAGTGTGCTTTCAAACCTTTTGCCAGTAGAATGGTTTAGGGATAGATATGGAAGTCAGGCCTAGGTCAAACAGTGAGGGGCATGTTTCTTGACCACAATAATTAGGCTTGGGTGAATCACATAGCTCAGTTCAGCCCAATTAGAAAGAACATTAGAAATGTTTAAGAATGTATGAGATTTGAAGGTAAAGAAGCCTTACATACCACCAGCATCAGTAGTTGGCCTCACCTCTTGATGCAGTAGGAGAGCTGTCACTTGACAATTGAGTCTTTTCCCACTTGCGTGCTGGATAGTGTGCCCCCTGTCCTTCTTAGGGATTTTCCTCTATTGATTATTTTCTATCTCTTATACTCTTCAGCATCTTCCACTCTCTCCATTATCTCCCATTTACATTTAAATATTTTCAAGTCTATTTTACTCTATAAAACATCTTACAAACTACTGTCCATTATAAAACCCCCTTTGACTCAATTTTCTTCTTGCTACTCACACAATACTCTCATACTCATTCTCTGTAACGTTCTCCATTGTCACCTGTTGAACATCAGGCTGCTGGAACCACGCCACAGCACGGTCTAGGGTGAGGTATAGCTTTTATTTTGAAAGCAAAATTTTACTTGGCTGAGGTTCACAAAAAAGAGAAAGCATAGATCTCTCATTCTTCCATAAGATCAGATGGAGCTGTGTTCAGGCCTGCCTTGATCTTTATCACACAAGGGTAAATACTTTGTCAGTTTGGAAATAAACTGCTTGGCACCAAGCAATGTAGATTTGGATACTAGTCTATTAACAGGAGTAGTGTGGGAATGCAAGCTGCTCAGCACCTGGAGTCCTTGAGGGTATATAGGGTCTCCCCTGCTTGGAGAAGGGAACTGACTTCCGCTGCTGGTGGGAAGGAATCACTGATTCTATGGGAAGCTGAATTTGGATGCAGCCTTGCCCACTGGGAGAAAGGTTGTAGAGGAGGCCCTGTGTTCCAGGTAACTCTTTGTCTAGGCAATATAGGACACCCAGGATGGGCAAAACTACTCCTTGCATTATCCTTCCTGAAAGAATGACCACTTTGCTGTTGCCACTTTTTTACATTTGCTTTCAGTTCCCCACAACTCTGAAACTCCTTTTACCTCGTCACTCACACTCTCTTGTGGCCAAGTCCAAAGAACACTAAGTTCACTGGTGTTAAACCTACTGTTTGGGGAATTTTATCACAGTTGTCCACTTAAACCCTCTCAATCTGGTAGTCCTCTCAGCCTTTCAGTGAGGTTGTGATGAGCCAGCCTCAGGTCAAATTCTGCCACACGTACAGTTGTAGAGCAAACAAATACGAGCAAAGGAAGCACAAGGCAGTTCCTAAACCTGTCCTGGAGACAGAAAAGTTCCAGCTTTCTGTGCTTTCAATGCTCCAGTTACATCTTTATGAGGCAGACACATGCATTCCAGAGCCTGATCCAGAGCCAGGATTCATCATGGCATGTTATCAGAAATGAGAACCAGCACCAGGATGTAGTCCAAACCAATACCTTAATGTCAGAATTTTGGGGATGAAGCCAAACCCATGAGAATGGTTGCATACTTACTCTTAGTTAATTAAAGGTGGGGAGAGTCTCTAAGTTATTTCAGCCAATCCACATATATTGAATACCTTTAATTTTACTAATGAGAGCTTGTTTCCTACATTCATCATGATAATTAAGAGATCACTTTTATCATTGTGTGCACATTTTCATAGTATCAGTTGTTGATCAAGATAGGGTTTCAGAAAGGCTTGTCTCTGCCACCTCTAGAGCATAACCCTCCCCTAGACAATATCAGATAATCTCCCTGGAAAGTGCTTTCTTGGTATCATGACAGCTGAGCACTCCTGGACTACGCATTCTTTATTATTGCAACTGATTCTGCCTAGAATTCAAAGATGAAAGTGATTGACACATGCGTCATCAATACTGAAGTGGTTTAAAGGAAATTACAGTCATGATAACCATTGGCAATGTTGTGTCATCCTTATGCTGCTGCTTAGTCAGTTCCTGTAGTCAGTAGTGCTCTTACCAGCTTAGCTTACGCCAGCAAATGTATTAAATTGATTGAAGATAAAGTTCTTACTTAGAGGAGATCTCGTATTTCCTCCTTCTGCCCCACTCTCTACCTTTTCTCCTTGCTCTTTATCACCATGCACTTTCCAAATTATAGTTAATTTTTTTAAAAAGATTGATGCTTGATTGTCAATATTATAAATATGAAGGTAAATCCTTAGTGCTTTTTTCTTTGTGAGTTCTTAGGCAGAGAAATACGCTATTAATATATTCCTCAGTTTTCATTATACAATTTTTTATCACTAAAACTCATCTCTTATTATTTTCTTTCTCATGTCTGTCCCTGAACCCTATTTCCTCCCCTACCCAGTCTAATAAGTTTGATATATGTCCTTACAATGTATATACCTTTTCTGCAATATGTGTTGCTTCATTGCAATTTTTAATTAGTAGATGTTCGTTTTAGAGCAGTTTTACCTTTACAGAAAAATTGAGCAGAAAGTACAGAGTTCATACATACTTGCCCCCAGTTTCTCCTATTATTAACATCTTGCATTAGTGTGGTACATTTATAACTATTGATACATTATAAATTAAAATCCATAGTTTGCATTGGGATTCACTCTTTGTATTGAACAGTTTTATGGGTTTTAACAAATGCATAATGTCAGGTATACACCGTCACAATGTCACGAAGAATAGTTTCACTGCTCTAAAAATCCCCTGTGCTCCTCCTTTTCATCTTTCCTCCCTTGCACCTCAACCCCATGGCAATCACCGATTTTTTCACATCCTTACAGTTTTGCCTTTTCCAGAATGCTATATTATTTGAATTATACTAATGTAGCTTTTTCAGACTGATTTCTTTCACTTAGTAATCTGCATTTAATGTTCCTCTACGTGTTTTAATGGCTTGATAGTTCATTTCTTTTTATTGATGAACAATAGTCTATTTTCTGGAGGTATAACAGTTTATACATTCACTTATTGAAGGACATCTTTGTTGTTTCTGTGTTTTGGCAATTATGAAAAAAGCTGCTATAAATATGTACTTGCAGGTATTTGTGTGGACTTAAGTTTTTGACTCCTTGGGTAAATACTAAGGAGCATGATCACTAGGTCAAATGGTAAGAGTGTTGTAAGTTTTGTAAGAAACTGCCAGATTGTCTTCCAGAACAACTGTACCATTTTGCATTCCCAACAGCAATGAATGACAGTTCCTATTTCTCCACATCCTCTCCAGCATTTTATGCTGTCCATGTTCTGGATTTGGGCCAATCTAATAGGTGTGTAGTGATATCTCAATGTCGTTTTAATTTACCATTCTCTATTGACATATGATGTTGAGCATCCTTTTATATGCTTATTTGCCTTTTGTATGTTTCCTTTGATGAAGTTTATGTTCAGATCTTTTGTACACTTTTTAATTGGATTGTTCATCTTCTTATTTTGAGTTTTACAAGTTATTTTTATGTTTTAACAGTAGTCCTAACAGTACTGGCTCTTGAAGAGGGCTTCTGCTCCCAGGAAGCTGTGATTGTTGGTATCTGCCTTACCCTATAGTTTTGGGGGCAGAGGTCTGCCTTATGACCTCAATTCTCTAATGGATCTAAGACGAATTGTTGATTTTCAGTTTGTTCAGCTTTCTTCTTGTTTTGAGAATGTTTGATGATATCTAAGGTTTTTCATGTTTGATCTGAATAGGAAGTCTGGTGTTTTAAAAATTCAAATACATTTACTCTAAATATTTAAGATCTCCTGTTGCTCAAGATTATTAATCTTATCAATGCCTATTACTTTGTACTATGCACCAACCACATATTACTCTTTAATTCCCCTAATGATAGATACCCAGGATGCTTCCAACTTCCTGCTCCAAAAATCTCCTGATGGACATACTCACATGTTTCCTAGTTCATATTTCCTTTTGTAGTTATAATTTGCTATATATTTTTCTAAATATATTACATCTATAAGCTTACCTCCATTCTTAAAATAATTTTTGAGACAAATACGATTGCTATTTTAATTTTTCAAAAGAAGAAACTGAGGCACAAAGAAGTTAAGTAAATTACTTGGTAGTGAGCAGATGGGTAGAGTAAAATCAAATCATCTTATTTCAGAGATAACTTTTAACCACTATATTATACTTGGCTTTATACTATTGTATAGCTTGGTTTACAGAGTTACAATCTGGAGTAATGTTATTAATGATATCTACATTTTCCCCCAAATGGCTGTGCATGTCCACTTCTACCAGCAATGGATGATATAAGAGACTGTCTTCTCTCGTCCCTAACAACCTAGTTATTAGCTATTAGTCTTACTTTTTGCACTATGCTGACAGGCATATACATGTACCTCACAGTTGTTTTAATTTAATTTAACTTGGTAATTTAGTTTATCTTAATGTTATTTAATTTCTAATGAGGTTGAACAATAATTTGGGAAATCTGTGAAAATTCTAGTCCTATTCCCTTGCCATTTTAAACCTGTTTCTCATCATGTTCTTGTTAATTTCCGGGAGTTTCTTATATATTCCACATATTAATGGCTTATTAGTTTTAGTATGTTAAATATCTTCTCCCAGACTGTCATCAGGTCTATTACATGCATATGTGGTGTCTTTCATTAAATAAAATATTGGATGTTATGCATTTGTCACAGGCCCTGGAGGAAATACCCAGTATGCCTGGAGGGGCCACGAGGGAGGTCAAGGCAGAGTGCAGACAGAGAGAGGCAGGACCTGGGGCACATGCCATTATTAGGATCTGTTGGTGGAGTGCTTGGATGTTCTCAGGCTAAGGCCAAATTTATCGATTCAAACCAGAAGAGCACGGTTTGGATAAGTCACTTGAGGGTCTTATCCAAAAAGCATGTAAAGAAAAACTTCTAGGTGGCAGGGAAGACTTGACCACAGGGCTGTTGGAGAAATCATATCAGGAACTTACATTTGCTGGTGACTCTGGGCTGCTATCTAGGGCATGCACATGTATGAGAGGCTAGTGTCAGTATAAGGTTCCTGAAAATTTCTTGGCTAAATATATAAACAAATAAATGCTAAGGCAGCAATACCATGAAGTAATTTAGCTAAACTTTAAACAGATGTAGTCAAGTCAATCTGTTTTGCCTTACAGTGAGTGCTTTTGGCAACCTATCAAGGACTCTCTTCCCAATCTAATCCACAGTGATATTGGCCTGAACTTTCCTCTTTGACTTTATGATTTTACTGGTTACATTTAGGGCTTTAATATATTGGGATGTATATTAGCTAAGGATTCAGCTTTATTTCTTATCTACTTAGCCAGTTTTCCCAGTACCATGTAGCACTGACTTAAATGGCCACCTTTATCATATCAATGTTTCTATATATATGTAGATCTATTTTTAGCTCACTCTTCTGTTCCAAAGATCTAGGAATATCTCATAGAGTGCATCCTCTTCTTTAAAATGATTTAGCTGTTAGGATCTTAAGTCTTTGAAAAAATTTTTGAAAAATGTCAGTTTCCTCAAAAAAGAAAAGCAATTTAATTTTTTTTTAACATCTTTATGGGAGTATAATTGCTTTACAATGGTGTGTTAGTTTCTGCTTTATAACAAAGTGAATCAGTTATACATATACATATGTCCCCATATCTCTTCCTTCTTGTGTCTCCCTCCCTCCCACCCTCCCTATCCCACCCTTCTCGGTGGTCACAAAGCACCGAGCTTATCTCCCTGTGCTATGCGGCTGCTTCCCACTAGCTATCTATTTTATTTTGGTAGTGTATATATGTGATGCCACTCTTTCACTTTGTCCCAGCTTACCCTTCCCCCTCCCTGTATCCTCAAGTCCATTCTCTAGTAGGTGTGCGTCTTTATTCCTGTCTTGCTCCTAGGTTCTTCATGACCATTTTTTTTTTTTTTTTTTTTTAGATTCCATATATATGTGTTAGCATACAGTATTTGTTTTTCTCTTTCTGACTTACTTCACTCTGTATGATAGAGTTATTTGTATACAAATAACTCAATTTCTTTTCTTTTTATGGCTGAGTAATATTCCATGGTATATATATGCCACATCTTCTTTATCCATTTATCTGTTGATGGACATTTAGGTTGATTCCATGTCCTGGCTAATGTAAATAGAGCTGCAGTGAACATTTAGGTGCATGACTCTTTTTGATTTATGGTTTTCTCAGGGTATATGCCCAGTAGTGGGATTGCAGGGTCGTATGGTAGTTCTATTTTTAGTTTTTTAGGGAACCTCCTTACTGTTCTCCATAGTGGCTGTATCAATTTACATTCCCACCAACAGTATAAGAGGGATCCCTTTTCTCCACACCCTCCCCAGCATCTACTGTTTGTAGATTTTTTGATGGTGGCCATTCTGACTGGTGTGAGATGATATCTCATTGTAGTTTTGATTTGCATTTCTCTAATGATTAATGATGTTGAGCATTCTTTCATGTGTTTGTTGGCAATCTGTATATCTTCTTTGGAGAAATATCTATTTAGGTCTTCTGCACTTTTTGGATTGGGTTGTTTGTTTTTTTGATATTGAGCTGCATGAGATGCTTGTAAATTTTAGAGATTAATCCTTTGTCAGTTGCTTCATTTACAAATATTTTCTCCCATTCTGAGGGTTGTCTTTTCATCTTGTTTATGGTTTCCTTTGCTGTGCAAAAGCTTTGAAGTTTCATTAGGTCCCATTTGTTTATTTTTGTTTTTATTTCCATTTCTCTAGGAGGTGGGTCAAAAAGGATCTTGCTGTAATTTCTGTCATAGAGTGTTCTGCCTATGTTTTCCTCTAAGAGTTTGATAGTGTCTGCCCTTACATTTAGGTCTTTAATCCATTTTGAGTTTATTTTTGTGTATGCTGTTAAGGAGTGTTCTAATTTCATTCTTTTACATGTAGCTGTCCAGTTTTCCCAGCACCCCTTATTGAAGAGGCTGTCTTTTCTCCACTGTACATTTTGGCCTCCTTTATCAAAGATAAGGTGACCATATGTGCGTGGATTTATCTCTGGACTTTCTATCCTGTTCCTTTGATCTATATTTCTGTTTTTGTGCCAGTACCATACTGTCTTGATTACTGTAGCTTTGTAGTATAGTGTGAAGTCAGGGAGCCTGATTCTTCCATCTCCATTTCTCTTTTTCAAGATTTCTTTGGCTATTCGGGATCTTTTGTGTTTCCATACAAATTGTGAAATTTTTTGTTCTAGTTCTGTGAAAAATGCCCTTGATAATTTGATAGGGATCACACTGAATCTGTTGATTGCTTTGGGTAGTATAATCATGTTCACAATGTTGATTCTTCCAATCCAAGAACATGGTATATGTCTCCATCTATTTGTATCATCTTTAATTTCTTTCATCAGTGTCTTATAATTTTGTGCATACAGGTCTTTTGTCTCCTTAGGTAGGTTTATTCCTAGGTATTTATTCTTTTTGTTGCAATGGTAAATGGGAGTGTTTTCTTAATTTCACTTTCAGATATTTCATCATTAGTGTATACTTATGCAAGAGATTTCTGTGCATTAATTTTGTATCCTGCTACTTTACCAAATTCATTGATTAGCTCTAGTAGTTTTCTGCTAGCATCTTTAGGATTCTCTATGTATAGTATCAGATCATCTGCAAACAGTGACAGCTTTACTTCTTCTTTTCCGATTTGGATTCCTTTTATTTCTTTTTCTTCTCTGATTTCTGTGGCTAAAACTTACAAAAATGTTGAATAATAGTGGTGAGAGTGGGCAACCTTGTCTTGTTCCTGATCTTAGTGGAAATGGTTTCAGTTTTTCAACATTGAGAATGATGTTGGCTGTGGGTTTGTCATATATGGCCTTTACTATGTTGAGGAAAGTTCCCTCTATGCCTACTTTCTGGAGGGTTTTTATCATAAATGGGTGTTGAATTTTGTCGAAAGCTTTCTCTGCATCTATTGAGATGATCATGTGGTTTTTCTCCTTCAATTTGTTAATATGGTGTATCGCATTGATCTATTTGTGTATATTGAAGAATCCTTGCATACCTGGGATAAACCCCACTTAATCATGGTGTATGATCCTTTTAATGTGCTGTTGGATGTTGTTTGCTACTATTTTGTGGAGGATTTTTGCATCTATGTTCATCAGTGATATTGGCCAGTAGTTTTCTTTCCTTGTGAAATCTTTGTCTGGTTTTGGTATCAGGGTGATGGTGGCCTAGTAGAATGAGTTTGGGAGTGTTCCTCCCTCTGCTATATTTTGGAAGAGTTTGAGAGGACAGGTGTTAGGTCTTCTCTAAATGTTTAATAGAATTCGCCTGTGAAGCCATCTGGTCCTGGGCTTTTGTTTGTTGGAAGATTTTTAATCACAGTTTCAATTTCAGTACTTGTGATTTGTCTGTTCATATTTTCTATTTCTTCCAGTTCAGTCTTGGAAGGGTGTGTATTTCTAAGAATTTGTCCATTTCTTCCAGGTTGTCCATTTTATTGGCATATAGCTGCCTGTAGTAATCTCTCATGATCCTTTTTATTTCTGCAGTGTCAGTTGTTACTTCTCCTTTTTCATTTCTAATTCTATTGATTTGAGTCTTCTCCCTTTTGTTCTTGATGAGTCTGGCTAATGGTTTTTCAATTTTGTTTATCTTCACAAAGAACCAGGTTTAATTTTAATGATCTTTGCTATCATTTCCTTCATTTCTTTTTTATTGATTTCTGATCTGATCTCTATGATTCCTTTCCTTCTGCTAACTTTGGGGATTTTTTGTTCTTCTTTCTCTAATTGCTTTAAGTGTAAGGTTAGGTTGTTTATTTGAGATGTTTCTTTTTTCTTAAGGTAGGATTGTATTGCTATAAACTTCCCTCAGAACTGCTTTTGCTGCATCCCATTGGTTTGGGGCTGTCGTGTTTTCATTGTCATTTGTTTCTAGGTATTTTTTGATTTCCTCTTTGATTTCTTCAGTGATCACTTGGTTATTAAGTAGTGTGTTGTTTAGCTTCCATGTGTTTGTATTTCTTACAGATATTTTCTTGTAATTGCTATCTAGTCTCATAACGTTGTTGTTGGAAAAGATACTTGATATGATTTCAATTTTTTAAAATTTACCAAGGCTCAATTTGTGACCTAAGATATGATCTATCCTGGAGAATGTTCCATGAGCCCTTGAGAAGAAAGTGTATTCTGTTGTTTTTGGATGGAATGACCTATAAATATCAATTAAATCCATCTTGTTTAATGTATCGTTTAAAGCTTGTGTTTCCTTATTTATTTTCATTTTGGATGATCTGTTCATTGGTGAAAGTGGGGTGTTAAAGTCCCCTACTATGACTGTGTTACTGTCGATTTCCCCTTTGATGGCTGTTAGCACTTGCCTTATGTATTGAGGTGCTCCTATGTCGGGTGCATAAATATTTACAATTGTTATATCATCTTCCTCGACTGATCCTTTGATCATTATGTAGTGTCCTTCTTTGTTTCTTGTAATAGTCTTTGTTTTAACATCTATTTTGTCTGATATGAGAATTGCTACTCCAGCTTTCTTTTGTTTTCCATTTGCATAGAATATCTTTTTCCATCCCCTCACTTTCAGTCTGTATGTGTCCCTAGGTCTGAAGTGGGTCTCTTGTAGACAGTATACATACGGGTCTCGTTTTTGTATCCATTCAGCCAGTCTATGTCTTTTGGTTGGAGCATTTAATCCATTTACATTTAAGGTGATTATCGATATGTATGTTCCTATTACCATTTTCTTAATTGTTTTGGGATTGTTTTTGTAGGTCTTTTCCTTTTCTTGTGTTTTCTCCCTAGAGAAGTTCCTTTAGCATTTGTTGTAAAGCTGGTTTGGCGGTGCTGAATTCTCTTAGCTTTTGCTTGTCTGTAAAGGTTTTAATTTCTCCATCAAATCTGAATGAGATCCTTGCTGGGTAGAGTAACCTTGGTTGTAGGTTTTTCTCCTTCATCACTTTAAGTATATCCTGCCACTCCCTTCTGGCTTGCAGAGTTTCTGCTGAAAGATCAGCTGTTAACCTTATTGGGATTCCCTTGTGTGTTATTTGTTGTTTTTCCCTTGCTGCTTTTAATATTTGTTCTTTGTATTTGATTTTTGATAGTTTGATTAATGTGTGTCTTTGTGTGTTTTTCCTTGGATTTATCCTCTGTGGGACTCTCTGTGCTTCCTGGACTTGATTAACTATTTCCTTTCCCATATTAAGGAAGTTTTCATCTATAATCTCTTCAAATTTTTCCAGTCCCTTTCTTTTTCTCTTCTTTTTCTGGGACCCCTATAATTCGAATGTTGGTGCATTTTATGTTGTCCCAGAGGTCTCTGAGACTGTCCTCAATTCTTTTCATTCTTTTTTTTTATTCTACTCTGCAGTAGTTATTTCCACTATTTTATCTTCCAAGTGACTTATCCGTTCTCCTGCCTCAGTTATTCTGCTATTGATCCCTTATAGAGAATTTTTAATTTCATTTGTTGTGTTGTTCATCACTGTTTGCTTGCTCTTTAGTTCTTCTAGGTCCTTGTTAAACGTTTCTTGTATTTTCTCCATTCTCTTTCCAAGATTTTGGATCATCTTTACTATCATTATTCTGAATTCTTTTTCAGGTAGACTGCCTATTTCCTCTTCATTTGTTAGGTCTGGTGGGTTTTTGCCTTGCTCCTTCATCTGCTGTGTGTTTTTCTGTCTTCTCATTTTGCTTAGCTTACTGTGTTTGGGGTCTCCTTTTCATAGGCTGCAGGTTCATAGTTCTCCTTGTTTTCAGTGTCCATCTCCAGTGGCTAAGGTTGGTTCAGTGGGTTGTGTAGGCTTCCTGGTGGAGGAAACTAGTGCCTGTGTTCTGGTGGATGAGGCTGGATCTTGTATTTCTGATGGGCAAGTCCACATCTGTTGGTGTGTTTTGGGGTGTCTGTGGCCTTATTATGATTTTAGGCAGCCTCTGTACTAATGGAATGGGTTGTGTTCCTGTCTTGGTAGTTGTTTGGCATAGGGTGTCCTGCACTGTAGCTTGCTCATCATTGAGTGGAGCTGGGTCTTGGTGTTGAGATGGAGATCTCTGGGAGATTTTTGCCATTTGATATTACATGGAGCTGGGAGGTCTCTTGTGGACCAGTGTCCTGAACTTGGCTCTCCCACCTCAGCGGCACAGCCCTGACGCCTGGCTGGAACATGAAGAGCATGTCCTCCACAGGGCTCAGAATAAATGGGAGAAAAGAAAGAAAGAAGAATATAAAATCAAATACAATAAAATAGAGTGAAATAAGATAAAGTTATTAAAATAAAAAGATAATTATTAAGAAAAAAAATTTTTTTAAGTAATTAAAAAACAAGCAAAAAAAAAACGGACAGACAGAACCCTAGGACAAATGGTAAAAGCAAAGCTATACAGACAAAATCACACACAGAAGCATACACATACACACTCACAAAAAGAGAAACAGGGAAAAAAATATATATATATATATCATTGCTCCCATAGTCCACCTCCTCAGTTTGGGATGATTCGTTGTCTATTCAGGTATTTCACAGATGCAGGTACATCAAGTTGACTGTGGAGATTTAATCTGCTGCTCCTGAGGCTGCTAGGAGAGATTTCCCTTTCTCTTCTTTGTTCCCACAGCTCATGGGGTTCAGCTTTGGATTTGGCCCTGCCTCTGCGTGTAGGTCGCCTGAGGGCATCTGTTTTTCGCTCACACAGGACGGGGTTAAAGGAGCAGCTGTTTCGGGGGCTCTGGCTCACTCAGGCTGGGGGGAGGGAGCGGTACGGAGGAGGCGGGGCGAGCCTGCGGCGGCAGAGGCCAGTGTGACGTTGTACCAGCCTGACGCGTGCCGTGCGTTCTCCTGGGGAAGTTGTCCCTGGGTCACGGGACCCTGGCAGTGGGGGGCTGCACAGGCTCCTGGGAGGGTAGGTGTGGATAGTGACCTGTGCTGGCACACAGGCTTCTTGGTGGCGGCAGCAGTAGCCTTAGCGTCCCATGCCCGTCTCTGGGGTCCGCGCTGATAGCCGCTTCTCGCTCCTGTTTCTGGAGCTCCTTTAAGCAGCGCTCTGAATCCCCTCTCCTCGCTCACCAGGAAACAAAGAGGCAAGAAAAAGTCTCTTGCCTCTTAGGCAGGTCCAGACTTTTTCCCGGACTCCCTCCCGGCTAGCTGTGGTGCACTAGCCCCCTTCAGGCTGTGTTCACGCCGCCAACCCCCGTCCTCTCCCTGCGATCCGACCAAAGCCCGAGCCTCAGCTCCCAGCCCCCGCCCGCCCTGGCGGGGGAGCAGACAAGCCTCTCGGGCTGGTGAGTGCTGCTCGGCGCCGAGCCTCTGTGCGGGAATCTCTCCGCTTTGCCCTCCGCACCCCTGTGGCTGCGCTCTCCTCCGTGGCTCCGAAGCTTCCCCCCTCTGCCACCCGCAGTCTCCGCCCACGAAGGGGCTTCCTAGTGTGTGGAAACCTTTCCTCCTTCACAGCTCCCTCCCACTGGTGCAGGTCCCGTCTCTATTCTTTTGTCTCTGTTATTTCTTTTTTCTTTTACCCTACCCAGGTACGTGGAGAGTTTCTTGCCTTTTGGGAGATCTGAGGTCTTCTGCCAGCTTTCAGTGGGTGTTCTGTAGGAGCAGTTCCACGTGTAGATGTATTTCTGATGTATTTGTGGGGAGGAAGGTTATCTCCGCGTCTTTCTCTTCCACCATCTTGAACCTCCTCTCCGCAATTTAAATTTTATTGGTATTTCTTTGAATGTATAGATTAGTGGTTGGAAGACTGACATCTTCCCAATATTTAGTCATTCCATAAATGAACATTCAAGTCTCTTTTTATGTACTTCATGGAGGTTATAAAATATCAGCATTAAAAACACTGTATATCCTTTGTTGACAAAAACTTAAATGATTAAAGACTTTTATAAAGACACATTTAATTATAAGAAAGGACCAATGATTTATACATGACAAAATAATTATCCTATGTTTTCTTAAAAGAAAGACATTTAAAGTCTTACTCAAGGATATATAACTTTTCTTTCACAGTATAGCCTAGAAGCCATGTCTCATCAGTCCTTGTTGAGAGGTCTTCATACTATACTCTGCAGACTTCCTTCTGTAGAAATAGAAAGGGACATTCACACCATCTGAAAAAAAAAACTTTGGAGCTAGAAGTTTAGTGTAAGTATCATTTCTAAACACTCTAGAGAAACATATTTTTCACTTGCCTGTGCACTCATGGAAGCATTCTTGTTTGTTTGAAGAATAATTTGTTATGTCAGGCATGATTTTTATTGCTTTGCCTTTTGTAAATACATTCATAGTATTAATGCAAGCTGGAGGAATGGACACATTTGAGATTTTAGGAAATTATCATGATTTTCATTTGATATCGTACAAAATTTCTTTTAAAATAAACAAACTAACAGCTCTCCTTTGTATAGTTTAATATTCAGTGTTAATGAATGAGATATTTTCATAAAAAATTCCCACAAATACATCTAAATAAGAATATATGTCTGTTTTACCACTGTGGTTATGTACATGAAAAAAATTAATTTTTATATGCCAGGAAATCTGTTTGGGCACAATCAACACTGAATCCATGTTTATGTTTCATATTGGGTAAGGTTTCTTTTTAAGGGGAATCATTTGCTTTATTCAAGTTATCTTCTTATTACTGACAGGCATTAACCAGAATATGAGTCAGGGCCATCTGGCATTCTTTAGTATCTTATTTTGACACCTCACTCATTTGTTTAAATAATTCACTGATTCAATATAAGCTAACTTTCTAAAATGCAAGGCACTTTTATTCTCAGACTAAATCAGCATACATTTTCATTTTTATAGGTGCAAAGTAATTAATGCATGGAACATAAGTAAGCCATTTTGGTGTGTTTGCTCACTCACCCCCAATCCACTCACTTATTCTAAAATCCCTTTTCCTATACTTTGCATATACTATTAGGCTGAACTAGAGACCTGGGTTTGCTGCATTAATGTCAAAATGACTGACAAAATGTCAGAAATCTCCAGAAACTAGAGTAGAAGCATTAGTCTCCTATTTTTATAATTGACATATATGTACAAAGCTTTAAGCTTTGTCGAATGATATGATGGGGAGATAATATTTCCCACTTTCAAAATGGGTCTTGACAAGCTCAACAGAGGCAACATAATTTCTCCTAAATGTTACAGTCCCACATGGACAGTTTTCCTTTGTCTCCTCACTCTAGCTGGTAAAGAAAGTCAAAGTTTCATTCTGAAAATATGATATGCTTTCATTTTTATTGTAATATATAATGTATCAACATCATATGCAATATGTTAGAATACACTTTTTCTTCATATTATTTGAATAGCAAATAATTTCCAAGCTTCTTTCTCCATAGTCTTTGGGCAAAGAAAATAATGTAGGATGGATCTGCTTTAACTATAACTCTTCCACATTTTGCAGCACGGTATCATTGTAAAGGCCATGAACATAATTTCTTTATCAGTCATTCAAAATGGCCAATAAAAGGAAACAAGTTTTAGGAATAGTCGGATCTTATCCTTTTAAAAATATAAAAAGTACCAAAGCCTTATATGTTTTCCCTGTTGAAATATAAGTGAGTTTCCAAATGTACTCCAAAAGTTATTTTTTTACTATTGTTTAGGTATATTTATGTTTATTATATAATGCTATATCTAATTAATAATAGTTCTAGAACTAATGACCCAATATAATCAATGTATTGTTGGTACTAAACTAATTAACAAGCTCTGAAAGTTAAACATTTTGTTTTCAGATTGTGTGACAAATATTTATTTTATGACTACCCAATTCGGTAACAGGAAGATAAAATACACACACACACGCATACACACACACATATACACATATACATTCTTTCAAGAAACTTAATCTACTAGGAGATATGCACAAAAAATAGTTATACTGTGGTTAAATGGATGAAGCAGATACATAAATGCCTTACTCATATTTCCTTTAGAGCTTACAATTTCCTTGCATGAGAGCCTAATTTCCACTACCTACTTCCAATTTGTTACCTAATGTGTGTCTCTGGCTACTGGAGCCTGTTCCACCTGGCTGAGGGACAGGTCAGTAATGCCAGAGAAATAACAATTTCCATCCAGCAGTGCTCTGACAATAAATGATGGAAGTTGGATAATTACGGGCATGTCCTACATTGGTTCTCAAGGTTCCCAAGTGGAGTTAAGCTTCACTCAACCTACAGTAACAATTCTAAAAATAAGGTACCTTTTCTTCCCTGTCTCACTTCCCCAATCTGTTACCAAGGTTTTCTGAGTTCATCTCCCAAATAAACAACCAGTCCTCAAATGCTTCTCAATATATGCTTCTGTAGTGATTCAAATAAGACAATGCAATAATAAAAATGTTCATGGGAACAGAGATGAGAGATGCCTTCCATCTAGAGATGATCATGTGAGACTTTCTGGGCAAGATGAATGCTGGACTGAGTCTAAAGAGATGAGTAGGACTTAAAGAGGTATAAGGTGTAAGAATTTCATTCTAAGAAAAGTAAAGCCCATGAGAAAAACCACAAAAGTGAAGACTGTCTTAGTGATGTTTCAAAAGAACCAGAGAAATTTTTAGCTTTAGAAAGATAAAATTGGGGATGAACAATGTAAGAAATTTGATTGAAGAGATGGTAAAATTGTTTGGGGATTAGAATTTTGGTGCATTAGTGTGTTGAAGGATAGAGGTATAAGAAAGTAAAGGATGATTATGATAAAGCAATTCAATGACCAACCATGGATCTGAGCTGTATGGGATTAAACAAAGATCAGGAAGGGCTGATATACTAGGAGCTAAAAACAATATCATATATAAATATACAAAAGGAATTGAAGAACAGATTGACAAAGGGAAAACTAAAATACAGGAGGTCATGATCGTGATCATGATCTATGATCAGAGTTCAATACTGGTCATTAAAATTAGAAAAGTAGATAAGTTATAGATGATGATGTTGGCCAGGGTGAGAACTCAGGTGTAGCAGGCATGGGCTTGGAGAAATGACAGCAATCCGAAGGTCTGGTATTGGGTGGAATGTTCATTTTGAAAGGGTGTGAGCAAACAGGGTAGAGGAAAAGGTTTAAGTGTAGAGTTCATCAATGGACAAAAGAGTCAGAGAATGATGGACAATAGATGGGGTATATCATGAGGTGGGACTTTCTGTCTTCTTGATAACACGTGCTACAAAGAAGACATGATTTTTATGTAAGGTTGAAAGTATCAGGTTAAAGGTTGGTATTAGTAAGTGGGAGAAAATTTCTCTCTTTCCATGTTCCCAGTAAAGCCATAAAGAAAAGGAAGGTGGAAATTTTAGTAAAAAGATAAAGAATGTTTGGGAATTTTCCTAATATTTTCTCAAAAAAAATATTTCTTGAGTCCCTACAGTGTGCATGATGCCATGCCAAGATTTGGGTAAACAGCTGAAAGATAATATAAATACATACACACCTTTCCTTATTTTAAAATGATTGTTACAAGTATGATATAGGAGACTACATAAGCATGGATTTTAGAGGGCACAGTGAAAATGTACTTATTGCCAATATCATTAACCAAATAGTACTCTACATACGTAGTATTTAACATCTTTAAGCTCTTTATTTATTCAGTTTATCTCCCTCACCCCTCTTTTCCTTTCCTTCCTTCCTCTCTCTCTTTCTTTCTTTCCTTCTTTCGCCTATCACTGTCTACCTATCTAACCATGAGTCATCTCGCTCTTTATCCAGTCACCTTTTTTTCTTTTTTATTTTCTGTACATAGTTTCAATATTCCCCTCACTCATAATTATAGATTCCCATCATATCTGAAAGCTTTCTGTGTGTGTATTTAGTGAAAAGAATTAGGTACAGCTAAGTAATTCAAGCAATTGTAATGTCATACATTTCCATAAATTATTTAAAGAGTATTTCTACCTAGATCATTTAACTTAATCATTTAATGTACCTCACAAAATTGTTCCTCAGAGTTAAAGAACCTGAAATTTGTACAGGTTATACGATTTGGTCTTACAAAAACAAGGTGTGATTCTGATCTTCCAAATATAAATTTAGAGCCCTAGCTTTTCTAAGACCTCAGTTCAAAGGCTTATGATGTACAGTCACTAAATATAGTCCATCCTATAAAGAAAGCTAAGCTTCATTTTTGCTCTTTGGGGAGGCACAGGTAAAAACTATATACCTTCTCTGTCCCCTAAAGCCTCATAATTGCCTTGGGACTATAGGAATGAACAATAATATTCTATTATTGGAAGACTGAGGGGAAGAAGTATACTTCCACTTTGCCCTGTACATCTTGAAAACATGTCATAGTATTTCTTTTGGTCTGCACAATGACTGTAGGAGAAAATAATATATGTTCCCCATGGTGTCTTGAAATATCTAAATTAGACTTCATTTTCCCCAAGCTTCACTAAAAAATTGCATTTGCTTCAATTTCTCCAGTTACTATACTCACCTGCTTAAAAGAAAATAAAATCTACTTTCATTTTTATTTTCTGTATATTTTTCCTCTGATCATGGGAAATCTTCAAAGAACAATTATCTCAATGGTTCACTAGGAGTTTTACAGCAGTTGTTCTCAACCACTTGTGAAGGAAATTTTTTACTCAGTTAATTTATAAATATTATAAACAATTTAAAGCATGTTTATTTTGCTGTCTTAGTAGTAGCAATTTCCTTTTTCTCTCTGTAGCAGTATGATGGGTAAATTATAGGATAGTGTTTTTGTTACAAAGTGGGAAACACTATTGTGTATTTAAGTGACCTTTTTCAGATGCTATCCAGCACCGCTGTATAATTCTCCTTTGCACTATGCCTATAATTTAATATTTGATGTAATCTGAATTTTTTGAAACTTCAGAGGTAAAAGTCATTCATCTATAAATTTTGTTAAACACTGCTAATATATTTTGCTGCATCTCGTTAGGAGAGATTTAAAAGAAAGTGATTTGTGTTTGCATGTATCTAGAGTATGATCTATTCTTTTTTGGCACATTTTTCAGTTGTATTATTGTACAAAATATTTATATTACATTAAAATAACTCACGAATAACAAGAGCTCATTTAAAATTTGTATTAAAATTTCAGTACAAATATTATTTTAGGAATTTCTCTATGTATTAGAACTAAGTATTTAAAATTAAGAAAAACTAAAGAAAAATGATGGTGGCAATGGTCAGAGAGCTCAAATAGGAGTCGTATTGTGAAATACAGCCATATTCAGGATATATGTTGAAGTAGATTACAGAAACAGGACAACAAAATGCTTTGTTGGATAATAGATTGGGTCCCGGGGTCCATAAAAGACTTTATTGTAACATTTTGTGAAATTAAATAGTCTGTGGAGTAGAAGGTAGTACTGCATAAATGATAAGTTAATTCCTAGAATTTGATGGTTGTACAGTAGTCTTTAAGAAACATACACTGAAATATTAAGAGGTACTGTAGCATTTTATCTTTAAGTTATCCTCAAATGGCTAGAAAAGAGAGATAGAGAGACAGAGGGAGAGGGAGAAGGAAGAAGATGAGGGGGTGACAGGGAGAGACAGACAGAGAGAGATGGTAAATGGAAGAATTTGACAATTGGTAAATCTCTTCTGTAAGTTTGAAATTACTTCTATATTAAAAACTGAAAGATGGTCCATATATTCTGGATGCTTGTATAGAACAGGCTTGAAAGATGGAGAAAAGGTCCTCCTATAAAGCAATTATAAATAAAGATAATTTCTCCCTTCAGAACATAGAGTAGGCAAGTTTAATGCCCATTATAAAATTGTTTTCTGAAGTCAGAGTTTATTTTCTGTAATAAAACCAACTGGTCATGCATTTGCCATCTGGCTCTCTTTGTGTCACCCTCTAGGAACCAGAGCTCTGGTACAAAGAAACATCAGTAATCTAGCAACTGACATCGCTGTGTGTGATAATGTCCTTTGTTTCTGACCCAGGATTCCTGTGAATTCTGCCAGCATGTTGAAGCTCTGGTAAGCTAACTTTTCAGTTTGCAAGTGGGATAAAATCTCAGACACTTCACAGTTCCTAACAGATACAACTTTTATTAGTTAAAGTCTTCTTTATGTCCTTCAGACATTAAAATCAGTTCCGTATGAAATTTACACTCAGCCTAGGTTAGAATTAAGTTTATCTATCTATTTAGTGAGAACTGAGATCTTTATGATATTGACTTTTTATCTCTGAGAACATAGTATGCCTTCCTACTTGGTTATGTGTTTTGGTGTCTTTTGTTGGAATTTAAAATTTTTCTTCATAAAGTCCTTGGAAATGTATTTTAAGTCCATTTTTTATACTTAAAATGTGTGTGTTTGTGTGAGTATATGTGTGTTTAAGCAACATATAGTTGAGTACAGGCATACCTCATTTTATTATGCTTCACTTTATTGCACTTCACGGGTATCGTGTTTTTTACATATTGAAGGTTGTGGCAACCTCTGTCTAGCCAGTCTATTGACACCATTTTTCCTACAGCATTTGCTCACTATAGTGTCTCTGTGTCACATTTTGGTAATTCTCTCAATATTTCAAACTTTTTAATTATTATTATATTTGTTATGGTGTTCTGTGATCAGTGATCTTTGATGTTACAATTGTAATTGTTTTGTGGTGACACAAACCACATCCACATAAAATGACAAATTTAATCCATAAGTGTGTGTATTCTGACTGCTCAATGGAGAGGCCATTCCCTGTTTTACCCCTCTCCTCAGGCCTCCCTATTCCCCGAGACACAACAATATTTAAATTAGACCAGTAAATAACCCTACAATGGCCTCTACATGTTCAAGTGATAGGAAGAGTTGCATGTCTCACACTTTAAATTAAAAGCCAGAATGATTAGGCTTACTGAGGGAGGTGTGTCAAAAGCTGAGATAAGCTAAAACCTAGGCCTCTTGTGCCAAATAGTTAGCCAAGTCATGATTGCAAAGGAAAAGTTTTTGAAGGAAATTAAAAGCGCTGCTCCAGTGAACACACTAATGATAAGAAAGTGAAACAGCCTTATTGCTGATATGGAAAAAGTTTTAGTGGTCTTAGATGGAAGATCAAACCAACTACAACATTAAGCCAAAGCCTAATCCAGAGCAAGGCCCTAACTCTCCTCAATTCTGTTAAGGCTGAGAGAGGTGAAGAAGCTGCAGAAGAAAAGTCTGAAGCTAGCAGAGGTTGATTCATGAGGTTTAAGGAAATAACCCATTTCCATAATATAAAAGTGCCAGATAGAGCAGTAGGTGCTGATGTAGAAGCTGCAACAAGTAATGCAGAAAATCTAGCTAAGATGATCCATGAAGGTGGCTACATTAAACAACAGATTTTCAATGTAGACAAAAGAGTCATCTATTAGAAGAAGATGCCATGTAGGACTTTCATAGCTAGAGAGGAGAAGTCAATGCCTGGCTTCAAAGCTTCAGAATACAGGCTGACTCTCTTGCAGGCTAATGCAGCTGGTAACTTTAAGTTGAAGCCAATGCTTGTTTACCATTCTGAAAATCTTAGGGCACTTAAGAATTATGTAAATCAACTCTGCCTGTGCTGTATAAATGGAACAATAAAGCTTAGATGACAGCACATCTGTTTACAAGAAGGTTTACTGAATATCTTAAGCCCAATGTTGAGACCTACTGCTTAGAAAAAAAGATCTTTTTCAAAATATTATTGCTCATTGACAAGGTGCCTGGTCACCCAAGAGCTCTGGTGAAGATGTACAATGAGATTAATGTTTTCATTCCTGATAACAAAGCATTCTGCAACCCACGGATCAAGAAGTAATTTTGACCTTCAAATATTATTAGTTAAGAAATAACATTTTATAAGGCTATAGCTGCCATAGATAGTGATTCCTCTGATGGATCTGGTCAAAATCAATTGAAAACCTTCTGGGACTTCCCTGGTGCCACAGTGGTTAAGAATCTGCCTGCCAATGCAGGGACACAAGTTCTATCCCTGGTCCGGGAAGATCCCACATGCCGTGGAGCAACTAAGCCCATGTGCCACAACTACTGAGCCTGCACTCTGGAGCTTGCGAGCCACAACTATTGAGTCCACGTGCCACAACTACTGAGGCCCACATGCCTAGAGCCCGTGCTCTGCAACAAGAGAAGCCACTGCAATGAGAAGCCCACACACCGCAACAAAGAGTAGCCCCCACTCGCCATAACTAGAGAAAGCCCGCGCGCAGCAATGAAGACCCAAGGCAGCCAAAAATAAAAAAATAAATTAATGAATTAATTAATTTAAAAAAAACCCTTCTGGAAAGCATTCATCATTCTAGATGCCATTAAGAACATTTGTGATTCATGGGACGAGGTCAAAATATCAACATTAACAAGAGTTTGGAAGAAGTTGATTTCAGTCCTCATGGATGACTTTAAGGGGTTCAATACTTCAGTTGACGACATAACTGCAGATGTGACAAAAATAGAAAGTGAATCAGAATTAGAAGTGGAGCCTGAAGAGGTGACTGAATTGCTGCAATCTCATGATAAAATTTTAATGGGTGAGGAGTTGCTTTTTACTGATGAGAAAAAAGTTGGTTTCTTTAGATGGAATCTACTGGTGAAGTTGCTATAAAGATTGTTAACATAATAACAAAGCATTTAGAATATTACATCAGCTTAGTTGATAAAGCAGTGGCAGAGTTTGACAGGATTGATCCCAATTTTGAAAGAAGTTCTACTGTGGGTGAAATGTTATCAACAACACTGCATGCTACAGAGAAATCGTTTGTGAAAGGAAGAGTCAATCAATGTGGCAAACTTCCATGTTGCCTTATTTTAAGAAATCGCCACAGCCACCCCAGCCTTCAGGAACCAGCACCCTGATCAGTCAGCAGCCATCAACATTGAGGCAAGATTACTACTCGCTGAAGTCTCAGATGATGGTTAGTGTTTTTTTTAGTATTGTACATACTCCTTTTTAGACATAATGCTACCACACACTTAATAGACTACAGTATAGTGTAAACATAACTTTTATATGTACTGGGAAACCAAAAACTTTGTGTAACTTTCTTCACTGTGATATTTGCTTTATTGTGGTGATCTGGAACCAAACTTGCAATAACTCTGAGGTATGCCTGCATTGTCTTATTATTCTGTTTAATATTATCTGACTTTGAGTTATTAAGTCCTTTCATATTTAATGCAGTTACAGGCATGGTTAACTATACATCTTCCATAAATTTTATAATTAGCCTACTTGTTTGTTACTTCTCTCCTCCTTTCTGCCTTCTTTTCAGTATTATATTTTTTGGTATTCCATTTTCTCTCCTATACTGAAATTTAGCTATGACTATAATATACTAATGCTTGCTCTAGAGATTAAAAAGTTACCTTTAAATTATCCTGTTCTACCTTCAAATAATATTATAGTGCTCTACAAACAATGTAAGAACTTTACTACAATAATGTTTCAGAGAGTATGAATTCTTCCTCAACAACTTCAGTCTATAATAATTTATCATTCCTCTCTAAAGTTGTAGTCCTCATAATCATCTCTGTTAATCTGGTAGTTACTGTAGTTTCTTAGGATTGTTGCTTATTCTCTTTATGTGTATATGCTCTGTCTCCCATCTAGACTGTAGAATCATGCAGGGTGAGGATTAGTCTTATATTTTTGTTATCTATAGTAACTTGAATAATGTTTTGCAAATAATTTGTCACAATAAATTATCTTGTTGTTCTCACTTTTTATGATATGAAGATAATTTTTTTTTTAAATAAATTTATTTATTTTTATTTTTGGCTGTGTAGGGTCTTCATTTCTGTGCGAGGGCTTTCTCTAGTTGCGGCGAGCGGGGGCCACTCTTCATCACGGTGCGCGGGCCTCTCACTGTCGCAGCCTCTCTTGTTGCGGAGCACAGGCTCCAGACGCGCAGGCTCAGTAGTTGTGGCTCACGGGCCCAGTTGCTCTGCGGCATGTGGGATCTTCCCAGACCAGGGCTCGAACCCGTGTCCCCTGCATTGGCAGGCAGATTCTCAACCACTGCGCCACCAGGGAAGCCTGATATGAAGATAATTTGAAGCATTTGCAAACATTTTCAAATAGTTCTCATAATTAGAAGATGTTTTAAAGGTAGCTGATACAATTTTAGTATAGCAGAACATTTATAATAACTCACATTAATAGATGAGTGATTATTTGTTAGGCCCTATATTTATATCTTTAATATTATTGTTATTAGTTATGCAAAAATCACATAAAATATTTTTATTTAAAATTTTCAGCTTAGAAAACTTAACTTATGACAGTACCAGCTTTGAAGATCATTGAGGAGAGGTTTTACCTTATAATAAGTAATGAAAAAAACAAATGGAATTAGACCCTTTTCTCATACCATACACATACATCAATTTATAGTCAATTAAGTTTTAAATATGAAAGACAAAATTACAAATTTGGCGGGAGAAAATGATGGTACTAAGTTTATAACCTTAAGGTTGGACAAGATCTTCTACATGAAACACAAAAATGCAACTAATAAAGGAACCACCAAGAAGAATTAGGACATTCTATTCATCAATAGGTTCATTAAGAAAGGGAAAAGATAATTTCAAAATTGAATGTGTAGAATATAAAATGAAATGTCTGTAATGCAATATGGCACTCTTTATTGAAATTACACAACGCTCATTCAACAAACCTGATATCCAGCCAGTAGGCACTTAGATAGATAGCTTTACCTATTGTTTGCTGCCACTATCAAGTTTCATTGTTTGGTGCCCATGCCATAAATTTTAAGTATATGGAATATTATCCCTGACATGTAACACAATTTATAGATATTTAGAGTATGATATTGTGTTTAAAAGTTAAGAAACAGAAAATAAATTGGGGGAAAAAACATAATTGATATATATTAGAATCACATATCAAATCCTGTCCTACATAGTTTACAATAACACATGCATTATCATTGACATATATTAATCAAAGCGGGTACATATAGAGACTAAGGGAATAAAAATATAAATTGGAGATGAAAAACAAAATTAAAGTAGAACCAAGATTTTTAAAATTCAGAGCCATGAAATTTGTCATGAACCACAGTGTATGATTAACTCATTTCTACATTTGAGTTCTTGTGTATGTTTGTACATTGAGATGTGTGTGTATGTGTGTGTGTGTGTGTGTGTGTCCTGTGTGAAGATTGTTTCTTCCATTAGTAATTTAGCATACACCATTATCAAGCCAGAGAGAAAAAAATTTTTTAGGCATGGAAAGTTTAATAACAGAAAACCTTTTCAAAAGGGCAAATCTTGACTAATATTTAGAAAAAGTAGTATCTATTACTATCCACTAAAAACATAAAACAACTTTATACAGTACAACCAGGGGGTTTCCACTCTTTTAATTGAATCAGTAAATATTTAAGCAGTCCCTAAAAGGGAAAACAAGCCAATCATTCATTTTGTTATCATAGTTTGCATTCTTATTTCTTAAGAGGAACTTCCCAATGTATAGTTGTAAATTTTGAAACAAAGTCCTATCATTTTAGCATCTAACACTTTAGTTTGTGAGTTAACACTAAAGCAACTTGTGAAGGGTTTTTCCTGCAGGACAATGCTTCCAGTTGTGAATCTTTAGAAAAACATATCACTTGCCGAGAAGCAGTGACTTTAAAAATAAGACTCATTGCTATGCATATTAGTGGACAACTGGCTGTTCCAGACATTCTAAAAGGAGTTATTCTGGCTCAAGCAGTAAATCAAGCCTGAATGTGAGAGTGAGCTTCCTCACTTAAATCATTATTATACCGTAAACGTTATATAAGCCATATTGGAGCTGTGGGGCCTTGTGCAATACATATGGAAAGCAGAGAGAATAAGTGCTGACAACCTGCCACTCTATTTAACTTTCATTACTTTGCATCTAATCAACAACATTTGTATCAGATTAAAGCCATGGCCACACTCCCAAACCAGTCACATGGCAATGATTAAAATAATGAGGTTTCTCAGTGATAAATCAATATATTTTATTCTCCTGGAAGTTCCTGTCATTTAGAAGCTGGAAATCTGGCTCTATGGTTCAGCTGTAGCTAAATGAATAAGGGTTATGATTTGCTACAAAATAGTTGTTTTAAAATTCGCTAGTGACCAGAACACTAAGCTATAATTATACTGGAGACAGTTTGTACTGCAAGTAATCGTTGTTTTTCTAAAACCTCATTAATCTTTATCTTAGCTAATTGTAACTTTGAATTTAAGTTGAGTATGCACATATTTTGGAGGAAAATGGAAATTATTGGGAAATGTAATGTAGACAAATTGAAACCCACTCTCAATATAGAAAATCTAGAATACCCACAACCTAGCATCACTACCTTACCACCAATCCTGTGAGTTACTTTTCACCTGATTCCTCTCAACTTGTGCAGATCCAACCAAATTTCAACTATAATAATTGAAACAAAGCAGTTTTAACAAAAAGTATACATTAAGATTGCCACTAAAATAATACATATGCAGTGCATAGTTGTTTTCTTATTACTATTTTCAGATACAGGATCTAAGCTATTAAGTTTATTATCTTACTGTTTGAATATCACACATTCTAGCTAAAATAATATATTTGTATATATAATTTGTTTAAAATCTATTTTATATTAGAATTTTGCTGTTTTAAATCCATTAGCTCTAGCAGATGGCTCTAAAGCATATCAACGAACAGAATCATAGTAAAAGAAATTCCATATACTTATTTGTTGCTGATAGGATTTAATTATGTGCTGCCAATAGCTAGAATCTGGCAGTTGGAAAAGTTTCATTTGTCTTCTTGATAAAAAGGGCTGACTAAAGGCAAGTCACAAAATCTCCTATTCAAACAAGAAATGAGCAAAAAAAAAAAAAAAAAGAGGAAAAATAGGTTAGATATATACACATAAAAATGTGTATATTTATATATATGTATATATACATATATACTTAAACCATTATTATGCTGTAAGCATTACGGAAGCCATATGGAAGTATGGATCCTTGTAAAATACGTGCTAGGAAGTATGGTAGAATTATGTCCATAAAAACATCAGACAAACAAGGAAGGAGAAAATGCCTCCTTACTCAGACTGAAAAAAACAAAGCAACATATTTTGAGTATCCTATCCACATGAATGCTATTCCCTCATGATTCTTTTTATAAGGTGTTTAATGAAATTTTGCTTAAATGTCCAAGCTCAGTTTGCCAACAAACCACCAGCTCCAGACTACTCCTACTTATCTCCAGTGCTTTCTCTAATACCTCCTTGAACCTTCAGTCTTAGAAAAGGAGGTGGTGCACTTTATCCAGCCTTTCAACTGCAAATCAGAGAAGACCAACAGGTCTTAGAAGATGAGGGAAGGAAGTTTAGAATTCACCCATTCTATAGCAGTGCAAATAGAAGTTCTATAATAATTCCACACATAAGTGTAAGTCAGATGAAACAAGCAAATGACAACAAGAAGAAATGCCAAGAAAAACCTATGGAATTCAAACTATTCAAGCAAACTTTATACAGGAAGGAAGGAAGGAAAGTAAAAGGAAGGAAGGCAGGAATGAAGAAACAAAGGAAGGAACAGAAATGAAAGAAAAAAGGAAAAAAGGAGAAAGGGAGGGAGGGAGAGAAGGATGGAATGAGGGAAGGAGGGAGTGACTTCTTAATGACAAAATTAAAAATGAAAGAGAAAAGAAACACAATTCTAAAGAAACAGTGACCCGAGTATATATTTTTCAGCAAGAACAATTATTTTCTGCCTTTTAAAATCAAAGTAAATATACTTTGAAAAGAAGTATATTTTACCTCCATGTTCTCTATGTTACTACTCTGTATTCTGTCCTATGCATATTAGTTCCAATTTTAAAATATTATGTAATACAAAAATATTATCATTAATTTAATCATTAGTTTAATATTTGTTCTTACTTAGTGTATTTTCATACCATCTTTGTGTATGCCAGGCTTGCCACTTTGATTGAAACAGACTATAAAGAAAATGCAGTACTCCATGTACCATAACTGGGGACAGTTTTGCATAATTATACATTTACTAAGTGTCTGATGAGAATATGTTTGCTCAATTTCTCTTAAGCAGTTTAAAGCATTTTATTCAGGGAATCATCTAGTTTTTATTTTGCAATAAAGTAAGAGTGGGTAATGGTGAGAATTCCACTTTTTTGTTTTCAAAATATTTATTATTATTACCAGAATCAATTAAGTAAAATGGTTTTTATATTGCTTATGTTAGTTTTCTACCAACATTAATAGCCATATTATTGTTCCTGCTTCTGGGTTTATCTAAACTAAATTGCATGAAATGTGTTTTTATAATACTTTTCCCAGAATATATTTCAAAATAGATTTAAGGTGTACAGCCCAGCAATCCAGCAATTGAGCAGCAGCATAAATAATTAAATAACTCATAGGTGTAGGTTGTTTCCCTTCAACCAGATGCCACAGACACTGAAGACCTGGTTCCCTTCCACTGTTTTCCTTCCCCACAATCTACAATCTCAAGAAACGGGGTACACACAGAAAATTAGTTAAATTCAAATTCATAACAGGATATGAATGAAAAGGAAATGTGTTATTTTAGCATTAGGTAATCTTTTAGTTGTAGAGATTGAATTGCAGAGAGATGAGAGATTGGTCCCTGCACACTAGAGATTGAGCCTCAAACATTTCTCAGGGTTTTGGAGGTTAGGGGGAGAGATGTGTATTTCAGGAGAAACAATAAGAGCAGGAGAGTGGAAGTGATTCAATCATATGTGTACTTGGGTGTGAGGGATAAACAAGGGAGAAACAAATGACTTGAGACTGTGGTGACCAGATGTCATGTCGTGGGCCATTGAAAATCAAGTGGAGTGTAGATTTGACGTAAAAGGACTGGGAATCACTGTAATATTGGGGCGTGAGCGATTTTATCCAGAACTGAATATTTAGAGTGTAAATGTAACTGCTTCCCATAACACTTCTAACACATAATCATTCCAAAATGATTAAAATTGAGAATATTTACAATTTTCCAGAAATAAATTTCAATGTATTATTTATTGAACCTGATCCAGTACCTTCAAGTCAATAATCTTTTAAATATAAAGAGGCTTGTCTAGAGTTATCTAATTGACCATCATCTTAGAAGGGAACATAGCTTATAATATTTAGGTCCTTATTAGTAATGCATTACAATAAACCAGCTTTACACTTTTATGAGTAGTTTCTAAACATGCTAAAAGAGATAACCATAGTAAAGGAAATAGAAATAACTGAACACTATGACAGCATTTAAACATTCTTAAAACAATGATTATTTGTTAAAGATTGCTGCAATAATCAGTTAAGTCCACTCACAAACAGAAAACCAAAGGAGTCAAATGCACAAAAACATTTGCAACTTGCCAGCTACTTGTATATCATCTCATGGCACCTTATCATCTTGTATCACCTTATTGTGCACATTTTGAGTGTAGAAAATGGAAACTCAAAGATTCGGTAGCTTACCAACGACCCCACTTACAAAACTGACTGACACACCTGGAATATATATTCATGGCCTTTCACATCCTAGAAAAGCTTTAAGGAAAATCACTGTTTAATGCGAGTACAGCAGAAAAGAGGCAATGAATTATAAACTCCTAAAATTAGCAAGGCATAGATTGAAAATTATTTCAAAAGTATTATAGAAGTTATCTGAAATATGAAACACCTGGCAAACATGATACTTAAAAAGTCAAGAACAGTTAAAGCATTTGTGAATAAGACTATTATGAAGAAAAACTGCAATGTATTAGATGAATGATAAAAAAACATACTCTCAATCTAGGAGGTAAGATAAAATCAGTAATCTTATAAAAGTGGAATTTCTCTTGACTGAAGTGGGGGAAAGGACTTTCATTAGGCTGCAGCACTTTAAAAATTCTTAAGAAAGAAAAAACAGAAAAGGAATTTGCCAAACCTACTCTCATAAGCTTTCAAAAACAACCAAACAGGAAATGACCTTGTGATTATATCTAATGTCTTAGATAAATATCAGCTACTGAAAAGACTTCTGTATTTAATACTTTTCCTCTACTATTTTTTGTTAACTGAAAGTTTAATTCTGGCTTGGAAGTAAATGCTAATTTTTAACTGTTCATGTAAGAAAATGCATATGTAAACTTTAAAATGCAGAATGTATTATAATTAAATTCATGTAGTCATTTACCTTTCAATTTTCTGTGGAAAAATTATTCCTAATTTTAATATATATTTATTTTAATGTACATAATTTTCCATCTCAGATAGCTGTATTTGAGCTCTCTAAAATTTATTAATAAGATTTAGGTAATCTACTTTGAGTTTAAGTAGGTGACGATTGGGCCAAGGTTGTAACTCTAAACCCTGTGTGGGATAAATAACTGGCAGTTATCCAATGATCACATGAAAATACATTATTCTCACCAGTAGACAGGGAATTCAACTTTAAAACCTGTTGTCACACCATTCATCATGTATCAAGCAAATAATTTTAAAGAATGGCCTAGAGAGTGTAATGAAATATTAATTCTAATAAATTGCTCTTGGAAACATGAATTGCTGCATTTTTAAAAGTAATCTCAATATGTATTGAATTAACATTTCATGTTGATCCAGCAATTTCACCTTGGAGGTCTATCCCATAGAAATAACTATAGAAAGGTGAATATATTTAACTAAATGGATATCCAAATTGAAATAAGCAGGTACAGGAATGATGTCATAAAAAACAAACCAAAAAAAAAAAAACCACAAAAAACCAAATCTATTCAAGGGAGGAAACCATGGCAGGATATACACCAAAGAATTAACATAGGTTTGATAAAGGGATTGGTTAGAGGAAGATATAAAGAGAACTAAATTTCTATTGATTCATTCATTCTATATTTATTGAATTCCTACTCTCTCACAGATACCTTTTTAAGGGCTGATAATACAGCAGCAAACAAAATACGTAAAGTTATTGTCCATATGAAATTTGCATTCTAGTACAGAAGACAGATGTTACATCAAAAAAATTAAGTATATAATGTCAGATAAGTGCTTTGACGTAAATAAAGTTATATGGAGCTGAAGAGTGAAAGGAGTGTATTATTTTAGAATGAATGATTCTGAAAAACACAACAGAGTAGCAATTTCAATGGAATGATTCATCTATTACTCATTTTCACATTTTTTAATAATTTTAAATTGATCAAATAACTAAAAATAAATTAGACCAAGGATACCACAGACTTCTAACCCAGCCAGCTAAATTGAAAAAAAAAAGGGACCAAGGCTGTAATAATAGGCAAATTAGTGTATCTCAATTACTAGAAAAAGTGTAAAGGATATAAGAGTTAACCTGGGCTCCATGATCACTGTTAATGTTTTTGTTGTTTGTTTTTAATGCTCTAGAATTGTCTAATTTAAAAAAAAAATGAACTCTGTATTCTGTCTTAGACATATCAGTTCCTTTTCTAAAAGCTTTCAGAACTCTTGTTATGCTCTCTGGAGCCCATTAAAGTAAACCTCATATAACCCACATACCTATACACATGGTATCTTCCTATGCATATGTTCCTGTGATGTTCTGAAACATGAGTAGTCATAGTAGCATCATCTCACCTGGAGGCAGGGGCATGGATTAGATGACTCATCTCACAAAACTTGACTGAAATATGATTTTCTGAATGGATTGAAAAACAAAAGTTTTATCTTTATTTATGTTAGCAAAGCTGTTGCCCCTTTTTGAAGAAGTCCCCAAACCTTCAAGATAAAAATCTGTAGGAGGTAGCTTGAAGGAATGTCCCTGAATATTTTGAAATCAAATCTCTTTCTCTAGCAGCAGGTAAGCCTCTTAGAACATGCTTGCAGTATTCAGAAAAACAGGATCTCAGCTGACCCAGTATTCTTGGACTCAGAATATGAGTGTGTTACCTAGTAAGTTACACACTTGTATATCATCTTACCACACAGGACTGAAGTGGAGATAAAGGAGACATTCTGTAGGAATTCATGAAATTATGAAAAGTTAGATGTGAATAGAAGAAATTATTTATTATTATATAAGTATTTTTTTTAGATTTTACTTCCTATATCAAATGCCATTATTTTTACTCAGTAGATACATTAGAATACTATTTTTAGAATTCTCTAGATATTGTATATTACTTGAAGTTAATAGATTGAAAGAAAGAAGACCAAGGTCATGGCCTCAGTATACAAACACACACAAACTCAAAATAATTAAATAACTCATTTTTTATGTTTAAGTTATAGGGTTTTCTATTTAGAGTGTGGTATTAGGAATGGAAATAAAGACTCAATGACATGATATAACTTAAATTGTGTATTATGTTATATAATTACTGAAAAATATTGTTTTGAGGACCTTGTAAACATTATGTTGATTATCCCCTTGATTTAAAACAGGAATCAAAGCCCATATCCTAATAAATAGGCCTTTGCAAAATAAGCAAAAAAATCCTAATATTTTCTTTTTTTTTTTTGGAGAAAGTAAAAAACATTTCTTCGGAATTTTACTTCAAACAGAAGAACATTCTCTTTTCAGTACATTAAGCCTCAGGCCTTAACATTTATGCGGAGCCAGGGGAAATGCCTGTGTGCCCACAGAGGCTGAGTAGACTCACCTTAGATGAACATGTTTGACACAACTAAGTAGATCATCGTGATTAGTTATGAATTCAGCTATTTTTTATGATGATAAAATAAAAGTAGATTTGTTTGTACGGTTAGTTTCCCAGAGAAGTTTGTGGTTACTCTGCTTTGGGGAAGGGAAAATACTGAAATAGGTACTAAGAGGGAATACATATATCTGAAGACTAGTTATAATTCTGTGTGATAATGATTAGTTGTGTTTTAACAACTGAAATATGGAGATAAAGAAAAGTTATTGCAGCTCAATCTACTGGCATTCAATTAACCTAATGACATTCTATTATTTGACTTAAGTGATATCAATGACTGGGATAAAGTGAGATAAATAGAAAAGAACTTTAACTCAGAAAATCCATGTTGTAGTAGAATAAATAATACATTTAGTTGATTTAAAGTTGCTAATCTATGATAATAGTTACAGTGACTCTAAAAGATGTTTTATTTTTCTATTACGTCAGGAAAAGAAAAGTTAATGAATAGATTTTTTTTTAATTACCCAAGAAATTAATAGAAAATAAATAACAAATAAGCATGCTTGTACCTGATAGTAACAAGAATTCTACTTTCAAGACACCAGCTGGTAGACGCAGATATAGTAGCATGAATATATATCTATAAATACAAAAATTAAATTAAATATATGTATGTTCACAGGTGTGCTTATTATACTGAATGCTACAGAAAGAAAATTCAATTGATGTGGTAGGTAAAAAAGTGAAGAATACGTCTAATATTAAAATAAATTCACATAGAAAAGGATGTAGAACTAAATTGTTTCAAAGGTGGATATTAGTAAATCAGATATAAAAAACAAAAAGGTGTATTTCAATGAAGGGTGATATGTATCACTAAAATAATAAACAGATGTACTTAAAGAAGATAGTTTATAAATATTTTGCAAAGCAGTCGTAAGATTATTGCTCTCATTGATTGTGTGTGTATCCTTTTGTCTGTATGTACTTATACACACAGGTGAATTTAATGTCTCATATTATAATAATGTATGTGTATGCATGAATATATGTGTTTATACCGACAAATATTAGAGATAAAATACAATTCATTTGTATACAAATTTACATTACACATATATGTATAATACTTATTTTCTAATATTTCTGCATGTCCTTGGAACGTCACAGAATTTCTTAAAAAATATTCTTTAACCTTGGATTTGAACTACTTTCTCTACACACAACCATAATTGTTAGTCATGTCTGTTAAGTAGTTATGTAATAGTCTGGACAAAGTATGATGTTAAGGTTTTCTTTTCTTCAAGCAACATTTGTATTATGTATTATCTTAAATTCCAGATTGTGTTAATGTTTTCTCTGAGTATATGAAAAAGCAGTTCCAAGATCCCTTGTGTGTCATTAAGTTTGTCTTTGACCAAAGAGGAATGATGAAAGTCACCTATGATCTTTCTGCTTATGGATAGTAATTCTGTTACATCATACTGTGGATGTTAAATTCTGACCATACAAATGAAGAGTGCGAGCAAAATATATTATGTGATTCATTTATCTTTTTATTTATTTTTATTGAAGCATAGTTGGTATACAACATTATGTAAGTTACACATTTTTAACATAGTGATTCACAATTTTTAAAGGTTATACTCCTTTTATAGCTATTCTAAAATATTGGCTATATTCCCTGAGCTGTAAAATATATCCTTATACCTTATTTTATACATAATAGTTTATACGTCTTAATCCCCTACCCCTATCTTGTCCCTCTCTCCTTCCCTCTTTCTACTGGTAACCACTGGTTTTTTTGTCTATATCTGTGAGTCTGTTTTTGTTTTGCTATATTCACTAATTTGTTGTATTTTTTAGATCCCACATATAAGTGACATCATAGAGTATTTGTCTTTCTCTATCTGACTTATTTCACCTAGCATAATACCCTCCAGGTCCATCCATGTTGTTGCAAGTGGTAAAGTTTCATTATGTTTTGTGGCTGAAGCCAAATCCGGCTTCTGTACCCCACCACCGAATTAAATCTTGGAGACAGAGTTTTAGGTGAAGTAGAAAAGAATAGCTTTATTGCTTTGCCAGGCAAAGGGGACCACAGTGGGTTAATGCCCTCAAAACTGTGTGTCTCAACCTGGAGGGAGTAGTGAGAAATTTTATACTAATGGTTCAAAGAAGGTGTGATCAGCTTGTGGACATTCTTCTGATTGGTTGGTGGTGAGGTAAGTGGAAGTCAGCATCATCCAACTTATTGTTCCAACTGGTCTGGGGTCTACATGCTAGTGAGCAGCATACAGTTAATTTCTCTCACCTGGTGGGGATTTCAGTATCTGCAAAACTTCTCAAAGATATTGTTATGTATATCCGTTGATGGGGAACCAGGACTTTGCCCCAAGGCTGCACAATTTTTTCTCTTGACTGTTCCTCCCTTGTCTCACATCTCCTCCTTTCCCTAATTAGCAACTGTTTGAACCTGCCTGTTGGAACTCAGGAAATGCCATGGAGGCTGAATGAAGCCTATTTCCTGAAATCAAAGAAATGGGGGATACAGGAAGGCTTTTGCACCCAGAAACCCCACAGGATCCTGCTCGGTATCATGGCTGAGTATTATTCCAATGTATTTATATACCAAATTTTCTTTATCCATTCATCTGTTGATGGACACATAGGTTGCTTCCATAACTTAGCTATTGTAAATAATGGTGCTATGAATATTGGGTGCATGTTTCTTTTTAGATTAATGTATTTTATTTTTTTGGATACATACCCAGGAGTGGAATTGCTCGATCACATGGTAGTCTTATTTTTAGCTTTTTGAGAAACTTCCATAGTGCTTTCCACAGTAGTCTATGTGATTAATTTAAATCACTTATAGTTTTCACACCATACCTGTTTTCACTGTCAGTGCAATTGAATTTCACTTTCTTTCCTGATTTTTTATTCTGTAAATATTTCTAAATATTATTAGTTATAGGAGATGCAGAAATTTCTTGTTAAGTGAGAATATTTGAAATCATCATTAATTCACTGTATTGCCAAAGTAGCAAAAGACTTCCATTATTTTTTCTTTTCCAAATTTATGATTTTAAAAATACAAACATAAATTCTTAATAACCTCACTAAATTCTTAGCGAACAACAGAATAGAATTCAGGGAGAAGTGTTTCATAACATATTGTAAAGAAAAAAATTTGTACTTAGGATTTATAACTTGGGGAAAATTTAAAATTTGTCACTTTCAAATATTGATGTATGGCAATCATTGGTAATCATTGTAACAAAATTTAAAATTTTTAGCCCAGATAGAGTCAAAATTACAAAGAATTAACTTAAAAGCATTCTTACAAATTCTACAGTGTTGAAGTTTGACTAGTGAGAACAAAATTGGTATGTGCTTTTGTGTACTTAATTTTTTCTATACCCTTTATATTCTTAATTACAATGATTTATCATGGATATTGCTGTGATTTTGGAGTTTTTCTCTTCAAACATCTGAAATGGGAAAATAAATTTTCAGCTTTTAATCCATTCTCACATGATAAGAAAAAAAATCTTTTAGAAAGGCCCATATTTTGTAAGAAAATTGGTCTAAAAGAATTATAAATAAAATTTAAATATACTTGTTAAAGGTCATTTGTTTAACCTTATGAATGCCAGTAGCCAAAACAATTCTATAGACAAATAAGAAAAGAAATAACTAACATAAGAATGAAAGGATTGCAATAAAACTGTTGTAATTAGAAAACTCAATAATAATGAATTGTTAGAATTAATAAAATAATTCAGCACTGCCAATACTCACTAGGTTAAATATTTGCAACAGAAGTAAAGCTAAAATTATGATGAAAAATAGAAACTATTCACTATAGAAGTTGAAACTTCACATTATTATTTAATTTTAAGGCAAATCATAAGACTATCATGGAGAAAAATTTTAATGACATAATGCCATTAAAAAGTTTCTGAATATTTAAAGAGATGAACAGTTTTTATGAATGGACCAACTAAGATTGTAAAAAGATCAATTCTCCTTAAATTAATTTACAAATGAAATACAATCAGAGTAAATATTTTGATAAAATGGTTAAGGAACTTCTTGACATGCTTATTCTAATATTTATGGATTAATATATGCCAATAAAGTCAACTTTTTAAACAGAGAGTTCACTCTAAACATTGAAACATGCTGCAGAAATTCAGAACAGTCTCCATATGAGAACCATTGGTCTATTACTAAAGAAAAGAGAGCTAAGCAATAAATTCAGATATATATATATATAGTTTGATAAAGCTGAAAAAAAGAAATCAATATCAATAATAATATATTACATACAAAATTGAATTTCTTGTTTTAAAGACCTAAATGTTAAACTTCATTTATTTTTTTAAAGTTTTAGCAGTTTTTACAAATTTTTTTATTTTATTTTATTTTTTTATTATTTGGCTGCATAGGCTCTTAGTTGCAGCACGCAGGATCTTCTTTGCAGTGTGCAGGCTTCTCTAGTTGCTGGCGTGGGCTTCGCTGACATGTGGGCTTAGTTGCCCTGTGGCATGTGGGATGTTAGTTCCCTGACCAGGGATTTGAACCTGCGTCCCCTGCATTGGAAGGAGGATTCTTAACCACCAGGGAAGTCCCTGTTAAACTTTAAATAGTGTTTTTTTGTGTGTGTGACAGAATATGAGATGGCTTTCTTAAATAAGACTTCTAAAGTAAAATTTCTTAAAAAGAGCACATTAAATTAAGCCTTCAAAATTAAAAATTTCTTTGCAGTAAAGGACATCATAGACATGGTTACCAAAGAGATGACAGAACAAGGGAAAATATTTTGTAATTCCTGAACACATAGTCACATAAAAGGAACTCTTGAAAGTTAACAATAACAAAAGAAAAAAGAAAAGGAAACCTAATTAAAAGTGTGTAAACATACAAAGAAACAATTCATAGAAAGCCAAATTGAATGAGTAACATGTATATGAAGAGATTTTCAAAAGTAAACTCAAATGGAAAATGCAAATTACAGCAAAGAGTTAACACTTTACAACGAGAAGAGGAACAAAAATTAGAAATATAGCAATGATTTTGATAATTGAGGATTTGTAGTACTGCTGGTGATAGTGTAAAATTACTGTACATTCCTGAAAGCAATATGGGAATATTTAGTGAAATATGTATGATCTAGTAACAGTTGCTCAAATTTTTATATAATTTATGTATTATATAAATAATATAAAATATATTTTCTAATGAAATATATGCAGAAATATATTTATGTCTATAAATATGTTTTATTAGACAAATTTAGACTAAAAAATTGCAGACACTATAGGTGTTCAATCCTGGAGGAATAAATAAATAATGGTAAATACATGCTATGAAACACTATTCAGAGCTTAAAAGGAAAATATTAGATGCACATACAACCATATAGATAGATCCCAAAGCACAAGTGGATAAATCAAGAAGTTCTATCTCCAGTAATGACTGAGTAATTCTTATCAACCATCCCTCCCAGGAACAATGACTACAGACTCTAGGGAAAAAAAAAAAAATCTATCTCAAGTCACTAGAAACTGAAAAAATAGCTAGCAGAGGGGATTGGCAATTGGAAAGAGGAAGCAGCACTGGATGAGTTTCCCATTCTTTGGTTTGAAGGCAGGCAAAAGTGGCAAAAACATGTTGAGAACACCTGCAGTTTTACTGTCTTAAAGAACCAGTTAGGGCAACTATAACATCTGTAAAGGGAGGTGCGAAACCCTACCTATGAGAAAATCATAGAGAAACAGTCCTATATTCTGCTTATATACTGCTCAAAATCATGTCCAACTCACCACTAAGAATGAATGTGGTAGAGCTGCATGAGCTCAGCTAAGGCTGGAAGTGTTGAACTGAGATTCAGAATTTGGAATTTAAGTTTATCCATGTTAACTGACTACTAAAACAAAAAGACTCATTCTCTTGGGAGGAATATAGTTGAATCTGAATCCAAGATCTCTACAGTGAATCATATATAATGCTAAAGATCTAATCTAAAGTACCTAGGAGTACAAAGAAACAGGAAAATGTGATTGATAGTCGAGATAAAAGGCAGTCTGTCAAAACCAATCCTGGGATCATCCTGATGTTGGAATTAACAGACAGTGTTTTTAAAGCAGCTATTAGAACTACATTCAAGGATATAAGTGATAGCATATGGTATTTCTTTTTCTCTTACTGACTTACTTCACTCTGTATGACAGACTCTAGGTCCGTCCACCTCACTACAAATAACTTTGTTATACAGCAGAAACTAACACACCATTGCAAAGCAATTATACTCCAATAAAGATGTTAAAAATACATATATATATATATATATATATACATATATTTTAAATCTTGAAAAAAATAAAATAAAATAAAGTTTTAATAAAAAAAAAGAATATAAGTGAAATTATGCTCATAATTAATTTAGAAGACAGGAAATTTTACCAGAGAAGTAAAACTGCAAGAAATGCCAAATGTAAACTGTAGAGTTCAGTAGAACAATATCTGAAATGTAAAAAGGAAAAAAAAAAATCACTGGAAGAGCTTTAATAGAGGACTAGAGATTCCAAAATAAAGAGCCAGTAACTCTGAAGAGAGATCAATAGAAATTGTCAACTGTGAAAGATTAAAAAAAAAAAAAATTATGAACAAAGCCTCAGGTACCTACGAGACACATCAAAAGTGATAACATGCATGTAATTGGAGATGGTAAAGGAAATAAGAGATAAAATGAGTCAAGAAAATACTTGAAGGAATAATGATTTAAAACATACAGTATTTTGTGAAAAGTAAAAGCTTACAGACTCCTATAGGTCATTGTGCCTGCACACAAGAATACAAAGAAAACCACATCCATATGTACCATATTCAGACTGATGAAAACTAAGGATATAGAGAAACTCTTGAAAGCAACTAAAGATAAAGAATATATTACATACAAAGAAGCATTTTTTCAAAAGACCACTGCTGTCTCACCAGAAACAATGGAGGGTAAAGGACTAGGAGTACATTGTGGAAATGCTGAAGAAAATAGAAACAAAGACATTTACAGAGAAAAAAACTGAATACTGAAATTTCATCAGATGAAAAACTACACTCCTGAATATGCTAAAGATGGCCTATAGGCTGAAAGGAAATATCAGGTGACAAGTCACATTTTCATAAAGAAATGAAGGATTCTGGGAAATGTAAAGATGAAGGAAAACATAAAAATATTTTATTCTTTTTCAATATTTTTGACTTTAAAGCAAAAATTATACTATTATATTTTTGATTTATAATGTATGTAAACTAAAGCTAAGTAGGTTGTATGAAGATAAGGATGAATATTGATCAGTCACTAAATAATCAATCTATGAGCTAGAGTTAAGATAACAAAAGATAAATTAAAATGAAATTCTATAATATAGTCAATGAATGCAAAAGAAGACAGGAACAGAGCAAGAAAAAATAAAGTGGACAACCGAAATGCACAGTTGAGTAAAAAAGTTAAAAAATAAAAATTTACTTATTTTGCAATTTAAGAATGCTTCTTTTATATCTTGCAATAGTATTTTACCAGATATATGCACATCAAAAATATATTTCAAATACACAGGAGTAATTATGGAGGCACATGACCTAATGTTGCAATTGATTAACCCAACAAAATACATTTGAGGTTTAACAGGAAAAAGTACAGTATGTGGTTTACAACTGAATTCGAAATGGAAATTAATTATCATAAAAATAACAATACTAGGTATGTAATACAAAGATACCTTTATACCAACTGGGAAAGAAGGAAAGAAAATGTTGGCTAAATATAAAATCTGCATGTTATTTACTATCGGTTTTGATATTTTCATGATGTGAAAAACATACTTTTACTACTGGATTAAAACAGAATAGCTTCCAAGTTGCCAAACTAGACTAAGGAAAGCAACACTTATCTCTATAAGACAGAAAATAGAAAATCATCCGGGAAGTCCACAGACAGAGGTAATAAAACATCAGTGTAGTAACACAGATATCAGTAATAAAAATAAGTGGAAATAGGTTTCATTCTTAAAATTTGATGTGAAAATTTAATAGACTACTTGTATAAAACACAATCAATCTGAAATACAAAATTACCATTAAAGTAATGGATGCAAATGTATCAAACAGAAAAAAAATAGTAATAAGAATGTTCATATTACAAAGCGAAATGTCTGTCTTTATGCCATTACCATACCGTGTTATGCACTTGAAAATTTATTACGAGGGTAGGTCTCATGTTAAGTGTTCTTTCACAAAATTAATAACCAAAACAAACAAAAATCAAAGGACCGCCAGAAAACTTTTGAAGATGATGGATATGTCTATTACCTTGATTCTGGTGCTGGGTTCACTGGTGTATGCATACATCCAACATCAAATTGTACACATTCTCTGCAGTTTTTTGTACATCAGTTATACCTTAATAAAGCTGTTTTTAAAAGGGATACAGTCCATCCTTTTATTTAAATAATCTGAAATCTATTTGTGGATTGATCTAGGTAATGAGTAAGATACCTGGACTCAAGTCACTTTGTCTGCAGTGCATTTTGGTGAGAAGCCACTACTTAAATTGGATTTAAAAAGCCAGCAGACTATTGCTGTACTTACTGAAAGAATGGTGTTACAGATCATATTACATAGTTTCTGTGTTTTGAAGACAGATAAGATATTTTTAGCCTGGAGGCGGTGAATCTTGAGTAGATTTTGTTGTTGTTCTCATCTTTTCATTGTTAGAAACCTGAAACCAGCTCCATCTCTATCAATTGTACAAAAATGTCTGCATTTTGATGTGTTTTGTGTTATTCACTCAAGAGTCCACAAGACTTTTCTTATTTTTGCATTAAGAAATACAAGTACTTTTCTGAACATCAGCTATGGGTTAAGTACTATTTATTTTGATATATTATGTGAATCTTTCTAAGACATATTATGTATTTTATGGGACATGGCAAGATATAAATAAATAGCCACTTAGTGCATAACTTTTGACTGAACACATGAGTGAAGTAGAAACCAAACCAGTTGGCGCAAGAAAAAAATATTGTATTAAGCAAGTCAATATACTTTAAATCTCTGATGCTACTAAAGGTTTTATAATCTTTTAAGAAAATAAGCAGGTAATATAAGGTTAACGATGGCTTATACTTTTGAGAATACCAAGATGTGAGGTCACAATGTTACAGGAGATTTTCTGTGATTTATTTTGGACTATGTATTTGCCTTTCTTCAGTTGTGTTTGTAATAATGTGTTTACCTTATACAACTGGTTATAAGCTATTTCATTAAAGCAGGACATATTCTTTAGATGCTGATTATACATATGTGATGCGCAAAATTCAGATATTGGAAACTTTCCCCTCATTACTTCTCCTCCTGAAAAATGATTCTCTCTAAACCTATTTCATTATTTTTCTGTCTCATTTTTTCCCACTTGAGGCACTCCCTCTACCTCTAGAGCTATAACATGGTCAAAACAAAAACAAAAACCACATGTCATTCTATGTACTCAGATCTCAATGATGAAACCTACAGCTCAGCAGAGATGGGAGCAACTTGGCTCAGTAAAATAGAACCCTGACCTTTGTCGCCAGTATTTCCTGAGGCTTTCAGAGGTCGGACCAACCCTGTATGACTCTAGCTGTGTTCCACAACTCCAGAACTCTGCCTGACCCTATTTTTTTGTTGTTGTTGTGACATGGTGACTATTTCATTTTTGCTCTGTATTTTTTTTCTGTAATTGTCTAACGGTTGCTAGATTTGTTGTTGTTGTTGTTACTGTCACAATGAATCCAGTCCTGCTTGTATAATTTTTCACAGATATCTTCCATTAATAAAACCTCCTAGGGAATCCCCTCATGGTCCAGTGGTTAGGACTCCACCCTTCCACTGCAGGGGGCACGGGTTTGATCTCTGGTTGGGGAACTAAGATCCCGCAAGCCACATGGCCAAACAAAACCCAAAAACAAAAACTCCTAATTTTACAAAGCTGAAAGTGCAAATTATAGATCTTTATTCTCAGGTTCCTCTGCTATGATTCATTGATGAATTGCAAAAATTAAAATAATTCAAAGTTTAATAAACTAAGAAGTAGGGTACTATTAGAATCCATAATTGTATGTGTGGCTTCAAATATAAATATTAATATTTGAAGTAAAATATATTTAACTTGAGGTACATATAAAATATTCTATATATAAAGGATCACACAAACCTTCACTGGGGAAAGCACGTACACACACACACACACCCACACCCACACACACTTGCACATTCATGCAGATAAGAATGAAAAAAATGAAAGGTCAAAACAAACTAGAAAAAAAAAAACAAACCTTAAAAACTTGCTTGAAAGCCAAACTAAAGTTCACCTGGAAGGATATCCAAGTATAAAGCAATGAGGGCTTTTTCCTTTGAGCAGTACTACATAGGATCTTAATCATGTAGAATCAATAAACCCAGATTCAAAGACACTTACTAGGATTCCAAATGAAACTTCAAATACTTTGCTAAGAGCAGGGAGTTTTCTCACAAGGTATTTTATTTTTAACCTGTCAAACTAATGTGAGCCAAAGGTTGTTTCATAAAAAGGATCATGATTTTAAGCTTCAGACCTAAGGGATTTCAACTTGGGATGAGAAGAGGTATTAATAGTGTGCATTTCAAAGTAAATTAAAAGCCCATCACGTAATTTATAGTAGATGCTCCATATTTATAGAAAATATGCACAAAAAGAAAGTTAAAAAAAGTAAAATACAAGCTTCCTTTATTTCTTAAAAGAAGGTCAGTTTATTAACAAAAAGACCATCAAAATGAAATAAACCAGCAAACTGAAATCTTTTAAAGTAATTGAGGGTCGTGTATATTGACTAGTACTTGATTTCCTATATGCATATTTAATGTGCATTATCAAATCATTAATTGTTTAGACATTTTGCAGGATGGAAGCTTTTAACATTTACACAGATTTCTACTTGCTGACTGGAGTATATTTGTGTAATGATTCTACCTGTATAGATAGATAATTATGGAATTATTGTGTCAATTTCAGAGAACAATTCATTCAACGTTCATTATTTCCAACATTCAACTTTTTCAAATAGTGTTTTCACTGAAACAAAATGTAGATATCATTGTACCTAACATTTTTAGTTTGCAGAAGGAGCAGGATAGATTTGAAAGTTTTGTGTCTAACACACCTAAGTTTAGATCACTCTCTTTCATATTTTAGCTTTATAAATTTTGCAGAAAGCTACCTAAGCTTTCTGAATATCTCAAATTATTTATTACTAAAATTGTGAAGATTGGAGGTAATGTATGCTCAATACCTAGCATAGCTTCTGGAACACATTTTTGTATCCTCAGTAAATACCTAGATTAAATTACATATGCTCTGGATGATGAAAAGTAAGCAATGCGTTTTAGATGGTATATTTCCAAAATAAATCATGAATGAAGAAGTTTGGGGTACCTGTACAAATAGAATTTCAAGTTACCTAATGAAGTCACTTTCTTGGAAAAGCTAACTTCCTGATTACATCAGGTGAAGAAGTATAGCATTTATTGGATATTTATAGCATTTATTGAATATGGTGTGTTGGTACCATGCTTGAAATTAAAGGCATGCATAGAGAACAGGAATTTTAAGGAATTCTTTAGTCAGGTGATTATGCACATATTTTTGTTGCAAAAATATTTCTGAATACATGAAAATACCAACATTTATATTACTTTTATAATTTTCATCGGCTGTATGTTATTACTGCTGTTTACATATAGTCTCAACGTATCAGTTTGTAACCTCCAGTAAGTGTTGTTTGTTCACAAAATCTCTATAGACAATTATAAAATTAACAAATGTCATTAATGTTGAAAATAATGCAATCTCTTTGTATCTAATTATATTATTTTAAATTGTATTAGTTTCATAATGACTGTATGAGTTATTATCATGAGATTATAAATATTCATGACAAATATAGTATGATTTAATATAAAAATAAGGCCTCCCTGCATAACAGTGACTCAGATCATGGGCAGCTCAGACCTAATTAACATGGACAGAAGCATAAAAGCGTTGTACCCTTATGAAGATATCCCTAAAAAATGGCACATGATACTGCAAAGGGCCAGGTGGCTATAATAAATGGTTTTGTATTTTTCCATGGTCTATTGGGTGGGAAAATAATAATAAATGACATGTTTTATTGAGATAGAATTGACATGAAATAAACTGAATTTATTTAAAGTGTATAATTTGGTAAGTTTTGGTCTGTAGAACCACCACAATAAAAACAATAAGCATACATCCATCTCCGCAAAAGTCTCCTCATACCCTTTTCTAATCCTTCACTTTTGTAACTCTCTGCCTCCACCATCCACAGCCAACCACTGACGTGCTTTCTCTTACTATAGATTGGTTTGTCTTTGTCCAGAATTTTACATAAGTGGAATGATATAGTATGTACTTTTCACGCAAGGTGGGGCATGCCTGGCTTCTTTCACTCAGCATAATGATTTTGAGATCTATTCATGTTACATATTTTAATAGTTCATTTATTTTTTATCGCTGAGCCGTATTTCATTTTTGTTCATCCATTTATGGACTTTCAAGTTGTTTCCAGTTTGGGGCTATTAAAAACAAAGCTACTTCGGATATTTAGATCCCAGTCTTTGTATGGATATATGCTTTATTTCTCTTCAGTAAATTAGTAGTTGAATGACTGGATCATATGGTAGGGGTATGTTTAAGAAAACTGACAAATTGTTTCCCAAAGTTGTTGAGCTGTTTTACATTCTTACATCAACATAAGAGAGTTTCAGTCCCATCACATCTTCATCAACATTCAGTGTGATCAGGCTTTATAAACTTAGTCATTCTAATAAGATTGTATTTGTATTTCATGTGTGTTGAATTTGCGTTTCCCTAATGTGGAAGGTTGTTGGTCATCCTCATGTATTGTTCCCCATCTTTCTATCTTCTTTGCTGAAGTGTCTGTCCATATTACATCTTTTGTTCATTTTTAATTGGCTTATTTCTTTATTATTGAATCTGAGAGCTTTCCATATATTCTAGATACAGATTCTATATCGGATATGTGAGTTTAAAATATTGTCTCCCAGTCTGTGTTTTGTCTTTTCACTCTCTCGTCAGTATCTTTAGAAGAGTAGAAGTGATGAATGACTTCTTGCAATCTGAATCTGACGTGGTAAATTCATTCTTGATACAAATACAAAAACCAATGACCTCTGGAAAGAATATAAAACTGTATACACACACTCCACATACATATACACACATCAGAATGGATTGCAGAAAAAAAGGCAGAAAAGCTTTAATGATGCATGAGAGTGAAAAGCAATATTAAGAGCTTACAGGAAAATACTGTTATGAATAATAATATTTACCAAAGCAGGCTATATTCTAGAATTATTAAGTATGTTAATTTCCTAATATTTATGCTCTAAAACTCACAGTATTGGTAATTTGGTAAAAATTTTTCCTTAGAAGCAATTGTATAAATTTGTGTTATTAAAGTTGCCTAACTAATAATTTGATAGACCCTAGTACTGATAGTGTCTTTAAATCACCCCTGGTCTCTGAAACTTAAGTCACTATGAGCTTTTTTATTTTCACCAATTCCAATATTTTCACCAAAACTTGAGTCTAGAAGAGGGCTGACTGTGTTAGTAAAGTCTTTATGGGACAGTACTTCTATGACAATCAGGACAGAAGATTCCTGAAGCAAGTTATTTCTTAAAAGCAATTATCATTATGCATGGATCATTTCTCAACAGAGTGTTCTACTGTAACTTTCTGGATAGTTGAATAATATGAATAGGTATCTTCCATAGTGGGTTTTTTGAAAATACATGTCTAGCAGGAATGAAATTAGATGTTCTGTAGTCACCTTTACATCTTCTTTTTTCTTTATCTAACTAAGGATCTTTTTAATTAAGAGTAAAATTATTACATTGAGTAGTACCATCTTTAGACTGAAAAAAAATTAGACAAAGTTTAAAATAAGCTTTTATCAATTTGGGGAATGGATGTCTATATATATATATATATATATATATATATATACACACACACACACATATGCCATTCTACAAAAAGGAACACTGTAAGTTATAACTAGTTTGTGAGCCTTTCACTCTACAGTTTGCAACTTTTAGTACAGGTTGTGTGGTCTAATGACTAGAGACACAAAGGTTTATATTGTTATTTTTATTTTTTATTTATTTTTATGGTGTTCAACTGAGGTTGTGGGAAAAAGAGAAAGCAGAATTTATCTTTTGTGGGAAGCAGGAGTGTTTTCTGTCTTCTCATGTTCTGTACGCTGCCTAAATATTTTGCTTCCAATGGAAGAATACCAAGGCTGTGCTCCTCCCCTCAGGGACAGGAGAGACTAAGAAAGAAAGGAAACTCATATGTTGCAAGAAGTGATCACAAAGAATATGTTTATTACATGGAAGGAAGAAATAATAATGATAATGATGGAAGATAAGCAATACTGGTTACAATGTGTAAGAAATGGATATTTGATTATTGTTATAATTACTAAGATAAAAAGATCATCAATGATTTAGAATCAAAAGGCCAAACATCCTAGTTTGTCTAGAACAGTCCCAGTTTGCACCTTTTATTCTGGCATACCATTCAGCTTAGCTTTGTCGTGGATTTTTTGTTTTCCTAATGAAGTAATATTATTACTAGTTGTAATAAAATAAGCCAGAATGGGGTTAATAGATCTGCCCTTTATACCTCAAGCGTCTGCCATGGTTTCAACTAGTCAAGTGTTAGACACAACCACAGTGAACACAGATGTAAATATAATACATAATTAAATCTGAGAGGCAACCAGGATAGCCTTTTTCTCTTTTATCTGACACATATGAGAATTTGCAAAAGTGAGAAATAAACTTGCTGCATGAAACTGTTCACATATCAGCATTAATTTGTTAATGTACCATATCTCATCCTATCCTACTATTAAAATTATGTCTGAAAATTTTCATAATGTACTAAGGCCTTTATGAAAATTTAGCTACTAGAAAAAAATACATATAATGGTCGCATGTTGATCAGCTATTACAGGAATGAGCTCAGATTTTGTGCCAGGGATTTCTTTTCTCTGTTTTGTGATGTGATTTTGACTCCCTGCTTCAAACTGATCCCATCTACCTTCAATATTTGGTGAACATTTTTCAAAATTTCGGAACATTCACACACTAATACACTGAATAAAGTGTTTCTTTTTGTATTCTAATATTATTAGAAATACCTTATTTTTAAAATATACTCATCTTCTGTAATTTCTCCAGGTGTAGACGTAGAAGGGGAGGCTGAAGATTGGGCTCTGTGAAGCACCATTGATACCTAGGAATCTATATCTGCTGCAGATTTATAAGCGTGCAAGACGTGTCAGTCTAGAGATGAGGCAAACTAGTAAAGAATCAAATTTGAAGTTTTTGTATAATTCAGAAATGGGGTACTCAGGAACAATTAACCGAAGAACTGGGATCTGTTCCTGGTTCTGCAGCTCTCTGTATGGTCTTCTCTGGGAGAATCAATTAATTAGCCTTTGGCCAATATTTTCTTATCTGGACTATCTTTAAGGTTCTTTGACATTAATATTTAATGTGCCTATGATACTCGTCTAACTTCAACAGGGTACGTTGAAAATAAGACAAAATATCAGTGCCTTATGTTTTCTATTTTATTTTCATAAAAATGAAATAATATATGTTTTGCCCCTTAAACTCAGACAACAGTAATTTTTGCCAAATTCAGAGTGATAATTAAAAAAAAATCTGCAACCCAATTTGCTGTGCTATATTATACCGCATAAAGGCTTCTATCTTTCCCCTTTTCTGTTTAGGAATCTCAGATGAGAGTTGGTGTTAACACAAATGACAGGTTGGATAATCACTTTGAATTTAAGTAGTTTGCAATGTACAGATGCCTAGTTGGAGTTCTTCTTCACTTCACACCCCGTTAAGGTCCTAGAGATATTGATGAGGACAGTTCAACTGCACATCAGTGGGGAAGTGCCTAAAAGTTCACTTCAGGCCGTGGGGACTCACAAGGTTTTACAGAGACCTGTTCTCTTGAAATCAAATAATACCCTTGCATCTTTTTTTTTAAAGAAATAATTTTTAACCTTACAGTACAGTACCTTGAAAAGTACAGTAGTACAGTACAACAGCTGGCATACAGGGGCTGGCACTGAGTGAACAGGCAAAAAGAGTTACTGACTGGGGGAGAGAGAGGAGGTGGGAGATGGTAGAGCTGAAGGATCGTCAGCAATAGGAGACAGAGATACCCTTGCATCTTAATTAACATAAGGAGAACTGAGAGTAAATTAACACTCGTTACGGAGTTCTCTGGGTGTTGATTATGTGCTACTCCACTTGAGACTCCGTTTAATCTGAAACGCAAGGGTATTTGCATACTGAGTGTAGATCATGAGGTAATACGGGATAAATACGGCTTCTCTTTCTCATCTCCTGAGCACTTCTCTACTCACATCCTGAGCCAGAGGCCGGCAGCAACAGCATTATCTGGGAGTGAGTGAGAAATGCAGAATCTCAGGTCCCACTGAGTTAGACAATGCATCTTAACAGAATCCATAGTTGATTTGAGTGCACATTGAGGTCTGAAAAGCATTGCTCTAAAAGATGCTCAGAGGAGAGAATTGCACTGCATTACAACTTCCTAACACCATCATATTATCATTTTATTCTATTTAGTTTTCATAATTATTTGCTATCATTTTTGTTTTCTACTTTTAGCATTATTCTTTAGAATTGAGATCTATCAAGATGGTTTCACAATTTTAAAAGGTGTTCTCACCAAAACATTTTGTGTTATCTTAAAAGTATGGACTTTGCTAAGGCTTTGTTTAATTTGGGTTCCAATATAGTTTAAAATAAGTACCTGATATTATTTCTGAAGTCTTTTAAATGTTTATCCTTAAATTTCATCAGTATATGTTTTGCATTTTTGACCCTTCTTTAAACACAAGCAAGTTTAATTTTACTGGAGGAGCAGAAATGACAGCCATTTGGATGCGATATTCATTATATCCTGTGATAGTTCATTTTAATAAAAAAGATTTTAATAAATAAATAAGAATTAGTTTTAAGTGTATTTCTTCTGTTAAACAGCTAAGCAAAGCAAATCTTGAGCACAAAAGAAAGAAAATAACCAATTTGAAATTACCTTTATTTCTTTGAAAGGATATTAAAAAACGAAGATTTGCTTAACCTTCTTTGCACACTTCTCAAGATCGTCAGTTATATCATGTTACCAATGATTTTTTAGACAGATGTCATTAAAATTTGTGGAATTTTTTTGTCATATTGTAAGAGATTTTAATTCTATATTAGTCACCATTTAGTGTATACTCCTGTTACACTATTCTCTTTTCATGTTTAGCATAACATCAGTGCAAGCAACATACTAATCATAGCTTTATACTTAATTTACATCACAAATTGTGAAGGGAAGTATAAAATATTGACATGGTAGTTGTAAAGGATTATATTTTATACAATAAACTATTTGAGAACCAATATGAGACTATGTAATCATTTAACTACAGTTAAAGGCTGTAGGATTCCCATTTTCTGAGATAAAATTCAAGTCAATTCTTGCGCCAAGTAAACTGCTATTACTTTGTCTAATCAACTACCTATCAACCATATGCATGCTTATTGCAGTATTCTAAGTGTATAAATCCTCCTTAGCAGAACGAAAGCAGGCCAATATTTCAAGTGAATTCAGCCCAGTGGTACTTTTCAAAATATTTATAGATGAGTGTACTTTGAATGCATCTTAGTTTTAAAATAGTATTTTAGTTCCCTGTGTCTTCTGTAACAAACTACCACAAACTTTGTGAATTAAAACAACAGAAATTTATTCTGTCACAGTTCTGGAGATGAGAAGTATGAAATCAATACCACTAAGCCAAAATCAATGTACTCCCTCCAGGGATTCTAAAGGAGAATTCATTCTTTGCCTCTTCCATCTTTTGGTGGCTGCCAGCATTCCTTGGTTTCTGGCCACATCATTCTAAATTTCAAGGCCAGCATCTTCAAATCTCTTTGCCCTGTATTGACATGGGTTTCTCGTGTGTGTGTGTGTGTGTGTGTGTGTGCGCACGCATGCATATGCGCAGGCGTGTGCCTGTGTGTGACATCTTCTACCACCCTATTATAAGGATACATATGATTACATTTAGGATGCACCTGGATAACCCAGGATAGTCTCCCCTGACTTAGTTTGTTTGGGCTGCTATAACAAAATACCACAGATTGAGTGGTTTATAAACAACATAAAATTTATTTCTCACAGTTCCAAAGGCTGGTAACTCTAAGATTATGTCAACAGCTTATCTGGTGTGATAGCTGATGAGGACCCATTTCTTGATTCGTAGATGGCAGCTTCTCACTATGTCCTCACGTGGTGGAAGGGGCTAAGGATTTCTGTGGGGTCTCTTTTACAAGAACACTAATCCTATTCATGAGGGCTCCACCTTCATGATCTAAGCTCCCAAAGACCCCACTTCCTAATACCATCACATTGGGCATTAGGATTTCAACATATGAGTTTTGGGGTCAGAAACATTGAGACCATAGCAGCTCCATTTCAGGATCCTTAACTTTACCACATCTGCAAAGATGTTGCCTTATAAAGGAACATACATCCATTCAGGGGATTAGGGTATGAATATCTTTTGGGGGACTGTTTTTCAGCCAACCACAAATAGTGATAAAGAAAATTCTTAGAATTTTTGACTCTTTCAACTTAGATACTACTATATACATGTGTTAACTTTATGATTCTGGAAAATATTGAAGTTGTTTTTTATTCTTAATGTTAGCACTCAACATAATGTCAGGATATTTCTGCATGCTGAAAAACTTTATGTGTTAAGATATGTCAATGTCTGATACCCTAAATATGAATTTGAAGAAAAATCCAGTCACATAGTTCTTTCCAATAAGCAATTTGAGCTTCATAAGCAGCTGGAACATTTCTAAATTTGTCTATCTTCAGAACAGAAACACTGTAACTGTTAGGTTATAAAAATTGCATCAGATTTAGAGAAAATCTCTGAGAATTATCTAACTTCAAAAATGTTGAAAGGATAGCAATGTATTCTCAGATGCATGTTACATAAACAACTCTGCCAGAGCTTAAAGTCAAATGATAAAGCACTCAGCATAATGTTCATTTTTTTTTTTTTTTTTTTTTTTTTTTTAATAAAGCACCATTGACTTTTCAATAGAGGTAACTAAAAAGTCAGTATATGCTTCACTGGCTCACAAAATGTTTTGCTGTCATACCCTGGAAATATCTAAATGTCTCTAATATACAAGATTTAATTCATACGCCTTATGTTTTAATCTTGTAGGTAGAGAATTTCTAACTGATGTGTTAGAGGAGAAAGGTGAAGAGAGAACATTACTATGTGAGTCATTTTGGCTGTTCACTTTTTATCTTAAATGAAAGCCTAAGACTTAAGATTGCAGTTTGGACCCTATACTGAATGCCACATGATTTCTGGCTTTCATGAATAGTACTTTAGTGGACAATTCCCTAATAAAATTAGCAGCAGTATATTATTTGCAATATTTAAGTGCTTTAATAACACATTATTTTTGACTAAGCTTTTTCTTGATCCCTCCTTTTTCTAATACATGAAAATAACAATAAGGCATTTTCCCATTAGACAGATACAGACTTCAAGCACAATTATTTCTTGACTGTCTTAACAGTATTCTCACCTTCATAGAGTTCAGTATCCTATTTGCAAAGTGGAAATGTTATAAAAGTTAAACATGATACCATATGCAAATGACTTAGCCTGCATGTGTCTGACACATTGTAGATGCCAATAAATGTTAGTGTCCTTCTGTTTCACTACTATAAGTTTTTTTAAATAATGAATTATGTGGTTTTCAAAATTAACCTTTCTCCTGGGAGATGTAAAGAGCTGGAAAGATCAGTGGCTAACCATACAAAAAGAAACAAGTCAGATAAGCTATAAGTTATCATAGCTTTTTTTTGAACCCAGAGAGATGAGCTCACTTGAAGTCTGGGTGAGACAGGTGTCAGCGGTGAGAAAGGGATGCAAGCATTTGCTTAACTTGAGATAATGCAGCTGGACACTAAGAAGAGTTGGGTGAGAATCGCTGACGTGTTGGTTGAGTCTGAGGGTTGTGTATGCAGACAATGTGAAGAAGCTTTTATTCCCACGACCAGGCCCATCAGGGAAGACTAGACTCTGAAAAAGTTACCACAAAGTGAAGGCACAGGAGAGGGGAATAGCAGCTACTGAGGAAGAGACACATAATTATTCCCTGCCCCTTCTCTCTTATCTCTCCAAAGCAAAAAAGCACTGATCTGCTGGAAAAATGGCAACACAAGTGATGCTTTTAGGGAAGCTGGGAGGTGGGAAGACAAAAAAAGCCACTAATCCCTGAGGAGGAGGCAGTTCAGAAATAGAACTGGAGGAGGGACAGGACTCTTGAGAAAGCCACGCTCTCAAGGAGGGACACAATGCCTGCTTAAAACTCAGGCTTATTTGGAAAGTCAGAGAATACTTCTCTCCAGCCCGCACGACCAGGCAAGCAAAAATCAAGCCAAAACACTGCTGTGAAAGATGCAGAAGGACTCTGAGGCATAGCACAAACAAAAGACTTACTTCTAAGGGCAGAACAGATATCAAGAGAAAGCCTCTGGCAAAGCAGTCACCAGCCTAAACTCAAAGTACTGCTAGAGGAATTTGAACGCTGTGGTAAGAATAACAACAGTCCATCTTCTTAGGAAATAATGTAATCCCCCACTAAAGGTAAAACAGAAGAAAAGATGTGACCATTTCCAAACGTAAAACTAGTCACCTGTCTACTGTCTTCAGCAAATTGTCCAATTTTCAACAAAAGATTACAAGACATATAAAAGGCAAAAAAAGTCAGCACATTCCCAAGACAAAATTCAATCAACAGAATCATACCCACATATGACACAGGTGTTGGAACTACCTGGCAAAGGATGTAAAATAACTGATTAATAAATATGTTAAAGGCTCTAATGGAAAAGGTGGACAACATCCAAGGGCAGATGGGTAATTTCAGCAGAGAGATAAAAGCTGTAATAGAAAATCAAATGGAAAGGCTAGGAATGAAAACACAGTAAACCAATGAGGAATGCCTTCATTCCTTCAAATAGTAACAATAACAATGTATTCACAGAATGTGTCAAAATAAATGAATGACAGAAATGGTCAAATAAAGAGAGGGAGGAAATGGGAATATACTATTATAAGATATTTGTACAACAAAAAAGAGGTATGATATTAATTAAAGTTAGACTTTGATTAATAAAATGCATATGTTGAGCAAAATCATTATAGATATAAAGAGAAAAATAGAGAAGAATTAAGTAGAGGAAAAAAGAAACAAAGAACGTATGAAATAAATAGAAAACAGCTAGCAATGTGGTAGATTTTAATCCAATTATATGGATATGAAAGAATTAAGGAGACAATTTAAAAACAGAGATTGTCAGAATGGACAAAAAAAAAGAAAAAGCAAATCCAACTACAGTTGACCTTTGAATGACATGGGTTTGAACTGTGGATCCACTTATAGCAGATTTCTTTCAGTAAACACATACTACAGTTCAACATGATCCATGGTTAGTTGAATTCCCAGATGTGGAATGGTGTATTCAGAGGGCCCACTGAAAAGTTATACATGGATTTTCTACTGCATGGAGGGTCAGTTCCCCTAACCCCCATGTTGTTCAAGGGTCAACTATATATACTTTCTACAAGGAACCCGATTTAATTATAAAAGCATAGATTGGTTAAAAGGAAAATAATGGAAAAAATATATCATGCAAACACTAACTGAAAAATGTTGGAGTAACTATTGATAAACAAATTGACTTCAGAACAAGGAATATTATCAGTGGAACATTACATGAGAAGAACATTACAAAATAATAAAAGGACTAAATTTTCCAAGAAAAAAAAAATCTAAACAAACATGTACCTACCAGCAGAGCTCCAAAATCCATGAAATAATAACTGATAAAATTTAAAGGAGAAATAAACAAATCCACAATTATATTTGAGGTCTTTGACATTGCTATCTTAGTAAAGACTACACATTATATGATTCCATATATGATATTTTTGTGGAAAAAGCAAAACTATAAGGATGGAAAACAGTCATCACTAGGGGTAGGAGTAGGAAGAAAGTTTGGCAACATGAGGAACAAGAAGAAAATTTGGGGGTTGATTAAACTGATTTATATAATGACTGTTTAGGTAGATACATGGCTATACACTTTTCAAAAATTCATAGAACTCTACATCATAATGAGTGAATTTCATTGTATGTATATTTTTAAAAAATAATGTGGAGGAATGAAAATAGATTTGTAACAAATTAGAATAAATTAATCTAATTGTAGTACAAATGGATAACTTACCTTGAAGATGGTGGGAATAAAATAACTAATTTAAGTTACTTTGGAAATTAAATTTTGACTGAACACAAAAAAACTGTACTTTAGTTAGTAAATTTATTTTCATAAGGTAATCAATTTTGAAACTAGATTATGTATATAGTATGGTGTTAAAATAAGTAAAAATATTACAGATAATGAGTCATATTTCTCACTGTCAGTAAAGAAATTACAGATATGGGAAGAGAGGAGGCTAGAATGAACCCAATGTGCCAGGAAGGAGGAATATTTGTTCATGTAACTATTAAAATTGGCTTCAAGAAATAATTAGCCATGAGTTACAATTTTTTTTTACAATTTTAAGACAATACTTTGGCTACGAAAGATAAGAGAGTTTAAATTTTTAGCTCTGGCTTAAGAAAGAAAAGTTTTCTTTCCTTTAAGTAATGAAGAAATGGGACTTTTGTTCCCACTAGTATGGCATATTTCATATAACACAGGCAACTTGATTACTCAAATTTTAGTGTGAACAGAAACACAGGACTAGCGACAAAACTCTCATGCTATCATCAATACAGTTAAACTACCAAAATAGTACAGATTTTTCCAGAGTGTTATTTTAAGATTCATTTGATTGGGATTTTAGAAGGTATTTTTGAAGTTCTTTCTTTCATCAAACATCTTATACATTCTTTTTTTTTTAACATCTTTATTGGAGTATGGTTGCTTTACAATGGTGTGTTAGTTTCTGCTTCATAACAAAGTGAATCAGTTATACGTATACATATGTTCCCATATCTCTTCCCTCTTGCGCCTCCCTCCCTCCCACCCTCCCTATCCCACCCCTCTAGGTGGTCACAAAGCACTGAGCTGATCTCCCTGTGCTATGCAGCTGCTTCCCACTAGCTATCTATTTTACGTTTGGTAATGTATATATGTCCATGCCACTCTCTCACTTTGTCACAGCTTACCCTTCCCCCTCCCCATATCCTCAAGTCCATTCTCTAGTAGGTCTGTGTCTTTATTCCCATCTTGCCACTAGGTTCTTCATGACCTTTTTTTTTTTCTTAGATTCCATATATATATATGTGTTAGCATATGGTATTTGTTTTTCACTTTCTGACTTACTTCACTCTGTATGACAGAATCTATGTCCATCCACCTCATTATAAATAACTCAATTTCGTTTCTTTTTATGGCTGAATAATATTCCATTGTATATATGTGCCACATCCTCTTTATCCATTCATCTGTTGATGGACACTTAGGTTGCTTCCATGTCCTGGCTATTGTAAATAGAGCTTCAATGAACATTTTGGTACATGACTATTTTTGAATTATGGTTTGCTCAGGGTATATACCCAGTAGTGGGATTGCTGGGTTGTATGGTAGTTTTATTTTTAGTTTTTTAAGGAACCTCCATACTGTTCTCCATAGTGGCTGTATCAATTTACATTCCCACCAACAGTGCAACAGGGTTCCCTTTTCTCCACACCGTCTCCAGCATTTATTGTTTGTAGATTTTTTGATGATGGCCATTCTGACCAGTGTGAGATGATATCTCATTGTAGTTTTGATTTGCATTTCTCTAATGATTAATGATGTTGAGCATTCTTTCATGTGTTTGTTGGCAATCTGTATATCTTCTTTGGAAAAATGTCTATTTAGGTCTTCTACCCAGTTTTGGATTGGGTTGATTGTTTTTTTGATATTGAGCTGCATGAGCTGCTTGTAAATTTTGGAGATTAATCCTTTGTCAGTTGCTTCATTTGCAAATATTTTCTGATCTGATCTTTATGATTTCTTTCCTTCTGCTAACTTTGGGGTTTTTTTTTTCTTCTTTCTGTAATTGCTTTAGGTGTAAGGTTAGGTTGTTTATTTGAGATGTTTCTTGTTTCTTAAGGTAGTATTTTATTGCTATAAACTTCCCTCTTAGAACTGCTTTGGCTGCATCCCATAGGTTTTGGTTCATCGTGTTTACATTGTCATTTGTTTCTAGGTATTTTTTGATTTCCTCTTTGATTTCTTCAGTGATCTCTTGGTTATTAAGTAGTGTATTGTTTAGCCTCTATGTGTTTGTATTTTTTACAAATTATTTCCTGTAATTGATATCTAGTCTCATAGTGTTGTGGTCAGAAAAGATACTTGATATGATTTTAATTTTCTTAAGTTTACCAAGGCTTGATTTGTGACCCAAGATATGATCTATCCTGGAGAATGTTCCATGAGCACTTCAGAAGGATGAGTATTCTGTTGTTTTTGGATGGATTGTCCTATAAATATCAATTAAGTTCATCTTGTTTAAGGTATCATTTAAAGCTTGTGTTTCCTAATTTATTTTCATTTCGGATGATCTGTCCATTGGTGAAAGTGGGGTGTTAAAGTCTCCTACTATGATTGTGTTACTGTTGATTTCCCCTTTTATGGCTGTTAGTATTTGCCTTATGTATTGAGGTGCTCCTATGTTGGGTGCATCAATATTTACAGTTGTTATATCTTCTTCTTGGATTGATCCCTTGATCATTATGTAGTGTCCTTCTTTGTCTCTTGTAACAGTCTTTATTTTAAAGTCTATTTTGTCTGATATGAGAATTGCTACTCCAGCTTTCTATTGATTTCCATTTGCATGGAATATCTTTTTCCATCCCTTCACTTTCAGTCTGTACATGTCCCTAGGTCTGAAGTGGGTCTCTTGTAGACAGCATATATACGGGTCTTGTTTTTGTATCCATTCAGCCAGTCTGTGTCTTTTGGTTGGAGCATTTAATCCATTTACATTTAAGGTAATTATCGATATGTATGTCCCTATTCCCATTTTCTTAAATGTTTTGGGTTTGTTATTGTAGGTCTTTTCCTTCTCTTGTGTTTCCTACCTAGAGAAGTTCCTTTAGCATTTGTTGTAAAGCTGGTTTGGTGGTGCTGAACTCTCTCAGCTTTTGCTTGTCTGTAAAGATTTTAATTTCTCCATCAGATCTGAATGAGATCCTTGCTGGGTAGAGTAATCTTGGTTGTAGGTTTTTCCCTTTCATCACTTTAAATATGCCCTGCCACTCCCTTCTGGCTTGCAGAGTTTCTGCTGAAAGATCAGCTGTTAACCTTATGGGGATTTCCTTGTGTGTTATTTGTTGTGTTTCCCTTGGTGCTTTTAATACTTTTTCTTTTTATTTAATTTTTGCTAGTTTGATTAATATGTGTCTTAGCATGTTTCTCCTTGGATTTATCCTGTATGGGGCTCTCTGTGCTTCGTGGACTTGATTAACTATTTCCTTTCCCATATTAGGGAAGTTTTCATCTATAATCTCTTCAAATTTTTCTCAGTCCGTTTCTTTTTCTCTTATTCTTCTGGGACCCCTATAATTCGAATGTTGGGGTGCTTAATGTTATCCCAGAGGTCTCTGAGACTGTCCTCAATTCTTTTCATTCTTTTTTCTTTATTCTGCTCTGCAGTAGTTATTTCCACTATTTTATCTTCCAGGTCACTTATCCGTTCTTCTGCCTCAGTTATTCTGCTATTGATCCCTTCTAGAGAATTGTTAATTTAATTTATTGTGTTGTTCATCACTGTTTGTTTGCTCTTTAGTTCTTCTAGATCCTTGTTAAACGTTTCTTGTATTTTCTCCATTCTATTTCCAAGATTTTGGATCATCTTTACTATCATTATTCTGAATTCTTTTTCAGATAGACTGCCTATATCCTCTTCATTTATTAGGTCTGGTGGGTTTTTGCCTTGCTCCTTCATCTGCTGTGTGTTTCTCTGTCTTCTCATTTTGCTTAACTTACTGTGTTTGGGGTCTCCTTTTCGCCGGCTGCAGGTTTGTAGTTCCCAGTGTTTTTGGTGTCTGTCCTCAGTGGCTAAGGTTGGTCTAGTGGGTTGTGTAGGATTCCTGGTGGAGGGGACTAGTGCCTGTTTTCTGGTGGATGAGGCTGGATCTTGTCTTTCTTGTGGGCAGGTCCACGTCTGGTGGTGTGTTTTGGGGTGTCTGTGGCCTTATTATGATTTTAGGCAGCCTCTGTGCTAATGGAATGGGTTGTGTTCCTGTCTTGCTAGTTGTTTGGCATAGGGTGTCCAGCACTGTAGCTTGCTGGTCGTTCAGTGAAGCTGGGTCTTGGCGTTGAGATGGAGATCTCTGGGAGATTTTCGCCGTTTGATATTACATGGAGCTGGGAGGTCTCTTGTGGACCAGTGTCCTGAACTTGGCTCTCCCACCTCAGAGGCACAGCCCTGATGCCTGGCTGGAGCACCAAGAGCCTTTCTTCCACATGGCTCAGAATAAAAGGGAGAAAAAATAGAAAGAAAGAAAGAAGATAAAATAAAATAAAGTTATTGAAATAAAAAATAATTATTAAGAAAAAAATTTTAAAACTTAAAAAAAACCCAAAAAACCGACACACAGAGCCCTAGGACAAATGATAAAGCAAAGCTATACAGATAAAATCACACACAGAAGCATACACATAGATACTCACAAAAAGAGAAAAAAGGGGGAAAAATAAATATATCTTTGCTCCCAAAGCCCTCCTCCTCAATTTGGGATGATTCGTTGTCTATTCAGGTATTCCACAGATGCAAGGTACATCAAGTTGACTGTGGATATTTAATCCGCTTCTCCTGAGGCTGCTGGGAGAGATTTCCCTTTCTCTTCTTTGTTCGCACAGCTCCCTTGGGTTCAGCTTTGGATTTGGACCCGCCTCTGTGTGTAGGTCACCTGAGGGCGTCTGTTCTTCGCCCAGACAGGACGGGGTTAAAGGAGCAGCTGATTCGGGGACTCTGGCTCACCCAGGCCGTGGGGAGGGAGGGGTACGGATGCGGGGCGAGCCTGCGGCGGCAGAGGCCAGCGTGACGTTGCACCAGCCTGAGGCGCGCCATGCGTTCTCCTGGGTAGGTTGTCCCTGGATCACGGGACCCTGGCCGTGGCGGGCTGCACCGGCTCCCGGGAGGGGCGGTGTGGAGAGTGACCTGTGCTCGCACACAGGCTTCTTGGTGGCGGCAGCAGCAGCCTTAGCGTCTCATGCCTGTCTCTGGGGTCCGCGCTCATAACCGCGGCTCATGCCCGTCTCTGGAGCTCCTTTAAGCAGCGCTCTTAATCCCCTCTCCTCGCGCACCAGGAAACAAAGAGGCAAGAAAAAGTCTCTTGCCTCTTTGGCAGCTGCAGACCTTTTCCCGGACTCCCTCCCGGCTAGCTGTGGCACACTAGCCCCCTTCAGGCTGTGTTCACGCCGCCAACCCCAGTCCTCTCCCTGCGATCCGACCGAAGCCCGAGCCTCAGCTCCCAGCCCTGCCCGCCCCGGCGTGTGAGCAGACAAGCCTCTCGGGCTGCTGAGTGCTGCTCGGCACCGATCCTCTGTGCGGGAATCTCTCCGCTTTGCCCTCTGCGCCCCTGTGGCTGCTCTCTCCTCTGTGCCTCCGAAGCTTCCCCCCTCCTCCACCCGCAGTCTCCGCCCACGAAGGGGCTTCCTAGTGTGTGGAAACCTTTCCTCCTTCACGGCTCCCTCCCACTGGTGCAGGTCCCGTCCCTATTCTTTTGTCTCTGTTTTTTCTTTTTTCTTTTGCCCTACCCAGGTATGTGGGGTTTTTTTGCCTTTTGGGAGGTCTGAGGTCTTTTGCCAGCGTTCAGTAGGTGTTCTGTAGGAGTTGTTCCACATGTAGATGTATTTCTAATGTATTTGTGGAGAGGAAGGTGATCTCCGCATCTTCCTCTTCCACCATCTTGAAGCACCTCCATCTTAAACATTCTTAACTAAGATGATGCCTTTTCAAACACTTTATAATTTTTGTTCTCTCTTCTTGTACCTAAGAAATAAAAAGAATCTGAGTTTTTGTGCTTGAAATCAGATTTTTGTTCCAGATTTCTTTGTCCAGTTCCATTAAATATTCCTTTATTTTTAGCTGCTGAGTTTGTGTTAAATTTAATTATTGGTGTCTGAGTAGAAGAAATATGATTTATAAGTTACGGATAATATTTAGTTTTCCATGTATAAAACTCTTCTTTTGAGAAAGTCAGTACAGTACACTTACTACACAAGAAACCATAAATTCATAACATAAAAAAGACTTTGGAGCCATTGCCTTTGTTCATTAGTAATTGCTTTATTTGATGGATATAATTTAATATCAATCAACAGTTATAGCACTTACATTTTAATGTAATCCTTGAAGCAATAAATACATCCTTAAACAGGGTTAATGTAATACAATTACAAACTAAACATTTGATTAGTACATTTAAATTTCAAAGTACTAAGTAACTACCAAATTAATTAGTAAGGAAAGTGCATTTGATACAGGTCCCTAATTGAGGCAATTTCATAATACATAGGAGAATGAACCACATGCTTGGGGAGAATGCTTTTATTTAGTTATTTGAAAAACTCTATAAATGGGATTAATAATTTAAAATTTGAAAGCAAATTATATAATCAAGTTATCTTTGGGAAATACTGCTTTTTTCTTTCCAAATGTGGCATGTTTCAAAAGAGACAAAACAAAATCTTATGACAGTCTTTCAGAAAGGATATATACAAATATTAGAAGAGACTAAAATATTCATAAAATTAATAGGATACTCTTTACTAGCTGACTTAAGAGAGGGTGGCATTTGTGAATATAAAATTCCATTTTAGCAAATATAAATGATGCACAGGATGAAGATACAACGGATAATGACCAGAAAGAAATGGGAACTCTGAGGAAATTTTCCATTATGTGAGTATGAAGTTGTTTGTTACTAAGAAACAAACTTCAATTTTTTGATTGAAATCTGACAACTAATACATATAGACAATGAAGGTTACTAACTGAATCTATAAATAATAGATGGATAACATCTAAATGGGTTTTATTTATTTTTCTATATACCAATTCTCCAACTACCCCACCTCAATTTATGTAAAGAAATTAAAATCAATAGAAGTATTTTAATATTTACATGGAAAAGACAAGTTTCTTCAGGATTTTTAGCTTCTTAAAAATCTGAATAATTGCTTAATAATTGGAATTGAAAATAAATCCATTAGCAACATCTTGGGGGAGTATTTTCCCCCTTTCCAAATTTAGACTTTTTAATGTAGATGAAAATGAAATGTTTTATTCTGATTTTTCAAGGAGGATGGGGAATGAAAAGAGGTACAAGGCCAAGACTGGCTAGATAATCTGTGGGGCCCCGTGCAAAATGAAACTGTTGTATTAGTGTTGTGGAGCAGTCAAGCATATGAGGATTGGAAATTCCTATTTCTATATTGGTATGTGGAGGCAGTTTGTGCCAATATCGAGTTATTTGATAGAATTATGGAACCAGACAGAATTGGAATGTGTCTAGATGAGAAAACAGAGACAGGAGCGCTGACAACTCTTGCAGAGGCTTAGCTGTCAAACAGAGAAGAGAGATCAGATGAAACATGAATGAGGATATGGGATGGAGGATATCTTGTTTCTTTTTGGCCTTGATGAAAATGTTGAGGGTGTCCAAAGGGATCCTGTCAAGAAGAGGTTGTATGTACAGGGAGAAAAGGGATGATTGAAATAATATGGTTCCAGAGAAGCCAGGATGAATTGGGATTTTAAGCACAGGTAAAAGGATATTAGGAGGGCCAGGACCTCTGTTGCATGTATGAAGAAGGGCAAGAAAGGGTGCAGATGTAGTAATTTTGGATATTGTAGTTGAAAAACCTAGTTCTCATCGGATGGTTTCTTTTTTATGTCTTTCTAAATTTATTCTGTGAACAAACAAGGTTATTTCCTGGCAGAAGTGGAGCAGGAAGATTTGAGGGGAGTAAATGATGTTTGAAAATGTGATTGCAAAGCCCAAGAAAGAGAAACAAATATACCAACCGGTAATATTGGGATCCCTTTTAAATTTGCTGATGATAGGATTTTGTGGAACCATTTTGTCCAGTAATAGGACCTCCTCCATGTTCCTCATTTTGATATGTTTATAAATATGTCTTTATTTTTTTTTGTTTTGGGAATAATTTATTGAAATCTGAAAAGGAATGTTAGTCTATCATTACGATTGGCATTTGGCCAAGTTCTCCTGGTACTTCTGACAATATTTGCTTCACATCAGGATGCACTGCAGTTTGTTGAATAAAGCCTGCCTTCACAATAAGTTCCAAATTTCTTGCTTTGATCTACAAGACTTGGACAACTTGTTTTGTACCAATGTCTCCACCCTCCTTGTCCCCCTCCATCTCCACATTTGCTTCACTCCAGCCTCGTTCCTTTCTAGTCCATTTGTCAAGCTTTCCCTTGCCTCAGGAACTTCGTGGCAGTTATTTCCTTTTTCAACCTACTCTTCATTCAGAACTTCACTCTTCCTGGCTCTTCATAAGCCTGCATCCTTCTTAATCTTGAGATATCAGTTTAAAGACTCATTCTCAGAGAGTCCTTCTATGACTGCATTATTTAAAGTAAACATGTCTACTTCCATCTAGGTACATCCTACTAGCTGCTTTCTATCACATGATATTGCCCGTTTCCTTCAGAATACTAACCAAAATTTGTACTTTTTTACTTATGTATTGGGTTGTAGTGTGTATTGTTGAACTTTTTCACCAAAAACTTTAGCTCCAAAGGCAACTGTTACCTTATTTACTGCATATAGTTCTCTACTTTGCTCTCATTAAGTGATTTTTTATGTTATGTGTGGTTAGGATATTATATGTGAGTTTGTGTGGGTTAGGTTCTAAAGTAAGCAGAAAGATGGACCTCTCATAGATTCAACAGTATTATTGCATTTCCTTAAAAATGTGCTATGTCAGAGACCAGCCCACTGTAGCGTCTCTCAAAAGCTCAACACAGCCGGATTTTCTCCAGAAAAGCATGGGATTAGATCACTATTTCTTTATTTGAATAAAAGATAAACTTTATGACTTGGGCATAAAAATGATTACGGTAAGAAAAATATATCTTAAAATACCAGATACATCCTGACAGAACATCTGGAGTACCGAGATCATTTATAGAAAGGTAGCAGAATTCTACAACATATTTAAATTTCTTTCTGTTCTCTTTTATGCTTTTTCTGTTTTAGTTTTACTTTTCTGCTTACAAAGCACATAAATTTTAAATTTATGTAAAAAATGTATATTGTCTGAGGTTGAGTTTCCTAGAAGCAGAAACTCTAGTGGGGATTTTGTGTAAGTGATTTATTAAGGCAGGACAAACAAGGGAAACCTGTACTCAAATGAGAGAAGAAAGATTGGGCAGAGGAAGAAGCTAAACTCATGGGTTTAGCTGAAGTCTAAGCTCAGCTGATTTCAGGGAGAGCTCTGGAGTAAGAATGACGTCACAGAGTTGTGCCTCTTGAGATGGGGGAGTTTCTGTAGTTCTAAATCATGCACTGACTGTGGGCTGCCTAACGGAAAGGGCATAACATTCCAGAAACATCTGGTCAATGAGGCTCCTGACATATGCAAGCAACTGTCTTGGAAAAGAAGACAATTGTGAGCTCTTAGCAGTTAATGCTCACAGCACCTAGGAATGGGAGAAGAGTTTATAAGGAGAATCTGGATGGGGCTTAAATCATAATTACTACACTCTTACTCTTGCATCTCTCAGAACCACATACTTTTCACATTAGGTCCATTCCATTCAATTGCAACTTCTTCAGGATTCTGTTTATTTGCCATTTCTAGCTGTAGTTACAAGAAAAAGGTTAGTGAAGAGAATTAGCGTTCTCTAGAGCCTGAGTGCTCTACCTAGTGCCAAACCTTTAAGAGATATTCATCATCTTCTTTTTCTACTACTCATTTTTTATTCCTCTCCCACTTGGCTAGCATCTCTGCCAACGTAGGTGACTTGTCTGGTGAGGTGGACCATATCCTCATTCTCGAGGAGTCTGAGATCTAGGTTGCAATGCCATTATCAAGTTATTAGAGCACTTCTTGTCCTTTCATTAGTAACCACATTCACAGAATAGCAAATGTTACTTCACACTGGATCTCCTGAATGCCAAACATAATCCCTCCTACCTTCATTATGTAGAAGCAATCTGAACTCCTTATAATGATCAGGGTAATTATGTTTGCTGGTCTGGTAAGTAGTTGCTTTGCTTTCTGGCCTACTGGCATGAGGAGTTACATGTGATTAGGCGGTAGCTATAGGTTTCTTTTGTGTTTTGTTTTGTTTTTTTCTCTCTCTGTCCCCTGGTATAAGCTTTCCCTTTCTGGGAATCTGGACTATTGGACCAACATGCCTGAATTTGCAGAGGTGGGAAGCACATATTCTATGGAATCACTGGAACTACTCCTACCACCCCTTGGCTCCTGTTCCCATGTATTCTACCTACTGACAACACAACACCATGCAGTGATTATTGATTTAAGATATTACCACATTCTAAAAGTACCTTGTTCTCACCAGGTATCATTTTCAAGCTGGCATCTCCACTGTCCCCTCAAGAGGCTGCTCATTACTCTGTAAACCTGGCAACTTCTGGAAAGATGCATTATATGGTGAGTCAGTGAATCTCATGTCCATGTGCCTGATGCTACACTTCCATTAGTTTGAAGAAATATTAGGTTAAAAAAAAAGTACCAGTAGAAGTGATACGTTATGAGTCCATAGATATTGATGATGGCTGAGATGCTGCAGGCAGGAAAAGTATATTATACCTGGGATGCATGTCAACACAAATCTTTATCCAATATCTTCCAAAAAATTTGGGTATTCTTCATTCCTCAGTGCCTGCTTATCAAATTAAATGAATAAATAATGACTTTAAGTTCTTTTGTGGAAGTACTAAGGTAATTTCTACCATGTATACTTGCTGTAGCATTGCAGAGACCTTCCTTATGGGGACGTGGGGCCTCTCTTTCTCTCAGTGTGTGTCTGAGAATTGGCTCCTGCTTGAAAACAGTGAATGTCCATTAGAGAAGTTGACTTCACATTTATGCTCCTCCATTCTTCATTACATTTGATTATAAATATTAAGCAACACCTCTGTTTTTACCTCTGTGCTCAGCTAACTGTCCTCTAGGGATATTAGCCATCCTGACAGATTACCTGAAGATCAGGTCACCCTGGACTTCATCCTGACCTTGTTGTTTTTATGGTAATTACTTCTACCTTACTTGTGATGCTTAAGGACTGACAACCAAATGGGGAAATTGGAGAGAACTGAAGGGAAATTAGATCTTTTGGGGGTAGAGGGGGATCAAGAAGCCTTCATGTTAGAGACTTAAGGGATGAACAGATTACTGAATCTTGGAAACTTAATCAACAGCATTCCTCTGAAGAATAAGAACAAGTTAGTAGAGAGGTGACTCAAACCTTTACTGAGTTTGTATTTCAAATATGAGGTATTGTTATATACTATGGAAATACCTTCTCTGTCTTTCATGCAATGTATGTTCATTGTATATTCTTGTTAATTACCATCTATCACTAATTCTCCTCTTATAAGGTTTACAATGCATTATAAACCACACATACACACACACCCCATCTATTTATCTATATCTGTATTGTTTCTGTTTTTAGTGAATTATGTCACGTTCTAATACATAAGGAAATACTTGCCATTATTCAATTTATTTATAATAAGTTAGTGTTCCCTTTATAGGAATTGCAATTTTAATATTTAAATAGAAGGATGTTTATATATATGTGGAAATGATAAATCAATAATATGGATGTTGTGCATTTTTACTATGTAAGTCCTTAAAAGTCAAATGTCAGGGGAATACTTTAGCAGCAGGTTGTGTCTACACAGATATTTGCATTTTTCATTTTGTAACTTTCTGAAATTCCAAGTATCAGATTGTCACTATTCAAATGTTTTCTCTATGCAAAGAAAATGTTTTCTTATTTTTCCCCTTTATACCGCTAAGATATATGTTACTCGAAAGGTAAAATTTCAATAGCCATAGTATGCCAACTCAAAGTAATACTTACATCAGATTTGAATCTGCATTTTAAAATATGTGTGGCTTGTTAGGCAAAAGTCTTAGATCTCTGTTTCAGTAGAAGGAAAGGGAAAGAAAGGGGAAGGGATAAATATATACAGAATAAAGTTTAGTCTAATAATTCATTTCTCCAGTTGAGAATTTTAAAATATACGCCTGTCAGTCTGTTGAAGAACATGCATATACTTGTTGCTGAATATTCTTAGAATTGAGCTATCCTTTCTCATTGTGTTTTTAGAGGGTAAATACAAGCAAACACACACAAAATATACTGCAGAGAGCATCTTATAACCATATATGCATATATGATAGTCCCTCATTAAATGTAAGCTTCACTTAAATTTATATTTGACAATTCACTGTGATTTAAGGTCTAGATTTCTGAGCAATTACACATGTACTAGTATTCATAAAATGCACACTTGCTAATAAAAAGGAAACTAAATCTTGGAAGAAAGATAAACAGCAATTGCTAACATGGCATTTAAATTCATGAAGTAGAGAAATGGAGAAATGATTATGATTGAAGATAAACTGTAAGAGGAAAAATATTATTAAACCCTAGGACTTTAATTCAAAATTTATGTAGGCATAGTAAAGGGAAAAAAGATTTTCAAGGTTGTAGTATTCTAGAGTTTTATTAAGAAAAATGTAGTGGATTATAGTACCAAAAATTATTTTTTAGATATTACAATGTTATTGAAATGACTTCATACATACTTATTTTATAGTCAAATTTAAGTGGGTCATTCATAGAAAGCAGTTATATATCTGCCGGAAAAGCTGGGAAAAATCAAGTGTTGCAATCTGTCAGGTCTACCAGACAGCTTATAGCACCAGAAACTTCTAACAAGTGTGACCTAATGAGATCCTCAATGAAGAGGAAATCCAGATGGTTCCATTCCTTACATTTTCATTCATGCCTAAGGCCATGCACCATTCAGAAATCACTCACACTAGTGGGGATGCTCTCTCTAGGGAGATTTTAGAGTTGTTTTTCCCCCATGTGTGGGAGAGAGCTCCCTTCCATAAGAGAGAAAGACAGACTCCTAAGTAACACACCCTGAGGCTCAAAAGTGGGCTTATTTCATGAATAGAAGTGAGAAGTCTCTCCGTGTGAGAAACTGGTAAAGGTAGAAACAGAGGGCAGAAGGCTGAGGGAGTACACCTGTTCCACCAAAGAATTCCATCATCTGACTGAAATTCTCTATCTTGCAGTCTTCTGGTAAGTAGATTTTTCCAACTGCATTTTCTTAGGTGGTGGTGATTTTTAGAAAACCAACAATAATAATATCATTGCTTTGCCTATATGTTTATTTTCAAAATTTAACCATTTCCATATCAACTTCAATATTTTGGCCTTACATAATATGCCTTAATTCTCCTTAACATTTCCCTTAAGTGGATTTTAAAATGATTTTCTTAGTTGTGAGGTTGGGGACTAATAAATGGGTAAGCTTCAAAAAAATGTAAAAATTGTCCTTACACTGCTGAAAAGATCTGTGTCATTAGTTGGGATATATTCATTTGGGCAGTGCACTTTATAATGTTCTCCATTAGCCCTTGCCTGACTTCAATCTTGAGGCTTTGTAGGGTAATAGCTAATCTCTCCACAAACTCCATATCATAAGGAGACTAAAAACCAAAATAGCTTAAGTGGGTTTCCAACAATTCCTTTCTAATTAAACAAATGTCTTATTGAATAGTTCCCTTACCACTTAATACTGATGTCTGACCCATGGAAGCAAAAATAAAATGAATGTGCTAAGGTGAGGCTGCAGGAAGGGACTTCGTTTTTGCAACATCTTGGAAGGAAAGCCTGTGTGGCTTCTCCCATTTCCGTAATGAAAATGTTAAAAATCATTAGGTTCTGACAAAACATAGACATATTGACCACGTGGAAGGGCACACATTTAAATTGTCTCTATAAGGACGGTCATTTGATTTGCATTCATCTATGAAAACTGTGTTGTTTAATTCTTTTTACCAGTAAAGATCGGCTAATTGACATCCACAATCCCTTCAATTCCTTAGTTACAAACCCATTTGAACATGGTTTCTCTAGACTTTGATATTCTAGTTTCTTCCAGCCTGCTGTAAATTTCCATACTTTTTAAGGAAGAATGATACACATTTAAAACTAAAATGAGAACCAAGGCCATCTGTGTCAAAGTGACTTAGATAAGATTGCATACTACTTATGTCAACCTCACTTAGTTGTTTTTTCCAATAAATCTTTGCCAAGGAAAGAGTGCAAATTAACCAATATTTTCACTGATTTAAAAAATTCCTACAGATTAATTTATGAGAGACAACAATTTACTCACCAGAGCCAACGATGTTCTTATCACACAGCAATTTACTTATCGAGATTCATGTCAAGACCCTCATCTCTGTTTCTACCAATCCTAAACCATTAGATCAGGAACCTTGCCCCCCTGACCTACAGTTCCTTGCCTGTTTCCAAACCACTAGAGGCTAGACCACAAATTCCTGTGTGTATGCCTCTTTTGACTTCGCCTTCTGAGACACTGCAAAGACTCAAGGTGGTGTTTTTCCCTTGAAGCAGAAACTTCGAATACACGTAGTCCTGGTTTATTGACAGGCTGTCTGGTGGTATTACGGGAGTTCAAACAAACAAATAAATAAACCAAAACCATCACAAAAAAAAAAAATCAAACCTGTGTTCAAGGTCTAGCTTCTTGTTATGGACTGAAGGTTTGTATCCACACCCAAAATTACATGTTGAAACCATAACCCCCAATGTGACTGCTGTCTGTTATGTATGAAAGTTGGTAAGAGAGTAAATCCTAAGAGTTCTCATCACAGGGACGTTTTTTTCTTTATCTTTTATTTCATATCTGTAGGAGATGATGGACGTTTACTAAACTTATTGTGGTCATCATTTCATGATGCATATAAGTCAACATTATGCTGTATACCTTAAAATTACACAGTGCTATATGTTAATTATAATTATATGTCAATAAAAATAGAAGAATAAATAAATAAGATTCTTATAAACTAAAAAAAAAGACATGAAGAAAGAAATTTTAAAATCACATAAACAACAAGCATGAAATATAAGACTTTCTACACTGACAGTGACAAGTTACGACTCTCCCATCATGTAATGTTCCAAGTGGGATCTGAGATTTGTTTCACCATCAGAATTTAGAATTCAGTATTTTTTATTTTCTGCAGTGTTTCTTATGAGCGCTAACCTTTCACTGTTCTTGTTTTCTTTAGAAAAACTCAATAATTCCCCAGTTAACTTTCCAAGAAATCACTAAGACTGGCCTATAGGTTTAGGTATTTTTCAGAGCAGAAACGCTTGCAACCCCAGTATCTCATTTACATCTGGCTAAGGTTTTCAAATCTCTCATTTCTATAGGACTGTGGTATTTCCCCTGTGGAATTTCAACAATAAGATGTACGCTGCCAATTTACCTTTAATATTTAGTCCATATAACATGCATATTTTAGGAGGTGTTTTTCACTCAGATACTGAACTGGCCTACTATTTTAGACACTTTCTAGAGTTTGAGGATTGTGTGTATTTGATACTCTGTGTTTGCTATTTTGAGATAATTGTGCTTCTGAAAAATAGTTCTGAAGCAAATTGAGTTCTAGCTGATGTCAAAGGTACACTGCCAGCTACTCTATTTCAAAGTAGGCTACAATTTTGCAATATGTTCAATTTTAAAAAGTCTTCTATAATTTCTCCTTCTGTAAGGAGCCAGTGAAGCTATAGCAAGAAGAGGAAATAAAGTATGTCATGATCATGTGAGGCCATTGTGTTATGGCCTATTCATTTGGACTTAGCTGAGGATTTTGGTCACGATCTCCCACTGGCTTGATTTCTGATCCTGCAGAAGTCTCCTAATCTAACTGAGAATCAGCTTCCTCTTGTGTAAAAATGAAGGTGTTCAACTGAATGGCTGCAAATGCATGTTACAGCATTATAAGCATTATAAGGTTGTAACAAATACATGAGAATGCTTCTGAAGTCTAAAAAAATGAAAATTCAACATATTGGCATGATAGAAAAACTTTACTTGTGTTTTTCTGCAAAAAAGTAAAATGCAATACTTTTAGGTCACATAACATGCTGACTGTTCGTCAAATATTTGGCAAAAAAAGCCTGCATACCTCTATGGCCCTACAAAGTAATTGGTGCCAGAGGTTATCTAGGGTCAATTCACTGTCAAGGTAACATCTTTGCTTGTTAAAATTTTTCCTGCGCTTGGGATGTGGACCAGAACCAGACTGACATGCTTTATCAGCTTGCCTGCCATTTTTAATTGATTTATCTGCTCTTGTTCATTAGATATATTACCAAGTAGAGATTATGCCCTTGGCTCCTTTTTACCCCCAGAATCTATTCTCCACCATATTCTCATATTCTGCTCAGGGCTATAAATCATTTGATAAATCAAGCCCAGTCATATCACTAACCCCCTTCCTCACATAAACATATATTAATTTCACTTCTGTGAACTTGTCAGTTAGTGCCTAAAATTACAAACTGTTTCCATTCAAATCCTGCCCATCCTTAAAGACTCAACGAAAGCCCATATATTGGTAAGACATGCATTTTACAGGCACACTTTTTAACATATACTCCTTTCAGCCCTGCTGAATTATTTTTACATTCTCCTCAAAATTATTAAAATTGTGTCTAATCTAATATAAAGTGATATCTCATATTTATTCTAATTTACATCACTTGTTTCACTCAGGTTTTTCATCTATAAACTTCCTAATTCATAGCATTTGTTAATTTTATAATGAATTTTATTACATTTTCTTTATTGATTTGCACGAATTATTTTTATATTTTTTTATATGCTTGTCAGTTTTATGCATTACAAATATTACCACACAATCATTTATCTTTTAATTTTGTTCAAAGTGTTCTTAATTAAACTGAAATCCTTTAATTAGATATACAATATAAGCCCATCATTTTTTTTCCTTCTTTTAGTTTTTACTGTGTGGTTGTTTTAGAATGTTCCTTACCTATGTAATAAGAACATTCCTCTTTATCTTCTAATCTATACTGATAATTTTACCTTTGGCATTTAAGTCATTATCCTGTGTAAAATTTTTATATATAGGCATAAAGTGACATTCATTTTTAGTTTTCATATGGTGAATCCATATTATCCTCCAAATAATCCAGCTTTTTTGTAGTGATTTGTTTGTTAAATTTTTATTCTAAAATTTCTACCAAAAATAACCAATAGTGCAATGGATTTCTTGGTACCCATCACCTAGCTTCAACAATTCTCGATATGTGAACAATCATTTATATATAGCATTCTCAACTACTCAGCTCTCACCAATGCCCTCATCTCCTCCAGATCCAGGGCAAATCCCAGACTTTGTGCCATTTTATCCATAATAAGTCAGTATTTATTAATATGTATCTTTAAGAGATAATATTTTAAATCTTGTTATGAAACCATTATCACACCTAATGTCACTTCATATTGAGTCGTTTTTCATATTTTATCAAATGTCTCACACGTTTTTGGTATTTTACATCTAGTTTGTTTAAATCAAGATAAAAAAAATCCCTACACCTTACATTTGATTGCTTAAATAATTTAATATAACATTTTCTGAAGTAATCAGGTCATTGACCCCATAGACTTTCCTGATTATGGATTTTGCTTCATGAACCACCATTTAATATGTTCATCTGTTCCTTGCATTTCCTATAAACTGGTAGTTAAATTTAGAGTCTTCATTATGCATAAGTTCAGTTTTGGCAAGAATATTGCCTAGGCTGTGGTGTGTACCTCTATTGTGTGTCACTGGTAGGCATAATATGTCTCTCTTTTTATCATGTTAACAACAATCACTGTGGTGAACCTGGCCCATGTATTATAAAATTCCTTATTTTGACAGTTTTCTTTAATGTATCAGTAAAAATATATTCAAAGTGTGGCTCCCTCACACCTTACTCAAGATACAGGAAAATTAGAAAGAAAGAGAAGGGAATGAAGAGAGGACAAACCAATGAGGGAGAAAAGATTTTAAAAATAGATTAACAATATGATCAACAGATAGAAAGGGCTAATCATAGAAGAAAAATACAGTAAAAAAAATGATCATTAAGAATGCAATGGGCTTCCCTGGTGGCTCAGTGGTTGAGAATCTGCCTGCCAATGCAGGGGACACGGGTTCGAGCCCTGGTCTGGGAAGATCCCACATGCCGCGGAGCAACCAAGCCCGTGAGCCACAACTACTGAGCCTGCGCGTCTGGAGCCTCTGCTCTGCAACAAGAGAGGCCGCGATGAGGCCCGCGCACCACGATGAAGAGTGGCCCCCACTCGCCGCAACTAGAGAAAGCCCTCGCACAGAAACGAAGACCCAACACAGCCATAAATAAATAAATTAATTAATTAAATTTATTAAAAAAAAAAAAAGAATGCAAAACATTTGAAAAAGAATAGATATATGTATATGTATAACAGAATCACTTTGTTATACACCTGAAACTAAAACAACATTGTAAATCAGCTATGCTCCAATATAAAATAAACTTTTTAAATAAATAAATAAAATAGTAAAGAATGCAAAACTAACCAGACTACCAATTATTCCGATGCACATTTAAATAAGATGGATAATTTCCAGTACTGATGATTTATGCATGAATCAGACACTGTTGGTAGAAGAGTCAAAGTGCAAGTATATGCATGTGTTCTGATAGTGAAAGATCTGCAATGAAAATGACCATGCTGATTATAATGATAATAATAATCATATCACCAAAATAAGAAATAATGACGTTGATTGCTAACTCTTTACCAGAAACTGTACCAAGAGCATTCCTTCCATTTAATTAATTCCCTGATACATTTATTATTCTACTTGAAAAAAAATGCACTAAATTTGTACAATAGGATTTCCTTTATTAAATCAAAACCAAACACACCTATGGAGGCTTCCAAATGCTTAGCTAAATGACAAGAAGGATTTATTCCAAACTGCTAACAATATGGCACTGTGGTGACAGGTATGGGATTGGGTGAGTTTTAAGAGTGCTGTTCTTGACTTCTTTATGAACTTCTGTATCACTTTGATTTTATGAGCATATGTTACTTTTAAAATATAAAAGGCATACTAAGAAAAATGTATGCTTCCCTGGTGGCACAGTGGTTAGGAATCCGCCTGCCAATGCAGGGGACACGGGTTTGAGCCCTGGTCCAGGAAGATCCCACATGCCGTGGAGCAACTAAGCCGGTGCACCACAACTACTGAGCCTGCACTCTAGAAACCGCGAGCCACAACTACTGAGCCCGCATGCCACAACTACTGAAGCCCGCTTGCCTAGAGCCTGTGCTCCACAACAAGAGAAGCCACCGCAATGAGAAGCCTGCGCACTGCAACTGAAGACCCAACACAGCCAAAATAAATAAATAAATAAAAATAAAATAAAATAAATTAATTAAAAAAAAAGAATTATAAAATCTACTCAGCAACTTTCAGGTACACAATACAGTACTGGGAAAAAAACAAAACAAAACAAAACAAACCACTCCCTACCTCCTCAATTTATTCTATTTCCATAGCCTATTTCCCATAATGATGATTTAAAACACAACAAAGAAAACTGGCCTGTGGCCAAGAGGCTCAGACTATTCCAATAAACATGAAGGCTTTAATTCAAATTGAAATGTAATTTTAAAAGTAGAGTCTTATGTCTTACTTGCACCTAGAAATAAACCAATCACACATTTTTAACAAACTGAAAGAAATGAAGCAGTTTATATCAATGATTAAAACCATAAAACTGTTAAATTCTCGAATAGAAAATATAAATGTAATCGCAATTTTATCTTAGTTATGTGCATACATAATAAGTAATCCAGTTTAAATTTCTGATAAACATTACTCGAAATGGAGTATCGATTCTAAAAGCCTATAGTAATAAGAGACAGAGGGTCTTTGCTTCCTTAGTTGTTTTTTCTGACTTACTTCCAATTCCTTTAACCCTGAGAGGTCACAAGTTGGAATACCATAACACATTAAATATCATGCCAGATTATAATAATTTACAATGTTTATCAGTATCGCTGTCTGATCTAATTTGAAACAAATTAATTCTAGATTTCAACTTAATAAATCATGCACCTATGGATAAAGTGGTTGACAACTTTACTTTTCACACAGCTGTTGAACAGAAAACTAGGATGCATGGCCTCCCATACCAGGGCAGAATAAAGATGTTTATTATTTGTAAAGTCATTGTGTGAAATATTATATATATATATATATATATATATATATATGACTTTATATTTCACTGCTCAAAATGTATCTGACTCCATTAAATAAGTTTTGTTTTCATTGTGTCAATTCAAAAACTTTCCCTTTTAGTGAACTTGTTTAAAGATACATTCTGAAATTAACATCATAATTTATGATAACATAAACATTACATTCATATTCATAAGGTTTTATTCATCAAATCACTTTTTTTCGTTCAGCACATTTTTATTGAGAACAGAAATCCTTATCGGGGACTGTTGTTTTCCTTGCTTCTTTCAGAAGCTGGTCAGATAGTTTTATATTTGAGTAGACTAAGATCCCTCCCCAGCTCCCCACCAGAATTGGCTCATGTATCAGTAGGGAGCAGCTATCAAGTAATATTCCCACTGGGGGTAGAGGAGCGTTTTAAATCTGTGCTGAGAATATAGAGTCGAAGAGGGCTCCAGTTAATTTCCATTGAAACTCTAAATATGGATGATTTTTTTGGAGATTTTTCCTTTCTATTGACATGCTGCATTGTCTTATTACAAAGTTGCTATTTTTTTAATCAATATATTACTTGAAATTTTTTCCTCTCCTTAAAAATATACAAAATACTGAACTGTAACACAATTTCCACTTGCTAAATAGAAAAGTTCTTTCGTGACCACTTTAAAAGAGCATGCACACGTGAATATATTTCAGTAACTGTCAAATTAAAGTTAATGCACATTTGGATTCTGTTGTTAAGAGTACAGGTGCAATATTTTATCATATCTTTCTTTGGCATTACTGGTTGTTTACCTTTATTTAATTCCTACCATGTTTTATATTATAGAATGTATGGTTAAAGACCTGAAGACTGAATTCAACTCTCTGAGGATAATTTATATCCTCTTTTCCCAAAAAAGGAAAATAACTCATATTCCATTTAAAAATATATAGACTATCTGGTCCACAAAGAGATTAACTGACAGAGGAAGAAGATCTAGGGTCCCTTATGGTCCCTGTTGTGAAAGTTGGAGAAGGTGTACATTAATATCAAGTAGGCAGCAGAGGTTGCTTCAAAGGCTAGCCACTGTCTTTTCATTTCATCACCATTAAACCTCCTGAATGGATGGTTGGAACTTTGGGTCTCACCCTGCTGACCTCTAGGGAGGGGAGATGAACTAGATATTGGGTTCAGTCACCAATGGCCAATGATTTAATCAACCATGCCTATGTAATGAAGTCTCCATAAAAACCCAAAAGGACAGGGTTTGGAGAACTTCTGGGTTGGTGAACACATGGAGAAGAGGAGAGAGGGGAGAACTCTGAGAAGACATGGAAGCTCTGAGCCCCTTCCCGCAAGCCTTGTCCTCTGCATCTCTTCCACCTGGCTGTTCCTGAGTTACATTCTTTTATAATAAACCAATAATCTAATTGAAAAAAGTAAAAAATAAAAATATATGGGACTATATTTACATCTTTAAATGAAGGCCATAATTTCTCTATAGAAATATGAATTACCAAAATTAACACAAGTGGAATATCTCTAGACCAAAAACAATAAAATAAATAATTTTTAAAATTTAAATTATCCCAGAATGTACAGAAGAAGAGACCTCCTTGATGTTTTTTCAATTAAACATATATTTTTTTCATTTTGAAATAATTATAGATTTACAGGAAGTCAAATTCTATTTTTTGTATTAATGTTTTTATAACATTTAATAGATTTAAAAGCCTATTTTTTCACATTATATTTGAGAAAATTAGTAAAGATAAGTCATCTCAATAGATACATATTACATATATATGTGTATATATATATATATATACACACACACAAAGAGAAAGAGAGAGATTCACTCCCTTAATATAAAATCCAGAAAATGATCTATGTTATACTATTTCTCTCTGAAATAAAAAGAAGAGATTTTAATCTTGGCAGAGCTTGTACTGCATTGCTGACAATATTCTTTCCTATGTTTGATAACACTGAAAATTTCGGAATGGTCTCACTTAGTATCATTTGGCAGTGTATATATTTTCTATTCCTTTTTTTTTAATCAAGTGAAGAAAATAGAATTTAAAGCAAAAGAAAGCACATTTGAAAACCTCAGAAGATAAGCTGGCCAAGTCCCCAAAGTTATGTATTGTTTTTGCATTCCAGCTACTGTTAGTTGTAGAATGCAGACATTTGATTTGTGTGCACTTAGTCATGAAAATCAACTCAAATTTATTTTTGCTGACTTTCTTGTTGAATTTGGGATATGGCTTCTTTCTGTATAATAAAACAGCTGCTTGCTGACTCTTTAAGAAAAGAAACACATACATAAAACCATCAAAAACATTTTTCAATTCTTCTACGACCGGCTTAAGATTTAGGTTTGCTGATTTTCTGGGTTGCAGTCAGCACCATTTATTGTTTTCATTGTATTCCTCTCAGTGCCTGCGAGGATGACTAAATTGGTTCTACTGGTATTCCTATCAATTTCTTTAAAGGATTTATAAGATTCTGTGAATAAGAGATTATACTTTCTAATTCCAAATTGTAATTGAAAACCCCATCTGCTCCCTTGCTTTGTGTGGCACCACATTTACCATCATTGTCATTTTATCATTTTCTCCTGATTGGATGAGCACAGAACTCATTAACCAGTATGAGATGCATTACGTAGAGCATTTAAATGTAAATATATACCTGCCTCTTCATCTCTCCCCTCTATCTCCCCTAACCTTCCCCATCTCTTAGCTATCACCTCCTAGGCAGGAGTTCCCAGGTTTTGAATGAACTGAATATTTTAAGTATCAGTATAATCAATTACAGATACAAATTTAGGTATGAAAGGGAATATGTCTCTTCAGAATGAGATCATAAATCACAATTTACTAATCTAAAAAAGCTGATGAATTGTATAAACATCATAAAACATTTAATACTGAGAATAATTTTCTAGAGTCCCTTATGGTCCTGGAAGGGTCCATAAAGTGATAGTTCTGAAGCTTCAGTTGTGTGGCTTTCATGATCAATCAGCACTGGTTCCCACTCTTTTCCCCTCTCCTTCTGCTTGAGCCACCCTGGCTCTTTGATGCTCCTGTAGGTCTCCAGAAACATCCACACCTCAGCCTCTTGCATAGATCCCTCTCTCATCTCTTTTACCTCTTTGCTCAGATGTCACCCTCTCATTGGGAACTTCTCTGATCACCATATTCAGAATTCCAAGCACTCCTCCCACCAGCATTCCCTAGTCCTTCTCTTTATTGTATTCTTCTCCATAGCGTTCATCCCATCTTAAATAGAAGTTTCACTTAAGTATTGGCATGTAGTCTATTTCTAATCATTAAGATGCAAGTTTCATGGTGGAAGGAATTTTTTCCTTTTTTCTTAAAGTATCTATTTGTCCCAGTGCCTAAAATAGAACCTTATGTATAATGGACACACAATGAATGTGTGTTGGATACATATTCAATTTTAGGTTTAACAAAATAACTGTAATCAAAAGATAATTAAGTATCATTTGACCAAGAAGAGAATCAGAGAGTGAAGAAAAACCATAAAGATGGTAAAAAAAATTAGAATCAGTAACCTGTGAGTAAAGAAGGAAGAAAAAACTTTCTCTGGGAAGACTGACTCAACCTTCTTCTTGGTTTTCTGTGCTCCTTACAAAGTCAGAACATAAAATTTTATTTAATTTTCTGTTTTAGACTTACGTAAAGAAAGTTTATGAGATGAAAAAAGTCCTCACCGTATGAGGAGTACTTGCCTGGAGCTTAGACGCAGCCAAATAGATGCTTCAGTGTAAAGTAGGTTTCAGTGGCAATTTAAGGGATTTTAACTTGGTGTTAATGATTCTTGGACTTGAAATTTGATTTGTAAGAGTGTGAGAGACACCCTGTTTATAAGCACTGCTAAGAAAATATTCATGTGCATTTTACTGTTAAAAGCTTTAGTGAGGCCTGATTTACAAGAGCGTAAGCCTTCTTACAATTCCATTTTGTCTATTCTAATATTTTTGAGAACGTTAAAGAAACCATTAAACACAATTCACAAAACCTGTGCTTGTTTATAAACACTTTCTACATGTCTACTAAATATACAAAAATACTTGAATATGCACTGCTTCCTTTTAAATGCTAAGAGCAAAGAGACAATAGTAAATTCTGATTAATTTTAATCTTCCTCTTACCTAGTATATTAGTTTTCTATTGATGCTCCAACAAATTACCACAAATTTAGTGGCTTAGAACAACACAAATTTATTGTCTTATAGTTGAGTAGTTGAGTTGTCTGACACAAGGTCACTGGGCTGAAATCATGCTGTCGGCAGGCCTGTGTTCCTTTGGGGAAGCTCTAGGGAAAATATCTCTCCTACCCCTTCATCTTCTAAAGGCTTCCTGCATCCCTTGGCTTGTGACCACTGCCCAGCTTCCTCCAGCTGCTAAACCAGCAATGTACCAATAGCATCACGATGAGACACTTTCTATCATGACTTTCTATCATCAGGTCTCTTTCTGATCACGGATAGGAAAGAGTTTCCACTTTTAAGGATTCAAGTGATTAGATTGGACTCAACTCTAGCTAATCTCTTTATCTCAGACTTAAACTTAATTACCTCTGCAAAGTCCTGTGCGCCATTTCAGGAAACATACTCACAGGGTTGAAAATTAGAGATTGGGACTCTATGGGGGCTATTAGTCGGCCTGTTATACTTAGCATAAGTCTTTAGAGTGTTTCTTAAACCAGTTCCAATGGGCTTAAGCTATTTTTAAGAAAGCCTTTACAGTCAGTATCGTTACTCAATGTGCCTTAATAAAATAGAAAAAAATGAAATGCTATTAAAATCTAGACACTTCCATTAAAACAGACACACACACAAACACACATGCACACACAAAGCACGACTTACACCTTCTCCTGGAGAAATTATAAATGTAATTGCCCCCTTAACATTTCTTACTCTTACCTGAGTAATTTGAGTAGATCAAATTTTATCAAATAATAGGATTAATTCTCACATTACATAGTAGATATAACCATCTTCAGGGCTTAAATTAGCCTTTCTTTCTTTTTTGACTGCATGAAGTAATCCTTTAATCTGCCCCCCTTTGAATTAGCTTATAAGCAATTTAGGCAGAAATAGACCAACTCTAGGAAATTAAGAAAACAGAACCAAACAAAATAATATGTATTCTCTTGTAGGAAAACAATTAAATAATAATTTAGATGATTGTCTTATTATTTTATTTAACTATTGCAATTATAATATTTCATATATAATTAACTTGCCTTTTTGTAAAATTATAACTATATTTTGAACTTGGCCTGGATGAGAAGTTTCATTGTTTTAATAATTACTGGGAAAGGCACAAATGGTTGATCTTATCTAATGATGTATTAAAAAGTATTCTACTTTTAAAAATCTGTACATATAAGATTTTTTAAATCCTATACATCTACAATAATTATAAAATGTTACGTTTCAGTCATTCTAAACCTGCCTTTATATAGCAGGCACCTGGGGAGTGTGTGAAAAGCCCCTACCTTTTTTTTTTAAACATCTTTATTGGAGTATAATTGCTTTAAATGTTGTGTTAGTTTCTGCTGTATAACAAAGTGAATCAGCTGTATGCATAAATATATCCCCATATCCCTTCCCTCTTGCATCTCCCTCCTACTCTCCCTATCCCACCCCTCTAAGTGGTCACAGGCACTAAGCTGATCTCCCCACAGTATGCACCTGCTTCCAACTATTATCTATTTTACATTTGGTAGTGTATATATGTCAATGCTACTCTTCCACTATGTCCCAGCTTTCCCTTCCACCTCAGGGGGGGACTTGTGTCCTCAAGTCCATTCTCTACATCTGTGTCCTTATTCCTGTCCTGCCCCTAGATTCATCAGAACCATTTTTTTTTTTTTTAGATTCCATATATATGTGTTACCATATGGTATTTGTTCTTCTCTTTCTGACTTCACTCTGTATGACAGACTCTAGGTCCATCTACCTCACTACACATAACTCAATTTCGTTTCTTTTCATGTCTGAGTAATATTCCACTGTATGTATGTGCCACATCTTCTTTATCCATTCATCTGTCGATGGACACTTAGGTTGCTTCCATGCCCTGGCTATTGTAAATAGAGCTGCAGTGAATATTGTGGTACGTGACTCTTTCTGAATTATGATTTTCTCAGGGTATATGCCCAGTAATGGGATGGCTGGGTCGTATGGTAGTTCTATTTTCAGTTTTTTAAGGAACCTCCGTACTGTTCTCCATAGTGGCTGTATCAATTTACATTCCCACCAACTGTGCAAAAGGGTTCCCTTTTCACCACACCCTCTCCAGCATTTATTGTTTGTAGATTTTTTGATGATGGCCATTCTGACTGGTGTGAGGTGATAACTCATTGTAGTTTGGATTTGCATTTCTCTAATGATTAGTGATGTTGAGCATTCTTTTCATGTGTTTGTTGGCAATCTGTATACCTTCTTTGGAGAAATGTCTATTTAGATCTTTTGCCCATTTTTGGATTGCGTTGTTTGTTTTTTTTCTTTTGAGCTGCATGAGCTGCTTGTATATTTTGGAGATTGATGCTTTGTCCTTTGCTTCGTTTGCAAAAATTTTCTCCCATTCTGAGGGTTTTCTTTTTGTCTTGTTTATGGCTTCCTTTGCTGTGCAAAAGCTTTTAAGTTGCACTGGGTCTCATTTGTTTATTTTTGTTTTTATTTCCATTTCTCTAGGAGGTGGGTCAAAAAGGATCTTGCTGTGATTTACGTCATAGACTGTTCTGCCTATGTTTTCCTCTAAGAGTTTGATAGTGTCTGCCCTTACATTTCGGTCTTTAATCCATTTTGAGTTTATTTTTGTGCATGGTGTTAGGGAGTGTTCTAATTTCATTCTTTTACATGTAGCCGTCCAGTTTTCCCAGCACCTCTTATTGAAGAGGCTGTCTTTTCTCCATTGTATATCCTTGCCTCCTTTATCAAAGATAAGGTGACCATATGTGCGTGGGTTTATCTCTGGGCTTTCTATCCTGTTCCATTGATCTACGTTTCTGTTTTTGTGCCAGTACCAAACTGGCTTGATTACTGTAGCTTTTTAGTACAGTCTGAGGACAGGGAGCCTGATTCCTCCAGCTCTGTTTTTCTTTCTCAAGATTGTTTTGGCTATTCGGGGTCTTTTGTGTTTCTATACAAACTGTGAAATTTTTTGTTCTAGTTCTGAGAAAAATGCCGTTGGTAGTTTGATAGGGATTGCACTGTATCTGTAGATTGCTTTGAGTAGTATAGTCATTTTCACAATGTTGATTCTTGCAATCCAAGAACATGGTATATCCCTCCATCTGTTTGCATCATCTTTAATTTTTTTTATCAGTGTCTTACAGTTTTCTGCATACAGGTCTTTTGTCTTCTTCGGTAGGTTTATTCCTAGTTATTTTATTCTTTTTGTTGCAATGGTAAATGGTATTGTTTCCTTAATTTCTCTTTCAGATTTTTCATCATAAGTGTATAGGTATGCAAGAGATTTCTGTGCATTATTTTTGTATCCTGCTACTCTATCAAATTCATTGATTAGCTCTAGTAGTTTTCTGGTAGCATCTTTAAGATTCTCTATGTATCGTATCATGTCATCTGCAAACAGTGACAGTTATACTTCTTTTCCAATTTGGATTCCTTTTATTTCTTTTTCTTCTCTGATTGCTGTGGCTAAAACTTCCAAATCTATGTTGAATAATAGGAGTGAAAGTGGGTATCCTTGTCTTGTTCCTGATCTTAGAGGAAATGGTTTCAATTTTTCACCATTGAGAATGAAGTTGGCTGTGTGTTTGTCATATATGGCCTTTATTATGTTGAGGTAGGTTCCTTCTATGCCTACGTTCTTGAGAGTTTTTATCATAAATGGATGTTGAATTTTGTCTAAAGCTTTTTCTCTGCATTTATTGCAATTATCATATAGTTTTTATCCTTCAATTTGTTAATATGGTGTATCACATTGATTGATCTGTGTATATTGAAGAATCTTTGCATTCCTGGTATAAACCCCACTTAATCATGGTGTATGATCCTTTTACTGTGTTGTTGGATTCTGTTGGCTAGTGTTTTGTTGTGGATTTCTGTATCTAATTTCATCAGTGATATTGGCCTGTAGTTTTCTTTCTTGTGACATCTTTATCTGGTTTCGGTGTCAGGGAGATGGTGGCCTTGTAGAATGAGTTTGGGAGTGTTCCTACCTGTGCTATATTTTGGAAGAGTTTGAGAAGGATAGGTGTTAGCTCTTCTCTAAATGTGTGATAGAATTCGCCTGTGAAGCCATCTGGTCCTGGGCTTTTGATTGTTGGAAGATTTGTAATCACAGTCTCAATTTCATTGCTTGTGATTGGTCTGTTTATATTTTCTGTTTCTTCCTGGTTCAGTCTCAGAAGGTTGTGCTTTTCTAAGAATTTGTCCATTTCTTCCAGGTTGTCAATTTTACTGGTATATAGTTGCTTGTAGTAATCTCTCATGATCGTTTGTATTTCTGCAGTGTCAGTTGTTACTTCTCCTTTTTCATTTCTAATTCTATTGATTTGAGTCTTCTCCCTTTTTCTCTTGATTAGTCTGGCTAATGGTTTATCAATTTTTTTATCTTCTCAAAGAACCATCTTTTAATTTATTGATCCTTGCTATTGTTTCCTTCATTTCTTTTTCATTGATTTCTGATCTGGTCTTTATGATTTCTTTCCTTCTGCTAACTTTGGGGATTTTTTTTTCTTCTTTCTGTAATTTCTTTAGGTGTAAGGTTAGGTTGTTTATTTGAGATTTTTCTTGTTTCTTGAGGTAAGATTGTATTGCTACAAACTTCCCACTTGGAACTGCTTTTGCTGCATCTCATAGGTTTTGGGCTGTCGTGTTTTCATTGGCATTTGTTTCTTGGTATTTTTTGAGTTCCTCTTTGATTTTTTCAGTGATCTCTTGGTTATTTAGTAGTGTATTGGTTAGCCTCTATGTGTTTGTATTTTTTACAGATTTTTTCCTGTAATTGATATCCAGTCTCATAGTGTTGTGGTCAGAAAAGATAGTTGATACGATTTTGATTTCCTTAAATTTACCAAGGCTTGAATTGTGACCCAAGATATGGTCTATCCTGGAGAATGTTCCATGAGCACTTGAGAAGAAAGTGTATTCTGTTGTTTTTGGATGGACTGTCCTATAAATATCAAGTCCATCTTGTTTAATGTGTCATTTAAAGCTTGGGTTTCCTTATTTATTTTCATTTAGGATGATCTGTCCATTGGTGAAAGTGGGGTGTTAAAGTCCCCTACTATGATTGTGTTACTGTCGATTCCCCCTTTTATGGCTGTTAGCATTTGCCTTATGCATTGAGGTGCTCCTATGTTGGGTGCATAATTGTTTACTATTGTATCTTCTTCTTGGATTGATCCCTTGATCATTAGGTAGTGTCCTTTTTTGTCTCCTGTAATAGTCTTTATTTTAAAGTCTCTTTTTTCTGATATGAGAATTGCTACTGCAGCTTTCTTTTGATTTCCATTTACATGGAATATCTTTTTCCATCCCCTCACTTTCAGTCTGTATGTGTCCCTAGGTCTGAAGTGGGTCTCTTGTAGACAGCATATATATGGGTCTTGTTTTTGTATCCATTCAGCCAGTCTGTGTCTTTTGGTTGGAGCATTTAATCCATTCACATTTAAGGTAATTATCGATATGTATGTTTCTATTACCATTTTCTTAATTTTGGAGGATTTGTTTTTGTAGGTCTTTTCCTTCTCTTGTGTTTCCTGCCTAAAGAAGTTCCTTTGGCCTTTGTTGTAAAGCTGGGTCGGTTTTGCTGAATTCTCTTAACGTTTGCTTGTCTGCAAAGGTTTTAATTTCTCCATTGAATCTGAATGAGATCCTTGCTGGGTAGAGTAATCTTGGTTGTAGGTTTTTCCCTTTCATCACTTTAGATATTTCCTGCCACTCCCTTCTGGGTTACAGACTTTCTGCTGAAAGCAGCTGTTAACCTTATGGGGAGTTCCTTGTATGTTATTTGTTGCTTTTCCCTTGCTGCTTTTAATATTTTTTTCTTTGTGTTTAATTTTTGATAGTTTGATTAATATGTGTCTTGGCGTGTTTCTCCTTGGATTTATCCTGTATGAACATCTCTGTGCTTCCTGAACTTGATTGACTATTTCCTTTCCCATATTAAGGAAGTTTTCAACTATAATCTCTTCAAATATTTTCTCAGTCCCTTTCTTTTCCTCTTCTTCTTCTGGGACCCCTATAATTCAAATGTTGGTGCATTTAATGTTGTCCCAGAAGTCTCTGAGACTGTCCTCAATTCTTTTCATTCTTTTTTCTTTATTCTGCTGTGCTGTGGTTATTTCCACCATTTTATCTTCCAGGTCGCTTATCTGTTCTTCTGCCTCTGTTATTCTGCTCTTAATTCCTTCTACAGAGTTTTTAATTTCGTTTATTGTGTTGTTCATTATTGTTTGCTCTTTAGTTCTTCTAGGTCCCTGTTAAACGTTTCTTGTATTTTCTCTATTCTATTTCCAAGATTTTGGATCATCTTTACTATCATTATTCTGAATTCTTTTTCAGGTAGAATGCCTTTTTCCTCTTCATTTCTTTGGTTTGGTGGTTTTTTACCTTGCTCCTTCATCTGTTGCATATTTCTCTGTCTTCTCATTTTGCTTAAGTTACTGTGTTTCGGGTCTCCTTTTTGCAAACTGCAGGTTCGTAGTTCCCATTTTTTTGGTGTCTGCCTGCAGTGGGTGAGGTTGGTTCAGGGGATTGTATAGGCTTCATGGTGGAGGGGACTGGTGCCTGTGTTCTGGTTGGTGGGACCGGATCTTGTCTTTCTGGTGGGCAGGACTGCGTCCGGTGGTGTGTTTTGGGGTGTCTTTAAACTTAGTATGATTTTAGGCAGCCTCTGATAATGTGTGTGGTTTTGCTCCACTCTTGCTAATTGTTTGGCATGGAGTGTCCAGCACTGGAGTTTGCTGGCTGTTGAGTGCAACTGGCTCTTAGCGTTGCAGTGGAGATCTCTGGGAGAGCTCTTACTGACTGATATTACATGGGGGTGGGAGGTCTCTGTTGGTCCAGTATCCTGAACTCAGCTCTTCCACCTCAGAGGCTCAGGCCTGACACCAGGCCAGAGCACCAAGACCCTGTCAGCCACACGGATCAGAAGAAAAGGGAGGAAAAAAAAAAAAAAAAAAAAAAAAAAGAAAAAAAGAAAAAATTATTAAAATACAAAAATTTTTAAAAAATAATAATAATAAAAAAGAAGAGAGCAACCAAACCAGTAAATACATCCACCAGTGATAACAAGTGCTAAACACTAAAGTAAGATAAAGATAAAAATCAGGAACAAATCAATTGCAGACAGCAAACCCCAAATCTACATTTGCTCCCAAAGTCTACCCCCACAATTTTGGGATGATTCGTTGTCTATTCAGGTATTCCACAGATGCATGGTACATCAAGTTGATTGTGGGTATTTAAGCCACTGCTCCTGAGGCTGCACAGAGAAATTTCCCTTTCTCTTCTTTGCTTGCACAGCTCCTATGGTTCAGCTTTGGTTCTGTCCCCCACTCTGTGTGTAGGTCACCCTCAGGCATCTGTTCCCCACTCAGACAGGAGGCAGTTAAAGCAGCAGCTGTTTAGGGGTCTCTGGCTCACTCAGGCTTGGGGGGCAAGAGGGGTACAGTAGTTATAATTGGATTGCAGGGTGAGCCTGTGGTGGCAGAGGCCAGCATGATGTTGCAACAGCCAGGGGCATGCCATGTGTTCTCCTGGGGAAGTGTCCCTGGATCATGGGACTCTGGCAATGGTGGCCTGCACAGGTTCCTGGTGGGGGGCTGTGTGGATAGTGACCTGTGCTTGCATACAGGATTTTTGGTGGCTGAAGCAGCAGCGTTAGCGTTTCATGCCCATTTGTGGGGTCCAAGCTGATAGCCCCGGCTCATGCCCACATGTGAAGCTCTTTTAGGTGGTGCTCTGAATCCCCTTTCCACGCACACCCAGAAACAATGGTCTCTTGCCTCTTAGGCAGGTCCCTGGACTCCCTCCCAGCTAGCTGTGGCACACTAGCCCCCTTCAGGCTGTGTTCACACAGCCAACCCCAGTCTTCTCCCTGGGATTTGACCTCCAAAGCCCGAGCCTCAGCTCCCAGCTCCCACCCACCCTGGCAGGTGAGCAGAGAAGCCTCTCAGGCTGGTGAGTGCTGGTCGGCACCAATCTTCTGTGTGGGAATCTCTCTGCTTTGCCCTCTGCACCCCTGTTGCTGCACTCTCCTCTGTGGCTCCAAAGCTCCCCACCCCCGCCCACCTCCTGTCTCCACCAGTAAAGGGGCTTCCTAGTGTGTGGAAACTTTTTCTCCTTCACAGCTCCCTCCCAGAAGTGCAGGTCCTGTCCCTATTCTTTTGTCTGTTTTTTCTTTTTTCTTTTTCCCTACCCATGTACGTGGGGATTTTCTTGCCTTTTGGGAAGTCTGAGGTCTTCTGCCAGTGTTCAGTAGGTGTTCTGTAGGAGTTGTTCCACATGTAGATGTATTTTTGTTGTATTTGTAGGGAGGAAGATGATCTCCATGTCTTACTCCTTCGCCATCTTGAAGGTTCCCCCAAGCCCCTACCTTTGATTAAACTTTATTGAGCTTGGGTTGGAGCCAAACCAGTCTTTTAAAAACATCTCTAGGTAGACACAGTGAATGAATATATATACATATAATTAGTCAAAATTTAAGAAAATCATTTTCACTCCAAACTAATTCTGGTTACTTAATGATAATTTCCAGAATTTTTAAAACTGGATTCTCATTTGTAAAGGTAATGGGGAAGAGGTGGGGGCTATTTTGTAATGTGTTGAAAATTATAAAGTTTAATATTTAAGTTCCTGCTTCTAAAAGTTCCCTTTCAATAAGACAGATATTCTTATTCCTCTTCTTACAATTTTGTAGTGTCACTCATCAATTATATCATAAAGATGAGGCTTCTCATCATAAGGGACCCCTAACTTCTCCTAATTTCACCTTCCATTCCAATATTTGTTCCGTACACAAATAATGTCAACTCTCTGCAAATACCCAAATATGCAATTACCTTTTTGTTCCTCTGCCAGAAATGGCCCGTCTTCTCTGAATTCTTTCAACCTAATATGTTTTGCCATTCCTTTTACCTACCTATGTTATATTGTAGTTGAGATAAAGTAATAAATTGAATGGTCAAATCAGACTGACAAGAATCAGGGATCTTACCCAGAATCAAACTTAACTAATAATCCAAATGATACAATTGACTGCAAGACAAGCAAAAGTCAAGATGTTTTGGATTTTCAATACAGTTTTACAGCTCCTTCCTTACCATATTATTCTATTGCTATGTGCCTTGACCAAGATTTCACATATGAGGTCTCTGCGGAATATATGTGGTATCACACTAAGAAAACCATTTTGGTCCTGAAACACCTGCATTTGAACACATAATTACATAGGTGATACTAACGTTTTCCAGTGGACCATGCCCCGTGAGTCCATAACTATGAGATTTGTTACAGTAGGTAAAGAAGGCAGACCAAGTTCCTTCTCCTCTACCTCTTCCTCCTCCTTTGGCACTGGGGACAAGTTCGAACAACAGACAGGAATCCTCGCCCTGGCTCTATCACTTACCCACCATAAAACTGACTAGCCAGTCTCCTTTCATTTTTCTCTCAACCCATTTTCAGAGCTGCTTGGGATCCACACTGTTCTCTCTGAAAGCCTCATTGTGTGAGTAATAAATCTTCCATACCCTCTTGGTGTGTGTGTGGTGTCATCAGTGTCAACATCTAATCAGATTTTGGGTGGGAGCCCGTCCTGCCACAACCAAACATCCTGCTACCTGTCTCTCCTCTTCCACTGTTGCCCCTTCCAAATCATTTTCCATTCTCCATGTAAAGCAAAATTACTGCTCTAAAAGAGTTAATCTTCTTAAGTATTTAAGATTAATTTAATTGAGTATCCTTATTCCCCATCTTAAAAATGAAATGCCTAACCATTTCTAAAAGCCCTCTGTGACATAAGCCTTGCCTGTTTTTCCAACGTCCTTTGGCACCATATTCTCACAAGGTTACCAAGCTCTAACTATTACTATCTTCTTTGAGTTCCTTGAATATTCCATTTTTTCTTTACCTCAGGACCTTTGAGCATGCTCTTCTCTTTTCCTGGAATGATCTTCCTCTTGTTCTCTCCACCTTTTAATTGATAAATCATTTTTCTTTTTTTAAATTTTAGCTTAAATACTACCTCTTTAGAGAGGCGTTTTGCTGCCCTGCCCTGCCTGCCTAAGCAAGGAACATCTTCTATTTTCAACCTCAGTCCATAATTTGACTCCTTCAAAGATTCACACAGAGATTGTGTCTTTTTTTATTTACTCTTTATCGCTAGGACCCAGTTGAATATCTACCACACAATAAATATTATTAAAAGAATGAATATTGCTCACTGACTGATTCAGGAATTAAGCCCTTAATTAAGGGAAAGTGTAATACAGGTGACTTAAACAATTACCGAGATGAAACTCACCCAGCTGAATGACACAGAAATGGTTGCAGCCACACACAAAATGAATACTATTCAAAAACAAAGAAGAAAGCAACAGACAAAAACTACTAGCTTGGGATGAATAGAATGCTAAAAACTATAGGTATTTTCTTCTTCTTTATGCTAACCGGAAAGTAAACAGATGGATCTAAATGTTTGAGAAGAAATTTTATTCACCCCTGAGGTAGGGAAGGTGGAAATGCAATGAGTATATGAAGGCAGCTGTTCTATTTCCCAGAAGGAGAATTAAAATGAAGAAATAGATTATCTCTTTACTAAAAGTGAAAGCCACAGCCCCTTCCTTCTCAGTTTCTCAGATCAAAATAGAAACTCTCCTTTCCGTACAGCATTATACATTAACATCCTTCACTTGATATATTAGCATTTTTTACTTAATATAGAGCACTGATCACTGAAAGAATGAATATGCCCATTGAACAAGCAAAAAATCTGTATAGCTATGTTTACTGATCTAATTCACACTTGAATATAAAAGTAAAACTTGGGAAGGCCGTGTGTTTTTTCATTTCCCAGACAGGAATGCAGGACATTTATCTATTGAATTTGACTCATGTCAAGTAAGAAATTAATACCAACACTCCTGATAAAATAAGGAATTAATATTTTTATCAGTGTAATAAGGTCATTATCTAAAGCAAGGCCTTGAATGAGTATCAGATAAAACTATGTGGAAGAGAAGTTCAAATCTAGAGTTAATAAATGCTTTAAAAATATTCTCACCCTGAAGGAGCTATGACAGGTATAAAAAGAAGATTGGAAAGGAAGGGAGATAGCAATAAAGACAAATTGTTTGAATTATTGAGTTTTTACTTAGAATGTAAAGTGAATGTAGAGTTAAATTTTGTGTGATTTGAGATGGCTCAGACATTGGAATGTGTTATATATGATTATTTTAACTGAAAATTATTCCTCAATCTTATAATTATTCAAATTGATGATTTTTTTATAAATCTAGATTGATTTATGAGTTTTCCTTGTTTCCCTTAATTTCTTCTATTTTTTAAAATTTCTAAGAAAAATATTTAAGAAATATTTATTAAGGAATAAATAAATATTTAAGATTTAAGAAAAGGTGTATCCTTTCACAAGCTAGTGGAATGTCTGAATCAACATATTGGGTAAAAAGCATGTCATTATTTTTATTGTAGATAATAATAGTTGTAAATGTTAATTGTTGCTTCACATTCTATTACTTATGATAAACATAAAGGTATTTAAAGTTCTTTCACGGCCTAGAAACTCTGAAATTAGAAACATCATTTTGAGCACATTAATTTGTTTTCTTTAAACTACATATAATAGAGTTAAAGGAGATTTTAAGAGATTAAAAATAAAGAGACAAAGTCCTTTATTATGAAATAACCATGTTATTATGAAGAGAATCAATACGCTTTTTAAAAATAATTTTATTGGAGTATAGTTGATTTACAGTATTGGGTTAGTTTCTTGTGTACAGCAAAGTGAATCAGTTATCCATATACATATATCCACTCTTTTTAAGATTCTTTTCCCATATAGGTCATTATAGAGTATTGAGTAGAGCTTCCTGTGCTATACAGTAGGTCCTTATTAGTTACCTATTTTATATATAGTAGTGTGCATATGTCAATATGCTTTTTTAAAGACAATTTCAGTGTGTCTGCTCTGCACATGCACAGCCTGCTGGGGCGGGTGATCCAACCACAATCCTGGAATTTTCTATATGGGCAAATTGTGTGAGTTGTAGATCTCAAATTTCTCAAGTGGAATGTTAAAAAACTGAAAAAGAAAGCCTCTAAGGTTTTTTTCATCTTATGCCATTTTAAGATTTTGTATTATTTTTGAGGAAAACTCTTCAAAATTTGAACTGGAGTACCTTTGGTATTTGATTTTTACTTTAAATATGTTTAATAATATATCTCTCATCAACATTCATCCAAAATTGCAATTTATCATGCCATGCCAACTATTTATTTATAATTAATTGATTAAATTTTATTATTATTTTTGTACCAGATTTAAATATTAGTAGATTTGTAATGTCTATATATGTTTGCTGTGTTGAATTACTTTTGAGATTTTTTGTGCACAAGCCAGTAGTTGCTGATCTGAGAAATAAATTGCTTCCCTCTGGCCCTTCCAGAGGCAGTATAATGGGAACCTTTACCTGGCTTTGCTGAACCTTTGTTATGAGGCAGCCATGGGCTGCTATGAATATCCTTACTTCATTGCTGTTGCTGTATTGTATCTTTTTACTTCACTAAACCATAGAATCATAAGTATTGTCATTTTGGGTCCTATGAATCGTCTTTATCTATTGAACCCTGTTTGACTACCACGCTTAGCACCATTCCCAATCAATTATCTTGGATTTTCTAACTACACAAGTATATAATCTCCAAAATCAATTTTATTAACCCATTTTACACTTTTTATATCTCTAAAGTCTTTCTAATTATGGTGGTTAGCACTTTTAGAAAAAATGTTAAACAAGAGTAAGCATCCTTTAATTTTATTCTTAATTTGATGAGAATGTATCCAGTGTTTTCTTAGTATTTTGTTTTCCCAATATTTTAAAGGATTTTTGAATATTGTTTGAGATTGATCTGTACATAATTTCTGTTTTTGCAAATGTTTTTATAAAAAATATTTGACACTTTTTCTTGCTTTTTAAAATATATTCTGGACATTTTAAAATGACATTATATTCATCTGTAGTTTAAAGATTTGGGTTTGGTAGAATTCCTTTTGGAAGTCATCTGGGTTCAGTGTTTCTAAGAAGAATATCGCTTTTGGCAATATTCTGTATTTTTCTATAATAGTAAGTTTCTACTTTATTAGTTTGGCATCATTTTAGGTGAATTATATTTTTATAAAATATCATCCAATGAACCTCTTTTCTGGGTTTTTTTTTTTTCATTTTACCTTATAGAGTTCAGCAAATTTTAATTCATGTAGTTTCTTTGGTAACTGTGATTACTTTTCCCTTAATTTTTGGTATTTTATGTATTTGTGTTTTTTCCATTTTTCTTGGGTAAATTAGCTTGCCAGCCAAATATTAGCTCTGTTTCTTGTTTTTTTCTTTATTATTAGTTCTATTTTTTTAATTAAATAAATTAAAATATTAAATTTTATTTCTTCTTTTTACTCTAAGATTTTCAGATCATTGTTTAGTAAAATGAAACATATTACAGAATAAAAAAATGTAATACCTGGATATTAAATAAATAAATAGAAAATCACACTTAACTCAGGAAAACTGAACATCAAAACCAACTCAGAAAGTAGCTCAAAAACTCTCAAAAACTACTACACATTAAAACATAGTGAATGTGTCTTGGAAACAGTGTCTAGGGAAAAATTCAGCCTTCATTGTCTATATCATTAAATCACATGGATTAAAAATAATTTTATTAAATTTGAACAGTAAGTATTTTAAGAAATACAATAAAATAAGGCTACAAATTGTAGAAATACTTTTTAATTAGTAATTTAAAATAAATTAATAAACAAAAATTTAAAAAGTAGAACTAAATAAATTCAAGAGCTAGATCCAAATATTAATGAACTAAAGAAGGAATTAGCCATAGGAATCCTTTTATTTTATTTATTTTTCAATATAGTGATTCATAATTTTTAAAGGTTTTACTCCATTTATAGTTATTATAAAATATTATCTATATTCCCCTTGTTGTACAGTACATCCTTATAGCTTATTTTAAACCTAAGAGCTTGTATCTCTCACTCCACTACACCTATATTGCCCTTCCTCCCTTCCTTCTCTTCACTGGTAACCACTACTTTGTTCTCTATATATGTGAGTCTGCTTCTTTTTTGTTTTATTCAGTAGTTTGTTGTATTTTTCAGCTTCCACATATAAGTGATATCATACAGTATTTGTCTTTCTCTGTCTGACATTTCAGTTAGCATAACATGGTCCAAGTCCATCCATGCTGCTGCAAATGGCATAATTTCATTCTTTTTTTATGGCTGAGTAGTATTCCATTATATATATATGCCACATCTTTACCCATTCATCTGTTGAGGGACACTTAGGTTGCTTCCATATCTTGGCAATCATAGATAATGCTGCTATGAACATTGGGGTGCATGTGTCTTTTCAAATTAGTGTTTTTGTTTCTTTCAGATATATATCCAGGAGTGGAATTGCTGGGTCATATGGTAGTTCCATTTTTAGTTTTTTGAGAAACCTCCATACTGTTTTCCAATTTAATTAACTCCCCTTTGTTTATTTTTGCTTTTATTTCCTTTACTTTAGGAGATGGATCAAAAAATATTGTTATGATTTATGTCAAACAGTGTTCTGTCTATGTTTTCCTCTAGGAATTTTATAGTATCCAGTCTTATAATCCATTTTGAGTTTATTTTTGTATATGGAGTTAGAGAATGTTCTAATTTCATTCTTTTATGCATACGCATCCAGTTTTCCCAGCATCACTTATTGAAGTGACTGTCTTTCCTCCATTATATATTCTTGCCTCCTTTGTCATAGATTAACTGACCATAAGTGCATGGGTATATTTCTGGGCTCTTTAAAAGTAATACTTTTTAAATTTTAAAAAATAAATTTATTTATTTATTTATTTTTGGCTGTGTTGTGTCTTCATTGCTGCGTGCAGGCTTTCTCCAGTTGCGGTGAGCAGGGGCTTCTCTTGTCACGGAGCTTGGGTTCTAGGTGCGTGGCTTTCAGTAGTTGTGGCATGCAGGCTCAGTAGTTGTGGTGCATTGGCTCAGTACTTGTGGCACACAGGCTTAGTTGCTCCATGGCATGTGGGATCTTCCCAGATTGGGGATTGAACCTGTGTCCCCTGCATTGGCAAGCGGATTCTTAACCACTGCACCACCGGGGAAGTCCCAAAAGGAATGCTTTTAAAAGGCAAAGAAACCAGTTAGAAAATCCCTATAAGATCAATAATAAAAAGACAAATAATACTCATAATTATCAATGTCTGTGAAGCCCTGATAAATTTCATTAGCAATCAAATACATACTAAAAGTCAAAAATTACCACTTTCTTCCCCTCGGATCTGCAAACAATAACAAAAAAGATATTTCAAGCTGTTTGATCACATGATATTAACAAATGACATCACAGACAATTTGGTAGGAGCAGTGCACAGAGATTAGGTTTCTGATTTTATTTATTAATTTTTTGAGCAGGCAGACATGCAATGTCGATAACACCACTCTTTACTGCAACTGAAGACCAAGCAATATTATTATAGTCTCACATAATATGTGGCATCTTTGATGCTCCACACTCCTGAATTTATCTACAGCAAAGTCAGCAGCCTGGTCTGCAGTGGGAAGACAGAGAGACAGTGAGGTTGGCAAGTTTGCCTCCCTGGGGGACATTGCTGGTCAGCGGGGTCATTGGCTGACAAAACTCCACTAAGGCTGAGACCATTTCACTTGAGGAAATTGGCTGCATTCCTGCTTGTTCAGAAAGGAGACAATCCCTTCCCCCCCCCACCCCTTCACCCAGCAGTAGCTGGTTTCTGAGAATTAGACACCTGAAGGATGAGAGAGAACAGGAGGTTAATTCAGCAATTCTGTAAATAGTTCAGTACCAGAAGTGTTTGCCAAATAACAAAACTGCTTCTTTCCCCAGGGACAGGGAAGTGAAGACATTATTTTTTAGAGACACAAAGTGCAATCTGATGAGGATGGTGTTGGCCTCCGGCCAAGCATGAGCTCTACAAAGACCATGAGGCTGGGCCTGCCTGTGGCTTTCTTTATAGCTTTAGTTCTCTGGATTAAATTGTATCAGTCCATCAACTGAAGAATCTTTAAAGTGTCCCTCTCTTTTAGTCCTATAGTCCTTTTTCTGGACAGCTATCTAAGGAAACAGATGACAATCAAAAGTCTATAACTAAGAGTGCATTTCAACAGGACAGCCACAGTAATTATTCTTCCGTGTGAAAAGGTAAACGTTGACACATCACAAGCTAAAATGGCTCCTGGAGCATCTCTGGAAATTCAGAAGAAACATAATAAAGCCACACTGAAAATGGAATTACAGCACTGCGGAGACTGACTGATAGAGGATGGGATGTGCCATCTGCCACTCCAGACAGAAGCAGCTGTGTATGTGCTCATCGCATTGAAGAAGTCTGCAATGCTGCCTAGTGAAAGCCTCAGTGAAAAGGTAATTCCTTAAAAACTCGCAAGTATTTCCCTTCAAGAGAGAGAAGTTTGATGGATGCAGGCTCATATCAGCCTCTGATCTGGTTCACCAGAGCAGCCAGGATGCTCTCAGGCCTTCATGCTCCTGTAGAGCTGGCAATAATCAGGATTTGGAACCACTAGAACACTGCTGAATGCCTAAAACTCTCAAGGCGACGGGAAGTATAGTATCATGCTGTGAATGGAACAAGAGACACTGAAGTCATAAATAGAACATTCTTCAGAGATGTTTCAAAGATAGCCATCTGAGGAGTCAGAGAAATGTTGCTGTAGAGTCCTGCTGTTATGCACATCCTGTCTCCAGGTTTTGTACATAGGCTCTCAGTGTATATATGACTGGGATTTTATGCTGAGTTCATAATTACCCATAATCAAACAGGGAAAAAACGATCTGTCCTTGCCTTTTGATTTCCAGTCAAAATTATGTTGATGCACCATCTGCTAATAAAATGTCTTACGGGAGTGGTCATTACATGTTTTGTTTTTTGTTTTTTCTTGGATGTTTTTTGCTTGCATGTCCCCTTAAAGAATATTAAAAAATAATATGCCTTCTCTTATTTATTATAAATATTATTAGCACATAATTAATAAAATCAACATGTATAATATGTATTACATAATTTGATGAATAATTATTAAACAACATTAAAATTTTGAAACAAAAGTAAATCGTTATTGAAAGTCTATTCCTTAATGAGGTGAATAGGGTCAGGAATTTTAAAAAACAATAGTTCACTCATCTGCAGATTTATGAATCAATTTACTTCTAGAATGAGACAGAATTAAGCATCATTTCTATGTCTACATTTTTGTTTTCATAGACAAAAATGCTGAGTAAACATGAAGATGGAAATGAAAGAGTTTAGTTATAGCAATGTCATTCAAGTTTACCGATTTCATTGAAGTTATTTGTCAAAAGTTATCTACTGATCTATAAAAATTATTTTCAAGGGAAAAAGCAAAATCAAAGAAGGGAGAAACACCTGCCTTGTGTGACTTGTTGCTCAGTTATTGACTTTGACAATTTTGGGTGAGTATGAAAATGAAAAAAGAAAATATATCAAATGACTAAATTATTTTTCTTCAGCTGATTAAAGATGCTTTGCTTTCCAGCTGATGGCAAGTCCTAAGTGAATATTGAAAGAACTGATAGGAATTGCTTATGTTTTACTATGTGAAAGAGTCATATATCACATATCTCTTATGACTCTTTTACAAAAATCTCCCTCTCCAAACTTTCCCTCAAGAGTTGTGTTTTCTTGCACAAGAAAGAAGAAGTTAGGTAGGTAAAAGAAAACTGTTAATACTCCCAATGCCTTTATTCTGCAATTTATTTGATTTTAGTCCTTGCCAGTATAAGCTAAAATATCCTGTCTTGTGACATGTCTCCTGTTTATCACATAAATTTAATAATGTAAAAGACAGAAGGCCTTGTGTTGGTTTATGATGTTCTGATTATTCACTAAAGAAGGCTTCACCCATTCCAATAGTGGGGGGCACTGGAGGTTTTACCCCCAGGCATATGAAAGATTGTAAGATTTTGGAGAGAGAGGGCTATTCTTTTTGTTGGTAAAGAGGAATAGGGCTGTTGTGAAAGATGGGAGGAGAGAAAAAAAATCTTGGGAGAGAGTCCATATAGAAGCAGAAGATCTGGAAATGTATTCTGAAAATGATAGCACCCAAAGGTCTCTTGGAAAGTAGCCTAGTTTAAACACACCTGCCATAGGGGTTCAGAAATTTGTAAAACTAAGTTCAGGTAGTTATAGTATAAATTGAAAACAGAAAATTGTTCCTCTTAGGTCCCAATGAAAATTGTGTAGTTGTCAAATCTGTGACTGCAGAAGAGAAAGGATGAAAATCTATAAGTCAACAAGGAATGAAACTCACTATGAAACTCAAAACCAAGATGCTGAGGTAGTTTCGGGAAACTATAAAAGTTAGAGATATGATTATATAGAACCTGAGCATCGTGGACCCAGCTGGAAGAGATAAATAGAGCTCCATTCTCAGTCTAAGGAACCATCTGCAGCAGTGGTTTCCAACCCAGATTACATATTAGGATCAGAATTCTCTGGAGGGCTTTAAAACCTACCAGTGCCTGGGGCTCACCCAAGACCAATTAAGTTAGAATCTTTGTGGTTGGGAGCTAGGAATTTGAATATTTGAAAAGTTCCCAGGGGATTCTAAAGTGCAGCATAGATTGAGAACCACTGTTTTAGATCATTTTGATCTAGGAGAATTGTGCAATTGAATAAGCTTTGATGAAATAGAAAAAAGAGAGACTGCTGGTAATTTAGAGATACTAGAAAATGGAAATTAACATGAGAATAATAAGAATTATCATGGACAAGAGTGACTCTTTGCCCTACCCCCCTTAAAATTTGAGAAAGGAATTAGAAATCAGAAACAAAGATTAAATTTATTTTAGAATCATACTTCTTTACAGAGCCATCAGAACAGAAATAAACTTGAGAGGTGAGGCAGGAGTCATATTTTTATAAATGCTACATAAAAAATTTAGGCAGATATTTATGCAAAAACAGGTTTACAGTAAAATTAATTTGATAGAAACATATGTGCTACAATAGGACAGTGGTTGCATTAAGTTGCCTCTATATGATGGAATATAATGCAGTTATTAAAGTATTTTCATATGATGTTCAAATTTATTTCCTAAAGCATGAATAATTTCAAGGCACTAGATAATATTTCATCTAAAATATGTGTGTATATGAGTGTGCATGAACATATTGGTATATGTGTGTGTATGTGTGAATATATATAATTTTCAAAGTATTAACTAAAGCTATTGATTGGCTTCTTATTTTCTTTCTGTATTTCTATATTTTACTTTCTTTTTCAAGTTGACAATGAGAATGTATTATGTTTAACATCTAAATGTTACATAGTTTTCAAAGACTAAATAGAAGTAAAATTAGTCACATCCTGGTGACTCATTAAGTGATAAAAGCATGACCTATTTTAAAACAAATCTTCAAGATAAAGGATGCTCAATAAATGCTAAAATGTGTGCAATTCTCTCAATTTCATACATCTGTTCCTAAGGTGATATACCCAGAAAACAGTATGTGCATGTGGTGTTTAATAATTTCCATAGGCATTTATCAAGTATATACTTGTAGAAGCTTATATGATTCAAATTTTCCTGAGTGTTTTCTGAGAACATAGTAAGTTAAGCATGTGAAACTCTTAAATAAAGTAATCTAGGGTACAGTATCACTTTTATTTAAATAATAGTATTTGATCATTATTAATCATTTTTATTTAGGTAACATAGAAGCATGAAAAATTTGTAAGACATAAAACACTTTAAAAATCTATAATCACAAAGATAATATAATACTATTATTTTTGTATATTCCCTTAGAATTTACTTAATCAGTTTTACTGACATAGAATTTATCTAAATAAAATTCACCAAATATGTGTATTTTTGGTGAGTTTTAAGAAACTTATACAGTCATGTAAACACCATCACACTCCAGCTATGGAATGTTTACCTCATTCCAATTCTGATTCTGATGGAATCAGTATGTAGTCTTTTGTATCTGATTCATTCACCTAGCATAACACTTTTACTTACTAATCATTCATATTGCCATGTGTATTAGTAATTCATTCTTTTTTAGTGCTAAGTAATATTTCATTCTTTGGATAGTTTACAGTTTGTTTACTCATTCACCTGTTGAAGGGCATGTGTTTTTTGCCCTGCTCCAGTTTTTTGTCTATTAAAAATAAAACTATAAGTAGCCTATTACAATTATTTTTTTGAACATATTTCTTGGATGAATACCTAGGAGCAGGATTTCTAGGTCTTATGGTCAGCATGTGTTTGACTTTATATAAAATTGCCAAATTGTTTTTTAAAATGGTTGTACCATTTTTCATTCCTTCTGCCAATGAATGAGTTCTTGTTCTCCCACATCCTCATCAATAATTGACATTTTCAGTGTTTTTTATTTTTCACTACTTTAGTGAGTGTGAAACAGTATCTTACTGGGTTTTTAATTTGTATTTTCCTAATGATTAATGACACTGAATTATTTTCACGTGCTTATCGTTCACTCATATAGACACTCATATATCTTATTTCATGAAGTACCTGTTCCAATCATTTGTTAATTTAAAAAATTGGGTTCTTTGTCATCTTTTCATTGATTTGCCAATTTTTTTATTAGAAATATTTTTTGCAAATATTTTTTTCCAGTGCTTGACACTCCTTTATTTTCTTAACAGTGTCTTTTGAAAAGTGTATGTTTTAAATTTTGATGAAGTTCAATTTAGCAATTATTGAGTTATCAATTTTTATTGTTCAATGTTTTGTTTTGTTTTGTTTTGTTTTGGCCACACCATGTGGCATGAGGGATCTTAGTTCCATGACCAGGGATCGAACCATGTCCCCTACAGTGGAAGTGTGGATTCTTAACCACTGGACCACCAGGAGAGCCCCTCAGTGTTTTGTGTTTTATCAAGGAAATCTCTTCTTATTCTTGGTCAAAAAGATTTCTTCTATGTTTTCTTCCAGGGCTTTTGTAGTTTAGCTTTCAAATTTAGTTTTATGATCCATTCAATATGGCTTTATAGAAGACAAGGATAGAGTTTCATTCATTTTTTACATTTGGATATACAGTCCTCTCCTGATTGAATGTCATCTGAACCTTTAATAAAGGTCAGTTGACCATATTGGATTGTTTCTATTTCAGAAATCATTATTCTAACCCACTGAACTATATGGCTACCTTATGCCAATATAAACAGACTTAATAATGTAGCTTTATAATGTCTTGAAATCAAGTAGTTCTTGTCTTCTAACTTTGTTCTTTTTTTTTTCAAAATATTTGACTATCTTTTATATTTCCATGTACATTTTAGAATTGGCTTGTGAATAGCCACAAAAATACGTCAAATGAAATTTTGACTGGGATTGTGTTGGATATATAGAAAAATTTGAGGAGAATTGACATCTCAACACTACTGGGTCTTTTGTTTCTTAAACATCTATGTATCATCATTTATTTAGATTATCTTTAATTTCTCTCAGTAACACTTTTTAGTTTAAAGTGCATAGGTCCTACACTCATTGTTTTAAATTAATTCCTAAATATTTGATTTTTTTTGTTGCTAAAGTAATTACACTATTTTATTTAAATTTTAATTTCCAAATTTCCCTTGCTATTATAGAGAGATAAAATATTTTATATATTGACCTTGTATCCTGCAACTGAATATTGCTAAACTTACTTATTAGTTCAAGAAATTTGTTTCTAGGTTTTAAAAATAATTTTCTCCATCATATAATTTGTTAATAGAGTCTTCCTCTTTAATTATCTATCTTGATGATTTTTATTTCTTTATGTTTTTGCATAGCACTGACTATAACCTAAAAGAAAATGTTAAAAAAAAAAATAGAGTGTACAATCTTGTATTGTTCCTAATCTGAGCGAAAAAATTTTCAGTCTTTCACCATTATGTATTATGTTAACTATAAGTTTATTGTAGCTGTTCCTTATTGGGCTGAAGAAATTCTCTTTAATACCAGTTTCCTGAGAGCTTTCTTTTTAAAATTAAAAATGTGTGTTGAATTTGTCAAATCTATGGTGAAATTTACATGTTTTTGAATATATTGTTAATATTGTATTATGTTGATTGATTGATTTTATTTTGATTGATTTTAGAATGTTGAACCAATCTTGCACTAATGAAATGAACCTCACTTGGAAGTTGAGGTTATTTGCAAACTAGAAAATGAATGAATGGAAAGTAGGAGGAGTCTTAGAGACAGTGAATGTAGTGCTGGCTGTGGATTAATTATGTAAATGAGATAGAAGCATTGTAGCAATGGAGGTATTAGAATGAGTGTGATGGAAGTGTAAGAGGTGCTGGTTGAAGTATGGGGTGTTCGCTGTAGATAATTTGAAGATGAGGCAGTTAGTGGTGGGTGATGATAAAGTTTGAAGTGTGTTCTGGTGATTGAAAGAAGTGGTTGCTGAAACTGAGAAGGTCACTACACTCAGAAGCTAGGGTGATAGACAGATATACACTTGAATATAATTATCATCAAACAAAGATGGTGATTGTGGGGTAAAGAGAAAGACATTGATTCAGGACTGAACATATTCAATTAATAAGAAGTAACAAGAAAATGCGCAGTTGCAAACAAAGAGAAGAGAGTGTCCTAGGATTCAAGTGAACAGAGATTTTGTTGGGATGTCAGACTGAGACTTAGACTGGTTCAAACTTAAGACAATTAAGAGAGATTTCTAGGAAACTGATTTTTGCTCCACTTGGTCTTATCAAAACTAACAAGGAATGTGTTGGCATTATTTAACACCAGTTACTTGCAGTTGGTGGACAGACAGGCTCACCAGCCAAAACTTTCATAGCAATGAAAGCCCTTAGTTAAAGGGAGAGCCTCATGAGAGCCCTTAGTTAAATTTTCAGGGATTATTAAAAATCAGTCATTATTAAAAATTAACTTATGTAAACTTCTACTTAAAATAATTATACTAAAACAAAGCTAATAAATACTCAAATTCATCATTATCAATTTCTAATTACTTTGCTACATTTTACTATTTCCTCTGCCCTGGAGGTCATTTACATCCATTATATCTGTAAGACTTAAAAGTTACATATCAGTTTGCTTCTGCACCTCTCTTCCCAATTCTGCATTCGGTAACATTACACTAACAGCTTAAAAATTGACCATGGTGGGAGTCTTTACCCACGGAAATTGTCAAATATTACAAATCAAAACTTGCCTTACTGTTTAGTTGATTTCTAAGCTTATAAAAAGTGGCAAAAAAACTGTTAATGTAGATTAAAGTTTGTTGCCATTTGTGGCCATTAAATTGTCACTATTACAGATATTTTGAAAATATGTTTCCATTTTCTGAAAGCCACTGTCCAATTTAACAAAGAAGTCACATGTGTCATTGCAAAAGAGTGCAGTTCTGACATGTCTGTCTCTGTTGTCTCATTTTTGTCCTACTTATTAACGTAAATAAAAATATCAGCCGACATCCAGTATATTTTGGGGACTTCTCTCATCATTTGCAAACATATCAATAGTTGGCTAGAAATAACAAGAGTTCAGCAAAAATCAACAAACATATTCTGCAAGAATCAATGGTGATATCGAATTTATAATAAAGATTGTGGTGCATTTTATTTATATAATGTGTACTATACCACCTTTATATGAGTAAAGATAATAGCAAGCATTATACATTGTATATATAAATACATACATATGCATACACACACACACAGCACCTAGAGTACTGATGCTTCAAATGCTGATTGTTACTGAAGTATAAGAATTGGGAGAAATGATGGCATTAATCAACAGATTCCCTACTGGAAGTGGAATTCTCTTCTAGCACGAAGACCTAATTTTTAATTTGCTCCTCTGCCAGATTCCTGTGGGCTGCTCTCTTCAACCGTGTGAAACCTAGTGCTGCATTTGGGTCCTGCACTCTGAGCCTTTCTCTATCAGCAAACCGCAAGCTGGGTAGTTATTGCAACTCCCTCCAGGCCTGGACACATGGCAGGAAGCAGCAGTTTTACTTGGAGTTCACAGTGATTAAAATGTTTTATTGTGAACCAAGGGGAAAAAAAGACTAAAAGTGCTCTGGAAAAAAAAAAAAAAATCCTGTTTATTTTTTTCCCTTTCAGGGAGGGCAGGATTTTATTGGCTTGAAAAAGCTCCCCTTTTGAGAGGGAGAGTGTTCTCAGGAAAAATCTTGGGGCCTCCAGCGCTGAAGACATGGCAGGATCCTTGAGAATGTAACACAACTCTCATGATTCATTATGGGAGCATTTTCGTGACGAAAATGAAAAACAATAGAACCAAAGTCACATCAAAATAACCACAGTCTCTTTAATTTGCATGTCTAGAATATCATGAGAAGTCACAAAATATCAGAATATCTCTCAAAATCCCTTTTTTTCTTTTCTATCCAGTACTTTTAAACACTGAGCATGGCTTCTGACCATCTCTACTCAAAACTGCGTACACAAAAACCCTTTCTTTATTAAAATCATCTCTTGCCTACCAATTACTGCTCTCTAGAATTCTTGTCTAAAGGAAGGGAATATAGAGATGGGTTAAATGGAAAAATATGGCCTAGAGCCAGATAGCCCATGTAGAAATCCTGATTCTGTCACTTAGTAATTTTGTAAATGGCCTTGTGGTTTCTCATCTTTAAACTGGGATAATAATATCAGCACATGACAAGGGTCTGTTGTAAAGATCAATAAAAAATGCTAAAACAGAGTTTGACATAGCATAAGTACTTAAGAAGTATCAGCTATTATGTACCTTTTCTTCTTTCCTTCTGACTGGTGAACAAATTCTGGCAAGGAGATGGGGAGGGATGCAAGATTTAGAGAGGGAGTAACATTGGGAACCTGTATAAAATATTACTATTCATATCTGCACAAAATATAGGAGCCCATGCAGAAAAAATAGGGGTGAGTTTCAAAATGGAAGAGTTCTAGAAAGAAAGAAAGCCCCCTCTTCAGTGATATTTATGCTCTGGGATTACTCACTGTTGATTTGGAGAGACACGTTGTAAAAGTCCTCATCACTATGTGCATGTCAAATATCTCATTTTTTTGTTAAAATTTACATCACTTTCCAAACTACTGTATAGGATTTTAAATAAGAAATGTAGAATGTTTCAAGTGGTGTATATATAATATACAGCCCTCTACACCCCCATGAAATGCAGCCTAATCACCCACTATAAAGGAATCCCCAACCCCCAAATTATATATCTTCATTAAAGCACAGAATGATATTTTTAAAGTCACCTGTATCTGGGCACTAGGGTTAATATACTTGTGCTGAAATTCAAATGTTTTCATATTTAATTCTAAAGTCGTGTACTAACACCTTGGGTAGGGAAATTTTTAGCTTCTGCTTCCAATTTGCACAAATAATTGATGGCTCATTAACAACTCTGTGGGAACACTGCAAAACACACACACGCCTGAGAAAAACAACTAGATGTGACAGGGAGAATAAAGTCTGTGTCAATCATATTGAAATCCTCTATTACTTTTCAAATGAGAAGTTAGAAAACACTTTGAGTACTACATTAACATAAATAAAAAGAATCTCATAAATTATGCTTGCAAATGAGATTTATAATTTTCAAATTCATATAATAAACAGATTTTATTTTTGCTTTTGCTTTATCCAGAAATTTTTTTCTGTTAAAATATGCTTTTCAAATGCCATTGCCTATTTCATTGGGGGCATGTTATTTGATCATGATTTTAGAATATTAGATAATGTGATGAAAAGTAATAAAAAAACTATGCACTTGTCTTTTCAGGTATTTGGGAAGTGAGCATTACCATTTTAGTAAACTTGTTTCAACAAATCTAATGTTAGAATACAATTTTGAGAAATCTATTTTTAAAGAAATGACTTATGTAGGTTTTTATTGTAACAATATCTGGAATTTAACTGGCAAGGTGTTATGTAGCCAGCAATGCTGTGGTCGGACTCCTTTACACAATTATCTATGTGAACAAATTACTTTCTGCTTTCAGGGGTTTCCAATTACCAGGCAAGGGTGGCTTCAGGTAGAGCATATTATGACAATGGAATTTAAAATTTGGGAGAGCAAGCAGTATGGTAATATTCGTTTAATGAAAAAAATCAGCATCTTTTTTCCTAATACAATTTTTTTTTAATAGATCTTTATTGGACTATGATTGCTTCACAGTACTCAGTTTCTGTTGTACACCAAAGTGAATCAGTCATATGCATACATAGGTCCCCATATCCCCTCCCTCTTGAGCCTCCCTCCCACCCTCCCTATCCCACATCTCTAGGTCATCACAAAGCACCGAGCTGATCTCCCTGTGCTATGCTGCTGCTTCCCACTGGCTGTTTTACATTCGGTAGTGTATATATGCTGATGCTATTGTCTTCTTTGGTGAAATGTCTATTTAGCTCTTCCACCCATTTTTTTAATTGAATTGTTTGTTTTTTTGATATTGAGCTCCATGAGCTGTTTGTATATTTTGGAGATTAATCCTTTGTCCGCTGTTTCATTTGTAAATACTTTCCCCCATTCTGAGGGTTTTCTTTTCATCTTGTTTATGGTTTCCTTTGCTGTGCAAAAGCTTTTAAGTTTCATTAGGTCCCATTTGTTTATTTTTGTTTTTATTTCCATTACTCTAGGAGGTAGGTCAAAAAAGATCTTGCTGTGGTTTATGTCAGAGAGTGTTTTTTCCTATGTTTTCCTCTAAGAGTTTTATAGTGTCTGGTCTTACATTTAGGTCTTTAATCCTTTTGGAGTTTATTTTTGTGTATGGTGTTAGGTAGTGTTCTAATTTCATTCTTTTACATGTAGCTGTACAGTTTTCCCAGTACCATTTATTGAAGAGGCTGTCCTTTCTCTATTGTATGTTCTTGCCTGCTTTGTAATAAATTAGATGACCATATGTGTGTGGGTTTATCTCTGGGCATTCTATCCTGTACCATTGATCTATATTTCTGTTTTTGTTCCAGAACCATGCTGTCTTGATTACTGTAGCTTTGCAGTATAGTTTCATTGCAGCACTATTGACAATAGGCAGGACATGGAAGCAACCTGATACACTTTTTAAACTCTTCCTGCCATGGCAATATTTTTCAGTGGTAAAATTCAGGGATAGCAAGTAAAATATTCTTTAAGATATGGAAGAAAAACAGGCTCTTTCTCATTGTTTGGTTATTTAATGTGACTTACTCCCTAGTTTATCTGAATACATGAGTACATGAACTAGATAGGGGTTATCTGAAATGTTCTGATATTCACATTTACATAGGAAAGCCCTCTATGTTGTCAAGACATATGCTGGATAAAGTGTAGACAGAAGTTATAACTTGCAAAGTTTTCTATTGGTTGACCTCCTCCCTCAGCCTTACCTCCCAACACTTCCCTTCCACACACCCACATTTCAACTGTACTACAGAAATTACACTACCTAAGTGCCACCCATGCATGGGTTATTACTGTCACTGATTTTTCTTGGGTGACTTGCAGTACTTAATCATCTACTGCCCAGGTAAACTGATACTTAACCTTTCTTCTTCACCTGATTTACTCCAAGCCATCCTTCCAGATTCAGCTCAGGTATTGTAGCCTCCAGGAATTATTTTCATGGACCATGGCTTTCTCTTACAGGAGGTAAATTATCTCAGTGCTTCTGCCTTCTGATTTAGCACTTATCACTCCATATTGTAATTGTTTGTTTAGTCATCCATTTCTCCCATGTGATGGAAGTCTGTGAGGGGATTATGTTTTACATCTTTATATCCCTTTAAAACCCATACATAGGAGAATGATGCACGACTTCTATCTCCTCCTCTCACTTTGACAATTTCTTTTATTTCTGTGACTTTAGCATCCATCTGTTTACTTAAAAGTCTCCAATCTAAATCTCCTAGCCACAGTTCTCTCCTGAATTGTAGACTTACACAACCGAAGTATACACTAGAAATGTCTACTTGGCTATATCACAGTCACTTCAAAATCAACAAGTCCAAAATGGAACTCATCTTTCTTTCTGAAATTTAAAGTGAATACTTCTCCAAAATTTCTCTCAGTAAATACCACAAGAGCAAAATGATTAAATGGTTGGGCTGTGAAGGAGCCAGGTGTTCAAGGTCTGCTATTTATACTAACTGTAATCTTTTTTTTTTTTTTTTTTGGATTTTACACCTTTTTTTTTTTTTTTTAACTTTGGGTTTATTTATTTATTTATTTTTATGGCTGTGTTGGGTCTTCGTTTCTGTGCGAGGGCTTTCTCTAGTTGCGTCGAGCGGGGGCCACTCTTCATCGCGGTGCGCGGGCCTCTCACTATCGCGGCCTCTCTTGTTGCGGAGCACAGGCTCCAGACGCGCAGGCTCAGTAATTGTGGCTCACGGGCCCAGTTGCTCCACGGCATGTGGGATCTTCCCAGACCAGGGCTCGAACCCGTATTCTCTGCATTGGCAGGCAGATTCTCAACCACTGCGCCACCAGGGAAGCCCTAACTGTAATCTTGAACAATCTCTATGCCTCACATTTCTTATCTGCATAATAAGGATAATAATAACACTTCTCTCAAATGATTGTTGTGTATATTAAATTAGTCATTATATGTAAGTCACTTAGGATACTGCATGGCAAATAGTATGTGGTCAATAAACATTAACCATTGTTTCAATTCATCCAGTTATGTAAGCTAAAATCTTGAGTCATCTCTGGCTACTCTTTCCTCTCCCCCTTCCCTACACAACATATATATATATATATATACACACACACATACACGTATACATGTATAATATATATATATATATATAAAGGATATATTTATAAATATGTCAATACTATTTCTGTCTCTTAAATTTTGCCATATCTCTTAAATCCATTGTCACCATCCTGTTTGAAACCCACCTTCATCTCTCACCTAGCTTACTCTTACTATCCTTCCAGCTCACTCCAAACTGCACTTCTCTAATCTCTTCACCATGCTGCAGGCTGTGTGACTTTATGAGATGAGATTGGGCGCTTTCAGGGTGATATGGCCGTAGACAGGCTGTGTGACTTTAACACACACTGCAACACATGGCTAGGATGTTTACAATCCTTCCATCTTCTCTTTGAGGTTAATATAAGTCTAAAATACTTACCTTGTCTCCTGTGTTCCTCCAAGGTCTGGCATTTGCCCACTTCACCCTCTTGTCTATTGCTGTCCTCAACTCTGCCTCCTTTTGCCCTGCTCTGTCAGCATGGAATTTTATTCAGTTCCTCTAAAACACCTGACTCTCGCTCATTTCTCTGGCCTCTTGCCCTTCATACCATGCTGGTCCCTCTTCTTAGAACACATTTCTTCCTTCCTGTAGAAACTTCCCAGGGCCTGAGTGTTCAACTTCCCACAGAAGTCCAGGTCCCTCTTGGTACTTATTTGTTTAGTGTCTATAATAATAGTCTACATTACAACACAATCTCTGTTAAGCAGGACCAATATCTTTCTTATTCCCTCTGTCTTAACAGTGACTACTAGAGTACCTAATTCATAGTGAAAATTCAATTTAAAAAAATGGGTTGAGCTAATGGATCCAAATAGAAGATATTTCTAGTAGATGATCAACAAATATCTACTAAATAAGTAAATTAAATTTTGTCATTTTCCTCAAAATAAATCTTATTTGGATAAAAATTACAACTATAAGGATGGTTCAGTTATATAAAATGTGAGATTAAGTATTTGGTGTAAGGTATAATCCAACAATAATAAAACCATAACTTATGACTAACTGTATTTCCCAGTAATATTTAGGCCTTTGAGGATCATATTCTTTGCATTAAAATCAGGAGACACCTTCTGACCAAAAAAACCCCACAATTTTTGGAATTGACACTCTTGATTACAAATAAGGATATAGTAGTTTCTGTTTTGCATCTAAAGATCTTGAAAGTCATTATTCCATCCTAATAATAGGTAAAAAAGCTGAATAGACTGAAAAACCAACAATTTTTATTGGATCCATAAGAGAAAGGGAGGATAGAGGGCAAACTGCTGCCCCCAAGACTGGAGAGACATGTGAATACAGGGAATCATGGCTTCCTGGAGCAGACACACAAGAACAGAAACTACTACAGAAAACAGTGCCAGGGTAGGATTAAAAAACATGATCCAACTATGTGTCATCTACAAAATACCCAGTTTATATCTAAAAGTAAATGGATGGAGAGAAACATACCATGCTAACAGTAATCGAAAGAAAGCAAGAATAGCTATATTAATTTTGGACAGAACAACTTAAAACTAAAGAAAGTTTACATAGATTAAAAAAAAGGCATTACATAATGATAAAGGGGTCAACTCTCCTAAAAGACATAGCAACTCTTGACATGTATGCACCTAAGAACAGAGCATAAAACTATATGAGGCAAAAACTGATAGAACTACAAGGAGAAATAGATATTGCCACGATCATAGTTGGAAACTTCAACACCTCTCTGTCAGAAATGGACAGATCCAGCAGACAGAAATCAGTAAAGACATAGCTGAAAATAACACCATCAATCAATTAATATAAATGAAGTCTATAGACTACTTCATCAATCAGCAGCAGAATTCACATTTGTTTCAAGATTACGTGGAAGGAACATTGATAGACCAAGATACGTTCTAGGCCATAAAACACACTTAACCAATTTAAAATAATAGAAGTTATGCAAGGTTTGGTCTCAAACCACAATGGAATTAATCTAGAAATAATATCAGAAAGATAACTGGAAAATCCCAAAATACATGAAGATTAAACAGTACTAAAAATAAATGAGCTATTATGCCATGAAAAGACATGCACGATACTTAAATGCATACTACTAAGTGAAAGAAGCCAATCTAGAAGGCTACATGCTGTATGATCCATCTGTATGACGTTCTGGAAAAGGCAAAACTATGGAGACAATAAAAAGATCAGTGGTTGCCAGGGACATGGTGAGGGGGTGGGGGAGAAAAGGATAGGCAGAGCACAGAGTATTTCTTAGGGCAATGAAAATACTCTGTATGATATTATAATGATGGTTATATGTCATTATACATTTGTCCACACCCATTGAATGTACAACACCAATGGATGTTGTACTATGGACTTTGAATGACTATGATCTGTCAATGTAGGTTGATTCTACATACAAAAAAATATACTGTCCTAGTGAGTTATGTTAATAATGGGGGAGGAAATGCATTTGTGAGAGCAGGAAATATATTGGAAATCTCTACTTTCCTCTCAATTTTATTGTAAATCTAAAACTGCTCTAAAAAAAGTCTTAAAAAATAAGGTTATATAGACCCTATAACAAGTATATAGTATATAAATACTTGAACTTTCTCAGAAAGTGTGAAATAACTCTGACATTGGGATAATCTCACAGTCTACAGTGATTAACATGGTGATCTCTGGAACTGGGCAGGAGTGTGTTCAAATTGATGATTTGCTTCAAAGTCCATGAGTTTAATGCAAGGGGTTATTAATTGCATAAAGCTGCTCTATTATTTAATTTCATTTGTGATAACAATGAACATTTGTTGTAGTACATTTATATAGTACATGCTTTTAGTTTTCTTTATTGGTATATTTTCTTGCAGCTGAAAATAGGAGATTTGTGTTATCTTTAATTATGAGAAGGCGATGATTTCTTTCTGGCTCATATTTTTGGTTATACCTAGAAGTGTATGCTATATGGTTATTACTCACAAATAAAGGGATAAAAAGAGAAAAAATATAAATATATTACATATAGTTTCCCTTCTTCCCTGTTATTATAAAATAATCTAGATTTATATAAAATATTTTAATTTTTATAAATCTATGTAAACTTGATCATCTGTTACAGAGAATAAAGTTAAAAAATTCCCTGAAGTAAATATTCAGGGCAAAATATTTGTATCCATTGTATCCAAAGTAGTATCCATTATGTTCAAACTAATAGGGAAAACTATTCTGTTTATATTATTTATATTTAGAGTAAAACTGAGATAAACATATTGATGATTTATTATATTTTTAATATATATAATGGTTTAATTTAAGGTGCAGACTGACTCTAGATCTGGACTGTGTGAATGAAACATGCTTTAAGAGAAGTTTTTTAAGAGCATGGATAAGGAAAAAAATAATTCTGACTAGGGTAAAATATCCTTTTACAGGGGAGAAGGCATTTGTCCTGGAATTTTAAGGATGTGTACAGTTTCAGAGGGGTGATAGTACTGTCATTTCAGGAATGGTATTATTATCAGGAAAGGCAAGATTGGGGAAAAGTCATGGAGAATTAAGGTTCTGTGTCACTGGTGTGACAGGAGCAAGTGTGACAGGATGGGAACCTTTTGGAAATCAAGAGTAGGGCTACAAATTGATATTAAATTTTGAAGGGCACTGAATATGATGCTCAGAGTTTCACAAGAGGTAATCAGGTAGTATCAATATTTCACCCAGACAGCAACACTGTCAGATTTGTGCTTCAGTGAGTTATCAGTGCCCATGTGAAGAAAGATCTTGAGATAAATTGAGGACAGTAGATAACATCTTAATAATCTAAATAAGCAGACATGAATGTATGCCAGTGAAAAGAAAAGCAAAATATTTAAAAGAGAGTTTCAGAGGTAGAATTTATGGGGTTTATTCATGATGTGCCATAGGGTTTAGAGATCTAGGAAAACTGAAAACTGTTATCAGAGCTCATTTCTGCTTTATTGAAAGTATGTTGATATCATTAACTGGGAGAAATATCAGAAAAGAAGCAAGTTTTAGGGAAAATATAAAAAATCTGTTCAGGATAAAATTGTACTCTGAAAAGGGATGAGACTTTGGTATCATCCTCAAACAATTTATAGCTCATATGATGGAGATGGATAAAATTGTCCCAGGAAGGAGGATAGAATAGCGAAAGAATGAGAGGATTGTACTTTAAACTTTGAGAAGCATCTATATTTAAGGTATTCCTATTAGCTTTTAAAGAAAAAGCTCAGCCATTGAAGAAGATAAAGTTTAAAAAAATATGTTGACCAGATCAAAAGAAGAACAAGAAAAACAAAGTGTAATGAAAAAAAATAAAAATGGAAATAATTTTCAAATAGGAGGAATTTTATGGCCAAATGATACAGCTAGTGTATCATTTGAAATCTGAAGAACAATCTAGTGTTACAAATTTCCACTCACCTAAAGGAAACTTGGTAACAGGTTTGACTTGATTTTAAAAGAAAATTCAGTGGTGTACCTGTTAAGTTAAAATACTTTATATTGTTTCCTATCATCCAGTATTAGAGGTTCTTTGCATTACTGATATTTTATATAATTTGTTTGTTTCTTTATCTTTGATATTATAATTTCACACCCTCAAAGCTCATTCATTATTTACTACATGCAACGCAGAATTTCTGCCAACGCATCTGTGGGGAATATGCTTTAAAAAAGAATAGAAGCTCTGTGATGTCTAAATGTCATTCTTCCATTTCAAAGTAGAAAATTCATGAAGCAAAGATAGTCGCATTTTTTAAATAAATATAAAACTTTAATGTCTTTCTTTTTGAGCAATTAAAATACGCCCTTATGATTATTTTTCTCTCTGGGAATACGATCAAGATTGTTTCAGCATGTGTTTGTAATCATGCTAATCTGAGTAAAAAGGTGTTAATTATTTTATAAATATTTGATAATTTTTCATTTTATATGTAACCTCTTAGGTGCAAATTCACTAAGGTAAATATTTTATTATACTTAGGAAATATGGAAGATATTAATTTATTTGCAAAGATTTATTCATCCTGATATATTTTTTTAAATGTGTGAAAGGTATTTTGTATTTTATGAAAACTTGATTTTCACCATCTGCTTCACTGTCTGTTTCTTGTGTTGTATTTTATGGTTTATAATAAAGGAGGAGCATTTTTTAATAAGCAAAATATTATTTTCAGTACAAAGAAAGCACATGTACACACTGAAATTACTTCTGATTATGTTTGGATTGTTAGATTCTTTTATGATGGCATATGGGATTGAATGGAAAGAAAGGCAAAATGAAAAAATACTTGATGCTTTTTTGCAAAGTCCCTGGGTTGGCTGCTTTATCACAGTCTATTACAGCTAATGAGAGTCATCGAGAGTCTAGTGTCGCTCTGGGAACCTGGTTCAGCACAGTGGCTGGGCTTAGCTGAGTAGAGTCCTGGCATGGAGAAGGATTGCTTGAGTGCAAAACCGATCCATAACTTTATACTCCTACATCTCACCTGATCACCTAAAACCTTCACTTCCTTATCTATACAGCAAGTACAACCATCATACCTACACTGTGGGTTAGCTGTAGGACTAACAAGTAAATGTACATACAGTACTTAATAGAGTCCTATTTAGCCAGTCTGTTAGTAACTTCTCAGTGATAAGAGGTTATAATGTTAATGATGAAAAGAACTCTTTCTTTCCAGGAAAAAGTGAAAATTCCAGATTTGGAGGCTCTTATAGCTAAAGGATCGTAATAAGAACATAAACGCCGAATGGAACAATTTCTTTTTAATGTGTACCCTCAAATAAGTCATCATAGAATCTCATTTTCTTTCTAAATGGAGAATTGTATGGCCAATGTCCCTGAGTTGTTATGGTTGGGAATACTAGTGATTTGCATGAAGGCGAAGGGATCATGGAGAAGAAAGTTTAAAAGTGTGCCATGGGATTGTGGCAAAACAAGAAAACTAGAGAGAACAGCTTATATTTTTGTCACCAGACTGGACCCAGGGAGTAGATTCTCCTCATTTCTCCCATAACTTAGCTACTCCAATGAACTGAGGTCTGAAGGAAATGCATTGCCATATTGTCAACCTAAGAGGGTAGCATGTAAGAATCCCCAGAGCCCATAGCCTGGACATCACAGGGCTCCCTGGTTAGACAGGTGCAACTTTGCACCCATAAGCATCATGTTGTTCTATGGCACATGACAGGGCTTACTAAGAATGGAAAAGCCTTATTAGAAATCCAACATACTTGGATTTCTATACACACTATCAAGCTTCCCTAAGCCTGGGTAAAATGTCCATACATAGCTCACAAATAGAACTTGGAGCATGGGGGGAAAATAGCAGGAGTTCTGTGTAGAAGTTAGAGCCATACAAACAGAATTGAGTGTAAATCGTAGTGTGGATTCATTTACATTCATTTATAGCCAATAAAATACAGAGTTTGAGAACTTTTAACTATTTTGTACTTGGTGCTTTATTGTACCTTTTCTCTAGAATCATCATAATAATACTGTGGGTAGTATTTTATTTTATTCTAAGCTTATTAAACCTTATACATTGGCCACTTACTACTTTTGTACTTAGGGAGAAATTTTGAGGGCTATACTTCTTAAAGTAAATGAAATTCATATTCCATTTATTTCCCAAATCTTCCAGAGCAAAATTATTTCTATTTTCTCTTTATTTTGAATAATTTTATACCTTATATATATTTTTTATATCAAACCTTAAAAACTTTTCTATCATTTTTTCTTACTGTCAAGAAATCCTTGCCATAGATTTCTATAGTGATTTTAAGTGCTTTTATGCCATCTTTATATAAAACAATTATTTACAATTATTATTAATTGAAATATTAAATATCTAGCCTATTGTGAAATAGTGTGGACCTCTATATACTGCAAAACTGCTGAGAAAATGGTGTTTTACTTTTGAAAAATTGAAACTGACAGTCATGTATATTGTTTTCCCCAAAGGATGAGAATATTTTGTTGATAAATTTAAAAAATCATAAACATCTCTATCTCTATCTACCTATCTATTGTATATGTATATAAAATATGTTATATATATTATAGTGTGTGTATGTTTGTGTATGTGGGTGTGTGTATCTATTCATGATGATAAAGTTGAGTAAAATATAATAACTGACATGCCGGTAAAATTGAGTAAAATAGTTATTTTTTAAAAATATAATAGCTAAAGTTTGGCATTCTGGAATGGCAGAATAATGAGCTTGGTGGACCCGTCTCTCTACCAAAACAACAATTTAACTGCTGAATTTTTTAAATTAAATTGTCTGGAAATTGTCTTAAGGGCATATAACAAATGGGGAAATATTCTTTCAAGAAAATCTCCTTAAATCTTGGTGAGAACAGCAAGAATCTGTTATTTGAAACACGACCTGTTCTCTTACCTGTCTCCTCCCCCAGATTCTTATCACAGGACTGCATTTCAGGTATTTTACTCTTGATAAGGGTAGCCAAGAAGACAGGGGCTCCCTGTCCCGCTAGATCCTAGTGCGACCACAGTTTTACCCTGGCAGATGTGGGCTGCTGGTATTTCTTATTTCTTAGCACTCTGTTAGAGAAGATCTATCTTAGGCAGGGCTGAGAAGACAGTTTCTTTTCTCACGCCCAGTCCCAGTCATAGACTGGAAACTCTACTCCAGCCACAATGCGGTGAAAGTAGGATTCCAGTTTTTCTACCTCATCTTGCTTATAAAGAGGAAGTTTCCACTCAAACCAAGGAGAGCAGAGGCTGACACCTGCTGAAAGGACACCGGTGCTCATTATGCTTAAGATCACTATTGAAAATAATGTAGATCTTTGTGGAGAGCAATCAAGAGGAAGCTGGTAGCTCCAGGATATAAGCAAAATCTGAGAGCAGTCACAAGTTTAATGGAGAGAACCAGGGAAAGACAGTCAGCTAAGAAAGCCCTCCTGGATCACAATCAACTCTGTGGGGTCTGAATGGCTGTGCGTGTGCCCTGCTAGGCTGTTCCCACGTAAGAGCAATCATAGTAGGACATGGGGCTGACTTGAGAGCATTTCCAAGCCACACAGACTCATCACCAGAAGGCAGTAGCTTGACTATAATAGGGGGCTTAAAAACAGCCTTTAACCAAACTCACAGCAAGGCAAGACAAGGGAAATAGAAGAACGGGAAAATGTGAAACAAAAAGAACAAAAAATGGCAGACTCAACCCTAACATATCACTTACCTTAAGGTCTAAATATACCATTTTTAAGGCAGAGATGGATGTATTGACATAGATAAAAATAAAAGTAAAAAATAACAATTCTCACAAGCCAACTGTATGCTGTTTACAAGTAACTCACTTCAAATACAATCACATAGGTAGGCTGAAAGTAAAAGAATGGAAAATATATATCATGAAAATGGTAATCAAAACAAAAAATAGGAATGGCTCTCTTATTGTCAAAAAAAAATAGACTTCAGATCAGAGAAATTTACTAGACACAAAGAGTGACATTATATATTGATAAAATGATCAATTTGTATTCACTAAACAGAGCCTCAAAATAAATGAAGCAAACATTGATAGACCTCAGAGTATAAATAAGCCTATTCAGATTTATACTGGGGGACTTCCCCAGCCCACTCTCAAACACTAGACAGAAAACCAGCAAGGATATGGAAAAACTGAAGAACACAAGCAACCAACAGTTTCTAATGGACATGTATAAATACTCCACTAAAAAACAGGAATACACATTTTTTCAAACACTCTTGGAATATTCTTAAAATGTCAAAGATATTGAAATGGAGACCAGTTCATGGTAGCCAGGGATAAGGGGCTAGGGAGTGGTGGAAGGGAGGTGGGTGTGGCTATGAAGGTTCCACCACAGGAAAGATCCCTGTGGTGATGGAACTGATCAGTATTTGACTATATCAATGGCAGTATGCTGGTTATGATATTGTACTGTAGTCTGTCAACATGTAACCATTAGGCATTCTGGGTAAAGGGTATGTGGGACCTCTTTGTATTACATCTCACAACTGCATGTGAATCTACAATAATCCCCAAAGGCAAATGTTGATTTTTTAAACAGCAGTCTTAATTTGCTAATTAAACTAGAGAGAGACTCTTTATTCAAGAACAGAGTCTCCAGGAACTAAAATTGGATTATGGAAGATTCTGTTGGGCTTGAGGTGATGTAGCATCATACGTGCATGCTTGGGACATGGTAAACCTTTTTCTGTTATAGGGGTTTAGATAATCAATGTGATAACTGTTGCAAGAATCATGCGTAAAAATTATGAGAGCACATGTGAAGACAGAATTGTTTTCCTGGCATGGAGGAGGAGCAAGGATCATTAACTAAGTTTGAAAAATAAACATTCTAAGATAGGAAAGGAAGGAAACACTTTCCCCTAATACTATAGATGTAGAAAGACTTGGAGGTATAAATATCAATTTTGATTTTGAAAAGTGATGATTTGTTTTTGGAAGTTTGAGTGTCATACATTATTAAATGTTGAGCATTTTTAGTATAAGAGATATTATATTGCGGAAGTAGTGGCATAGACCTCCAGGACAGGCAGAGCTGTTTAGCTTTCTAGTTTTTGAACATGTGGTCTTGGACATATAACTTAACCTCACTAAATCTCAATTTCACAGGAACCAGAATACATCCCTGACAAGATGGTTGCTACCTGTAACTATTATTTAGTTACCAGCAGAAGAACTAGATAACCTTATTTTCTCTTAAACTAAAATATTTTATTTGAAACAGTTTTTTCATCATTTTTGTGGACACCAACTGGCATTCAAACTTGCAGTGGTTCTCAACCTGGCTGTACACTAGAGTTGCTTAGGAAGCATATAAAAAACAATGGTTCCATGACCCATCTACAAAGATTCTGGTGTAACTATTTAAGGATGGAACCTTGATAAGAGTATTTCATTTTTAAAGCTTGTCACTTAATGATCATCTAGGGTCAAGAAACATTATATTCATTTATTCAGCTCTGTGGGGTTATAGTTTTCCATTGACTCTGGCATGTAAGTCCATTTGAATACAATATTCATTAAAGCATAAAATATACTTACAATCTTTATGAGTAATATAGTTTTATGTGACAATTTTTTAGTGTAAAATGTTTAACTGTTAACAACTAGTTAAAATAGTTCTTGCTTCCTTTATGTTGTTTAATATAGAAAATGTGGTATCAATTAATTGGGCAAATCTTTGAGGAAATTAACTGTATGACTGAGGATTTTACCTAAAATTTCTTCTTTTGTCTCATCTTTACTGAAGTATAGCGATGTTCGATTTTGTGTAGAAGATATATCAGATTCCCAAGTTCTAGTGACACCATGACAAGTGTTTTCTCATATATCATGTCTGAAACAAAAGGCTTTCATTTTGGCCAACAAAGTCTATAATGTAAAGCTTTTAATAATTAGCAACTCAAATATACATTGCCTCCAAGGCAGTGCTTGGCCAGGCTCAACCAGAAAGTCTGGTATCTCCCAGAACAGTCCACTGAGAAGTCATATATGTCATTTAGACATGCTTAGATTCTCCATATATTTTTCCCTGGATTATTAAAGTGTCACAATGGCAGTTGTATTTTAGAAAAGCTGTGTTATAATTATAATCTAAATTTATGGAGGATAGGTATAAGAAACATTCATTTCTCTCTCTTTTACAACTGCATTTCAAGACACTCTCCATGTTTTCCTATGTCTCTTTGATAAGAAATAACACAATTAGCAATGCCATAAATTTTGTTTGGGAGTGGAAACAGTTACAAAAATAATTTAACTAATTTGCGTTCTTTTCTATGTCAGTCAAATAAGTTGATGTATTTTTCGTTTTTGCCATAGCTACAAGGAAGCTCAAATTTATAGAGCAGATATTAAAATTAGGAAATCTCTGCTACATGGCAATATCTACTTCTATTCTTTCCCCCTCCTTTCCTCCCTCCCTCCCCCAGTTTCTTTCTTTCTTTCTCTTTCTTTCTCTCTCCCTTTCATTTTCCCTCTCTCTTTCTTTTTTCCTTGTTTAGTTAATATTTTTTCCCTTTACTCTGTAATTTCACAGTTGTGAGTGGTCTCAGATTTTGTTCAAATTTCTCAGTATTATATTTAAACATGTTATGTAAAAATACATGATATTGCATAAACAGATGCATTGTCCTTATATAAAGTAAACCTTTACAGCTAATGACCCTGTTGATCAATACGCCAGTCCCCCAGTCCTTGGTTTCTCCTACATTCTGCTCCACTCCTCTCATTGCCTGGAAGTTATCAGACTAGTCATCATACTCCAGATTTTTTTGCCCCTTCACACATACATATGCTCCAATAGAAAACATTTAGTATTTCTGTGTGCCTTTGTAAACATAAATGACATACCATACATATAATTCTGTGACTTTTTCAGAAGTATCTGGAGGATACTGCCATAAAATCTGTGTAACTATAAATCTACCTAATATTTTAGAGACATTTGTTTTTTCAATTATGAATAATGCTGTGTGTTCCTTCTTTAACACAGGTGTGACTATTCACTGTGGACAAAATTAAGAAATAAAATTACTGGACTATTGAATATTCACATTTTTATTTCATTGAACACTGTCAAATCTGTTACAAAGATAGTCTAAAATTTAAAATACTACCAGCTTTTTATGAAAGTACCCATCTTACCACAATCCAGTAAACCCTTTAATTTTATTTTTGAAAAAATGGCCAGTTTAATGAGAAATATATCTATCCATATATCATCTATCTATATCTATCTGCAAACCTAATAACTAGTATCTTCTTGTTATTTCTCAGGATGAGCTTCTTTTCATACAATCACTGACTATTTGTATTTTACCTTATGTGAGTTGTCTATATATATCCTTTCACTATGGATTGTTATTTTGTATGATTTCTAACAGTTTAATTTTAAATCAAGATACTAATCCTTAGTCTGTAATATAAATGTTACACATTTTATTGGTTTTCCAAATATTCATTGACTTTGTGTCATCTTATAGAAATTTAAACATTTTAATTTAGCATGATCAAGATTTCCAATTTTTTGTCATATGCTTTATTTGCCTTGTTTAGAAACACTTCCTATTCTCCATGAACATAAATAATTGCTGTATATTTTCTGATAATATTTTTATTGTAGAATTTCTTACATTTAGTACATTAATATACCTATCTTTTCTTGCATAATGTAATGTAGGGAATCTAACATTATTCTTTTTATTTGACCTTACCTTGAATCTGAAATATAAATTTTCCCCCCGTGAAGATAAAACACCACTTAAATATATATTTATGTATTAATATAAATATATTGTGTTATCTTAATGTATTAAGTATATTAAGATAAATATAGCACTTATTTTTTGATGATATTTTTATTGCCACTCTTCATGCACATATTAAACATCAATTCATATATAATGTTGAGCAATGCATTCCAAGGAAAGTATGCAATATCATTGTTCTATAAATTTCTGACTAATGTATAATAATATTCTTTGGGAAGTGTGAAAAGTTTGAATTCATGTTTGAATTATGTCTTGCCTGACTTGTAGATCCACTTAAAATGAACTACTATTGTGCAGCTTGATTCTTTTTTTCCCTTGCTTTGAGCTGACTCATCCTGTATATGTCCTAGAATTAATAATTCTATGGGAGTTGAAAGAAGCTGGAATAAAGAGCAGCTGATTTTCAAGATTCAGTTTCCTGTTTGATAACCTTATCAGTATACTACCAGATGTTACAGTAATTATTTTCTCCACTGAAGCAGCTGCGATTTTTATGTGGAATACCTAATTGGTCATCATGAGGGCTATGTTACTGCCAACTTCAGGGGAAGTCATTGAAATTGGATTAAAGTAAGAACTGGATTATTGCTACATGGGGCCCTAGGAAGCTTTGAGCACTTTTAATTGACTTGGAGCCAACAAAGAAGAAAATCAGCTAGACAAGTGCAAATTTGTGTCTGTTCTTTATACTTAGGGCCGTAAGAACAGAAAAGCCTAGCGAGTGTTCAAATTTAATAATAAATTATTATTTAAAAATGTTTCCCAAGCTTGCATTAAAATGATGATTTAAATAAACCTAAAGGATAATGAAATTTATGTAAATATAACTAAAATATTAAAATAATCAAGAGGAAGGGAAAATGACCTATTTTTCATGCATATTCTGTCAAACCCTGTTCTAGGCACTTTGAGGCACAGTATTTTATATCAATATTATGCTCAGAGGAATCAAATGGAATAAAATAGAAGAAGACTGCTTGATTATGCTATGCAGCATTTTCCTCCAAACTTTCCAATTTTTCTGGCATGCCTTATAAGAATCAGTTGCAGCATAAATAGATTTTCTGTCCTACAAAACAGTTTGTCGATTTTTTCTTATATAGATGTAAACATCTGGTGTCTCTAACATTATGCTACATTTCTGGTTTTCCAAAATGCATTCACTCTGTAGAAACGAGTAAATGGCATAATGAGATAAATTAAGTTTTAGAAGGTCTTTTAAATTATTTATGCACAAAATTCATGTCTGTGCATTCTCTTTGTAAATAGAGTTCACATTTATACACTCTGTGCCAGGTTTGGAGAAGCAGACCTAAAAAAAAAAAGGGAAATTTTCTTTTAATAAAACACTAATCTTTTTCAGCATTGAAAAAAAATCCTATATAAGTGTCCTGCAATATTCCCAGTTACCACAATATCAACTATGGCTTAGGTTGAATGACAGATAACAGAAATGAAATTTAGATAGAAGACAAAATAACTTCATCTTTACTTATACATACATGGAAAAGTGATTACATTTTTCTGCTTCAGTGATGGGTAGAATCATCTGATCAAATCAGTTTAAAGATTCACCTAAGAGCCCTTGTTAAAGGTATTTATTTGGACATCATGATTTTGTTTTATTGATTACATTGCTTGTAAATATGTCATTTATATGACCTTAAGAATAAAAAATAATCAATAATTACTTAAGAAATTTGGTATATGTTTTCATTTTTTCCTCGATTCTAAAGAGAATATTTTTGGGGAAAAGCCATTTCTACTCTAGTGACTTTTGAATAGGTATCGGTGAAATTGATTAGCAGTGGGGAATTTCCCAAGAGTTAATAGCCAGAGCACAACATCTTCTTGTATTCTCTTTCAAATAATGAAGTCACCATTCTCACAGCCAAGTGGGTTCAGAAACTTGGATGTTACCGTAGTGACTTTCCCCACTCCTTCATCTGTTCACCCAGTCAGGAACTGCATCCTGTCATCCTGTTACCCCTGTAAAGTCTCTCTATAATTTTTTAATCTAAAGTATTACAATAGAATCCTAAGCCACTGATGTCTCCAGTAGCTTCCATCTTCTAATCCAGCCTTATTTTTAAGGCACAGGTCACCCCTTGCTGGTTTATATTTCCTTAAAAGCATTGCTGCTACAAGATGGTCTCTACCTAATAAAGGTACAAACACTATTTAAACTTTATTTGAATTGTTCTAAATATTTTCCCAATCTAGCTTCCTTTACATAGTTTTCTTTCTTCTTCTGTGCATCCAATGTTGCATTCACATTTGGACTATATGTTTCCTAAAGAGATCATCTATTTTGAAACTGCCTGATTTTGTTTATTCTCTTCTTTCAGCTTACAATTCCCTTCCACCCTATCTCAACCTTTCAAAACTCTAGTTATTCTCCTCTGAATTATTTCAAGTGCCACATGGACAGGAACACCCCCAACACATACACACACAGTTAATATCAATCTTTATTTTTACTCCTCTCATAGTTGAGAATTTTGGTATCGTGGAAAGGGAAATACATTTTGAGATAGATACTTTTCAGTTTTAACCCTTGGATTTTCTACTTATTAGCTATAAATATAGCTGATCCTAAATGAATATTTGCTGAGTGCTTATATGATTGATGATAAATAAAACTGAACCACTTAATTATGAAGACCTGAGTAAATGTAACAAAATATTAGTATCCTTAATTTATAAAGAATAATAACAAATATAAAATAAAAACTTTAGCAAACCCAAAAGAAAAATGAAGAGGTCATACACAAAAGAAAAACTGCCCATAAGAAAAATTAATTTTAGCAGTGAAAGAAACATTTGAATCAATGATACAACATATTTTATCTACTACATCAACTGCTGGGACTATAGTATTTAAAGCTGAGGTTGGCAAGGCTGAGAGGAGCGAGCAGTCTCACACACTGCTAGCAGGTTACGTAAATTGGTACAACCTCTCTGGAAATTTATCTGGGAAGATGGATAGAGTCTTATAAAGGAATATTTTCTTTGTTGCAGTAGTTGCACTTCAAAATTCAGTCTTTGGAATCTCCATAAGTGTTGTCAGATATTTACACAAAAAGTGTTCAATGTAGTTCTCAATTAAATCAAACTTTAACAATGGTTATCTCCTGGTGTTAGAATTATAGATAAATTTGAAATCTTCAAACTTTTAATACATTTTTCTATAATTGATTAGATTTTATATTCAAAAAATAAATATTAATTGAAAGATGATTGAGGGATTTCTGTATCCCTTATTTTTACTTAAAGGAACAATAAAATAATACAATGAGGCAAGTATAGAAAAAAAGAGGAAGAGAGGCCAAACCCATAATCAGCACAATGAAGTCCATTTAACATGGGAAATAGGGAAAATAATTACTAATTCAACATAAAATTTTTACTTTAAAAGACTTTCCCCAAAAGTACATATATTCAGTTACTTTGTATGAAAGTTAAGGTTATACTTTGTATGTACAATGAATTTGTATATGGTACACATGATATAAGGTTTTTCTTTATTAGGTCTGAATATGTCTAAAATATTCCAATAATGTTTAGTTGGCCATTAAATTATATTTCTAGTATTTCCATTTTCTTTAGACACGGGCTTTTTGCAGTCACATAAGCTGTATCAGAGCATGATTTAAATAAAAATAGCACAATACTGAATAGTATATTCCATTTCTAGCTGGTTATAAGTCCCAGGGAATATCTTTTGCTAACATTATTGTTGTTTTAGTAAATGAATCTGGATATAAAATTTCCTTTCCAGTGATGTAATTTCAATGGACATTTTAATAGAATTAATGCCCTTCACATTAGCAAATCAGGCTGCTTAAATAGTTGCTAAATACTGAATATAGGTCTTCCTGAATAACAGGATTTGTAAAGACATACAGCTCTATAAATGCACCTTGTATTTTATCAAAATTGCTTGCTCTCTCCTTTTCTACAAAATATATTTAGATATCATCATGCTTCTCAGTGGAGTCGAAACAATACATAGAGCCCCAAAATAGTGTTGATTTCCATGATGACAGGAAAGATTGAGTGAAAATGTTAGGAATATTCATAAAACATTTAATACCTCACATTTATGGAAGCAGAAGTCCATTTACTATAATGGCCATCTGTAAAAGTAGGTTCAGCTCAGAATACATGTTTGGCTAGGTCTACAATTAGTGGTTTTGGTAATGATTAATTTATATGTGGTTATTTTTTAAATGTTTTTTCAGAAGACACTGGAATCAAAGCTCACATATTAATTAGTTTCAAGAAAGCTCTGGAATGGTCCAGTCAATGCAGTGCATCTCTGATAATTAAAATATTCAGGTGCCACCATGTGTTACATGTTTCAGCAGAGCAGTAAAGCAGAGACATAAACAATTAAAAAAGAAAAAGAAAAGAAAAGAAAAAAAAAAACAAGGCAGGGTAAGATGAGGAAAGGAGCCATTCTCAGCCCTTTCAAAGAGTAGGATCTTTTATTTCGGGTTCCAAAGGATATATGCTCACTGTGATCCAGATAAAATCATCCCCTTTTGAAGAGTCTGCAGGGAATGAAATTATCTGCTCAATATTTTTGGCCTCCTTTCCATTATCTAGATTTCAGAGTGAGGAATAGCACATATTTCTGTAGAGACGATACAGTAAAACACTAGTAAGATAAATTAGGAATACTCAATTTCAACAATGTCTGGAATGTAGTAGAAATTAATAAAACACATATTAATGGATAAAGAAAATTGTTACTACAAACTTTTCTTATCCAGTAAAATAAAATTTGTCTTTGATTCTTAAATACTGGCAAGCCAATCCAAACTCAGGCTATTCTTCTCTTTTCTTATTATATAATAAAGCTTCTAAAAGAAATCTATACCTTTGATCTAATAATATAACCATACTCATGGTTTTAAGTGACAACTATCGTTAAATTTGCTCTAGAAGCTTCATTAATTTATTGTATCATTTAAATAGACATTTCCAGAAATTCAGTACAGAGATAGTTGCAAACTGGTTTCTGAAGTACTGACAGATAAATTATCTCAATTTTAATATTTTAATATTTTAATCTTCCTAATCTATCCACACATATGGACTGAAATGGACATTTTATACCAGACATTTAAACAAATAAATGAGGCCTGTGCACTGGATTAGTAAACAAGGAAGAAGGATGCCCCACTACCTGTCCCTCCTATGTTCCTACCCCTAAACCCAGTGCAGGATAATCTGTGGTGATGGTGGTATGCACCTGTGTGCATTGACTGGGGATGCAAATTTAGACGATTCATTGACCACAATGGTAAGATTTCTTTCTGGAACCAGTGGAAGGAATAGAGTTGTGTGTTGTGGGTTATTATTACTTATTCATTCAGAAATATTTACCTAATGCTTACCATGAGTCAGGCTTCATTCAAGGAGGAAGTATATACCAGTTGAAATGTTTTCTCTCTATAACAGGAAATCAGTCCTTTTAGGGGAGCTGCAACCTCCCCTTTTCATCTATTATCCATCAGAAATGGGCTTTTCTCATATTCTTTTCCTTCCAGGCTGTTTTGTCACCAACAAAGGCTTAATTTGATCTAAAATTCTTTCAAAGGAGAGGGTGACTTTGACATTCTTGCCCCATCTTTTTTGGGAGAACAGGTTTTCTGATATTTGGGAATAAAATCATCCTTTAGGAAAAAAGATGATCAGGAAAAAATTATCTCTGAATCATTTAGTTTCATGAAGCATGTTAAATCTAAACGTCCTCAATATTTAAATTTGAACATGTTCATTTTATCAGTTCTACAGCATACAGAAAGTAGTTACAGAAATGCTAATCCATACATTTGTAAGAATAAATTTAACAACTAAAATTCACTATTTGTTTACCATTCAATTTTTCTTCAGACTGAGGTGATTTATTCAACACTGTGTTCAAATTTTACTTCTGTCAGTTCATCATTGGGAAAATAAATAAATACTCTGAGGTGAGCAGGAACCAATTTCTTCTGTTGGAGAAAGGAGTGACAAACATGGAAAGTGTGAGGGCTGGAAAATACACTAATGCTTAGTCAAAATTGGAGATTACTCTAGTGCCACAGACAGGTCATTTAATTCATCCACCCATCCATCCATTTATTAGTTTATTTATGTTTCTTTTTTGTTCTTAATGTTTTCAAGTCAGAGGCTTGTTAACTTTCCAATTCCTTAGAAATGACTTAGGATTAAATCCATTTATTTATCTAATATTTAACAAAAGTTTAATGATTACAGTATACTATGTGGCAGGCTCTGCTCTAGGTGCTGGGATACAGCAAGGAACAAAATGAGCAAAGAGCCCTGCCTTCGTTTATCTTATATTTTAGTGCTGGAAAGAGTCAATAAAAATAATTTTATTAAATTCATATCGTGATAAGTTCTAAGGAGAATAAAAATAGGACTGATGATGTGATGTGTCAAGAGGTGAAGAAATTTCAGGTGGGGTGACTACTAAAAGCTTTACTGAGAAGGTAACTTTTTTTAAATTAATTTTTATTGGAGTGTAGTTAATTTACAATGTTGTGTTAGTTTCTGTTGTACATCAAAGTGAATCAGTTATACATATACACACATCCACTCTTTTTTAGATTCTTTTCCCATATAGGAGTATTGAGTAGCATTCCCTGTGCTTTACAGTAGGTTCTTATCTATTTTATATATAGTAATCTGTATATGTCAATCCCTATCTCCCATTTTATCCCTCCTCCCCCTTTCCTCCTTGGTAATCATAAGTTTGTTTTCTACATCTGTGACTTTATTTCTGTTTTGTAAAGAAGTTCATTTGTACCATTTTTTAGATTCCACATATAAGCGATATCATATGGTATTTGTCTTATAATGTCATTTGCAGCACATGGATGCACCTAGCAATTGTCATACTGAGTGAAGTAAGTCAGACAGAGAAGGTAACTTTTAAGAAAGACCTTAAGGAACTAATGATCATCTCTAATAAAGCATACACTTAAGTGCTGTAACACTGAATTTTCTCACCAATTCCTGCAAGAATCCAGAAAGATAGGACTAACTCCCTCTCACAGAAGAGGAAACTGAGGCTTAAAGAGACTTGAGTATCCTCTTGTAAGACCTATAGCTAGGTTGCAAATATTCTATACTCCATAGCCCCTACTCTAACCCTCTTCGCAAGAAGCATTTTCTTTCTCTCTGTACTGTGCATTAAAGCGCTTGCCAAGCAAGGTAATAGACACGGCTATATTTCCAGTAGCTAGTACTGTCTTCTTAACTGCCTCCTTGGATGAAGTTTTAACAGCTTCTAAGCTTTCCAAGGCCACACAGCTGCGTTATAATCATTGTTCTATCTCTAGAGGAAGTCTTGGAGCTGACATCCTTAAAGCTGCTGATATACTGCCTGTTTGGAAACAGTTTGATTGGATTATCTCAATGCATTTTCAGGCAGAGCATTTGTCCTTCAATTCTTATTCACGTATGGTGAACACTTTCAGAGATTCAACAGCTTTCCAGATATTGCCGTAGAGACTTCATTATTCTTCCTTAGAAGACAACGGTGACACACAGAGTTTCAAATATTTTTATGGATGTAGGCAAGCCTACAACATATACTCTAGGAACTTAAAAATTCTCCAAGCTTGTTAAGCATAATTTTCCCCCAGTAATAACCTTAACTTACACTATGATTTAAATTTGTCATTAATTCCATGTTTTCTCACCACATTATTTTAAAATAGTAATGGGTTATAAACCAACATAAATGATGCATCTTAGAAGTGATATAATGTTTATTCTGGGCACTCCGATAAGTTGTAAACTTGCCTTTATTTTTTTCTTATACATTTTTTCCTTCACAGTTTTTTAAGTATGATTTTGTTACTTAAAGGCTCTCATTAACTGTCTTAACATAAGAACTATTTATGGCACAGGGAAATTTCATTTTTGGAATGCTCTATAGTGTCCCCCCTTCCACCAAATCCTAACAGTATGGATATGTGTCTCCTTCCTGCTTCTCTCCAGACATGTGAAATCTAGTTTATAAAATAGTTCTTATCCTCTCAACAGCTAGAAATATCATATGTAAACATCATAAACTATTCTTTTTTTTTTTAAATTAATTTATTTATTTATATTTGGCTGTGTTGGGTCTTCGTTTCCGTGCGAGGGCTTTCTCTAGTTGCGGCGAGCGGGGGCCACTCTTCATCGCAGTGCGCGGGCCTCTCACTATCGTGGCCTCTCTTGCTGCGGAGCACAGGCTCCAGAAGCGCAGGCTCAGTAGTTGTGGCTCACGGGCCCAGTTGCTCTGCGGCATGTGGGATCATCCCAGACCAGGGCTCGAATCCGTGTCCCCTGCATTGGCAGGCAGATTCTCAACCACTGCGCCACCAGGGAAAACCCATAAACTATTCTTATACTCTTCTCTTCAGAACTGATGAGCAAAATACCCAGTTTCTATGCTCTTTTAGCATTAACATACTAGTAAAAGCACGAATTGATTTCCATTAAATGACAGGCTATAATTTAAAAATAAATATATTAAATGAATATTAATTTGTTATTACAACCACAGTTATCAGTAGGCTACATTTCTGGGGTTTCCTCTTAAAAAGAACAAAAAAAAACAATTTTTATTAGCAAAACTTTAAATCTAATTTTCATGGATAGTATGATAGCAGCTTGATTTCTTTAGTTGTAGCATCAATGCATTTTCTTTATTTTTCTTCCTTAATATATTCATGGATTGTTTTTTCCTTTAACATTCACATTGCTTTAACCACTACTACTTTGCTAGATTTCTTCTCATCACCCTCTCTCAAAAGAAGCCTGTATCTAGGGCTTCCCTGGTGGTGCAGTGGTTAGAAATCCACCTGCCAATGCAGGGGACACGGGTTCGTGCCCCGGTCCAGGAAGATCCCACATGCCGCGGAGCGGCTAGGCCTGTGAGCCACAACTACTGAGCCTGCGCGTCTGGAGCCTGTGCTCCGCAACGGGAGAGGCCGCGACAGTGAGAGGCCCGTGCACCGCGATGAAGAGTGGCCCCCGCTCTCCGCAACTGGAGAAAGCCCTTGCACAGAAACTAAGACCCAACACATCCACAAATAAATAAATAAATAAATTTATAAAAAAAAAGAAGCCTGTATCTAAATCTGTCTGCACATTCTCAACATGAATGCTTTTATGACAGATTATTCTAATGGTTATATTCATAATTCTGAGGGTTATCATTTCAAAACTTGAAATGAAAATGAATGTGCCTGCTGGTATTCTTTTTGGTGACCCTCATTTCAAAGAAAGACTATGAAAAATCTTCCATGTCTTTTCATCTTCCAAACATGTCATAAAATATGCTTATCAAAGAAAATTAGAAACTGAAAGGTCCTGATTGTTCAAAGTTCTTATTAGTCATAGTCAGTAGTCATTAATGTTGCTACACAGGATTTAGAGTCAGATAAGTTTTCTGTGATTTGAAAATGAACTACTAGACCATGCTGAGGTGTTAAGTGTGCTGAAGTGTGAACTTCTATGAGTGTTTGCATTTTGATAGGAGTTTTCTGAAAATCCAACATCTAACCCAAACTAGTTATTAACTGTCAAATGTGGCAAACTGATAGGAGTACTATTGTATGATGAAATGTTAATGTTTCTTTCTTTTTTTGTCTAAATCCAATTACTCTTTGGGCAGTTCAAATCCCTGTTGCGTTTCGGTTTTCCCATTGAGCAGAATAAGTGAACAACAATCTAGTTCTAGATCATCTAGTGCAAGCACCTTCATTCGGCACATAAAATATTCCATAAATTGCACCTTCCCCAGAATTATCAGAAAACAATCTGGATCATATTAATGAACTACACTTACCAAACCAAAATGACAACTCACCAAACCAAAATGAGTAATTCCGAACTCTAATGCATGGTGTGTTTTGTTTACCTACACTATCTCCATCATTCTCCCATAGTAGTCCAAGATCATTCCATACTGAACTATCAGTCCTCATATTTCTGAATCATACTCTAATGATTGATCTCCTAAGATATTTTCTGGGAGTCTGATATAATGACCAAATTCTCCTTGTTCACCTGGCTGGTGCCTATTCACACCTCAGAACTCAGCATTAAAGGGTATCACCTTAAAAAGTTTTTCTGACTTCACAAGTTATAGTCTTCCATGCTTATCTATATGTACTATATACTCTGTTTTTAATATAACACTTTTAAAGGAATAGAATGTTTGTTTTTCCTGCAAAATGAAAAACTTTGATAAAGTTTTAAAAATGCATCATTCTTCTTTATATACCTAGAAAGGAGCTTAGACCTTGACCTGAGTGCTCAGTGAGAGAAAGAGAAATATATTTGATTTCTGATTTAATGTTCTTTACACCATGTCTTGTATGTGTCCACATATCCCCAGCAAGCAGTCACAAGCCTCATTCTAACCTTTGAACTTTTAACTTTCTGAATTCAGTGCCCTGTTGTCTGTTGCTTATGCTAAGAAGTCTGAGGTGATTTTCTGTAATTCTCTTCCATAAGGGGTGTTAGAGAATGCTAGTCAAGCAAGAGGAAGCAGTTATGATGTATGTTCACAATAATAAATAACTCCCATTTGAGTCATGAGTTTTACTGATAGCAGTTATCTAATTTTCCCTGTCATTTTTTTCAGATGAGGAACAGATAGTTTTTAGTGTCATGAAAATAAGAAATGATGGAATTTAGTATTAAAATTTTTAATGGGTTTCATACAAAAGCCCCAATAGTGTGTATTTGTGGAGTTTGTTTGTTTGTTGCAAACTTCACAAAGCAAGTCAGCCCCTGCAACCACATGATACCTCTGGCAGAGTGGTAGAGATGTAATTAATTTCCTTTAAGATGTTTTGGACTTGACTATAAACATAAAGCTACTAAAGTATTGCATATGCTTACCTGTGGGAAGAAATATTAAATGTTTTTCCCTTGCATGTGCAAATTTGCAAAATCACCTTCATTACATGATTCAGCAACATGGACTTTAATAAGTATACTTAGCCTCAGTGCTTGTGGAGTTTTTACAGAGGCATAATCTGTTTGACAGATGCTATGTACAAAGACTGTGGTTTACATTCCCTTAAATGGTTTTTCCTTCTAATAAGTAGTTAATTTTTGGCAAAGTATCTCCCCGTATAATCTAGACCATTTATATATTTGAAAGTTTCTTTAATCAGTTTCATTTTTGGCAAATTATTTCACCGTATATTTCAGATTGTATATTTGAGAGACGCTTCAAATTTTGGCTCACTTTATTTGTAAAGTCTTGAAACTGGGTTATAACGGGAAGACTACAAGTACAAAGAACCATATAAAACATAACTTTCTACATATCAATATTTGAACAAAACCATTCAAAGAGATGCACACTTTACCTATAGAGCTGTACTTTCCATAGACTCAGATAATTACTGCTGATCTTGTCTGAATCCAACCAAATGCAGGCTACAGATACCTCATTTGTTAAATATCTAGTCTTTTCCAGCCCATGAGAAAGCTTATTCCAGGGTTGATGTGCTGTGTGTAGAGTTAAATCACCTGCATGCATCATGGCCAGCCTTAATTCAACCCTGTCCCTCACCTCTCCACACCACAGTTTATCCATCTGTAAAATTAGAACCATTGTACTCTCAAATTTTATTTGCTCTTTTAAAAAATATATACTTAATGTATTGTAAATGAGACAAGATAAAACATCTCTTTTAAATATGAGGTCAAGTAACAATAGAATCATTTGGCATGTCACTAGAATATCACGCATGTTATAACTGATTTAGTACAGGTAACGTGGTGTCAAAATGCCCTGTTTGAGTCCTGCAGATCTTGGCTCCTAGTATAAAAAAAAGAAGTTAACTGAAAGTTGTAGGAGAAAATGTAACATTTCTTTACTCCTTTAATCTAAAATAGAATAAACCTTAGAAAATAAAAAAGAAATTCCAAAATACCTTTGATTTCAAACTTACAGAATTCACATTAAAAATGTAATTAATCATTATGCTGCAACGTATATGTGTGTGTGTAGTATTACTCTGTAATGCAGACTAACAAAAATGGATTTATATATGTTTACTGGTAATTTAAATAATAAATGATAATTTTGAATTATAAAATCATTTTATCTTCTACTTTAGAGATATGCTGATTTTCTGAAATTTTCTTAGAAAAAATCTTGTCTAAATCAGATTTTTTAATTTCATTTTAATTTTTTTTAAGAGAGTGATGTTGATGAGTTGATACTGATAATGACAGTGAGGAAGATTATTAAGAATGGATGTTTATTGGAAATATATTAGATTTCAGGCAATGTCCAAAATGCTCACATGTTACCTCGCTTAATGCAAACAATAACTCCGTAAGACAGACGCTAATACTAACCCAATTTTAAAATCATGATACTCAAGTACTGAAGTTAAGCTTTTTGCCAAAGGTCAGCTTATAGGTTATTGTGGAGTTAGAATCTGTACCCTAGCTGCTGACTCTGGGGAGTTTCACCAAGGTCTCTGTTTTTTTAATTCAACAGTTATTATATAAATATTCACACAAAAAGATTCCCAACATCGTTAGTTATCAGGGAAATACAAATCAAAACCACAATGAGATATGACTTCACACCCACTACAATGGCTATAATAAAATAAACAGACAATAACAAATCATTTGTAAAGATGTTGCAAAGTCAGAGTCCTGAAACATTGCTGATGATAATGGATAATGATAGTTTCTTTGGAAAACTGGCAGTTCCACAAAATGTTAATAGTTACCATATTACTGAGTTATCCTTCCCATAGATATATACTCAAGAGAAATGAAAAGATGCATCCACGCAAAAACTGGCACTCAAATATTCAGAGCAGCGTTCTTCTTAATAGCCAAAAAGTAGAAACAACTTAACAACCATCAATCAATGAAGGGATAAATAAAATGTGGTCTAGCCCTTCAATGGAATATGTATTACTCAATAATAAAAAGAGATGAAATACTGATACATGCTATAACATAGATGAAATTTTAAAACATTATGCTAACTGAAAATAGCCAGTCACAAAAGGCCACATTTTGTGTATATGATTCCATTGCATATGAAATATCCAGAATATACACATTTATAGTGACGGAAAGTAGGTGAGTGGTTGTTTAGAGCTTCAGGGAGGTAGGAATTGAGAGTGATTATTAATGGGTACAGTGTTCCTTTTGGGAGAGGATGTAAATGTTCTAAAATTAGGTTATGGCGATGGTTACACAACCCTGTGAATATACTTAAAAAGCACTGAGTCGTACAGTTTGAATGGGTGGATCTTATAATATGTAAATTATATCTCAATGAAAATTTTAAAGAGAATTAAGTTGTGAAACACAGAACTTGAAAAGAGGAAGTGGATAGGAAAAAAACAATATATTGTAAAAATTCCTAATTTTGTGTAATTTTTTTCTTTTTCAAATTTAAGAAAATATAACACTAAACACAAATGTAAAAATTGAAATTTCATCTCTGAATACTTATTTCTTTGGAAGGAAGGTTAATATCAAGATAATTACCAAACATGAATAGTTGTGAGCTTTTTCTCCCTATTTGCTAAGTAGTAATGATCAATAAGTTTATTCTTTTGGGTGAAAATACTCCTTCCCCAAGGATTCAGTCTTTTTAATTTTATAATGAAAATTTGTCCAACATTAATACAGAAGTAAATCACAGAATACTTTAACTTGATATTTATGTCTCATTGCATATAACCCTATAGTTACTACATGGCACTTGTGTAAGTAAAAATTAATACGTACTATTTTAAGATACCAATATTTTAGCTAAAGATTATTGAATGACAGTCACTGTAAAAATCAGCCCCAAAATTTCATGTAAGACAAATTGAATTCATTTTTATATCAGCCTGTAAATTTAAGTGGTTGAAACACCTTAATATTATAAAATTAAAAAGCAAAATCAGCAATGTAAGCAAATATGATATCCACAGTAAATATTTCCAAAAAGAAAATTATGCATTAAAATTTTAAAATAAACTTTTTGATAACCAGTCTCTTCTTAGCCTTCCTCTTAAAAAAGTCTGACGTTTTGAATTTTCACAAATATTTTTGTGATCAAAAATGATTCAGTTTATCATATAAGATCAAAACTCTTGCAGACAAATATTTTGGAATCCTGAACTATTTATTTTTCAATTTAAAATATAAATTAAGGTAAACTAAAATAAGTTAACTTGAAATGTCAAAATGTATCCACTTCTACCAAGTTTACCTAGAGTTAACTTGAGTTGCTGCTAAGGACAAAGACAATGAATGTAATAATGATTTTTGTTGCTCTTTTCCCACACCCTTTTAATTGCATAATAATGTACATATTAATGGAATCTTTTAAATTGCAGTGTAAATACATAAATAATATAATTTTTAGTTTCTAAGTCAATTCCTTTGTCTTTAGTTATTATTTTCAGTTAATTCTGAAGTGGTTCATATTCTTTCTCTCTTTCTCCATTAAAGCTCTAAAACATGGTTTCTCTCAGGAGGAACTCACTGCCAGGTATAGCATGTGTATTTAGAATGATGCTAATACAAATGTCAGCATTATTCCAGGTATATTTAAGCCTTCAAATCAATTCTAAACCATTGGTTTTTATTTTTTTTTAAAGGAAATTACAGCATTTGAAAAATCTCATCCATTTTACAATCACTTATCTCATCACTTTTTTTTTGTCCCTTCTATTATCACCCCTCTGTCGTCTTGATTATACCTATTATACTTCCCTTCTAGGGGAAAGACAGCAAACTACTGAAAAGAGTACTTCCATTAAAAAACAGAGAAGCATTACATTAAAAACACAGTTATGAGAGAGAACAGCTGCATTTTCATTATTATTCTAATTTATTCTCCCTTTATTCGCTCCAAGCCTAAGTGTCAAGCATGGACTGTTGTTTCCATGTGTATTTTACAGCGTGTTCATCATCTTGCTAACTTAGTCCTAGTTCAGAATTAAGTCAACCAGAAGAAAAAATCTGCCCTGAAGGATTGGTGTAATTTAAATGGCACAATTTGCTCTCATCTATGTATTTCTTAGGTTTTCATAATAGTAGGGTACATCAGCAGTTTTTGAAATCGACATTATTAAGTAACTATTATAAAGGAAATATTAAGTAGAGATGGTTTGGTGATTCTATACAGGCATACCTGTTTTATTGTACTTGGCTTTATTGCACTTCACAGATACTGCATTTTTTACAAACTGAAGGTTTGTGGCCACGCTGTGTTGTCAGATGATAGCATTTTTTAGTAATTAAGTATTTTTTAATTAAATTATGTACTTTTTTAGACATAATGCTGCACACTTAATAGACTACCGTATAGTGTAAACATAACTTTTATATGCACCAGGACACAAAAAAAATTGTGTGACTCTATTATATTTTCTTTTTTGCGATGGTCTGGAACTGAGCCCATAATATCTCCCACATATTCCTGTAATCCTAGTGAAAAAGAAGAGAAGTTTATAATGACTTTATGAAGGAAAAACATATTGAAAATAACTCTAGGAAATATGTTGAATTGAAAATAATTCTAGACAGTATGTTGAATTCAATGCATAATCTAAATCAGATAAATAAATATTTATCAGGAATTAATAGATGGCATTATGTGTTCTTAGAATTATGATGTATTTAATATAGTAAGGACTTCTATGACTTTGAGATCTCAGAAGAATTCAAAATAGTAAAAATAATAAAATGGCAATGTTATTTATAATATAAGTGATTAGCATCTTTAATCCTTAAAAAATGAAGCAATAATTTATCTGTCTGAAGCACTTTACCTATTATGATATTATTTACATGTTCATCTCATTTCTTTCTTTTTAAAAAAAATAATTATAGGAAAGGAGAAAGGGACTATTCAGAATTTGAAATCTATCATCTTCAGTTGTGTTCACAATACCCAGTGAACTGAAATAAGCAATTAACAGAAATAGAAAAGGCTTTTTATTTTTCTTAATTTAAAACTATATCCAAGGGGGAGAGGGGGTGGGAGAGGGATGCATTGAGAGTTTGGGATTAGTAGATGTAAACTATTTTATATATATATATATATATATATATATATATATATATATATATGACTGAATCACTTTGCTGTACACCAGAAAGAGTAACACAGCATTGTAAATCAACTATGCTTCAATAAAATAAATTTTAAAAAATTAAAAAATTTTAAAAATCTATTTTAGACCCCCCAAAAACTACATCTATTTAATTCACATCTTCCAATCTCAAAGTGGTCAACTCTTCTATACTTCTTATATAAACTCTCCTTGATATCCTGTAGCTTCAATTTAATTTTCTGCTGTGAAACCCATTTCTGTTCTGTCAGGTCTAAAATTAGGAGGGCATGACTTACAGGAAATAAGTCAGTGTTCAGATTTCTTCCTGTTGCCAAATCAAAGTTCTCCCACAAACCTGCCATGATATTTACCACAGCTGTTTGTGATAGTCATTACTGAATTTCACTAAATATTTGTTCTCCTCTCTCAGTGCATTGCTACACCTCTTGATTCTCTTGTGACTGAGTTGGACCTTGAATAGGTGCATTAATTGCTGATATGCTTTGTATGGTCCTCTTTTTCTGTTTTCTTGCAACTAGCACGGTTAGAGATGGTGTCTGCTCTCAGCCTTGGTCTTAGAGTGAAGACAAGTGTAGCAGAGAACTTACCCAATCAACGATGGTTGTAGAATGGGTGAAACATAAATCTTCTTTCTTTTCCCTTTTTTGGTTATGAACTAATAAAATTTGAGGTTTTTTGCAATTTCAGCAAACCTATGTTACAGAAACTAATAAACAACTATTAGGGTCATATTTTGGATTATTGTTTCAAGAGTTTTCCAGCTAAACCTGCTCAAAATCACACTGGGAAAAATTAATTAAATTTACTAGTTTTGAACTAGCAGCAAGAATGAAATCACAAACTTTTACAAACTCAGTAGGAACTATAAAAGTTATTCTAGCCAAATTATGCATTTAAAGCCTTAATGGCCTTTAAACATAAACGTAAACATTATCCAGACTAATCTTAATTCACTCACAGATCAGAAATCTTATTTTCACTGATGCCACTTCTTCCAATGTAGACAGCTTTCATTGGTATAAAATGAATTTCCTTAAATAAATCCAAATCTTCTTTCTAGAAACTTCTATTCTCTTTTTCTGGTTATATTTCTTTTACCTATAAAGAACAAGTGCAACCCTACTTGGTTATATAAAAATCTCCAGATGTCAGGTATTTGAAGAGAACCAAATAACTTTAAATGCCTTTTTTGTAACTCTGTGCTGAATCCATTCCATTTTCTCTACCCATTTTCAAATGCATGCTAAGTGGAATACAGCAACAAAGTCCTATTTCTTCTTGAATTCTTGAAAGCATTTTTTCACTAATATAGCTTAATTTGCATATATTATTTTGGTAGCTACTTAAAAAATAAGCCATCTTAAATTGCTGACTTTAACTGTGCTTGTCTTCTAATATCCCTAATTCTTTTATTTAAAAAAAAAGTTATCCAATTTAAGCCATACCTCCCTGACTCCTTATCCTTAGGAAATTTGTATTTGATTCTAAGGTACATATCCAAATTAAATATTATATTTTTAGAGTTGATCTGCAATTCCATATTCTTATTGAAGTTTTGGACCATGATTCTGTCAGAGATTCTGTAAGCAATATGTTACCACTCCAAGCATTACCTGTTTTTCAAATTTGTTAAGCATGCATTCTGAACTTACATTAATGTCTGATAAAAATGTAGAACAGAACAGATCAGGACCTTTGACAAATGCCTTCCAGGGTTATCCCAGTTGATCTATGAAGATTCATTAATCGTGAACATTATTATTAATCCACATAAATATTCTGGTCTTCACCATATTTTGTGGCATTTGGTTCCCTAAATCCCAAAAGGAATTTTGTCACAAAAGATTTCAAAGGAATAGAAGTAGATTTAGTGAATTTGCCTGGGTAGATTGAGGATTAAAAAAACAAGTGTCCTGCATAGGGGCTTGTTTAAGGCGGTCAGAACAGCACTGGCAGTATCCGGGACATAGGAGATGTTACGAATCATTTCTTGCTTGTGTATACAAATTAACTGGTGAAAAGTCAGAGAAAAGTGAGATGTATAAAAGGAGATAAAGGTAGCAAAAGAATGTGTGGAAAGCACCCAAAACCAGTGACAGGGAGTCAGCAAATTACTTCGCAAATAAGAGGTGCCAGTTCATATTGTTTAATGAATGGATGGATGAATGAAGCAAATGTTCTTTGATTCTTTTATAAACACTAGAAAGTTTTCTTCAGTGGAAATTTGTAGTCATCCAGGTAAGGTATAATGTAGCTCTTTGGATATACAGGTCTCAGTACCACCTGAAAATTTTATACCTGAACATTAAGGTAAAATATTATCAGCTTTGTATTGTCTCCCTATTGGAAAATGAACATTTTTTGTAACATTCTTTATTGGCTTGTACCTGACTATTTTAAGATTATTTTGTTCTATCTGTCTGAATAAATTGTTTTACTTAAAAATGTTTTGAAGTATTCTACTAATAATATTTACTGAAAGATCAATGTAAATCTGGATCAGATTTCTGAAGAAGTACCAACTCATCCAACCCAAAATAGTCAAAAAAATTATAATAAAAATCCTCCATAATTCTATTGCAAAATTAACACATTTGAATTCCACACTCTACTCCCCCATAACAATATAGATTTTACTTTCTTTCATTCCATAGTGACTTTATGACCTTGTCCTTTACAAATGTTTTATTTTTTTATCACAACATTTGTAACAAAATGAAATTGTTATACCAGGAAAAAAAAGCTATCAACATAAATCCTGAGGGACTTGTACCCACGGATGTATTTTGAAATAAGGATAAAAAAATAATGCAAAATCATAAGCTATTCAAGCCAGTTAAAGTCACTATTTATTTTTAAGGAAGCTTACATTTAAAATATATTAGTTTTCTTTCCTTGTCACTTTGTCATTGACTAAGTATAATATCAGGATGGACACAATGGAGGTAAATGGAAATTTCAAGGGAAAAATTGCCTTTCTTGAAGAGTATGCTTCCCTCATAAATGGTGATATCAATTTATGAAAATAAAAATATTCATTATTTCCTTGGAAAGTTCTAATTATGGTGAAAATTGCTGAAGTCATAATGTTTGCCATAAAAGCCTTTTCATCTGAGATGCTAAATGGAATATTGAAGGAAAAGCCTTGTGGAAAAATACTAGAGGAGTCATTTAACATTTACCATCTGCACATTCTTTGTGATCCAAGGCCATGCAATTTTCTGCAGAAAGAAGAAAGGGAAACTTAATACATCTTACATACCTAACAGAGCTGCTCTCTAAATGAACCTAAGATATATAGCTGAGTGTATTTAAATTTTAAAATTGACTGAGTGAGACTCGTAGCTGAAAATTCATTCTCTTCTTGATTTACCAATTTTTCACCTTATGCCTTGCAGCAAATTGTAAATATTTAATTTTAAATTCAACTCAGCTTATTGGTGGAGGATGGGGACGGGAGGGAAGGGCATTAAAAGTGAGAGAGACAATGGCATTTTATGGCCAGTAGATTTAATATAAGTAGGACTCTCAACATTATAGGGGGAAAAAAGGGGCTATCAACAATACTCATTTAAGAAAGACTTTTCATATTAATAAGGAAGTGAATGATGAGTGAAGTGTAAAATCTAATAGGTGAAACAGGAAAAATGACTTGCTTTTGTTTAAATACGTTCTAAAATTGGTTTTCTCCCTGTATGAACCTTCACGTATATTCAAAGTAAGTTCCCTGACTGTACATGAAAGACACGCAGGTTAGTACAACTCTTTACTCCTCTGTTGCATCCTCTTCTGAGTCATTATCCCTGATACTGGAAGACATGTTACTTAGCCAGTTCCACAAACCAGAGACCATCTTAGCGGAAGGTGAAACCTGATGCAATCATTTATTTCTATCAATATTTGATAATGGATCTAATGCAAATGAGAATTTCTACTTATTAGAATTCCTATGTCTTCCAAAGCCAATGATTCCATACTGAACAAAGCAAATTAAAAGCCTTTGTAAAAAAAAAAAAAAAAAGAGAGAGAGAGAGAAAGGAAGGAGAGAAAGCAGAAAAAAAGAAAGAGCAACCACTGTTTAAAATCAGTGAGACTCAACATCAACAGTAAAACTTATAGAGAGAACTATTGAAGTGATTGAGAGAAGTTTCAGCTTTTAAGATATCAACCTTTAAACTGTAAATTTTGTCTTCTTGGAAAAGAATACCTGCCTTCAAATCATTTTCTCTGTATAGGGAATACGTAATTCGATCCACTTTACTTTTTCCCATATGTAAAGAACCTATCTTTCTGATTGACCCTGGAACACACTTAGAATTTTGAGAAAATAATCTTTTTCAAGTCCAGAAGATTTATGGGCTTCTGCTGACACAAAGCATCCCACTGGGAAATGGAGTGAACTATAGGAATGGAGGTGACTAGGAATAAATAGAAGAGAAAAGTTGAAACTAAATCATGGTACTTGAAGGCATGTGCATTTAGGAGTCAAACCGTATGAGAAGAGCATGTATTAATTCCAGATAGGTTTCCACAGTGGCAGCTGTAAAAAGCAGCAAATTAGCTGCCAAATATTTCATTGTTTCTCAAGCAATTTTATTTCTAGTATGTCAGAAACTAATTTTGTGGAGAGAATCATCTGTTTTCAATGATTTTGACCAGTAAAACAAGCAATAAACCTGTGAAACTGAGGCATCATTTCACCTATCCAGAAACCTCTTATGTACTTATTAGAGTCACGATGTTTGTGTGATTTTAATTCTCAGTCAAAGGACCTAAAACTTACCCTCTGAAATCTCCTGAGATAGAAGGGGTAGACTTTTCCTTCTAATAGAAGTCCCTTCCCTTTAAAGGATCAGCTACTGACAGAGTCCAGGGCAACTGCAATGCTGATGGGTCATTTATAAAGTTAACCATCAGAACATAAAGTCCAATATCTTTCCCATGGATAGCATAATTCTAATTAGCCTTCTCCCATGGGATCTATGGTTTACTTTGTTGTCTAGTGTATGTGAGGTGTAGGCACCATCTCTATTTCTGTACCTGCACCTCACTGTAATAGAGGCAGAGAGAGAGCTAGATAGGGTTGGGATTATTAATCACAAAGTTTCTGAAGCGCTACAGTGGAGTTGCCAGCATGGCCATGACCTCTTTTTCATAATGCTCTAACTAATCACGTAATGACGTTGTATATGAAACACACTGAGTATGCCAAGTATATGTCAGCAGAGGCAGGACAGGAACACTGGGCCATTTTCAAAAAGACTAATGCCTGAGTGAGAGTTTACACTGTGTCTGATGCTGAGAGTCATGAGTGTAGCAGGTTGGGAGAAGAGTTGAACTTTGCTCAGGCTCTAAGTTGAGAGGAGGAACCAAATGAGTGCCTTACAAAAATGACAGTTTGAGTTTACTTTGCGGATGTTAACAAGGGATATACCTATTAACTCAGAAACAATAGTTCAAATCTGGTCTTCTCTGTCTGGCTCAATAGAGGTCATAAGATAGAGGCTTGAAACATGCAGATTAGAAAGAATGAAACTAACTGTTAGGAATGCTGTAAAACTGTCTAGATTCCCATGAAAGAATAAGGGTATATCTAGTTCAAAGTGTGCTGCTTCAAACACTGACATGGCACAAATGGTTATTCCAGCAATACTTGGAAGGTTAATATTTGAAAAGATATTAGCCATAAGGAATGTTGAGAGCTTAAACGTGTAATTATTTCAGTGATCCACATCTTGCTAATACCCCAGATAGGTTTTGCATAAGGCGACTGCTGTTGCAGTATTAAGTTTCCCATTCCAAATCTTGCTCTAGCTATTTCAAGTACTTAAGGATAGATGAGAAATAAATGTACATGAAAATGGTCCCTTACAAGAATCCCTTAATGGAGAAAATCTGACTTTTTATGATAAAAATATCTAAAAATACATCAAATATATATTAATTAAAAATTATTTTATATGACTAACCTCTAGTAGTAGAGTTTAACAAGAGCTATTTCTATTATTATAAAAATAATACATAGTCATTATAAAAATAGAAAGTAAAAATAATAAAGGAGTGGAAAATAAAAAATAATTCTGCCACCAGAGGAAACCACTATGTATACATTAGCATATTTTATTGTAGTAGTTTCCTTGTGTGTTTTATAGTTTTAAAGAGAAACACTGTGATGGTTACATAATGCGATATACAACAAATGGAATGAGATCTATATATGGCAATATGGATAATTCTCAGGAACATGTTCTTGATATTAAAAAACTAAACAAGTTGCAAAACATTACATATTATAGTATGATAGCATTATGATACCATTTATATAGATTTTTTAAAACCTATAAGAATAATATATAACATATTTACATATGCATGTTCATGGTATACATACATATATAGTGTGTGCATATAAAATAATATAATACAATATAAATTACTAGATCTTTTATAATTTCTTTATAAAATGATTTTACACAGATTGTTTATCTTTTTTACTACATATCTTTTAAAAGACTACTGACCATTCATTTGCATTTTTTAAAATTAGTTTATTTATTTAATTTATTTTTGGCTGTGTTGGGTCTTCGTTTCTAAGCGAGGTCTTTCTCTAGTTGCGGTAAGTGGGGGCCACTCTTCATCGCGGTGCGTGGGCCTCTCACTATTGCGGCCTCTCTTGTTGCGGAGCACAGGCTTCAGACGCGCAGGCTCAGCAGTTGTGACTCTCGGGCCCAGTCGCTCCGCGGCATGTGGGATCTTCCCAGACCAGGGCTCGAACCCGTGTCCCCTGCATTGACAGGCAGATTCTCAACCACTGCGCCACCAGGGAAGCCCCTTACATTTTGGTTTTTGGTATCTAGCACTTGCATATCTCTGAACTTTCTTGCCAACTAGGAATAGCATATGTTGGGAAAACTGAGGTGAAAGCAGAGTTCTATTGAGGAGTCCTAAAGTAAATTCACAGAGTTAACATGATTTTCAAAATCATATTAACTTTTTAATATGATTTTCAAAATCATATTAACTTTTTAATATGATTTTCAAAATCATATTAAAAAATCAGTATGATTTTCACTCTCCTTTGCCTATTACTACCAAACCACTGTTAAATCCCAACATCTCAGTTTTAGTTTAACTATTCAAAAAATAACAATAATATATATATTTACTTGTTGACTGTACCACAGAGAAGAAGATAGAAATAAAAGATGAGATGGTTTGAGGTGTAAGACTGTATTCTCAAATGAAATTAGATGCTTGTTAGGGAATGTTCTTTTTCTTATCCTTTTAATTCCCTTTGTTTGAATATTATTTCTTTTTTGTGCTTCCTTTTTATTAATTTTCTTCTCTCAGCTTTCATTTTCCTCCTTTTACCGTTTACTATCTTTTTAGATGTCCAAGAGTTTGGAGGAACAAAAGAAGTTAAGAATGATCTGGGGCAGTGGGAAGAAAAACTGAAGTATACCCTTTTAACTTGAAGCTTGAAAATAGCTATAAATGTTAAATAAAGTATTAAATAATAACAAGAAAAGAAAAGAATAAACCTAAGACCAATAACTTTGTTAGAAATAAAACACAGATATGATAAATGGGACTGAAAAATTCAAGGAAATTGTGAGAAAATTATACCTTTTGTGTGTGTGAATAACTACTAGGAACACTGTGTATATTCACTGGTTCTTTCAAAAAGAAATGAAAGCCATTTGAAGGGTATAGGGACTTATCTTCTAATACAAAGAAGTACTCAGGTCTTTCCATGTAAAATGATGACATTTCACCCATTTTCTCTGCTCTTTTATTTTTTTCAAAGCACCTGGAAGAAAAAAATTAAACTTAAAGAAAAAAAGGCTTTGTGTAGACTTGTCAGGTGCAATTTTATTGAAGGAGGCAGCTATGCACATTGCTATTAAAAAGAGTTTGTCAAATGTCAGGAAAACGGTTGAATCCTGAAACAAAGGGCAAGTTTTTTTTTCTGTTTGTTTTTTGGGTTTTTTTGCCTGGTTGTTTGGTTGTTTTTTACATGAATCATCCTGATTAGTATAATATCATTCAAGCAAAATATAATAATGCTAAATTTCTTAATTTAGTTGAAAAACTGAAATATTTCCAGCCAGGTTACCTACCTGTTTGTTCTCTATCAAAAATTAGTCCTCAAATTTAGTAGTGAATCAAAATTAGACAAGCAGTTCATAAGCACTTTTTGTGTGCCTATAATACTCTGACTGTTGGGTTCCATGACACACACCAGAGTTCTTTGGAAGGGAAACTAAAAGCAAAATATGAATGCCTTTCCAAATGTATCTACACTGTATGTGCTCTCTGATGAACTATATTTAATGTTAGCAAGTCACAAAATTTTAGAACTCGTTGTATACTGTCAACTGAAAAAATGCACAATCTAAAATTTTTGAGTTAAGTTTTATTTGCGGACCTTACTAAGGACTATAGCCTGGGAGAGAGCCTCTCAGATAGCTCAGAGGAACTGCTCTAAAGACCAAAGATGTAAAGGAGTAGTCAGGATATGTGGGAGTTTTCACTGAAAAAGCAAAAACAAAAACATGTAGTCAAACATCAAAAGATTACTGCTAATCACAAAAACCAGACATCTTAAGTTAATGATTTTAGTGCTTTTCTATATATGGGAAGATGCAAGAGTCTGGGCTCATTGAAATTATTCCTTAGATATGCACCTTAACTATTCTGGGCCAGTATCTACAGCATAGAATGTTTCCTGTTTTTCTTCAAACTGAATTCCCCTCAGGGGGCACCATGGCAGGGGCTGGGCGGTGGGAAGGTGGGCAGACAGCTGCAGTGGCTGATAACTTGATGGCAGGCAACATTCCCTTTCCACAGTACTTAGCAACAAGTCTAATACATCTGCAACAATGCTTGTGGGAAGAAAACTCTTCAATTTCCATCATAACTAAACTAGCACATTGTTTTGTTATTTCAATTTTTCCTAAAGCAAACATCTGAGAAAAATTAATTTTACTAAAAGGCAAGGCATTTAAACACAGGGAGTATCAAAGAGTTGATTTTCTTATTACATTTCCAATCCAACTCAGCAAGTTTACCCTAGGTTTCTATTAAAGACGTATGGTTTTAAGAATATACTTCTTTATATCTGAACAATAATAAACATTGTTTAATAATCAATAATAATCAAACATTTTTGTGCACAAACCTCCTGCTTCCTAGAGGCTTAGACTACTATGTCTTATATAAAAACTATGTTTTTTTTCCCAGATACATAACTAGACTATACTTCCCATTGGATATATCATATGTCTGTGCTATAACTCAATAAACAATATTAGAAGTGATGGGAGGCATGGCCCACATAAATCCTCCATGGGTAATCTTCCATACTCTATGTTTCTGCTAGTTGATTAGAGAGGACCCACAAGCACCCAAATGGATGAACTTGAAGTTCTGAATGACCACACAGAATGTTCCTCAACCAGAAACACTTACGTTGGACTGTAGTGTGAACTAGAAATAAATATATGTTGTATTTAGCTACTGAGAATTCAGATTTTATCTATTATATTAACTAGTGTTACTTACCTTACATCCTCACATGCCTTTTTGATCACAGGGCAACATCATTTATCTCAAACATTCTCATCAAAATTTAGGCAGTGTCTTTTTTTTTCTCTAAATTCTGTTTATTCTACAGTTTTGGTATAATATCTTTATTTCTATCCAAGATCTCTACTGCACCATATTTTTTCAAGTCATCTTCATACATGTTATTTTTTTAGATTATCAAGCAACTTCTAGTTTAGCTCTAGTTAGGCCCTTTTATCTCTGCTCCAATATTCCCACCCATCCACTCTTTACTCTGAAGTCAGAGTAATCTTCCTATTGTAAAAAACATCTCAAATAACTCCCTTGCTTAAATATATCAAAGGTTCTTAGTTTCCTTGAACATAAATGCCATATGCCTAAGCATGTAATATAAAGCCTTTTGCTATCTGGATCCTGATTACTTTTCCCACCTCAATTTTTGCCTTCTTAAAACCTAGTTCCTAAACAGAATATATTACCCACTCTTTAGCTTGCATATATGTCCAGAGTATCCTTAGGATGCAGTCAAGATATTTCCTTGAGTTTTCAGACTCCTCATAAATTTAGGCTAAATAGCCTTTGAGAGAATCCCATCGAATGGGGTGCTTACCACTGTCTTAGCCTCATAGCTTGCTTTAATCTCCCATTAATCCATAAACTTCAGGGACTACATTTTCCATTATTATATCTCTAATACTTAGCATAATACTTGGGATAAAACTGATATATAGTGATTTTTTAAAGAATAAATTTAATTAAGATAGAATGTACTAAAGTATACAAGCATAATTGATTGAACAACTAAATATAACTCAAAATGTAGTGAATTAGACACTAGAATCTGCTCATAGTAGTAATATGATGAGAAGAATCCTAAGCAAACTTGGGTTCCAATCTTGACTCTAGTACTTTTCAGGAATGTTACAGTATTCTAAGCCACAGTTTCTTAGCAAAGCAGAGCTGATAATGCCAAACTTATTCCCTGTTCCAAGAATAAGTATTAAATATGTAGATGTGTGTGATAGATGATTAATTGAAGGTAAATATCAGCACTGCTTATGTGTACTCAATAACTAAAACTTAAGAGATTTGAATATAGGCAAATAAATGAAATATAGAAATGTACCTACACACACACACACACACACACACACACACACACACACACACACACACACACACACATATATATATAAGCCCTGGAATAGAAGGCAGGGTTCTCATACTCTGCTATCAGGTATACAAAAAATTAGACGTGTAACAATAAATATGACCCTTAAATTTTTGAGATCCCAATTTTACTATTATTGATAATATTGAATAATTTATATGTTAAATATGTATTGAGCATACTATGTATCAGAAACTGTATTATGTTTTGGGGGGTAAAGTGGTACATAAGATAGATAAGCTCCTGACATTTAAAGGTCTTGGACCCTCATGGGGGATACAGATAAGTAAACATAACATTGAAGTAAATGTACCATATGACAAAAGTGCCATGGAGAGCAAGCACATGGAAAGGGTCTCTTAAGCTATACTTGAGAAATTATCTTCAAGAAGTGACATATAAGGTGAGGCATTGAAACTCAGTAGCCATGGTCCTGAATGACATTAGTTGGAGATTGGGAAGACCATTCCAGTTATAAGGGGCATCATGAGGAAACATCCAGAGAAAGCAGAGGCATGGCATAATAAAGAGAATGAAACTAGGTAAATCTGACTGGGGAGCAGCACTCAGGCTAGGCTAGTGTGGAGACATGGCTGCAGAAGTAGGCAGGAGCCAGGTGACAAAGATTTCGGAACCATTTTATGAGTCATATAGAAATAATGTTTTAACAGAAGGTGACGTGTTCAGCTGTGTGTTTTTGAAAAATTATTCTGCAAAGAAAGTGTTCGATTCAGGTAAACTTGAGTAGCAAGACCTATTAGGAAACACTTTTCAATAGTTAAGGAGGGATATAGTGGCGGCCTCGGTTTAGGTAATGGTTTTGGGAACAGAGAGATACTGTTAAAGTATAATTCTCAAAATGTTATAACTTTCATCCTAATAAAGAATAAACACAGGACAGAGTTTTTATTCATTTAATTGATGGGGAAGCATTAATATGATAAAGCTAGTGAAAAAAATTTTGAGGAACTGGCTATCTGTAGGCATTCTTTTTGAAAAGAAGGATGTGAAAATCAGATTATCAGGTGAGATGCAAAGCTGGTTAATGTCTGATAGGGTGATAAAACCAAATCTTTTGCCATCCTTTTATTCCAGACAAATTTCTTCAAGTTACACAGTTTCATACTGTCTGGGCTACAAATGCAGACACAGTCTCCTAGATAGTTAAATGCCTTGATTAAGCCCAATAGAAAAATGCCTCTATATGACTTTGAAAGTTCATGCCATTCTTTTGTCCATTTCTGAGTTTTGGATACATTTTAAAAAATACACACATATTTCAGATACTCTTTAAGAATAGTGTGGATATTGGTAATTAATTAGATATTAGGGTCATGGAGATGGAGTGATTAAAAATGATGTCCAAGCTTCAATGTTGCACAACTAATAATTAATTGGATGGATGAAAAGCCATTCACCTACACAGAGAACACAGAAAATGGAATAAGATTTTGGGGAAGGAGGGTTTATTGTTTTGGGAGAAAAAAGGCCTAAGAATGCATAAGTAAAGAAAAAATTCACTCTAGTTCCCAAACAGAAGCCAGTTTGCAGTCAATAGAGAAGGAAACAAACTGAAGATGTGGAAGCTGTGGGTGTAGAGAAATCGTTCAGGGCCTTTGATTGTGACATGCAAGGGACGAGAGAGATATAGCAGTGGTTTGAAGAAGATACGCATTTAATTTAAAAAAAGGAAAAAGTAGGACTGTATGACTTCTTTGTTCTTACCTTTTTTTTTAATTTTAAGAAACTAAAGAAGTTGTTCTTTATGCTAGGGTTGCTTTCTAAATGTCTCTTTTTGTAACTTGCCAACAATTATTTCACTGAAATCCTAGTAATGGCTCATTTCTTGTTTTATATCTTCATACCCATCCCTTCCCTCACACAATGTAATTTATGTGATTTGCCAGATATAGAACCCTGCAAATGAAAATCAAACCAATGAAAAATCACAATTGTGAGATGAGCCATCTGATGGCAGCATTTTACAAGAATGACTCGTAACATCCTACTACAAACAGCCTAAAAGTGTCTTCGTTCCTATTCTTCTAATGGCCTGGTTGTTCAAGTTTCTCCATAACTTTGTGACTTATCTCAATTTTATTTATTGAAATTTACTTATTGTTTACTGTGTTTCTGGTTGTTTAATTTGTAATGAGACTGTTTCTTTGCTTAGAGTCAAATAACTTTAATGAATATAAAAATATGTACCTTAAAGTGTGCAGTTGCTAGAGATAGATGCTGAAACATAAAAGGGGCAGGGGTAAGATACTATGAATGGTAATAAGGATTCACCTGATCTCCACTCCCAATTCATAATTTGACAAATCTTGATATTTATTATGTAAGCAGCTCAAAACTGGTTTGTTGTTTTGTTTTATTTTGTTTTGCTTTGTTTCTTGGAAATCAAGGTTATAGATTTAATAGGGCCATGACTTTAGGACATTTGCTAGAAAGTCAGAATGTTGGTGGGTGTAACACTATTTTTTGTTAGTTATAATATAATCCCACAGTCTTTTACCTTCCCAAGCAAGCCTAGCTAAATTAGAAAGGAAATAATACACAGCTTTGTTAAAATAGAGTCTTTCTATCTGTGGCCAGCAATACAAAACAGAGAAATCAGATAATCATGATCTTAAACTCAAAATTCTGAATTCATACTTCCATGTTAAATTTAGTTGGCAAAGAAAAGAAGAAGAAACCACAAGAGAAAAAAACCATGGGATCGGGGAGGAGCAAAAGAGAAGAAAGCAGATTTCCAATGTACCTCCCAATCTTTACAGTCCCTGACTCAGAGGAAATAAGTACCCTTCTTGTAAGACACCATCTACTTGGATGCAACTTTGGGGAAAGAGGTAGATCACCTTTTGATTTACAGTACTCTTGGTCAACATTTACAACACTCTTGATCTCCAAGGTGTTGAGAGGAACACAGTTATAAATAGAACATGGGGACTGACCTCAAAGTATATCTAATCTATCAGAATAGGAGTTTGGAAGGAAATAACAGGTCAAAAAGTTTCTGGTAGACCTAACAATAATGCTAGGTAATATATGCATCTGTGTGCCATTAAAATAAATGCAAAGCATTTGGTATCTGAATACTGCTTTTACATGGGGAGAGAAAAGTCTATGTGAAGGAGCCGACAATTTATAGAGCTCATGAGTTTGGCAACAATTTCCTGCATTAACATAGTAGACATTTAAATATTTAAGTATTTAAATATTTAATGAGGATTGCATTGTCCCATCCAATAAAAGCAGAGAATCAATGAATATATATTCAATATTCTACTCCAGGTAGGAATACAATTTTTATAGTAATATGTTGTGTTACAAAGTGTTTAAAAACGCGTGTGTATGTGTGTGTGTCTGTGTGTGTGTATTCTGTCAAGCAGGATAACGTGGAATGCAGTATTGATTGTTTTTTAGCTTATCCAGATGTAAAGGTTTTGTCATTTAGGTTTGTAAAGATATCCCCATTAGCATGGATACTATTCATAGTTTTTAACTCTATGATTTATTAGTGGTAAAATTGCAGAGTATTTCCCATTTTCTTTATTGTCATCATCATTATCTTCATAATCATTATCACAGAAGCAGTTAACATACATTTTTGTGTTCATTATGTTTTCATTATCCTGCTTTTCCTCAAAGTTGCAAACGAGTATGAATTACGTCCTGCCCTCAAGGGATTTTAAATTATATGCTAAGTTAAAGATACATAAAGATGATCTTTATACTGATACCAGGTACAAAGCTTTTTTCTCCTCAATGCCTAGCAATGTACCTGAGATATATAACGGGAGATCAAAAATATGTGTTGGGGGCTTCCCTGGTGGTGCAGTGGTTGGGGGTCTGCCTGCCAATGCAGGGGACACGGGTTCGAGCCCTGGTCTGGGAGGATCCCACATGCCGCGGAGCAACTGGGCCCGTGAGCCACAATTACTGAGCCTGCGCATCTGGAGCCTGTGCTCCACAACAAGAGAGGCCAAGATAGTGAGAGGCCCGCGCACCGCGATGAGGAGTGGCCCCCGCTTGCCGCAACTGGAGAAAGCCCTCGCACAGAAACGAAGACCCAACACAGCCATAAATAAAATAAATAAATAAAATTGAAAAAAAGAAAAAAAAAAGAAAATGCTCCCTATTTCACTTACAAAATTAATTTAAGAAAAAAATATGTGTTGAATTATGGAAATAATTCTGTCTAGATAATAGAATATTATTCAACACTAAGAGAAATGAACTATTTAGCTATGGAAAGAAATGAAGGCCTCTTAAAAGGACTCTTTTACTAAGTAAAAGAAGCCAATCTGAAAGAGCTACATACTGTTTGATTCCAACTATATGACATTCTGGAAAAGGCAAAACTGAAGACAGTAAAAAGATCAGCGGTTGCCAGTGGGTGGAGGGAGGAGAGGGCTGAATAGGTGGAGTACAAAGCAGTGAAAATACTCTGTATACTATAATGATGGATACTTGTCCTAATACATTTGTTCAAACCCATGGAATGTACAACACCAAAAGTGAACCCTAATGTAAACTATGGATTTGGGGTCATTATGATGTGTCAACGTGTTCATTAATTGTAAGAAATGTGCCACTCTGGTGGAGGATGTGGATAAAGGAAGCAGCTATGCACGTGTAGGATCAGGGAATATAGGAAAATCTCTGTACCTTTCTCGCAATTTCGCTGTGAACCAAAAACTGCTGTAAAATATATTCTCTTTAAAAAATCACAAATATTTGGGAGATCTTTAGTAAATAAACCTGAAAAACACTTTTGAATGAATGAATGAATACATGAGTGAATGACTAAAGGAATGATTCATTTCAAGCTCTGTTGTCAAAGACCTTGACAGTCTATCCATGGAGTTTATTTGATAGAAATTCTGTCCATGGAAGCAAATAAGGAAGCAAATCAATTGATATAAAAGAAAAATTAACTTGACAGCAATGTGGACAATGGAGTAGAGGAGGGTGAGCTTGGAGGCAAATAATCCAGTTAGGAGATTTGTGCAATAATCCATGAATTATTGTGTTTTTTCCAGCCACATAGCAAAGTTTGTTGGCATGATGATTTAATTATCTTTGCTAGCAGCAAGTTCAGTTAGTAAGATGAAGATTCCATTCCTTTTCCTTTAAAATATTTGAGGAAAATTAATATAATTTGTGGCTTGTTTCCATCATATAAAGGGTATTATTTTATGTAAGTAGAATTAGATTCTATTATGAAGTAAGCAGGGTTGTTAATTTCTAAAGTAAGCAGGGATGTTAATTTCTAAGTGTATATTTGCATAGTATTTGTTCAATTATCTTTTTTTTTTTAACTTTAGGATATTAAAGTAAACTGCTGTTTAAACACAATTTTATCCTAGCTTTAGTGAACACAAAGATAATGGCAGGGTGATTTGACAAACAGATTGGAGTTATAAAGCAATATAAAATCATTTTTAAGAATTGGGTGAGCCAAGTGTAATTGATTCTTGTATGTGATCAGTGTACTGATGAAGAATCCACCAACAATCAAATACTCCATTCTTTTCTAAATTAATCTTAACGAGAAAGGAAAAATAATTTGCTTAGTGGAGAAACACTAGAATAGAAATGAGTTCGCATGAGAGTAGAATGCTTTCAGTCTTTGATTTGTTCTGAGGAAACTTATTCAGGACACTGAATAGCTTTTCTCTAATTGAGTATGTTGAGTGGATGTGTGTGTGTGTGCTTGTGTGTGTGTGTGTGTGTGTGTGTGTGTGTGTGTGTTATTTTTACATGTATTCTTTTTTTAAAAAAATTAATTAATTTATTTATTTTTGGCTGTGTTGGGTCTTCGTTTCTGTGCGAGGGCTTTCTCCAGTTGCGGCAAGCGGGGGCCACTCTTCATCGCGGTGCGCGGGCCTCTCACTGTCACGGCCTCTCTTGTTGCGGAGCACAGGCTCCAGACGCGCAGGCTCAGTAGTTGTGGCTCATGGGCCTAGTTGCCCCGCGGCATGTGGGATCTCCCCAGACCAGGGCTTGAACCCGTGTCCCCTGCATTGGCAGGCAGATTCTCAACCACTGTGCCACCAGGGAAGCCCTACATGTATTCTTATAAACTTATCATGGTGGGAAGTTTATGTATGTCAAACTTGGTTTTCTTAGTGATTCTTATTCAACCATTTAAACTAATTCTGCAGAAAAGCATGTTTATGTAGCATCTCTTTCCTCTGTTGCAGAAGTATGTCTTCTCTCCCTTTCCTTCTCACTCTCCATATCCTACTCACTTTCCTAGCAAACATACTTAGAAAACACATGTACCTATACATTGCATTGTTAAATTTAAAAATGTGAAAATGAAAATGATCACAATTAGAAAGCACCATTTATTGAACAAACATGTTCAGAGTACTTATTCAATACTGTAGTGAAAAAATTTAAAAGACAGGACGATTTGAGTTAGCAGTTTATTTGCTGGAATTTCACATGATATTTTTGACAAATGAGAGTGGAATAATCTCTTGCCAACAGGACATGGGCTGTATCTAGTGGTGTTTAGACCCGCTTGTACCAGTTCCCAAGATTTGATTGTGTACATCAGTTCCCATCCCTGCATGATGTCCTTTCTGTAGTCTGAAATCAGCTGTGGTGGGAGTATTTTCATTAAGGAAATCAGCAAACACTACAGATCAGGGCTTCTCCCCACCCCCATCCTGTTTTTAAACCTTTCCAGCACTTCACTGATTTTCTTCTGGTTTTAATAACAATAATCCATTCACCTCTCTTATCCAGGCTCCTCTGAGATGAATGAATGAGTTTAGGATTGCACACTGTAGCTGTCAGAAAGAGTTTTTCATGAGCACAGTCATCTATGTCAGTGGCCTCCAAACATTTTGACCATGTTTCTGTCAATTAAAAAAAAAGTTGCATACTCCCTAATATATGCATATTTATTTAATTGCAAGTTGAAGGGTGTATATACCTCACTCTTTTAATAATTTACTACACACAAAATAGCAAAAACCATGTGTACAAGAATGTGTCAAAATAAAATAACATTTTAAATTAGTGATTCTATTTTTATGTATTGACTTTACAAAGCTTTTGGTCTTTACTATTATAAGTAATTTAGTATTTTATAGAGAAATGTACTTGTATTTTTGCTATTATTTCTGAATATTCAGCTTTAACACACTGGGAAAGTAATTTGAAGGTTTGTTTTTAAGTTTAGTTTATTTTGATAATTGGTTGTATTAGCTGTGATACCTGAAAATGAGACTTCACAAATATATATAATATATACAAGTACATACAACTAGAAAAATATTGAGTAAACTTAAAAGTATTACTTTGTAAATCTGTGGTATAAGTATGTAAAGACTTTTGTTAAAATTGAGAGGTTAAAATCCTATCCTCTTGAATGTTGCTTTTATGAATTTATCTGAAAATATATGTATTTTATATAAATTACAAATTGCTTCAAAGTCTCTCGAAAATGTTAATTTTGAAACATTTTGTTTTTTATTTTTTTTGTTTTAATTAATTTATTTTATTTATTTACTTTTGGCTGCATTGGGTCTTTGTTGCCGCACTCAGGCTTTCTCTAGTTGCAGTGAGCTTGGGCTCTAGAGCGCAGGCTCAGTAGTTGTGGAGCACGGGCCCAGTTGCTCTGTGGCATGTGGGATCTTCCAGACCAGGGCTCGAACCCGTGTCCCCTGCATTGGCAGGCAGATTCCTAACCACTGAGCCACCAGGGAAGCCCCAAAATTTTAAATAGATTAGAATATATTTTCAACTTTTTTAGGGTATAGATTTAAATGTATTGTTTTAAGTCATACACATTATTTTAGCTAACAAAATGGTAAAATGTTGGGAAATATTGAAATAGTCATATCAAAAGCGTTTCTTATTAACGGAAATTTCTTTCACAAAACATTATTTTCTCATTTTCAAATAATGACCTTTAAATTGTATTTACGTTTTCAAAAATTTCTACCAAGTAATATACTACTAATAGACATCATCAAAAAAGATTCAATAAAAGTGGAAAACATATTTATTTTTTAAACTGCCACTCATTTTTACTCAATTATTTTAACCACTGTTCCAGAAGATAACCAGCCTACTTCTCTGTGGTTAAAAAGATTTTCCCAGCTATTCTCTATGGCCTTATAACATTATGAAAGTCTACTATACATTTTAAAGACCTCATTTTGTGAAATTAATGACCTAGATATTGACAGGTATAATGTATGCATCTTTGGCATCTACCTGTGTAGAGGAACAATAGCTATTTGCTAAAAAGTGTCGTGATATTAATGCGTGGTATGCTCTCTTTGTACCCTTAGCCTAGACCATTTAGCTTTTTCCCAAAATATTTTAAAAGTTTTATTTACTTTAAAAGACATTCATTTTCCAGTGCATTTTTCCATTAGCAGCTTACAAAAAGCACTTCTTGATGTATTAGTTTATGAAACAAAGTCTAGAAGATAAAATGAGACACATTAAAAATATCTGGACTGTCAGGTAGACCTCCCACAGTGCATAATTTTCCTAAAACTTGTTTCTTTAAATCATCAGTAATACACTCTAGCACCTGTCAAAAGTGCATACTGACAAAATAATGCATTTTTATTTGTTTCTATTTTGTTTTCTGTATATTAGTTTAGCTAATTTTACTGTTCCAGTAAAGCGAATGTTTCAGCAATGGTATAGGGCCTTTGCCATTTGTTATCCAGTGAGAAACATGAAAAAAAATTCATTATTTTTCTGCAATATTGCCATTGGGTTTTTGCTTTCTGTTTTAGTGACTGTCCAATAAGAAACAATGACCCTGCCATTTCTTTTAACAGGTAACATGTTCTGAAATATTTATTATTATCCTTTATTACTAGTTTCTTTACAGGAAGAATAAGTTAATTCTCCATTTTCTAAACATTGGTTAAGACTAGAGAACATGGACTTCCCTGGTGGCGCCGTGGTTAAGAATCCGCCAGCCAATGCAGGGGACACGGGTTTGATCCCTGGTCCAGGAAGATCCCACATGCCGCGGAGCAACTAAGCCTGTGCACCACAACTACTGAGCCTGTGCTCTAGAGCCCACGAGCCACAGCTACTGAACTGTGAGCCACAACAAGAGAAGCCACCACAATGAGAAGCCCGTGCACCACAACGAAGAGTAGCCCCCACCCACTGCAACTAGAGAAAGCCCGCGCACAGCAACAAAGACCCAACGCAGCCAAAAATAAATAAATAAATTTATTTTTTAAAAAAGACTAGATAACATAATCTGTAAACAAACTTAACAGGATACATAGAAACTGTCTTACAATGCAGCATACAGAAAGTGAGGGAAGATGGCCCTCATAACTCCTCTGCCTATGGAAACCCACTACTTCCTTAAGGATATCCCACATACCAACAGCCCGTGTGATTACCTAAGGAGACTACTTCTATTTTGGCATTAAATATTACTAAAGTCTAAGTTCTATCTTAATTTAGGTAAAAAAAATAAATAGAAGGCTTAATATTTACCCTCTATACCACAATGATTCATTTTGTGCCTTGAAAACAACTCTTTTGTGTAATTGAATGAATTGACTGGTAATTCAATGACTCTCAAATGTCATGTATGTAAGAAATAGCCTGGGATACTTTAAAATGCATATTCTCAAGCCCTACTCTAGACATACTGAATCAGAACTATTGGGAGGTGGGCAGGTGTTAAAACCAGATAGCCTAAATTTGGAAAAAAATACCAGGTGGCTCTTTATAAATACTCCATAAATTACACATTGATACATATTGACTTGGAGTAAGAAAAGTTAAATCAACAGAGTCAAGCATATGAGGACATATGACTCATAAAAAACTTAGGGTCAAATAGAGATAGGTTGTTTTCCCAACATATATTTGCAACATGCTATTCTGAGGGATGTTATAGGTAGACAATATAAATAGCTCCAAGAATGTTTTGTGTAAAATCAGGGAGATAATATATAGTGCCCAGCATTGCGTATTACCTTATGGATGAAAAGAATCATGAGAAATAAAAACGCTATTTTATAGATAGCTAGTGGGAAGCAGCTGCATAGCACAGGGAGATCAGCTCGGTGCTTTATGACCACCCAGAGGGGTGGGATAGGGAGGGTGGGAGGGAAGGAGATGCAAGAGGGAAGAGATATGGGGATATATGTATATGTATAACTGATTCACTTTGTTATAAAGCAGAAACTAACACACCGTTGTAAAGCAATTATACTCCAATGAAGATGTTAAAAAAAATGCTATTTTAACAGAATCATTAATACTTTTTTTATTTTTTTTACTTTTTTAGTGGTATGTGTCTGTATATTTGCCATGCTACATTTTTAATTCAATTTTAAGAAGTCTGTTTTTTTCTCTCCCTTTTAATGTTATATCCATTGGTAATAGTGAAGTTTTTACAATATTTTTCTTTCATTGGTTGTGCTAGTAGATAGCAAATTTAATTTAATTTAGATAACTGTAAGATAATTAGTCTTGAGATATGGGGACTGAAACATTGATCAGTTCTGCAGCACTAATGAGGAAAAATGATAACAGAAGCTACTGTGGAAAAATAATTGTCAACATCAGACCCAACACACACCTTCAGAAAAGTTAGAGAGTCACTGAGGATAAGAGATAGGGTATATTTCTGAGATGAGATTGGACATGCAGCAACATGATTACATTGAACATTTAGGCAGATGACAAGATAACAGGGCTCCCCAAAGACCAGGGGAGAGGTCAAAACCGAAGTGGATTAGGAGTTACTACTAAAAAAGATGACTACTGTTAAAAAACAAGAATAAAAATCTGTCTTGCCATGACATCACAATTGGCTCAACCCTAAGGCAGACATCTGATCTTAAGAAATAAAAAGTTAAAGACTCTGAACTAAGGCAAGGTGAATTCAACGTTCTTTAAAGACTAAATTGTCACACCTTTGGAAATTAGATACTGTATATTCAGATTCTTGAACTTTGAATTAAGCTTTAACCTATGTATGTTTTCAGTTTTTAATTATTTTTCTTCGTTATTTCCAGTAACAAAGTGTACGACATATAGTTATGAAAATATGCAGTGATATAAAACACGTTAAATAACATACACATCTATATTATGAACAAAATCTTCTAGAAAATGTTAGGCAGAAGAATTTTGATATAGCTAAAGGAATCAGCCTAGTTTACTATCCAGAACTTTAGGAGAATAGTCACACTTATTTTTGAAAGAACACTAATTTCATAACCCTTAAAATCTCAGCTAGGAAAAGATATGACTGAGCAATAGTCTTGTGTTCTCAGATTCCAGTAGTATGATGTCAAGGAAAAAGGAATTCATGGTAAACATAATTTGACAGTGCTAAGTGGAATAGTTTATATTGTCAACAGAAATATTCTACAATGAATATATCAATTCGAAAGTTTAAATGTGGCTTACAATACAGCTTCCAAAAATAGATCTAATATCTCCTTCCTATAAAAAAGGGAAAAATGCAAAGGGAATATTACTGATCTTAGACTTATCCCTTAGAAGTTTTATAAATTTGAACTTCATCTTTCTGTTCAACACTAAAAATAAGAGCTATAATGTAGCAATTTAGCTTAAATTTACCTTCCAATTCTTTACAGATTCCAAGTAATAAAAATTCTCAGAAAGCAATGTCATCATCTCTTGTTTTATCTCCTGTATTCTGTCTCAGTCAAGACACTAGGAGTTTACTCTTAGACATAGTACAGACTGAGCTCTTTCTCAACCTAGACTAATCATAAAATTAGGTTAAGATTAGCTTTAGATGTAGAATTAGGAATAAAGTTGGAATTGACCAACCTTTCATACATTTATTGGTTAATTGTTATTCTTTAATAAAATGTCCATTTATTTGCAAATATTTTCTTCTTTGCTTCTCTATTTTTGTTTCCTTTATTTTTGTTTCAATTTCCATTTGTAGGGACATTGACATATTGTGGATAAGATCTTTTAACTGTAGCATATGTTGCAAATATTTTCTCCCCAGTCTGTAACTTGTTATTTTTGTTTGTGACATCTTTTATCATACAAATATCAAATTTGTCAGTCTTTTATGTGTTGTTTTGTGGTTTTGTATCCAAAAGAAATCAAGTTATTATGTTCTCCAATGTTCAAATCATTTTAATCTCTTGAACGGAACACACATTTTATCAAAATTTTATATCATTTTTATCTCATTCTATGCTTTTTGCCTTATCTTTTTTGGTCATATTACCCTTATGAGCAATTATCATTAGTGGTATTACTGAGGTGGAAGTGGCCAGATGTCTACAAAAGCCCTCTTCTTTTCTGCTTGAGTCCATGGCTAATGGCTACCATATTGGATAGCCCCCCTCTATAACCTTGCCCATTTTTCTCTTCCTTAACCATAAACCTACTGAGAGTATTTGTTTACTTACCTAGTTTAGTGTGTGTGTGTATTATTTTCCTATTACTGCTGCAGCAAATCACCACAAATTAGTGCCTTAAAATAACACAAATTTATTATCTTACAGTTGAGGGCAGAACTATGAAATAGGTCTCTCTGGGCTAAAGTCAAGCTGTCAGTAGGGCTGTATTCCTTCTGGAGACTTGAGGGAAGATTCTACTTCATGCCTTTTCAAGCTTTTAGAGACTGTCTTTATTCCTTAATTTATGATCCCTTTCCATTTTCAAAACCAGAGATCTTATCACTTTAACTTCACATTTCCACATATTCTTTTCTGCCTCTGACTTTCCCACCTACCTCTTTCACTTATAAGGGCCCCTGTGATTACATTGGGCCTATCCAGAAAATCCAGAATAATTTCCCCAGTTCAAGATTCTTAACTTTATTTTGTCAAAGTCTCTTTTGCCATTTAAGGTAATATATTCAGTTTCTTGGGATTGGGACAGAACATGTTTGGGGGTCCATTTTTCTGCCTGTCATAGTATGTAACATAGTATGTAAACCTTCAAGTTCAAAAACTGTCTTACACCTTCAAGTTCAAAAAGTGTCTTCTCATTTATTGCTAAATGTACAGCACATAAAGCAGTGTTTTTAATAGAAGTACTTCCATGCTTTTTAAAATTTTTGATTATTTTTAAGCCAGAATGCAAACTCCAAAAATTCATAGGGAGAGAAATTTTCACAGAAGTATACTACATAAAATTAAAGGAAATAAGTTAAGACTGCCTATTCTTACCCCACAAATAACTTTCTGTACAATAAAATGTCCTACAAAAAAATTAAAATGCAAATTACAAAGTGGGAAAAATACGACATAAAATGTACAAAGGTTTTTTTTTTTTCATGAATACATGAAAGATCTCTGCAAACAGTAAGAGATAATGATGCTCAATCTCAGTAGAGATCAGGGAAATATATATTAAAAAATAATAATAATAATAATTTATATAAAAATATCCTGTAATCTAGTGTATGGGGACTGTTTAATGTAATTCATTCACACAACTTCGTGGAAGTCAAATATGTACAGCAGTTGGAAGAAATATATTTTCTGGAGATTAAAAATACTTCTACATTTAAATAAATATTGTAAAGACATACAAATGACCACAAAGAGTCATGTACAAGCATGTTTTGAAACATCATTTGAAATAGCAATATTTGGTAGAGAATATGATTATATAATTACACAGCAATAAGGAAATGGTTACATTCATCTGGTTACACCCATACAACTCTGAAAATAATGAGATGCAACTCTCTATATATTAACACAGAAACACCACCTAGAGTTCCCCTTTGCCTAGTTGTGTTGGCAAAGTAACTGGCACCAAGGTGATAGTCCCTTTAGTTCTTCAGATTTTATGGCTGCTCACCCGCCAGGATGATGCAGGAAACAGGCATCAGGATAAGGAACCCAAAAGAAAGTGGTCGTTCAAAGGCTTAGATCTTGGGGGAAACCTGTACCTCCTAAACTAATTAAATCAACAATGAATACTTTTATGATTCTTAGTCAAGAAAATTTTTACAATTATTTATTTAGCATACTATTTCACAAATAACAGACATATTCAGAAATAAATAAATGAAATAAATTTATGAAATAAAATATATGAAAATCCAGATATATAAAGATATATTTGAAAAAAATAGCATTTCCCATAAATGAATATTAAAGCCTCTGAATTCATAATGTATAGAATGTATTATTCAATGAAAATGAAATTTAATTTATCAGTAAAAGTTTAAGAAATATAACGTGTTAAATATTTGAGTTTATTTATTGAGTACAACAAGGGAAGTTGCATTTTAAAAGCCAACTCTCTTCTCCCCACATTTGTGGGGAACTTATTCACAAATTCTTCTATTAATCCATGTTTTTAAAGAGGAAGCAGAGTATTGGGAGAATATTGACAATCAAATGAGTTTTGAGCATTAAAGCCAATCATGCAGTTCAGTCCACCAAGACCAACCTCATTTCCTTTGCAGTAGGAATCAAAGTAACTCAGATGAGAAAGGGGATTTGCATCAGGGCAGTATTTTAGTCTTTTGGTCCATATATAACTGTATGTGACTTGATTTGCCAAAATGTTAAAGGATATTTGTGGATTTAAATGATAATTAGCAGTAGACTTTGTGTTGATGTGCCCTCACCCTCTGCTATAAGCTGTTGATTGTTTACCATGTGCATCATTTCCTATTTCTGACAGCCTTATTTCCTCAGCAGGTCTTCAACCAAGTTATTCAAAGGTCTGCATTCAGAATATTTTTGAATTCACTTTCTCCTAAATAGTTGTTTTCAGCAAACTGAACTTCTAGTCTTTTATCTTTTGAATCTGTCTCTTACTCCCCTCCTGAGATATCTTTTCATCTCAGTCTTAGTCTTCCCATGCCTGGATGGCATTGTCTTTGATAAAAGTGTTTTTTTTTTTTTTTTTTTTTTTGAATCTAACTCTATTTTTGTAGCATTTGTTGTAGAAAACCAGACACTTCAATCCTCTCTGGTCAGCCCTCCAGTCAGTCTTGCATTTCTACATCTCATTTCCCCCCCATTCTCTCTCTCTCTCTCTCTCTCTCTCTCTTCCTCCCCTGTCTCTTAAAGGAGGGATGAACGGGTAGTAAATCAGTATTTGCATGTGAGAAATACTCGTTTTGTTTTGCAGTTTCACTACTTCAACAATCTTATTATGCTGTTGGTTTTCTTATTTTGCTACTTATTTGGTGGTTGTTCTTTTCATTTATTTTTTTCTTAGCATCCCTGTCCTCTCTCCCAATTCACTGAAGTTTAAATTTATTTTATCATTTTTTTTCTAGCTTGTGCCTCTTATCTGTGTAATCCTAGGGCCATACCAAAATGCATTAATATTTGGAAAAATAATTTGTCTTTATCTTTGTCATAAAAAATTTATTGTGTTTTAAATTTCCATGCTTGCAATAAATAGCACATCATTGTATTTTCTAAATACCATGTGTAATATGAATAAAAGATAATTCCTCATTGCATTTAAGTATTTTGGCATATAATTATTAAACTTACTATCAAAAATATTTTAGGATTTCTGAAATGTTTTCCATAGAAACATAGTATTAGTATGTGGTCTAGAAAATATTATCATAGGATATATCATTTTAAAATTATTTTCTTTTCATAGTGATATCATCTAAAAACTTTAATATTCATTAAAACTATATTTATAGTACTCATTAGTGAAGTGATGCTATTCTTATATTCTACAATACTTTTAGGGTCAAAAAGCTCCAGGCACTATGCCAGAAAATTCATAGACAGATCTAATTTAATCATTAGAATAACCCTATAGCATGATCTTAGAGTCTGATATTTCTTTTTCTTTTTTAATTTAACTTGTGAAACTGAATCATAGAGAGATTAGTTAAGATATTTCTTCAAAGACCCACATAGAGTAAATGTCAGAACTCAGATCTTGGTGCCCAGAAATTTTCTTTTTATGATTTCTTTTTATTATTGCTCCAGTAAAATTACTTCTAATTTCTTATCAGCAAAACCCTGTTATTTACAGTGAAGGTCACAATTTCTGATCCCTGCAGATGTCAATTTCCCACTTATTATTTTCATGCCATTCTTATTTCAACCCTTACCCTTAGAGGAAAACTCAAATGTAACCTCAAAAAAAAAAAAAAAACTCCATTTTCTTCTGTGTATAGTTCTACTTTTACTGCCTTCAGTGTAGATATAATTGTCATCTTTTCTCCTCAAGCTTATATTATTACCTGCTGTCCTTCCATCTTACTATAACTTGAACTACTCATTTTTTTTTTTAATTTCATTTGATTGATATGTTTTTAAGTCAACTTTTTGGGAACTAGTTTTTAGAAAACAAAACATACACATTTTTAGTGTATAGTTGAATGCACACAGACAAATGTACACACTGGTATAATGATCATCACAATCAAGGTATTGATTATTTTGGCCATTTCTACAAGTACCCACATGACTCCATACAGTCAATCCCTCCCCAACTCTGGCTCTAAGCAAATATTGATCTGCTTTCTGACACTATTGTTGATTTTTGTCTTTTCTAGTGTTTCTTATAGATTGAACAACAGAGCATGTACTCTTTTTTGCCCATGGCTTCCACTGCTCATCAGTGTTTTTAGCAATGCATCCATGTCAGATGTGTCAACAGTTTGCTCCTTTTCCCTGTTCAGTCATAGTCTATTGTATGAATAGGCCACGCTTTGCTTATCCGTTCTCCAGTTGATGGACATACAGATGATTGCCAGTTTGTTATCATGAATAAAGCTGTTATGAACACTTACCTGCATATCTTTATATGGATATATGTTTTCATCTTTCTTCAATAAAAACCTAGAAGTAGAATTGCTATTTCATATGATAAGCATAGGGTTAATTCTATAAAAATCTGCCAAAACATTTTCCAAAGTGGTTGTCAAAATCAATGTTCTCTTAAGTAATATATGAGAGTTCCAGTTCCCCATCTCACCGACACTTGGTTTTGTTCATTTCTTTTAATTTAAATTATTCTAGAAAGTGTGTAGCATCATCTCATTGTGATTTTGATTTTTCTAATGACTAACAGTGTTTAACACATTTCATGTGCTTTTTGCACATTTGTATGTCTTCATTTTTGTGTCTGCTTAAATTTTTCAACCTTTTTTATCATGTTGTTTATATTTCTTCTCTTTGTTTCTAATATAATAAAATACTAGTTTTCAACAGAGTGTAGTTGTTTGTCAGTAGTTTATAAACTAAAGAAATGGAACAAGAAAATCAGCAGTAAATGATTTTTCATCTGTGCTTTCCTCAAATTTTCTAACACATTGAAGGTAATATCTTTTCACTCTATTATCTCAACTAGGTTTTTAAAAATTATCTAATATAGTAAATATCTTCAGTGAGTAGCAGAGGGTTCAAGAATTACACAAAACTGTTTTGAAGCCTTGGTGATGCTACTTACTGATACTCTTTAGCTATTACTGAATCTGTCTGGAAATTAATAACTTTTTTTTCAAAAAGTGAGTCCAAACACTTAGGTTGTTTGGAGGATTCAATGTGATTGTGATCTGTATGGGGAAGGGGACCAGGGAAATGTTCCTTTCTGTTACATAAGCACTCAATAATTTTAATTTCCACTCCTTCATCCTTTTCTAGTGAAAGTCTAAAGTAAATAATAAAGCTAAGTCATATAAACCCAATTTAAATCACAGGTAGAATGAAGAAATAAATGAATGTGTAATTTATTAATTTTAAAAAATTACAAGAAATAGTTAATCCTTTAGCCATTTCATTTAGTAGTGTTGGATGATAATATTTTAAGATACAGAAAGTCAAAGAAAATTCCAAGTCAGTTAAGATTTTAATCACATTTGATAAGCAAACCATAAGTGAACAACCTAAATGTACTTCAATGGGTGAATGGATAAACAAACTGTGTTATAAACATAGAATGGAATACTACCTTTCAGTAATGAGGAATAAACTATTGACATAAGCAACAATTTGGATAGAACTCAAAGGTATTATTATGCTGAATGAAATATGTTTATCTCAGTGGGTTGTATATGGCATAGTTCCATTTATGTGGAACTCCCAAAGTAACAAAAGAATAAATGAAGAATAGAACTCATTAGGGCTTTGGGTTGGGAAAGGCTACGGCTATTCAGGAGTTACCTAAGGGAACTTGTTGGTGATGATGGAACAACTGTATTCTGAATGTGATCATGGTTACTCAAATCTGAACATGTAATAAATTTTTATAGTACTAAACGTTAAAAGAGTGCATGCAAAAACTGGTGAAATCTGAACAAGACCTATACCTAAGTTAATAGTAGTTAATGGTCAATATCCTGGTTTTGACAAGGTTCTATAGCTATGTTAGATGTTGTCTTTGGGGGGAAGCTAGGCAAAGGGTACATAAGAACTGTGTACTACTTAACTAAATTCTTGGGACTTAAACTAAGATAAAAAGTTGGAATATAGCAAAAAAAAACGTTTTAGCTCCAAAAGAAATGCTACCAACTGTGAGAAGAGCCAGGCATCATCTGTGCTTGGAAAAAAGAGAAACATGGGCAAATTGTTGACCTACACATGTTCAAAAGAGGAAGGGGCTAAGCAGGGTGATGGTGGTAGGTGAGAAGCAGCAATCCTAGAGAAACTTGTCTTATGCAATAGAAAGTAGGGTTCTAATGTGGAGCCCGAAGTTCAGAGTCAGGATTCCATTCCCCACTGGTAGCCACAACAGCAAGGCAAAGTGTATTTTGGTGGGCTTTCAGGACAAACACTCAGAGTTGGGTAACAGCAGCATGCCATTTTCTGCAGCTAGGATTCTAACTATCATACCTGGCAATGCATAGCCATTGGATTTACTACTATCTGTCTTCTAATTTCCCTCTACCTGGCACTAAGACTAGCCTCAGAGCCTGGGTCACAAACCTGGGGGGAGAAAACAAGTGAATTACCAGGAGTCACATAGCTTGTAAGTTAGTTCAGAGTTTACCAGGTGTACCATAAATAAACACATGCCCTGTAATTTAAGTTTGCACGTAAATAACTCTGCAGAATCATAGCAAAATTTAGATCTCAATCAAAAAGAATATATAATGTGAGAAGCAAGAAGAACTACAATCCTGCAGCCTGTGGAACAAAAACCACATTCACAGAAAGACAGACAAGATGAAAAGACAGAGGGCTACATACCAGATGAAGGAACAAGATAAAACCCCAGAAAAACAACTAAATGAAGTGGAGATAGGCAACCTTCCAGAAAAAGAATTCAGAATAATGATAATGAAGATGATCCAGGACCTCGGAAAAAGAATGGAGGCAAAGATCGAGAAGATGAAAGAAATGTTTTTAAAAGACCTAGAAGAATTAAAGAACAGACAAACAGAGATGAACAACACAATAACTGAAATGAAAACTACACTAGAAGGAATCAATAGCAGAATAACTGAGGCAGAAGAACGGATAAGTGACCTGGAAGACAGAATGGTGGAATTCACTGCTGAGGAACAGAATAAAGAAAAAAGAATGAAAAGAAATAAAGACAGCCTAAGAGACCTCTGGGACAACATTAAATGCAACAACATTCGCATTATAGGGGTCCCAGAAGGAGAAGAGAGAGAGAAAGGACCCGAGAAAATATTTGAAGAGATTATAGTCGAAAACTTCCCTAACATGGGAAAGGAAATAGCCACCCAAGTTCAGGAAGCACAGCGAGTCCCATACAGGATAAACCCAAGGAGGAACATGCCGAGACACATAATAATCAAATTGGCAAAAATTAAAGACAAAGAAAAATTATTGAAAGGAGCAAGGGAAAAACGACAAATAACATACAAGGGAACTCCCATAAGGTTAACAGCTGATTTCTCAGCAGAAACTCTACAAGCCAGAAGGGAGTGGCATGATATACTTAAAGTGATGAAAGGGAAGAACGTACAACCAAGATTACTCTACCCAGCAAGGATCTCATTCAGATTCAATGGAGAAATCAAAAGCTTTACAGACAAGCAAAAGCTAAGAGAATTCAGCACCACCAAACCAGCTCTACAACAAATGCTAAAGGAACTTCTCTAAGTGGGAAACACAAGAGAAGAAAAGGACGTACAAAAACAAACTGAAAACAATTAAGAAAATGGTCATAGGAACATACATATCGATAATTGCCTTAAATGTGAATGGATTAAATGGTCCAACCAAAAGACACAGGCTTGCTGAATGGATACAAAAACAAGACCCATCTATATGCTGTCTACAAGAGACCCACTTCAGACCTAGTGACACATACAGACTGAAAGTGAGGGGATGGAAAAAGATATTCCATGCAAATGGAAATCAAAAGAAAGCTAGAGTAGCAATACTCATATCAGATAAAATAGACTTTAAAATAAAGAATGTTACAAGAGACAAGGAAGGACACTACATAATGATCAAGGGATCAATCCAAGAAGAAGATATAACAATTATAAATATATGTGCACCCAACATAGTAGCACATCAATACATAAGGCAACTGCTAACAGCTATAAAAGAGGAAATCGACAGTAACACAATAATAGTCGGGGACTTTAACACCACCCTTACACCAATGGACAGATCATCCAAAATAAAAATAAATAAGGAAACAGAAGCTTTAAATGACACAATAGACCAGATAGATTTAATTGATATTTATAGGACATTCCATCCAAAAACAGCAGATTACACTTTCTTCTCAAGTGCACACGGAACATTCTCCAGGATAGATCACATCTTGGGTCACAAATCAAGCCTCAGTAAACTTAAGAAAATTGAAATCATATCAAGCATCTTTTCTGACCACAACACTATGAGATTAGAAATGAATTACAGGGAAAAATATGTAAAACACACAAACACATGGAGGCAAAACAATACATTACTAAATAACCAAGAGATCACTGAAGAAATCAAAGAGGAAATCAAAAAATACCTAGAGACAAATGACAATGAAAACACGATGATCCAAAACCTATGGAATGCAGCAAAAGCAGTTCTAAGAGGGAAGTTTATAGCTATACAAGCCCACCTCAAGAAACAAGAAAAATCTCAAATAAACAACCTAACGTTACACCTAAAGGAACTAGAGAAAGAAGAACAAACAAAACCCAAAGTTAGCAGAAGGAAAGAAATCATAAAAATCAGAGCAGAAATAAATGAAATAGAAACAAAGAAAACAATAGCAAAGATCAATAAAACTGAAACCTGGTTTTTTGAGAAGATAAACAAAACTGATAAGCCATTAGCCAGACTTATCAAGAAAAAGAGTGAGAGGACTCAATTCAATAAAATTAGAAATGAAAAAGGAGAAGTTACAACAGACACTGCAGAAATACAAAGCATCCTAAGAGACTACTACAAGCAACTCTATGCCAATAAAATGGACAGCCTGGAAGAAATGGACAAATTCATAGAAAAGTATAACCTTCCAAGACTGAACCAGGAAGAAATAGAAAATATGAACAGACCAATCACAAGTAATGAAATTGAAACTGTGATTAAAAATCTTCCAACAAACTAAAGTCCAGGGCCAGATGGCTTCACAGGTGAATTCTATCAAACATTTAGAGAAGAGCTAACCCCCATCCTTCTCAAACTCTTCCAAAAAATTTCAAAGGAAGGAACACTCCCAAACTCATTCTATGAGGCCACCATCACCCTGATACCAAAACCAGACAAAGATACTACAAAAAAAGAAAATTACAGACCAATATCACTGATGCATATAGATGCAAAAATCCTCAATAAAATACTAGCAAACAGAATCCAACAACACACTGAAAGGATCATGCACCACGATCAAGTGGGATTTATCCCAGGGATACAAGGATTCTTCAATATATGCAAATCAGTCAATGTGATACACCATATTAACAAATTGAAGAATAAAAACCATATGATCATTTCAATAGATGTAGAAAAAGCTTTTGACAAAATTCAACACCCATTTATGATAAAAACTCCCAGAAAGTGGGCATAGAGGGAACCTATCTCAACATAATAAAGGCCAGATATGACAAACCCACAGCAAACATCATTCTCAATGGTGAAAAGCTGAAAGCATTTCCTCTAAGATCAGGAACAAGACAAGGATGTCCACTCTTACAACTATTATTCAACATAGTTTTGGAAGTCCTAGCCATGGCAACCAGAGGAGAAAAAGAAATAAAAGGAATACAAATTGGAAAAGAAGAAGTAAAACTGTCCCTGTTTGCAGATGACATGATACTATACATAGAGAATCCTAAAAATGCCACCAGAAAACTACTAGAGCTAATCAATGAATTTAGTAAAGTAGCAGGATACAAATTTAACGCACAGAAATCACTTGCATTCCTATACACTAATGATGAAAAATCTGAAAGAGAAATTATGGAAACACTCCCATTTACCATTGCAACAAAAAGAATAAAATAACTAGGAATAAACCTACCTAAGGAGACAAAATACCTGTATGCAGAAAACTATAAGACACTGATGAAAGAAATTAAAGATGATAGCAACAGATGGAGAGATATACCATGTTCTTGGATTGGAAGAATCAATATCATGAAAATGACTATACTACCCAAAGCAATCTACAGATTCAATGCAATCCCTACAAAATTACCAATGGCATTTTTTACAGAGCTAGAATAAAAATCTTAAAATCTGTATGGAGTCACAAAAGACCCCAAATAGCCAAAGCAGTCTTGAGGGAAAAAAACGGAGCTGGAGGAATCAGACTCCCTGATTTCAGACTATACTACAAAGCTACAGTAATCAAGACAGTATGGTACTGGCACAAAAACAGAAATATAGATCAATGGAACAGGATAGAAAGCCCAGCGATAAACCCACGCACCTATGGTCAACTAATCTATGACAAAGGAGGCAAGGATATACAATGGAGAAAAGACAGTCTTTTCAATAAATGATGCTGGGAAAACTGGACAGCTACATGTAAAAGAATGAAATTAGAATACTCCCTAACACCCCATACACAAAAAATAAACTCAAAATAGATTAGAGACCTAAATGTAAGACTGGACAGTATAAAACTCTTAGAGGAAAACATAGGAAGAACACTCTTTGACATAAATCACAGCAAGATCTTTTTGATCCACCTCCTAGAGTAATGGAAACAAAAACAAAAATAAACAAATGGGACCTAATGAAACTTCAAAGCTTTTGCACAGCAAAAGAAACCATAAACAAGACAAAAAGGCAACCCTCAGAATGGGAGAAAATGTTTGCAAATGAATCAACAGACAAAGGATTAATCTCCAAAATATATAAACAGCTCATGCAGCTCAATATTAAAGAAACAAACAACCCAATCCAAAAATGGGCAGAAGACCTAAATATACATTTCTCCAAAGAAGACATACAGATGGCCAAGAAGCACATGAAAAGATGCTCAACATCACTAATTATTAGAGAAATGCAAATCAAAACTACAATGAGGTATCACCTCACACCAGTTAGAATGGGCATCATCAGAAAATCTACAAACAAGAAATGCTGGAGAGGGTGTGGAGAAAAAGGAACCGTCTTGCACTGTTGGTGGGAATGTAAATTGATACAGCCACTCTGGAGAACAATATGGAGGTTCCTTCAAAAACTAAAAGTAGAATTACCATATGACCCAGCAATCCCACTACTGGGCATATACCCAGAGAAAACCATAATTCAAAAAGACACATGCACCCCAATGTTCATTGCAGCACTATTTACAATAGCCAGGTCATGGAAGCAATGTAAGTGCCCATCGACAGACGAATGGATAAAGAAGAAGTGGTACATATATACAATGGAATATTACTCAGCCATAAAAAGGAACGAAATTGAGTCATTTGTTGAGACGTGGGTGGATCTAGAGACTCTCATACAGAGTGAAGTTAAGTCAGAAAGAGAAAAACAAATATTGTATATTAAAGCATGTATGTGGAACCTAGAAAAATGGTACAGATGAACTGGTTTGCAGGGCAGAAGTTGAGACACAGATGTAGAGAACAAACGTATGGACACCAAGGGGGGAAAGCTGCAGGGGTGGGGGTGGTCGTGTGCTGAATGGGGCAATTGGGATTGACATGTATACACTGATGTGTATAAAATTGATGACTAATAGGAACCTGCTCTATAAAAAAATAAATAAAATTAAATTTAAAAATTAAAAAAAAACTAATACAAAAAAAAGAGTATATAATGTGCATTTTTGCAGTCAGTTATTCAGATGACTACTTTTTCATTTTTTATTGTCCACATTATTTTTGTACATTTGATTAAGCATTAGAATAAATGGACTATGCTTTATTCAATCACTTACCAATATTAATGTAATAATGTCTCCACAAATAATTCTATTCTATCTGTATGGTATGCTCTTCTTACTTGTAATATTATTTCTCTTTTGGTGTAATGTATTTGAAGGTAATGAGAAGAGAAACGATAACCAGCCTATCAATATTTTTAAAAATAATTTTACTATCCTATTTTCCTAAACCTATTGAATGAGATGTCACATCAAAGCTAAAGTACAGGGCTTCCCTGTTGGCGCAGTGGTTGAGAATCTGCCTGCCAATGCAGGGGACACGGGTTCGAGCCCTGGTCTGGGAAGATCCCACATGCCGCGGAGCAACTGGGCCCGTGAGCCACAACTACTGAGCCTGCGCGTCTGGAGCCTGTGCTCCGCAACAAGAGAGGCCGCGATAGTGAGAGGCCAGCGCACCGCGATGAAGAGTGGCCCCCGCTTGCTGCAACTAGAGAAAGCCCTCGCACAGAAACGAAGACCCAACACAGCCAAAAATAAATTAAAAAAAAAAAAAATCTAAGGTACAATTAGCATACTGTACAATGGCAATTAACAGCATTTGCTTCAGAATTAGAGTGACAATACCTCAATAACCGCAGTAACCCTCTTATGATGTCCCAACTCTAGTAAACATTTTTCAAAGATTATTCAGCCTCATACAGACATGTGTAATTTAAAGCCAACATATTTTACAAGGAAAATGACTCTCAGTGGTACTGTTTAGCCATTCAAATTACAAGTTATGAAAATGATGAATTGAGATTGTAGCTACTAAGGATAAGGGAAGGTAATTGGAAGCAAGAAAGGCACATACATTTCTTTCTAGCTATCAGGGTTAAATTAGTAGAGAAATGATAAATGGTCTCCATTTTGAGGAAGATAATAAGCTTTAAAAATACCTGAATCATCATTTTGCAATACTTGCAGCAAAACACCACGTTAAGCATCTTGCCTGTCATGGGCATCCAATCCTAGTTTCAATGTCATATGGACAACTATTGGCTACAGCAAAGATGGATTGCAAACACATTCTTCCCTACAAGTTCAGTTGCCATTTTATTATTTCATATAATCACCGGGGTTCAAACGCATTTAAATAGCCTAGAATGTAATTAAAGGGGTATAAATGACTTACGTGACATGCATGACCAGTTATTATTTTGCCGTGTTGTAAATACACTTGAGTAGTTTTATCCCTATCAGTTTAGTTACACGTGTATTCGACCCATATTTCTAGAGTGTGAAGTTGGTGGCAAAGAAGTACTATCCCTAAGTCAACAACCCCAGAGAAACATTTGTGACACAATCTTCTCCACACTAGAAATCTCTCAGCGTCCTCTACACTCCTGTTACCCATAATGACTAATATCTTTGACTGAAAACCACCTCTATTGAAGTGATATATCTGGCTCCTCCACTAGACTGAGAATTCCTTCCCCACCTCCACCCAGCTTAACGAACTGTAAAATCCTTGCTTTCACTCCCACAGGTTATCCCACATTGACTCAGAGGCCAGAGGATTTGCAAGATCCAAGTTCTAAGCAGGGTTTGTTAGCTCTGCCCCCTCACAGTTGTCTATCTGACTTCATATCTCTCAGGTTCTAATCTCATCCTGTACTTTTCAAAATCTTCACAAGATCTTCGCGTGTTGCCTTTTAGCAGACCAAAATGACGCTCCAGGCCTTGGGCATGAGAAAAGCTTTCTTTGTACTAAGCCAGCTTGCCTTTTGAATGCTAAATCTGGAACTCAAGCCTAGCAGTAATGATGTTAATCAAAAGAGTAATCAGTCAAGATTTGGGTTCCTCTGAAACTTGAATGTGGGCTGCTTCACATGTCATATAAAATTTACACTTGGCAACACAGTTTCACTCTTGATGGGAGTACACTGAACAATGAGAACAAGAGTATCTTCACTTATCCATTCATTCAACAAGTTTTGTTTCATTTCTGTATTATTTTTTTCAATTATATACCTTGTTCTGGAAGTGTTGTGAGAATTCGGAGGAAAGATTATTGAATAATTACTCAAGTGAAGCAGAGCAGAATTCCTAAGGGGATGGGATTGAAATTGCTCTTTGGATCATGTATAGAGTTTAAACAGGCAGAGCGTAGAAGGGAAGGACTTACAGTCCAAGAGAGTAAGAAAAACGTAAATTTAGGGGCAGAAATGAGTGACATATTCCTAGAATCATGAGGGGTTGAAGTCATAAGGCAAGCAGCATATCTATCCAATTACAGGGGAAGGTTTGGTGTGCTTTTTCTTTTTCTTTTTTCCTTTTTATATTTTGAAGCTCTTTACACATTTCTCACACCACTGCCCCCACCCCCCCCAAATCCCCTGCCTCTAGGGATATGTAATATCTGTTCCCTGTACCTATGAGCTTTTTTTTTTTTTTTTTTTGAGAATTCCATGAAGGTTGAGACGGCATTTTACCTCTGTATTCCTGGAGACTAGTGCAGTGTATAATCCCATCAGGCCCAGAATAAATGTTTGTTGAATGAAAAATAAAAGCAGATGTTTTTACAATTGTTTATGATACTCTAACTGTACTCTTCACACACTTTCCAGTCCATACGAGATGTTACCCAATCTCGTTGAGATAACTAAAATAATTGAGAGTGTTTTAGAACTTTTATTACAAAGTGACAGGACAATGTTTAAAGTTTATTTGATCTAATAATTTAAAATTTTGCCGATTGGATGTATATTTTAAAGAATTATTTCGCTAATTATTTACTTTTATTATTTTTTAAAAGTATCAATCCATGATACATTAGAAATACATTTGAAAGAATAAAACTCATCCTTCATCCCTGAGAATTTGAGAAAAATGGCTGCCTAATCCACATAAAGCTGTGTATGCCAGAAGTGTTGTAGTAATGTGCTAATTTAAACACAATATCACCAATAGAATCTCTAAGGGTTGAATTTAGGAGAAAGACTTTTAAAAAATAACAAACACTAACAATCTCTAACTTCAACATTGTGAAACAACCATCACATTAAGTTAAAAAAAATATTTATTAAGCTGCAAATGCATGGTAGAACCATTCCTCTCTCTCTGAGAAAACTGGACACATTTCTGCTGTTTTTGTTCGCAACATGGGCCTCCAGTTACTACTGAGTAACTGAAGTTGATGTAGGAGATGGAATCTATTTCTCATTTGACACCTGAGAATTCAAGTTGAGAAATACTTAGTGCAGAGTATTTCAACCTCAGTGCTATTTACCTGTGGGGTCAGAAGTCGCTGCTGTAAGGGCTGTCCTGCGGAATGTAAAATGTTTAGCGTCCAGTGGTTGCCAGTAGCAACCTCCTTGGTCTTCTCCCCTCAATTGTTTACTAATTTGTAACAATTAAAATTGTCTCCAGACATTGACAAACTTCTCCTGATGGCTAAAATCCCCCCAGCTGAGATTTATTGACTGATAGTAATTGGAGGCATTAGGTACTTCTGGCAAAGAGTGTTGGAACTACAATTTCTACAGTATGCTTTGCCCAGTAGAAAATTCCCAGAACTGGAAAAGAGAGGGTTTGGATTGCAACCAGTCAAAATTCACTATATGACTAAGGTTAAGCAATTTGAATTCTAACATATCTAGCCATCATCTTTAATACAAGTATGTTAGAGTTCTGAAATTTCATGTTTTCTGACTGTCAAAAACTAATGTCCTATTTGTAAAGTATCTGTAAAATTTATATTCTAGTGCACTAAGCTGTCCTTAGACCAATAATATTCTGTAAAGAAACATGTCCCTCTTAAATGGTAGAACTTCCTATCTAATCCCTAATAAAATTTCACCTCAGGAGACCAGAAAAGTAACCTAGATGTTGTTGGCTTTATATCATATTATAGTAAATAAGAAGCAGGTTTATGGTTTGTAATAAAAAACTATTATTTACATAGAAATTTAATCTAAATTATTATATCTCTTGTGCCAATTTTCTAAAAGATAGCAGCAACAACACTAATAGTATTCCTTTTTGGAATGGACCTTATATGACCCCAGGATTTTCTAACATGAGAAACATCTCAAGAACTCTTCTAGTTTATTCATTAAATCGAATTCACCAAAGATTGCAAATGATGCCAAAGACTGTTTGGGGTTTCTGATCCATTAAGTTGCTTTCTACATTGTCAAAGCAAAATCAAATGACATTTATATAATATTTCCTTTACAGTTAACAGAGGATTATTAAAACTTCAACTTTATCTGGAAAAGTATTTTTTTAAGTAATGAATATCCATAAATTATTCTAAAAATTATAATTTTTAACAATCAGCTAATGTTTTCTTTGTGTTTACTGCCTGTGTATTTGTACACGAAGACCACATTTATTTGATTTGTAATAGGCTGAGCTAAGTTTTCTCTCCTCCACTGTAACCATGCACATTTAGAGCTTGATTGTTGGGAGGAGAGGTCAAATACCCTTACCCTTGTTCACATCACACATGCACAAGTATACACACAGAAACAGAGGTGCTTCTATTTGTAACCAGACTTAACAAGGGTTTAGGCAACTACCACCATCCCATTGATCCACTGATATATACAGTGGTACATGGGGTGGGGAAGAGGAGGTCCGTAAGAAGTACTTCACCATATAGGCTGAAGTCCTCTTCACAAACAAAACATACTCCGGAGTTGAGGCTCAGAGATCAGTGATGACTTTATCAAACCTACATGGGTTGTCAGTGGCAGGGAATGAGAAAATAGCCATATATGTCAGAAAGGAAGCAGTCTTACCCCAAAACAAATTTAAATGTGTAGACATTAGGATTTGTTTGTTTTGTTTGTTTGAGCATTCCCTAATAATAATAATAAATCAGCATCCTTTAACTCCTCACTGCCACCATTTCCCAGATATCTTGTTTGCTAAGTGTAGTCAGGAGCCTTGTGAACTGGGGTCTACAGAGTGGTCCTGCAGAGTCATTGTAATTTGTTAGTTTGATATAAATATGACAACATTTTTATCCACAGATTAAGAAGGCCTGGAAACATCAGGTTATCATGACTTGATCCTATTCAACTCTAGGTGTGAGAAAACTTTAGATATATTTCCCTATGTGTAGAGAGGAGTATTATTAATACCCTGTTCCTCTAATCCAGCCTGAATAAAGGAAAACATACTAAAGAAGCTATAACATCCTATAACATTTTTTAAAATGTACATTCTACTAAGCTTTTACTAAATACCCATAAGAATGAAAACACCAAGGAGTTGATAATGTTTCCCATAGTAGCCTCATTGCCTAGCAGTTTTTCTGGACTATTTTTCTTTCTTTTGTGTTTGGCACATAGAGTGAATGGTTCAGAAACACTGCTAACTCTGGCCACCTTGCCACCTATCAGAGCAACTGCTGAGTTCCCATCCAGCAACACTGTGCTTCCTTCACCCTGAAGTACAAAAGGGCACGTTGTAGCCCTTGTCTGTACTTAGACTAATGACTCCTAAGCCATAATTTTACACAGCATCTTATACTTCTAAGAGACTTTGTTAAATGCAGGCCATGCAGTCGTATTTACAAATTCACTGTGCAAGCTCAATATATTGGAGGAAAAGACAGACAATAGCCTCTGCCAGAAAGTGGAAGGACCTCGTAGCCAGATATTCCCAAGGTCCACATCCTGCCTCTCAACCTACTAGGTGTATAAATTTATAAATGTGACTAACCCCCTCTGAGCATCAGAATTCTCATCCATAAAATGAGATCAAGAAACATAACTTCCAGGGTTTTATGAAGATTAAATAAAAACTATGTGTGAGAAACCACCCAGCACGCTCTGTGCTGCTTACCTGGTATTTAATAATGTTATCCTTGCACGTGAGCAAAACCTGTCCTAAAGTAAGTGAATTTGGGGAGGTCGACAGTTAGAAAATAAAGTCTACAAAGTTAGTTACCAAACTTAAGAATGTTGCCAAATTTTGGTAACAAATTCATTCAAATCAAGTCTTACTGAAAGGATTTATTTTATGCTAGCACACTGTAAATTGCTATCCACTTCTTACACTGTGAGTTGCTATCCGCTTTTTTACTTAATATTCATAGCTATCACTGTGAAATAATCATGATGATATGTTCCATTTTACAGATGGACTAAAAGTGTTGTATAGAAATTGAGTAAATTTCCTAAGGGCCACTCAGTGGTAAGGAAAAACAAGCAAAATTAACCCTCTTCTCTAGTTTCTCCTTGGCAATTATCCTTCACACCAGGGCTTAAGGTCAAAATATATTTTTAAAAGTTTGTTTTACAAACAGAATTGGAATCAATAAAATATAAATAACTTGAATTGAAATTTGACCTGAGACCATGATTCCTGAAATTGATGGTTTTAGAAGTTCTCACTTCCTGCCTCTTCCTGTACAGGCTACTTCCAGTCCTAATGTGCTAACATCAATTCCAAAGACAAATAAAACCAGAAAATAATTCGAAACAGGCTTTCACTGATGGACTGCTGTCACTGCGTTTAAGGTCACCGAAGGGAAGACCAGGACACATAAGCTTGGAAGTGTATAATGTCTTGAGTGTCTCTAGGACTCTGAGGGTAGCAGAAACAATATTGGGAATGAAGGAAATCAATAAAGAGTCAGACTGAATTATTATAAACTAAAACCAATAAACAGCACCTGGACTCCAAGACTACATGACAAAATAATCCAATAATTCACTGTAAAAGTAAGAATATGTATGTCAATGCTGGAGCATCTGTAATTTCCTCAGATTAGAGAGGTTAACAGCATATGCACCATTATTAAATGTTGAACTCTGTGGAGATACCAATTTATTCCAGTCTCTTGTCATGTAAAATTTTATCATTATAACCTAGATATATTCACTAAATTGATGATGCTTTAAAAATGTGTATTTTCCCATGCTGCTCTCTAATTTACAAAAGAATTCAAGTTCAAGGGCACATTTCTAGGAGCAGCTTTACCTTAATGACCCCTTGGTTAAACCCTTTGAGACTATCTTATTTTTATGTTCAGGTTCTCTGTGGCTGTGAAAAGTGAATGCTGTTACTGGAACTTAATTTTGTTATTTTTCCTGCTGACATTTAGGAGACAACTATACGAGCAGTTTCTGTTCATCCCCTGAACCACAATATAAAAATCCATATAGAAGCTTACTATGAGTGAAGCTGAATATGCTTTCCAACTGTAGGCTTGGTCCATTTAGAATTAACTCCTCAGGTCAATAGGAGCAACACTTTATTTCATAAGCTATTGTTTCTATGCAGAGAATGTACTAGAAAGTATGAACCTAAGGAAGGGTTGGCCAAGTTGATATTTTGGTTCTAAATTTCTAACATTAAAAATAATACTTCCAAGTTAATGTTTAGTGTTTGTACATATTGTTGAAAATTTGCTTCCTATCTACCTGCTTATGTTGGCTTCCCTTCATCTGAAGAAGAAAATCACATTAACTTGTATTATCTTGTGCATATAGGTGTCTATTTCCCTCTCATTCAAAGGAAATATTAATCATGAATTTACTTCAGATAGCAAATCATTATTTTTAAATAAACATTTTATTTTAGAACACTTTTAGATTAAAAAATTGCAAAGACTGTATAAAGTTCCCATACACTCCACACCCAGTTTATCCTATTGTTAACACCTCATAGTAGTAGTATGGTACATTCATTATAATTAATGAACCAATATTGATATATTATTATTAAAAAAATTCCATATTTTATTCATACTTCCTTAATTTTTAACCAAATCATCTCCTTCTGTTCCATGAACCTATTCAGGTTACCACATTACTTTTAGTAAGTCACATCTCCTTAGGCACTTGCTGACTGAGACACTTTCTCAAACTTTTCCTTGTTTTTGATGACCTTGACAGTTTTGAGAAGTATTGACCAAGTGTTTGGTAGAATGCCCCTCTATTGGGATTGGTCTTATACTTTTTCTCAGGGTTAGACTGGGCTTGTGGGTTTCTGGGAAGAAGACCACAGATGTAAAGTGACATTTTCATTATATCATATTAAAATGACTTATCACCATTAATATTGATCTTGATCACCTGACTGAGGTAGTGTTGTCAGGTTTCTCATTGAAAAGTTACCGTTTTTCTTCTCTTATCATACTATAATCTTTGGAAGGAAGACAAGCCAAAATGGAAGTCAAGAGGGAAAACAAAAAAACAAGGCTGGTTCAAAACTCCACTTGCACTACTCGATTTTAAGACTTACTTAAAACTGCATTAATAGAGGCAGTGTGGTATTGGTGAAAGAGGAGATACATAGACCAATGGAACAGAATAGAGAATCCGGAAATAAATCCACACAAATATAGCCAGCTGATCTTGGAAAAAAAGCAAAGGCAATTCAGTGGAGAGCGTTTTTTTCAACAAATGGTACAGGAACAATTGGATATCCATATGCAAAAAGATTTAGACACAGCCCTGAAGAATTTAGCTTAAAATGGATTATAGGGCTAAATGTAAATATAAAACTATAAATCTTTCAAATAAAACATTGGAGAAAAATTTGTGACATTGGATTTGGTGATAAATTTTGATATACAACACTAAAAGTATGAACCATGAAAGAAAAGATGGATAAGTTGAACTTTATTAAAATTAAAAATTTTGGCAAAAAAAAGCAACCTATTAAGGGAATGAAAGGAGAAGCCACAGAGTGGAAGACATTATTTGAAGACAATATTTAATAAAGTATTGTGTCCAAAATATGCAAATAACACTTGAAACCCAACAATAAGAAAACACACAAACCAATTAAAAAATGGGGAAATATCTAAACACTTTGTCAAAAATGATATACAGGTGTCAAGGAAGCATTTGAAAAGGTGCTCAACCTTATTGGTCATTGATGAATTTCAAAGTAAGACAACAATGAGCTATCACTACACACCTGTTAGAATAGCTAAAATAGAAAACACTGACAACACCAAATGCTGTCGAGGAGATAGAGCAATAGGATTGCAAAATGATGTAGCTACTTTGGAAGACAGTTTGACAGCTTTTTACAAGGCTAACTATAGTCTTACCACATGATTTTAGTAATCATGTCCTACGTATTTACCCAACTGATTTGAAAACGTTTCCACACAAAAACCTGCATGTGAATTTAATAGCAGCTTTATTCATAATCACCAAAGCTAGAAGCAACCAAAATGTTCATGAAGAGGTGAACTGAAAAACAAACTGTGGTGCAGCCGTACAATGAAATATTATTCATCAGTAAAAGGAAAGGAACTCTCCAGCCACGAAAAAACATAGATGAACCTTAAATGTAATTGCTAAGTGAAAGAAGCCAGTCTGAAATGGCTACATATTATACGATTCCAACAATTCGATGATTTGGAAAATGCATCCCATTAGGTGAGACAAGAAGACTAGAGGGGGCTGGAGTGTGAGGAATGCCCCTTCCCCACGTGGCATAAGCTCCGGTGAAGTGTCTTTCGTGGAAATGAAGCCTTTGTTATGGAGAAGTCTCTGGGTTTATATCACAATGTTTAATTTTCCCCTTTCCCTGCCAGAGCCAATAGGGGGGATCTTTCTCACATCTCACCAGGAGAACCTAGTGGGGTTTCTGGAGGTAAAACTCATTAACGTGTGGTGGCCTTTCCAAGACAGTGCCCCCTAAAAGTATCACTTTCATGATAGTCTGCACTCAGCCTCCAGAAATGCATCAAAATTACCATTTGTGTATTCTCACCAGTGGCTCTGTTCCAGGTCTGAATATCTTGCTGTGGTTCTCTAGATCTGCCTATCTTTTAGAATTTTGGGATTGTGGTCTACCTTGCCATCTAAGTTGTACGATAGTTTCAAGAAAATTGTTGATTTTCTTCTTGTTTGGTTTTTTGCTGTTGTTTTAAGCACGGCAGTCATAACTTCCAAATTCTTTACATTTCAAAGCTAAATCCAGAAACTAATCATTATGATGTTTTAAAGTATGTAATGATGAATTGAAAGGGGGTATTAGTATAGATTAATACTGGAAGAAGAATATTCCAAAATAAGAAACGTTATTACAAAGACAATTTCTGTATTGTGAAGTGAGAGGAAACAAGGAGATGCCATTTTTAGGGGAGTTATTTTCATCTTCTCCATTTTATTGCTCATATGATACAATGGAGTCTCCAGAAATTGCAATGGATAATGAATAACTAATAAAGTATGAGGATTTCTTACTAAAATTTAGATGAGTTAAGGTGATTTGGATTATTTGAAGCTTTATGAATAATTATGAAAACGCAATGCCCAGTTGAATATTTTTATTCATGAAAATCAATATTTTATGACAAATCTCTATTGTCCTAATCTAGGTGATTGTGAATAGACAGGTAATCAACTTGCCCACAGATAAAGATCAAGGCAGTGCCACGGTGAGAACCAAGACCCATTCTGCTTCCTTTGACTTTGCTGTGGTTCAAAGCAGTTAAAACATTATATTCTAAGGCAGAAACCCTTTTTAAAAATAGTTTTTTGTTTTGCTTGTTTAAGTAAAGAATAGCAGATATTTGTGAAAATTATATATTAATCCCCTGGTGGACTTGACAACTGAGGACGTCTGTAGTATTTCAACAAGCTTACCAAATAAAGATTTCAAAAGCAGTGTCTAAAATCATAGTTCTCAAACTGGGTACTTTGACACCCCAAGGTACTGCAATGAACTGTCAGAAATACCCTGGATATTTTAGGTCTTTGAGGATATCAATGATACTTGACATATCCTACACCATGTGAACTATTAGCTCAAGGTAGCTTATTGGTTTATCATTAGATCATGCTATGTAAGTTTTGATGTTGTCATATCTTTGCATAACTGTGTTTATTTTAGTTTCAACTATAAGACAAGTACAACCATCAGTGTAGAATAGGAAATGAGTAGTCTTTCCAGTCTAATGCTAAGGTTTAAGAATATGTGCATTGCCCAAGAAGCATACACATTTCATTAGTAAGAATTTGTACTTATTTCAGAATGAAATAAATATTTTTCTTCAATTAATGTGTGTTCATGTTTCATATAACTACTAAGTTGTTGGATATAAGTACTTAGTTTAGATTAAAGTAGTTATACTTTAAAAATGAAAAGTTATACTTTAAAAAATGAAAATTCTTAGGTATTCCTTTTGGTCTCAGGATAATATGAAATAATTAGGGAGACTCTAAGGATGCCAGAAACCAAAAAGTTTGAAAGCCTCTTGGCTGAAACATAAAGTGAAATGGAATTAAAAACAAAGGATCAAACAGGAGAGGCACGCACACACACACAATTGAGGAGAGTTTAGAATATAGTGTGTTATTTATAAATTTTAACAATGCAGGAGAGAAAGAATGAGGACAGCACGTTGCAAAAGCAATTATCCTCATTATCTATGGGAAAATAACAGAGATTGGAAAGATGATGATATAAGGAAATCATTAATGGTGCTTCATAATTCTAAGTTTGATTTTTAAGGTACAAATTAATTTTTTGTGACACACTGTAGTTTAAATTTTTGTTCCATTAGATAATTGGGCTAGAGAACCTCTTTACTTCAACATATAAAATTCTATAGCTCAAACGCAGGCCCATAGTGTCAATGGACATGCAGTTCATATGGTTTCTGTATTTATTTGCACTCTCCTTATAGACATGTCTTTTTTTTTAGAATCAGTCAGAAGTATTCATGTTATTTAGAAAGAGGATTAGTGTTTATTATCTTTTATTTGAAGCATTACTTTTATAATTGCAAACATTAGTAAGCTGACAGGTCTAATTACATCTTTAATTATGTGTCTAAGATGTTATTTAGGTTTTTAAAGCTTACTATAGTGGCTATTTTTAAATGAATACTCCTAAGATTGTTTCTAAAGAAATCACTATGGAAAAATTCTAACTTGGTTAGAAACATACAGTATAGTCTTCAGTTTTGCTTCTACATATGTGATGTATTCTATTTTCTTTATTGTGATAAAATATACATGACCTATTTTAACCATTTTTAAACGTGTGTAATTCAGTGGCATTAAATACATTCTCATTATTGTGCAACCATCACCATCTGTCTCCAGAACTCTTTTATTATCCCACACTGAAACTGTACCCGTTAAACCTTAACTCCCCATTCATCTTTCCACAAGCCCCTGGCCACCACCATTCTACTTTCTGTCTCTCTGAATATGAGTATTCTCTGTACCTCATATAGGTAGAATCATACAATATCTGTCTTTTAGTGTGTCGGGCTTACTTCACTTAGCATGTTTCTAGCTTCATCCATGGGGTAGCACGTATCAGAATTTCATTCCTTTTTAAGACTGAATAATACCCCATTATATGTATATATCACATTTTGTTTATCCAGTCATCTGTCAATGGACATTTTGATTGTTTCCACCTTTTGGCTCTTGTGAATAATGTTGCTAAGAACATCGGTGTACAAACATATTCATATTGTTTTATACTGTTTTCAGAATGAATAGAATATTAATTCATGGAAATGCTCACTAAATGTAACATTTTGGTTGTTGTTTAAAAAAATTGCTAGTTAAAAAACAGGGCCTTGGCACACCAGTTCTTCCTTCGAACATTTCTGACTGGAACTGATCCTACAATTACAAGTTACACTATCATGTGCCTTTACTTGATAGCACTTATTCTGGTTGTTCTTTAATATTTATTTGTATGATTATTCGATTAATAGAGTTTTCTCATTCCCTCACTATACTGTAATCTCTGTGAAGGCAGAAACTGTCTGGCTTTGCTCATTGTATTTTACATGTCAAATACAGTAACTGACATAAAATACAAACCTAGGAAGATACTAATCTCTATATACTCTCTAATATATACATGGTATACCAACTGCAATATAGACTGTAAGAAGACATTCCTTCAGGATAGCTTTACACAGTCTTTTCCCAATTTCACTCTGTACTTGATACAAAATTACAGCTACTCCCATCATCTTAGAGAGTAAAGCCAAACCTATCAGCACAGAGGGTCAAAACTGCTAGTTTTAACAGCCTTCATTCTATGTCCTTTGATGACGAATCACATCTTTTCCTTATAATATCTGGGATTTATTGAGCATCACAGTGAATGACATCAATGAGAGAGAATAGCTCTTAAATGATCAACTAATAATTTCTGTTACATCATATACTATTCTTTTGAGAAATGAACATAAATTACTTGCACAATGAAAATATAAAAGCATTTTTAAAGATGCAGAATAAAGCAAGCAAATTTTCTTTCCTTTGTATGTATAGTGTAATAAAGAATTGTGTTTTTAACTTATTTTATCTTTAGCTGACTCCAATAATATTACGAGAAATATCAGTGGTGGTTGTGCCGTATGGTGCAAGTGTGGAGACGGTAGTAGTTGACAATAGATAAAATGATGTGACCTGAATATTTCCCTTGGATATTTGCTCTTTGAAAGAATTAAGAGGGATAGTTAGTATTCAAGATTTCAATACAATCTTCATTTGTATTGAAAACTACATGCTGTGGAAACTTTTAGAAGAGAACTTGAGAGCAAAGGGCTTATTTAGATTATAATTAAATAAAGTTTTATTTAAAATAAAGTAAGATCCAAAATAAAGTAGTATTCAGGCATATTGTTTAAAAAAGATATATGCACCTCTAGGTTAAGGAAATAAATGAGACTTAGAATTGATTTCAATTTAATTGAAGGAATTATGTATTTTGTTAATATGTTAATTACCCATTTCTTTGTGTCTATATATAAAACATTTTTGCCACTCTTATTCTCTCACCCACCAATGTAAACTATTTTAAGAAGCATGTACCACCTAGTCAAATGAGACCATCCTTGTTTCCCTGAGCATCACATCAATATATGCCCATCACCTTTCTGGAACCTGGAAACAGACGCCCTTATGGCTGAATATTACATATTATTGATAGCTTTAAAGGGTCCCAAATTCTCAAGTGCCTGAGTCTTCCAAATTGTCTAATCCAAATTAAGTGAAGGACTTTAAAAGTCAACCCTTCAGTTGAAACACCCCAGGGAGAAAAATCAGAGCCCACATTATAAAGCTTATTAGTACTAAATCAATATTTGTCAACCACCTGATTAGTCAAAAAGGGGCCAGTGTCTTAGTTGGCAGAGTAGCTGGCATTGTTTGACTTCCTAGTCCCTTGAGTACCTGAGATGCCGCTCAATAGGACGGGAGGGATCATGTTGTAGCATTAACAATCCCACTTCACAATGAATATATAAGGGTCATAGAACTTTGTGAATCAAATTATATTGCATTAGCATCCAAAGCAAAGCCACTGTAAACATAAGTAGAATTCTTCAATATATTTATCTAACATACAGATAATTATAAAGTATGTGTAAGGTATACGGACGAAATAAAGACTAGATGCACACATGCACATACACATTTGTGTTCCCTCATATTTTGCTAAAATTCTCCTTTGATTTTTGTTGTGATATAACTTTATCCCCATATTTCTTTCATTTTCAGTATAATGCATGATTATTTCTGAACAAATAAACGTGTGTTATCCAATGAATTGGGTGTTTTTGCTCCATGAGATTAATTTCAAGCGGCAAGATGATTTGGGTACCTGAAAGCAGGATGTCCACAAAGAAATCCAGAAGGAAGCTGTCAATTGTCAGATTTTCAGTTTCAAATTCTTTTTAATTGAAGTTTCATAAACTTCATAAAATGCACAGATATCCAGTGTTCAATGAATTTTCACGATTGTACATATCAATGTATTTATCACCTCGATATATGTGTGTGTATATATATATATATATATATATATATATATATTTTTTTTTTTTTTTTTTTTCCTCCAGAAAAATCCCCTTTTGAATTTTTGCGCTCAATCCACACCCACCCCCCGCCACGTGCAGAGGCAACCACTTGAGATTTCTATAATCAAAGACTCGTTTGTCTGTTCTTTGACTTTATACAAGTTTAATTCTACAATATGTGCTTATTTGTGTCCAGATTCTTTCATTTAGCATAATATCTGTGAGGTTCATCCACACTGTCATGTACTTCACAACTGACTCCCTTTTTTTAATGAGTAGTATTCCATGGTATGAATATACCACAATGTGTTCATCAGATCTGTTGATGACTAGTTTAAATGGCTTGTGCTTTAAACATTCTGTCCAATAGATTTTTGTGTACTCTAGGTTCATGATTATATTCCCCCTATTGCTTCAAGAAGTTTAGCAATGCTAGCATTTTAGATCTAGGATTCATCTCAAATTATTTTTTGTGTATGGAATTAGATAGTTTGGAATTTTATCCATTGAGATAAACAATTTTTCCAGCACCTTTTATTAAAAAAGAGATATCTTTTCCTACATTGACCAATTATGAATTGACCTATAATCAAATTCATATCACAATGTCTTGATTATTATAGTTTTAGTGTAATTCCTGTAGTCAGATATTTTAAGTATTCCAGTTTTGTTCATCACCAAATTTTGCTATATGAGATACTTTGTATTTCTAAATAATTTTTAGAATTGTTTGTCAAATTCTAGAAAGCCTATTAGAATTTTCATTGCAGTGTATTGAATATATAAAATAATTTGGGTAACATTAAGTCCTAACAATGTTGCTTTTTCCAAATCATTAACATAGTATATCTCTTTGTTTAGTTGTCTTCTTTAATTTTTGTTTTTAGTGTTCAGGATAAGTTTGGCACATTTTGCACTAGATTTATTCCTAAATATTTTTTATTCTTTTGAAATTACATTTTTTGTATTTTATAGTTATAACATAGAAATACAATTTATTTCTGTATTTTGACATATTTGACATTGCTAAGTTTATTAGTTCTTGGGGGTGTTTTGTAGATTTTTTATAGTTTTCTATGTACATAATCATGTTGTCTACGAATAAAAAGTTTACTATGTTATTTTCAATCTCATGTACCCTTTGCTTTTTTGACTTATAATGTCTCAGGCCTCCAGTGTTATGTTGAATAAAACAATTGTGAGGAGATAACCTTGAATTATGTCAAATCTTAGGAGGGAAACATTCAGTAATTCACCATCAAATATTATTACAGCTGAAGGATTTTCATACATAAATACCTTTAATCAGATTGGCTGTTTTCTCCTATTTCTTTCTATATCTAGTATGCTGAATTTTATGTGATACCACAGAAAAAGAAAATTACAGGCCAATATCAGTTTGAACAAAAATACAAAAATCCTCAACAAAATATTAGCAAAGCAAATTGAACAATCCGTTAAAAGGATCATACATTATGATTAAGTGGGATTTATCCCAGGGATGCAAGGATTTTTCAATATCTGCAAATCAATCAGTATGACACTACATATTAACAAATTAAAGGATAAAAACCCTACGATCATCTCAACAGATGTAGAATGTCATATAGTTGGAATCATACAGTACGTAGCCTTTGCAGTTTGACATGTTTCACTTCGTAAAGTGCATTTTAGGTTTCACCGTGTCGTCGCATGGCATGATAGCTCTTTTCTTTTTAGTATTGAATAATATTCCACTGTTGGATGTACCGCAGTCTGTTTATTCCTTCAAGTACTGAAGAACATCTTGGATGCTTTCATGTTTTGGCAATTATAAATAAAGCTGTTATAAATACTCATGTGCAGGTTTTTGTGTAGACATAAGTCTTCATTTCATTTGTGTAAGTACCAAGGATTGTGATTGCTGGATTGAATGGCAAGAGTATGTTTAGTTTTGTAAGAAATCACCGAACTCTCTTCCAAAGTGGCTGTACCATTTTGCATTCCAGCCATTAACGTAGGAGAGTTCCTATTGCTCCATATTTTTGCCAGCATTTTGTGTTGTCAATGTTCTGAATTTTGGCTGTTTTAACAGTGTAGTAGTCTTGTATCTCACTGTTTTTTAAAACCAAATAGATGTGTAGTCTTGTATCTCACCGTTTTTTAAAACCAAACAGCCCTTTATAGATTTAGTTTGAGAGTTTCTCCTCTTTTTCTTTTCCTTCCTGCCACATTCTTGCAATTAATTCAAACTCCACATGCACACTCTCAAATGACTAATAGAGTAGAATAACCTGGGCCATGGAAGAACTTCTTGATTAAAATACAGAATTCGTTTCTTAGCAACTCCCCTCTCTTAGTTATTTTTCTCCTCTAATTCTTAGTGTCTTGATCTGTAAAGTGGGGATAGTAATAGAATCTACCTCATAAATTTGTTGTAATCTGTATAAAGTATTTAATGCAATGATAGGAAAAAGCAGGGCTCAAAAATGTTAGCTATTATTTGTATTACTACTACTACTATTTTGAAGCTGTATAATACTCCTATATTAAAAAACAAAAACAATGTCTTTCCTATAGTAGGCATATTGGTTACTTAGTGGATTGGTTTACAATAGTTCCTCTAATCAGGAACCATGTCTTATTCCTCTTCACAGATCCAATGTCCAACAGAGACTGTGGTAGCACTAAGTGAACGGTTGAATGGACAAATGTATAACCAGAGATAAAATAGATACCAGATTTTCAAAGTTGATGCCAAACATAATTAAATAGTAAATCTAATTTAGGACATATGAAGTGTAAGCTGTAGTTGTGTCTTTTAACTTTTTAATATGATGAACATGTTCTGTGGGGAAATACTTATATTGAGTAAAACATATTGCTATCATAGAATTGATGTTATCATGAGAGTCATTACTGAAAGAGATATACAAAGCAGTAGGATTTTCCTTTCCACACTGTGACTGTGTGTGTTAATTCTGTTGTCATATTAAAGTATAAAAAATAGAAAAAGTCACAATTTATTCTAAATAAAATACACAAACTCTGGGAAAGAATCTTTAAGTTGTCTCCTACCTAATGTTTAAATTTATTCATTCACCTTTCAGCAACCGTAGGCTAAGAATTTTTCTAACCCTCAGGGTGATTTCATAAAATAATGAAAGCTCACAGTCTAAGAGGAGAGACATAAGAGTCTAACAAATAATAAAAATACAACATAATACAATCCATTATAAATTATGCACAAACGACTCTCCCATGTGTGCTGAACATTCTAGAGGAGACTTGAAATCATATCTTAGTTTGTGGGAAGAGCTGAATGCTTTTGTGTTTGATCAGATAAATATGGAGCATGGGCAGCTCCACATTTATCTAATAATAATATTAATAGTAATATTAATTATTATGGAGCATAATATTTAAAAACATATAAATATCGGCAAAAGACTGCACACAGATCATTTTAAAAATATGAAATGGACAGAACCTCATAAAATGCATTTTTTCACAATCCAATCTGATTTTTGTTTTCTTCCTACTACTGTTTTTCCTAATTTTTTTTATCACCTTCTATATCAATTTTGTAGAGAATTTCTCCTTCCATCCTACTGAAGATAACTTGTGGTAGATAAAAAAATGGCCATAAATTCTTTGCTATTTCTTCCACTGATAAATAAAGACTACTTCCCCTCTCCTTGGATCTAGTTGGCCTTGTGACTAGTTTTTACTGATAAAATACAGCAAAAGAGATGCTGTGCAGTTTCTGAGGCAGTCAAGAAATTTGCAGGTTCTGCCTCCACAACATAGAATATTTTGCTTTAGAACCACCAGGCCACGAAAAACCCAAAGGAACTAGAGAAGAAGTCATTTGAAAGGAACAAAGGCGTGCTGTCCAGCCCCTGCCAAGCCCCTGCCTATAGCCAGTAAAAACCGCTATCCACGTGGTCAGGTATCTTGAATGTTTCAGCCCCAATCAAACCTCCAGTTGAGCACAGTCCCAGACATCATCATGTGGAGCAGAAAGATATACAGCTAATCTGAGACAATGTAAAAACCCTAAGGGTTAGTAAACTCTTTTTGTTTTAAGCCACTAAGTTTTGGGCTCCGTTCATTCTTTCATTCACTCAACACTCCTCTGTTATGACGCGACACAGGGCCAGGAAAAGGCTGGGAGAACTGAAACATAACAAGACAGGTCGCCTTGAAGAGCTCTTGGTCTAGGCTAGCAGCATCTATGGAAGCGCCTTTGATCAATGCGGTGAGAGCTACTCCAGGCTGTGTACAAAGCCTCCTCTTCCAGGAAGCCCTCACAGATTGCTCCATCACTGTGAACTCATCCTTTGCTGGACTCCTATAGATCCCAGTCTCTGTTCTCTTTCAGTGCCTTGTTTTCTGCCCTGAAAAATTCACTTTCTTTTATTGGCAAAAAAAGCAAAACAAAAACGAAAACAAAAACATAGCAAGAGACAGACAAAAGAGATGCCTATGGTTTTCTAAATTTTTCTTCTAATTTTTACCATGGATTATTCTTATGGTCATGGTCTTCTTTGAATATTTTCCCACTGGCACCTACATGTGAGTGTGTGTGCAAATGCTCACATGTGCAGACATACACATAGTCTAATCCTTAAATGAGTCGATTATTCATGAAAACTAGCCCTTTCAGGTTGCAGTGTCTCACTACAAGTTTCCCTGTCTTTGTCTCTACTTTGTTGATGTTATGAAGTTAAAATAAATTTTTGAAAGTTAGTTTAGGGAGCATGGGTGTGCTGGGGTAGAAGAAAGGATGAATAAATACATTTTGAAATCACATCTTAAAAAAGTGTCACACGGGGGGCTTCCCTGGTGGCGCAGTGTTTGGGAGTCCGCCTGTCAATGCAGGGGACGTGGGTTTGAGCCCTGGTCCGGGAAGATCCCACATGCCGTGGAGCAACTAAGCCCGTGCGCCACAACTACCAAGCCTGCGCTCTAGAGCCCGCCGCAACTGAAGAGGGCCTGCGCGCAGCGGTGAGGACACAACACGGCCAAATATAAAAACGAATAAATACATAAATTAATTTTTTTTAAAAAAGTGTCACACAAACAAGAGTGTGATGCTCCTGAATCCTTCTGAGTTTTTCTGAGGGTAGAGAATGAGGGACTCCGAACTGAAGGGCGGAGAATGGGTGACAGGCAAATCATTTTTTTTTTACATTCTGTCAGTAGATGGGCCTACTCTGTTTCGTTATGCCAAACGGGAGTGCCTCCATTTTTCACCATTGTTGAAAAGCCACGTCAAAATTCCTTCCCCTGTTATCCACCGTAACTCAATAGTAATTGTATCTTTATAGACACTTCAGTGTTAAGTCAGGGGCTACCATCCAGATAACCTTTTTACAAGGGTTATGGAATGGGAAAATAATTATACATATATATAAAATCATTATATATATATATATATGTATAATTATATGTGTGCCCCTGGTCCCTGGCACAGAGCCCCTAAAAGTCTTGTAATTCCCTAAGTGATAAGAGCGCTAGGAGCATCTTTTGTTCTAATATTTGACCTTTGTCCCTTCTTTTCTTCTAATGAGGTGACTCTGGGTGGGCTCCTGGATAGCTTCAGGAAGGGGACTGGTCACCAGAAAAATCAAGATATGATTAGAAGCTTGGAACTTTCAGCCCCACCGTGATCCTCTGGGAAGAGGAGAGAGGCTGGAGACTGAGTTAATGATTGATGATACCCACATGAAGAAGTCTCCATAAAAATCCCCAAAGTATGGGGTTTGGAGAGTTTCCAGGTTGGTGAATATATCCACGTGCCAGGAGGGTGGCACCCCAACTCCACGGGGCCCAAAGCTCCTGCTTTTAGGACCCTTTCAGGCTCCCCCTGTGTATCTCTTAACCTGGTTGTTCCCCTGTATTCTTTATTTCATCTCTTATTATATAATAAACCTGTAAATGTAAGGAAGTATTTTCCCGAGTTCTGTGAGCTGTTCTATGAAATGATCAAACCCGAGGAAGGGAAGCTGGACTTGTGACTGGTGTTTGAGGTGGGCTGAGGGCAGCTAACTGTGGTTAGTGTCAGAATTGAACTGAATTGTAGGACACCCAGCTGGTGTCACATAGAATTGTTTGATGTGGGGGAAAAATCCACACATTTGGTGTCAGAAGTATTGTGAGTGTAGTAGCAGTATGAGAGTAAAGGAAAAGCAGTGAGTTTTCTCTATAGACAGGAATTTATAATAAACTTTTCTAAATCTAGCCGTTAAATGTCAGACACAATTCCACTTAAACAGCTGGAAATCATTCAATTTTCAAATAAGCTGATGTCTGTATTTGCAGATGAATCATTTAGATTCATTCAGTATTAACGTTGATGTCAATACCTTTTAAGGAGAACTAGTAGAAAGGTCAATATTTTCTCACTGAACTGATATACAAGTGGAAAAATAAAATAATTTATAGAACAACAATGAAATATAATTTGGGAACATTTTACGGATACTGAGAAGTTCAGTGCTGACACTTAGGTCAAAATACAGTCATTATCTTGCTATGTTTGAGTAAAGGTTAATGGATTTCATGATTAAAATATTACTAAGTGATTTTCAAAAGCTGAATATGGACTACATAAGCATTGATTAGTTATGTCAAGCCTCAAACAGATAGATTTTGCATATGTATGTGTGCTTGTGTGCGTTGTTTGTGAATATGAATGAAATGAGCATACAACAGAACAAGTATATCAGAAAGGAAGCTTGCCATATATTTCATTATTTATAGAAAAAAATGTAGTTCTGAACTTGGATTATGCTGAGACAAAGTATATTCTGTTTTCAAAATATTCTTGCATCTCTGTTTATACTACAAAAGAAACTGCAGAGATGTACAGAGTACTTTCAGTCTAAGATGATTTGACTAAAAATGTTCTTATCCATGTTTGAAAGTTCTTTGCTTAGTAAGGCTTTGAACTTCCTCTGGCTTTAACTTCTAGTGATACTGAGCCAAGCACTTCACAATTGAAATGCACCATATCATTAGTACCAGATAGAATTTTCCAGAAAATTATTTTCTAATCACCTAACTCAAGGTTTAACATCTTCTCCAGGAAAAATTCTAAATCCACATGGTGAGAGGGTTCTCACCTCTTTGCAAGCCAGGAAGAAGCTGCCATGTGACAAATGTTTAGTGATATAGTTGTGTGTCATTAAACTATCACTGATGTGCAATAGAGACCTTCAGCGACTTCTCCCCTCTCCACCCGCATGTTCTTTCCTAGTGTCCCCCCTTTCTACCACCATGTCAGTTATGTTTTGTTCAGGGGAGATATGACACCCAGTTTATTATTTCCTTCACATTTTCTTAGAATTTCATTATATGTAGGATCAATGACAGGCTTTATGTATAGGAGGAAGGAGATGGAATTTTAGCAGCTCTGTTCTGGAGGGATATAGAATTGTACCATTTTCTACCAGGGTATTGTGTGTGATTCCAATGTTAATCAGTTCTTTCCATTCCTAATTCAGCTTCTACCTTTTAGACCTTTCTGACTTACAGTTCCCTGCATCCACCATTCTCTTCCTATTGTCAGTGGCAAAGTATTGCTGCCATATCAGTAAACAAAGGGTGTTGCAGCTATCAAGCCATTACATTGCAGCCCACCAACGGTGAGCCCTGAGGGAACTCAGGATAGAAAAAGATGCCCACCTTCTCGAAGTCAACTGCTGTAGCCACACGCACTCTGCCGCCACAGTTCACCCTGAGGAGATCAGGATGAGAAAGCATAGGATTCTGGCCCCAGGGAGCTGAGGTGCATATCAAAGGAATGATTTCAGTGAGCCCAGACTCTTGAATCTTCCCATACATAGAAAAGCACTAAATTCATTAACTTGAGATGTCTGGTTTTCTTTAATTAACAGTAATCCAATAGAGATGTTAAAAAAAAAAAATTCTTATATATCCCAGCTCTTCCCTTACCTCTTTGGAGCCGTCCCTCAGAGCTATCTGAGATGCTGTCTCCCAGGCTTGAAGTCCTCAAAATATTTGCTGAGTAAAACTAACTCTCAGCTTTCAGGTTGTGCTTTTTTTTTTCAGTTGACACTATCCAGATAGAGAGACACATTTAGGTGTGGATTACAGCTTGATATCTACATGATAAATAAAATACTTTATTCATATAAATTTACAGAAAGGTGTATTTTCCTTTTTTATGAAAAAGTATATTCCTAAAAGAAAAATAATGCTCACTTATGCCTACAATCAGGAAATATATTCTCATAGATATTTCATCACATTATAATGAAAGAAAAAATGAAATACAGTCTTGATATCACACCCTATGATGTGGATTTAACAAATAATTAGATCTGAAATCATAGTGTTCGGTATTGGCCTTTCTAGTCAATGGCATGAAAGAGCATTGAAAGCCTGAAATATGTTACTTACTAAATTCATCTATTCTTCATCTTACATAATTTTTAATCTTCAAAATATGCAATATTTACTTTCTAAATAATGTGTTATTTCTCCACATTATTGTTTCCTGGGGATAGTTTGAAGCAAAATTACAAAGTCTGATAAAAGCAGAATGTTTTGCCAGAGGGTTTTGTGAGACTAGAAATCTTTCATTGGAAAGTCTGGCACTGCCCCAAGGAGCTCTTTCTAAGTTGATAAGCAGGGAGGTTATGGAATATCAGTATGTCTGAAGATAAAAGGACATCCTTTGCAAGTCAAATGAAGATAACCTATTTACAATTTCAGTTTTACTTCACCACAAATGATTTGGAGTTTTCTAAGTATGAAACAAGGGAAAAAAACTTCCATCTAACCTTCAGTGTCAAACAATAAAAGGAGCATTATTTACAAGGAAGTCGTGTGTCTCAGATATAATTTGAAATATATTAAAATAAAAAGATAACAGCATTGATGTTAGCAGTTGTAAAAGAAATAGTCTTTTCTTTCTAAATCCAATTCTCTATAAGCTTCAAATATTTTGGTTTTACTAAACTATAGTTGGACTTACTGGGGAGTTGTTTTGTTTTATTTATCTTATTGCCTCCTTTTTGTGCAGTGCTTTCTACACTTATGCTTTTTGTATATGAACAATGTAAACTATCTGACATATTTTCTTATAGCATACTCATGTCCAAAAAGTAATCTTTTGCATTTTATAAGGGTGATCTCCTGTAAGGAAACAATAATATATATGCCAAGCAACATTTGATTTGTTACCCAATTTGTGGAAGGGGTTCTGTGTATAGTTGGGGAGGTCAAGCATTAAGAAACGGGATTTAGTGACAAGTACAGACATGGATAAAAAGGAATGACAGTGAGAATTAAATAATCATAAAAGCTTAATACTGAAAGTTCCTTAGAGGTACTTGCTTTATACAGAAATCTCTTTAAAAGCTTATTAACAAATGGCTCTTTGGCCTCTGCTTGAACATTTCAAGTATAGGCATTTTGATGTTTGCATGCCAGTATTTTCCATACTTGAGTCACATTAATTATTATAATTTCCCTTTTATTAAAGCACTCCTTTAATATAAGGTAATATTAATCAACATCCAATACAAGTAGTATTAATGTATGTATCAATCCAAATCAAGTATATTATTCCATCTAATTTCACGGATTAATTTTTCAAGACAGTTGCACCTAAACTTAACTCCTATTGTATTATTACAGTAAAGTTAAAGAACATTTTTGTGGGAAATAAAAATTATTCCACCCCACCAAATTATTTTTATTCCTATGTATTTCCTTTTTTTTTTTTTTGTCTCTAAGGAAAAGAAAGTTCATTATTGAATTCTGCAGTTTTGTAACTTCTCCCACTTAGTCCTAAGTCTTTGGTATATAGACACAAAGAATATGCATATTCTTTTTCCACATGTCAAGTCTTTAAATATGTAGGTAACATAATTATATTCTTTGGTTGAGTTTCCCATATCCAGGTTAATGATATCAGGTGACAATTAGAGATTAGTCAATGTGATTTCAGAGCCCTTCATGTTCCTGGGTGATCTCCTTTGTATATGCTCTGATTGATCAACTATAAAAGTATCATTCAAAGGGGAAATAGTGTCCAGATGTGGCCTGGAGACCGGACATAACTTGATGAGGGTATTACCTACATTACTGTTAATGCAGCTTGCATCTGTCTTTATTTTGGTGCCCATTCGACTCATGACTTCTTTTAAGCTTTCAGATAACACCTTTTTCTTTTTTTTCACATGAACATCTGCCAATTTAGTTTTCCACCTATATTGAGGTGATAATCTTTTTATTGTGTATGCCTAATTTCAGAACTATACACTTATCTTTATTTTTATAGTTTATCTTTTAGCTACTATTTCATTTTACTTATTAATGTTAGGGAATCTTGATCTCTTCATTTTAATGGCATTTTCTAATTTTGTATCTCTACAATTTGATTAGCACGACCTCTATGTGTTTTCATTCAAACAGTCAATTAAATGTTTGTCTATACAGGGCTGAAGATGATGTAAAAAATGACATTTGCTAATGGTACTATACTAAATGGAGATAAACTTCATCAATCAATATTATTCAGATGTCATCCATCTTACATATGTTTATGTCAATTGACACCACAAACTGTTTTAGGTACTACTGAATCAGCTTTTCTAGTAACAATAAGGGAAATAAAATTGTTTTGTATGACCATTTTCTTGATGAAATCTATAATGTTTTAAGTAAACACTATTTTCTTTTTAATTACTAGGTTCTGGATTTAGAATTTTATTGAGAAGATTGACATATTGTAGTGCTTGTTAAGCAAGAAAATTGCTAACTCATGAACGTTCACACAGGACTTTATTATGTAATAAGCAGATATTACACTCATTAACATGTCATTGCTATAGTGGTGAGGATTCTGCTCGTCTTCTACGTATCCAAACAGCTTGAGAATGCTGTCTGAAAAGAGTGGGTCAGAATTAACGTCCATGGATATGGCCTGGCCAGAGCCACCCGGCAGTATGGTGTAATAACATCTCTTTTTTTCTTTTTGGAAAAAGATTTAAAAAACCTACAAAAAAATCTAATTAGAACTCTCCCTTTTTCTCCCAATTTGAGATACTCAAAGGACTTGTTTGTATGTTTCTTTTGTTTTTGTTTGTTTTCTTATTCTTAAAGAGACACGTTAAAAAGATGCAATTCCTAGATATATAAAGAACAATCAGAAGTATTTTATGAAATAATAAATTCATCTATCTTCTTTTCTTGTTGAGATATATTTATATATATATATATGTATATATATGTACACATATATATTTTTTCAACTTAAAAACACACAACATTAGAGTTGTGAGTTTAACTTTTATTCAAGGACTTACTGAGGACCATAGCCTGGGAAACAGCCACTCAGTAGCTCTGAGGAAACTGCTCTGAACAGGTAGGGGAGCAGCCGGTATATATATGATTTTTGGCTAGGGACTTTGTGCAGTCAAAAATACCTCTTGGTAAAAGATTACTGCTTGTCGCAAAGAACATATGTGTCAAGTTAATGATCTTAGGACTTTTCTATGAATGGGAAGGTGCAAGAATCTGGGTTCATTAAAATTCTTCTGGAGACATTCATCTAACTATTTAAGGGGCCTGCTTGTCCAAAGCACAAAGTGCTTCATCCTGTTATCTTAATTTCCTCTGAGTGCGCTGTCAGTGACTACAGCAGGTTACAGCTGAATTCTTGTAGAACTGGGTGGTGAGCAACACTCTTTATTCTTCTTTGTTTAATATGTATATATATTAAATATATATATATCTTCTTTGTTTTATATATATATATATAGTTGGAATACACTATGCATTGCACTGATAGGCAGGGAAATCTTGATAGTTGGTCCCTGGCAGTGTGCATGAAAGCCCCTCAACATGCAGACTATCACCTAATGTCCCTGTGATACACAACACTGCACATTTGTGATAAGGGCAGGAGAAAGATAATGTCAAGATATTAAAGAATATTTTGTAAGAAAAAAAATCAGAGAGAATGTCTTCACCTAAATACCATTATTTATATTTGTTTTGGTCTTTGTGTGCATACATAAAGCACAAATGTTATATTATTTCTGTTTCATGTTTGTTTAAAGGCATAAATATATAATAATATATAAGTAAAATATATTTTAGATTGCTATATCTCATAATGTCCAGCTTTGAGAGTTGTATGTAGAATTAAATAAAATAACACATGCACCGCATTAGCAAAGTATCTGGCACATTGGAAGTTCTTAATAAATACCTGCTAATATTTGGATTATAGAACTACTAGAATAAACATTCTTGTGTATTATTATTTTCTCCTTGTATATTTTCCTAAATATAAATTTTCAAAATCAAAATATCAGTTTAAATATTATAAGTTCTTTAGTGATTTATGACATATATTATTAAAATGATTTCCAAAAATATTATAGCAATCTAAAAATATGCTCTAACTTTTCCTCTCTCATATTTTACTTTCCCCAAATTATATGCTTCCTTAATAAGCCAATAAAATTACCTCATAGTTGCTTTAATTTAAATTTTAAATTTTTATCAAGTTGATTTTTTTTTTGTCTTTGCATACCAAAGACATGAAATTTCCTCTTATGTAAACCATAGGCCTATGCCTTAATGACTATTTATCAGTTTGAGTCTTTGCATTTTTTTCTTTCAATTTTGCATTAGAATAATAAATATACACAATTCTATACAGCATAATCTAACAAAAAGTCTGCCTTCGGTTCTCAGGAATATTTTTATTACTTTGTCAGAAGCTTAGATGGTTTGCTGAACAGTGAGCATGGGGCTTATCCAGGACAAGAGATGATAAAGATTCTTGTGGAGTTAACTTAAATCAAAATGGCCTTATGAGAAGTGGGTTAGCCCGTTTAGATGATTTAGGATTTACTTGCAGTCTGACAAATCATTATTTGTGACTAAAGTCAACTATTAGGCCAGGGCAGAATGGAAATCTGGAAATCTGTATATTAACTGAATATTCTAACTAAAGGGTCTATAGATCTGGGATAAAACACTTGTATTGGAGAGGCCCCTTGGGTTTGAGAAAGATGAGAGAGATTCAGTAGTGCTAACACTATACTGGATGCTAGTTTCCCAGTCTAACTTCCTCCCCTCTTTGTAATTCTTATTTAAGTATGCCTCAAGTTTTAATGTCAGGTTTAGCCAATAAGGAGCTAAAACACACACACACACACACACACACACACACACACACACACGATTAACAAGGCTATAGTATTGATTTCAGGGTAGAGGAGCAGACCTTATGATCTCACCATAGGCTGTAACCCTTATCTTCATAGTGACTAACAACTTGGACAGATACACTTTGTCGTTCAAGGTCCTATTTTCTAGGGTCCTAATTTAGGGCAGGGCTTTGACATGGGGGCACTTCAAGTCATCCTTAAACCACAGAGTAAACTTCCTATTTGAGCAGGGATGATAGGAATTCCCACAGAATTTAAAGCCAAAGTCTTAGTTATTTAATTACAAAGATCAAAAGAACTACCTATCACATATATGTAAGCTATCTTTCCCATAGAACGTTTTCCCTTACAGGAGGCAAAAAAACTCTTGCAAGGTAATGGAAGTGAATTCCTTATGCCTGTTCCCAGCTTCCCCTTGGATTACTATTCCTGTTAGTAAATCAGGGTATTCTCATACTCTCTTGAAGATCCTTCCGTTAGAGTCTCAATTCGGAGATTCTTACAAATTTTTTTTTATAAGTTTAAATTTACTTTATAAAATATGTATTTAACACTGACAACAAATAAACTGTTTTACAGTAAAGGATATCTTTGATCATTGTTATTAGGGTCTTTGCTAAATTATGTTAAAACGTAATGGAATTATTAATATGTTGAATTCATAATCATCATCTTTTTCCTTTTTTTTGGCTGCGCAGCATGGCTTGCTGGGTCTTAGTTCCCTGACCGGGTATTGAACCCGGGCCCTTGGCAGTGAAAGCACAGGGTTCTGACCACTGGACTGCCAGGGAATTCACCGTAGTCATCATCTTATATTAAATTCTGACCCTTCACTTTGGTAACTGTATGTCCTTGGGTAATTTACATAACCTTTCTATACCTCAAAGGATTCTTACAAAAATATAATATCTTACTAACTTTCTTTAAGATTATTTAGTTAATATACATAAAGTATTTTGCATTGCACTTGGCATAAATTAAGTACTTGATAAATGTTTGCTATTGCATATTGACTCACTTTAAATCAAAATATATAATTCAGTAGATATTTATGCAGCTATAAATATATTTATTGGATTTCGGTTCAAAGTACTTTGAAAGAAAAAATTCCTTTCAAGGAATTAATTAATTATGATTAGAACATCAATTTAAAGTGTTCAAAAATACACCTTTTATTGATGTGTTTTGTTTTAGAATCAAATTGCTAGGATAAATTCATTAGATTATAACACAGTTCAAATACACTATAGAGAGTAGAGCAATTCCCCAGACATGCACATTCTACCAAAAAAGAAATTGTCTTGAGATGAGAATTTAAGAAATAGAAAAACAGAAACCTCACATGCTCCTTATCAGAAAAGGAATACACTATTTGCAATTCAGAGTGAGAGAACACCAGAAGTAATGTGCAGAACATGTAAATTGGTTGGCTGATGCAATATATGCTATTTGAGGGGCTATGAGAAATTGAAAATATTGATCTTGTTTTAAATAGAAAATAATTAGTTGTCTAAGTTGAAGATAATAGAGAACTCAGGAAACAGATTGCAATATAATATGCACAAGATTAATTTGGTAGGTCAGAGAAAATGAGAACATTAAATTTTACACGGCAAATATTAAGAAAACAAAATTAGAATAAAGAAACAAGGATAGATAAGTAGAATAAAATATTTATCAAAATAATAAGTATCTAAAGTATGTATTCTATGGCAATTTTCAAGGTATTATTTTTACCATTGCTTCCTGGGTATGAAACAGTAGCGAATGAACTTCAGGCAAATTCTTCTTCGAATACACCTCCTGTTTATAGCATTTTTCTAGTCTTCTACATATTCAGACATTCATCGTTAATTGTCTTTCCAATGAATACCTTTTTTATTTGATTTAAACTATTATTAATCTAGAAAACCACTTCTAGAAAAATAGGATTAATATAATCTCAGATAATCACATTAAATCTGAATTAACACCTGGTCATCTAACTTAATTTTATTTTATTTTTTCAACAACATGGAGAGCTGCTCCTAGAAGGGGAAATAAACAATGAACACAAAATTAAAAACTAATATAAAAAAGGTAGACGAAATATTCTTTGAGAATGCACCACTTGTGTGTTCCTGAATATCTCCATACTATTTATTATTTGAATTGGCAAAATGCAGACTGTTATGTGTTGACCATATTGAACACATTTTCATATGATAGTTAACATAGTTAATTTAAGTTTCTATAGCTATATCAGTAGTTAAATCTGTTATTTTTGTCATAGCGTCTATCCAGACCTTTTCTTCTGCCCTCTTTCATATTTTGTTCATATTTCCATTATCAAATTCCTGGTTAGTTTTGAACTAAAATTATGTACTTTTCCTAAGCTAATTTAAGTTTTAATTTCTAATGTATATATGGGAATTGAGGTTACATCCATAAATTTAATATATGTGTAAAATCCATTTCTTTGAAAAACAAACCAAAAATGCATGATGACTTACAGAATGGAAATACCTTCTCCCCAGCAAAACAACCATAATTACTAAAAATTATCTAAAAAAATAAAAATGTCTAGAATTCTTCTAAAGGCATACAGCAAATGAAGAAATATTTATTCAAGATAATCTACTAAGACTCAGTCACAAATAGTCTGTGACATTTGAACCATCACCCACTTGCTACCCACCATTCAAGTTCAAAATGATGGAAGCTCCATTCTGGGTGGGTACATCCAAGAAAACAGGGCTCCTATTCCCCTAGCTCCCAGTCAAGGTCTATGGAGTCTCTCTGGTAGGAGCAGACCACTGGAATTTCTCATCCCCTTAAGCATCTTGTGGCAGAAGCTGGATTTCAACAAGAATGTCTGGTATGTCTGGAGCTCTTTTCCTCCACCCAACCCACACTGGTAGGGCAGAAGCTTTATCCCAGGCAAAGCAGTTTGAAAATACTGGGGTCCCAACCCACCCTTACTGCAGCTCGCTCATAAGATGAAAATTTCATGTTAGAGACACAAGCCAAGAAGACCAGAGTGTACTTCTTCCATTTGGTGCCCTGCTCATAAAGCAGGTGTGTCACTGTTACATAGAAATGTTAACTTTACCCATCCCGAGCTCTGGAGCAATGGTGCAGAGGTTTTACCCAAACAGAAAGCCTGGTCATAGAAAGGGAGACCTCTGAAGTTTTCCCCAAGAAAACTGACTTTATATTTAACAGAATATGGGCAAGTTTAAACCTAAGGGTGTATTTGAGAACAATGGGGTTATGGGAGTAAGCAATAAAGAGAAGGCTGATAGTTCCATTAGAGCAACAAGCTAAACACTAGGCCCTTTAGTTTACCTGGAGAACCAGGGAAGAGATAGCTAAGCAGAACCCTCTTGAAGTCAGAGAAAAACCTCAAAGACTTGCCTCAAGACCACTCCTTCATAGGGGACCAAATTAAATTGAATAAGACTGTGGCATAATTTATGCCCTAGATCATTGTTGCTAACACACCTCCTTACAAGAAATGCTAAAGGAAGTTATTCAGAGTGAAAGCTAGTAAGAAAAGACAGTAATCTGAGTCCACATGAAAAAACAAAGTGTTCTGGTAACGTTATGCTAAGTGTAAGAAGCCAGACACAAAAGATCACAGATTGTATGGGTGTATTTATATGAAATATTCTAAAATAGGCAACTGTAATAGAGACTAAGAGTAAATCAGTGCTTGCCTGGGGTTGAAGGATTGATTGGTGTGGTCCAGGAAACTGGACAGCATTACTAATCGGTATTGGGTTTCTTTTGGAAATAATGAAATGGTCTATAGTTGATTGTAGTGATAGTTACACAGTGAAGCCCAATGAATTGTACACTTAGAATGAGCGAATGGATAGTTCTGAGTTACATTTCAATACAGCTTTTCAAAAAAGTAAAATGCAACACATTTAGAAACATACAACCAACCAACCAACAAACAATCAAAACCTTCGACAAAGCTAAGGTACAAATTTTTGGACAATTTTTGGACACTTTTTTGTATTCGTACACTAGAATTTTATCTATTAGAGTAAAAATTGTCATTGATTAAAAATCATGGAGAAATAAGTAATTGGATAACTAAATGAAGGTGATTATTTTAGGAAATTGACAGATCAGGATATAATGTTATATTCTTCTTCTTCCTTTATAGAGAAGAATTAAAGTTTGATTCAGGAAACATCTCTTCAGTGTTTATATCAAATAGTTAACAGTTTGGGTAAATTAGCACTGATGACCAACCTATCAAAAAGACAACTCCTTCACAAGATAAGTATACTGCATTCTCTTATAAAAGGGACATATAATATGGAGTAGATGCATTCATCACATTGCTTGAGTGATAAATATGCTTGTGACATATTTTATTGCAAAAAGTTATTTTATCAGTGTTTCTTATCTCTTTTCCCTCCATCTGTTCTTAGTTTCATCTCTTACCTGGACTATTGCATAACTGTGTATCATCAAAGAATTTGCATGACTATTACTGAATAATATTTCCTTTACTCTTCTGATTTAGTCATTCCATCTGGCTCAGCTAATGCCCTTCTAACATGCTTAGAACCATAGCCTGCATGCTATCGTACTGCCAAACTATGATTTACATGCCCTCTACATGCCAGGTACAAATGCTTATAATTCAAAAGAAGGAAAGAAGGAAGGAAGGGAGGAAGGACGGAAGGAAGGAAGGAAGGAAGGAAAGAAGGGTGGAAGGAAGGAAGGGAGGAAGGGAGGAAGGGAGGAAGGGAGGGAAGGAAAGGCAGGAGGAATCGATCTAGGCTAGAGCGTGAGATAGCCCTAGGAGAGAAAAAAGAAAGATAGGCAAGCAAGCAGACAAACAGGAAGGAAGGAAGGGAAGAAAATGCTATCTAGATCTCACTAACGCACAGTTGCATAAATTATTCTTTTTTTGTTTTTCTTCCTTTTTAAGGCAAAATTTAAGAATTGAATCTATTTACAGAATGCTAAAATTTATATAATCACACTGTATCATTTCTATACTTAAAAATGTATGATACTGGTCTAAGCTGATGTTCTACAGATATGGCAGATGAAATAAAATAGCATTTCACTAACAGCTTGAATCAAGGCTAAGAAAGCAGTAATTTTGTGGCATTACATTTAATATGTATCTTTAAACAATGAAATGCACCCTCAAATTATCAGGAAATGTTCATGCACTTTATGAAGGTCCATACAAGTCTCACTCTATGCTCAGCACTCTTCCAAGTACTTTACAAAGAGTAACTCATTTTTTTTTTTTAATATTTTATCTTTATGTTTACGAAAGGAAACTAAGTACAAAATGGTTAAGTAATTTGTCAAGATGACCCACTGGGAGGAGCCGCTCTGTGCAATTCATGGGGCTGGGGCACACAGATGCTGTGCTTGGTGGGGTCCACGTTACTGACACAGCGCGCTCAGGATGGGCTCCTTGTTACGATTGGTGGCCACCCCCAGCAGCATCTGGGAAACCATATTAGTTTCCTATGGCTGCTGTAACCAATTACCACAAACTTTGCGGCTTAAAACAACACAAATTTGTTCTCTTAAAGTTCTAAAGTTCAAAAGTCTAAATTCAAGTATTGGTAAGGTTATGTTCCTCTGGAAGATTCAGAAAGGCATCCATTTCCTTGCTTTTTTCTGCTTCTAGAAGCCACCTGTCCCCCTTGGCTTATGACCCCTTACTGGTATCACTCCAATCTCCTGGTCTCATTGGCACATTTCCTCCTGCAAATCTGATCCTCTTGCTTCCCTCTTATAAGGACACTGGTGATTACATTGGTCCTACCCAGATAATTCAGGATAATATCCTTATCTCAAGTTCTTTAACTTATCATGTAAGGTATAATAGTCAGAGGTTCTGGGGATTAGGATGTGGGCATCTTTAGGGGGCCAATAGTCATCCTGTCACAGAATCCAACCCAGGAAGTGTAGCTCCTGAGCCCATGTTCAGAAGCACCTCCTTGAGTTGCTTCACATGTTACAGATTTTTCATGCAAATTATTCACGTTTATTATGGGAAATGCAAGTCTGTTTTCTAGTTCAGTTTCCATGCCTGTAAAATAAAAGGGTTTGCTTAAATACAGTCTAAAGCCCCTATCATAAACTATCATAAACTTCTGTGATTCTGTGTTTCAAGCAGACCATGTGGTTCTTCAATGAATAAAGCCTTTTATTTTTTTAAATTTTATTGAAGTATAGTTGATTTATGATGTATTAATTTATGCTATACAACAAAGTGACTCAGTTATACATATATATATATATTCTTTTTCATATTCTTTTCCATTATGGTTTATCACAGGATATTGAATATAGTTCCCTGTGCTATAGAGTAGGACCTTGTGTTTACCCATCCTATATATATACTAGTTTGAATCTGCTAATCCCCAAATCCCAACCCTTCTCTCTCCCACCTCTCCTCCTCCTTGGCAACCAGAAGTCTGTTCTTTACATCTGTGAGTCTGTTTCTCTTTCATAGATATGTTCATTTGTGTCATATTTTAGATTCCACATATAAGTGACATATGGTATTTGTCTTCCTCTTTCTGACTTAACTTTGCTTAGTATGATAATCTCTAGGTCCACTCATGTTGCTGCAAATGGCATTATTTCATTCTTTTTATGGCTGAGTAATATTCCATTGTATGTGTGTATGTGTATATATATTTATATATATATATATATATACCACATTTTCTTTATTCATTCATCTGTCAATGGACATTTAGGTTGCTTCCATGTCTTGGCTATTGTAAATAGTGCTGCTGTGATCATTGGGGTGCATGTATCTTTTTGTATTAGAGTTTTCTCAAGATATATGCCCAGGAATATTGCTGGATCATATGGTAACTCTATTTTTAGTTTTTTAAGGAACCTCCATACTGTTCTCCATAATGGCTGCACCAATTTACATTCCCACCAACAGTGTAGGAGGGTTCCCTTTTCTCCACACCTTCTCTAACATTTATTATTTGTAGAATTTTTAATGATGGTCATTCTGACTGGTGTGAGGTGATACTTCATTGTATTTTGGTTTGCATTTCTCTAATAATTAGTGATATTGAACATCTTTTCATGTGCCTGTTGACCATCTGTATGTCTTCTTTGGAGAAGTGTCTTATTTAGATCTTCTGCCCAATTTTTGATTGGGTTGTTTGGTGGTTTTTTTTTTTGATATTAATCTGTATGAGCTGTTTGTATATTTTGGAAATTAATCCATTGTCGGTAGCATTGTTTACAAATATTTTCTCCCAGTTCATAGGTTGTCTTGATAAAACCACAGATTTTTAAGCTCCGTGGGTTATCTGAAAGCTTAGGGAAAAAAAAATTGAAAACATTTAAATATGATTTCTTAATTCTGGAGTGATTTTGAACTCAGAAAGTTTACTTAGAAGATATTTAGTTTAAATATGAGCTCTTTCTGATGAACATTGATCAAAATACCTAAAGCTTCCTTTACCATCAGTTTCTAAGCCCCCGTCACTGCACAATACCCAATTTTCCAGGGTTAATCTATATTACCCTGGAATTTATATGACATAAGTAAGTTATATTCATTGAATAAAAGTCTTGCTTATAAAATTTACATGGTCAGCCCCCTCAGTTCACTTATATCATGGCTTGGTTGTTTATAAATAAATTACTTTTTACTATAATTTTCCAGTTGTGTACAAGAGATTAAAGTGTATAAGGATTTAATACACTGGAACTTTCTGTGTACTTGGCATCTTGGCTAAACACATTTTATACAGATTTAAAATAATTTCATAGGAAGCAGCCAATGTCTTTTAAATGTTGTCATTAGATAGAGATTGAAATGCAAATGTTGATCCAATTTTTCAGGATTCTATGGAAAATTGCTTTATAAGAATGAAACATTCTGTATTTCTTTATACTCTTACAGGCACCTAAAAATGCTACAGAATAACGCTTTTAAAATTATCAATTATTTTCTTTTCTCGCCCATAGTTCTTACCTGTTCGGAATGTGTTTGAAGTGAAAAATCAAAGTGACACAAATAATTATCTAAGGAATTGGGATGAGAAATGATGAAATTTCTGGTAAGAAATTAGTATTTTGTATAATATTCATTTATAAAACCAAAAATATGAATAGATATCAATATAGATTATATATTTAGTAAGAAAGTTGAGGAAGAAATTTTCCTAAGCATGATATAGAGTTATATAGATATATCTCTCTATATATATAATTGATACTCTTTCAAAATGGGAAATTAAGCTTATGTCCAGGAGGATTTCAAGCTTCAAAGAAATTTTGGTGAGACCTGCTAGCATTACAAAAATGGAATTATTTACAAATAATTCCATGCTTGACATCTAATAATGATCTTCCAAGGGAGGAATACATATTTAACCAACACGTGTTCTCACCATCCTTAATGGGGCTAAATAAACATATCTGGGCAGACAACTGAATTAATTTGAAAGAACTTTCTGCTAGGAGAAGTGCTAAATCTAAAATTGTCTAATAAAGGACAGTGAATCTCTTTCCCTGGAGGCTTTTTGTTTTGTTTTACTTTATATATACATCACAGTACCATACATCTCTGATATACTTAACTATTATATCTCTAATATCTGTTTCCATGTCCCAGCTACTGTCTGATACCCAGTTTTCCAGGAAACTGTCTGGGGTCACTTCAAATTTAATAGATACCCATGCCTGGGTTTAATGGGAAAAATTATCAAGCAGTAGGAGTCTTTTAGATATCACCTTTTCAGCTACTTGCTACAGGTCATTGCCATAGCTTCTCCCCTTATCAAATTGAATCAGACAGTGGCAATAATCTGACTGCATTCGGCATGGTGCCTGCAGAAACATCTTTGCTTTCTGAACTGCTCTATTGTATTCATCTTTTTTTAGATTCCATCCAGTTTCATTAAGGAATTTTGCTGCGAGCTTTTAGTCAAGATACAGAGGGAAAAAATCAAAAGCAAAACACTGAAATTGTCCCGAGAGACTTCAGTAACATCAGTTTCAATTTGTCATACCTCAAAATAAATTTCAAAGAAGACTAGTTAAAAAAAGAGTTGGCGGGAAGTTGTTTTTCTCAAAAGATACAAGTTTCTTGTCATGCACAAGTCACTTAGCCTTTTTGAACTGTATTTTCACTTATCTAATAAGAGTAAAAAATATGTAAGGAAAAGATATGTAAACTATAAAGTATCCTTTAGATAGAACCCAAACATCTATAGGCCTACAGAGCTTAGAATAGCAAGAATTCATATTAGCTTTTAAATTCTAATGTTACTGACAATTGTCCCCATCTACACAAGTAAAAATCTTTAGAAACCCACCCAAGCCCTTTTCCTTCTAAAATGCCTTCCCTTCCAATTATTTCTCAGGCAAATCTTTTTTTTTTTTCTTTTCTTTTTACTCTTCTCTGTGTCTACCCTTAAGTGTTCCCTTTGGTCGTTTTCATGCTGCCAAAATCATGCTTTATTTTGGCAGAACTTTGAACCCTAGGTCCTGAACAACTCTTACTGTGCTCCAGTCCTCACAAAACCTTTTGTAAAAAGAGCCCCTTTATCCTCTCTATGGACACGGAACATTTGGTGGTGTGCTAGTGATCTGGGCGGGGGTGGGGGGGTGGGTAGAAGTGTGGTGGCTTGAAGCAGGACCTCGGTCTTTGTCTTCTTTGAAGAAAGAATGCAGTAAAGAGCCAGAGATTGTGAAGCAGATAAGGGTTTATTAGAAACAAAGTACGTGTGGAAGAACACACAGGCAAGCTCGCAGAGTGAGTTGCACCCAATGGGGGTAGCTTAGATGGTTTATGTGAGTGCAGTCTCCTGGGTTGTCTCTGGCCAATCATCTTGCTTGTGCCCATATTTGGCCTGACTCAGAAGTCTTCCTGGTGGGTGCGTGTGCATTCCTCAGTCAAGATGGATTCCAGCATGAAGGTTTCTGGGAGGTTGGCAGGATATATTATGGGCTGGAGGCTCCTCCTTGCTTTGGCCCGTCCCTAGACTGAAGACCTTCTCTGTGCACGCATCAAGCTGGGAAATTCCCTTGACCATAAGAATGAGAAAAACGTGGTTGCTTTTTCTTCCAGCCAATCAGGGCTCTGCTCCTCCTGCTCTCTTATCTTGAGGTGTCAGCAGGAGACTGATTGTAACTGGTTGCACAGCCTGGGGCCCATCAATCTTCTACCTCAGTAGGGCATGTCATACCACTTCTCTAGACTCAGTTATTAAACTTGCAGGACTTTTAGGAGCCCGTTGTTAACAGGGCATTAATAGAAATTAAATTATATGAACCACTATAAAACAAATTACATTGAAAACATGGGCGATAAGTACTCAAAATTTACAACTTGCTAATGACTTCACTACATTTTCCTGTTATCTATCCTGTTGAGGTTATTTGTGCCTGTTGTATCTCTATGGTGTAAATACGCTGTAATGACATGCTACAGTGCATAGCTTACCAACTCCACATTCAGTTATGTCAAGTTGGTAACTTAAAATCAACCATGGTGAGAGTGCTTTAGTGGTCAGTGTTTAATAACCACTTCTCCGGAAGAATAAGCTCCTGATTTGTGGTGTTTGCCAATTGTTTTGGTAGATACATCCCCACCATAGCTAACTGCTTGTAAAACTCCTGAAAATTTGACAGTTTCCTCTGGTGAACTGGTTGGAGTTGGCGCCAACATATCAGTGACTTTTTGATGACAGAAATATTAAGACTGGCAAACATTGACAACCAGGTTTTAATTGTTTTGTTTTCTTTGGTTTTTATTTCATTTATTTATTTTTTAAGCCAATTGTTAAACATCCCCCAGCACAGCACAGTGACAGGTTGAGTGTCTGAGCCCCTGGGTGAAACAGGCACTTGTCTTTTCCTTTTCTGACTTTGATTCAAGGTGGTTATCAAAACCTGAGGGTTTAATTAAATCACAGGCAGCCAAATTGTAGTTCTATCTCACCCGCAGTCTGTTTTTGCCTTGCCCTGGATCTGACAGTATTTTTAACATTTTCAAAGTCTTGAAAACAGAAGAATATGCAACAGGGACCATACATGTAGTATACAAAATTAAAATATTTACTATATGGCTGTTTAAGAAAAACTTTGCACCTCCTGTTCCAGTTCCTTATTCTAAAATTTCCTCCTGGGCTATACTTTTGGTTCTTCTCTCAAATATCAGTGAGTCCAGGTACATAATACTGGATCATAATTCTGTCTCATATTCATTGATTTCCACTAGCTACTGCATCTGCCCTGCTTTGTATTGCTGCAGTCCCCAAAGCTATATAATTCTTAAGTATTTCTCTTTGGTGGTGAAAACCACCAAGTCGGAAACAAACTAGGTGTTCAATTTTTAAAATATTTAACTATGTGCTGTAGGAATGAAGCAGTTTCCAGAGAGAATGATGGAAGACTGGAGCAAGAATGCAGAGAAAAGTAGGTAGGAGAGTCTCATGTCCAGAGAGTGCTTTGGCTCCGTACTCTTTTCTAGCGTCCTCATTCATTTTCTGGTTGGAAACACAGAAGCACGGTGCTGACACTGGGCTGTGGTGCTGAGCAAAACAGAGGCAAACCCAAATACATGAGCTCCAGCTTCCGGTTCTAGACCTCTGCATCAACACTGCCTGTATTTTCTACTCTGGTTCTGTGATATATCAGAATATCATTCCAAAATCCTCTCTACGACCCAACCAGTTGTGAAATAAATTACTTTTCCGTGCTTAAGAGAATGAAGTTGAAATTAATCAAAATTCCTGCATTTTCAGGGATTTAAAACACCAATTTCAAAGTAAACAAATGTGGTTATATATATACATGTGTATATAAAAATGCATAACCATATTTGCTTATAAATATATTGGGGTATACATATATATATATATATATATATATATATATACACACATACATATTTGTGTTTTATTATTTCACCTTGTTCATGATAGATATTCTATTGCTGAGTTTCTTTTTTTTTCTTTTTTTTTTTTTTGAGTTTCTTAATCTAAAATAATTTTACTTCTTTTATAACTTGAAACTCACACAAGTTATCTTTGGGGATGATAGCCAAGTAATGCGTCATCTCTATAAAGTGATGCAGACACTAGTGAATAGCCTGAAAACGCTGAATCACTATATTCACCATTACATCAATACGGAAAATAAAGCTAACAATTCTCAACCTTTTTTCTAAAGTTACCCATAAATTTTTAAAAATATATGCAAACCGCATGAAGCTGTTCTATGACAGGGATTCTGTTATTTTATTTTCATGTGCAGGTTTTTGTGCACAGATATTTTTCAAATGTGTGAGTTTTTTTCTCCTCTCTGTGAAATTTCCAATATAAGTTAAATAAGTTTTATCTAAACTCACCCAAGATTATGGAAAAAAAATTACTTTGGAGGGGAGGCAAAGAGGAGGAGTGGGAAAGATGGGCAGTGACTGATAGTCAAATAGCATTGCCTGCTTCCATTTCATTAACTTTAAACTGCATGGAATACCATTTAAAGTGCAGTTAACTCCTATCCTGTGGTGTCTTCCAGGTGACTGCAGCTCTGCTACCGAAAGTCTTTACCAGTGACATGTCATTTTGTACTTTGACATACAGTAGAATTTGATTTTCAATCAACTTAGCACATAAGATTGCCTTAAAATTGCTGACAAGCCTGATTTAGTTTCATGGGTTGCCAAGTGCCTATTTCTTTGCATATTGCTGTTCAGTGTTTTTCTTAAATTCATTTAATATAGGAATATGTTTTTCTGACTCCTTTATTTCTTTCTTATCAATCTGAGTTTGTCTCTAAAGTCCTATAATGACACAGCTGTCCTGAAACAATAATCCTCTTTGTTCACATTACTTTCCCACCTCAGAACTCTTAAACTTGTATTTAAAACATCTAGCACTTGCTGTTCACAGCATTCTTTTTTTTATTGTGTATTTTTGTCTTTCCAAATAGATTTCCATTTTTGAAACACCATGAGCCATTGTACTTGTGGTCTCTCTCTGTAAGTCATAAACACTTGTGGACATTAACAGAACACAATGCATATGTAGGGGAGGAAAAATAATTTTCCCTCTACATTTCTAAGTTCTTAGCTGTAATAAAAGACAGATTAACAACAGGGAAGCAAACAGAAGTTTATTAACATGTATAACTCATGTATACATGGGAGGTTCACAGGGAAAAATGAGTGACTCAAAGAGGTGGCTTAGAATTCAGACTTAAATACCATCTTAACAGGGAAAGTGTGGGGAGATATAGACCTCTTAGGGGAGAGTAAATGAATTTTTAGGAAAGATGAATGGGCCCTTAGGAGAATAGCTGGGAGGTGCGATAGTTTGTGACAGTTTGTCTGGGTGTGGTGTGGACTTCTAGTCTCCTCTCCTGTGACGAGTCAATCTCCCCTGATTGATGAAAGGCCCTGAAAAGGGATCTATGACAACTGAGTTCCTTTGGGAGGATCTGTCTTTAGGCAGAGAAGGGGAGTTCAGAGAAACTTCTCCTTGTATTTGCTGTTTCTAAAGTGCCTACAGCTCAAAATAATCAGTATACCAAAGTGGCATATATTGGGGTGGCATATCCTGCTACCCTTCACACACTTCATAATTGAATAGACATGACTGTCTTTGAAATGCAGTCTCCAAATAGTCCTTTTAAGGAATTTTACATGGTCAATTGAATGTTCTTAATTAGCCCACAGGAAGAGTTCTGACACTCATTTTGTATACATGGCAGTCAGAGGGCACACAGCAAAGTGGAAAAACCATGATTCAGTTATAAAAGGATGGCAGAGGTAGATCTAACTGTCTGATACATTACATTCTTAATACCATTATTCTTATTTATATTTCCTTATCTAGTAGAAATTATAGTTTAAAAAACTATTTTGTAAATGTCATGTACAGGGACATTAGAAACAATGTTCTTCAGTGATTACATTTAAACAGTTCTCTGAGAAGAATTTCAAAATGTACATAAACATAAACACAGAAAGAAAGATATTATATTTAAAACTTTCTGATTGGCCATCATCCTCAATATATTTTTGAGAAATATTACATGAGGCAATCAAGAGGTATCCTTTCTCTTAGGAAATAATGGTATAATAATAATAATAATAAAATAATCTGAGCATAAACAAACCATAAGTATACATAAATCATATATTTGGAGCTGGAAAAAATATCTAGTGGGATATGATCATTCTACAAATAAAGGAGAATCAATGAATGTAGTGCTTTGTCTAAAGTTATACAGATATAGGGCTATAACTCAAATTCATATTCCCTTATTCAGAGAGTTTCTTATTTCTGTCTTTCTTTTTTCTCTCTCTCTTTACCTAAATGAATAAAAATGAACAGTACATGTTTTATATCTGAAGTAAAGAATTAATAAAATATACAGAGCACCTTCTACTACATATAAAACATACAATAGAAACCTAGAGACCATACTATAAAATTGAAATTAAGCTTATCCAAAAAATAAAAAGACGGAAAAAAGTTTTTCAGGAATCAGTCAATGAGTTGATTTTTTAATGCTGCTGAGAAGCAAGTTTTACCTATTGAACATAGACATGAATAATCAATTCAATTTTTAAACTATTTGTTAAGAAGTAAAAATGATAGCAGTGGTACAACAAAAGGCTTTTTTTTTTTCTTAGTTAAGTTTAACCTGGCATAAAATTTCCTAACATTCATTTAGAACAGAAATCATGTTTTCTGTACTTAGGAAACAAGCATGATAGTACGGCAAGTATTTTTTTTTAATGTGGACACCTGTCTCTCTACTCTGGAGAACATAAATACAGCCCACGTGATAGGTCCCAGATGGTGGAGCTTTTTCAGTTACCATGGCCCAGATACACTGCTGAGGTGAAGCACCATCTCTCTTTTTGCTGAATGCTCTGGGCCTCATAGGAAGTGAGGAGCTGAAACTTCCATAATTCTATATGAGTAACAAAGAGATGTAATATTTACAGTGTTGAAATCTTTGGGATATGTGTTTCCTCTTATATAGTATGTTCTATTCAAAAGTTGTATATAATCTGTTTATATTTAAAATGCTACCGTTAGTTGCTATAGATAGCACATTTTCTTGCATAATATCCCTTCATTCCCTTGATGATTTCTAACTATATAAGAGACCATTTTCAAGCATATGGCTCCTAATTTTATATCACCATTTGGCATTTTGGAAAGCCATATCATAATTTGCTAAATGTAAATAGCTCACCAAATTTATACAGTAATTGGAGTAAGGTATTACAGTCTGCATACTTTAAAAATGTCTCCCTTAAGGAATACCTAATTTCTTATAGAAAACTAAATAGTCAAAGATATCTGTAACTAATGAAGAAGAACATTCATGGAAAAAATGCAGAGAAAAAGAAATGCTTTGAAAGGTATTTCATTTGAGATGATGACATTCATGTTTCTATTCCCTTTGAAATTTTTAGGGAAGCTACTAACAAAAGAAATAGAAGTTTATAAATAAAATTGTGGTCAGGGACTTGAATGGGAAAGGCAATTTTCTTTGGGTTACCAATATTTGAGAGATAAATTAAATATATGTAAAAGTATACGTCCTTATGCATTCAGATTTTATGTCATAAATATCTTCACAATGGCCATAGGTTTGTGAAATATTCCATGGGTTTGTGTTGTTTTCTGAATGAATTAGAGATGTTGTCCATAAAAAAGAGCCAAATATTCTTTCTATGCTGTTATCAATATAGATGGGGAAATGCAATATTTAGTCAGATTAGGTTCATAATTTTGATATGTTATTTCTCTAGGTTAAGACTTGAATAAACTGTGAAGATTATTATTGAAAAAATTTTGAAATTTGTTGACACAAAAGTTATAGTCACTTTTTCAGTACTGCTTAACTTGAGGATTCTTGCATTGGAGAGTTCAATATTTGTGCAAAATGTGCTGCAACTTAGACCCACATTGCAACTTCAGTTCTAATGATATGCCACACTAGATTCCAAAGAAATCTACAAAAAGAAAAAAAAAAAGAGAGAACTAAAAATAAGTGAGCTTAAGTTCAATAAAGTCACAGAATATAAAACGTTGAAAAATCAATTGTATTTCTGTATTCTAGCAACGACAACATGGTCACCAAAATTTAAAATTCAGTATCTTTTACATTTGCTCAAAAGAAGAGAAATACTTAGGTGTAAATCTTACAAAACATGTACAGGACATTTATGCTGAAAATGGCAAAACACTGTTGAAAAGAATCAAGGAAAATCCAAATAAATGGACATAAATCTTTCATGGATTGGAGGACTCAATAGAGTAGAGTTGCCAATTTTCCTAAGATTGATATATATCACAAAAAATATAACACAATTCTTATCAATTGCCGAGCAAGTTTTTGTTTTGTTTTGTTTTGTTTTAAAGACAAGCTTTTGCTGAAAGCTTTACTAAAAGAAAAAGAAAAAAGGAAATAACAAAAAGAAAGAAAAGAATGCTGGTACCTTATTTAAAAATTAACTCAAAATGGATCATGGACTTAAAAGTAAAACACAAATTGTAAAACTTCTAGGAAAAAAATAGGAAAAAATTTTCAGGATCTGGTACTAGGCAAAGAGTTCTTAGACTTGACACCAAAAGCATGAATCACAAAATGAACATTTGACACACTGAATTTTATTAAAATTAAAAGCTGGTGGTCTGTAAAAGATCTGTTAAGGGGATGGAAAGACAAGCTTAAAACTGAGAGAAAATATTTTCAAACCACATATCTGACAAAGACGAACATCAAAGGTTTTTAAAGGACATTCAAAACTCATGACGAAACATTTCATCAGAGTATAGCAAATATGAAGCTTGTGAAAAGATGCAAACGTTGTTAACCACTAGGGAAATGCAAATTAAAACCACTATGAGATATCACTGTACATCTTTTAGGATGGCTAAAATTTTAAAACTAAATAAAATAGTGAGGACACCAAATGCTGTTGTGAATATAGTGAAACCAGACCACTCATTACGTGTAATGGAAAACAGTGCATCCATACTATGGAATCCTACTTTGCAATAAGAAGAAATAACTATTGAAACATGCAAGAACCTAGATGAATCTTCAGAGAATTATGCTGTTAAGGAGGTTAGGGAAGGTTAAGGAAGGGATGGGGGCAGGAATGAGTGGGTGTGGCTATACAAGGGCAGCATGGAGGATCTTTGTGATGATGAAAATATCAATGTCATTACCCGGGTTGTGCTATTATATGATAGTTTTGTAAGATATTACTATCAGAGGAAACTGGATAAAGGGTACATGAGGATCTCTCTGTATTATTTCTTATAATTGCATGTGAAGCTACAACTATTTGAAAAATAAAAAGTTTAAAAAATAAAAATACATAGATATAAAGAAGTACGAAAAATTAAATAACATTAATCCTATTCTCACTACCTTGGATTAACCAGTGTTAAGATTTTTATGCTTTACTTATTTATTTATTTATTTATTTATTTAAGGAAACATCAGGCTCATTATATTGAAACCAAATATGTGCAAATTACAATGACAGTAAGTTTAAATATTTAGCAAGATAGATGATGACGATGGTGAAGATAATAGATAGATACCTAGATCTTATTTTAGAATGATAAAATTGCAGATAAATGAACAGATCAATTGATAGCAAAATAAATATAGATACATAGATATATATGCACGTGTACATACATACAGAAGTTGAGTATTTCTATACTTACCTGTACCTCACAGTGTAGCATATTAAGACTACATAGAAAGATTTCAGTAATAGAATTAGATAAGAGAATTGGAGGACTGTGACTTCAGCCTACAGAGGTATAATTATGGGCAAGGGAACTGTGGCCTTTTTAAGGAGGGGACAACAGCCAGATGTCCATGTGAATTTGTCAGGACTGAATAAGAGCCTCCTCTAAGCTCAGTGCTTTGCTGTTTCACCATCCCTTCCAACATTTGATCTCAAATTAAGCTTGAGATGCTACCCAGGTTTACTTCTTAAACTTGACTTTTTAAGTTGCTAATGAAAGAAATGCTACTCAAATCAGCTTAAGTAAAAAGAGAACCTCAAAAAAGAAAAAAAAAAAAAAAAAAGAACTTCAATGGCTCCATAATAGAAGGAAAGCAGAACTTGTTTCAGGAATTCTATGATTCATCTTCCTCTCCTCTCTGCTTCTATTTGATCTGTGTTATGATCGCTCTCTCCTAATTCAGATGGTTCTCCTTGACATGGCAAGAGGAGTTAGTGACACAGAAGGAAGAGAGAACTCCCCTCTTCCCACTTCATTAGGTTTACATTTCAGAGAAGCTCTCTGATTGGTCTGACATGGGAACAAAGCTCATGCTTTTTGACACAAGATTGGCCCTGTGGCAATGAGATATTACGTTAGTCAGATCCCGGGGCAGAAAAGTTCTGCAAAGAAGGGAGGAAGAAGGACATGCTGCATCGCCATTCTTGGTTGGTTAGGGATAGCTGCCTTCACTCTGATGTCTCGTTTTGGCCCACTTCTTTTTTCAATGTATGACTCACATGTTGACATCAATAATTTAGGATCTATAATAAGAAATTATTGAGTAAAATATGTATTTGTTCAATTGGATCTGAATTTATGTCTGTAGCTCATAATTGGTACATCTCCTAGGAAAGCATATTACATGAGATGGCACCAGAATTTTTCATATTATATATTTTATATATGATACATTGTCCCCATTTAACACATCTTCTCCAATAGGTACTCAAAAAATAACATGGCAAATAAATGAGTAAATTTGCCAAAAAAACAACATTGCTTGTTTGTTTATTCATTTGTTATTAAGACTTGACTCTTCAATCAGTATTCATTATTTACGGCAAAATGTATGAAGCAGGATTCTCTCATGCTCTATGACATACACGATCTTTTGTTTTTCATAGTCTTGAAACTAAGCAACTCTTTGTAAGTAGTAAATCACTCTTTACAGATTTTCAGAATCAGTTCAATTTAGTATCTGACAGACATCAAAGGCATGCTCAGTTTTAGTAAAAGTGATCTACTACATTGATCAGAATTTAATAACTCATCTAAACAAGGGTGTGTGTAACACAATGGTTAAAAAATCCTGTTCTGTAGAATACAGGGCTCTATCAACAGATAATCTTGGAGCATGGTATTTTAGACCCACCGAAAGTAAATACTGTATACCTTAATTTAAAATGGATTTTTAAATAGAAACCTCTGCTACAATGAGTCTTTGCCTGTTCAACTCTCTTCCTTAATTCTTCCACTTTCCTTACATTAAGAATGGAAATTGTCCTTTCACTGAATTCCAATAAATTGCTTGGTTACCGATTGTAAAAGAACAGGAATAAAGACAGCCACTTCAAAGTAGCAAGAATAGGCATAAAATGTAAATATCAGGGAGCGTATACTGTCTACATATGGCTATTTTACAAGTCTTTTTATTACCCCCCAAAATAAATCTGTTATTGTTATTGGCTTTTGGAAGGGGGTAGAATTTAATATTTCAGAAAGATTTTTTAAATCACCCTGTCTTTCTACCTCCCTCTCCTTCTTTTCCTTCAGAATCATGTTAATTTTCTTTCTCCTCATTTTAGTGTTTTATCACTCATTTTGAATGCAGAAGGTTTTAAATATTATCCTGGGTCAGGTTGTTATATGTGACTTATGATTAGTTAGATAATTAGTTCTTTGCAGATTTGTCCCCTAATGGATCTTTTATGACTATTAACAGTCTAATTGTCAAATACTGTTAACCACATAAATCATGACATCAAGAATTTGAAATTTACACAGTATAAAAATCTTTATTTTATCTGACACATTACTTTCCCAGGATATGTTTATTTCCTAAATAATAGGTTCCCATGGTTTACTAATATATGTGATGCATGACTAGCACTTTTATACTTCTTTAAAAAAATTTTTTTTATTGAAGTATAGTTGATTTACAACATTGTGTTAGTTTTAGGTGTATAGCAAAGTGATTCAGTTATACATATATATTCTTTTTCATATTCTTTTCCAATATAAGTTATTATAAGATATTGAATATAGTTCCCTGTGTTATACAGTAGGTCCTTGTTTTTTATCTATTTTATATATAGTAGTTTGTGTATCTGTTAATCCCAAACTCCTAATTTATCCCTCTCCTCCTTTCCCCTTTGGTAACTATAAGTTCGTTTTCTATGTCTGTCAGTCAGTTTCTGTTTTGTGAATAAGTTCATTTGTATCATTTTTTTAGATTTGACATATAAATGATATCATATGATATTTGTCTTTCTCTGTCTGACTTACTTTACTTATATGATCATTTCTAGGTCCATCCATGTTGCTGCAAATGGCATTATTTCATTCTTTTTTTTATGGCTGGATAATATTCCATTGTGTATATACAGCACACCTTCTTTATCCATTCATCTGTTGATGGACTTTTAGGTTGCTTCCATGCCTTGGCTATTGTAAATTGTGCTGCTATGAACACTGGGGTGCATATATTTTTTCAAATTAGAGTTTTTGTATTTTCTGGATATATGCCCAGGAGTGAGATTGATGGATCATATGGTAACTCTATTTTTAGTTTTATAAGCAACCTCCATACTGTTTTCCACAGTGGCTGCACCAATTTTCTTTCCCACAACAGTGTAGGAGGGTTCCCTTTTCTCCACACCCTCTCCAGTATTTATTATTTGTGGAATTTTTGATGATAGCCATTCTGACTGGTGTGAGGTGATATCTCATTGTAGTTTTGATTTGCATTTCTCTAATAATTAGTGATGGTGAGAATCTTTTCATGTGCCTGTTGGCCATCTGTATGTCTTATTTGGAGGACTAGCACTTTTAGAATGGATTATAGATAATTATAATGTAGACTGTACTTAAGTAATTTAAAACTGTATGAAAGTTTTTTTAGTTATAATATTTGAAATGATTACTCATAATTTTGAACAAAACATAAATATAGCCTAAATTAACACATAATTACCATTTAATTTTATCAATAATGCCAATATCATATCTAACTATAACAACAGTAGTGATGTATATTGGATTTTAGAGCTAAGTGGACATAATAAAAATAATAAGACTAATATTTATTATACACTAAATGCTAGTCTTTGTGCATTAAATATATTAGTGAATAGGCTGGCTTCACAGCCTTTTCTATGCTATCAGTTCATCTAACAGTCATGTATATCAAAATATTCAGCCTCTTGAAAAGAATAAAAGTATTTATTAAAATTAATTAAATTAATAATTCAGGTATTTTAAAGTTAATTACTTAAATTATTTAATTAATAATTTTGCTTGATTTTAAAATGATCCAAGCCTTTAATTAAAATCAATCAATGCAGCCTTGTGGCTCTTGCTGTTTCTAGTTAATCAATTGATTTACTACTTATACTGGTTGAATTATAAATATACAATGCATGTATATTCCTATTAAGCAAAAAATTTTTATCTTATCTTTTTGTTTTATCACCTGAAATTAAGCTTTTTTTTACTGTATGTGTATTTTTATTAAAATATTCTATAGTACAAAATAGTTATGAGGGTTTTCCCTCATTTCTTGGTTTTTCCCCCCAAACACAGTTCCTCATCTTTGTTTTCCTTTTCCCCTTCTTTCTTGTGCTTCCCATCCCTCTTTCTTTCTCTTTCTTTTTGTATCAGTTTAGTATTGTCTTTATGGTATTCCTTTTCATTCTGATGCTACTTCATAAAGCCAGTTCTGTCTACACAGACGGTAGGCTGTGGTATAGTGAGAGGAATTCCCTTAACACCCATCCCACCATATCTGAGTCCCCTCATCTGAAACTCTTGCATAATGTGAGAGCTGTATTTCACCCACAAGCATTTGGCCTTTGAGTAAAAGATGTGAGTTCTGTAAAGTATGGGAAACAGTTTTAGAATCACTGAGAGCTGCTATGTCTTTTGAGATGGCAGATATTGAGTGAGTTTATGTTATGATTTACAAATGAGGAAATTCAGCCACAGTAAACTTAAATTCTCTTGAGCACCCTCACACTGCTAATAATTGGTGGAGTTTGGATTTTAAATTGTTTTCTAATTAAAAATTCAATTATCTTCCCACCATAATACACTTTGTGTTTGACAAAGAGAGAAAAGATAAAAGATCTTGAAAGAGATAATATTAGAATCATAAATAGGAGGGTAATGAGGAAAGAAGAAATACTACAAGAGCAAAACATGAGCACAGACACACTCACACATACCCACACCCCACAAGATTTTAACAATAACAAAGCTCAAAGCCCATGTAGACCTCCTGGTAACACTCCAAACAAAATTTACTTCAGTGATAATATTCTATGCTAGACCTTTAGCAAATTTATAGCTAAGGCACATTTATTTTTCAGTTCCTAGCCAAGTCTGCCTAGGTCAGTAAAACTGAACTAAAATCTGACATCTAAATCCCTGGATCATGGCTATAATTGTCTATTCTCCAGTTTTTCCTGGGTTTTCTGCAGCTCTTGCATCAGCAATGGTAGTGTTGCTTTCCTGATTTCAGCATAGCTTTCTCTAGCAGTAACCTCAGTAGCTGTATAGTAGCTCCTAATAAATCTAATAAATATTTGGTGAGTCAGTTCATTTTGTTCTCAGTGTCATTCCTGAAGGCTCAGTTTAAAAATCCCCCCAATATTTTAAGCATATAACTCCCTGTATTAGATCACTTCTTATTTAAACTGATTATTGTTTTCTATTTTTTTTTTTTTTTTTGCCTTGACTTTGACTGGTCTAGCCTTTTATATGGATATTTTAGAAGCAAGAATATTATAAAACATAGAATAGATAAAATAACTTTACTTTAAAATGCTATTATTTTAATTAGTTTAATATAGGTTGCTAATATATGATAGAATTGCCCATGATCTCTTGATGATTTAAACCACTGATTGTCAACGGTTTGGTTTGCCTTTATGGATTTTTTGTTCCCGTTCCAATGTCAGGTTAGAACCCTTTTGCTTTAATGGGTTTATCCAAAGCTTTGAGACTTGTATTTTATTACTGAAGAAAAATCTCTACTAAAATGTGTTGTAAACTTTATATGTATGGTGAATTTCAATGAAGAATAAGAATAGATTAAAAAGTTGTGGAAGGTATTAAGAAAGAATTCATTGGTTTTGAAATGATTTGTTCTTTTTTTGATAAAAACAAATTCTCTTTTTTATAACATGCAACTTCTATCTCATTCTTGAACATATTTTATCAATAAGGTTTACTTTTTTAATTCACTCTTGCTTCTAATTTATACTACTACTCTTTTTGTATTTTACACAGCTTTAAATCCTCTTTGTGAAAAGGTATGGTTCAATTAGCAAATAAACAATTTTTATTGAGAAACTCAACCCTTCATATACTTATAAATTCATAGATGCACCCAACAAATAACCTTCTATTTTTACTACTATTACTATGAATAGTACAGAGTATCAAAAGTTCTGTGTATGAAAACTATAAAGTATTTCAAAGAATGAAAGATTCCATGATTAAAATGAGCTTTGTAAAGTTATATCCTGCTATATTTTTTCTTGTCCTGAACAACAACAATGGCTTAACTTCATCCAATAACTGCTTCTAAAAAGAAATATTATTCCTATAAACTTAAACTGCTCTAAGAAATATAGTCTATTATTTGAAAAAATATATATATTCACTGCATTGAACTTCTGGAGAACACTGTGTCTTCAATGATTTGAAAAAAAAAGAAAAAAGAAAAAGAAAGAGAAATTGTTTAACATGGACAAGGAGAAAAACATTATTTTGATTGAAATAGTTTTTCTATGCTTCTATAGATCCTCACACATTTCTACCAGAGCAACTATCAGTGTATTGAAAGTGATGCTTTATTTTTCACAAATGTTTATTTTCCTTTCCATTCTATTAGACTGTGAGTTCCAAGAAGACAGAGTTTCTACCTTATTCAACATTACAAAATTTAGCATAGAGTTTGTTCTGACTATTTTTGTTGAATATTTTGCTTCATGACTTCAGTACTGCCCACAAACATTCAATTTCTGATTGTTTAATTGTTCACTTAATTTACAGTCACAAGTTGAGCTTATGGCAATGAAGACTTTATAATCTAATCATCTATAAAAAAAGTTTGCCTTAAATCATTTCCCTCACTAAAAAATTGGAGAATGCTTTTTCACTATGAATATACCAAGAATAACCTCATTATGTAACAGTAGTTTTATTCCCATCACTAAAGAATAATTAAATCTTTTGAAACTTACATTTATTACAAACTATAAAATCTGCACAATGGGGGGCTTCCATGGTGGCGCAGTGGTTGAGAATCTGCCTGCCAATGCAGGGGATACGGGTTCGAGCCCTGGTCTGGGAAGATCCCACATGCCGTGGAGCAACTAAGCCCGTGAGCCACAATTACTGAGCCTGCGCGTCTGGAGCCCGTGCTCCGCAACAAGAGAGGCCGCGATAGTGAGAGGCCCGCGCACCGCGATGAAGAGTGGCCCCCGCTTGCCGCAACTAGAGAAAGCCCTCGCGCAGAAACGAAGACCCAACACAGCCAAAAATAAATAAATAAATTTATTAAAAAAAAAAAAAATCTGCACAGTGGAATAGCATTTTCTCACACTCAATGAAAAGAATCTTCCATAAAATATACTCTCAGATAATTTTCAAACATAAAAGAAAATATAAAGCCTGCTGGGAAGATACTCTGTGCAATGAGAGCTAGATCAACCTGTAATGATTGACTTTCAGTGACTCTCTAACTTATTACCTGGAAAGCAAAATTATCTCTATTACAACTTAATTTCTTCGTGTACACAGACTTTAAATGTTGTTTAATAATGAATCAGCCCCTTTATGAGAATTTGTTGAGGAAGTTTATCTCTTTAACTGACAAATTTTGACTCTGCATTAGAAAGAAGAAACAAACATCTATTATTTTTCTCAAAAGTCAATACATTATGATACTTTGATAATTCTGAGTTTATTTTATTATAAATATAAATCATGACCTAAGCCTTAATACTGATGTTAAAGCAAGCAAGCAGCAAAATAATTTGTTTACTAAATTTTTATTATTGGTCCAGAGTTCTTCAATGGAAATTAAGAAAACTTATTTATTAATTTTATCTTTATAATTTTATTTTCTGAGGTAATTTTATGTGTTTAATGCAGCTTTGTGATTAATTCAATAAACATTTACTGAAAAGTCTAGTATTTGTCAGATACAGGTTAGGATCTAGAACATGAAAATGGCAAAATATGACCCTGACCGGGAAGAACTTCATATGTAATAGTGGAATAGAAAGGATACGATTTAATTGCAGGGACTTCCCCAGTGGAGCAGTGGTTGAGAATCAGCCTGCCAATGCAGGGGACATGGGTTTGAGCCCTGGTCTGGTAAGATCCCACATGCTGCGGAGCAACTAAGCCCATGAGCCACAACTACTGAGCCTGCGTGCCTAGAGCCCATGCTCCACGACAAGAGAAACCAACAAAGTGAGAAGCCCGAGCACCACAACAAAAAGTAGCCCCTGCTCCCGCAACTAGAGAAACCCCACGCGCAGCAACGAAGACCCAATGCAGCCAAAAATAAATAAAATAAAGAAATTAATTTTAAAAAATAAAAAAGAATTAGTTGCAATAAAACTGGATGAGAGATAAAACAAGAAATGCATAAGTTACTAAGAAATTATATATTTTTCTGTTTAAGTTTGTGGAAAGTGTCTTATGAGCAGTCTTTAAAAAGAATAGATTTTTATTAGATACTCTGTGCTAGAGCATTCACACCAGAGAATCATGTTTAGTCAATGCTCATGTATGCTAATCCTTCCATCAAGAGAATTGATTTTTTAAAAATAGTCTCCATAAATGTGACCTGGATGTTAATTCATGATAACTAATTGTTATCTGTCATGACTATCTGTCAGCTAACAGGAAACTTAAGCAGAACTTCTGTTTTTACATGCAGGCAGACATATTACATCCTCCCCCTTGCCCCACCGCCCCACCGAACACACACAGAGTTTTAGGTCCTGAGTTCTGATTTTGTTTGTCTTACTAAGCAAGACAGAATGAGTTAAAAACAATAAGCCGGATTGCAGCTTTGCTTGTCAAAAATAGGCACCCATTATAATTAATTTAGATAGAGATGATAGATAGATGATAGACAGATACGTACAAAGATTCCCCTTGGTACATGTGTAAATCATGCAAAAATTAGCTATGATAATACAATCTATTCCTTACCACATATATATAAATGAAAAAAGTCAAGGATTTAATTGGAAATTATTTTTCATACAGAGCAAATATTGCTGACTTTGAGTATTTTCTGGAGAATAAATATTTAGAAATAGCTTGAAAGCAAGTACTAAGATTCTTTTTATTTATTTATTTATTTTTAACAGCTTTATTGGAGTATAATTGCTTTACAATTGTGTGTTAGTTTCTGCTTTATAACAAAGTGAACCAGCTGTACATATACATATTTCCCCATATCTCCTCCCTCTTGTGTCTCCCTCCCACCCTCCGTATCCCACCCTTCTAGGTGGTCACAAAGCACCGAGCTGATCTCCCTGTGCTACGTGGCTGCTTCCCACTAGCTAGCTATTTTACATTTGGTAGTGTATATATGTCCATGCCACTCTCTCACTTCATCCCAGCTTACCCTTCCCTCTCCCCGTGTCCTCAAGTCCATTCTCTACGTTTGCATCTTTATTTCTGTCCTGCCTCTAGGTTTTTCAGAACAATTTTTTTTTTTAGATTCTATATATATGTGTTAGCATACAGTATTTGTTTTTCTCTTTCTGACTTACTTCACTCTCTATGACAGACTCTAAGTCCATCCACCTCACTACAAATAACTCGATTTCGTTTCTTTTTATGGCTGAGTAATATTCCATTGTATTACAAGCAACTATATGCCAATAAAATGGACTACGTGGAAGAAATGGATAAATTCTTAGAATGACGCAACCTTCTGAGACTGAACCAGGAAGAAATAGAAAATATAAACAGACCAATCACAAGCACTGAAATTGAGACTATGATTAAAAGTCTTCCAACAAACAAAAGCCCAGGACCAGATGGCTTCACAGGCGAATTCTATCCAACATTTAGAGAAGAACTAACACCTATCCTTCTCAAACTCTTCCAAAATATAGCAGAGGAAGGAACACTCCCAAACTCATTGTAGAAGGCCACCATCACCCTGATACCAAAACCAAAGATGTCACAAGAAAGAAAACTACAGGCCAATATCACTGATGAACATAGATGCAAAAATCCTCAACAAAATACTAACAAACAGAATCCAACAGCACATTAAAAGGATCATACACCATGATCAAGTGGGGTTTATCCAAGGAATGCAAGGATTCTTCAATATAAGCAAATCAATCAATGTGATACACCATAATAACAAATTGTAGAAGATTCTTTTTAATTAAAAGCAGGAATTAAGGGAAGAAGTTTGGAAACATCATGTTCATAAATGACTTTATGTGATTAATTATTGGTAATTTTGGATAAATAAGGTAAAGGAGGAAAAGTCTTCCCATTAATGTATCAGCAAGATGCAAAAACAGCCTAGTTTCTTTCTCACTTTCTTCATTACCACCCTGCAAACACATAAATCAAGATAACGTAACAACTCCGACACAATGGAATAATAACTGAAAAAGCTTATTATTTTGATTGTTTTAAAATGGTAACAAAGAAAAAAAATTAAAGTTTTAGTGAAAAACCAAATGAACAACAATTATTTCATGAAGTTTATAATAATGATTGTATTGGATATGAACTATATGTATTTGGATATTACATTTAGAGAGTAATATCTAAATATATCTGGATATAAACAAGAAATATTAATGTTGTCCAATTAAATAATGTCAAGAAAATTTCATAAATATTCCTATAAAATGGGTGAGACGGTGAGTGGTGACTCTAAGTCCCAGTGATGACCATAGTACCTTAATAGCATCAACACAGGAGTTGTCTAATTTCCATATTCATAAAATCTTCAGCCTATTTGTGGGTTTAGAAGAATTGTTATCTATGCCTTAATCATATTTAGGATCACATATGTAGCCAATCACAGCAAAAGTCTGAAAAGTCACGCTCTTTGGAGGGCAAACCAGCAAAAAGTAGCCCCCCACTGTAGCTTTTATGGTTCAATGTTACTTGCTCTCACTGTAGAGGTGCCTGATGAGCCTCCTGCTCTCACAGCGTGAAGGTTTAGTCTCTAGCCTGAAGCAGAGCAAAATCCCTTCATGGGACACTGTCCACAGTTCTGACATAACAGCTTTCAAGGTGAGAAAGCTCATCTATATTTTTAAGGCAACTGATGGACTATCAAAGGAATCCTTAGGAATGTGTGTATTAATAGGACGGATCAATCTATACAAATTGAACATTTTTATATTGTATACATTTGTTATGTTGAATATTTATACAGTAAGTATAAATAAAAGGATTCCTGTTGTCAGTTTCCACTTTTACAACTAAGCCAATGGAGTGAATGTAACATGGTTCATTATAGGTCTTAGCTTTCCTTCCCAAGGCTTTGAAAGAGACCTTACTTCCTGTAAGTCAGAAAGAGAAAAAGAAATGCCGTATGCTAACACATATATATGGAATCTAAAAAAAAAAAAGGTCATGAAGAACCTAGGGGGCAAGACGGGAATAAAGACACAGACCTACTAGAGAATGGACTTGAGGATACGGGGAGTGGGAAGGGTAAGCTGGGATGAAGTGAGAGAGTGGCATGGACATATATACACTACCAAATGTAAAATAGATAGCTAGTGGGAAGCAGCCGCATAGCACAGGGAGATCAGCTCAGTGCTTTGTGACCACCTAGAAGGGTGGGATAGGGAGGGTGGGAGGGAGGGAGATGCAAGAGGGAAGAGATATGGGGATATATGTATATGTATAGCTGGTTCACTTTGTTATAAAGCAGAAACTAATGCACCATTGTAAAGCAATTATACTCCAATAAAGATGTTAAAAAAAGAAAAAAAGAAAGAGAACTTACTTCTAATAGCTATTCAAATCATTTAGAAATCAAAAATAAAATATTAATACAAAAAGAATTCTGAAATATTTGACAGTAAGCAAACAAAAAAATTATAACCTTCAGGACTTCCCAATGTTTTATGTCAGTAGAAAAAGAAGAAATATGTACAGATGGAAAAGAAAGAAGTAAAACTCTTCTGATGCAAAGATAACAACATTATGTACTAACTATTAAAATAATTGAGTCTTGCAAGATCACATAAGGTCACCATATAAAAATTAACCATATTTCTATATGTTGACAACAAGATTGGTACTTGAAATTTAATAAAAGGTGGATTAAAATATTATCAAAAGCATGAAATTCTTAACAGTACATTTAAAAAGATACATGCAGTACATTTAAAAAGATACATGCAGTACTTTGAAAACTATGATGTATTACTGAGAGAAATTAAATAAGACCTAAATAAATGGAGATATACCACATTCATGATTTGGAAATCTCAATATTGTTAAGAGGTTAATTCCTTTCAAATTAATCTGCAGATTTATTGCAACCAAAATCAAGATTCCAACATGCCTTTTTTAAAATTGAAATTTTCAAATATATTGTAAAACTTACATGTAAATTGAAATAGTTAAAAGTCAAAATTTTTAATAAGATTAATGAAGTTAGAATTTTCCTATTATCTGATTTTATAAAGCTACATCAAGGGAGTGTGTTATTGGCAAATCGTTAGATGGGTAGGTCCATAGAACATGGCTGAGTCCAGAATTAATCCTAAATATATCTGGTCAATTGATATTTGACATAGTGTCAAAGTAATCTAATAGAGAAAAGACAGGGTTTTTTTTCAACAAATAGCACTGAGAAAATTATATAGCTTTATGTAAAAAATGAACCTTGATCATTTATCCACACTATAAGAAAAAATTAACTCAAATCCTAAATGTAAATGTAAGAGTTAAAACTATAATTAATTCTGGAGGAATACATAGTAGGAAACATCTGTGACGTTGGTAAAGCAAAGATTTCTTAGATAGCATGCAAACCTACAAGCTACAAACAGACAAAAAACATTAGCAACTTGGAAATTAAAAACTTCTCTTCTTTAAAGGACACATCCAAATTATAAATCTAGGAGCGATGAGGAAAGTAGAAAAATCACACTTAGAATGCCATAGCAATAATTATAGGCAAGAGACATAGGTGAATCCTAAAATACAAGGGTGAAATTTTAAGGAGAAATAGGATATTTGCATAGCCTCAAATTATCTCTTCCAAAATATGAATTAATGACAGTCGTGATTTTAGTATATGGAAACACTCTTTTATACTCTTCCCTCCAGCAGGTGGAGCTTAATTTCCCTCCGCTTCAGCAAAGGCCAGACTTAATGATGCAGTTCTAACAAGTAGTCTGGAAAATGGAAAAACCTAGCAGACACTACCATAACCAAGTGGTCAAAGTAAATTTCATCAGTAAAAAGTCATGATGATATAATTTGCCCCTTGATATGGTGTAATAGAAAAGTCATTTTACTTCTGTGATATTCTTCTCCAAACTACAAAACCCACATCTAATCATAAGAAAACATCTGACAATCCCAAGTTGAGAGACATGAAAACTATCTGACAAATAGTCTGCAAAAGTGCATTACTGGAGAAATGGAGACTCAGAATAAGCTCTGTGGTTTATAAATTGTAAAAATGTTAATTTGTTCATTTCGATAACTATACCATAATTACACATGATCTTAACATTAGGGGAAACTGGGTGAAGGGTGTATAGGAGCGGGCAGTATTTTAAAAGTTGTGGAAACAACCTAAATGTCCATTAATGAATGGATCAAGAAAATGTGGCATAGACGTACAACGAAATACTTTTCAATCTTAAAAACGAACGAAATTCTGCAATAAGCAACAGCGTGGATGAACTTTGAGAACATTACGCTAAGTGAAATACGCCAGTCACAGAAAGACAAATACTGCATGATTCCACTTATGTGGGGTACCTAAAGTAGTCAAATTCATGGAATCAAAGGGTGGAATAATGGTTTCCAGGAACTAGGAAGCTGGGGAAATGAGGAGTGAGTAAGCGCTTAAGCAGTATGACTAAGCTCTAAAGATCTGCTATAAAACATTGTACATATAGGCAACAATAAAATACTGTACACTTAATGTTAAGAGGGTAGATCTTATTTCAAATGTTCTTTTCACAATAAAATAAAATTTTAAAAAATCAGTTACCTTAATTCAAATAAGATTTCATTATTTTTGATGATATAAAGCTTGTGGAAACTTGTTCACTGAAGGGGAAACATCTGACACTGTTAGTACTTTCGAACATTCAGTTAAAATGTTTTTGAATGAAGATAAATATTATGGTTTCAGATCACATAGCTGGTCTTATTAAGTTAGAAACGATATACAGGAGAAATGTACTTTCATTGTCTCTGGAGCACCCATAATTTATAACTGAACCCAAATAAGCTGCCAACTAGAATAGATTGTATAATTTTAAAATACAAAAACATTTTATATATAAAGTGAATTTAAACTACAAAATTTGTTAGAAAATTAATATTTAATATAAAAAGATTTCAACTTAGCAACATGTGCTCTCTTTTTTTTGTCTTTCATTAATTAGAATTTTAAAATATTTGAACCAGGGGCTTCCCTGGTGGCGCAGTGGTTGAGAGTCTGCCTGCCAATGCAGGGGACACGGGTTCGAGCCCTGGTCTGGGAGGATCCCACATGCCTCGGAGCCACAACTAGGCCCGTGAGCCACAACTGCTGAGCCTGCGCAGCTGGAGCCTGTGCTCCGCAACAAGAGAGGCCGCGATAGTGAGAGGCCCGCGCACCGCGACGAAGAGTGGCCCCCGCTTGCCACAACTAGAGAAAGCCCTCGCACAGAAACGAAGACCCAACACAGCCAAAAAATTAATTAATTAATTAAAAAAAATATATTTGAACCATATAAAACTACCCTTTAAAACAATCTAAGGGTCTTATAATGACCATACACAACTTTATAAATAAGTTTTCTAAATTTATTTTGTAATTTCCTTGAAGTCATTTGGAATAATCTAATGACTATATCTACAAATTGATTATAAAACATTTCAGTTTCTTAAGATTTCAGGAAATTGCAATTATTAAAGACAAGCATACAAAGAGGAAGCCATTGAATGTTATCCATTTAAAATCAATAGAGGAATTTGGAACAAAGCTATGAATACTCAAGTGATATGTTTTTTAAATTTTTTTATGTTTTAATTCAGTCCTCGAATTTTGAAATATCTTGACTTGTGGGGATATCTTTTCATGGACCTTCTATTTTCATTTGGATGGATTCATATTCTGAAACAAAATAGAAAGAGATTTAGAAGTCTTACTATATTTTAACATATAAGTTAAAAAATTAAAAACAATAATAAATACAGATAACTTATTGGATGATCTACTTCTTCAAAAATATTATTTGAAGAAATACTCTAGTGGCTAGAATATTCACATAGCTCATTAAAAATATACATGGAAGATATCTTTGAATTAATAGAATATTTTCTAGGCTTACCTGGTACTCAGCTCTTATAGAAAGAATTTTTCTCTCATTTAAAAACGCTGTAAGAAAGTAGAGGACACAGGGCAAATCACTGCCCCCAAGATTGGAGAAGCAGACAGGGAAATACAGGGAGTCACATCTTACCAGAGCAGAGGCTCGTAAGCAGAAACCACTGCAGGGACAAATTCTGGGGTAGAAACATGAACTGTAATTGACTAATTGCTGGAGGCTCAGTGTGGATAACTCTGAGAGGTAAACCCTCCAGCCTGACCAAGTCGGAAAGGGTGCCCACAGTGTTGTGAGATTTAACCCTAGGAGCTCTACCAGATTCCCACAGTAAATATAAAAGGAAAATCTCCTTAGCTTCAAGCAGGGAGAGAGGAAAAGTAACCAATTTGAAATACGCCAGAGTGCTCTGTACTTCTTTATAAGGCCTGCCCTCAGGGAAAGCTAGTTAACAGAGCCTAACCTGCTGGGGTATCATCAGAGCCTAACCATCTTGGAGGATGAAAAATACCTAACAACACCTGGCTCTAGCCTTTCACATTGGAGAAGAGATATACCCAAATCCAGTCCATTATAGCCATCCTATTCCACCAAAGGAGGGAAGAAAAAACTGGGAAACACTCGGGAAGTTGACAATCAACAGGCATAGACTCACTAAAAGATTGAGTCCTAATCGTAGGACTAGAGGACACTTTCCTTTTCCCCACATCTCACCACCAAATTAATAAAGGCCTATTTACAGCAGTTCCGTTTACCCAGTAATCAATCCAGGTTATCAAGAAAAAAACTTCAAAGCATAGTAAAAGTCAAAAACATACGATTTGAAGAGACATAGCAAGCACCAGACACAGACATGGCAGGGATGTTGGAATTATCAGACCTAGAATTTAAAACTATGATTAATATACCTAGGGCTCTAATGGATAAAGTAGACAGCATTCAAGAACAGATGAGCCATGTAAGCAGACCTGGAAATACAAAAATGAACCATAAAGAAATGCTAGAGATCAAAAACACTATAAGAGAAATGAAGAATGACATTGATGTAGAACAAAGTAGCAGTAGAACAAAGACTGAATAAAGCAGAACAGACTAACTAAGGACTGTGGGACAATTACCAAAGGTGTGACATATGCATAATGGGAATACTAGAAAGAAGGGAAGGAACAGAAGAAATATTTGAAACAATAATGACTGAAAAATTTATCATATTAATCATCGATCCACAGATCCATGAAGCTCAGAGAATTTCACCAAGCAGAACACCAAGCAGAATAAATTAAAAAGAAAAAAACCCCACTAAACTTGGCATTTCATCTCCAAACTACAGAAAATCACAGATTAAACAAACAAAAACAACTTGAAAGAAGCTGAGGGTGGGTTGTGGGGGGGGACACCTTACTGATAGAAAAACAAAGATAAAAATTATATCCTACATCTCTTAGACACCATGCAAACAAGAAGAGAGAGGAGTGAAATATTTAAAGTGTTGAGAGAGGAAAAACACAAAACAAAAACCGTCGACCTAGAATTCTGTGTCCTATGCAATTATCCTTCAAAAGTGAAGGAGAAATAAAGACTTTACCAGACAAACAAAACTTGAGGGAATTTGTTGTCAGTAGCCTTACCTTGCAAGAAATATTAAAGCAGTTTTTTAGAGAGAAGGAAAATAATATAGGTTAGAAATTCATACCCATATTAAGTAAGAAGGAGCATTGAAGAAAGAATAAGTGAAGGTGAAGTTAAAACTTATTTTTCTTATTCTTCATTGATCTAACAGATAACACTTTATTCAAAATAATAATACAACAATGTATTCAATATTGTATACTTATCTATACAGCTGTGTAAAGGTAAACACTAAAATTTAAGGAAAGAAGAAAGCAGCTCTTGATTGCTGTCAGTTTAACTAGCCCGGCTCAAATAGGTAGCCCATGGTGTGTTCCTGTTGAACATAAATTATTTTCCTGCTCAGATTGTTCCGCCTTTGGCCATTGGGAGCTCTTTATGTTGGCTGCTCTGCCTTTTTGACATGCTACATAGTTTGCTGTTTTTGTTTTTAGCAGTTCCTTACTTTCTGGCATTAGAAGATGCTCCATGCTCAGGTGGTATATTCTCGACCCCAGCCCTAGACTCAGCCATTTATTCAAGGAGCCCTGGTTCCTTTTATTGGTAAATAGTACTAGAAACCCAGATCTGGGCACTAGGTCTGTTTGTTCCTATTACAATGCCCTTGTATCTAGGGAGTCTCAACTAACAGACTAAGGAAATACAATCTACCTGGGAAATACTGTGGGTTCAGTTCCAGACCACCACAATAAAGTGAATATCATAATATAGTGAGTCACACAAGTGTTTTGGTTTTCTGGTGCATATAAAAATTATGTTTATACTATCCTGTAGTCTGTGAAGTGTGCAATAGCATTATGTCTAAAAATACAATGTACATACCTTAATTAAAACATACTTTTATTGTTAAAAAATGCTAACCATCATCTGAGTCTTCAGTGAGTTGTAACCTTTTTGCCATAGTAACATTAAAGATCACTGATCACAGAATACCATAACCAGTATAATAGGAGTTTGAAATATTGTGAGAATCACCAAAATGTGACACAGAGATGAAGTGAGCAAATGGTGTTGGCTTGAGGCAGGATTGCCACAAACCTTAAATATGTAAAAAATGCATTATCTTCAAAGCCCAATAAAGCAAAGTGCAGTAAAACAAGGTATGCCTATAATACACATGTACACTAATCCACGTGTATGTACATATGAAAAAATATTTTAATATATGTGTATATATATATATCCATCTGTATTAAGCTAAAATGAGTTCATACTGATGTCTCCAACTCTAATCCATTACTAAAGGGATTATTCTAGCCTTTTCCCATGCTCATCTTTACCCCCTTAGTCCGAGAGTGAGAAACCTCACTTTCACCAACTGTCAACTATTTATTTAATTGTTCGATTCTGTTTATCTGATGGGTCCAAGAAAAGTACTTGATTTTCAGTTTGTTCAGCTTTTTCTTATTATAAGCAAGAAGAGACAGCTTTCAAGTTCACACGCTGGGCTGAAACCAGAAGTGCTGTGATCATATTTGTACATGTTTCAAGGTCAATGTGTATACATGAAGACCTGCAAATGTAGGGAACCCGGGTTATCAAAATCCCCTGTTGCTGCTTTCCAAATTCCACTGCTCTGTTTTGCTGAGGCCATGCTTTCCTAGAGGTTTCTCCTACCCAATAACTAAATGCAGCAGGAGCGTAAGGCAGAAACATTCCTGGGAGACACATGACTACTTTGAGGCAACCGTGGCTCAAGAATTACCTGAAAGCTTTGTCGAAGCTTCTTTAATCTCTCCCATCCAACTTTCTCTCCCTCTCGCCTTTACTGAAGGTCAAATTTACATCAATCTGACAGGTTTTCCAGCCTTGTCTGACACCCTCCCTATTTTCTCTCAAACAGGGATTTCCATTAATAAAATCCTTGCACATTTTATCCCTCTTGTCATCTGTTTTTCAGAGGACCCACTATAACAGTCTAATTTGGGAGGGTCTGTCCCCACTCACAATACACATTCTGAGAATCATTAGTTTTAGGAACTGTATACTAACCTATCACAGAAACATCCAAAAAGGTTAGGTAAAGAAGTGAATTGAAAGTATAAAAATTGAATTTACATAAAGTATATATGTGTTAAAAATATTTGGTTAGTTCAGTGACTATCAATTGTGCAGCCCTTATAGGGTAATGCAGGGACCTATACTGAACACTCCTTGAGGTCAGAAAAAGTGCCCTTCAAAATAAAAGTAAAAATAAAGAAGGAAAGAAAAAAGAAAGAAAAAAACAAAGAAAATTACACTTTATTTTTGCATTTTATAGAGAAAATCAAGATGATTTTACAAACCTATATGCCTGCTCAAAAATCACAGAATTATTAGAAGAAACGTTAGAAGTTTAACCCTATGTATAATGCATAAGCACACTTTATAATACAATGCATTATTCAGACTCTTCTTGAACAGCTCATGATAATCTTTTTTCTGCTAGTAATTAAATAGATATTAATGTAATACATTTAGTTTCATTGGAGGAAAAATCCTGATGCTTGTCCAGAGTTTTTACTTTATCTGGTGCCATATAAATACAATACATGTAACATGAAATATTTTACAAAGTTTTTCATAGACTTAATTTATCTAATCTTTATTTTTGTTACAGCAGAATAACTTTAAATACTAACCACCACAAAGTAAAAAATAATTATTTTTAAAGTCCCTCTAATGATAAAGCTTTTATTATCACCATCTCTTCTGTCTACTCTCCCACCCCAGAGCATAGACCTATTCTGCTTTCTGTTTGGTATTACAGTACTCCTTGTCAACACGAATTAACTCAAGAGGTGAACTGTTTGTTTTACCTTGTGACTTCTTCAGGCAATAAATAGAAACCCAGAATAAAGTATGAAATACTTATGCTGGCAGGTCTATTGCCATGATTTATAGTTGATATAGATTTCGCTCTTACAGTAAAGTTCTATGTCTCAAATATTTTGTCAATAGCAATATTACACAAAACATAATAATAGTGATATGATTGGAAAAAATGTATTAATGTATAGAAGCAGACTCTAGTTCATCAAGGAATATCATTATAATACAGTTTGGGTAAAGCATGTTTCAGCTTCATGTTTGTCAAAGAGAAGGGAGAACACTTTGAGGTTCAACATTTTCCTGTTAGCACACATATATTTCATGCTCTTTGTTATGCTGCTTTCCATTACATTTATTTATGCTCTATTGTTCTTAAGAGAAAAATAATCTTCATGCAGAATTTTAGTTGATCTGACTTTTACAAATAGCATTCTGCTTTTTCTCTCTTAGTCACTCTCTCGATACTATTTTCTTCTTACATAAAAATACTTCCAGTAAAACCACTGAATTAGATTTTGACTTCTTGTGTTACTATCAATTGTATTTTTAGCAGTTTTATTGAGGTTCAGTTGACATACGGTGAACCGCAATATTTAAGGTGTACAATTTTATTTGTTTTAACAGATGTGTATAGCCATGGAGCCGTCACAATAATCAAGATAATGAACCCAACTATAACCTCCAAAAGTTTCCTTGTGCCCTTTTATAATCTCTCCCTTTGATCCCTCTTCTACCCCCCAATCCTTCCTAACCCATCTCCAGGAAAACACTAATCTGCCTTCTGTGACTATACATTAGTTTTTATTTCCTATGATTTTATAAAATGGAGTCATATCATATGTACTTTTTTTTTTTGTCTGTCTCCTTTCACTGAGCATATTATTTTGCAATCTGGCTATATTGTGTCATGCATCAATAGTTTCATTCTCTTTGTTGCTGAATAGTATTCCACAGTATGAACATACCACAATTTATTTATCCATTCACATGTTACTGGGCATCTGGGTTGATTCCAGTTTTTGGCTATATGAGCCAAAGCTGCTATAAATCATTCCATGGGCATATGCTTTTATTTTTCTTCCCAAATAAATACCTAGGCATGGAATAGCTGAATCACACTGAAGATGTAGTTTTAACTTTTAACAAACTGCCAGAATATTCACTGAGACTGTTACAGAATATGAAGAGTAATTAATATAATCAAGGTGATGGTTACTATACCTGTTGGAATTGTATGTCTTTTCATGTGGGGAAGAGGTGAGAAATTCATCAGTCAAAAGAAGAATAGCTATAACTCAGGTGTATATATAGCATGACTTTGTTGTGGCATGAAAGTTCAATTGGAGATGGAAGGATGTATGTGGAAAGTGAGTAGCCAAGTTAGCAATTTATTACCTATTGGTTCTAAATTCACCCTTATTTGCCTGTTCCTTGATAATGAGGGTGGGGTTTGTAAAAACTTCTTCTTTGTCCCCTAGCGCAATACATATTAATTCTGCCCAATAGAGGGCGCTGGATGGACATGAACGAGGAAGAGTTGTTTTCTTCCTCGTTCGTATGTGTTTTGTTCACTAGGCTCCTGGTGAGTACTCTTTCATGCCACCATGTTCCTGGGGAGAACCCTTTCTCCAGTTGCCAGCTCCTATGTACAAGTGATTTATCTTGTACTGGGTTCCTTCAAGGACTAGATCTTTCTAGCCCTTGATCCTTGAGTACATACAGATTCTCTCCTGACAGACTCCTGCAGGTTGCAGCTTTTTCCTGTGCTCTTCTGCTGCACACTGTGGTTTCTTCCAAGCTGAGCACTTGTAGCACCAGCACCTAACTCTTGTAGAGTGTCTTTTCTTCACCTTCGGTAGCGCAGGGAGACCAGTGATGTCTAGCAGCTCTCAGCTTCTAGCTGTATCTTCTCTGTAAGTCTCACAATGGAACGCAACAAGCGAGGCATCTCACAGTCTCCCTCAGCACCCTCTCATGGCTCCTCCCTGGTGATGGCTTTCCCCAGCATCACAAATTTCCAAGTCTCACCAGAGAAGTACCTCCATGATTTCTCTGATATTTAGTGAACTGTTGCCACATCCTCTGAAATGATGGTGGGGACAGGGGGCTTGGGTAGTGGCTTCTCCTTGGGTGCTCTGTCTCAGCCTTAGGAATGGCATCTGCTCCAATTATCTGCTATTGTACTCTTTAAAGTACTCTAACTATTACTAGCCAATCTCCTATTACTGTAATCCTCTGTTAAAAAAAAAAATTATATTAACCTTTCTTATTCAATGTACTGTGTGATTTCTGTCTCCTTATTGCCCATGATTGATACATACAGTTTCTTACAAAAACTGTTTTTAACTATTGATTCAAATGAGTTTAGACTTGACAATTTTGTTTTTGCAATTTCATGTAGCTTATATCTTGAATCTGGTAGTCATAACACTAGATAAGTTACTTTTTATGGTGATATTTGAGAGATGTTGAGATGTTTGCCTATTTCCCAAATACCTCCTTTCCATCATCTAGCTGCTGGTTTGTGAAATGCCACATTGTCAACACCATTATTTTGGGTTAAAATGGTAGCAATTATTAAAAGGGAAAACTCTTGGGGAGGCTTTGGACATTAGATTTTCTCAGGAATTCAAACCTTGGTGGAAATTTCTCTTTTAATCATTTCCACACTCTTGTCTCTATAAATTAGGTTCTGCCTGTTTAATCAATAATTTTATTTGCGTGGGGTTTGGGTGTACTTGTGTGTTTTGAGGTGAGGGGTAAAATTGGGAATGGAGAAGTAAGAGAGCACCACAGAAGGTAAGACAAGCTCTGAAAAGAGGGAGAGAGTGTGGTAAAGAAAAAAAAATTACTCTGTTTCACAATTTTAATCTACTTAACCAGCAAAGCAGTTAGAAGTTGTTTTAAATACTTGACATTTATTTATTTGTTTGGCAAGTAGTCATCCAGTGTTTACTGGCCAGAGACGACTGGAAACAAAGGCATAGAAGGATCAATGCTTGTTCTTACAGAGCTCGCTATTCAGTAAATATCATACATTATTATATATTTTATATATAAAAGTGAACCGTGATAAGTTCCATAAGAAATATACACAAAATGCTAGGAAGGACTCAGAGGAGGAAAATCTTATTTCTTGCCGATGGGGGTGATAAAATGCAGATGCAGTTGTTTCTCATTTTAAGTTTTTCCTACCCAGAAGTTATTAGTCTTCATGGACATTTCACATTGTTCAAGCAGATGAATAAGATTTTCAAATTGTATTTAGCCCCCTGGACCCATCGTCTATCATCTGCCTACTATCCAGCCTTATCACACTATTTGCAGATTCTTCAAATATCCTATATTGTCCCTTGTGTCTCCTTACATATTTCTTTGCTTTGGCATATGTTTATGTCTATGCCTAGAAAGCATTTTACCAGCTTCATATATTCCAAATGTCACCAGCTTTGGTAAACCTTCCTCAGTATCCCACCTCCTTACACCCAACCCCCATATAGCATTTACTGCTGCCAAAGAATATGACAAATACAGTAATATAATATCTACAACATGTATGATAAATGGTAATATAATATCTACAACATGTATGATAAATGGTGCATGCTTCAAGAATATAAAGATGTATGCTCTACACATCTTTGTATCTGGCAGAATTTAATCAAGTATCCGGATCATCTGGCCTTCAAAATATGCATCTACATTGAATGAACAAGTGAACAATTTGACATTTAAAAATCTTCAGAAATTTTGTCACTAGAAGATGGTCCAGTTTGCAAAAGACATATAGTATCATCTGTTTCCATTTTGAAACTATTTTTTATAAATTAATGTTGTATAAATGGTTTATATTATGCAATTAATGTCAATATCTATGACCAGCAATTAGCAATGAGTCAGACTCTTGGTCACTGGTATTATGGAAGATGGTCATATATTGGTTTAAATGAAAGTCTATGCTTTTATTTTTATTATAGTGATAATGCCTGCTGTGAAAAGTATCAATTCTAGAAAATTAAGAGAAGAAACAAGATGACATGTTAGAAAGCTCCTGCAGATGTCTGGTTATAAGCTAATGATGGCTTAGTCTAGGGTATATATATCATTAATAGAAATTGATGAAGTAAGTATATATTTTAGAAGTAGAGTCAAGCAGTCAAGGTGACTGTGGGATGGAACATGAAAAAGTGAGGGAAATAAACAAAGCTAACTCATAGATTTTTGGCTCAAATAAAAGTGCAATGGACTGGGATGGTAAAGACTAGAAGAGGAGTGTTTGAGTGGGTTGGAACAACAAGATGTCCTTTAACTGTGTTAAGTTTAAAATGACTAAAACACATCCGTGTGAAGACATCACAATGCAGCTACAAGTACCAGAGCAGATCTCAGAAAGAGCTGAGTTTTATGGATAGAGATAGAAAAGCTACCAGCATGTAGATGGGGTAGCTAAGACATTTACTGCTCACCAAATATCCCTGTGCTCCCCCAATTTACCAGCCTTCTTGAACTGAGGCAGGGCCATGTGATGAGTTCTGCAGAAAGACTGTGATTGAAAATAATATGTGTCATTCTCAGACCAAATCATTTAAGAGCCAATGTGTAACACATGAACTCTTTCTCTTGCTCTGGTGACCTAGATGATCATGTTTTCATAAGATGAACTAAAATATGGTAGAATGTTCACCAGCCTGGTTTTCTGAATTAATATTAAGGTTTATATGTCTAGTAGAATTAAAATGAAGACATCAAGTGAATAAATATATGTTTACAGTTCAGAGTTGAGGTGCCATCTAAAGGTACACATTTGGGAATCATCAACATAGAGATGTTTTTAAGTGCTGACAAAGATTCTTTGCTTGACCAAACTTTAATCAGGCTCCTGAATCTTCTCCTAGGCCCATGCACTTCCTTACAAATCTAGTTGTTGCAAAACCCCTGCTAAGTCAGTTTAATGAGATTACTTACCTTCAAAATCTGATCAGGTTTCTTTACTTTCACCATCCCTCAGGTGATATCTGATCACTCTGGTCTGTCTTCAGCAAAAATCCAGTTGGGTCAGTTTAGCCAGAACCCCCCTTATCCTTGCTGTTTCTTCTTAATAATTTTCCATCCAGTGACCCCCACCCTGCTTCTTAGCTATAAATTCCCACTGGCCCATCCTGTATTCTGAATTGAGCTCAATCTCTCTTCCCCACTGAAAAAATCCCATTGTGATAGTCCCTATCTTACTGTAAGTCACCTAAATAAAGTCTGCCTTACCATCTTTAACAAGTGTCATTGAACAATTTTTCTCCAGTAATACTGAGAATGAATGAGGTCAGGAAGTGAATAAAGGTAAGAGAAAACAGATGCTATAAAAACTGAGCCCAGAGACTTTAAAAAAAAAAAACCAAGATAAAAGGGGAGGTACCAGTAAATGGATTGAGAAAGAATAATACTTAGATGAGAGGAAAAACCCAGAGTGTGGCATTCTGAAAGCTACATTTAGAAAACATTTTAAGTATGAGAAATCAACAAACTACTGCATATTGTTCATTTTTCAGGTAAAATTTAGACTTGAATTAACTATTGCATTTAGGAACATGGAGGGCATTTGTAACTTTGAGACCCAAGTTCAGAACAGCAATGGGTATAAAAAACTAATTGTAGAAAATTCTAAAAAGTCTAGAAAGAGAGAAATTATATCCAAAGATTGAAGACAACAACTTCAGGGGATTTTTTTTTCTGGAAAATAGAACAGATACATTGGTTATTACAAAGGGGGGTTTTAGAGTTAATAGAGATTCTTTTAAGTTGGAAGAAATAACTGCATATTTTTATGCTTGTGAAAATAATTTGTTAGAAAGAGAAAAATGGATGATGGAGAAAATATAAAGTGATTGATTTCTTTTTCTTTTTTTTTTTCCTGGGGACATCCTGAAGTAATGTCTCTGAGTAGAGAATGTATGATGTGATCCAGTGCATAGTAAGAATTGTCCTCTGAGAGTACCATGGAGAATTCATGGATTGTAACAGGAGAGAAGGTGGATTAGAGTGCTACAGATGCATTTTGACAAAGCAGTATTAGAATTACATTATCTTCTGACAGCTTCTATTTCCTCAGCAACATAGAAAGTAAGGTCGTCAGCTGAAGATAAAGAAAGAGTAGGAGATATCTGAGAGAGAGGGGAGAGGAGAAGGTGTAGACTAGCATTTTAAGAAATTGGGAGCATGCATATTCTAAGGAAGTGCAATAGTTGCTTGAAAATTTTGTTCAAAAGAGACCATAGATTCAGAATAGAGTAAATGTTGTCATTTTGCCATCATGAGAAAGGAGAGGCATTATAACCATCTAGGGCTGGAGATCATTGTACCATCTTAATTTGTAATTTGTAACAAATTACAAATGACTCCCTACAATTGAATTATTTAATAAAGCAATATTTTATATCTAATTATTCCTAAACAAAAACATTTGATGAAGGGTTTTGCTCCACATATTCTTTTATAAGATAAGCTGACAGATGCTTTGACAATAAAACACATATATCCTTATGTCACTGTATCAGAGGAAGAGACAGACAGCAGAATTACATTCTAGTTCTTAAATGCTTTAGTCTAGAAGTGACATATGCCATTTCTACTCACAATCCATAGGCTAGAACTAGTCACATGTTTCTGATCAACTACAAGGGATAAATGTAAAAAAGTCCAAGGATAATTAGTGAATAATAATGTCTATTCTCATCATTTCAGTTATTTAGCATATCAAAATTATGACTTCTTTTGTAGAGGAGTAAAACTTTAAGACTCCTCAGAAAATGTCCATGAATATTCAGAACACATGCCAGTAATTAGAAAAAGAACATCAAATTCTGAACACAATGTGAGTCTTTTTGTTGATTTAATGAACAAGCAGTTTGAGGCCTTTCTAAAATATATTATTACCACTTCTACTTGAGTGCCAAAGTCTATTTTCTGGGTTAAAGCCCTCAAGAAATTAGGAATAGAGATTTCAACTCTATAACTTCAATAAGTAGAAATGATGTGTAGTAATGTCTGATAACATGAATATCAAACATGGGGTGAAGAATGAATGATTAGAAAGTAGCAATGTGGTACAAAGAAAACATCTGTTCCTCCTGTAAGCCAATGTAAAGAATCAGTGAGAAAATGGAGCATGGACCCTTGAGTAGAATTTACCAAAAGTCAGCTTTCACTTAAAGCAATTAATGAAAGGATCTCTCAGAAATAAAATAGAGAACATAGGGGATGTTAACAATGACTGACCAAGAGTTATTGAAGGCACAGCCAAAGGTCAATGGGATCAGAAGGGAAGACACACAGAATCAATGAGGCTTAGAGCGAGGAGTAATATGGATGACCTGGGAGTCCTGTGGATTTTCGGGGTGACCTGATTAAACAAGGATAAAGAATCTAATAGGAATAGTTTTGGTAAGGTTGTGAGGATTGGTAGAGCAGAAGAGGTGGAGATTCTTCCCAGAACCATGATGTCCACTTTTCAATTTGTTCAACAGTTGAGTGGAGTGATGATCTTATTAGAATACTCAGCACTCAGTAGTTATTCCAGACTGTTTGGATGGAAGCTAAGGATGTGTAAGTGACTTTTTTTTTTCCTGGAGGAGTTTAACATTAATTAAGGAGATAGGGCATTTGAGGATGTGCCTTTTAAACAGAGACAAAAAAGCCAACCATAAAAACCAAAAGAAAAGATGTGGTCAAGTGAGGTAGAGAAAACGAAGAGAACAGTGTCACAAAAAGAAATCAGATACAAACAGTGTTTAAAGAAAGGAGTGGCGGACTGTGCTAAAATGATGCTGTGTGTATGTGTGTGTGGGTGTATGTGTGTGTGTTAAAATACATTTTCATTCATTGTTTTTATGGCTGTGATAGATTCAAAAGTGACTACTATTGTCCTTATTGAAGGAAGATAATTAGATGTTAATAAAATATTATTTCTTTTTATAATTCGTTTAGTCATATTTTATATATACATAATGTACTAAGCACTATTAAAGGCTCCATAATAAGAAAATAGCATAAAATTTCCTGTGCTCATTAATTAACTTCAGATGGATTCTTGCTCACTATGCTAAGCACTAATTAAGAAAGAGATTTCGTCTTCTTAAAAATTGTTATTGGCTAAAATATAGGGAAACAGAAGAAACAAAGTCAGCAACTAATTTGGTTTGTTGATGCTTAGAGTCAAGGTAAGAAATCTCATGAAAATAATTCATAATCAATCTGCAGAGTAAACAAAGTCCTAATTAATGTCTTTGTTAATGAAACATTTTTACAATGGATATTAGCTAGAATTTGGTCTCTATTCAGAACAACATTATAAAAATTTGTTTATGCTTTGAAACAATAGCAAATGGCAATGAATTTCAAAGGCATGGGGTATCTTGCCAATTAAAATGTGGTTGTTATAATAATATAAAACATGTTTTTTTAAAAATATTGATATTAACAAGATACCAAATTTGAAATTTATAAGATTTACATAGATAGCTACTTTACAAAACAAAATCTTCACTGTCTGCTGTATCAAAGTGTGAGCAATGAAGCGGGTGGGTTTGATATTAGGTTCCAAAGCATTATAACTGTCTATGTTAAACTCTGGCTCTATTCATGACGAACAGGAGCAATTCTTGTAGAAATTGCTAGCCCACAATCCTATCTCTTTTATCTCTTGGAATATTTGAGATATTAAAATATACTTGATTTTTTTTACTACTTTACAAATACATTTATTTGTAAAGTACATTTATTTATACATTTATACATTTATTTATTAAAAGTACATTTATTTATACATTTATACATTTATTTATTTATTTGTACTTTAAATGTACATTTAAAGTACATTTATTTATACATTTATACATTTATTTATTTATTTAAAAATGGCTTTCCCTTATATCTAAAATATCTAAACTCAGATTCACATGAAATTTTAGAAAAGAATAGTTGGACTCCTGCTATTTTATATAAGGTAATTGGCAATTTTTCCTGAGGTTCATGTTTGAAGGAAAAGAATACTATACAATGCATTGTTCATGAAAAACCTATTATTATAGAGATGAGACTTTCACAAATTTGAGAGGAAAATATAAATTGAATTCAAGCTTGTTTGAAAAGCATTGTGTTTTGAGGTTACCACTAAACGTTAGGTACTTGATCCATAACAGAATAAGAAAGTAAAAATAACACTTGAGTACTTACACACAAGAGAACAGTGAAAAAGTACTACAGATGTAATAGTCTATTGCAGTCCTACAACTCATGTACTATACCCATTTCGTAAGTGGGGACCTGAGACTTCTGAGATTAAATAAGTAGCCCAAGACCAGATATTGGATTCAAACCTTGACTCTTTCCTCATTTTGCTCTATGACACTGTATTGTTTCTTTGGATGTGCTATTGTTGGGAAGACATAATACCAAGTTGATACCAACTTGATATAAACCTGGAACTATTCATTCTTGTTGGTATAGATTCCCTTGTCTCCTGAGCCTAAAATAAGATTAGATCTTAGATGTTCACACTTGGGACTATAAATAATATGGAAATGGTGACTTGAATAACTCAATTATTGTAAAAGAAATGGCTCTGCCTGGAGAAAGTGACAAGTTTTATTTTGAGGCCCAATATCCATAACATAGGACTAACTGAAGATATTGAACCAGCCTGTCTGAGCTTTGATGAGCCTGGGATTCGATTTTTTTTTTTCTGGATCTGATGACATGTAAAGAAAGGAATGATGAAGAAAATCACTGAAGACTCAAGAATATGTCACAATTTATTCTACTCTGGTAGGTAAGAGAAATTCCAACTTCCTGTCCTATGACACTCTTCTGATTCTTAAGGTTCTCCCTAATACCCCAACTTTCATTTAAGTGTATAACCAAAGCAAAAAAAGACAATTTTAATGCAATGGTACAGCTAGTACAATTTGTACTATATTCTCTTCTTAAATTGTATTACATTTTCAAAGGGAGTCATATGCCTTTATTTTTAGCAAACTTTAAGACATTGAGTTAGATTTTATATTATATTAGTGTTGTACTTTAAAAAAAATCCATACAGAGTATGTCTGGAGACTCGTTTCTTAAAATGTTTTCTATCCAGTGTGCTCAGAGATTGCAAGACAAACATGAGGTATTCCAAAGAGAACACAGAATTTTTTTTTTTTTGGTCTTCTGGTTTTGAGGGCTAAAAAAGCAGCAAAAATCAAACAAAAAAGCAAAATAAAATTCAAACAACTCAGTACATTCTGTAATTTAAATGATTATAATAGTAGGTGCTATGTTTTATAAATTATATATGAAGTACGCTTTTAAATAATTAACTCTTTGCCATGTAAGAAAAGTTGAGAGTGATTTTCAAACTGTTTCAGTCAGTTAAAACAATATTTATTAAAAGCAAAATGTGTTAGGATTAGTAAGTAGCTAATAGCAGTTAATGTTATGATCCAAACTCTCTAAATGGTAGGGCTTCAAGGAAGGGCAGCATTTTGTTTTCTGTGTCCTGATCTTTAAGCTTTATTGATAAGGAACATTAGTTCTCAAAAATAATTCATCAGAGGACTAATTCATAAAATAGAGGTAATTGAGTTTCCTTTACAAGCTATATATGTCTTGACTTTTTTTTCTTCTGGTACAAGATTTGTATCAATTCCTATTTTAGTGCTGAGGAAAGTATAAATAGAACTGAAGAATATGTCAGGCAAACCGAGTTATAGGCTTGACACTAAGGTGCTCTGTGATTTTCATCATTCAGTTTAAACTTTCTGGGCTGTAATTTTCATCATTTTTATATTCTGCAGCACAATATACGAAAAGGGTGTTAGCTTCTGCAGTCAGAATATCTAGAATACTGGCTCTTTGATCTATATAAGTTCAGGCAAATTTCTGGACCTTCCTAAGTCCTATTTTTCTCATATATTACCTGTAATGGCTGTAATAGGTAATAAACTATATCTCTCAGGGTGGATTTATGTCTCTAATACGATGATATATGTATTATATATATTTATGTAAATGCATTGTAGTTAAAACACTTTTTCAATTCAGGTGAATAAAATTAGTCAGTCTTTGATAGAGTAGGCACAGGGCAACTCAAAACAATTGTTTATTTTAAAAATGGGGAAATAGGTATAAAAGCTATTTACCCTTTGACAAAGTAATTTTAATTCTATGACTTAATCTTTAAGAAAGACCTCTATATATTGGTCAGGAAAGGGGCAGGGAAGATGTAAGCTTTTAACATTTATCACACTGTTATTTGAAAGAAGAGGAAACAAATTAGATGCTTAAGAATAAGAAAATACTTTAGTAATGTTTGGAACATTCAATAAAACAATATACTCATGATAAATTTACAGCAGAATAAACAGATTGCAAAATAATCACTTATCCAAGGCATAGAAAAAGGAAGTTATTATATTTTTTTCATTTTCTTTGTATTAATAGAACATAGATGACTTTATCAGTTTGTCACATGTAGGACGATCTTACTTTGGCCTACAACTCCAATTCATTGTGTTTCATGCTGCTCTGCTTTCTCATTCTCTGTATGTAGGTGACTGGATTGTGTACGCAAAGGCACACAAATGTAAGTCAAATTTCATCCTGTTCACTTGAACTCAAGTTTTCCGATATTCCGCAATCTTGGGCAAGTATTTACTTTAATCTTGAAGGGCATGCCCCACAGCAGGTTGCATTTTCCAAATATGGTTGCAGTATCATTTTCTGGGGCACCAGCTTTTTATAGAGAGCTGAAATCTATTGCCCCTCCCCTTGAATGCTGGAGTGCATTTTGTGGCTGCTTCAACTAGTAGTGTGAGGAAAATGATGTTCTGTAACTCTAAGAAGATCCCCACACCAACGACTTTTTGACTGCAAAAACATGAGAGACTTGGAAACGAGAACTGTCAAGTGGGTCCAACCCCCAGAAACCATGAGAAAAACACAAGTTTGCTATAGCTTGAAGTCAGTTTTGGGGTGTCTTGTTATATAGCAATAGATAACCAGAACAACTACTTCTATAACTTTATCCAAACTGTTGATAAACTCTCAGAATTAGATACAAAAGTAGTAATTAACAGAGGTAGCTGCATTTTGAAATCTCCTGATGTTCAAGTTCAAAATGCAGATTACCTGGCATTTATTACTCAATGCATTTAACATTTTGTATTGTGGTAAAATACACATACCTTAAAATTTACTATTTTAATCATTTTAAAGTGTGCAGTGGCATTAAGGACATTCACAATGTTGTACAACCAACACCACTATATAGTTCGGGTACTTTTCATCACCCCAGAGGGAAACCTCATACTCAGTAAGCAATCATTCCCCATCCCCACCTCTCCTTACCCTCTGGCAAAGCACAGTCTGTTTTCTGTCTTTATGGATTTGTGAATTCTGCATATTTCATACAAACAAAATCAAAACTTTAAGTAGCTTACCAAGTGATTTTTATACAGCCCAGTACCTCTTAGCTGATGGACATTTTAGGGGCAGTGTACTACTGTGTGCAATTAGAAATTCCCTTCTCATTAACATAGCTCTAGTCTAGCATTCTGTTCCAAAGGCACTAATTTCAGTTTCTATCCTGGGACTTAGTGCTTTGTTTTTTTTTTTTTTTTTCCTTTTACTATGTGTCAAAAAATAATGAGTTCCTTTTTAGCTTCTATAATCTTGCCCAAAATGGATAAAAAATTCTTCAGTTTGTAGTTTGCACAATCTAACTTCTTTCTCATCTTGACCATTAGAACAGACCGTAAGACTGAATAAGGGTTTAATTCCAGACTCACTGCTGATTTCCACAGTCCATCAGGAACCAACAGCAGTTCAGAAAATCACAAATTATTGGACTCTATTTATTTCGTCAGTCCAGAAACATTGGGTTTGTGGACTTTATGAGTCTCACTGCTTCAAAAATATTTCAGTCTCCTCTGCATTCTATTTTACAATTAAAAAACAACAAATAATCTTCGTAGATTAATATATTTTTAAAAAATTATTATTTGTTATCACATTTGAATGTGTAGCATGTATCTTTTTTCTTTTTGACCTTCTCTTTTTTATAACTAAATGTTATTTTATTTTCAAATTTCAACGCATAGGTGACTTTATCATTGTGCTTTTCATGTATCTGTGCATTTATTTCTAATAATAAGATAAGATAAATGTTTTAAAGTAAATTTTTATAGAAATATTATTACAAACATAATAAATAGTTATCCTTGCATTTATGATGTTTCTGTTTCATATGTATAATTTCAAGCTCCTAAAACTCAAAGACTTTAGGTTGGATAAAAAGTTCTTTCACGGACTTCCTTGGTGGTCCAGTGGTTAAGAATCTGCCTTCCAATGCAGGGGACATGGGTTTGATCCCTGGTCGGGGAACTAAGATCCCACATGCCACAGGGCAACTAAACCCGCATGCCGCAACTACTGAGCTTGCGCACCGCAACTAGAGAGAAGCACGCGTGCTGCAACTAGAGAAGCCTGTGCACCACAATGTAGATCCCGTATACCACACTGCAACTAACACCCGACACAGCCAAATAAATAAATAAATATTTTTTAAAAAGTTCTCTCAAATCCATATTCTTTTCAATTGTTTAAATTTTTTTTTTATTTAGCTTTTTTTTAAATTTAAAATTTGGCTTTTAAAGAAAACATTATTCATCCCAACACTGAACTTAATCTCTTAAATAAGTAAATGTAGTAGACTGAATAATGGTCCCCAAATTAATTCCTGGAACCAGTGATTATGTTATCTTATATGGCAAAAGTACTTTTAGGATATAATTAATGACCTTGAGATGAGGACATTATCCTGGATTATTTGGAAGGACCCTATGATAGAATCACAAGGGTTCTTGTAAGAAGGAGGCAGGGTGGTCACAGCCAGAAAGAAACTGGAAGATGCTATGCTGCTAGCTTTGACGGTGTAGGATGGAACCATGAGCAAAAGAAGGTGAGCAGTGTCCAGAAGCCAGAAAACACAGGAAAAAAGATTTTCCTTTGGAGTCTCCAGAAGGGGAACAGCTCTACTGTGCCCTTGATTGTAGCCCAGCGATGTCAAATTAAGACTTCTGACTTCCAGAGTGTAAGACAGTAAACCTGTATTTTTTTAGGCTACTAAGTTGTGGTAATTTGTTTCAGCAATAATAGAAAACTGATATGTTAAAAAAAGACTTAGTGATATTCTCTGATAACTCGTAGTAACTCTGTCACAATATACGCCTTCGTTGGCAGAAGTAATAATTCTATCACTTTGAAATTTAAAAAAAATTATTCTTATTATTAAGATTGGATATTTTGGAGATACTTTTAGTCAAGTATACTAGTGATTGATTGTCTTCCATAAACAACTAATGGCAAATCTAAGAAATCATTATTTATGTCACTGACTGTGTTTTTCCATCTAAAGTTCATCTCATAAGCAGACATCTGTCATTTGAATATACAGAATTATTCTTACTTCATAGAGATTAAAGGCTCACTTTTTACATGACTATATGTAAATATGATAGTAGAATATTCCTATTTTTTCAATCTTTCAAGCAGAAACAATCAATTCTAATTATTTTTATAGTATGGCTAGGGCTGCATCTTATGTTGCTAATAATTATAAAATATGGATCACTGAGATAATTTGTCCAAAAGAGTGAATAAGATAGAATAGATGTCAAATGGATGAATATTCCAGGATACTGTATAAATACTGTTTATAAAATTGTTTCACATACTTTATTTCTATGGAAACTTATAGCAAGTAAGTTTCAGGATTGCTGTGGTCTAAACTTTTGTGTCCTCCCCACATTCACATGATGATACCTAATCCTCAATGTGTCAGTATATGGAGGTGAGGCCTTGTGGAGATGATTAGGTCATGCATGAGGGTAGAGTCCTCATGAATGGAATTAGTGCCCTTATAAAAAATTCCTGAGATAACTTCCTTTTGCTACCTGAGGATATAGTAAAAGAGAGAGTCTCTAGGATGCAGACTCTTGTCAAACATGTGATTGGCCAGTGCCTGAAGCTGTGAGAAACAAAATTCTTTGTTTATAAGCTACCCAGTCTATGGTACATCTGTTATAGAACCCCAAATGGGCTAAGACAAGGATGTAAAACTCTTTTATTTTATAGATAAACAAACAAGATTAAAACTGAAAGGAGAAACAAAAGAAACGTAATTAAAGTTAAAAGCTTTTGCATAGCAAAGGAAAGCATCAATAAAAACAAAAAGATAACCTACTGAATGGGAGAAAACATTTGCAAATGATGTGACCAACAGGGGTTAATTTCCAAAATATACAAACAGTTCAGACAGCTCAACATCAAAAAAACCCAAACAACCTTGATTAAAAAATGAGCAGAACACCTGAATAGACAAGTTTCCAAAGAAGATATACAAATCACCAATAGGCACATGAAAATATGCTCAACATAGCTAATTATCAGGGAAATGCAAATCAAACTGCAATGAGATATCACCTCACGCAGGTTAGAATAGCTATCATCAAAAAGACCACAAATAATAAATGCTGTCAAGGATGTGGAGAAAAGAGAACCTTAGTACATTGTTGCTGGAAATGTAGACTGGTGTGGCCATTATGGAAAACAGTATGGAGGTTCCTCTAAAAACTAAAAATAGAACTACCATATGATCCAGCAATTCCACTCCTGGGTATATATCCCAGTGTTCATAGCAGCAACATTTCCAATAGCCAAGATATGGAAGCAACCTAAGCATCCATCAACAGATGAATGGATAAAGAAAATTGTGATATCTAGATAGATAGATAGAAAGGGATACTGGGATCATATTTTGGAATGATAAAATTACAGGTAAATCAATAGATCAATTGATAGCAGAATAAATATAGATACATATATACACACACACAAAGGAATATTTTTCAGCCATAAAAAAAGAAAGAAATTCTGCTATTTTCAACAAAATGGATAAACCTAGACAGTATTATGCTTAGTGAAATAAGTCAGACAGATAAAGACAAATACTGTATGTTATCACTTATATGTGGAATCTAAAAAATAAAACAAACTATTGAATAAAACAAAAAAGAAACAGATTCACAGATATAGAGAACAAACTACTGATTACCAGTGGGAAGAGGAAAAGGGGTGGAGTAATATAGGGGCATGGGATTAAGAGATACAAACTCATAAGAGATACTATGTATAAAATAAATAAACAACAAGGATATATTGTACAGCACAGAGAAGTAAAGCTGTTATTTTGTAATTACTTAAAATGGAGTATAATCTATAAAAATATTGAATTACTGTCATACACCTGTCATGTTATAGACCAACTATACTTCAAACAAAAACAAAATAAAACAAAATAAGATGAAATCAAATAAAATAAATTGAAAGGAGAAAGCAGCTAATATTTGGCATCTATGTAGTGGATCATGAAACAGAATTAAGAACTAGGATTCCCAGAACCAGAAAATAAACAGGTAATTCTACCTTGCTTCTTCTATGCCTACATTAAACTGTGATTTCTTTTTGAGCTTATGCTAAAGTAAATAAAATATGCCTAAAATATTCAGAAGAGTAGTTCAATGAAAAGTTATGGTAAGTTCCAGGTATCATTCAAGGTGCTGGGATATATTTTTAAAGATGAAAAAGACACAATCATTACTTTTAGATAGTATACAGTTTAGTTTGAGAAGTCTGTTTTTAATTAATTTTATCAGAATGAAATCATTGTTTTTATCTGATTTTGAAATGATGATGAATTAAGATCAGAATAAAGGCTTTATAATTTTTGAATAAAAACTCCTACATATTAACATTATTTCGTTACTTATTATATAATAATAAAGAAGCATAACAAATATTGCTATGTCATTAATCATAACAATTGTGCTCATGAGTTTTACTCTGAAATTATGATTGCATAGATTTTCTCAATTAAACTTCCAACCGTCATATGGGAAGAGATAAATATAGAGGTCAGACATTATTATTTTCATTTATGATTGAGATAATGAGGCTCCAAATAGCATAGAACTTAAGGAGTAGAAATATTTATTGATGACACACAGAATAAGAGAATATAGTTTAGGAAATTTGCCATAACTGATTTTGGATATTAGCTGCTCCACCAGCTAAATAATCTTTGAATAAAAAAAAAGAGAAAAACAAAGAGCATTGCTCACCATCCAGTTCTACAGGGGTTAAGTCATAACCCACTGCAATTGTCCACCGACAGTGCATCCTGAGAGGAATTCAGGATGAAAAACAGGATAAGGCACTCTGTGCTTGGAATAAACAGGTCCTTAGATAATTAGATGCATGTCTCAGGAAGAATTTTAATGACCCCAGATTCTTGCATCTTCCCATACATAGAAAAGCACTAAAATTATTAACTTGAGATATCTATTCTTTGTGATTAGTAGTAATATTTTATCAAGATGTATACTTGACTGCATTATTTCATAGCCAAAAAATTCATATATAAATTGGATTCTCCCCTAGCTCTTTGGAGCAGTTTCAAAGATACCGAGAGGCTGTCTCCCAGCGTATAGTCCCCAGTAAGTCCCTGAATAAAACAAACTCACAACTCTCAGCGTTGTGTGTTTTTCTTTAAGTCAACAATATTTACTATGTGCTCAAAAATTATACTAATGTGACACACTCCTGAGCTTGGCAGTCAACATGTATTATCTTAATGACCCTCAACTCAATTATAAAATATACATAACCATTTGTAATTTGAGGTGAGGAAATTTATTTGTAACCAGCTTTAGTAACCCTGACATTTCTTCTAGGATATTTTAAGGTAGAAGACTATTACTCTAAGAGTAAGCAGTAGATGTAGAAGTCCTGTTCAAATTGAAATTGGAATGAAACTGTACATATATAAGGAGCATAAGATGGCAGCCCTCAATAAAAGACCAGTACTTATCTTTTTGCTCTTGAGAAAATTTGTGATACCTCAAGCATATTGACAAAATCTCAGCAAAGGTAATATACATCATGGGTTTTAATAAAACTCAGAACCAGTTTGTAGCCATCATAAAATTGTCACATTGGGGTCTCTTTTGTGATTGCAGTCACCTTCATTTTTCTTCCTGAAATAGGGCCTATTTTATGGCAGAAAAATAGGAATTTGTTTCTTCGTCTCTAAAATGAGTGTATAAAATAAACAAGATAATCTCCAACATCTCTACCTACTCTTAAATTCTTTAAATGCTTGTCAAGTGCTCAATTCAGTGATGTTTTCAATTTAAATAAAGTTTACTCTTTTAATAGTAATATGTTATACTTTTATATTCTTTTTGAATTAAGCTGACAAAATATGATCCCCAAACTTTGTTCACTTTAACCTTATTTTTAAAAATAATTAATAAACTTTATTTTTAGTACAGTCTTAGATTTACTGAAAAATTGGGTACTACAGAGTTCCATATATCCTCCCCACCTCTAACTCCACTCCCACCCCCGGCATGCAATTTTCTCTATTACTTTTCGTTAGTGTGGCACATTTGTTATAATAAATGAACCAATATTGATACATTAGTAATAACTAAAGTTTATAGTTTACATTAAGGTTCACTTTCTGTGTTGTACAGTTCTTCTATGTGTTTTGACAGATGCAATATTACATTATCATACAGAATATTTACAACATTCTAAAGATTTCCTGTACTTTATCAATTCATCACTTTTCCCTCTCCCTAATCCCATAAAAACCACTGATCTTTTTACTAGCCATACAGCTTTGACTTTTCTAAAACTTCATGACTGGAATCATACAGTATATAGCCTTTTAAGACTAGCTTCTTTCACTTAATAATATGCATTTAAAGTTACTGCACATATTTTCCTAGCTTGATATTTTATTTCTTTTTATCACCAAATAAAATTCCATTGTATGGTTGTACACAGTTTGATTATCCATTCATCTATTGAAAGACATCTTGGATGCCACCAGTTTTTAGCAATTATGAATGCCATAAACATTCACGTGAAGGTTTTTATGTGAACATAATTTTTTAGTTCAATTGGGTAAATACTATTCCTGTATTGTATGGTTAGGCTGAGATCATCTTTGTTAGAAACTGCCAAACTGTCTTCCAAAGTGATGGTATTATTTTGCATTCCCACCAGCCACAAACAGTTCCAGCTACTCCACATCCTCATTAGCATTTGGCATTGTCAGTTTTTTTGGATTTTAGTCATTCTAATAAGTGCATATTCATATGTCATTGTATTAATTTGCAAATCCCTAATGACATATGATGTTAAGTAACTTTTCATACGTTTATTTGCCATCTTTATATCATCTTTGGTGCGATGTCTGTTCAGATGTTTGGTCAATTTTTAATTTTTTTTAAAATTGTTTTAAATTAATTAATTAATTTATTTATTTTTATGGCTGTGTTGGGTCCTCGTTTCTGCGTGAGGGCTTTCTCTAGCTGTGGCAAGTGGGGGTCACTCTTCATCGCGGTGCGCGGGCCTTTCACTGTCGCGGCCTCTCTTGTTGCGGAGCACAGGCTCCAGCCGCGCAGGCTCAGTAATTGTGGCTCACGGGCCCAGCCGCTCCACGGCATGTGGGATCCTCCCAGACTAGGGCTCGAACCCGTGTCCCCTGCATTGGCAGGCAGACTCTCAACCACTGCGCCACCAGGGAAGCCCCTGGTCCATTTTTTAAAGTGGATTGTTTTTATTATTGAGTTTTGAGTTCTTTGTGTATGTAAGGATACAAGTCCTTTATCAAATATGTGTTTTGCTAATATGTGTTTTTGTTTCTCCCATTCTGTGGCTTGTATTGGGTTGACCAAAAAGTTCATTCGGGTTTTTCCCTACTATCTTATGCAAAAACCCAAACGAAATTTTTGGCCAACACAATATTTTGACTCACTTAACCATGTCTATTGCTGTGCAGAAATTTAAAAAAAGTTGTAATGAAGTCTAACTTATCAGTTTTTTTTCTTTCAGGATCACACTTTTGGTGTTGTGTCTAAAACTCATTATCACCACATCCAAGGTCATATCAATTTTCTATATTCCATGTTTTATTCTAGAAGTTTTATAGTTTTGCATTTTTGGTATAAATCCATTTGAATTACATTTTGTGAAAGGTTTAAGTTCTGTATCTAGATTTATGTGTTATTCATATGATTATTCAATTATTCTGGCATTTGTTGAAAAGACTATCCTTCCTCCATTGACTTGTCTTTACTCCTTTGTCAAAGATAAATTGACTTTGTGTAAGCCTGTATGTGTGCTTTCTATTCTGTTCCATTAATTGATTTGTCAATTCTTTTACCAGCACTGCACTCTCTTGATTTCTGTAGTTTTAGATAAGTTGTAAAGTTGAGTAGTGTCAGTGTTTCAATGTCAGACTTTGTTCTTCCTCTTCAGTACCTGTCAACTATACTTGGTATTTTTCTATTCCATAAAAACTTTAGAATCAGTGTGTCAATATCCATAAAATAATGGATATTTATTATCCAGAGTCCCTTTCTCAGTCTATGATCAGGACTACATTGAATCTATAGGTCATAAACATGGAACAGCACTCCATTTTGCATATGTTTTATTTTTTTCATTGGTGTGTTACGGTTTTCTGCATACATATATTGTATTTATTTTATTAGATTTATGCCTATGTATTTGTCTCTTATTTAGTGGTTTTAATTTCAAGTTCTAATTGTTTACTGCTGGTACATAGGAAAGACATTGACTTTTATATATTAACCTTATATCCTGTAACCTTGCAATAGTCATTTATTGGTTCCAGAAATTTTTGTTGTTGTTCATTGTTTGTCAATTATTTGAGATTTTCTGTATAGACAATCATGTCATTTACTAACAGAAACCTTTTTATTTTTCCTTCTATGTCTGTATACCTTTACTTCCTTTTCTGGCCCTATTTCATTAGCTAGAATTCCCAGGACAATGTTGAATGGGAGCGGTGAAGGAAGGCATCTTGCCTTATGTCTGACCTTGAGGGGAAACATCCGTTTTCTCCCCATTACCATGAGGTCAACCATAGATTTTTTTGTAGATGTTCTTTTATCAAGTTGAGGAAGTTACCCTCTATTTCTAGTTTTCTGAGAGTCTTATGAATGTTAGGGTTTTGTCAATTGTTTTTCCTGAATTTATTTTTGTGATCATATAGTATTTCTTCTTTAACCTAATCAAGTGGTGAATTGCATTAACTGAATTTCAGTGTTGAATCACCTTTGCATACCTGGAATAAATCCCATTTGCTTGTAGTGTTTAATTCTTTTTATATATGTTTCAATTCAATTTGCTAACATTTAGTTTAGATTTTTGCATTTATGTTAATGAGAGATATTGGTCTGTAGTTTTCTTATAACGCCTTTATTTTGCTTTGATATTAGTGTAATTTTGGCCTCATGGAACGAGTTAGGAAATATTCTCTGTGCTTCTATTTACTAGAAGAGATTGAAGAGAAGGGGAATAATTTCTTTCTCAAATGTTTGTTAGAATTTACCGGTGAAACTATAGGAATGATTTTTTCTTTTGTGGAAAGTTTCATTATCAATTTCATTAATTTCTATCAATTTCATTAATAGATATATGCCTATTTATGTATGTCTCATTGTGTGAGGGTATGGTAATTTGTGCCTTTAAAGGAATTGATCTATTATTTAGGTTATAAATTTGTGAACATAGAGTTTTATTGATCTTTTCAAAGAACAGCTTTTGGTATCATCAATTTCCTCTATTGATATTTAGTTTTAAATTTCATTAAGTTCTGCTCTAATTTATTTTTCTGCTTGTTTTTAACTTATATTGCCCTTCTTTCTTTAGTTGCCTCAGGTGGAAGCTTAGGGTATTGATTTATACCTTTTTCTTTTTAAATATATGCATATAGTACTATAACTTTCCCTCTAGGCATCACAAAATTTTTGATAAGTTGTATTTTTTTATCATTAAAATATGTATTTACATCATTATATTCACATCGGTTATCAAAATAGTATTTATACTTGAAAGTGTGGACTTCTGAGTCAGTCAGACGGAACTGTGTCAATTCAAGTGTTGTGTTTCTAGCAATTTATTGCTAATAGTCTTCCTCCATGAAACAAGCAGCTGTTTAGACTTTTCTCCTATTGTAGCAGCATGTGTGAAGTTCCACTTCAGTAACCCATTTGTCCGTCATTGAAAGGGCATCCGTTGGTAGTAATAGCTGCCGTCTGAGATGTATTTTTAGGGATGGATCCAGGAGAGCCTGGAGATCCTGGGGATCCAGGCTCACCTGGAGAACCAGGCAGATTTGTTGCAGGTGACTGGCTGGAGAGGGTAGTCTTTGTTCCACTAGAGAGGGAAAGCTTGAAACTTGGGCTCTGCTGACCAGAAAGATTCGTTTTCAGAAGCACCTCCTTTTCCTTACTTTCTTTTAATTTCTTCCTCTCCATGAATTTACTTATTGGATCCATAATGTCATCATCATTCTTAGTTTTGTCAGATGGAGACACGACAGCTTCTCCATCTTCCATGTCATCTTCATCTGTGTTGAACCACATCTCCTCTTCATCTTCTAGTGTTCTGGCATCTCTTCGATAACTATGATTCCTCAAAATGGAATGCATACTGTCAAGTTTGGGATTATCTTGCCTTTCTCTTCGTTGTTCAAATCTCAGTTTCAATCCTTTAAATGTTTGTACATAATCTACATCTTCCAGTGCTTTCCAGGAGTTTTCAATAACATGAGCAGTTAATGATTTTATATCTTCCACTCTAATAAATTCAAACATTTCTATTATGGCAGAGTTCATCAGATTGTAGCGGGATCCATTGTTGAGAAATGCTTTGACTACTGGTTCAAACAAAAAACTTTTCATTATGTAGCAGTTGTAAAACTCATCTTTTAATCCAATAATCTTTCTCTTAAAACGAAGAGCACATAATGCCAAGAAAGCATGCTTCGAGGCCATAAGAACTAACACTCTCCAGAGAATGTCCTTATTAATAATGTAGTTCTTTATGTGGTAGGTATGGTGCTTCACACAAAATGTTAACAGTTCCAATACAAGTGCCAACAACTGGGCAGTCTGAAAATCATCTTTGCTAGGTTTGTCTTCTGTTGTATTTGCCAGTAAGGGAGCAGTAAGGACATGCATACAGTGCTTGTAGAAGAAACCCAGAAATTCAGTCTTTTCTGTTGTATTGGCAGTAGCTAACATGTTTTCTGGGTCAACTAATGTTCGAAGGAGGCCCATAAGCTGGACTGCTCCTCCAAGTTCAGGGTCTGTATCACAAATCATATGTTCTATAATGAGGTTCATGAGCAAAATATCCTTGTTGGTTATTTTTTGCTCTGTTAACTTCTTACTTACATCATCATTCTGTTGTGCCTTCTGCATGACAAACTCTCGTACCATGGATGGATTATATTCAACCAAGTATGAGAATATATCAGTAGCAGCACTTCGCACCTGTGTACCATCCATGCCAAGGATGACTTCTAAAGCTGGTAATATACCCATGTTTGACAAAGTCTTGAAAAAAGCATCTCTGTTTTGAGGTTGTAGCGTTTGGGAGAACGCACAAAATTCTTTTAAAAAGTTAACCAATTCCTGTCTTTTTTCCTCATCTGTTGCTTCATCTGTTAGCTGTGCAAACAAATCTGTCAGAAATTTTTCATCTTCCTGTAACATACCAACAATTTCTACCTTATTGAAAAAGATAAAAGAGTGAAGTGTTGATAACATATTTTCTTCAAAGACTGAAGGGGTAGGTAGAACCATGTCTTGTATATACTGAACTCTGTGTCTGATGAATTTTTTGTTTCAGCTCAAGATCTGATATGGGAATCACTTCTTTAAATTTGGCTGTTTTTGTTAGAAATTCCCTATGTTTTCGTGGTTGTGATAAAGCAGGATCATATTCTAAGCATCCAATGACGTCCATTATACATTCCTCAGAGAACATAACTTCAAAAAGAGCAGTTCGATTCAAGAGGAAGATGCCTTTGATAATTTCACACAAGTGATGCAGTCCTTCAATATTTTCCAAATCCTCACACACATGAAAAAGCTCTAAGAGCTTTTTAACGTAACCCTCATTTTCCAGTGCTAGTGCAAGTTTTTCACGACGCAGGGGGGAAGGTAAAGATGATGCCACAAGTTCTGCAATTTCCTCAAGGCGACTTAATTCACAAGATGGCAATTCTAAACCTGGCGATGACATATATCATCAAAACGCTCCTCTTCAGACTCATCTACAAGGTCCTGAGTGATGTCCACTGATGGGTCCTTTCCTTGAACCTGACATATTTTCTCCCAAATTTCATCACATCCAGCTTTTTCTTGAAAACTAAGGGCCAAGTCATAATTTTCTGCTTCAGACCACACAATCAAAGTGTCCTGTTGTTTCTGGTGTGCAGTATTAGGATTTATTTTGGACTCTAAAAGTAGAGAACCGTCGCTCTCGGCCCTGACAAGCAGGGACATGCCCTTCAGCCGCTCCACGTAGCCGGACGACACATGCCCGGTGCCCCGGTCGTCCCACTGCCGGTCCTCGTTGAGCGTGTAAACCTTCACCCGCCGCCGGGTGTCGGTCACCGTGCCGCCCGGGGGCCGGGGCAAAGGCCCCGCCGGAGTCGCCCGGGAAGGGGGTCCGGGGAAGGCGGGAGCCGAGGCGAGAGGACGCCCACGAGCGGAGGGCTCGCCGGCCTCACTGCCGCCGCTGGCCGCCCCGGGGCCGCGCTGCCGCACGCGTGGCCCGCCGCTGGGTCCGAGCTCTGGCCCCCGCCTCTCCTTGCCTCCGGCTCCTCGGCGCTATTGTCCAGGCCCGGCAAGCCCGGCCGCCCCGAGGGGGCCGCGCAGCGCTTCGCAGCCTCCCGCCGCGCCGCGCTAGGAACTCGCGGCGCCGTTCACTGCCCTGCTCCCGCCTCCGCCGTGATCTCCGTGAAGCTGCTTCCCGCGCCGCCGCCGCCGCCTCCTCAGGCCGCCGCCGCCGCCATGTTTTCCTTCCTGCCACCTGGCCCCGCCGCCGCAGCCGGGGACTGCGCTCCGCTCCCCTGCTCCAAATGTCCCAAGCCGAGCGGCGCCTGGTCCTGCTGCAGCTGCCACCACGACGCGGGAGACTCCCGGTAAGTTGTATTTTTGTTTTCATGTAATTCAAAATATTTTTTAAATTTCTCTTGAGACTTCTCTTTGAACTATGGGATATTTAGAAATGTGCTGCTTCAACTGAAAGCATTTGGGGATTTTCCAGATATATCTCTTATTGAATTCTAGTTTAAAGAGTTTAAATTAACTTAATCTTTAAGAATTTAAATTAACTTTGTTGTGGTCTAAATGCATTTTTTAATTATTTTCAATTGGTTAAGATGTGTTTTATGGCCTAGAATGTGGTCTATCTTGATGAATCTTCCATGTGAACTTGAGAAAAATGTGATTCTAATGATAGATGAAGTATTCCATAAATATCAATTAGGTCCAGTTGATTAATGAGGCTGTTCAGTTCACTTACTGATTTTTCTGCCTACTGGCTCTGTTGATATTTAATAGAGGGATGAAATTTCCAAAAATAATCATAGATTCATCTTTTTTTTCTTGCAGTTCTGTCAGTTTTCATCTCATGTTGATTCTCTGTTGTTAGGTGTACACACATAACTTACATATTTTTGGAAAATTGACCCCTTTTAGCATTATGTATTGCTCCTTCTCATCCACAGTAGTTTTCCTTGCTTTAAAGTCTGCTTTGTTGAAAATTAATATGGTTACTCCAGCTTTCTTCTGATTAGTGTTAGCATGGTATATCTTTCTGCATCTCTTTACTTTTAATCTATTTGTGTCTTTATATGATAAGGTTTCTTCTAGACAACATATAGTTGTGTCTTTTTTTTTTTTTTTACTGTGACTCATCTCTGTCTTTATTTGCTATATTTAGACTATTTTCATTAAAATTGATTATTGATATAGTTGGACTAATATTTACCATATTTGTAACTGTTCTCTATTTGCTGCATTTTTGTTTATTTTTTTAATCTTTATTTGTCTTCCTTTTCTAGTTTTAATTGAGCATTCATTTAATATCATTTTCTTTCCTCTTTTAGCATGTCAATTTTCTTTCTTTAAAAAAAATTAGTAGATACTCTAGTTTGCAATACACATTTACAACTAATCTAAGTCCACTTCTAAGTAACACTGCATTACTTCATGGGTAGTGCATTTAACTTGTAACAGATTATCCCCAATTCCTTCCTCTCATTTCACATAACATTTTCATCATTCATTTTACTTATCCATATGCTACAATCACCAAAGACATTGTTGCTATCATTGCTTTGAACAAATAGTTACCTATCAAATCAAGTCAGAAGATGAAAAATGTTTAAAACTTTTCCTTCATTAATTTTTCTCTATTGTTCTTCCTTTCTGTATGTTGATATATGCTATGACATATTTGAATTGCTTCCTCTCCTCTAAGTTATGAGTGGGCTGTTAAAAAAAATCTTTAACCCCTCCACTGGCTCTTAAACCCTTTGATCACTGGTTAGGTGCTCATTTTCATGATTTCTGTCACTCTTTTTTTTTTTTTTTTTTTAATTAATTAATTAATTTATTTATGGCTGTGTTGGGTCTTCGTTTCTGTGCTAGGGCTTTCTCTAGTTGTGGCAAGCGGGGGCCACTCTTCATCGCAGTGTGCGGGCCTCTCACTATCGTGGCCTCTCTTGTTGCGGAGCACAGGCTCCAGACGTGCAGTAATTGTGGCTCACTGGCCCAGTTGCTCTGTGGCATGTGGGATCTTCCTGGACCAGGGCTCGAACCCGTGTCCCCTGCATTGGCAGGCAGATTCTCAACCACTGCGCCACCAGGGAAGCCCTGTCACTCTTTAAATAAATTTTACTCTTATAATAGCACTATTTTGTGTTTTTATTTTCCTTTTGAACAAAGATGAAAAAGTATGATTCCAAAATTTTATTTCTTCTAACCTTATTTTTAAATTTATAGATAAATTTCTCTTTAAGTTTTCATGGTTAAATATGACAACAACACTATAAAAGTTCTAAAACAAATAAAATATTCCAAAATGTACAAGGTACTTTTCTTTAGCTGATCAGATTATTGGTGAGAGTAATTACCTTAAAAAAATTCCATGTATTTTCATAACTAGAAATCTAAGTATCAAAATGCTGTGAACAAGTCTGCATAAGTGGTTGTTTGATCATTTTTTAAAATACTAAGCCAGTCATGCTACATTAAGAAATCAATTTAAGAAAAATCTGGTTGATTATGGTATTCTTTAATCTCCTACTATTAAAGCTGTCCCTTCTTCTCTGCTTAAGCTGACTCTTTTCCTGGGGTTTCCAAAAACGCCAGGTTGATTAATTGTCAACCTGGGGTTTTTCAGCGTGTTTGTGCACTGATATGGCTCAGCAGGAATGCCTGAACAAAACATTAACATGAGCAGTGGTGTGGGAATATTAAAGATTAAAAGTTGCGTTTAATTTTCTAATCACTGGAAGGGCAATTTGTCCCTGGGATGCTTCCTTTAGCAGTTTGCAAACTTTGATTTGACTTAGAATTGAATTTTGACCTTAAGATGGAAATTTTTAATGTGCACAGATGTGCTGAATTATTATATAGATTTGTCTTGGTTTATTTTAGGTCTTAAAGTGAAAGGGATATTATAAAAGCAAATGAGATAATGTTTGTGAAAATATTTAGAAAAAATGCAGAGGAAATTTTTTTTCTTCCTTCTTGCCTATTATGGTCATAAGCATCACTCGGAGCCACCTCTACCATTGCCTCTTCCATAAAATGTCCTTTCAACTTCTACCGTGGGATAATTAATTACTGTATTTTCAGAGTTCCTGTGCCATATTGTGCATACATCTTTATATTATGTATTCCATTATATTTTAATAAGCACATTGGGTCTTTCAGCTTAAGTATATCTCTGGTCCCCAGAAAATTAACTGCTGTGCAAAAAATAACAGTTGGAATAGTTAACATTTTTCAGCAATTTTTTTTTTTTTTTTTTTTTTTACTTATGCTTTAGATGTATCACTCTAATCCTCATAACAGCCTTTTAGAAGTTTAGGGATATTAAGTCACATTAAGGATCATTGCAGTGATTATACAGTAATAACTCAAGTTGGGATTTAAATCCAGATCTGTCTTATTCCAAAGGCTAATTTTTCCCCAACATAGCATGTGGCCATACTCATAACAACATTAGAATTACTAAATCTTAGACACATAACAGGAAGTTAATAATAATGCTAGAATTTTAGTTTATGCTCTGAGAATCTGAGACCCTAACATTAAAAATATTTGAAAAAAGTTATGAGACAAACAACAAAACAGTGTTTTGTTTGTTTCACATACACAGCGTGTATGTGAGCGTCATGTTGGCTCCTGTAGCAAATAACCACCAAACTCAGCGGCTGTCAATAAGTGACTTTATTGCTAACTCACATAGATAGTCCACAGAGCTTCCAAGCTGTTGATTTATGGTGATAGGCAGGCAGAGGATTATGCCCTGAGTCATTTGGGGTCTCAGGCTGATAGAGTTTGTGCCACATGCAATATGGTGTAACTTCCTGGCTTTTCTTGGGCACTAGTCTTTCAGCTAGCAGAAAAGAAAGAAGGTGGAGAATCACATATGGGACAAGATCCAAAGGGATGTACGTCATTTCTATTCCCTTCTGTTGGAAAGAACTCAGTAAAATAACCATAACTATCTGTGCAGGAGGCTAGAATACAGTCTGTGTGCTAGGAATATGAGGGAGAAACAGCTCTGATGAACATCTACTCAGTTCTACAACAGACTGATCTTCTAGTCACCAATATCCATTTCCCCACTAAGCACATTCTTGTTAGCTCTGCAAAAGAGCAATCCATGGTTCTATCCAATCACTGCATCTGACTCAGCATTTGCATTCGATCTCTTAAGAAACACCCCTTTCCAGTTCAATCCTCGAATCTGTGAAGTACCAGCAACCAAAATCAATATCAGCAAACTAGTCCTAATAAATCCTCAATTTTGACATAGGCAAGAGTTCCACTTCCTGAGTGATAAGTGATCTTTGTTCACATTTGCTTTTGATAAATTTCCAGTAAATTTATCAAAATTATAATAGTTTCTGATTTCTCTCCAGATTAGAATCAAAATTGTAGTTAGTTGGTGGAACTTGGGGGAAAACAAGTAATAAAGAAGAAATTTGTGGAAAGTAACATAAGCTACAAGATAGAGAATGCAGACTCCAGCATTAAAAAATGTAGTCATGTGTACCTGTTTCTTCCCTAGGGTGCAGATTAAAAGCAGAGACACTGTCCCAATTTAACACATGGATGTTGTAGAGTTCTGAAAAATGTAAATACAAAATATGATGGAAACACACAGTGTTTAAATTAATATTAAAGATGCCTTACAGGAACGGCATAATTTCCTTTTCTGTTCAGCAATGCATGTAAGAAATGCCATCATAATTCTAGTTTTCAGGCATTAGATTTGCTGAGCATGTCCTTTTGTGTTTTAGAAACATGTGTATCAGATGCATAAAATTGCAACCACCTGAAATTTTATGAGCATTATTTGTTATGTCATGCCACAGTTTAAGTGTAACATATTCTAAGACCAACAGAATACTTCATAAACACAAGGAAAAATGGATTTGGAAGACAATTTACAACTGACGTGAAGGTAAGAGTGAGTTAGAGAATTAGCATTAAGAACGTTTTCAGAGATTCTGTGCAACAAGGTAAATGTTTGTTATGGAGCATGTTTCACATAAGTTTGGAAAAGGATTGAGTCAAATCATCTCTCTGTGAGGGAAAGAGTCTTAAAAATTAAGATTAGTTATTTTAAGTTGTTTGTCTAGACAGCTTCGGAAAACATATTCATCTCATTTTTATTACCCTGTTGATAGATATTTACAACCACCAAGGAATAGATCTACATTAAAATGGAGAGTAGAATATGTTCATGTTAACTACTTATTGTTCATCAAGTTCTGTGTTAGAGCCATTTCTTGTATCTTCCATTTAATCCTCAGAGTAAATACAATTGTTATATTTAATTATTATATTTTAACCCTAGGATCCAGGTGTTTTGGAACCTGAAGTTAAAACAATTTGTGTGGGCACACATTTTGCAGTTTGATTTTTCATTTTGTATACAGGAAGGATCTCATGCAAGAGAGAGAAACTGAAGCTTAATATTCTATAGCTTCATGGTAAGATGGCCTCTACCCATAGTAGAGATGAGAAAAAAATGTCTTAGAAAAGTTAAGTAACTTTCATAGTAATAAGTGGTAAAGCTGACATTCAAATCCATGTGCTTCTGAATCTATAGACCATGATCTTTTAATTCAAAGTGATGACTAGAAAATTGATGTAAAAAAGTGGAGAATATGTGTCAATCCTGGTAGATCAACGGAGACAGTGCCATATTTGCCATTCCTTTTAGCTCCTGGACCCAAATAACCTGCGAAGTTTGTGCAGAAATTCATAGAGGTGGTCTCTCTACATTTCTTCTCTTGAAGAAGTCAATTTATATTTTTATTGGTAAAATTACAGCACTATATAATACTTATCTCTTTTCATTTCTTTCTCCTCCCCTCAACTGAGAGCTCATCGAAGAAAGTACTACATCTTATTGCTCTATCTCCAATGCTTTGGACTGTGCTTGAAACATGCTTTTGTGTTTTATTAGATCTCCTGAGATTTCAGGTCCAGTGGCTGATTAGTTCCATTATAAATTAAGCACAAAACTATGTCTTCCTTTGCAATACATATCATCCATAAAGAAAACTTCAGTGCTTTGAAAAGAACCTCATCATCTTTGTGAAAATGAATTTTCATTCTTTCATTCTACAGTTTATTTCACTCAAACACCTACCAATCCTACCTTGTTACTTCATAAGATATTTTGGGTTCTCTTTTCCTCCTACTAACCTCCAAAGTCAGTGAATTAGTGTTTTATTTTGTTTTAATTTCTATGAAAGAATCTTCATAATATACTGTATGAGTTATTTTTTAACATATAAACTCATTCACTTATAAAACTCCTAGTTTCTGAAGCACTCTTTATTACAAAGGAAGGATATCAGAAAAAGGCAAATTAATGATGATAATTTATATTATTGGGAAATAGATAGTACTGATACTGTTTTCATTGTTTATTCCAACTAATTACTTCTAGACCTGGAAGTGATGGAATTAAAATTAACTTACATTGATTATTTTAATTTTAGAAAACAAATGTTGGTGTATTACATAATCTGCAAATACACAGCATTTTTTGCTCAAAACAATCAGCTTAAATTATCAGATAGAATATTCCAAATGATTTTACATAATTACAAAAAAACACATTTTATTAACATTTTACTAGACCATGATGAGTTCTACAATTTGATATGATATGATACATGCTACAGACTACAAGGATTGTCTCCAAAGATTCTGAAATGCAAAATAGACAAGAATGTTAAAACAACTACTAAAGACTAAAACGACCTCTGGCACAGCCTATGAAATATACGATGGTATCAAATTCTGCTAAGTGAAGTAGGGAAATATTTTTAAAATATTGCTTTGTTGCAAGAATATGATGACTTAATAAAGAATACATCAAATTGCTGTCAGACTGATTTGGATGATAATAAAATCCTCCTTTAATGTAGCAACCATCTACCAATTACTGATTTTTAAAATAATACACGAATTGACCACTTTTGTGTAATATTTTCTACAGTTATTTATCTTATATGTTACTTTCTTCATTTTATTATTAATGAATCAAATAATACTTCTCATAATACCTTCAAATTAAAATAAATTATGTTGAGGTATGGAAGGAATATCTAAAATGTCTTTGGAAACAATCATTAAAATTTTCTAAAGAAATGAAGTCCACTAAGATTACTAATTTAAAAATATTAAATCAGACAATATGGAAACTAAGGGTGAATAATCTGTTATATTAATTACATATTTAAGTTTTATTAAACACATCTAAAATTACCTAAATCATTTGAACTGAACATTAAAAAAATGTAACTTTGTATATTAGAGTGGGTATGAAAGACCTATTTCATAAAGTCATTAAGAAGAACAGTTATTTATGGGAACAAAGTTCTTTCAAGAAACCTCTTGACATATCTCCACTGTCATTGGTTTTCTAATGGAGGATGGCTTATGGACTTATACAACATCTAAATCCATATGAGTTTAAGGTTTCTTGCATCTCTCTTTATTTCATTTTAGTCTGTGTTCAACAGTTAATTTCCTTAAGATATCTTCTCTGATGACTGTATCAAAAATGGACCTCCTGTCACAACCAGCTTTACTTTTCTTCATAGTACTCATTACACATCCTCATGTTTCCTTATATATAATTACTCAATTTCAAATATTTATTTGTTTACTAAGTTGTCATCTACATCCTTCTTTATAATGTAAGCTCAAAGAGTCAGAGAGCGTTTATTAGTTTCTCTTCAATGTCTTCAATATCTGGCTCACTGAAGGCAGTCAATAAATATTTGTTGTCAAAAAGAATATATTTGAATGTCAAATAACTATGTACCTTATCATAGGTATGTTTTAAGTAAAACATACAAATCAAAAAGAAGATATTCGTTAATCAGAGGTCTGATAAATGAATAAGCCTGAGAAAAGCCACCTATATTGATGCACTTGCACTCAAGTCTCCTACCTAGGAGAACCCTAGATTGGAATACTTAGGTCATTAGAGAGTGAGAAAAGGGGCAGAGATCACTGGCATCATTTGAAAGTCTATATATAAGACAGCTAATATACTCTCCCTTCTCTACTACTCCCTTAAGGGAAATAGTTTGCATAAAAATATTTATCACCAGAACAAAAGAGAAAGAAAATGACATTCTCTCCTCAAAGATTGAACACACAGTTTGGAGTTTAACTAGATGACATAGGGCTTGGTGTCTCAGTGTAAAGCCATTTGCATTTCATTATTTTGCAGCCCTTGGGCTACTGGTTTGTTCTCTTGCCAGCCCTTCTAGTGGAAATTCTCCAGACAAATATGAAGAGCTCTTATAGGACTTTCATAAATGGGAATGGAAAACCATTTATTAGCAGATAAATGATAGAGAAAGACCAACATAATGAACAGAGAAACTCTTGTAAAGGTATCAGCAATCACCTTGAATGTAAAAGAACCAAACACACCAGTTAAAGGAATATCAACAGACTGGATTCATATAACTAACAAATATAAGCTGTTGTACAAGGAAAATATTCTAAATAAGGACATGGATAAATTGAAAGTAAAGGGATAGAAAAGATGTGTCATGCAATAATAATTTCCCAAAATGCTGTGCCACTGTGTTAATATTAGGCAAAACAGGACTTTGAGCAATTAGTATTAAGAGAAAAAAGGACATTTCATTTTGATAAAAAGTTATTCAACATGGAGACCCATAATGTATGAGAGTTAGAAAGGAAGAAGTAAACCGCAAAATCTACAGAACGCATGATTGTGTAGCCAGGAAATTCAAAAATAATCTTTTTTAAAAACTATAAAAATAATTGAATTTAGCAAGATTCTGGACACTTGGTCAAAATACAATTTTTTAAACTGTCTCTATATACCAGAAACAAATATTTAGGATATGATTCTTTTAAATAGCCTTTATAATAGCATAAACAATATCATATACCTAGTAATAAATCTACGGAAATATGTGCAAGATCATTTCATTTAAAACTAAAATACCAATAAGAGAAAATTAAAAATAATAAAGAAATATACTGTATTGAATGTCTTAAAGACAATATTACCAACAAGTTCATTTTCTCAAAATCAGAATATAGCTTTAGTGCCATGTTAATCAAAACTCTAACAGACATCTTTCCTGGAAATTGTCAATCAAATTTTAAAATCTGTATAGAAATGTGGTGATCTGGGATAGTCAAATGATCTTCAGAAATGAACAATGTAAATTTACACTAAAATATATCGAACCTATTTAAAAATTCCAGTAATGAACAGGAGATAGTATTGGTATAAATATAGAGATATATTCCAGGCATACAGAATAGAGTTGAGAAACTCATATTCAATAATCTAATTTACAGTAAGGAGACCACTGCAAAATCAAATAGATAACCATATGGAAAAATTTGAACCAGGATCACTAATATATTACAAACACATATATAAATAAAAAGGTATCACAGATCTTATAGTAGGAAATAAGGCCTTTAGAAGAAATGTGAACACTAAATTTTTTCTTAAAAGTATTAAGCATAAAAGAAAAAAATGATTCATTGGATCTAATCAAAATTAAAATCTTCTGTTCATTGAAAGAAGATATTAAGAAAATGAAAAGTTAAGCTACAGAGTGGGAGAAGATATTCATGGTACATTTATCTTGTTATATAATCAAACCTAGAATATTCTATGAATCAATGAGAGAAATAATAAAAAAGTCTTTTTGAAATGGAGTAAAATCCTTTCTGAAATGAAGTCTAAGAGGATAGACTAATGGCCAATGAGCCTTTGGGAGAGAAAAGTGCTTACGTTATCCTCATCAGGGAAATGCCAATTATAAAAATAATGGCATACCAATACATATCAATGACAATAATAAAAGCAAAAAAACATATCAAGAATTGGTTAGAATGTGTTAAAAAGTAAAACTTTCATAAATTGATATTTCATTTATAAATTGGTACAAGATTTTTGGAGATTGTTTTCTATTACCCACAAAAGCTAAACATAAATCAACCTTGTGACCTATCAATTTTATCCCTAGGTACATAATAAAAAGATAGAGAAGATTGTTCTCAGAAGATATAATACAAGTAGGCCAAATTGGACATAATCGAAATATGCATTAATCATAGAATATATAAATAAATTGTGCTATATTCATTTAATATAGTATGTGAACAGTGATTTTCTCAGAGTAAAACTTTTTTTTTATTTAACATCTTTATTGGAGTATAGTTACTTTACAATGTTGTGTTAGTTTCTGCTGTATAACAAGGTGAATCAGCTATATGCATACATGGATACATATATCCCCATATCCCCTCCCTATCCCACTCCTCTAGGTGGTCACAAAGCACCGAGCTGATCTCCCTGTGCTATGCAACTTCTTCCCACAAGCTATGTGATTTACATTTGGTAGTGTATATATGTCAATGCCACTCTCACACTTCATTCCAGCTTACCCTTCCCGCTTGCCATGTCCTCACGTCCATTCTCTACATCTGCATCTTTTTTCCTGTCCTGCCCCTAGGTTCATCAGAACAAATTTTTTTTTTTAAATTCCATATATATGAGTTGGCATACAGTATTTGTTTTTCTCTTTCTGACTTACTTCACTCTGTATGACAGACTCTAGGTACATCCACCTCACTACAAATAACTCAATTTCATTTCTTTCTATGGCTGAGTAATAATCCATTGTATATATTGCCACATCTTCTTTATCCATTCATCTGCCAATGGACACTTAGTTTGCTTCCATGTCCTGGCTATTGTAAATAGTGCTGCAATGAACACTGTAGTACATGACTCTTTTTGAATTATGGTTTTCTCAGGGTATATGTCCAGTAGTGGGATTGCTGGGTCATATGGTAGTTCTATTTTTAGTTTTTTAAGGAAACTCCATAGTGGCTGTATCAAATTACATTTCCACCAACAGTGCAAGATGGTTCCCTTTCCTCCACACCCTTTCCAGCATTTATTGTTTGTAGATTTTTTGATGATGGCCATTCTGACCAGTGTGAGATGATATCTCATTGTAGTTTTGATTTGCATTTCTCTAATGATTAATGATGTTGAGCATTCTTTCATGTGTTTGTTGGCAATCTGTATATCTTCTTTGGAGAAATGTCTATTTAGGTCTTCTACCCATTTTTGGATTGGGTTGTTTGTTTTTTTGATATTGAGCTGCATGAGCTGCTTGTAAATTTTGGAGATTAATCCTTTGTCAGTTGCTTCGTTTGCAAATATTTTCTCCCATTCTGAGTGTTGTCTTTTCATCTTGTTTATGGTTTCCTTTGCTGTGCAAAAGCTTTGAAGTTTCATTAGGTCCCATTTGTTTATTTTGTTTTTATTTCCATTTTTCTAGGAGGTGGGTCAAAAAGGATCTTGCTGTGATTTATGTCAAGGAGTGTTCTGCCTATGTTTTCCTCTAAGAGTTTTATAGTGTCTGGCCTTACATTTAGGTCTTTAATCCATTTTGAGTTTATTTTTGTGTATTTTGTTAGGAAGTGTTCTAATTTCATTCTTTTACATATAGCTGTCCAGTTTTCCCAGCCCCAGTTATTGAAGAGGCAGTCTTTTCTCCGTTGTATATTCTTGCTCCTTTATCAAAGATAAGGTGACCATATGTGCATGGGTTTATCTCTGGGCTTTCTATCCTTTTCCATTGATCTATGTTTCTATTTTTGTGCCAGTAACATACTGTCTTCATTACTGTAGCTTTGTAGTATAGTCTGAAGTCTGGGAGCCTGATTCCTCCAGCTCCGTTTTTCTTTCTCAAGATTCCTTTGGCTATTCGGGGTCTTTTGTGTTTCCATACAAGTTGTGAAATTTTTTGTTCTAGCTCTGTGAAAAAGGCCATTGGTAGTTTGATAGGGATTGCTTTGGGTAGTATAGTCATTTTCACAATGTTGATTCTTCCAATCCAAGAACATGGTATATCTCTCCATCTGCTTGTATCATCTTTAATTTCTTTAATCAGTGTCTTGTAGTTTTCTGCATACAGGTCTTTTGTCTCCTTAGGTAGGTTTATTCCTAGGTATTTTATTCTTTTTGTTGCAATGGTAAATGGGAGTGTTTCCTTAATTTCTCTTTCAGATTTTTCATCATTAGTGTATAGGAATGCAAGAGATTTCTGTGCATTAATTTTGTATCCTGCTACTTTACCAAATTCATTGATTAGCTCTAGCAGTTTTCTGGTAGCATCTTTAGTATTCTCTATGTATACTATCATGTCATCTGCAAACAGTGACGGTTTTACTTCTTCTTTTCCAATTTAGATTCCTTTTATTTCTTTTTCTTCTCTGATTGCTGTGGCTAAAACTTGCAAAACCATGTTGAATAACAGTGGTGAGAGTGGGCAACCTTATCTTGTTCCTGATCTTAGTGGAAATGGTTTCTCATTTTCACCACTGAGAACAACGTTGGCTATGGGTTTGTCATATATGGCTTTTATTATGTTGAGATAAGTTCCCTCTCTGCCTACTTTTGGAGGGTTTTTATCATAAATGGGTGTTCAATTTTGTTGAAAGCCTTTTCTGCATCTATTGAAATGATCATATGGTTTTTCTCCTTCAGTTTGTTAATACGGTTTATCATATTGATTGATTTGCATATATTGAAGAATCCTTGCATTCCTGGGATAAACCCCACTTGATCATGGTGTATGATCCTTTTAATGTGCTGTTGGATTCTGTTTGCTAGTATTTTGTTGAGGATTTTTGCATCAATGTTCATCGGTGATATTGGCCTGTAGTTTTCTTTCTTTGTGACATCTTTGTCTGGTTTTGGTATCAGGGTGATGGTGGCCTCATAGAATGAGTTCGGGAGTGTTCCTCCTTCTGCTATATTTTGGAAGAGTTTGAGAAGGATAGGTGTTAGCTCTTCTCTAAATGTTTGACAGAACTTTCCTGTGAAGCCATCTGGTCCTGCGCTTTTGTTTGTTGGAAGATTTTTAATCACAGTTTCAATTTCAGTGCTTGTGATTAGTCTGTTTATATTTTCTGTTTCTTCATGGTTCAGTCTTGGAAGGTTGTGCTTTTCTAAGAATTTGTCCATGTCTTCCAGGTTGCCCATTTTATTGACATATTGTTGCTTGTAGTAATCTCTCATGATCCTTTGTATTTCTGCAGTGTCAGTTTTTACTTCTCCTTTTTCATTTCTAATTCTATTGATTTGAGTCTTTTCCCTTTTTTTCTTGGTGAACCTGGCTAATGGTTTATCAATTTTGTTTATTTTCTCAAAGAACCAGCTTTTAGTTTTATTGACCTTTCCTACTCTTTCCTTCATTTCTTTTTCATTGATTTCTGATCTGATCGTTATGATTTCTTTCTTTCTGCTAACTTTGGGGATTTTTGTTCTTGTTTGTCTAATTGCTTTAGGTGTAAGGTTAGGTTGTTTATGTGAGATGTTTCTTGTTCCTTGGGGTAGTACTGTATTGCTAGATACTTCCCTCTTAGAACTGCTTTTGCTGCATCCCATAGGTTTTGGGTAGTCGTGTTTTCATTGTCACTTGTTTCTAGGTATTTTTTGATTTCCTCTTTGATTTCTTCAGTGATCTCTTGGTTATTTAGTTGTGTATTCTTTAGCCTCCATGTGTTTGTATTTTTTAGTTTTTTTCCTGTAATTGATATCTAGTCTCATAGTGTTGTGGTCGGAAAAGTAACTTGATATGATTTCAGTTTTCTTAAATTTGCTAATGCTTTATTTGTGACCCAAGATATGGTCTATCCTGGAGAATGTTCCATGAGCACTTCAGAAGGATGAGTATTCTGTTGTTTTTGGATGGATTGTCCTATAAATATCAATTAAGTTCATCTTGTTTAAGGTATCATTTAAAGCTTGTGTTTCCTAATTTATTTTCATTTTGGATGATCTGTCCATTGGTGAAAGTGGGGTGTTAAAGTCTCCTACTATGATTGTGTTACTGTTGATTTCCCCTTTTATGGCTGTTAGTATTTGCCTTATGTATTGAGGTGCTCCTATGTTGGGTGCATCAATATTTACAGTTGTTATATCTTCTTCTTGGATTGATCCCTTGATCATTATGTAGTGTCCTTCTTTGTCTCTTGTAACAGTCTTTATTTTAAAGTCTATTTTGTCTGATATGAGAATTGCTACTCCAGCTTTCTTTTGATTTCCATTTGCATGGAATATCTTTTTCCATCCCCTCACTTTCAGTCTGTATGTGTCTCTAGGTCTGAAGTGGGTCTCTTGTAGACAGCATATATACGGGTCTTGTTTTTGTAGCCATTCAGCCAGTCTATGTCTTTTGGTTGGAGCATTTAATCCATTTACATTTAAGGTAATTATCTATATGTATGTTCCTTGTAGCATTTTCTGAATCGTTTTTGGTTTGTGTTTGTAGATCTTTTCCTTCCCTTGTGTTTCCTGCTTAGAGAAGTTCCTTTAGCATTTGTTGTAAAGCTGGTTTGGTGGTGCTGAATTCTCTTAACTTTTGCTTGTCTGTAAACGTTTTAATTTCTCCATCGAATCTGAACGAAATCCTTGCTAGGTAGAGTAATCTTGGTTTTAGGTTTTTCCCTTTTGTCACTTTAAATATGTCCTGCCATTCCCTTCTGGCTTGCAGAATTTCTACTGAAATATCAGCTGTTAACCCTATGGGGATTCCATTGTATGTTATTTGTTGCTTTTCCCTTGTTGCTTTTAATATCTTTTCTTTGTATTTAATTTTTGATAGTTTGATTAACATGTGTCTTGGTATGTTTCTCCTTGGATTTATCCTGTGTGGGACTCTCTGCACTTCCTGAACTTGATTGACTATTTCCTTTCCCATGTTAGGGAAGTTTTCAACTGTAATCTCTTCAAATATTTTCTCAGTCACTTTCTTTTTCTCTTCTTTTTCTGGGTCCCCTATAATTTGAATATTGGTGCATTTAATGTTGTCCCAGAGGTCTCTGAGACTGTCCTCAATTCTTTTCATTCTTTTTTCTTACGGTAGTTATTTCCACTATTTTTTCTTCCCGGTCACTTATCAGTTCTTCTGCCTCAGTTATTCTGGTATCGATTTTGTCTAGAGAATTTTTAATTTCATTTACTGTGTTGTTCATCATTGTTTGTTTGCTCTTTAGTTCTTCTAGGTCCTTGTTAAACGTTTCTTGTATTTTCTCCATTTTATTTCCAAGATTTTGGATCATCTTTACTATCATTACTCTGAATTCTTTTTCAGGTAGACTGCCTATTTCCTCTTCATTTGTTTGTTCTGGTGGGTTTTTAGCTTGCTCCTTCATCTGCTGCATATTTCTCTGTCTTCTCATTTTGCTTAACTAACTGTGTTTGGGGTCTCGTTTTTGCAGGCTGCAGGGTCATAGTTCCCATTGTTTTTGGTGTCTGCCCCCAGTGGGTAATGTTGGTTCACTGGGTTTTGTAGGCTTCCTGGTAGAGGATACTGGTGCCTGTGTTCTGGTGGGTGGGGCTGGATCTTCTCTTCTGGTGGGCAGGGCTGCATCTGGTGGTGTGTTTTGGGGTGTCTGTGACCTTATTATGATTTTAGGCAGCTTCTCTGCTAATGGGTGGTCTTGTGTTCCTGTCTTGCTAGTTGTTTGCCATGGGGTGTCCAGCACTGGAGCTTGCTGGTCATTGGGTGGAGCTGGGTCCTAGCATTGAGACAGAGATCTCTGGGAGAGCTCTCACCGACTGATATTACGTGAAGCTGGGAGGCCTTTGGTCGTCCAATATCCTGAACTAGGTTCTCCCACCTCAGAGGCTTAGGCTTGACAGCAGGCCAGAGCACCAAGACCCTGTCAAACACACAGCTCAGAAGAAAAGCGAAAAAAAGAGAAATAATTATAATAAATAAAAAATAATAAAATTATTCAAATAAAAAATAGATAAAAATTATTAATATAAAAGAATAAATAGTAAATAGAATAATAGTAAAATTTAAAAAAAGAAGAGAGCTACCAAACCAATAAACAAATCCACCAATGATAACAAGCGCTAAAAACTAAAGTAAGATAAACATAAAAATCAGAAACAAGTTTGTTGCAGACATCAAACCCCAAGTCTACAGTTGCTCCCGAAGTCCACACCTCAATTTTGGGATGATTCCTTGTATATTCAGGTATTCCACAGATGCAGGGTACATCAAATTGATTGTGGGGATTTAATCTGCTGCTCCTGAGGCTGCATGGAGAAATTTCCTTTTATCTTCTTTGTTTGCACAGCCCCTGGGGTTCAGTTTTGGTTTTGGGCCCTCTGCGTGTAGGTTGCCCTCAGGCATCTGTTCCCTGCCAGATGGTTGAGGGTTAAAGCAGGGGCTGATAAGGGGGCTCTGGCTCACTCAGACCAGGTGGAGAGAGGGGTATCATAGTTATAATTGGAATGTGGAGCAGTGCCAGCGGCTGGCATGATGTTGCAAGAGCCTGAGGTGTGCCATGTGTTCTCCCGGGAAAGTTGTCCCTGGATCACTGGACCCTGGCAGTGGCATGCTGCACAGGTCCCTGGGGGTTATGGGGAGTGACTTGTGCTTGCACACAGGATTCTCAGAGGCTGCAGCGGCAGCGTTCGCATTTCATGCCTGTCTCTGGTGTCCGAGCTGATAGCCGTGGCTCACGCCCATCTCTGGAGCTCATTTAGGCGGTGCTCTGCTTTCTGTGGGCAGACAGGGAAGAAATCCCTTCTCTTCTTGCACCCCGAAACAATGGTCTCTTGCCTCTTAGGCAGGTCCAGACTTTTTCCTGGACTCCCTCCTGGCTAACTGTGGTGTACAAGCCCCCTTCAGCTGTGTTCATGCATCCAGCCCCTGGGATCTGACCTCCAAAGCCCAAGCCTCAGCTCCCAGCCCCCACCCACCCTGGTGGGTGAGCAGACAAGCCTCTCAGGCTGGTGAGTGCTGGTTGGCACCGATCCTCTGTGCGGGAATCTCTCTGCTTTGCCCTCTGCATCCCTGTTGCTGCACTCTCCTCCGTGGCTCCAAAGCTTCCCTCCCGCCCACCGCCTCTGTCTACCAGTGAAGGGGCTTCCTAGTGTGTGGAGACTTTTCCTCCTTCACAGCTCCCTCCCAGAGGTACAGGTCCCTTCCTTATTTTTTTGTGTCTGTTTTTTCTTTTTTCTTTTGCCCTACTCAGGTATGTGGGGATTTTCTTGCCTTTTGGGAAGTCTGAGGTCTTTGGCCAGTGTTCAGTAGGTGTTCTGTAGGAGTTGTTCCACACGTAGATGTAGTTTTGATGTATTTGTAGGGAGGAAGTTTATCTCCACATCTTACTCCTCTGCCATCTTGAAGGTCCCCACTTAGATTAAAATTTATGAAAGAATCCAAACACAAAAGACTACACACTGTATGATGCCATTTATTAATATGTTATGGCCAAAAAGGACAAAACTGATCTATGATGATACAAGTCAGAATACAGCTACCTTTATATGAGAGACATGTATATGGGAGGAATAAAATGGGCAATTTCCAGGGTGAAGAAGATTTGAGGTGATTATAAATTTTCTGAGCTTTATACATTATATCTGTGCCCTCCTCAGTATGTAGGCTATAGCTCAATATAAAATGTAATAATAATTTGTCATATCTGCATATGCTTGTGTGGTTTCCTAAACACAATTTGACAGGAAGAAATAATCTGCTGAACATATATGAGCATTACAGTACAATTTGCATAAGAACAAATGTTTCCACCAAATGCTATTCCGTACTTGCTAGGGATACATAAAGGTGTAGAAGGAACTATAAACTAAAAACACCAGTTTGTATGGATGGTAGGGGTTAAGGTAATGAATTAAGATTGGGAGCAGAAGCCAAATGAATCTTTAGCCTTATTTTTTATGATTTAAAATTTTAAAGAAAACTATACTTGGTTATTTTTAATTTAAAAATATTTAAAAGTGTAAGAAATTTGTTATGAATTAAAATGATTGTTGAAATAAAAGAAGACAAAGCAACAGAAGTGTTAGCAGGAAAAGACAAAGAAACATTCTAAAATGCTGTGCAGATAACAGGGATGGAAAAAATGAGTGAAAATATGGGAGACGATGAAGATCAGTCCCTAATTCCTGTGACTGTCTGGTGGGTTTTTGTTGTTGGCTATAAATTCCATCCTGGCTCCTTTTGGCAATAGTACTCCCATTTACCTTTTTTGTGTTACCTGTGTGTAACTCAGTACAACTTGGTAGGACTGTTAAATAACTCCTGCCCTTGTCTAAACAATTGGTGATCAGGTGCTCCATGCAAAGTTAATGTAAATGGTTCTGCTCATAATTAGAATCTTACGTAAAGTGACAAAAGCTAACAGTGATTAGAGTTTCCATTGGTTTGTTTCTTTGTTCTGTTTTCTATCATTCCAGTCTTAGCAACTAGAGAAGATCAGAAAGCAGAAAGGTTCGTATCATTTTTGAGCCTGTTCTTCAGTCTTTCTTCAATTTTATGAGCTTCTCAATAATATACCCATTTTTTTCATTAAATTCACTTATTACTTAAGATAGCCAGATTTATTTTAGACAGCTAAAATCGAATGATTTTCACTTATAGAATACTGCCAAAAATATTAGGATTATATAAAGATGAAATAGAAAGTTAGAAGGAGAAAATTAGTTAACAATAAAAACAAAATATATTTCACAGCATGGAAGTAAAAATCTCTCATCTGCACATACTTTATGGAACTTCTGGAGACCTAGGTGAGAACAATACTCATTATTCACTTTTTATCTATTTGTACTGCTTGAATATTTCACATTTGAATGTAGTAGTTTCATAATGCAAATATTTTTAAAGTATAAATGCAATAGACATTTTATCAAACCTCCAAGTATTAAGGAAATATAGCAATCAAGAACCCCTCTTGAATAAATTAATAATAAATTAATTAATGAAATTCATCAACTAAGTGATTAAACAATGCAAAATATTCAAGGATGGGGAGGGTCTGATAAAATAACTAGGATGAAATAAAATGGGCATTTGGGGACAAATTAATGTTAAATCATTTTTATAGTTTTGTCAAACAATTTGTTGTGTCGGGCAAAATAACACAAATCAAAAAAAAATTAAATTTGTTTTTCCCAGCAATAATGTAAAACAGGGCATTAAGTCTTGATACTCTATTACTAAATAAATATATAAACTTTAGACTACACACTGAGGTTGATAGTATTTTTCCCGTGTGTCAAAACTGATTGGGTATTAGAAAAAAAACAATGATTTTGCAGCGATACTGGCCTATGATTGAGTCACAACTCTACCTCTTGATATCTACCCAACCATGGGCAAGCCACAATTTCTTCATTTATAAAACATAATTGTGGAACATAACTCAGAATTAAAGTAGATAAAATACATATGTCCTCCAGCTCCTTAACTGTACCTTTGTAGGGATTTCCAATTAAACTACTGGTTATTTCAATGTTGTGTGGATTCTACTATATTCACAATGTGTAGACTTTAGTCATTAATGAATATTTCAAATTATTTTATTCACAATTATAGTTATTTACATCTCTTTCTTACCTGTAATTATCCCTTGATAGATATACTGCTCATTTACATAACACATTTCAATAGTAATAAAGAACTAAGAACAGACCAGGCTGAGAAGACATTGACAGGCTTACCAATTTTCTATAGCCTCTGGACGTAAATAGTACATAAACAAGCCTGTCAAAAATCACTTTAAGCAAGGCTGGTTTGCAGTTGTATAATTTTCTTGTACTGACAGAGCAATTATATCTAGCTTCCTGCAATGTTTTCTGTCTTTAGCAGGGTGGAATGACACACATTCTTAACCTTAACATCACATGAAATTCAATTCAAGGCAACAATCTTAGTTGCCTGCTTATGGAGATAGAAATATATTATGACAGAATTCAAACAGTATGTCAAAATGATAATAAAACATATACATTGACAAAAGTGTTAATTATCAAAATGCCTTTTATTGCACCTTGAAAATTTAAGAATCCTGATTGAGAGCAGTAAAATAAATGATTCACTATTAAAATATTTATGTTACAGATTTATTAAATTTTCAAAGAAACGTAAGTATTCAACTGAGTTTTCCATACATTCTCTTCAATTCCTTGTCATCCTTTTATACTTTATTTACAGAAATGTTTTATCCTAACATGCATTTTAACTGCACTCTTAATTGGCCTCCAAAACACAAGATATAGAAACTGTATAAATATCTTCTTTTTTAAAAAACTTTATTCCAGTTTTGAATAATTTAATCAACCTTGCCTTTTTATATTCTTTCTTTCCATTGCTTTTGTGGTATTTTACTGACCTCTTTCTCCAACTATCAATACTTAGATTGCAATGTAAGGATTCATCATCTTTGTTTAATGCCCTCTCTTCCTAAATATGGGTGACCCTAATTCTCTGTTCTTACCTTGGGCAACTGTCTTCCCATGAAGTGTATTACTTTTATTTTACTTATTATTTTATACAGGTGACTCTTGGAGACCTCTTTTCTCAAACTTTAAGTCTAAGTTGCTCTTATAATTAATTGATCAAAGCATTCATTCATTCAAAATATATTATTGAGAAAAATATATGTCATGCACTATTTGAAGTACAGAAACAAAACAGTAAACATTTCTGATTTCATGAAGTGTGTGGCCTAGTTTTAGTTAATGTTATGTACTAAGGACAAGAATTGGCTAGATGAAGAGATACATTGTGATAGACATGTGTATGGGTCGGGGACAATGCTATTTTAGATAGGATATCCAGTAAAATTACTGACAAGATAACCAAAATCCCATACTGTTTTAAACCTCAGGGTCTTGCTATATTTTATTTCTTATTCCAGGATAGAACTGTATCCCCAGCTTCCCATTTTACACCATGAATGACTGACTCTTCAATTTACATCTCTCCCAAATCCAGTTTTGCTGGATTGATGCACATATTCACTGCAACTGCGGCAGAAAAAATGTCTACAAAGAGTGCTTATAACCCACCTCCAAAAGCACTCTCTAATTAATTTCTTATTCCTGATGAATTCATTATTTACTCATATAAATTATGGCAGACATGGTGCTTGGCCTTGCAGCAAAAATGATAGTCTCATACTTTAGCCCACAAAGCATAATTAAGATTTTAATTAGGGATGCTATACTTCTCCCTATATGGGAATAAGATTTCAATTACATGGTCAACTCCTCCTTCTAATTAGCATTTCAAGGCATATATTTCATTCTCTCTCAACCACTCAGTCTTGATGATTCTTTCTTAAAAACGTTTTTAAAAATCACTGCTTCTTTAACATCATCATTTCGTTTGCCTCATTTTTGGCTTTAAGGTCCACAACAACAACAAAGAAATCCTATTATAGCCACTTTGTGACAGGACTTCCTGCCTCCATTCTCACTTTTCTTTAAAACCTACATGCTATCACCATCTTCTACATGGTTTACACAATTACTCCCTTAACTCTCACAGTAACAAAATAAAGTGCTTACATTTTTTACATAATTTACATAATTTTACATTTACGTAATTTTTACAATTAAGCTGTTGGCCCTAGTTTATACAACTAAGAAATGGTAGGGTCAGGATTTGACCAATCTGAAGCTGTCTCAAGCATCTATGCCTTTGACCACTTCCTGTACTCAGGATATATATTTCCATCACCATTTTTTAATCTTCTGGTATGAAAGAGGTAACTAAAGAAAAGAAGAGGAATGCAAGTCTTCTGTGCACCCAGGCACACAATTATTGATGGCTATGTTTATTGGAGCATCATAGCATCACCATGTTAATAGTTAAGTCTCTTCCAAGAGCTGCTTGCTCTTTCTTTACTCCTCATAAAGTTTTCTTCTTTGAAGATAGTGACTATTATGGCTTTGGCTCTCCATTTGCCAATCCTGCACTCTCAACTAAGCAAACTTTGGTAAAGTGTAATCTTCCTTGTTCTCCTGACAGGTCACAGGCTCTGGCTGTACACTCCAAAATTGGGTTATTAGCTGAACTATTATGCAATTTGAATTTTAAAATGACATTAATATTAAGCATTTTGCTACTAACTTTCTGATTGTTTATTACAAATTCTAATATGGATATTGAAAGTCTCCAAAGTTCTTTTCTCATTTCTTTCTCCTTACAAATTGATTTTATGTTTCTCTAAGAATCTTTTTTTTTTTTAAGGCATGAGTGTGAGAGAATCCCAAAAGTCTTGGAGTAAAGCAGGGAGATGTGATAAGTGTGTTTTACTTCTTTTAGTTTGGTTTGTTTTTTCGTCTTCCAAAATATCTAAGTTCATGGCTAGTGCTTGATGATCCTTTAGGTAACTGAGAGTCTAAAACGTAGCAATGCTATCATATCAGCTGGTTAATGCTGATTAAATAGTTGGGGGTTCCTAGAAAGTTGATTAGCCATACATGAGGAAAGGTGAAAAAATGGTGTATTTAAACATATGAACCATGTGGATCCTCTGAGGGAACACACCCTTTTGGCATATTGACAGTACGATACCTTCCGAATGTCAAACAGAAGTTGAAGAGCATTTCTAAAGGGGTTATAAAATACATACATAGAAAAATTTTCTAAAAGAATTATATAGAAAAAAATTTTGTAACTATGTATGGTGATGGATGTTAATTAGACACTGTGGTGATCATTTCACAATATATACACATATTTAATCATTATGTTGTAAACCTGAAACAAATATAACATTGTACGTCAGTTATACCTCAGTTAAAAAAAGAAGAATCATATAGCGAAGAGTTAAATACTATTTTGAGTGTTAACCAAAATAAACATGGCATACCTCCCAAATCAGTACAAAGATAAAATCAAGCAAATCTTTTTTCCTGTATTTCAAGAAGAAGTCAAAGACAATAGCTAAGAAATATAAAACATCTATAATCATGCCATGAGTAAGACCAATATACCAGTTATTATAATAAAACCATAATATATACCACCCTATTGAGACAAATATTGCATTTTTTAAATAAAGTGTATGGCCATATGTTTCCTCTCCAAATATCCTCCTGAAATGCCTCTGAAAACTTGGGAAAAAAGGGAGTTTTTATTTTGAAAATAAAAATTAATCTAGTAGCAGACCTGACATTTGAAATTATATTGTTTCACTACTGTTCAGTAGAAGTAGAAACAGTGCAAAGGAGGAAAAGGAAATCCTATCTCGGTCTACCACAGTTTTACTAGATATGATTCCTTAACATCGAGCAAGGTACCCACTACTTTATAATTTTTAATTTAGTAAAATTTTCATTTAGGTAGAACATTCATACATTCATACTCATCACTGAATTCACACATTCTGCTTCTTGGCGCATCCAGTCAGGTATAAAGGCTAATCACTGTTTTCTTAATGACACATGAGATATTTTATTCTTTAATTCTATAGTGTCCATTTGATTCCCTTTTCTCTGATTCCAACTTTCAATTGAATTACTTTCTTTTTTTCTTCCACTGTGTCTATCTTCTTACTGTGTATTAATATATTAATTATAGTTATTTTGAGATTCTTGTCTGTTAACTCCAAAATCTGGATCACCTCTAAGTTGGCTAATATTTACTTCTTTATCTCTTGTTTATTTGTCAAGTTTCCAGACTATGCCTGGTAATTTTTAATTTTATTTGATTTTGTAGTACTGTTCTATAGACTCTGAATTATATTATCTTCCTGTAAAGCAGACGTTGGCAATTTTTCTTAATGAGCCAGACAGTAAATATTTTAGGCTTGGGGACCATACTACTTCACAACTATTTATCTCTGCTCTTGTAGGGTGCAAGTAGCCTCAAAACTATGTAAACACATGGCTGTGACTGTGTTCCTGTAAAAGTTAATTACCAAAATAGGAGGTTGCTCACAGATCATAGTTTGCCAACCTCTGGTCTAATGTATGTTGAGTTTCTTTCTAGTAATCAGTTAACTTTCAAGTGAATAATTTTATTCTTGTCGTGGTTTGGTTTTAGACTCTATTAGGGTAGATGTATTTCAGTTTTCCACTTAGTCTTAAGGTTTAGCTGTTTTCTGAAGGTTTGGTCCCAAATCTCAGAGCATGGGCTTTATGTGGTCTCAAATGAATGCCTGGTATTTACCATGGTCTTTCCTCTTTGACTATCTCAGACCTCCAGTGTTTCCCAGTATTTATGAGCCCAGTGTTCTCTACAAGCCTCCAAGACCCTCACCTTCTGTGTGTGCATCTTAGGAAGCCAGCGGGGACCAAAGGAAAAATGATAGAGAGAGTTTAGAGCTTTTTCTCTGTGCTGCCCTCCTCCTAGGAACCTTGGCAGCCCTGAACTGCAATCTCTTTTTCCTCCACTGTCTCCACTGCTGCTTTCTACTTGGACTCCACTTTTCTTTGTGCAGTTAGGGAAGAGTCTCTAGGGTAAAACTGGTGAAAATGGGACTTACCTCAAGTGTTCCTCTTCTCTCAATAATCACAGCCCTGTGTTTTTTACTGCCAAATCCCCCAAATAGTTATTTTATACATACTGTCCACTTTTATATGTGTTTATCATGGGAGTGAAATCTGATACTAACTACTCTATCATGTACAGAAAAAGAACACCAATTGTCAAGTTAAAATTGTATAGGTTCCAGATGTTGCTGTTTTCTAATAGGGTGGATTATTGGTCTTTGCTAGGCAGCTAGACTTGGGGCTGGTTGTCTTAATCCAATTAGCTACCAAGCTGAATTATGTCCGGGTTTTAGTTTGTCAGGGCTTATTCCACCTCTGGCTTCCACCTTTTTCTAGAACACAACCCTCCAAATATTTTGACATGATTGCTTGCTGACTTCACCAGGGATCCTTCCCCTAGTAGGATCTGAACTCTAACCGTTTTCTCCTCAGCATAGTGAGATTTTTGAAAAGAATTTCAAAGAACGTATTCAAAAGCTAGGAGAAACTGATAAACTAACAGAATAAATGAAAAAATTTGCCAAGCCATTCCTCTGGCATCTAAAACTTGTTTAATTAGTATTTTGCTTGAAGCCCAGATGTATTTTGAGTTCTTAAAGCTCTAATGATGTTTGAGGACATTCATAAAGACAAAAAACACAATTTTCTAGCAAGAAAGAAAAATATTAGCTTAATTGGATTAAGAAAAAAAAACAAAACACTTTTCTGAGCTTCAGTGAAAGGACCTTTGGTCTCAGCTGAAGACCAGATGAATCTCTGCAGATATGCTTAGATGAATTTACCTACTGGAGCCAATTAAACTGTGCTGCTTGAAACATGCACGTCAATGACTATTGAAACCCAATCACTCTTTTCTTTGGTTCCTGGGGTAATCTCATGTGGGCAAATTTCACTTTGGCTAAAAAAAAAAATTGAATTTTTTTTTGTGAATTTAGAAAATAAAATCATTCTCCCCATTTGTTAAAGAAAATAAATGAAAGATTTAATGGCCTCCATAAAAAATAATAAAGAGATTAATTTCATTTTTAATGATTTGATCTACAGAAACTAAGAAACATTGATTTAAAATAAGCTGAATTTTAAACTAATAATAAGAAGGGGTAAACTAAACTTTTAATGGTTTAAATGCACTGACATTTTCAGAAGAGCCTTTCTTGAAATTATGCCATTTGTGACAATGTGGATGAATCTGGACATTATGCTATGTGAAAAAATCTGGACACAGACAAATACTGTTTGACCTCACTTTTATGTGAAATCTCAAATAATCAAATTCATAGAAGCAGAAAGGAGAATAGTGGTTGCCAGAGGTTGGGGGTTGGAGGAAATGGTGAAATGTTGGTCAAAAGCTATAAGATTTTACTCATTCAAGAGGAATGCATTCAGGAAATCTAATGTACAGTACAGTGACTGTGGTTACAGTACTGTATTATATACTTGAAATTTGCTAATTGGATAAACATTAAGTGTTCTCACAACACACAGACCCAAAAGGTAACTATATGAGGGGATGGATATGTAAGTTAGCTTGATCATGGTAATCATTTCACAGTGTATACCTCTATCAAAACATCAAGTTGTAGACCTTAAATATTTCTTATTTCTGTATTTTTGTCAATTATACCTCAATAAAGCTAAAAAGAAAAGGCTTTCTGTCATAGAAGCAGCCAACTAAAATAAAAACAAAAAAAAAAAGAAAACACAAAGAAAAGCAAAAGTTGTGAAAATCACTAATTAAACAACAAGACAAAAAACGGGTCATTTCAAAGGGAAAGTAATACTCTTATAAAGCCTAGATTTTTGATACAATTTAGAGATTTAAATACATAGAATTTTATATTGGATTAGGAAAAAGTTTACCAGTGCTTCCATTTGACATGAATATTTGAACAAATTAGGTTGACTGAAAATTTTTGTGTTCAGATCGGTATGTCTTCTAAGTTACTTAAACTTTCTAAATTTAATATGCTGGTTTTATATGGCAAATAAGTTAACATTCTTTCCACAAAATATTTTAATTTTGAAACTGTAAACATATGGGTTTAACTATATGAAATAACTGTATTTTAAGAGAATTTGCTCTGTAAACTCTGAACATTGTTGCAAATGATTTAAACTTAGTTTTTCTCTTACACTTTCTGAAAAAAAAAGTATTAAATGTCATCTTTCTGACTGTAATATAATAAATGACCGTGTTACAATATAAATCCTTAATAATTTTGAATACTTTAAATATTCTTAAATTAAATAATGGGTATTCTTTGATTACCATTTATCTTTTTTTACCTAATCAATTTCTAAAAACATAAATATTTAAAATAGCAAATAATTCTATGAAAATCTATTTGCTCTTTGAAAGCTCCCACTAAGATGGCAAATTTGATGTGGTAATTGAGAGAGTTTTAAAAAAGAAAAAGAAAAATCAATATTCAGAAAAATAACTCATCCTTGACATATAGCTTGCTCTTACCTAAATAAATAAATAAATAAATAAATTGTTCTTTGTCTTTGGAAAGGAGAATTCCCTGTCACATCAAAAGTTAGTTTTCTGAAAGACTATTCTATAACTGTGGCTGGGCACTGAATTTGAATTATTGTTTGCATATATCTTTAATTAAAAAATACTTAAAATTATTTTATAGCTAATACTTCAATAATGGCTTGTCTTCAAACATCCACAATATCTGTTTAAATTTTAATGTAAGAATATGTTTAGCAACTCTTTTTTGATACAGTCTTTTTCTAAATCCAGGTTGTAAATCCTAAAGGATAACATTTTAAAGATATTATGTATACATAAAATAGCTTTGGAGTTTCCCATGCTGTCACTGGGCCAAACAAAAGATGTGTTCTTACTTTACTAAAGGAAGAATATTCTATATTTTGATTAGTTCTACACAACTATTTTTCTGCCCAGTTACCAGTTAAAAATAACAACCCCCCCCCCAAAAAAAAACCCAGGAACACCAAAAAAAACCACATTAATTCTCCTGAGGTTAATTATTTAGAGGCAAATGTTACCACCATAAATATTTTAGCAACTGAGTTCTTGTCAGGTTGGATAGACACGTAGATTCATGTTCAAAGTTTGTTTACACACTGTAAACAAACTGATTTTTTTCCCAACTATAAATGCGTTTGTCACTCTTGGTGATTATAACTTTTCTTTATGGTACAAATCAAAATGCCCTTGAGGTCAGTCAGCAGCCTCCTTATCATACTGTTCCTGCCCTCAGAATAATCATTGACTAAATATTCACAAATAGAGGATTTTACTATCCTCCATTATGATAATGTGGGTTGATATAATTAACCAACCAGACCTATTCATATTTGTCACCAACAAATTGGTTTTTGCTTTTATCCTACCTATAAATAAAGGCCTTTGCTAAAGAGTGCAGATCAGAATTCAGTTTTGTGAAAGAAACAGCAGAAGAGCTGCAAGAAAAATCTGTACCTCATTTCTGCAAACAGCCAGCAGGCAGATCTATCAAGCGGCTGGCTTAAGATTTCCAGCATGCTCTCAGTCCAGAAGCCAGCGACATTGTAGAAAAAAACTGCATAACTCAAGACCCATAGACAAGAATCAATTCCCTAAGACAAAGTGAGCTGATTTAATCATGGCTTCTCAATATATCATTAGACCTAAGTTTAACATACTGGTGATTGGTGTCTAGTTTCAAGGAACCCCTTAGAATTTAGAAAGAAAAAAAAAAAATTCTGTGAAGGCTCTAGATATGGATATAAAGTAGAAAGTTTTTCATAAAAATTAAAGATTCCACCTCTGTATATGTATATTTCTATCTATCTATCTATCTATTGATTGGTCTTGTTTGTAAAATTATTCAAAACAGTGGTTAAATGTCACATTAAATGAGAAAAAAATCACTGTAAAGAGTAGACCAGTAACTTAAAAGATGTGGGAAGAATCATTAAACATGTCAGGGCAGATAAATAAGTTAGTAAACCATCCAGACATGTTAGACAAAGATAATGTAAATTAATAACCTGTAAGACATTTAGGCATGAATTAAAGGAAATTGGTCATCTGTGGGACATGTTAAGCAAAGATAAATTAAGTAAATAATATCTTTGTTGAACAAAGATATAAAAGTGATGGAAGGGCCAGAAGTCCCAAATATTCATGACACACTTACTATAGATGAGGCATTCAATATTTATGAGGTGATGAATTGGCCATCCCATGGTGAAAGCCACTGTGTTCCCATGAGTACTCCACTAAGAAATGCAAATAAAGTCTATAGCTGCTCCTAAGGCTCCTGGTGAGCTACAGCTATTGACCAGGCACACTTGCTGCTATGTTGACCCAACATAACCGGTATATGTTGGTTTCAGACACCTTCTGTTTGCTGAGATCCTTTGATCAAACCTCAGCTCTGGTCCTCAAAACCATACCTTTAGCAGGGGAAGTCTGATGCAGCAGAGAGTGAGACAGGACCTGAGAACTCCCTATTTCAGGTACTGTAGCCCTTCTTCCATGCTGGCTCCTTATCCTAAGTATGGTAAACTACTTCATCTATTTCCCCCTACTTATTACTGTGTGTTTTAAATTGATTTAATTAACTGTATGATTTGAACATTACAATTTGTTTCATGAGCTTTATTCTTTTGTCACCTCTGAAATTGGTAGCCTGGTAACGTACTTGGAGACTACCATTTATATTAAGACTGTCATTGCATTAATGCAATTTCCCATGCAACATGTACCAAAAATTTGAACCCCATTAAAAGCAGAGGTGTTAATAATTGATTCCGTTAAAATCAAAACAACAGTCAGAGGGAGCTCCATCAGTGTGTCAGATAATGTCTTCTCTGTAAAGGGCATCCCGTGTATTTCCCTGAGAATACAAGCCAAAATTCTTACAGTGGCTTACAGTATTTACAACAGCTGCATCACCTGCTTTGGCCCCCATTCCTTTTCTGACATTTTCTCTGGACTCCTTATTCTGTTACTCTACTAGTGCACACTGGCCTCCTCACTCTTTCTCCTTGTCTCTTGGCTCAATCTGGAATGTTCTTAAAATATTCCCACAGTTAATTCAAGTCTTTGCTTAAATGTCACTCTTTAAAAGCCCGCCTACCCTTGTCATTCCATTTAATATTAAATCCTGTATACCTCTACCACCAACATTTACACTTTTCTATTCTTCCTATAAAACACTTGACTCTTATTTCATATAATTTATTTAATTTTCCCCAGTAGAATATTCATTCTATAAGGGCAATTTTATCTGTCTATTTGATTCTTTTCCATGACTTCTGCTCTTAGACCAATGCCTGGTTTATGATAGGCATCCATTCAATTAATTAATGGATGAAAATGAATCAATCATTAATATATTTTTTTCATATTTTAACATGGCAAAAAATAAAACAAAAACAAACTTTCTAATTCTCAAGACTTGTAAGAGTCTTGTGAACAATTAATGCAACTATACTGCTGGTGAGAATTTGTAGAATTAATCTGACCATTGGAGCCACAACATTTACAAGTTTTAAAAGTGTCTACACCATTATGAATCATTTATTCAATTTCTGATACTCCTTTTAAGGCAATGATTTTGAACTATAGGGAACAATGTTAAAGTGCTTATCTATGAAATGTAGAATATCAACAATATTTTCTGCATAATTGTAATCAGAAAATATCCAAAGGCTTAAAATTATGGCATTTGGCTTTCTCTTTTCAGGAGAACGTAAGATTTCAAACATATTAATTATTCCATATTTTGAATCTAGTTTTTGTCAGACACTTCATAGCATAATTTTCTGAGATAATATTTTATGATGATAGTAGAGTGGCTTCCAAATTTTTATAGCAAATTGAGTAAATTCTTTCCTGAAATAGAGAGGAACTTTGTAATTTTCCCAGATTATAAGGGTGATAGTCATTATAATTAATAATCATGTTGTCCTCTTATTGGTTAAAATAAGAAACAATTGTAAACACATTTATAACTGAGAACATGTGTCTTTAACTGGCATCTCTCAAAAAGACTGATTTTTACTCAATTATTACAAGGTTGATGGCTTTAAATACTGGAAAGCTGCACTGTGGCATTGTTCTATTACCTCCTATTACACCTGTATACATTTAAAATTTTTTTTATTTGATTGGACTATGTATCTGAGGATATTTAAATCACTTTTAAGAAGAAGAATATATTTCTCTTTTGTTAATAATTGTCACTGATCCTTCAAAGATGTCTGAATATCTATCGCTGTAAAACAAACCATCCATAACACAAGGGAGTAAAATGACTGTTTTATTATGTTCACAGATTCTGTGAGTCAGGAATTCAGGGCACAAAAGGTATGGTTTCTCTTTCCTTCATATCTGGGGCCTCAGCTCAGAGGACTCAGTTGGGCATCCTGAACAACTGGACACCAGAGCAGCAATAACTAGAGGAAACATTTCCAAAATAGTTTCTTATTTCAGTGCCTGACACTTGGTTTGGTATAACTAAAAGATGGGTTCAGTGGGACTCTTAACATTAGCGCTTACCCTTGACCGCTCTGACGCGACAGCCCTAGGATGGTCAGATTCCTTACATGGAAACTCAGCCTCTAAGAGTGAATGTTGCAATGAACAGGCCAGAAGCTGCATGGACTTTCTGACTTATCTTCCCCAGTCACATAGCATGACTCCACTGGTTAGTCACAAGTCCACCCAGATTCAGGAAAGGAGACAAAGACTCCATCTTTTAATGGGAAAAATGTCAAATTATTTGATGACATATTTTTAAATCACCAAAAGTATAAACTGAGAAATCAATAAATGAGAAAATAAGATTAATGATAGTTTTAATAGAAATATTAATGCTTCTTCATTCCTGCTTTTAAAATGTGAACATGAATAATAAAGATATAGTCAACCAATAGCAAATGCTTTTATGAGGCTCAGAGAAAGAATCAGAGGGAAAAAATCTAGAGAGGTAAACAGATAAATAAAGGGAGGTAAAAACTAAAAATAATGTGAGAGATGTTATGTTATACTTCAAATAACCAGAAATTGAGGCTAACATGGCTTAGAAAGGCATAAGAAGAGTTAAGAGTAGTGGGCACTATGCTTATAAATCTCTCAGATTACAAATGTTCTTACAATTAATATAGTACATTCTTTCATTTTGTGAGAAGGAGACTTGCAAGAGTTCAAAAGATTCTCAAGACTATACTGGTGGAGAGTTAAATATTCTAGATTGCAGCCAATTGCTCCTAATTTTAGATATACAAAGACTGATATTAGCACTGGATTTAGTAAATAAATGTCTGAATGATGTTTATAGATTCTATTTAGCCATGCTACTCAAATAAACAAAATAACAATATTATATTAATTTACTTATTATTTGTAGAATGTGGGTATCAGATTTTAATCTCTTTAATATGAGATTATTTGTGTAGGTGAAGACAAGCATATTAAATGACTGTATATACACATTAATATTTCCTCTTTTAGAAAAGAGTGAATTTAGCAAGTATGTATTTTCTAATGTAACAGCATTGTCTGTTTGTTGTAGCTAGAAAATTGTAGGCAGGTTATACATGTTGACCTACCCAACTTCTAGGGGGATATACCATAAAAACTCAACGTGCACAATGACCTCAAACATCACATCTGAGTACAACTGCAAAAAAAGGGGCATAAATTCCAACTTTGCCTAGGATATCTGATAATAAAAAAACACATACTGTGAACCACTGCTCTGTGTCACTCTATTATACGATTGTGATACTAAAGGGAATAAGACAGATATAGCCTCTGCATGAATGGATACATTCTGTGTGTGTGTGTGTGTGTGTGTGTGTGTGAGTGTGAATGTGTGTGTGTGTATGTGATGGGAAGAGGATGATGGAAAAAACCTGATGTAAACGAAGTTTGGACAGCAAGGGTGCAAATGTATGAATACTCAGAAGAGAGGCCATGGTTGTTTTATTAGTCTGCTCTGTCTAACAAAACAAAATACCGTAGATTGGGCAACTTAAACAACAAAAATTTATTTTCTAACAGTTCTGGAGGCTAGAAGTCCAAGATCAAGGTTTCACCTGATTCAGTTTTTAGCAGGAACTCTCTTCCTGGCTGCCTTCTCTGTATGTCCTCACATGGCCTTCTCTTGTATGTCTTCACATGGCCTTTCCTCAGTATGTTCTTGGAGAGAGAAAAAGAGCAAGTTTTCTTATGTCTCTTCTTATAAGGCCATCAACCCTATTGGTTCAGGACCCCACTCCTATGACTTCATTTAATCTTAATTATTTCCTTAAGGGAAAATATATTTCCAAATATAGCCACACTGGGGTTAAGGCTTCAACATAAGAATTCTGGAGGGACACAAACATTTAGTCCTTAACAGTTAGAGAACCATTTTTGAGTCATTTGTTCTTGGAAAAATTGTATCCATGCCTTGGTTTCAACTGCCTTCCCAGAGCCAATAAATCTCTTAATACAAGTAGACTCAGGACTGCACTGCAAGCTACTTTGACATCGGTTTGCTAACTGGAGGTAATTAATTCAAAAAGGGGTAACCAAAAAAAGGAGTAAACAGCAGTGGAAAAAGAAAATCAAGAGAGATTGTTGATGTAACAGAAATCAAGAATCAGAAAATATCAAAGAGAATTAAGTGTACATCAATATAAACTGCTACTGAGATGTCAAGGAGGATATTAAGTCATCAGTGTTCAGATAGTAGATCATCTAATTTGCTTTGAGCAGAAACTGTTAAGAAGATTTTTAAATATTTTGAAAGTTCAATTTGTGCTATTCAGGATAAGTATCATGACATAGAGTTTAGCATTTGAGTAATAATTCACCTATAAATAGTTTTATCCTCAGAGTGAATCATCTACCCATTAACTCACCACTTGCAATAGCCTAAAACCTTTCTCTTTCAATGATTATATATATATATATATATATATATATATATATATATATATATATATAAAATCATATCTGTATACTTCACATCTTCTCTTCAGTAGTTTATAATGTGTATATGCTGGAAATACATGAAATGGCAGTCTTCTATTTAATAATATATGACTAATAACACTGGGTTTCATGCATGACACAAATTTCTGCTTCTGATTCATATCACACAAGATTAGTAGCCAGAATAATTTACACATAACTATAAAATATCTTTGCAGAAAACCTGAACAAAAATAAATCATTTGGCAAAGCTGTTATGTGAGTCATATGATGCTATAATTATTAGTCACTTGCTAGAAAAAGAATTCAAGCCCTCTACCTTGTCTTTTAATTTAAATTGTAACAATATTAAATAAACTTATAAGACAAACTGTTTGAATTTTGGTTATCTATTTACCACTCTGTGTTAAAACCAAAAATTGGCAAAGTTCATGTAATTTAAACAGGAGGGAAGGGGGCAGGGCACAACCTTTAAAAGAATGACATAGCCCGAGGACACTACATAAACTGGTTAGAACCAACTGGGCCCAAGATGGCGCATGATTGACTATCACTAGACTATGAGCCCATTAAATGACACACCCACAGGCACCATGACAGTTCCAAGGCTGACCACAAAAGATCAGAAAGTGAGCGGTGGCCCAATTCCTGGAAATCCCCACCCCTTCCCCAAATAGCTGGAATACTCCTTCCACTCATTAGCCTATGAAATTACCCACCCCTCTAAAAACTGACAACCCATACCCTGGTGCCCTTCTCACCTTCTGAGATGGCCCACACTCTGTCTGTGGAGTGTGTTTCTCTATAAATAAATCCATTTCTTACCTATCACTTTGTGTCTCACTGAATTCTTTCTGCAATGAGACATCAAGAACCTGAGCTTCATTAAGTCCTGAGACCAGGTGTGTGATCTCAGATAAAAGACCGTGGGTTCAAGTCCCAGTCTGAGTTACACAGTTTCATAATTATTGAAACTTAGCATCAACCAAATAGCTATCAATAATTACTTGAATTCCATCTAAGATAAGATAAAACTGTCTAAACATGAGACTAACATAGATATTTATCTTAAAAATATTCTGTGGCATTCATACTTTGTACCTTTCATCCATTTCCTTAACCGTCATTTGTTTTCAAGTGTTCTCTCAGTAGTCTTTGCATTGCATTTGTTTGTAACACTGAATTCTATGAAAGCTTTGTATTGTTTTAAATGTCTGTCATAATTTTCTATATTCTTTAATAGTCTTTGCTTTTTTTTCCTTCTCTCTCCTGACTTTCAAAATGTTATTGTAGGTAGTATTAACGGATAGAAAGTAATCTGATCAATCCCACAATCTTTCTTATCTTTTCTAATTAACTTCTAAAAGAGCAAGTATGTTTACCATTCCTAAATCCTAAGTACCTTATCTATTATTCACTGTCCACAGGCAATATTATAAACAACAGACTTTGAAGGATTATCTAAGAGGACACTGCAAAAAAAGTATATTCACGGCCCAATAAACTAACATTTATGACTTATAGGCCAGGAAGGCCTAACTACTGTGTATGACTAAACTCACCTAGATCAAGGCTAGAAAATGGGTCAGCTGAAAGTATATTTGAAAGGAAATTTAATTGATTTTATTATTTCAAATTTTTCAAATAAATATCTCCAACATTGGGTCAAGGAACTAGAACTACATGAAAGATTAGTGACAAAAGGAAAGCAGAGTTGAATCAGGGTACACAGACATATTGACAAACAAGTTAAGGACAATATAGCAAGTATGAGTTTTAGTTAACAGTTGTGTTTAAAAATATTGATGTTTAAAATGAGGGCAACTTCCAGTTTAATAGCATCTAACAATTTAAATCTTTCCAAAAAACATACAGATAAATATAGAAAGAAAAATCATCCAGAACCCACACCAATAGCCTATGAGAGCATATACTGTACATTTTAATTTACATGGAAGTGAGGAGATAAATAATTGACATGCAGAGAATACATTATAGCAAAAAAAGCAAGGACTGTGCAAAAAGAGGAGTGTGGTGAGGTCCTGATATTGGATGAATGCAGATAACTTCAACAAAAATTTCACTTCCAGAAGAAGATGTTTTATTTTCAACACTGGAAAGTGAAAATAAAGGGACATTTTATTAATTTTTTATATTATATTATATTATATATGTTTACCTTTTGCCTGTCAGTTAAACTTCTGAGACTCAACTCTGAAGATTCCCTTTCAAAAGTAAGAAACTAAATATGCACCATTCTGCATATTCATTATTAAAAATTGAAAACAATCCAAATGTACACTTTATGCTGACTATAAACAAACATTTTTAAAAGACCTACAGAATAAGTTTAAACTTCTTTCAATAATTTTAATACTAGCAAAAAGAGCGGTATTATAATTTCAAACTATTTTGGACATTTTGTAGGATAAAATCTAAGATGTCTTTATAAGAAAATAAGAGAAAGCCTGGAAATAACCTAATTATCTATTTAGAAAAATGATCACAACTTATCAATGAAAGAATATATTTGGGCAAGAATTATCAATGGATGCTAAAACCATTCATTGAAAAGTTGGGCAATTTCACAGAACTAAATTATCACAGGTCATATCTGAATCAATTTGATTTCAAAAAGTCCATGCTTTCTATTTCTACACAATCCTTCCTCCTAAAATAAATATTGGGATTTTAAATAAGTCATTGGCATGCTGGCTTCCCCACTTTAAACTTTACTTTTTAAAAAATATTTGGAAATTAGGGAATTTATCTTTACTTGTTTTTTCTTCTCCACTTGACAACTACTCACTACACACACACACACACACACACACACACACACAAAAGAAAGGAAGAAGAAAAGAAAAAACCTACACTGAGGCTTCCTATAACAAAGTTTATTGAAGAGCTCCAAATAACTAAGGCAAATTGCCATTGATGTAAATAGTACCCTAAATAGAGTAGAATTTCACTGTAAACTTGTAAACAAGAATTTAGTTTGAAGCCAGCGTATAATGCAAAGTTGAGTAAAGCCAACATCTCCCTTGAACAACATCTTCAAGAGTCAAACAGGTTGTGTACTTTCTCTCAGCGAAGCCAACCTAATCAATTTTCCCTTGGTATCGGGACAGATAGCTATTACTTTGTGAGAGCATGAGGCAAAGAGCTGGGTTACAATTTGGGGGTTGAGGTATATAAAAAATAATCAATTTTAAAACATGAATTTAATTTTTGTTAAGCTAAGATAATTTAAATTCATTCTAATAATGCATGACCTCATATTGAACAGAAAAGAATGTCAGTAAAAGTCAAACGCTTAAATGGGTTCATCTCCTAGGCATATCTATCTTCCTGGCGTTTCTCCTCCATCTAGAGCACTAGAGATCTAGACCCAGAGTCTTCCTTATTCACGTTTTCACAGAGATCACCTCCATCTTATTAGGAAAACTTTTCCCTTGGACAGAGTTTGGCTTAGCCTTAAAGTCCATGTCCCTCCCCATTTAGGTGATCAGTCTACAAAAAGAACACAAGGTTACAGATGTAAGAAGAAGGTGATAAATTCGGTGCTACCAATGTAATATAAGGTTCCTGTTTATATAAAAATAAAATGCCCTCCTTTCCAGGATGGACACAGCCCAGCTAGAATGCATGACTTGTAGAGCAGAGTAAGGGCTGAGCACTGGCTTCCAGTTCTCATGATGAGAACTTTTTGATATGCCCAAACTGAACAGCATTAAAAGGCAGCCGTGGGTGAATTCTGCTGAATATTCCTGGGTGATTTCAGGCCGACGAAAACTCATTCACTGTCTTTTTGCCAGTGTGAGAATTAAATATTCCTTTCCCAAATTCTTGGTAACCTTGCCAGTGGTTTTGGATCTTTCTCTCTTTCCCATACACATACATCCATATATCCATACATCTCAAAAGAATAAAAAAGTACTCTATAATGGCAGAGTCTATTCAAGATCCATATTAAGGAAGATAAATATTTCCAAAATATACAACTAAACCTCCAGTGTCACTCCTGCCCACAATGGGGGTGATATTTTCCAACATATGATGAAATATGCCCTGTTCTGCTTTGGTTTAATCTGCTTTCAACTAGGTTGAGTGGGTCAGTGGGCATGAAAATTGGTTGGGGGTTGGGGGAATTTTGTTACCATTTCATATAGTAGTATTCAAGTTATGGCACTTGGCATTAGCATCATCTGGGAAATTGTTAGAAATGCAAATTTCTTGCCCTACCCCAGACCTAAAAATCAGAAACCTTGGAGGTGGGGCTTCCAATTCGTTCTGATGCATGCTGAAGTTTGAGAACTATTTCTTTGGTGCAGAGAACCACATCGTGTGCTCAAGACTTATTTTTGTTTGAGCCATCTTGAATCTAAACGAAGATAGAATCCCGTAGGATAAAGCTGTGGAATACAAATCTTGGCTAATATGGGGCACATAATTAATTTAAAGCATTGATATGAGTTAAAGAATAATAGAAGGTTTATTTTAAGTGTTTTATTGATTTATTCTTTGTTCACCTTGAATATAAAGAACATGGTGACATGAATAACATTCAATTACTGGTTTATTTTAAAATTTCTCATTTTCTTTTTGTGTTTCAAAAATACATTGCTATATGTTCCACTTATAATTAGAAAGTTACAATCTATTATTTTGTTTTAAGCTTCATAAAATTCAAGTCATCCAAATTTTTTAAAAAGTATCTATTAGTCTTCTAGGTTTCTAAAAGGAATTTGGAATAATGGATCTAAAGTTTCATGCCCTGCCACTGAAATGGCTGGAGCTTGGTTAAGTTATATAACCCTGTATCCCTCAATTTCCTCTTCTACACAATTTGGTAATAGTACCTGAAACCTACAGAAAATCATGTCATTATGTTTAATTAAATAAAGTGGGTAAAAAGCAGAACTGGGAGTCTAAGAGCTGAGATTTACCAGAAAAATGTGCTACATAATTAAGGTAGTATTTCAGATTGACCATCGCTCTTCTGAAAGAATTCTCTTTTTCATTTCTCTTACATAGTAATCCTTTCTATCCACTCCCAGTGATTCTTTATAGGTGAAGATTACATTTGCTGCTGAAATTCTACTTTCATCATCATAATAGATGTCTATCCAATTCTAATACCATTTTTAAAAATTCAATATCTCTAATCTTAGTTTATTACAATCATTCTTTTAAAAGGAACAGACATGTGTACAGTCCAGCTAGATAAAGTACACATGATGACAAAGAATGAGAAAAAGATGCAGATAGATATGTAGATATACACAAAGATGAAATTTTTCTCCAAGGGCTTCTGAAGATAATTTAGGGAAACTAAAAAACATAAGTATGGTTAAAGAAAAATGTAAAAATCAAAAGAAAAAAGAGAAATGGCTATCATTTTGATAACAGGAAGGAATGCATTATATCCCTAAAATCTTTTTCAGGAATAGAAAAAATGTAGCACAGTTCTAAATTAAACCATCTCATTATCTTATGTCTATTTGAATAGGCTGCTGACTTTTGTGACACTGTGTTTAAAAAATAAGATTTTCCTTCAAACTTTCATGTATTTTTACATAACTCTTTAAAATACTAATGGTAATTAATTGCATTATGATACATAAATAAATATTTATTAAAAATTAAACAGTGCAGAGAAAAAATTTTCTAGTGATAATTACCACCCTTCATTGGAGCCCCCTTTTCATAAGTCTCCATTCTCTTCTGACTTTATTACTTTTTTTAATTATAGAAGAAAAGGAGGCCCTTTCATGCCTTTTAGAATCCAAAGCCTGGAGGAGAGATGTTTGTTTCTAGCAAATCATATGTATAAGTATGGGCCTACTCATTTTATGGTCCCAAATTTTGTATTTTTTTTTTCCCAAGTCTTTTTTAAAGATGTGAATGATAGTGCATAAATCATTGAGAAAACAAGTCATATTAGCTGGGCATCTGTTATTTAAATTAAAGGCCAATAAAATAGCTTAATATATTCTTCTGCTGAAAAACAGACCATCAGTTAATCAGAGTGCTTCATAAATAGAATATGAGACAGTACAATTATCAAATATGTATTCATATATTAATCAGAGCTTAACTTGAGCATTAAAAGGAAACTAAAGTTTATATTTTTAGTTGAAAAATACCTGTTGTATTGATATTTATAGGATATTTCCTTAAAAGTTCAGGTTAAGAGCTGTTTTATTTTCTCACTTCCATGTCTTTTACTATGTGGTCTATTTTCTTTGCATTTGTTTGTATCTTTTCTGATATTTAAGTAGGCTTGTATTTTAATTCTAAATATGCCTTTATATTTATTACTCTATAAGTCCTCTTTATTGTTGTTTGTTTGTTTTTATTAGTATTCATTAGATATATACTCTGAACTGTGATACAAAGAACTTGAGTAATCTTCCTTCCCTATTCCTTCTTCTCCTTATGCAATTTGGAAACTAATACTACTATATTTTTCCTGTGTACCTTAGTAGAGTCTTCTAAAATTTAGGCTTATATAGGACAATCAGTGACCTTATTCTACTTTCCACCTTCTTTCCTCCTCTTTTTATTTATATTCTCTTTTGTCTCTCTTATCCTTACATTTGTATTCTAAAACAAATGTTGTAAAAATATAAAGTTAAGTGTGTTTACTACAGTTGTACTTACTGATGTAAATTCTCTGTCTCAGACTTTGTTTCCTTGAGTGCTACTAGGTTTGGCTCCATTGTCTTTTTGCACTGAATGGTACTAGGAAGAAATCTATAGCATATTGATTATCCTTCTAGGTAGAGGGACTTCATTTTTTTTTTTAACTTTGTTGCCCCAAAGATTTTTTTGTCTTTAATGTTTAAATATATTAATAAATTTATTCATTATTAACCTTGTCTTATTCTTACTATTCTATTTTAATTTTCCCTGGTACATCTCTGCCACATAAATATGTAGTTTTAAATGTTCTTTTTTTGAGAAAAGTTTTGTTTGAATTGTATCTTAAAGTATATGTTTAGATCCATTGTCTTAGTTTTCTTTTTAGGCACTCCAAATAAGTATTTGATGGATTTTCTTGTAATCTATCCTATCACTTTCTCCCTAATACGTTTAATTTCTTTGTTTCTGTTTCCTTTTAGTTTGAGTGATAGCTGTCATATGTCTCTTCTTTATGTACTGTATTGTACTTTTCACACAGTTTATTCTCCATAGTACTGCAACTATTTAGCCTTCACTTTTCCTGAAAGCCTCTTTTTTATTTCCTTCCTGAATTCTGTCAGTTCTGGTTTAACTTCTTACTCTACTGTCTAGCCATCACCTTTTGTTGTCTGGTCATCTCTTCGTTGTTTTCATTTTTTTTTTTTTTTTAAAGACTATTCTTTTTTATTTATTTATTTATTTATTTATTTATTTATTTATTTATGACTGTGTTGAGTCTTCGTTTCTGTGCGAGGGCTTTCTCTAGTTGCGGCAAGTGGGGACCACTCTTCATCGCGGTGCGCGGGCCTCTCACCATCGCGGCCTCTCTTGTTGCGGAGCACAGGCTCCAGACGCGCAGGCTCAGCAATTGTGGCTCACGGGCCCAGTTGCTCCGTGGCATGTGGGATCTTCCCAGACCAGGGCTCGAACCCGTGTCCCCTGCATTGGCAGGCAGATTCTCAACCACTGCACCACCAGGGAAGCCCTGTTTTCATTTTTTATCTTTTATTTATTTATTTTCTGTGTTTGCTTCTTTTTACCTAATGTCCATTTGTATTTATTTCTGATTGCTGCTCATATTTTTGGAAAGAACCAACCAACGAAAATTTCTAGGCATGTGCTTTGGAGTATGATGGAAAGTAAATGGAAACAGTGTGCAATCTTCCGAAGGTTTATCATCTCCAGAAACCTTTCATCAATTTGGTTATTTCCTTCGCTTGGTCACACTTCTCTTTTAAGTTTTTGGCATTCAAAACTTGGGTTCATCTAGTTCTCTATTCTTCACACACTATTGCAACATTTCCTAGGTGTGAGGAAGTAAAGCCTAGAATATAGAGTTTTCTTCTGCAGAACCACCTCCTCCACCATTGAAGTTACATAATTGACTTCCTAGGAACACTCCTGGTTTCTCCTTTTTCTGTTCTTATGATAAATAGTTGCTGTAATCAGTTTCTTCAATATGCTTTCTAGGAGCATGACATTGTCACACATCCAAGTATACTCACTGTATACATATTTACTCATGACATGCTCAAAAATATGTGTGGGTAAGTCTTCTGCCCATACCTTATTAACAATGAGAGGGCTAGTTATTTTATTTGAATAGTTAGTAATTTGTAGAATTGGATTGTCAGGAGGAGTCAGACAGGCTGGTTGTGACATCTTTACTTCTCTACACAAGTCTACCCTTGGTCTACCTTGTCTCAGGCAAGCCTTACAGATTTTTATGTTTTGAGTGAAATGAAATCTGTAAAATAAGGGTTGGGTAATAAAAATTACTCAGAACTAACTGCATGCTTAGCCAGTTTTTAGCAAAAGAAAAGACAGATTTAGAGGTAATAAATCCCTTGAAGTAGCGGCCAGATGGGGAAATATACAGAGAGAAAGCCCCAGAGGGAATTCTGTTCCCTGATGCTAATAGCAATGAAGATATTATTACACATTTCTCTGATTGTTTTTCTCTGCAAGCTGGGATAAAAATGGACAAGACTCTGAGAATTAGAGTAAATTAAAATGATCATTTGAATATTCAGGGCTTATTGATATCAAAGGCTTATTGGGCTTATTGATACCAATATCATTCAAAATTGGTCAAATATTCCTAAGCCCTCAGGTACCCTCAAACACTCTAAAGGACTTCATAAAAGAGCACAAGAAAAGAATCCTATTTGACAGCTGAAACTTACCAGAATGCAATCTGAGATAGCCCTTCAAACATTCCCATATTCAACCACACCTTCTTCAGGAAAGAGAAATATAAATAGAACATAAAATATGGAGTCCAAAAAAGAAAAGAAACGTGATAAAAACAAGTTTCCTTTGCTGTCAAAAGAAGCAAAATAGTTTCCTCCACATTACATAGGAAACTGATTAAAGGTCATTGAGTTACTCATATCAGATGCAAGTAAATTAAAGAAATCACAAGACACCTACACAAAGATATCATAAGCAAGTCAAAAGAGAAGGACATAGTAAAAGAATGTTTAAGACCCATTTTGAAATGAGATGTGGAAAAAAAAGTCCACAAACGTTTCAAGCTATAGGAAAATTTAGAATTTTTCATAAATTCAATATAATGGAGCCAGATTGATATAACAAAAAAATGAGATAAAATGGGAGACTTAAGATGGAGTGAAACAGATTGAAGATAAATATATCATAGCTGTGAAAAACAAAGAATAGAATAGATATAGCTGTTGCCAGATTTTTTTTACATGGACAAAAGCTACAAATGATTAAAATGACTGCAGCAGAAAAAAACAAATTTATTAAAGAAGTAGTGAGATGATAGTGAGATGACAATGGCTACTGAAAATAGAACTTATTTCAGGAGGACTGATGCATTTAAAGTAGAATATACAACAAATATTAAAGAAAATACATTCAAATTACCATTCAATAAATAGGTTCCAGAAATGAAGTAAATGCTTATAAATGTTTAAATCATATTTTAGGAAAAATAAATATTTAGTCATCTATATGTTCACTGAATAATAATTATGGAGTTTCTTCTCCATGACACTGGAATAAAATGCAGAAGACATACATGGATTCTGGTCTAATGGAGTTTACCTTCCAATATGGTACCCTGCTGAAAACCAAGCATTAAGAAGTAACTCAAATAACTATAAACTTTGGTAAATGTGAGTAAGAAAACATAAGCTGCTGGGATAATAAACAGAGTTATTGCAGAGTGACTTTAGAAAGAGTAGAAAGTAAAACTATTAAAAATATAAGAATGATCCATCTATGGGAAGAGAAATGTTTCTAGGGAAGAAACAAAAGGTACAAAGTTCCTTAAGCAGAAAGGAGTTGGCATTTTTTTTTTTTTTTTTGCATTCCAACATATGAATAAATTATGATTACTTTATTTTTTATTTCTGTATAAATGTACAGCAAGATTGAATCTACCTTTTACAGACGGTTCTGTTGAAGTCTCCTTAACCTATAAGAAGAAATAGTACTTCAAAGTGGTTGTGCCTACTTATATTCCCATCTGCAACATCCAGGAGTTCTCTTTTCCTCATAATCAGATGAGTGTCTCACTGATGTTGTAGTTTGTATTTTCCACCCTCGAAGTGTCAAATCCATTAACATAATTCTTTCTGAGTTCAGACACTAATGACAAACCATATTTTTAAGCAAACCAGAATAGTAATCTGCAGGTGCGTACTCAAGACCTTTAGTAAAAAGACTGACTTCTTTTATATCAGTTCTAAATGCCCAAAGTATATAAGATAAAACCCCTATGTCCTGGAGTTAAGTTTCAATTCTCCAGAATTCACAGTTCTTTTTATTAAGACAACATAAACATCGTATTAGAAAGTTTTGGCTTTCATCATATGCTAAGATAAAAGGATTCTGGCAACTTTTTGCCAACAGTTGACCAATTGTGGGGAATCTTTCAATGATTGTATTAGAATCCATCTCTTTCAAGGCTTCACACATCTCCCTCAGGAACTGCTGGAACCAAGGCAAGTAAATGCAGGTATTTTGCCGTGTTTCCTGTTCCCATACAGAAAACTTCCTTACCAAAACAGATAATCAGAAGCAAGGCCTACTGAATCTTGGGCCATGTCAGAAAAAGGGAAAAAGACCACCTTCACAGTGGCCTGCTAGGCACTGAAGGAAACAGTGAGCACACATTGAACAATTCTGAAGGCTGGAAAGTCCAAGATCAAGGCAGCAGCGTCTTCAGTGTCTGATGAGGTCCCACTTCCTGGTTCATAGACAGTCATCTTTTTGCTGTGTCCTCACAGACTGGAAAAATAAAGGATTAACTTTTTCAAAAGATAGGCAGATTAGTGTGGAATAGGAGAAAGTTCGGTGAAAAAAGATTGGAATTATTGAATAGGATTCTTTTCTACTTGAAATTGAAAATTGTTAAATGTTTTAAGTAGCAACCGACACGATTCCTTTTATTTAAGGAAATCGCATGTTTATATTATGTGTTCATTGAATCAGAAGTGTCTAGCGTAGAAGTGGGTAGAATAGTTAGGTAACATTTGCATGATTCATATGATAATGACACTTCACTTTGATGATGTTAGAATTTGTTAACAGAAGTTAACATTTCTGTTGTATTTTGGACAGAAAATAGTCAAGTATGTTGAAGGATTTGAAGTGAATAATGAGAAAAAAGGAGGATCTGAACAGCACATTTAAGTTTCTGGCCTGAGCATCCAGTGTCTGCACTGAGGAAATTTCATTTGACTCAGATGAGGGAAATTGGAGTGGAGTAGACGGCAGTTTTGTTTTTTTTTATTTTTTAGATGGCAGTTTTGAGGTGAGGAGACTCAAGTGTTAATTTTGGAACATTTAAGGGGAGATTGAAAAGGCAGTTCACTGTAGATAATTAAGAACTATTATAAAGGCAGCTCGATATACCAGTCTCTGTTTGGACGTTAGTTTGGGGATAAAGATATAATTGTGCGAACCACTGACATAAAAATGACACTAAAATCCAAGGTGTAGTCTAAGAATAACAAGGAAAAGAATATCAAGAGACAAGGAAAAGGATTCGATTTAAATGGAAGAAATAGCAAGAGTGAAGCATAAAAACCAAGAAATTACATGATGGGAAAACTTTGAGGAAGTACCAAAATGAAACCAAGAGAACAGAATGCCTAAAACAATAGAAAATGGTCAGGTGGCTAATCACTGAGAAGTATACTCAGATAAGGAAACTTGAAGAAATATTATAGTAGGATAACCACAAGAGTAGACATTAAACAAATATTATGATATTGTGGGTAGAGGCACATGGTGGGAAATGTAAATGACTGAATTTCATCTTTTAAAAGGCATTAACAGAAAAGACTGCAAATGATCAATCTAGATTTGAAAGCTTAGTTACAGAAATTTATGACATTTACTCCCAACACATCTAAATATAACAATGTATGTAAGAAAAGTTGGAAGTGAAGAAGACTTCAGGAAGTATAAGATGGGCAGAAGGAAATACAATATCTCTAGTTATTTCATCTTCTTTCTCAGTAAAATTCCAGAGGCAAAGTAACTTATACTAACACACAGTTCTCTAGAATCAGCCACCTTGGTTCAAAACCCAGCTCTACTACTTATTGGGAATGCAAATTTGACAAAGTTACTAAATTTCTACATATCTCACTTTCTTCACCTATAAAATAAGAGTAATAGCAATACCTGCTTCACATGGTTTAATTAATCTATGCAAAGCACATAGAAAAAGTCCCATTATACGATGAACTTTTGCTATTCTTACACTGTCTAAAGTTGATAAATCAACTTAATTTTTCATATAAAACATAGAAAGCAACAAAATGCAACTATTTTGACTATTAACTTTCCAATCTCTAGGACAAATGCCTCACACATGCATACACACATACATGCACACACACACATACACAGCAAAGAGATTATCAGTATGACACAAGAGAAAATAATGGAAGCATTAAGAATAAATTATTGAGGACACAGCGGGGAAGGGGAGGCTCGGACGAAGTGGGAGAGTAGCATTGACATATATACACTACCAAATGTAAAATAGATAACTAGTAGGAAGCAGCTGCATCCAACAGGGAGATCAGCTCTGTGCTTTGTGACCACCTAGAGGGGTGGGATAGGGAGGATGGGAAGGAGACGCAAGAGGGAAGGGATATGGAGATATATGTGTACATATAGCTGATTCACTTTGTTATACAGCAGAAACTAACACAACATTGTAAAGCAGTTGTACTCCAGTAAAGATATATTAAAAAAAGGATAAATTAAAATAAAATGAAATGAAATTACAGAAAAATACTTCAGATATCAGTTATATAAATGAAAGGAAATAGGATTCTGTCTTTGTCTTATCCAAAAGGCACATCTAAAGTAATGAGTGAACTGTAAAAACCCTGACAAAGAGGATCATTTTATAGTATAAATTCAGAGTCTAAATAAGTCAGCAAAAGTCATAAAAAATATAGTGATAAATATAATGTTAAAATACCTAAGGCATAAAATAATTGTAGTAGTGGCTTTTCAATTTGTTGGAGATTTCTTTATTGCCTAAAGAGAAACTCTAAAGTTTTATTTTCTCAAAATAAAGAAATCAATACATATCTTATAGGCATACCTTATGAGTTGTTTCTATATTATCCTAATTCCTACCTTCTACTTTGGTATACAGAAGTAAATTTGTGAGCAGAGGAAATTTTAATAAATATCAACATTTTTAAAGAATAAACTCTTATAATAAAAAGTCAATCAATGAGCTAAAAATAAATTATTAAAATATCAAAATAAAAGTAGAGGAAGTAGAATGTAGGAGTTAAGATATACATAGAAATAAACAAAACAAACAAAACAAAACAAAATTGATGCTTTCAAGAGTTCGTTTGATATACAACAATGAGAATGACAGTTAAGTTTCCAGCAGAAACGATGGAAGCCAGAAAAATTAAAATGACATATATAATCTGTGAAATACATTAATCACCAAAATAAAATTCAATATGTAAGAAATATACACATATTTCAAATATGAAAAAAATAAGGATGATAAATAAAAACTGAGAATATCTCACCAGGAATCTTGTACTAAAAGAAAATAGTAAAGGAAGTGCCTCAGTGGGAGGAAGATAACCCAATAAGGAAATCATGGAAACGATGGAAAGAAAGAACAGTAATGAAAGGGTAAAGATGAGGGTGATATAAATAAATATTGACTATAAATGCAATTAAATTGACGTCTTGAGTTTTAAAATATATGTTGAATTAAAATATAGAAAATTATAATTCAAAATTTCTGGAAAAATTACTGAAATGGTAAAAGGAAATGTTTATGTTTGAAAATATTAAATTCAAAAATAAATATTATACTCTCAAGATTAACCACAAACATAACCATAAAAATGATTAACTAAGTACTTAATGGAAAGAAAACTGGAATAAAAGAAAAAGAAGGAAAACAAAAAGTATTAAAAATGAAAATGAAATAGGGAAAAAAATTAGATGGCAGATATAATTCCAATTATGTCAATCATTATATTAAATGTAAATGAATGAAACACATTAATTAAGGGATAAGAATTTACATATGAATTTTTAAAAAATCATTCTGCTTCCAAGATATAAACCTTAAACAAGAAGACATCAAAAGTTTGAAACTAAAATTTTGAAAAAAAAATAAATGTAACATTAACCAAAAAAAGCCAATGTGTTTATGCTAATAACAGGCAAAGTAAAAAAAGCAACTTATTGGAGACACATTTCATTATTATGAAAGAGATCTGTCCAACAGGAAGATATTACAATGCTAACTTATTACAGATATACTATATGGCTTCAAATATATATAAAAACAAAAATGGACAAGACTAAAATAAAAAATTAAACTCACAATCATAGGGGAGCTTTTAACACTTTTTTCGTGAAAACTGAAAAAAATAAGCCACAAAGAGAAAAAAATACATATAAAATAATTGAAAAATGCAAATAAAAACTTGACTCGATATATATATATAGAGAGAGAGAGAGAGCATTGCACCTAATAAAATGATGGCAAAATGCACTTTATGTGCCATAGAACATTTGTCACAATTGACTTTCAAATAAGAGCTGATTAATTTCATTAGAAATTAAGTATATTAACTTTTAAATAATTCATATTTCAAAAAGACAACATAACAGAATTTTTAAAATATTTTTGTCTAAATTTTAGACAATATAGCATATCACATTCTATGCAAAGCAACTAGAGAAGTGCTTAGAGGGAATGAATATCATTAAATAACTATTTTAGATAAGGAGAAAGTAAAAGAATCAGTAATCTAATACTTGATCTAAAAGAATTCTAGAAAAAGGACAGTAAATCTCATTCAAGATATGGAAGAAAGTAAATAATAATAATAAATACAAAATGAATATACAATAGAGTAAAATGAGAAAGCCAAAAATTGTGAAAGTAATAAAAATGATTAAATATCCAGCAAGATTGTTCAAGACAATAAGGAAATAAGGAAATAAATCAAGCTACCAATATTAGGAATTAAAAAGGAGACATAACTACAGATCCTCAATACAATTCAAAGATTACAAAAGTTATGAAATATCAAACAGTAGTAAATTTGACAATTAATATGAACAGACCAATTTCTTTATTCATAAAACTTACAATTTTGTCACAAAAAGTTCTAGACTGTCTAAATAATCCTTTATCTATTAAAGTAACTGAATCTGTTATTTAAAAATTATACCAATGAAAATTGGAAGTCCAGATGGATTCATGGGTGATTTTTTTCATATATTTAAGAAAGAAATAAAACCACTCTCACACAAATTCTTCTAGAGAGTAGAATAATAGGAAGTTCTACTCATTTTATGAGACCAGCATACACTTGGTACCAAAACCTGATGAGAATGTTATAAGAACGAAATGTGACAACAATCTCTCTCATAAACAAAGCTGCAAAAATCCTAAACAAATATTAGCAAATTGAATTCAGCAATGTATTTTTAAAATGTGGTTTATTCTAGGAATGAAAGAGTGATTTAATTCACTGCATTAGCAAAAAGAGTTGGAAAATCATATCATATTGATAGTTGCAGAAAATATTTCATAACTTCCATATCATTTCATGATAAAACTGTTGGCGAATTAGGGATGGAAGGCAACTTCTTTACACTGATAAAGTGTATCTAATGAAGTCCTTCATCAAGCATCATGCAAAATGGAGAGTTGCTGAAAGTTTGCATCCTGAAAACATGAATGACTCAACAGTACCCACTATCACATAGTAATATGCAACATAGTAATGGAAGTGCAAATCAGCAAGGAAAGAAGAGGTTAAAATTTTGTAAAAGGATAAAAAAAGAAAAGGATGAAATAACACTATTCACACTATATGATCATGTACATGCATATATATTTATCAGAAAGATATATGCTGGAATGTCCCTAAATTCTTTATTCATAATAGCTCAACAAACCAAGTGGCTATATCCACATAGTGGAATACTAAACAAGGAACATTTTTAAAAACTACACTTGTTCAAAAAAAAATTTAAGAAATTTATAATGTTTGGCAAAAGAAGCCAGACACCATAAGCAACATGTCTCATTTACAGAAAAGTGAAAAACAAGACTCTGCTCTTTGCCAATAACGTTAGGATAGTGATTCCTTGCCATGGGACTTGTCTGGAAAATCCATCACTTTTGATTCCTGCACCTTTCTGTATGTAGGTTGTAATTTAATAAAAAGTTTACTTGAATTAAAGTTTTATAATGAAATATTCCCATTGACTTTGAAGCAATTAAAAAATGGCATCTCTTATCCACATCATATAATTTTCTGGAAATAGCAGTCATGCAATTAGAGAATCAATAACGTGAAATATTAGAAGGGAGAAGACAACAGGATCATGATTTGTAATTGATGTTATTTTATCCTTAGAAACAGAAAATTCATTGGAAAAACCACTGGGAGTAATAAAAATCACGCAATAATCAGGCTGAGGACAAAATTAGTAAATAATAAAGAACTTTTCTGCATAAAAATTACAAATTTTAAAAAGTGTAATGAAAGAAGAGACCCCATTTAAAATAACAGCATAAAAGCTATAGTACTTAGGGATAAATTTAACAATAATTGTGCAGAGTATTTTTTAAAATAAAATAAAGCTCCATATGCTTACACACCCTATTACTGATCATCATGGGAATCTGTGTTGCCCAGAGATAACAGTCAGACAATCTTTCCCTATGTGAACTGCTCACAGCAAAAGTTGGAGTTTAGGTTATTGACTTCCTGTCCTTCAAGATGTTTCTCAGCCTCCGTCTCCTGACACTACAAACTGATCTGTAGTGTCACAGATTACCAATGAATTCTTAAGTCATGCTTACTGGAACATAATTAGGAATGCTAAGTTGCTATAAGAAATGGCATTCCAAAGCCAATTATGAATGATTTTTGATATGCTTCTTACCAACCTGTTCCCATTCATTAGCAGAGGTAATTAAGAGTTAGCTGCAAATACAAAACATTCAGTAACAGCCTTTTGTCCTTGCTGTCTTTCCTTACGGAGTCTAATATTCAACTCTGGCACCTTTTCACATTATTGTGTCTTTGCGTTTGTTAATTAAACTTTCTGGTAGTCACTTGTCATTCCGCAGGCATAAAGGGAAAGTGAACCAGATATAGCCCGAGAGGGAAGTAATTGAGGCACCAGGCTCTAGAATATCTGCTTGCTTCAAGAAAGTGTTAGTGGCATGCAGTGAACTCTCCACTCCGGAAAGGTGTAGCATGGAAGAAAACATCTAGTGTACTAATTATTGGTTTTCAAGTGAATGTGTGTTCAGACTTACCTTTTATTCATGAATGCTTCTCCCTAAGGTACCTAAATAAAATGGCACTTAAGTCATCATATAAATGTAATATGACAGTAATATATAAGTAGTTATAGTCGCTTATAGATGACAAAGGATCTAAATGGCACAGCTTTTAAGAACTTTCACTTGTAATAAAAAATAAACTCTTAAGTATAAAGAAAAATTGAAAACTTTTGAATATTTCCTTATAGTAAATGTTAAACATTTCAGTCAACTGTCACAATTGTTATAGCATTGATTTCAAGCAATGGCACCAACTTTCATGCTTAGTTTTTGAAATTAAAATACCTGTTCTGTTCTACACTGCTAATACACTGGATGAAAGAACTCAGGTAAATTGGCTAGCACATTGCCTGATATTTAAAGTTTTCCATATAAGTTTGTTTTGGACGTTATTTTCGGTATTAGTATTTTTCTTTTGTCAGACAGTCATATACTTTATAATTTAACTTACATATAATATAGTAACAGTGTTCCAATGTAAACCAAAGACAGCTGCCAAGAGATAGGAGAATAAGGCGAGAATGGGCAGGAGGAAATACGTTTATGGGAAAACAGATTCTATGCTTTTAAAAATAGACTTTAAACACATTTTACTGAAAATGTGATTTATAGATTAAATATTAACAACCGTGGAGTATAAAGACAATCATCATAGTTCATTTCTGTTTCATGTGTTTTTAAATGTGCACATATAGTCAGATTAAGTATTCTTGGTGACCACATGTATTTAAGTATTGTTGAAGAGCACAATCTCCAGTGGAAGACAAGTGAAAATTTAAATATTTTGCTATGACTTTCTATGACTTGTAAGAATGAGTTTGCTCTTCCGACCTTCTTCAAATTCTTCACAATTTATATCTTTTAAATTCTTCATTTTCTCGTAGGGAATCTTGACCATGATTCTCATGGGAATGTGAGAATAAGATTTATTTATATATAATTTCTACTAATGTACTTACATTTTCACAACCTGTGTTTCCAAATCCACTCTATATATTGCTACTAGAATAATAGAGTGATCTCTGAGAAAGAGAAGGCTGGGGTGGGGGAGAAAAATAGCAGCTTTGACCTACCACTTTCAGAGGAAAGCCAAAGGCCTTAGAATAATATTTGTGATCTTCAGAATTTCCAACTGGACCTCCTTTTGTAGCCTTTTGCACTACAACATCAAAGTCACCTTTTATTCAGTTGAATTACACTACTCACACTAATTACACTAATTACAATTCTTTTCTCAAAAATAGTGGAACAGAGACATGATTAATTTTTTTTAAAAAGGATATGAGAGCAGAGGCCAAAAAACCCCAAAAAACAAAAAAGTCCCATAGTAACTTTATGTTAAAATGCAGTAGTTCTTATTTTTATAAAACAAAAACAGATTAGTCCTTTTCGATTTATAATTTTGTGACCTTTATGGAGTTCTCAGGTGCTGTTTAGTATAGACAAATGTATGGACTGGTTGCACACTCTTTGAAAGTCATAGTCTTGTTATGGTTTCTAGAATTGTCAGATCAAGCACAGAATATTCCATTAGAAGGCAGCTATGCTCACCACTATAACACCAATGCCGTACTAGGAATATTCCATTGAAAATTAATTTTAAATTAGGTTATTTCTTTCTACACTATTCCTATTTCTTTTTTAAACTTATTGTGTACGCAATTCTTGTTTTTTTAATATTGATGTATCTTACATTACAAATTGAATTTGGCAAACTTACATGTGAGTTCTAGTGGGAATCCTAATGAAATCTAATGGGAAAATTTTGAATGTGTGGTATAAGAGGAAGAGCACTAGAATACAAGCAAGAATGCTCAATTTTTAAAATTCTGTCTCTACCATTGACTGACTATTTAGCTTTGAAGAAATCGTATAACATTTCCTGGCCACAGTTTCCCCAATATTGTTAAATCAGGAGTTAAATTTAAATCTGAGTTTCCAAATGTATTTCCATGAAGCCACCAAGGCACTGGCTTGAGTGTATGTAAGCATCATCTGGAAAGCATGTTATAAATGTGGATTCCTGGAACTCTTCTTCCCATTCCCAACATTCTGATTGAATAGTTCTAAAAATATGCACAGTTGTATGAATTTTAAATAGGAAATCTTGGGCATTCAGCAGTAGGTTGACCATCCATGATACTGAGAAATACATTCTAAAGTTTTGACTGGATGCCTCAAAAGTCATGTTAAGTGTAGAGGTTCCAGAGTACTCACATCCTGTTTGTCTGTCTTATACACTAGGTTCCCTTACGTTTTTTCCTAACTACATGAATTGATCATTGAACCCAATGTTTCATACCATTCTCAGACGAAAAGAAGAAACAAAATCAATTCAGTTATTCAAGGAATTATTTAGTGTAAATCATTAATTCCCTTTTACTGTTTGGATTCCTAATCCAGAATGTTTTAAAAAGAATACTGATTTATTATGAATCTGTCAGTTTGAAGGTTAATCGTATAAAGGATCTTTATCTATGCTGTGACCCACAAGTAAAACAAGAAAAAAGACAAATGAGGATATATAACATGGAAGAGCACGTTTTACATAATACACTTCTCAGAACATAGCAAGTATATTTATTTGTTTTTTTGAGGAAGATACAAATAAGATGAAGTATTCTTCATTCGATCTAAGCATACATCAGTCACAGTGTTTACATTTAACTAAACACATGGAACATGATTTCTCTCACTAATTTTCTGGATGTGGGGAAGTAGAAATAACAACTGGGTATGCAAATTGAACAAATGTGTACCTCAAAGAGAAAAACCACTGCAAAAATTAAATCAGGAATCCAATAGCATTAGTTACTCTTGAGTAAATTGACTATAAAATTAAATTAGTTCAGAGTATTAAATTTTATTTTCTAGAACTATACATAGAGAAAATGTAGATAAGTATCTCTAGTTAATTGTATGAGCATCCTATTGAGTGAAAATAAGTTTTCCAGTTTTCTTGCAATATAACTGACATATAATATTGTATTAGCTAAGGAGTACAACATAATAATTTAAGTTATGTATATGTTGTGAAATTATTACCCCAATAAATTTAGTTAACATCCATCACTTCACATAGTTGCCATCTTTTTTTTCTTGTGAAAAAGTGTAGAACTTTTAAGATCTAAACAAAGCACGAGTATTTTACCTTCTACTTCATTTCTCCTACTCATCCCTTTCTCATGTGAAGAAGGGTAGCTAACTAGTGTTAAAAGGTAAACTGAGGCATGCTCCAGACGCACAGGCTCAGTAATTGTGGCTCACGGGCCCAGTTGCTCCACGGCATGTGGGATCCTCCCAGACCAGGACTCGAACCCGTGTCCCCTGAGTTGGCAGGCGGATTCTCAACCACTGCGCCACCAGGGAAGCCCAAACATTTTAAGAGCTCATTTATTCATCAAACGGGGCAGCGCCAAACCAGAAGTTGTTTGGACCATTCTGCTGGGGAATGGAATGAGAGGAAAGACATAGAGAAAGAGCAGAAGCAAAGAAAAGAGATTATCGACTGGCTATAGCTTAAAGCTTGGTTGGCTGTTTGTGACTGGCTGTCCTTAGCATTCTGATTTCGCAGCTTTGAGGCATTTACAGGTTTAGATGATAGTTGGCTTATATGGGCCACCACGGCATTAGAGTTACCTCGGTCTAATGGTCTCCTTGTTTAATTAATTTAACAATCTTTACTCTTAAATATTCCAGTTAAAAGAGTAGTGATCTCTAAATCACGGCAGTATTATATCTTATTTAATATTAATTTTGAGGGTTCTCAGTTTTTCTGTCAATTGTGCTCAAATATTTAAACCTATTTGCCACATGAGAGGACTAATGTATTTTTTCACAGTATAATTATCAGCTATTATGCTTATGTTATTATGTTTCAAATTTTCTTACGGCTATGTAAAATATATTTAAATGAGTAATCAACGGCAATTTTGAACATAAGGCATCAATACTTATGATTAATGCTTTCTAAGAACAACGTTTCACAGCATAGGTCTTAAATTATTCTCTTCAGACTACGGATACAATATTCTGGTTGCTTACGGTTGATTTTTGAAGAAATTCTCCCTTCTTCCATTTTACAGACCAGACATAAAAGGGACATGTTATATGATTTCATATTTTAGAAGAACTAAAACTAAGTCTATAGTAATCTCATTAATTATCAGTAGCCTGATTAAAAACTAAATATGATGTGATTTTGAAATTCTTAATTTGCTCTTGTTGGGGAGGAAGAAAGCTTCCCTCTGCCCTTCTATGTCCTTCTGGTTGGTCACAGAATTAAATTGACATGGGGCAGATTAACAGGAGAAAATCAAATTTAATTTTGTATGCAAAGGAATGAAGATCAGAGACCACCCACATATCTGAGAGGTTCAAAGAGAGAAAGGTAAAATGAAAAATATATGCCATTCTGAGCTAAGAAATGGGACAGGGGGCCTGGAGCTTCCAAGAACTAGAAGGCCATTCACAGGATGATCAGAGAGCAGGTGTTTGGTAATTAGATATTTTCCTTGCCTTACAGATGGGGCTGCTTAGATAAAATCTATCTCTGGTAACCATAATGACTCTTTTTCTGGGAAAAATTCCCAATTTAAATTCTTCTAGATAGTTAAAGGAGAGGGGATAGTTTGTCTTGAACCTGCAGCATCTGGATTGACTTTATCTCAAAATAATCCTCCAGCAAAAGTGATACATTTTGGGGAGGCTTGTTCTGAAGGCCTACATTCTAATATAATACTCAATTTTCTCATTTTATACAATCTTGTAAATTTGTTCCTCTAGACACTTATTGATTAATTTCTGTCTGATTCAGGATGATTTGGATGTGCTTTTAAGTACTTTATGCCATGTAGAGCATTAATTAGTAATTGTTAGTTTGAAATGATGGCATGGCCATTACTAGCATCAGAAAAGGGGAGTCAGTCATACTCCTGGCTCTGCAGTCGAGTGAAAAATCAGTAATATGGACAGATTACCAAAGTGTAATAAAAAACATGGGCATCAGGATTGTGGGTGATACAAATATAGTCAATGGAGATGATAATAACTTTTTCCAGCCTTAAATATTTTAACTAAGATCTTCGTATATCTCACTATAAAATACTCCAGATTTCATTGTTTTTGGAGTGCTTTCTTTATAAAATGAAGGGGAGCTGAATATGCCACCCCCAAATATGCCACCCCTCTTTGGCATAAGGATTATTTGGGGCTGTTTATTTTTGAGAGGTCACAAACAGAAGAATCTCTGAAAACAAAGTAGAAGTAGCCTTACATTTATAAGAAAATCTCCATTTGTAAGTGTCTTTCTGTAACAAGAAGAGAAGGATGACTAACTCTAGAAATTCCTAGTTTTCCTCCCTCACAAAAGCAATAATGAAGGATTAGATGTTTTAATTTCCAAGCATCCGTGACAGTGTAAGTAAACTTCAGTCAGTTATCTTTAATATCAGCAGTGTCAGGGAGGAAGAAATTTTCCTCTACCCTTCTAGGTTCTTCTGGCTGGATTAAGAATTAAATTGACATGAGATAGATTAATAGGAGAAAATCAAACAACAATTTAATAACCTGTATACATGGGAGAGACTCAGGAATTGGTGGTAACAGGAACTTCCCTATTCTTCTGTTTCTTAAAAATAATCAGCCAAAATTAATCTTCATGCCAAAGAGACACATTTTTGGGGTGGCAAATTTTGCTCCCCTACATTAATCTATTACCTAAACTCATTACCTTGAAGGAGACTTTTATTTTTAGCATATTCAAAGTTATACATTTTCTATTTGAGATTTACAAAACAAATATGTGTATTTCTATTTTGAAATAATTACCTAGTAACACAGCTTTCACAGTTTTAATCTTCCATTTAGTAAGAGTTTGTGTGGAAGAGACTGTCCCAAGTTAAGGAAAATAGTTTACATCTGGTGACAAAAAAATGACTCGTGAAACTTTTTGAATAAAATATTCATATTCCACAAATATACAATTGTATTTGTGCAGATGCATACTATAGTAAGGAAATGTTCTAACCATAACTATTTAATTAAAATAAAGAAAATACAAGAGAAACCAGATAATTATTTTAAATTACATGGATACTTTATACCTTAAACTTATACAGTGCTGTGTGACAATTATCGCAATAAAATGAGAAGATTAATTAATTAATTAATTAATTAATTAGTTCTAGCCTGGAAAAATAGAAATAAAAATAAATAAAATTACGTGGATGCTTATTTCTTGTCTGTAAAATTTAAATGTACCCTATTCATGTATTTTATTAATATTTTCTCAAATGTTTCAAAGACAATCATGTTATTTTATCTTTTTGTTCAAAATGCATTTTTTACTCCCACATCATCCTTTTCCCAGGCATTTAAAATCCAGACTTATTTGTAAATCCCTTCTGATAATTCATTGTCTTTAAACCCTTGCTTTCTATTGCTCAAACTTTAAGGCAAAACAAAACTTCATGAAACTAAATTTCTTTCATTATTCCTTTGAACAAAGTATTTTTTTTTTCTATTTTAGATGTTTATATCTGCTGGATTGTACTTTGTATTTTGGATTTAAATAAAAGATTAAAGCAAATTCCATGGAAAATACCTTTATGCCAAAGTAATATCTCTTGTGGGCCCCATAAAGAATAAATTAGAGATTTTAAAGAACTTCCTGGAGAAAAAAATCAATACATTCAGTTTTGAATTAAATATGAAGCTTTCAAGAACTCATTGTCTTTTCACTTTTAATTCTTCTCATTTCCAGTTGAGTAGGGGATTCACCCTCCCTTTGCCCTCATCTCCTTATCAGGTCATATACTGAAGCTTGAGGGCAGAAGTTAGTTTTGTGATACCTTTGCTCTAATCCCTCATTAACTCTAGCTGCTCACAGGGACCTTGCAAGCCCCCTTTAAATCTCTCTAAACAACTGATCTCAGTGATTTCCTACATGGCTGTAAGCTCTACAGATTTATAACACTGTGCTCATTCATATGCTCTATTTCCTTTTAGGAGTTTTAAATTTCCTATAAGTTGTTAGCATTATGTGTCCCTTTGCTCTTGTGTTATGGAGCCAGATGAAGAGATGTGATCAGTGCTACTTTAATAACCTATTCATTATTTATCATGCTGCTGAAATGGAGCATTTGCTATCTCAATTCAAGTTCTGGTTTATTTAGTTACATCTAAATTGAAGAACTCTTTGAGTTGCTTTTGCCACTACCCGTTAGGATAGCTTATTCCTGTTTTCATAGGCAGAAACTCTGATAGTGATGCTGAAAACTCGGCCTCTGTGCATCAGAGCCAAATCGAATCTCAGAGACAGAGTTTTGGGTGAGGTAGAAAAGAAGAGCTTTATTGCTTTCCCAGGCAAAGGGGAACACAGTGGGTTCATGCCCTTCAAAAACTTTGTGTCCCCACCCAGGAGGGTCTGGTGAGGAGTTTTATAGCAATAGTTCAAGGGTGGGGTTGCTGACAAGATTAGGGTGTGTGCAGGGCCTTCACTCCTTTAATCTGGTCTCAAGTAATCTCTTGATGTGCTTCTCTGGTTCCTTTAACCTGGCTTCAGGTGGTCTTCTCTGGAATGAAGAATGCTGATGTCTTCCACTTGTTGGGTTTTAGATCTGTAAGAACTCAAAGATGTTGTTATATGTATCCCTTGAGGTGGAACCAAGACCCTGCCCCAAGGCTGCACTATTGTTTCTTGGCTGTTCCTCTCTTGTCTCTGCATCCCCTCCCTTCCCTGACTAGCAGCTGTTCAAATCTGCCCTTTGGAACTCAGGGAAGGTCATGGAGTCTGGAGTCTATTCCCTATGGACAAGGAGTGGGGGACACAAAGAGGCTTCCTTACCCAGGAGGCCCACAGGATTCTGCTTGGTTTCAATACTATGATAAAACAAAATGCTAAAGGTTAATACTGATCTGTTTTTTTATGTTACTTAGTCCTGAAATAATATTAAAGTTATAGCTGCTGATTAAGTAATTTTGGTTCCCATAGGGACATTTTGATATTCCTGGTATCTATGTCACAGGAAATTTAAGTATACTCATATAATTTTCTTAGTATATTTCGTCTCTGGGATTTAATGGCTCCTTTTTTTTTTTTTTTTTACTTTACTAATTACATAAGTTGTTTTGATCTGTCTTCAGTTTGGCAGATAACTTGTGATGAACCAAATAAACTCTTCATGCGATTGTATATTGTAGAGGAAGCTTCTGTAGGAGAGCAAAACTTGCCATCCCAAAATGTTTCTTTGACACGTGTATTGTTTCAACCTGAAAAAGATCAAGGTCCAAAAGACCCAGGAAGAAACTTCGACTTTCCCCCTAACTGCATAAAAGAATTTAGATAACGGGCCACTCCCAGAATAGAGCTATTACTAGAGATCTCTGCAAAGACTATGGGCTAGGTGTGGTTGGGGAAACTCAGCAGGGCCTAGAGATCAGACTCTGTGTCCCACTGTCTCTGCAGGGCCCAGGAAACATTTGTTTACCAAACATTTGCTTTTCCATCTCCATGTGAATTGCCCTCTTCCCTTTTGAAGTACCAAACAACTTCCCCCAACATCCTCTTTTGTCTTTAAGATGATATTTAAGGTGAGAGTTTTGGCCATTTCAGTGAGTTACTCAGTATTTCTGGGTCTCCCCTATGCACACATGTTATTAAATTTTTGTTTTATTTTCTCCTTTTAACATATCTTCTGTCAATTTAATTCTTAGACCAGCCAGAAGAAACTAGGAGGGTAAAGGAAAATTTCTTCCTCCACAAAATTAACAACTAATTACTGATAATCTTTGGTTTTACTTTTGAATTTAGAAACGTATCCAATTCAAAATAAAAGATGAGCAATATTTTATGATAAATTATATATTATCCATTATGCTTAGAACTTTTAAAAAATTATTTATATACATTTTGTTTTTATAACTGCTAATCATATTCTCTTAGGTTTTCAAGTTTTATTAATTGAAATGTTTATGAAATGAATTATACTTAGCCTCCAAAAATGTATCTTCTTCCTGTAAGAAGTGTGCATGTGTATGTATGTGTGTTTAATTAAAAAGGATTATATGTTTATACTCCTATTTCAGCCAAGTGCTTATTTCTCCAGTACTTTTTTTTGATCATGACTTGATCTCTGTTTGATGTCTGATATATCAAGAAATTAAAGAACCACTAGTAGTAAATGCGTATTTACTTAGAAACAACAATATAAAAAATGCAGCTTGAAAGGAATGTCAAAAGACATTAACCATCAGTTCAGTAGGATTGTACCACCTGTGGTGAAATAAACAGTAATCTTTTACTTTCTCCTCTCTGCTTTATTTAGTATTATGCATTCTAGAGTTTTAGTATCAAAGTGCTGTCTCCAACCAATGCCACTTCCTCTTGGGTTTCAGCAATGGTAGGTCAGAGTTCACCTGTGGCTCTAAAACCTGCTAAGGGTGAAACCAAACAATAAAACTTACTTTATATAATTTTATTAACAGTTAACAGAAAAAAAATACACTTGCAGTAATATAATTATTTACATAAAAATGCTTTGTATCTTTCTGCCTGTTTGAATAACTAAAGATCAAATTAAATTTTTTAATATTAAAAATTTAATTTAATATTATATTTAATATTATATTTAATATATTTTATTAATATTTATATTATATTTCATTAATATTTAATATTATATTTAATTTAATATTAAAATTAAAATTTTGAGTTTTTTTGTAAATCAGTCGTTTCTCCTCTACCATAAGCATATCTTCTTTTTCTATTACTTACATTTTTAATAGTTTTAAAAAGTAATAAATAAAAGCTCAATTTCCAACAAAGGTATTGCTAAAGTTAGTGAGTGATAAATGCTATTACAGGAAATTTCTAAATTTATTTTGGTGTTCAACATATATTTTATTTATCAATTCCCTTATTGATAGACATTTATTTTTCAAAATTAAAAATTGTGCAACAAATCACCATTACAGATGTGCTGGAAGGTGGATATTGAATAATATCCTCTCATCTGAGAAGGAACTTTAAGACCAGAAAACAAAGCAGGCAACTCCATGAAGTGCAATTATAAAGTTTATTGTGGTAACTTACATACAGGGAGAATTGAGCAGAAGATCCAGAGGCATTAGCAGCTGCACTCTGCACCACCAAAAGGGGTACAGGGGTGCTTAAAGGAGACGGAGCTGAAGACAGACTCTCACTACTAAGGGAGAAGCACATTCTCATAGACCAGTACTGGGGGTTTTTCCTCCCCACCAGGGGTCTCATGACCATAAACTATCTGCATCAGAAAAAGACCCTCTTCCAGTTTTTAATATCAGATGAAAGCAAGGGTAAAAGTTGAGAGGAAACTTTTCTGACTTGGGTGCATTCATTGTGAGCAAGCTAAAGCTCAGTCATGCAGAAAAGGGAAGTGTAGGACTTTGGGACTAAGATGGAGCTGACAAAAGTGGACTCAGTGTGATTCAGCCATGCATAGATGTCTCCTTGTGAACATATAAAGGTTTTCTTTAGAATAAATCCCCAAAGTGTCATATCTGGGTCAAAGTGTCAGAAAATTTCAGTTTTAAAGTCACAGATAAATTGCTCTTCATAGTCACTATATTTATATTTTAACTCACTAACTCCCCAAAAGTTATAAGCTTTGTGAATAATTACCATACCACAACATGTCATGGAAGGTGGGTAACGTACATAAGGAAATTGATGATGAAAATCCTTTGGTAGCGATTATCAATCATGTGTATAGGTCCATTCAGGAATGATTTTTCTAACAAGAACTCTTAAGTGTTCTGTCATATACACTTTTAAAAATAATGTTTTCTTTGGGGGAAATTTTAGAATTGTAGAAAAGTTGCAAAGATAGTAAATTTCCATGTACACTTCACCAATTCCCTCTAATGTTAATGGCTAAGATACATTTTTCAAAACTAAGAAACCAAACATTGATACATAACTATTAACTAAATTCTACACTTGATTTGGATTTCACCAGTTCTGCCATTTATGTCCTTTTTCTGTTCCAAGATCCATCCATGATATCACATATCACTTTGTTGTTATGTCTCTTAGTCTCCTCTGGTCTATGAAAGTTTCTCAGTCATTCCTTATTTTTCATGACCTTGATACTTTTGAGACATACTAGACAGGTATTTTGCAATATCCTCAATTTAGGTCTGTCTGGTGTTTTTTCTCATGATTATACTGGACCGATGGGTTTTCAAAAAGATTCAACAGAGTGAAATGTCCTTTATATCACATCATATCAAGGAGAACATAATAGCCACAGGACAGCACTCATGTTTTTAAATTTTATCACTTGTTTAAGGTAGCATTTGGCAGTTTCTCTGGTGTAAAGTTATTATTTTTCTCTTTCCTTACTCTATTCTTTGGAAACAAGTCACTAAGTCTAGCCCACTTCAAGGGATGGGAGGATCAAACTTCATCCACTGGAGAAGAATATACATATATCATTTGGAAATCTTCTGTAATGAAGTTTTCTATCTTTATTTATGCAATTTTTAAATTTATATATGTATAGACTCAAGGGTATTTATTTTATAATTTGGGTTTATGTTATTTACATTGTTTTTAAGTTTTTTAGCTTTGGTCCCACATGCCCCCATCCTCTTGTTTTTTGAGCTCTTCTTAACTTTCTGGTACTACAAAGTACTCCAGGCTCATCCTGTATTTTCCTTTCCCAGGGCTAGAATCAGTGATTTCTCTAAGGAGCAATTTTCTTGGACAATGATATTTAGAAACCAAGATCTGATGGAGGGTATGCTCACTGCTCTTGAGGTGTCATTGCTTTGAGGCCTTCTCATGGACAGAGTTGTGTAATATATGTATGTATACATATACATAAACACATTTATCATTGTTTCTGTGTCTAATCATCTGAATATATTTTAGGCTAAGTATAAATTTATATTGATGTCTCTGACTCTTATCCTGTCATGTGCTTTTAATTCCTCTCTCTGTTGCTTTATTTAAAGCATATGCAGACATTGGCACTGAAGAATGTAAATATTAAAAAGCAATTATACACAGTATTCATAGACATGTCCATAATTAATATTTGATATATTAGCAATGTTTTAATCTATCCCATGAATTAATCCCAATTAATCATAAGAAAACTAGATATTTATGGAAAATAGGTAATTGACTCAAGTTAAACATTTATTCAGTGGAAGAACCAGAAAACAGTACATGAATTAGGACAGATATGTCAGATGTCTTAATAGTAGTGTTTTCACATTTTTTCCAAGTTAGGTTGAAAAACCTCCCACATTACCTTTAAGATCATGTGTATATGATGACAATGAAGATACAGAATGGGAAAAGAGAAGTTGGAAGATGAGAGTGATATAAAAAATACTTAAAGCAATAAATATAGATATGAGTTGCATTAAATATTTATATGTTAATACTTTTTTAACTAAATAGAGTTAATATAGTAAGTTTAAACATTTCTAAGCAGCACAAATGCCTTAGGAAGGATTTATGGTAATAAAGTTATTTGAAATTTCTTATGTATACGTTAGCTGACATTAGCATAAGTAAATTGCTTCTGTTCTGGAATTCATCTTAAAGCCATTTTTGAATTTGATAATTCCTTATCTTTTAATATTCAAGTCATACTTAAATGAGAAATGAGAAGAAAATTGTGTCTGTTACTCCTGGGCATTCAGTATGTTCATGGATTTCTAAGCATAGCACATGGAACTAGCTGCCATGATGCAACCACTGGGTGCCAGATTCTACACAACTCAAAATAGAAACCTCAATGATCTACTGAGATAGGTAATCAACTATAATTTTAATCTCTTCCTATATTTGGTTTATTTCTATGGACTATTATTTTGGAAATCAACAACAGAGCAGCAGAGGGCCTCCCCTGATAATATCTAAGCTGGCAGTCACAAATGCTTTTTTAGCAGTTTTAACAAGTATCCTTTGTGAGCATGGAGAGAAAATAAACTTGACAGTCTAGTATCGAATCTTCTTTCACTCAGGAAAATGTCTCTTAATTAGATCCTAATACTTGCCTTATCAGTGACATTGAGACTCCAAGGAAACTATGAATAGTGCTTCACAAAACTTATAGATTTTTTAGAAAATAATCAGCAATATAACCTCAAGAAAAAAAAAAAGGACATAAAATCTAACTCCTCTTTTTTCAATGATTCTTAGTTGGTTGAAGCAAACAGACATCAACTGTAAGTAATTCTTGAAAGAATATTCAGTGCTATAATCCAATTGTATAATTATTTAATAATAAAGGATTCCAGGAATAGTGATTTAGGATATTCGAGCCAAGTTTAAGTGATAAAATTTTATTTTACATGCTGAGTGCCCTGATGTTCTGTGCAGTAGTTTCCTTACTTTTATCCCCAAAGTTTTTATTTATTTATTTTGAAATTTTGCAGTTGCCTCATACATTCTAAGTAGCTAGAGTTTTGTTTCTTCTTAGTTTCTTAGATATCTGAAATTCCTTTTTTTTTAAACTTCGCAAACATTCCAGACATAGAAAGTAAGTATTTAAGTTATTTTCCATTATCTGAAGAAATTTTTTTTTGAGTTGGATGACTCTTCCAAATTCTAGAATCAGATTCTTCCAAATATTAGTACATTTTTACACATCATTCAAAGAGGCACATTTATTAATATAATCAACAGTTTTATCAGAAAAGCCTTTAAGTTTTGAGAAGCTGTCAAGCTCATGGTGGCAGATATGAGTTTTCTAAAATTTTAGTTTTTATTCAAAAACAATTTTTTTGTTCCTATTTTTAATTGAGATATAGTTGATGTACAGTTTATATAAGTTGAGAGTTCAATTTTTATTATTGGCAACAAATTCTGTTATTTGTTTTCTTTGAAATGACCGGCTTACTTTATCTATGTTCAAGAAAATATTTGTTAAATACTCAAGTCTGAATAAGCATAATTTGTCTGTCAGTTGTTTCATCAAGTAAAAATACTCTTTCATGGTGAAAAAGTTACTTTACCCTCAGCTCAAAAGAATTGCATACGTGCTTTTAGATAACCATCATATGTCAGTATGCAGCAGCAAGGCTTTGTATGTTCTGGTTTCATCATACAGAATATTTTTAAAACATGTACTTAAGATTGAGCTTTCATAAAATTGATACTTTTTACTGATATCAGAAAGACAATCTTCACTGAAACTTGTTTTTCTCTTCTGAGTGCATGGTGGAAAAAATAACATAACTATTCATACAGCTTGGTACCACTGACTTGATTTGTATTAAGGCAACGGGAATTTAAATCGTCACTGTAAATGACAACAAAAATGTTTCTGAATAAACCCTGAGATTTAAATTGGTTTTCAACTCTGAATATTCTAGCACCATTTCTATTCATTTCCAAGCATTCCTATAAAAGAATATTTTCTTTGATGATAAGTGGTATTGATCCAACAAAAAAGCACAGAACAAGTCCACCTATTATTTATAGATTCATCTCTTTGTAAAGCATAGTTACAATTCTGCAGATAACATACAGTATCAATTCATGCTTGCAGATAAATCTTTAATTTGGCAAGCTACTCTATTTTTGGAAAATGGCAATATTGTGATCTCTATTACTGACTTTTCATCAAGCAGGCATTCAGCAATGTCAAATTCATAAAGCTTTATTAATCATTTAGTTACTATGTGCATTTCTCAAACCAATATAGTATGATGGCTTACCCTAATAAGCTGCTCCAGTGGCTATTTCATTTTCAGTTTGAAAAATTATTTTTAAAAAAATGCAGGGCTCCTGAAGAGCTCATCAAGTCTACATTTACAACATTTAATTCAGTTTTCTTTTAAAATCTAGGCAGTTAGTCTTAAAATGATGCTACAACTTAGCTGGCAGCATGAAATTATTGGAAAATCTCTTGTTGCATAAGACATAAATTAAATTATTAACATCTATAAAGCCTAAAGAAGGATAACGTTTGCCATATCTGTGCTCACAACTTATACATTTTGTCCATTTTCTTTGGAGTAGTTTCCTTTTCATGCATCAGAAAACTGTGATACATCTATTTCATGTTTTTTCAGCATCATTTGACATAGATTATGTGGGCTGAAAGGCAAGTCTTCCAGTCTCTGCCTTTTAAACTCATAGTCCACTTTGAAATATTAGAAAAATACATAACAAATACACTTCATTTTATAATAGACTAACACTATGTTCTTTTTTTAAATAGATTTTATTTATTTATTTATTTATTTATTTATTTATTTATTTAATTTTGGCTGTGTTGAGTCTCTGCTGCTGCTCGTGGGCTTTCTCTAGTTTCAGCGAGCGGGGGCTACTCTTCGTTGCAGCATGCAAGCTTCTGATTGCGGTGGCTTATCTTGTTGCAGAGCACGGGCTCTAAGTGCATGGGCTTCAGCAGTTGTGGCATGCGGGATCAGTAGTTGTGGCTCGAGAGCTCAGTTGTGGCTCGAGTGCTCTACAGAGCAGGCTCAGTAGTTGTGGCACACGGGCTTAGTTGCTCCACGGCATGTGGGATCTTCCTGGACCGGGGCTTGAACCCGTGTCCTCTGCATTGGCAGGTGGATTCTTAACCACTGTGCCACCAGGGAAGCCCTAACACTATGTTCTAACATTTATTGGACAAATGCGAAATTGGGAAGATTATAACAGATGTAACTGAAGATAGCAGTAAGAACACAGATGTATCCAGAAGAGTATGATTTAATGTTTGAACATGAACATATTTATATACTAAATCTACTCACTTAGAAATTTCTAGAAAACCAATACACGACTATACTCTCAATTATTCAAAAGAGTGCTGACATCATTACACAGCATGTAGCTTCTGGAAAACAAAAACAAATACTTCTCTGCACACTCATGAGAGGTTGAGAGTGAACAAGAACAATAATGATTTAGTATTATTATGAATGCAGTTTGATCTTGCCAACTCCCAGAGTGGGTTACAGATTCTTCCTTTACTACTGCAGGACTAAAATTAAAATACTCAAATTTATTATATATACTAGGATGTGTATTGTTTTATAATATATACTTTGAGACATACCTGCATATGTGTGCACCTAGCTCTGATATAAAATAGATTTCTTACTGTCAGTTGAATGAACCCAGCTCCACCAAGAAAGCAGGGAATAACAAAGAGAAGGAAGTTGGACTGAGGCCAGTGGGGTCATACAGAGGGTGTTGGGTGCAGATCTTCTGATTTTTTAGAAATTTAACTTTGTATAAGTTATATTTTTCTCTAAAAAGATTGGCAAGCGATCATTTTTATAAATACTATTTGCCCCTCCTCCCCCAATACATCATTTTACTGAATTAATTTGTATCATGGTAGTTTTCCAAAGAAGATTGCCTTAAAATAATTTAAGACCCTCCTCTGATTCTCATGCTCCTCATACTCCAAACAATTTTCTTGACTATCCTTCAGTATAATCCAGTATAAACCTTGATTAAGTACTCTCTTCTGATTCTCTCCTCACATTACTATTCACTCTTCAAGCCTTTCCAATTTGGCTTCCTGCACCATCACTATATTTAAACTGGTTTTGTAAACGTTGCCAATAAATTCCACACTCAAAAATCCAATAGACACTGTTAATCTTACTAAATTTTTCTGAAATATTATAAATGTGCACCATTTTCTCATTGAAATAAAATTATCTAGCTCTTTTTTTAGTCAGACAGGGCAACCTTTCTTACTTTCCTTTGCTTGTTTATGTTTCCAAATGTCAGAGTGTCCTGGTTGTAAGTCTTGAAAATTTAGCAATGCCTTCACTCTTCGGCACTGTCCTTGCTATAATCATTTTGACCTGAATGAGAAGAAAATTGAGGATAATAAAAAAAAAACATACAGGTTAATTCGAATGATTCGTTATCATCTTATTTCTTATTATATAGAATTCCAAACATTACTCACTCAGGTTTTGCGTTAGACAAGATAGGATTCTTTGATATAAAATTTCGGGACCTAAGACCAGACAGGCCTCACGAAGCACTGACAATTAGTTATTTTATCATTATAATTATAAATGTAGAACAGAGAAATTTCTCCCAAAGCCTACCTCCAAACATTGTAGACAACTAGGCTACAGTTTCTTTCCTTGGACATAATTTGTGGACTCATGTTAACATTTCTACAATTTTGTTTTACTTTATGCAAAGGAATATGCTTTCTCCCAGTTTGCTTATAAGGTCGTAAATGACAAAAGAATAAGCAGGCAGGATTTCTAAACTAATGTTACGAAGCAAGGGAGTTTCAAGTGTCCCATGTAATTTAACCTCTTTGCAGATTAAAGGTAGCTGTAGAATCTTTGACACTCCTCTTATTGAAAGGCAGGTCTTTTTTCAACCCCTTTGAATATGAGCTGACTTGTGACTGCTTGAAGTAATAGAGCATGGAGGACATGACACTATGTCAGTACTGCCTCTAGCCTGTTTAGGCTCTTAGCATTCCTGAGGAACCCTGAGCTGCCATGTATGAACTTAACTATACGCTGAGGAGACCACATAGGGTAGCCCTCAGGCTACCTGGAGAGAGAAAGGGGACCAGATGATTCCTTTCTTCCAGCTGTCACCACCAGTTCTCCAGACTAAAGAGCTGCCAATTGAAAAACACCAAGTGACTCCAGTTGATGCCACATGGAGCAGAAGTATCCAATAGCAAGTTGCACCTGAATCACTGATTCCAAAGTTATGAAATATGATTAAATTGTGGTTGTTTAAAGTTACTAAGTTTTGAAGTAGTTTGTTAGGCAGCAGTAGATACCAGAATAAAATTTGGTAACTGGTAGTTGTTTGCTACCATAATAAAAATCCAGAACATGTGGCATTGGCTTTGAAACCAGGTTAGAATTTGAAAGGACCTTACTTTTAGTGGAAGCTGGAAGTGTTACCTGAAAAACTGGATTTGCCTCCTGGTGGGTGTTGAGTCAAAAGACACAACCAAACCAAAGAGTGGGAGAAGAAAGTATTTATTAATACAGCAAGTAAGGAGAACACCCGGGATCTTTCCCAAAGCATTGTCTCCCCAACAGCAAAATTGGGAAACTTTTAAGCTAAGGGTATGTGCATATTCATGAAGAGGCTTGAGCAGAGGAGAATTCAACATAGAATTGGGGCAAAGGTTGGCCAAGTCCAAGCTTTAGTTGATTGAAGTCATGAGGGTCAGAAAAAGTTAACATCATCATCTCTTAGGTTCCAGTTGATTTGGTGGTTGAGCACTTCAGGCTAATCTTTACCATAAAAACAGAACTGGGAGTCTACAACTGATATATTATCTTTGCTATCGATACTTCTGTTGCCTGATAACAGTCTTTTATCCTGCATTCTTTTGTTCCTTAAGATTATAAATTACTGACACCTGCTCAAAGACAAGCATTGTGGCCAGGCTTAGATCACAAAATAGCTTCAGCCAAAATGGCTCCTCTTATGTGAAGAAAGGCATGCCTGGTTCTCTTTCTCTGGGGATCCTCTACCCTATCTGCTTACAGAGGGCCTTTGAGAAGCTTGTCCATAAGGACTTGAATGATAGAAAGAAAACCGTTATTGAAGGCTGGAAAAAAAATGGGCCCTGGTTATGTAATGATAGAAAGTTTGGCAACACCGTCACATGCCATACTGGAGAAACTAGCAAGATACTTAATGAACTTGTGTGTCTGGCTGGAGAGTCTTCCTTATAAAATATAAAAATAGCTTCTTTTATTTTAAGCTGCCTATGATAAAATGAGAGATAGATGCACTAAACAAGAAAATAAGTTTTTATTAGCAAAATTTAGAGGAAATATAAAGCACTCTGGATAGTCTGTTTAAACACACACATACCAAAACAAAACAAAACACAACAAAACAAAATGTTTCTCATCCTAGTTTCTTCCAGCAAAGGATAACTGTATCAAGATAAGAAATAGCCTCAGTGGGTGGTGGGTGGTGGAGGAAATGGATGAAGGTAGTCAAAAGGTGCAAACTACCAGTTATAAGTTAAATAAGTTCTGGGGATGTAATGTACAGCATGTTCACTATAGTTAGCAATTCTGTATTGTATATTTGAAAGTCGTTAAGAGACTAGATCTTATATCTTCTCATCACAAGGAAAAACAATGTAATTATGTGAGGTGGTGGATGTTAACTTATTGTGGTAATCAGTTTGCGATACATACATTTTTCAAATTGTTATATTGTACACATTAAACTTACAGGTTATATGTCAATTATACCTCAATAAAGCAGAAAAAAGAAAGAAATAGCCTCAAGTCAAATATTAAATCAGGATCAGGAGTACCTATGTCGATGTTAAGACATTAAATCATAGCTCTTTTCAGCTACATAAAAAGCCTTTTAAGAAGCTTTAAAATAGGTCTTGTAGCCTTGCTCCTTTAAATTATTTAATCTCTAAGAATCCTAAGGATTTTGTTACAGCAGCCTCATATACCACCCAAAATAGTGAAAAGTATGTTTAGAAAGTGAAACCAAGCAGACCTTGTGGGGCTCCTGGGCATGGAATCCTTTTTGTCCCCCATTTTTTATTTGTAGGGAACAGACTCCAGCCTCCAAGTCCTTCCCTGGGTCCCAAAGGGCAGATTCAAACAGTTGGTAATCTGGGAAGGGAAGGGATGCAGAGATAAAGGAGGGGCAGCCAAGAAACAATAGTGTGGCCTTGGGGCAGGGTCCTGGTTCTGCTTCAAGGGAAACACATAACAATATCTTTGAGCTCTTTAAGAACCAAAACCCAACAAATGGAAGATGTGAGCATTCTTCATTCCAGAGAAGACCACCTGAGGCCAGATTAAAGGAAGCAGAGAAGCTCATCAAGAGACCACCTGAGACCAGATTAAAGGAGTGCAGGCCCTTCGCACACCCTGAACTTATCAGCAACCCCACCCTTGAACTATTGCTATAAAACTCCTCATCAAATCCTCCCAGGTTGGGGCACACACCTTTTGAGAGACAGGAGCCTGCTGTGTCCCCCTTTGCCTGGCAAAGCAATAAAACTATTCTTTTCTAGTTCACTCAAAACTCTGTGTCTGAGATTCAATTCCGGACCAGTGCACAGAGGGCGAGTTTTCAGCATCAAAAGGGCAGAATATGAGTGTGGCATTTGTCTAATGGAGTAAACATCAATGACATTCATAGGAACCCCACACAGTTTTTTGTTATAATGGTAGAAAGTAAAAAGAGGCTTTGGATCCCCCTACATACAATGGGAAAGAGAGGGCATAAAAACCTACTCATTGGCAAAGCTAGGCGACTTCTTTTGGAAAAGGAAGGATATTTCAGAGGGTGGTACCAAGAACACAGGAAAGAAAGACAATATTTAAGGAGAACAGTGGACTAGAGAGACACTGTCCGTGAGCAGAACCAGGTCCTAGTCAGGGAACATTCTCTGCCCCCAGATTAGGGGACCTCAACATATTTGCCTTGTGAGATTTCAAAAATTTGGGGGGCCAGTGACTGCTACGGACCTCTCCTTACCTCTTTGAACAAAAACTGTCAATTAAGTCTATCTGTTCTCTCCCCATTTTATGTTTGGTTTGTGGAAGATATGTAACTTATCATTTTAGTTCATAGGTCTATGGATCAAGAAGAGCCAGATCCAAGGAGCTTCTCCTGCTCTTAGATTTGATTTATATCATGAGATCCTTAACCTCAAGCTTGTTGCCACAATTCAGATAAGACTCTTGAAAGTCTTAGAATTGGGGCTAACATAATTTGCATGTGAGAAGAATGTAAAGGATTTGCAGCCAAAAAGCAGATTCTAGAAGACTGCAAAATGCCTACATATTTTTTACATCCTTATAGATATGATTTTGCATCTGCTCCCATCAAGCAAATGGATTCTATTTCTTCATCCTTGAACTCTAGGTTTGGCCATGTGTTTTGTTTTGCCCAATAGGACAATATCAAGCATGATTAGAGCAGAGACGTAAAAGGCATTTATCAATTGAGGCTTGACCCCTTTTGGTGCATTTGAAACCAGAGACCATTGTGGACCTATGCCTAGGCCTCTGGCAAGCTTGCTGGAAGATAGTTGGCCACATGAATGGGAACTGAGAAGCTATGGCCAATATCTGCCAAACTACAACATGTGAGTAAGGCTAACCTTGATCATTTAGCCACCATCAAACTCCAAAAATAACATAGCCAGATGAGAGAGCACACACTGAGATGAGCGGAGCCAGTCCAGACTCAGAGAACTACTCAGCAGAGTAGTGAACTAAGCAGAATGCTTGTTTTTCAAGCTGCTGAGTTTCAGGGTGGCTTGTTATGAGGCAAAATGTTACCGATGCAACCATTTTAGCCTATGTCTTAACTATTACAGAAAAGTGGTACCAAGAAATGGGTTGCTGTCATAGAAATTACCTACATTCAGAGCAGGCAGCAAGGATAAAATTACAACAGGCTGGAAAGCTGAGGATGTAAGTTAGGGAATGACAAAACATCCGTAAACCTGTTACCTGAAATACCTTGGAAGTTAAACTACATAACAATACAGCCTATAATTTTTGCATAATTGATTGCAAAATTGATTGCTTTTAGAATGTGTGTGTATTTCAGTAATTATTCAAAACATGTTACAGTAAAATCAGGAAGGTATGAACCCTTCACTAGGGAGAAGCTTCCAATGCCCACATTATCTATTCTTATCTAAAGAAAACTATATCCAATATCTTGTTGGTAATTAAATAGAATTATATCTAATATAGTATAGTAAAAATAAAGTAGAATTAACCTCCACTGGAGAACAGTGTATTCTTGTTTGACCTATAGCTTTATGGAAGCCAGTCTCCAAGATGACCCTCAGTGACCCAGACTGCCGAGTACTCATGAACTTGTGTGGTCTCCTCTCATGTTGAATAGGGTAGACTTGTATGATCAGAGGATATTAGGGAGGTGAAAGTATATAATTTCTGAGGCTAGATAAGAAAAGGCATACTGACTTCTGCTTTTATCTCTTGGCTCGCTCACATTTCGGGAAGCCAGCTGCCTTGTCATGAGAACATAAGCAGTCCTGTGGAGAGAACTATAGAGAATTAGGTGGAGGACAGAGGCCTCCTGTCCACAACACTCTGGAAGTGGATCTTCCAGTCCTAGTCAAGCCTTCAGATGATTGCAGCCCTGGCTGACATTGTGACTGAAACCTCATGAAAGTTCCCCAAGGAAGAACTGCTTAGCTAAGTGGCTCCCAATTTCTGATCTGCCCAAATTGTGAGAAATTAAATTTTCTTGTTATTTTAACTATATTTTAAGGCAATTTTTATTACAGCAATAAATAACTAAGGCAAACTATAAACAAACTTTTGATGTTTAAAGTTTTACTTCAAGGCTGAATTGCCACTTACTCTGTGACCTTGGGCGAGTTGCTTATTTTCATATGTTCATTTCCCTAATCTATAAAATAGAACAGTTATTACATTGTTGAGGTGTGTGAAATTTAAATTAAGTAACATACATATAGTGACTAAAAAAGTACCTGGTACATAGTAAACACCTAACCTCTACCAAAAGTCATTTTTGTGAAAGGGCTAGTTGTTTAAGTTTAAGTTGTTTAAGTTGTTTAAAACTATACGACATATCACATTTGACTGAATTCTAATACTTCAGGCTTTGTTTTCCAAAATAATACCGTTACTATTTTTTTCTCATAGAATATTTCTAGAACTTGCTTTCACTTCCACTTTTTTCTTGCTTCACAGAATCATAGTGCATTTTGTACTCTTGCTATAAGCAAGCCAAGCTTTATAAAGATAGGCAGTGATAGTTTCTAACAAATGAAATAGTCAGCCTAAGGCATAGCGTGGAAGATATATATCACTTCAAGGTCTTTACACAAAGTGGAGACTTCTATTAATATTAAATATGTACTTCTCCAATTTTAGACTCACATCTTTATCTGAGCTTCACACTCCTTGGGAGACATATCAAATTGCAATTCTTGCCCTTTTGATGTTTACTACAGCAAATAACTTATTTCCTATGGTGCTATTCATTTTACTCTCATAAATGAAACATTTTTTCACCTACTGTATATTTTATTTGTTGTTGAGAGCAAATCCTAGGACTGGCATCAGGATTTATCTCTTTGGTTTGGTCATTTTATTGTTCCTTTAAGCTACTGTATATTGGGAATACTTATGCATTAATACACTATGACCATTAGAAGCTTTCACTTTGTATAACTTGTGTCTGCCTTCCAACTCCCCAAATGACTAATTGTTCCTTAAATAATTCTTCCTTTTCAAGCTGAGCTATTTCTCATATATATGGGGGAAAAGTCATACTCCTAAAGAACAAATAAGGACAAAATTCACTAACTGAACTATGTTTTGAAATTTTGAAAATTTTTACTTCAATAATCCAGGTTAATTTTTGAATCAATCATCCCTAAGAAAACAAAATAAAAAATTATTACTTAAGGTGGTTAATTATGTAGTAATTTAATAGAGATGCTGCTTTCTAAATTGAGCTATTCTTTATTAGTTCAATGTAAATTATCAATAGTTTTAATATTTGGAAGAAAATGACAATGGGATTTTCAACTGTTAATATAATAAACTAAGGAGAACACTTGAATATGTTATATAGGAGAAAATAGTAAAGGCTATTGTGCTATCATTGGTTTTATTCTTGACTTGGTTAATCACCAACATGAAGAACACACTTTCATTAAGCTTAATGTGCAAAACATTGAACTACATGTGCCGGATACTTGCTTCTAGTTGCTAAGGTGGAATTTGCAGGAAAAAATAACCATTTAGGTGACACTGTAAAATTGTTACTGCCAAGCAAGTCAATTTGCAAAAAGTAATATCACATTTTTGTAACATTTGTTTAAAATTATCTGTCTCATGCTGACTAGTTACCATACACAGCCAAAGATGTAGGCAAAGTGGCCATCAGTCAGTGTGTTGTATGGTGTTTAACACTCAAAAGAGAGAATGAGAACAAAAGGTCCACTCTGTTTCCTCCCCATTCCTATCTCTACTTGATAAGGACAGAGCCTGTGGCTGTGGAAAAATATCCAGTCATATCATACAGATACTTGACAGGAAGAGCATTATATATTCATATAATTAGATATAAATATATTTATAAGTATACACATACATACACATTCCTACTGGATTGCTTCTTGCTTTACAACCCTACACAGACTCTGCAGAGCCTCCAAAGGGATTATCTCCATTCTGTGTATAAACTATAAACACTTTATATTTCTTCCTAAATGATCTGAGAGATTTGAGGGAAAAAAACAGATTTTTTTTCAAAATCAGAGGACATGAGTTTTAAGAATAAATTGGTGCAGGAGTTTTCAAGCCTGTGTAATCTGGAAGAATATTTACCAGAGTATTTTCTTCTAATTTAGCTCAAATACTCTTATTGTCATTATACTTTTGCTAGCTAAAATGTTAAGACATTGGTGTGCCCTATGCCCAAGGTGGAAATGGGAAATGCATTTTGTATATATACTAAGTACTTAATTATTAAACATTGATCAAGCAGAATCAAACAGAATGGATTAAGCCCAAGAAAGAAAGACAGAAAAAGAGAGGAGGGGAGGAAGGAAGGAAGGGAGGAAGGAAGGAAGGAAGGAAGGAAGGAAGGAAGGAAGGAAGGAAGGAAGGAAGGAAGGAAAGAAGGAAGGAAATAAACCATCTGGCACTTGATTTTCCCTCAAAAACACCAAGTTTACACAAAGGGAAATACCTCAGTGTGTTTTCTGCTTTCTGCTTGAGGAAGAAGAGAAGCAATAATGACCTCTGAGTCTAGAAACCCTCCACCAATGACTAGAAGTTAGTGAGCTTAAATGAGAAGAGGATTTGCAACCAGACAGATGAGCTTTTGAATCTCTATTCTATTACTCACTCTGTAGTACTAACTATACCTTAGTCAACAATTTAAACACAATCAGTCTTTAAAATAAGAATAATAAAAATTAATTTCCAGCTTCTTTGATGAAAAATTAAATGAAATGGTATATCTAATACGCCTGACATGAAACAGTTTTTTAAATGTACGTATTCTTTGGTACTGTGAACTATTGCTGGAGGAGACCAGAATTGAACATAGGCTAAATTTCCACAGCATATATTTCTAAATTGTTTGAGTTTTATATCAAATTCTATGCAGTAATAGCTAAACCCTTTATGTTTTTTTTACCTGTCTATCCTTCTATCTATCCACATGTATATTATTAAAAGAGAGACTACAAATCTTCAAATGTTTATTTTAAATAAATAGTCTGGCCTAGTAAAAATTTGCAAGTTAGAAAACAAAGATGAACCAACCCACAATAAAAAAAACAAAGGTATAAACCCCAAATTAAAAAGGCACTGTTTTAAGTAAGATTTAAATAAATAAGAATTTCTCTAAATTATAATGTAAATTGCATGGTATTAAAACTTTGGTTCAGAACCATAGAGAAACCAATTAAAAACCTTTTTCCAAATCATTTCCTTTAAAGGTACAGTTTTATTTAGATGTCTAAGAGAAAACTAACTGGAAAATCAGAGACATAATAAAATATTTGCTACACTCAAGGAGCAAACCTGACACAACTGCAATGTTTTAATTTTTTTATATTAGTTCATAGCATAAAATGTTTATAGCATCATCAGTACATAACATACATCAAATTTCCATAGAGTGTAAACATGGTTGAAGTACATTTAGGACCTTTTCATTTTATAGGATGCAAAGTAAGACTAACATAAAATTGGAATAAATGTTAGTATTTTCACATTATTCCAATTTGATTATTTAATAGTTATTGATCTTGTTAATCCTAGTCAATTCCTCCAAAATTGTGGAGAAGTGTTGTCTTTCTAAATATGGTAAGAAAAAGTATAACACCATCAAAGAAGAGTAATAACTTTTTCCTGAAACATGAAGCTTGAGATATGAGGTAGCTAAGAGGGCTTCTTGACTGTGGTAACTTGGCTCCTAACTTTATCTATAAGTAGAATTTTAATGTTACAAAAGTTATAAAAATAGATACTTCCAGTTCAATCAGAGAAAGATAAGTGCAAGGAGTGATGAAGGAGTCAAACTTTGCCATTCCAGAAAAATTAGAATAAAAAAATAGAATACATGAAAGCTATGATTTTGTTCTTATTTTGTGTATGTGTGCTGTTCAATTTGTTAGACGTTCTAATGTAATATGAAACAATAATCTTAGTACAAGTATCCTGTCTAGCCCTGCTCTTAATTAAAAATGGTTTCAATATTTCATCAGGATATTTTCAGTGATTATTATACTTAGAATGTTTAATTATATTGTCATTTAAGATTTCTATTAGAAATAGTAACTGGGTCTTATTGAACACCTTTTCAATTTTTGTTGTTATAATACATTTGTTTGCTGCTTTTTCTTGTTGATACAATGGGTTAGACTAATAAATATGGCAGTGAACTACTTTAAAAATGTATTCCTTTAAAAGCTTTTTAAAGAATTAGCTATCGAACTCACTCAGTAATGCATTTTCAATACATTTAATTTATCATTCCTTGACTTCATTTATTATCTTGTTACCTGTTTTCCTTTCTTTTCTTGTTTTTAAATAAGTTTTATATATGAGTGGGACTTACAAATTTCAGTTGTGTGTAAGGAGCTTGGAAATCTCCAGCAGTCTTAAAACAAGTAGAAAGCTAAACAGACTGAAAAGTCAACAACTCTTCTTGGACCTGTAATAGCAGGGAGGACACAGGGCAAACAGCTGCCCCCCGGAGAGACAGACAGGCAAACAGAGAGATACATGGCTTTTTGGAGCAGAGACTAGTGCGTGGAAACTGCTCAGAGAACCAGTGCTGGGGTAGGAAAACCTGAACTGCAATTGACAATTTGCTGGAGGCTCAGTGTGGACAACTCTGAGAGTGAAACACTCCAGAGGGACCTTGTCATACGTGGACCCCCAGCAATATCGTAAGATTCACCTCCAGGAGCTCAACCAGATTCCCACAGTAAATATAGGAGAAAAATCCCCTCAACCTTCAAGCAGAGGAAAGGGAAAGGGGACCATTTTGAAATGTCAGAGTACTCTGCTCTTAACAATGCTGGCCCTCAGGGGAAACTAGTTAAGAAGAGCCTCACTGACCTTTGAGAGGGAAACACCCAATTCCAGCCAGCTCTCGCCTTCTACATGGGAGAAGGGAAACGCACAACTTCAGCTACTCAAGCCATCCTGTCCCAGCCAAGTGGGGAGAAAAGAGCTGAGAAACACTTGTGAAATTCACAATCTACAAGCATAGGTTCACTAAAAGACTCAGCCCTAATCATAAGACCGTACAATGCTTCCAACCCAACACCTCACCACCACATTAACAAAGACCTGTTTGCAGCAGTTCCTTTTACCCAGTACATCAAATCTGGCTGTCGGGAAAAAATTACAAGGCACACCAAAAGGCAAAAAACACAATTTGAAGAGACATAACAAGGATCAGAACTACACATGACAGAATGTTAGAATTATCATACCAGCAAATTTAAAACAAGTAGGATTAGTATGCTAAGGGCTCTAATGGATAAAGCAGACTCCATGCAAGAACAGATGGACAATGTAAGCAGAAAGATGGAAATCCTAAGAAAGAACCAAAACAAAATGCTAGAGATCAAAAGCACTGAAATAGAAGTGAAGAATGCCTTTGATGGGCTTATCAGTAAACTGGACATGACTCAGGAAAGAATGTCTGACCTAGAGGATATATCAATAGAATCCTTAAAAATAAAAAAAATAAAAAGAGAAAGAAAGAAAGAAAAAAAATACAATAGGATATCCAAGGACTGTGGGAGAACTACAGAAGATGTAAAATATATGTAATATGAATATAAAAAGGAGAAGAAAGAGAGAAAGGAACAGAAGAATATTTGAAGCAATAATAACTGAGAATTTCCCCATATTAACATTAGACACCAAACTACATATCCAGGAAGCTTAGAGAACATCAAGAAGGACACATGCTACAAAAACTGTACCCAGGCATCTGATCTTCAAACTACAGAAAATCAAAGATAAAGAAAAAATCCAGAGATTCTTTCTCCTCTGAAAGAAGCCAGAGATAAGAGTTACATTCAATTCTTCAGAAACCATGCAAACAAGAAAGAGTAGAATGAAATATGTTAGTGTTGAGGGGAAAAAAACCAAAAAAACCCCACCAACCTGGAATTGTGTATCTTGTGAAATAATCCTTCAAAAGCGAAGGAAAAATAAACTCTCTCAGACAAAGAAAATCTGTAATCAGTTGCCAGTAGACCTGATTTACAGGATATGTTAAAAAAATAAAAAGTTCTTCAGTCCCTCACACCATACACAAAAATAAACTCCAAATGGCTTAAAGACTTAAATATAAGCCATGACACCGTAAGACTCCTAGAAGAGAACATAGGTAAAACATTCTCTAATATAAATCCTACCAAAGTTTTCTTAGGTCAGTCTCCCAGAGCAATAGAAATAAAAGCAAAAATAAATAAATGGAACCTAATCAAACTTATAAGCTTTTGCACAGCAAAGGAAACCATAAACAAAATGAAAAGACAACCTACAGAATGGGAGAATATATTTGCAAATGATGCAACTGACAAGGGCTTAATTTCCAAAAAATACAAACAGCTCATACAACTCAATAAAAACAAAAGTAAAAAAAAAAAAAAAATATCAAAAATTGGGCAGAAGACCTAAATAGACATTTCTCCAGAGAAGACATACAGATGGCCAATAAGCACCCGAAAAAATGTTCAACATCGCTCATTATTAGAGAAAGGCAAATCAAAACTACAATGAGGTACCACCTCATACCCATCAGAATGGCCATCATCAAAAAGTCTATAAATAATAAATGCTGGAGAGGGTGAGGAAAAAAGGGAACCCTCTTGCACTGTTGGTGGGAGTGTAAATTGGTGCAACCACTATGGATAACAGTATGGAGGTTCCTTAAAAAACTAAAAATAGAGTTACCATATGATCCAGCAATCCCATTCCTGGACATATATCTGGAGAAAACTCATTCAAAAAGATACATGCACCCCAATGTTCATAGCAACACTATTTACAATTGCCAAGACATGGAAGCAACCTACATGTCCATCAACAGATGAATGGATAAAGAAGATGTGGTGTGTGTGTATATATATATATATATATATATATATATGTGTGTGTGTATATATATATATATACACAATGTGTGTGTGTAAATATATGTATGTACACAGTGGAATACTAGTAGCCATAAAAAAGAATGAAATAACGCCATTTGCAGTAACATGGATGGACCTAGAGGTTATCATACCAAGTGAAGTAAGTCAGACAAAGACTAATATCATATGATATCACTTATATGCGGAATCTGAAATATGATACAAATGAACTTATTTACAAAAGAGAAACAGATTCACAGATGTAGAAAACAAACTTATGGTTACCAAAGGGGAAAGGAGGGAGGGATAAATTAGAGGTTTGGGATTAGCAGATACAAACTACTATATATAAAACAGATAAACAACAAGGTCCTACTGTATAGTATAGGGAACTATATTCAATATCTTATAATAAAATGTAATGGAAAAGAATATATATATATACACATATATATAATAACTGAATCATTTTGCTGTACACCAGAAACTAACACATTATCAATTAACTATACTTCAATTAAAAAAAAAGTTCTTTAGTGAAAAGGAATATAACATAGATTAGAAACTCCAATCTACATTAGAAAGGAAGAGGACTGAAGAAGAAATAAGTGAAGTAAAATAAAAACTTATTTTTCTTATTCTTAATTGGTGTAAGAGATAACAGTTTGCTCAAAATAATAATAGCAACAATATATTAATTTATGTATCCTTATGTATATATCTTATACATAAGGTATGCTTATGTATAAGCTTTATATACTTATATATAAGTGAAATGAGTGACAGCATGATTGGAGGGAGGAATTATAATTATTTTGTTACTATAAGGTATGTACTACTTGTGAGCAGTATAGTGTTATTTGAAAGTGGACTTGAATTAGTTGTAAATGTATATTGCAAGCTCTAGGGAAACCATTAAGAAAAGTTTAAAAGAAGTATAACTGATATACTAATAAAGGAGAGAAAATAGAATCATATAAAGTACTCAATTAAAACCACAAAAGGCAGAAAAAAACTGGAAGACAAAAATAGGAACAAAGAGCAAGGGCTGCAAATTGAAAGCTCTAATGAATATAGTAGATATTAATTCAACTATATGGATAATCACTTTGCATATTAGTGATCTAAATGCACCAATTAAAAGACAGATATTGTTAGAGTGAATCATAAAACATGGCCTAACTATATGTTATCTATAAAAAACCCACTTTAAGTATGTAGACATGTATAGATAAAAAGTAAATGGATGGAAAAAAAATATACCATGCTAACACTAATCCTAAGAAAGCAAGAGTAGCTGTGTTAATTTCAGACAGAGCCAACTTCAAAGTAAGAAAAATTATTTGGAAGAAGTGCATTGCATGATGAAAAAGGGCTCAGTTCTCCAAGAAGCCATAACAATTCTTAACATGTATGCTAATGACAACAGAGTATCAAAGAAGTGAGGTAAAAACAGATAGAACTACAAGAGTAAATAGGTAAACCCGCTATCATAGTTGGAGATTTCAACACACATCTCTCAAAAATGGACAGATCAGCAAACAGAACTTCAGTAAGGACAGTTGAACTCAATAACAAGTGTCAAACTCAATATCAAGTGAATATAATTAACATCTATAGCCTATATCATCCAACAACAGCAGAATACACGTTTTTCATAGGCTCACATGGAACATTCATCAAGATAGACCACATTCTGCACCATAAAACACATCTTAATGAATTTAAAACAATAGAAATTATATAATGTCTGTTCTCAGATCACAATGGAATTAAACTAGACATCAGTAACAGGAAGATAACATTAAAATCCCCAAATATGTGGAAATTAAACAATATATTTCTAAATAACACACGAGTAAAAGAAGAAATCACAAGAGAAATTTTAAACTATTTTGAACTGAATGAAAATGAAAACACAACTTATCAATGTCTGTGAGATACCAGCAAAAGCAGTGCTTAGAGGAAAAAGGGTTTTCTGGATCAGGGAAGCTGATACAGGCTGATATAAGTCTAAGCTTTTGTTTCATTTCACTGTAAAATCACAAAAATACCTCCTAACTATCTGGATTTATCCCAGTTTATGTAATTTTCTATTACAGATAATAGAAAGGGCTTGTGCCATTATTGGTACAACATTGTAACCTTGAAATAAAAGGCTTTAGGCTTAGAGATCAGGCTTACAAAAATGCATACATGCATCTATTAAATCTTTGGCTTCTGCTTCAAGCCAACAAAGGAAAAACTACCTTCAACAGTCAATTGCCTTTTTTCAAGTTGAAAATAGTGACATACATTTTTTTCTTTTCTAGGAGGAGTTATAAGATGAATTTGAGAAAGGATAGTGAAAAAAATAGGAATCGAAGTAAGGAGTGTTTTTGTTGTTGTTTGGTTTGTTCATTTGTTTTATTTTCAATACGATATTTTGATAATAAGCACTGGTAACATTTCCATTAAAATGGCTTCCAATAATTTCCAATAAAACAGCATTAATACCAAAAAAAGGGGTGGGAAGAAGTTATTATATGGCATATTTGAATGTGATTTTTATAATACTGTACACATTTTAGGGGAAAAGGGGTTAGCCTTTTTATCTTTCTTTTTCTAGAGTTTTTAAGGCATTATATAAATTTGTTAGTCTTTTCAATAAACATTTTGTATATGATATGTCCATTCCAAAATCATTTCACGGAATATATTTAGAATCACAATAGATCTTACTAGTGTAATCATACATTGCTGAATAGAACTGAACAACTAATTCAGTATCTAAGTCCATGAAAATTTCTGAATATCTGTAGAATAAATTGATATAAATATAGCACCAGACTTCAGATTTTCAGTGAAAGATAAATTTTAGTTTTTTGGAGAATTACATTATTAAGCAAATAAAAACTTGTTTCCCCAGCCAGTATCAACTTCCTTGGGCATCCCACAGCATTCTGTCATTCCAGTGGCATTAGAGCTAGTCTATTATTGAAATTGTTTCTGTGAATTCATCTTCTATTTGTACATGTTTTATTTTAAGTTTCTTAAAGTTATATAATGAAAATATTTTAATGAGGAAATAGTAGCCTGTAGGATTAATGGAAAGAGCAATTTTGCTCCTAAGTATAAACAATAGTTTTTTATTCATTCATTCATTCATTCATTAACTTAATCCACATTTACTCACCATTTTCTACTTTTTAGAGATTCATGGTTGGTGTATTGGTACAAAAATTAAGGACCTTCCCTGATTTTAATTTGTGGATAGGTTGTCTCTATTAAGTGAGTAGTTGTTAAAAACATCTTTAAACTTGGAAAGAATAGGTTATGACTGAAGAATTCCAATCAGAGTTCAGAGTCCTCAGCACTAATGAAGAATTTTGTTAACCCTCCACAAGGTAGTGCATTTCACTCAGAGGACAGAGTTACAGGTGTGAAATTCCACTGGTGAGGCAAGATGCAAGTGGAGAGTGGAGAACCCCAAAACTGGCTAGGAAGCAAAATGATTAGAATTAAGGCTGGACACTCAAAAATTTGTCTCTCTTCTGTGTCATTATGTCCATGGTTACAGGGACACAGTTGAAGCTGTGTCTTTAGCAGACTATGAAATATTTTGTGTATATTTACATCTTTTCTCTCTGACTTTTGAATCTGTGATATTACCTAACAGATAACGTTGCTCAGCAAGTGTTTGCTGAATGGGTAAAATAAAAGAAATACTTTGTTAAGTGAGAAATGCCATGAAAATTAAAAATATGAGTTTTAAAGACCAAGAAATTCACTAGTCTTAATAAAACCCAATATTCTCCAAAACATTTAGTAATGATTCTATACCAAAGGTAAACCTTTTAAAATATTCTCTAAGACCCATTGACATTTTTAAAAAATCATAAAGGTTGATTATTTTAGTCTAGCACCAATTTTAGGTCACAAGTACTTAAAACAAATCAATTTATTTAAAAGTTCTGTTTTTTGTAATGACCCTTTATAATAAAATGTTCCCAATACCTTTGAAATTTTTCAAAATGCCCTGAAGTATAATTCCTCCATTGTAACTGACCTTGTATCAAAACTTTCTGTTTCAGATCAATGTATTTAATATCTCTATTTCATCTTCTGCCCCGTTATTGAAATGAAAAAAACGATTTATGTTTGCAGCAGATGGCAAATCACTTCAAGATCAAAATAATAATAAAGTAGTATATTTAAAAACAAATTAGTTTAAATGAAAACCTGTCACCATTAAGACTTGTACAAAATATTCATTACAGCTTTATTCAGAATAGCAAAAACTGAAAAACAACCAAAATGTCTATGAGTAATCAATAAAATGGATCCAACTACTAAGCAATAACAAGCAAAAAATTACCCATATACACAACATGCATAAACCCCATAGGCATTGTGCTAAATGAAATAAGCTGGTCACAAACAACTTCATACTATACGACTGCATCTTTTTAAGTTCTAAAAAAGGCAAAACAACAGTGATGGTAGATCTGTGGTTGCAAGGGACTGGGGATGAGAAAAAGAGACTGACTACAAAGGAACACAAAGCAGATGGGATGAAACTGCTGGAACATGTAAAGAAGTGAAAAATCAAACCCAAATAAAGATGGTTGCTGCAGAGTTAACCATCATTTTCCAACAGAGTCTAAGCTCAGAATAAACTGATAGGAGATGCAGGAATGAGCAGTGTATCTACCAACTTTTAGGTTGTGGATAAAGCAAAGCAGGATAGAGAGAGGTCACTTATGTCTCTACATACCACTCAGTAGTAACTTGTAAAGATATAGAATAAATTCTAGAAAAGGCAACAAGGAAAGAAAATGTGCAAAAAACATATTACTTCCAAACATGATTTACCCTAGCTAAACCACTGAATAACAGAGCTCCGTGGTTTTCAAACTGTGGTCTAGGGGTTATTTTTGCAATAATATAAACTCTTAGTAATGTCATTGTCTTTTTCACTCTCATTCTCTCCCGATGTATAGTGGAAAACTTCTCAGAGACTACGTGATATGCTGACATCATCACTCGGAAGATTAATGAAATGTGTGTTTCTATATTCTTGGGTTTTAAATGTTTTTTGGTTTTAACTATTAATAGGGTAGACATTAGAAGAGATAACTCACATAAATAAAAGTATAGAAATAAGTCCTAAGACCAGAAAGTTGGAGAGCTGCTAGTGTAGTTAAATAAATAATGGACCACCTACCAAGATTGGCGCTAGAACCACCCCTTCCCTCCAGCATAAAAAGCGGCATTTGCTTCCAAGTCCAAGCTGTGAGAATTACTTTCTAACCACAGCAAAATGTTTCATGGGGAGCTCATATGGCTGAAAAGCAGAACATAGTCAAGTTTCACTGCAGACCTCTGTAGGGGACACAGATGAAAAAGAAAAAATCTAAACATTCTTCCATTCAATAATGTAACATTACCCTACAGCATTCCAAAATAGGAGCATCCTTATTTTAGTCAGCTCATGACAGACCACGTATGCTCAGAGAAAGCTCAGAGGCAGCTAATTCAGAAGAATAAACAGACTAGCACAACTACAAGGAAAATATACTACATCTCAGAGCACTGTTCTTGTGGAAGGAAAATCAAAAGGGAGTAGGTATTGCTAAGAGAGCTCTCTAAAATGAGATTGAGAGGCCATTGATGACGTGTGACTTATGCACATCTCAGCCTGGATGGAATCTGACCTTTTGACCACTTATTGTCCTAATGAAGGCATCCAGAACATCTACCAGAAACTCAAGATACTTTTGGGACACTTACCCTAAAACAACTCAAGACAGACATCCCTTAAAGACAAATATTTCCCTTCTGGTGTCAGAGTACAGCCTCAAGGCTTTTGTCTTTATAAGCCCCCGACCACTTCTCTTCCCCAGAATCCTCTTTTGATTTAGCTCAAATCTGAGTCTCCTAAAGTGCAATTAAAAAGACCCCAAATAAACTCTCTTCTTATTTGCAAACTTCTGTGTATTTTTTTTTTTTGGTTGACACTCTCAAATATAAAAGCACAACAAAATACAAACAAATATTTGAGAAATGTAAACAATATTAAAGAAAAATTTACTATGAACAATGAGGACAATTGGTCGAGCCAAAAGCTGTATCTACGAGTCTCAGGACAAAAACATAACACTATGAAATAAATATTACAGCAAGAATCAAGAGCATGTTATATTCAGAAAAAAATAAAAACTAACTTCTCTAAAAGGAGAGCAATCAGAAAATAAGAAATAATTATGTTAAAACAATTTCTATTCTATTTCAATAGAATGTCTAGAAAAGATAATGCACATGTAAGTGACCTTCAATTTAAAATGTAAAATTCTCCTGAAGGTTCAACAATAAGTAAAAGAGATATAAAATGTAATAGAAAAGTTTAGAGATATAGAGCACAAAGCCATATGTTCAAGCATCCCTATAAAAAGAGAATCAACAAGAGAAAACAGAATTTAGGGCTATAACTAATAGTTGAAAATATACCTGACTTATCTTTACATTTAGACAGTCTACTAATGTCTGGCAGAATATTATTTTAAATATACATATATGTAGATATATACTCATAATGTTTCACAAAAAATAATTTGAAATGCTGAAATTTTTAATAATTATAATAATAACTTTACCTCCACAGTAGCAAGAACAAGACTGGCACAAGATATGCATGAATAATATTTGATGCAAAGTGACTGACAAGCAGCAAGTCCTTTGTCTCTTCAAAGTTTTGATTATCATTGATCCTAGAATTATACATGACAAAAACAGTAAAATGTGAGGGCAAAATGAAAATATTTTCACATATGTAACAACCCAAAAACCTTATCTTCCTGATAGTCTTTCTAAAAAACAGCAATTTTCTCATCAATGAAATGAGTTTTTAAGATCTTCACTTTCCTAATCAGTAAATTCTGGATGGTTTCCAATGGACCATTTCTGCTTGACATTTGCTAACAAGACTAACAACAATATCAGTTACGAAAACAAAAATGACTTGATGAAGTGCACTAGAAAATGTAAAGGAGGAAGATATGCTCTACATCTAACCCGGGAGTGCGATGGATAAATGTGCCATTAGGCAGGAGCAGCAAACCCAACAGTCTATGGGCCCAAATTCTGTTAGGAGAACATATGAGAACTACTAGTGAAGTGATGAGAAGTCACTCATGACCCTGTACAATTTTACTGCATAACTGATGAGATCTATTCCTAAAATCATGTATTCAATCATTTATCTTCCAGGGCAGATATACGAAGGAAGCAAACATAGGTGTATGCATACAGCATATACATGTGATATGCTACCACCCATCCACAATGGTTGACAAAAGCATTATCATTATCTCACACGGTAAATGTCCATCAAGGGTCAGCTGGGGCTCTACTTTGCTTTGTCTTCACCCGAGAGCCCAGACTGTACACGTTCCATTTTTGGGTTTCCACATTTGTTGAGGTGGGAAGGAGTGCACATGGTAAACTGTTTTCAAGCTCCAGATTTTCAGCCGGAAGTATGGAAATTGCATGTTTTCATGGACCTTTATTTTTTTCATCAAAGCACAGCTAGCTTTAAGAGCAGTGAATTGCAATTCTCTGTCTAGAGGAGAAATGACCACAAATTTTTGCTGAATAGCATTTATGACTAACATATTTTAAAGATTTAATACCTTTTGTTTAATTTTATCATAATATCATCTTTGACACAAAAGGATTAAACTTATTTCTGTAAAAGAGGGGTATTAATACTTTTAGCACATGCAGGTTTAGGTCTGGGTTCTTATCCTATGGCGAAATACCCATTATGTAATTAGGAGAAAATCATCCTGTCTCTAAGATCTTCCATTTTCCCAGGCGTAAAGTCAATCTCAAAGATCTTCAACTTTCTTATCAATACAATTCTAGAAGGTTTTAAAGGGGCCTTCCCTTCTTGCTTGACATTTGCTTCTACTTTACAGACAAGACATAAGAAATTTAGTACACAGAAAGGTTAGGTGACAAAGAATTTCACAGTATATGTTCATGATCAATTTGAAATCTATTACATCATTTATATACCTCAGATTACATATATTTTATTTCAAATACACACAGCAAATCCCCCAAAATAAAAGCAAAGGAGTAGTAATAATAATCGCAACTACCAAAACAGAATTTGTCTTAAAAAGGCCAAGTGATCTATTTTCTTCTTCAAATCTCCATTTGCCTATCACATACTGGGCTCTTAGAGGCAAATGATGGTTATAGAATGAAAAAATTAGATAAATTTAGAAGTGCCCTGAAAAATATGTCATGTCATAGTCAAGACAGTATCTAAGATGTATTGTGTGAAATAATTATCAGGAAAATGCTCTTCAATCTCTGCAGGATTCTCTACACTTGAAAGAACAGATGCTCATTGTATTTGATGAGCTACAGAACCACTGCCTGCATTGAAAACGAAACAATCAGGAGTGAAGTGACATTGAGGTGCAGCAAAAGCAGCCACTTTGCAACAAGTTTATATTCAGCCACTTTTACCTTCCTTGAGTAGTTTGTGAGATTCTGGTAACAAAATATCAAGAAAATATTTATTCCTTTTGCTTGATTTTAAATTATGGATTTGCTTAATTCATTTTTCCTCTCAATATGGGAAACAGCATATTAAATGCATGCAACCAAGATTTTTATTTTCAATGATACAAGTAATACAAAAATTACTGCACTCTCCTTATAAAAATGCAAGACTTGTAATGATAAAGAGGTTAAAAATAAAATTATCTTTCATATTCATATTAAAATTGTCTTTCAACATTCATTTCATTTCATGTTTCTCTCCCAGAATCAGTTACTCTTTTTAATTTTGTGTAAATGTTTACAAGTAATGTTATATGTTTATATGCCTCTCCATGTATAAAGTTTATGTAGATATATATTGTGTTTAAGTGTAAATATGTTTGTGTTTGTGTGTGTTTGTGTATGTATGTTGTATTCAAGATATTAATTATTGAGTTGTAATGTGTTTATTTCTGTGTGCATCGTGTTATTTCTCAAATATAAAGATCTCCTTCAATCTTTTTAAAGTTCAGTAGTAAGCTGATATTAAGCTAGTATGTTAAGATATGATCAGACTGGTTCCTAAAATGTGGAAATAATTCTATACTTATATAGTAACTAGCATTTACCCCAAGACTTCCTGGTTCCCCCAGCCACCTTGCCTCTCCCAAGGAGCCCCATGCCCCAGCAATCAGCTTGACACTTGGCTAGCAGAAGTCCTTCAAACCTTGCTCCAGTGCCCAGGGCAGCCAGCAATTATTCTGAATGGCCAAAGCAGTTAATTATTATCAATATCGCCCCGGGATATATCAAAATATAATTTGTCATTTTGCCATTGGTAATTCTTTCTCCTACCTTCTTATATTACTTGTCTTCATAACATGTTTCATCTTCTAATAAATGATAAAAAATAATCATAATTACATTAACTTGATAAGGGTGGGGGTTTTCCTGTGTTTTTTACTGCTGTATCCTAATTGCCAGGCATATGGCAGGCTCAAGGAATGTTTATTGAATTAATATCCTCATGCTTCTACCCACACTGAAAATCTCTATAATTTTTGCTAATAAAATAAACTAAAAATATCACATTGTTTTGTCAATTAGCATTTCCTGGTTATAACTGAGATTGGACATAATATTTTCAAAAGATTACTGCTTACATAAATATATATATTCTATAAATTGCCAGATTATATACCAGTTTATTGTTCACTGATTTGTTTTCTCTTATATTGGTCTCTATTAAATTTGTTGAAGTCCTTGTACTTCTTCTGAAGGCAACTTTCTATCTGACACATTCCAACATACAGTTTTCACTTATTCCTTTCCTTCATTTATGTTGTTTAATTTGCAGATTTAGCTTGATTTCCTTTATTTCTAGGGTAGAATTTTCTTTTTAATTTCTATAACTTAACATTTTTGCTCTTTGTTCTTGTTAGTTACCAGCTTTATTTCACTGCAGTAAGAACAAAAGACTTGCATGATTTCTTTTATTTTGAAAAATGTATTTTTTTAATTTTCAGTAAAAGTTAGTCACATTAGACAGGCCAAGTGGGTTTGTACTTGTATTATATAACCCCAGGGCCTCAGTGACTTGGCATGTAAACATTTCTTCTTACACTTTTTGGGTAGCTGTGGAGGCTCAGTTCTACACACTCATTCAGGACAAATGGGATCTTGAACTTCTGTCCTCCAGGGCTATGACATAATAAATTTCTATTGTTTAAGCCACCCAGTCTATGGTATTTTGTTAATGTCAGTGAGTTGACTAAGACAAGGCATTTCATTTGCCCTCATCCTTGGTGGCTATTGAAGAATATGCCCAGCTTTCACAGTTCTCTTCATACTCACAGCAGATTGGGGTCCCAAGGGCTGTTTACTTTCAAAGAGTCACGGGAATTTTCAAGTCTAGACTCATGGTTTGTTTAGCGGCACTTCAATGTCTATTCACATCCACTTGAATCTAATCAATTCCATGTGCCAGCTATTTTTGGAAAATAGTTTTCAGATCTGCTGTCTTTCTTTACTTTTTGCCAAATGTCTCTCTCTCAAATTAAGCTTTCAGACTCCTCTGGCAAAAGCTATACCCCTACTCTGATTCGTGTCCTGAATCATTTTATGCACTGACAGATATTACTAGTTTTCATACCATTATACTGCTATATTTTCCTGAATTGCCTTAATCAGGTGAGAAATTTTAATAATAAGAAAGCAAGCTACACTCTTAGTCTGACTTTTGCTTCCAGGCTGAATTTCAGAGGCCTTTGTTGCTACCATATTTTCATGATTTTATCTCCTGCTGTAAAGATTAAAAAGCATTTTACTGCTTCATTATTTGTATACCCTGAATTTTTCAGATTTCTTCATTACTTTTTATTTTGGCTTGAAAACACTCTATTTTCTGAGTTCATCGTTTTCATGTAATACCTGGTCATATCCAGTCAATAGTGATCAATACACAGTATTATAATTCAATTCTAGAATATCTTCCCCAAGATCTAAAAAAGTTCAGTAAGCAAATGATCTAGCTTCTGAGTTATATCTGATGAGTTTTACCAAACGTTTTGCCATTTCATGGCATAGAAGGCTGTACTTCCATTCTCAGGAAACAATTTCTTAATTGCCCATCACCTGGTCCTTAAAATAATGCCACCTATTTTAGGCTTCTGATAGGATAACCTCACTTCCAATAACTATACCATTATTTATATTACGATAGGATTGGATAGCATAGGATAGGTATGCTATAGTAACACCAAAATTCCAAAGGCTTAAAACAACATATCTATTTCTAATTCTTATGGCATGTATGATGTGAGCTGGCAGAGGTTTCTGCTCCCTTAGGAGGTGGGATCTTTGAACTTGGACTTGGTCTGGGATTGGTTTACCAATGGGATGATGGGAAATGCGACGCAGGCAAAGACTTGAAACCACTAACATGAACCATGTGAAGCATAATAGCGCACTAGAAGATGAGGGGACACGTGGAAGAAAAGGGAGTGCCCCGTGTCACAATTTACTAACTTCCAGAGATAAGAGGGAGGTCATTTCAGATCATCTCACCTACTGGCCAGCTGTCAATAGGCACATGATAGAGCCCATCAGAAATCATTTGAACTCCCTCAGACCAGGAGAACTACCTAGACACTAAAAAAATCATGAGCTAAATGAAATAATTAGCTTTTTAAGGCAATGTGTTTATGAAACCAAATAGATTTTCAAGATTTAAGTTTCAGATTTTTGTTGTTGCTGTTACACAGCAAAATCTAACTGATACATGAAGTATTATCTAGAAATGGGGTGCTGCTGTAATAAAAACCTAAAACATGTTGTATTAATTTTGTGTCTGGAATAAGTGAAATCTGGAGAAGCATCAAGGAAATTGTTTGTGGAACTTGGAAAAGTGGCAACAAAACTGCTATATCAGGCTGGAAAAATGGCAACCTGTATTATATAGTGTTGTAAAAATTGTTAAAACTGCTGCCTTTGGCAACTTGGAATATAGAAATGTACCCGTGGAGCTTAAGAATCTGGCTAAAGAAATTGCTAGAATTTAATATAGAAAATTCACAAATATTTATATCTTTGAATAAACAATATTAGCAGTTTTCTCAGTGAGTCCCCCCTTGCCCCCCTTATGTATATTCTGGTATGTTTAAATAAGAAAAATAGATGGGTGTAATCATGTGCTATAGAAGAATACTGGAAACAAATAAATATTACCTTATATCAACTTTACAATGCATGCTGAACACATTGAACTGAAGTGTTAACAAAACAAACTTGAATTTAACATGGGGTGAATCATTTTGAAAGGAAACTTAGGTGTGATTCCAGTGCTTAAAGTTAAAATTCTAATCACACATAAATAATCATAATGCTATACTGTAAAGAAAGATTAAGAACAGAAGTTTATAATTAGGATTTGAAAAGTGTGTATAACATGATAGAAAATGCCCCATATGTTATCTAGGAAAAAAAAATAGCAAATGCACCAGTCAAAATTAGCTTGAAGAAAATGCATTTATTCCATTTTCTTACTAAAGAAAATTATTTATCTTTGATTTTGTATTTTCACTTTCTTTTCAATCTAATCATAGACTTTAGACTTTTTGCAAATGTCATTTTATAGACTCATCTTGTTTTGAAAATCTTAGTAAAGAATACATTAGTGTCAGACAAATGTATCCAAAAAGAAGCCCAGTAAGCAGAATGGGAAATCCTGTTTTTAATTTGATTTATTTCTGCTGAAAGCCATCACTAAACTTTATCTAAACATCAAGGAAATACACGATGAAACAGTATCTATAATTCTTTAAATATATTTATTACTAAATTCTATATTCTGAGCACAGTGAAAATAAAAATAACTAGGACTTGGACAAAAAATTCAAATTCATATATTAATATGTATATATTTGTTCTCAAAGTTGGTGTGCCCAAGGGCTCAGTCCCTGATCATTTTCTCTGTCTATACTCACTCACTTAGTGATCTCATCACATTCCTGACTTTAAATATCATTATAACCTGATGATACAGAATTTGTATTTATATCAGAGAAGTTTCTCTCAAACTTTAAACCTGAGCCCAAAATTTACTTGTTATTTCCACTCAAATCCCTAACAAATATCAAAACTCAATTTGTCCAGAGCTGCCCTCCTGATCTTCCCACATCCCAAACTGCTACAAGCACAGCCTTTCACATAACATTTGATGGGAAACTCATTCTTTCATTTGCTCAGACCAAAAAATTTAAGGACAGTTTGATTTTCTTTTTCTCACACCCCACATCCAGTTCATCAGGAAAACCTGTTGGCTGTACCTTCAAAAATATATCTAGAATCTGACCACCTCTCTCCATCACCATGTTCCTGATCTGATTCCCCATCAGCTCTGCCTGGACCACTGCCATATCCTCCTAACTGTTCTCTGTTTCCATCCTTCCTCAGCTATATTCTTAAAGATGTATATCAAATCATGACTCTCCTCTGTTCAAAACCCCACAGGAGTTCCTCATATTACCAAGAATAAAACCAAAACCAAAATTTTCCTCATTTCTCATTCTGCTCAATTCACAGGGGTCTCTTTGATACTTTTTGGTAGAGCCAGGTACATCCTTATCTTAGGACATTTGCACTGGCTAGAATGCTCTTCTCTCAGATATTCACTTTGCCAATTTCCACACCTTTTCAAGTTTGCCCAAATGTCACTATCACATTGAGGCCAACCTTGTCCAAACTGCAACATGATCACTGCTTCCTTTCCACCCACTCTTGATTTTCCTTATGCTCCTGGGTATATATACACACTGTGTGTGTGTGTGTGTGTGTGTGTGTGTGTCTGTGTGTCTGTGTGTGTGTGCATTTTACTTGTTCAATAGCATTTATATAGTGCCTGGTATATAACATGTGCTCAAAAAATATTTGTTGAGCACATGTACAAATGAATGTTAGTGAATGAACATTTATGACTAAAGAATTCTAAAATTAACTAGGACACGAATAGAGTAAAACACAATTGGTAAACACTGCAATGTAATTTCTAATTTCAGAGGATTAAGTCATTTCAATATCATCTTCCTTAGTAGTACTTAAATTATTAGAAATACATTTAGCTTCCCTCTTTTCTCAGGCAAATCTCATTTCATTTATACTTTTTTAAAAAAATTTATTTTTGTCTGCGTCGGGTCTTCGTTGCTCGGTGCGGGGTTTCTCTAGCTGCAGTGAGCGGGGGCTACTCTTCATTGCGGTGCGGCCTTCTCATTGTGGTGGCTTCTTTTGTTGCGGAGCGCGGGCTCTAGGCGCTCAGCCTTTAGTAGTTGTGGTGCGCGGGCTCAATAGTTGTGGCTTGCGAGCTCTAGAGCGCAGGCTCAGTAGTTGTGGCGCACGGGCTTAGTTGCTCCGCGGCATGTGGGATCTTCCTGGACCAGGGATCGAACCCATGTCCCCTGAATTGGCAGGCAGATTCTCAACCACAGCGCCACCAGGGAAGTCCCTCATTTATACTTTAAAAGTAAATTTAATTTCCCATCTCTTATGAATATATTCACAAATAAAGACAATTTAATTTAAAAATGTGTGACCATAAAATAAACCCTGTTAATGGGATTGTTTTAGAACATTTACGTTTAATTTAAATGTAGATAAGTGTAAACTGCCATCTTGCTGTTTGGTTTATATTTATGCCATGTGTTCTTTGTTCTTCTTTTCCTCAACAGTTAGAGTTTTATATTTATACAAATATATAATTTTGAGATCTAGTACGATAGGTAAATCTATTTTATAATTGCATACAAAACTAACACAAATGGAACTGTAATGCTGAATCCTATTCAGATTAGGAAGATGTATTGACAAAATGACAACAACAATTTCATCCAGTATTCAAACCAGTTTAGATTTTGTGTTCACAGTTAGGATTTGCTTTGCCCTGTTAAGTTCACAAAAGTTCTGTACATTTAAAAGTTGTAAAATTAAATTTTCATATCTAACTAATATGCCATTTGACAAGATTGTGATTCTTCTTTTAGAAGATAAGGAAAAGACCAAATTATGATGTTGTGCACAAGATATGATAACTAAAGATGTCATGTCTCCCCTGCTCACTTACCATGAGAATTTGGGGGTGAAGAGAAAGTGTAATATTCTTTGTAGACAATGGTCATTGGAGATATATTGGGTCTAAAGTGTCACATGGAACTAGGGAGCGTGGTAGTAATAAAGACCAAATTTAAACATAGAGATGTATTCAGATTTCATCAACATGATTTTGTGTTCATTATATCTTTTCTTAGTGTATTGCTTTGAGGCAGCAATAGAAGGTGGAATTTAAGGTTTTAAAAAATATATAAAAACTTTACAAGCTTTTGAAATTAAACCTAACTCTCACAAATTTTATCTTCTCCCTTTTCCTGAATATACTGAAATATATTTTTATTTTGAGTAAAAGAAGACAAAAATAAGATTATGATGGATAATAATTAAAATATCACATTTTAAGGAGATACTTGCTTTCAGGTTTTGTTTCTTTTTTTTTTTTGAAATTTACTAAAATTTCATCACTCTGATAGCTACAGATATTTTTTACAGTAATTTCTATGTAGTACAGTTTAATAATAAGAGACTATCATTGAATTATTGCGTTTTATTCATCAGTTGGCAGTAAGGCCCAGGCTATGATCAATATTGTTCTTGAAATAAATGTGTAGGAAAAAACATGAATAGATGGGATGATAGATAGGTCAATAAATAAATTGATAGATCCTTGCAATTTAATCATAGAGAAAATTATATGCAATATGTAGATGCATTGCTTATAAGTTAGTAGGGAAAAGCACAGTTGTACTGTTCTGGTCGGATCCTTTATGGCAGTATTTGGAGAGAGATGGGATGTCCCATTGAGTTAGCTCTTCTTCTCAAGCTTAATTAATTGATTCTAGAAGAGCTAATTTACCTGTTACAAATTAGCATAAAGCATGAAGGATATTGTTGGGGAACAGGTATGAGGAAGAGAGTGAAAACCTGACTCTCTGCACATCAAAGCAAATCCTTTGCAAAAATTTTTAGCCTATTTTCCTTTGCTAAAAGCATTTTTTTCTTTTTCCTTCACCAAGGCTAAAAATGCTTTCTGCATCCCCATGGGAACACTGCTTTGACCACCCTACAATCAATGTAAATGACCGAACTGCTCACAGGTATTTTAGAAGCAGTACCATGTAGGTCACTGAAGTGAATAATTTCCTTTGAGAACAAAAAACAACTCATGATGAAAGGAGCTGACCACCTCCAGGTGTTATTTACTAAGCTGAACTTTCAAATATCCAGAAGTATCCTTTTCCCTTTAGAGTGCTGTCCCCAATGTCCAATCACGTGACAACTTCTCATAAGGACCCCATTCACATAGTCATTATTGTTCTGATGAAGACCTTCTAAGTAACAAATAAAATAAGTTTGCTTCTGGGTACACAAGGGCATGAAAATTAATGGAGAAAGAAGGTCCTTTTTCTGTGTAGATCACCTATAGTTACACCTTGCTAAACAAGAAGAGAGAGAAAACAGATGGCTTGAGAAAATTACAGAAGACTTGGGATTCCATATGGGTATTTATCACCAAAATTTCTATTAAGGGAAAATAATTACAGTTAATTACTCATTGCCTTGATTTTCTTTGTATGAGTTTTGTTACTGAACCCATGTTTGGCTGCTTACTGCTTATAAGCCTATAATTCAAGAGGCAAGTGTCAGTAGAAAGGAAAGGTGCTTTAATCAGAAAAGCTGGCAATCTGGGGAGATGGTAGACTCATGTCCAGAGACCAGCTCTGAAGATTCTGCTCAGTCATGAGAGTTTTTAAAGGGGGAGTGGAAGGGGAAGAATCTCAGTGAATCATAGAGGCAAGAGAGTATGAGAGCTAAGCATTTTTAACTACTTAGTTCTTCATTCTTACTTCTTTTTATCTAGGAAAAGAATCAACAGGTTAGACAAGGTATTGTGTGCATTCAGGAGAGAGCATAAGTCAGGAGTTAGTTTCAATTACTTAGTGATCTCATTCCTATAATTAGATTTTTAAGGTTAGAGGGGAACAGAAATGGGTAAACAGGAAAGGGACAAAGAGCTGCTTTCAGTTTGACTCAAGTATATAATTTGCTTTATCATTTAAACCAGGCATAGCACTAGTTGATCAAGTAATGAAACCAAATCAATTACTATATATGGAAAATATCTCAATAAATGTTATCATTGGGTTTATCCTGGTTCTAGCATTCTTTTACATAATTTGTCTTAATGTTTGAAAGTTGGAAATACTCATCTTCACATCGTATATTATAATTAATAATACATTTATTTGGTTTAGCCTCTATACTCGATGCCAATTACTAAAACAAAACAATTAAAAGGGAAAGTCTAATGAGGAGGTTGGCTTGCCATACATTTTTTGTTTTATTTATAAAACAATAAAAATAGATAACACACTATGTCTCAAGCACAGATGTTTTATCTTTAAAAATAATTCTGAGAGTACAACTTCATTATCTTCATTTTCTAGATGAGGAAGTTGAAGCTTAGTTAGAGAGGTAAAACATTTTGCTCAGGGCTAATCATTTAAAAAATTGTAGAAAAGAAATTGAACCTAAGTTTTTCTGGCAACAAATATTTTACTCTTTTTATTATACTACAAAGCTTCTAAATTTGAACTGAAATTTAGCTTTAAAAAAAGTTGAAATACTAAGATTAGAAAATAGTAAGAAAGATTTTTCTCGTGTGTCTTATGCAAGAATTTGCACTAATTTTTGAGTAATCATGCCAAAACTATATATTGTATACCTGATATATCCATTACAAAATTCTACCGTATCAAGACAATTATTGTTTTAGTTCTCATATATTTCATTTAATATGTATGTGCTTTTATACTGCCATCTTTAGTGGCCTCTGGTGACAGTCCACTGAAATAACATTACTTTCTCCTTTACTTACAGACCCTAATTTGTTCCCATCTTATGGGAAGATAACTATTTCCTGCTCAAGGAGTATATCTAAATTTGTCTGAAGTTCAGTTGGGGCAATTGCATTCTTCTTTTCAGTGATTAGTTCATGGTCATTTGATTCAATTCTGGCCAATAAGATGTGAAAAAATGTCTTCAGGGACTTTGAGGAAAAAAATCCCCATTATTTAAAATGAACCTTGAGGAAGAAATAGTCTTTCTTCTGCTATGTGACTTTGCTATGTCTGAACATGGTACACAGAACTCTTGCTGCTGTAAGAAGCCTGGAAGAAGAGCTTCTAACACACTGAGTTTGGCGGAGCAGAAAAAATAAAACTCAGGGGTTCTTGATTAAACAACAAGACCTGGGGACACTATACCAATAAATTTCAGGCTACATATGATAACAAATTTCCTATGCTTAAACCATTTGAGATGAGCTTTTCTGTTATTTGTGGCTGAAGGTATTCTACTTGTCACCCTGTGATACAGTGGTGCATTTCTATTTCTAATCATTTTGAAACCCAACTTCCTTATGGTTCAGTCTAAATGAAAGTTCATTCAAGTGAAATCAAAGGGTCATTCAGAGCAATTGGTACCTGCGATGCACTTCCTCTCCTTTTCTCTCTCTCTGTACCAGCATTTTTTCTTCGTTAATAATTTGAGGTGAAATTCACACATAAAGTCAAGTAACTAAAAGTGAACAATTTGATGACACTTGGTACATTCACACCGCTGTGCAACCACTTCCTCTATCTAGTTTCAAATTATTCCCATCCCTCCAAAGTACATATGGCCATACCATACCTTGAGAGCAAGGCATATTCAATACTTGTCTTTATATATCCAAAATATAACACAACTCCTGGCACAGAGTAGATACTCAAAACAAGGTCTTTAAAAATACAAGAAGAGTTGTTTCTTTATCACTAAACTTTTTATTTAATAAACACAAACCTAAACTTAGATCCCATAACACATTTAATGAAATTATTTATTGTTGACAACCAGATTAGTTAATATTATAAAACTTGCCATTTTTTAAGAATCTGTCCAATAAAGTAAAAGATTACAGAAAAATGCAATATTCTGAGAAAAAACTTTTACGGATAATTTTGATGTATTATAGAGACAATCTATCACTCTATTACATTAATTTAAGTAAACATGCATTATAAGGTAAATTACTCTATAAATTAGTGTAAATATATATTACAGAGGTATATAAATTATATTTTATTTTATATTTATATTCAGTATTATAAAATATATATAACAAAATAACATAATGCATATTATATGTATGTGTGTATATATATAATATATATATATATATATATGTGTGTGTATATATATACTCATAAATCTATATGTATAAATTTGGAAAAGTTAAAACCAAACTCAGAATTAACAATAGATTCCAAAAGATTAAAAAGTGAAATATGGTGGAAAAGACTGTTTTCCTTTTGTTCACAGACTGTCAGGTCTAAATTGTTAATGTGAGAAATACTTTATTGTGTTTCTTAAAATCATCACTAAATAACAGTTGTTATTCAGCTGCTTAATTGATATTTATATTTACACTTATTTTTAGTTTGTGTTACTTATGGGAAATGTTTCGATTTCAAAAGAAGATTCTGAAGAAAAAAAACGTAGAAATAGATAACATTATGGTGGGCAGTTGGGATACTGAGACACCATCACAAAACAGTTACAAAGCACATGCTGAAGGAAGGAAGGGTTGAAAACACGTCTGCAAACTAGCATTTCATGAGAAGCAAACATAAGCCACACCACATTTTAACGGACTTTTCAGTTATTTCAATAACGTTATTTTTTTTATAAATTAGACCTTGTATTTAATCTTAGTTTACTCTAAACTTTTCAAAAGCAGATACAATAAAGAGTATTTTCATGTTGCTCAAGGGGTCAAGGTCATGCATTTGACACCAATTCTGACTGGTTAGTTCAACCTAGAAAACTTTGACTCCCTGGTGAGGAGTCCACTGGCCTCAGTGAAAATGGTAATGTCTCAACAGGAGCTCATCCCCCCAATGTAGGGGAACAGACTGGAGTGCTGTGTTCTGACAGAGTGAGGAACATCCTTCTGTTCCAAAGCCAACAAAGCTAACATCTGCAATTTTACTTAACATCAAGGGATCATTTGAAAAGAATAATCATAATTAATTCACATCAACAAATGAGTATTAACTATGATCATCTCCTACACACACAAATTTATGCATTTGCTACAATGACCAGGTGTAGTAGTTACTGTTTTCTCTGTGTGTACGTATTTGTGTGTGTTTAATACCTGTGCTAGCAAAATTATTTGTATTTGAAAATTCAGTCAATCTTCTGTTAAGATGAAAAGAACTAAGAACTGCAGCATATATTCACCCAAAAGTAATACTGATTCCATTCTCTGTCAACAAAATAACTAAGAGGATAATACTGATTAGACCAGTAAGGCTTGGTATCCTTGCTGTGTGGGGAATTACCTGGATGGAATAGTAAACTCCAAGTACACCAACAAAGAAGTTTTCCAGTCAGTGGTCATGGAACAGAAAGGCTCCAGACCAAATTAAATTGCCTGAACCACAATGTTAATGTGATTGACATTAATACCACACGTAGCATAAAGCAAGGGGAAGGAGCTGGAGTAAGTTAACACATTTAGGATAGAATGCAAGTGCTTTGGAAGGACTCTACTACCTGAATGCATAGTACACAATCCCTAGTACACAACTGTCCTGTCTCTCTGCCTATCCTGTGATGATATGGTTACCAGAACGAGCATCGAGGTTCAAGCAAGGGAGCCCACCTGGGGAAGATGCCCAGGGCAAATGACACACTCTTGCTTTATCACAGATACACAGAACACGTTTGTCTGGCTAATAGCTGTGGCTTGCCAATTAACTTGCTGAACAGCCATGGGTTTTATGTGAGTTTCTTGGGCATAGAACTGTTACAGCCAAAATGGGTGTCATCAGTGGGTGACTGAATTAAGATCTCATGAATAATGAGTGGTTCATATGTCTCATGTTTATTTAATATATTCGTTATTTAGTGCTTCTGGTACCTCATGAATAATCAGTGTTCTTAGTTCTCCCATCCTTTCTCTTTTTAACTCATATATGCTCTACTTACTAACTTCTTATCTATACTTAATAGAGCTTATGAGTTTCACCCATTTTTTCCTTGCAAGAATCAAATATTCTCAAACAATACAACAAATAGCTGAACCTCAGCTATTAAACTCTGAACTGCTTTAAACCAGCTAAAATCATCAGAATTTTTTAAATCTAGGAAAAAAGCATAAGTTGGATATATTTTCATGGATATGTTTATGTATGTGTGTGGAGGGATAGATAACTAGGTAGATATTAAAGAGACGACTGTATTCACACATAATGATGAGCAACTAACTTGAATGTACGAGAATTATTTTGATTTGCAAACCTGGGAGTCACATGATAGTAGTTATGAGAGGGAAATTTTACATTTCTTTTTTGAAAATTAACAAATTTAATTAATTGATAAGAAATTCAACATTAAAGTAATTTTGAAGCAATTATTCTTTGAAAGAGCTGAATTACCAGAAGCACCAAAGTATTTTATGAAACTAAATGTATATATGTGGTGTTAAAATTTGTATTCTTTTTTTAGAATAAAAATGTATTATTAACTGTCATATATTTATTTCTACACTTTCTATTATTGCTGAAAATAGTACTCTCGAATAATTGTAGAGAGTGCTGTGTCCCTCTCAGACTGACTTATGCAACTGTATCAAACCTAAAATTAATATAATGTATAATATGTCCAGTTTGTACTACTCTAAGTATTAAACTTAATTTTTAAGCAGGATCAACTCATCCAGTATATGTCAATCTTGACACATTCCATCTGAATGGTATGCTATCTTGGCGTTTCAGTTGGTAACGAATATATCAATTTTAGATTATAAACCAGTGTGTTGTTGTGTGTATGGGTATATTGGGGATAAAGGTAGTGTTGACAGTATGAGCTTCTCTCCGTGCCCAGATATCAGCATGGGAGGAAGAAGGTGATGATGCACCTCTTTGGAAGGAAAGAGAAAGGGAGAAAATCAACCATGATACAGAACATGAATTTTAAATTTTCACAATAATATGCACATGAAGCTCTTTGTTTTAAACAGTAGAGTCACATTTATTTTTTAAAGTTAAATTTTTTTTTTGGTTCCTTCTGTCATCAGAATAAAATGAGACCAGTTATAAACTACAAAGAAATTTAAGTTTTTGTGGAGAGTTGAATACAGGAGTGAAGTGAGCAGTTCTAACTTTAAGCTACATATTTAAATTTCAAATTATACAAAGAAAAATATTAATTCTACATCAATTGAGAATAAATCTTCAGTTCCAATCATTGTAAATGTACTAATTTCAAGTTATCATTAGCTGTCCTACTGGGAATCAAATGGATGCAATTAGCCATCCATCAATCTAAAATATGTCAGAGCCTAAAGACATATTTGGATGAATGTTGGCAAAATTAAATTAATCTGAGATTGTTGATCTGGCACTACCGTGAACCAAGAAGAAAGAAGGATAGTTGTCTTCTTGCTTATTAAGCCATTATTCAACTCTGTCTCATAAATGTGCACTTACATATCTGCTTTCTGCTACTATGTGTCAATTTATTAACCGTTTCTGTCAATGATTTCAGAGGAGTTTCACGAGGCAAGTACAATAAAAAACTTTTTTTATTCTAAAGATTTTTATGTATATACTACATCTAAATCAAGAACCATTTCAACCATTTTCAGTGAGGTATAAGTGTATATAGTAAAATGTACAGATCTGAAGATATAATATGATGAGTTTTGACATGCACACACCTGGGTAACCAACATTCTCCAGCAGATATAGGGCAGTGCTATCACCGAAATTCCCTTCTGTCCTTTTCCAGTCATTGCTCACTCCCCCAGGAAAATGCTATTCTAATTTCTATCATCAAAAATTATTTTCCTGCCTATAAACTGCAAACATATGGAATCATACAGTATACACTCTTCTGTCTTTGGTGAACATACTGTTGTAGATGCTCACCCTTGTGTATATCAGCAGTTTGGTCCTTTTTATTGCTGTAAATAGTTTACCCTCCTATTGATGGACAATTTGTGTTAAATCCAAGATCTTGCTGTTAAAATAAAGTTGTGCAAGTTTTTGGAAAATTAGTCACAAATATATCGTTCTAACTCTCAATTTTCTATTCTCTTCTTATAATCTATTCATTATCTTATTTATTGTAACTTTATGATAAACTTTACATGTTGCTGAATTTGATTTCCTAAAACTTTGTTTTATGTTGATAAAATATAGGTGTTTGTAATATCTTTTTATAAAGTTTTTACCAGGTTTTGGATCAGAGTCATCTTGGCTTCACAAAAACAGTTGAAAAGTTTTCCTGTTCTGATTTTAAGAGAGTTTTTGTTTGTTTGCTTGCTTTTTATTGTTTGTTTGTTTAAGATAAGTATGTCTTTCTTAAATATTTCATAGAATTCACCAGTGAAGTCATCTAGGTCAAGAGTTTTCTTTGTGGGAGAATTTTCTTTTGGAATTATTTTTTTAAACAGAAGTGGGGCTATTCAGCTTGTCTTTCATCTCGGGTCAGTTTTATCAAGTTGTATTTGTTAAAGAACTTTTCCATTTCATCTATACTGTCAAAGTTATTGGCATAAAATTGTTCACAATACCTTTTAATTTCTGTAAGATCTTTGTACCATTTTCTTTCATTCCTGATATTGGTAGTTTGTGATTTACCTGTTTTCCTCATCAGGCTTTTTAGGAGTGTACCAACTATCTGAATTGCTTGATTCAAAAAATTCATTATGCTTGAATTCTTTTAAAGCAACACTTTTCTGCTTTATTTTTTTCCTCTATTGTTTGTATGTTGTCTATTTTAGCAATTTCTGTTCTTATTTTTATTATTTCTTTTTTCTGACTTATTTGGGTTTACTTTGCTCTTATTTTTCTGTCTTCTTGAGATAGAAACTGAGATCACTGAGTTTAAAAGTTTCTAATTTTCTACTACAGGCCTTTAAAATTATGAGTTTCAAATCACAGTTTTAGCTGACCCACAATTTGATATATTATGTTTTCATTAATGTTTGCTTAAAAATATACTTAGATTCTTTGACTAAGAAGTTTAAAATACTAAATTCTCAACTACTTGGGGGTTATCTAGATTATTTTTTGTTGCAGATTATTGATTTAACTCTGTTATAGCCAGAAAACTATTCTATGTAATTTTAATCTTTGAAATTTATTGGAATATTTTTTCTCTTCCAACATGTTACACTTCCATGTCCACTCAAAAAGAATGTGTTTTCTGCCGTTGTTGGATTGAGTGTTTTTAAAATGTCTACTAAGTCTAGTTGTTGATGTTAAAGTCTCCGAATTTGAATATAGATTTCTATATTTCTTTCTGTATTTCGATCAATTTTTGCTTCATGTGTTTTGAAGTTCTACTATGAAAATTTTTCTCTCTTTGATGAATTGACCCTTTTATCCTTATGAAATGTCTCTCTTTATATCTAATAATACTCCTTGATCTGTGTCAGCTTTCTGTGACATTTATGTAGTCTCTCTAGCTTTCTCATACTTAGTATTTGCATTTATATATAAAGTTGATCTCTTATAAATAGCATATAGTTAGGTCCTGGGTTTTTTTTAATTGATTGTGGCAGTGTTTGCCTTTTAATAGGGTTAAATCCATTTATTTTAATGCAATTATGACATAGTTGTGTTTAAGACTATCCTCTTGCTATTATTATAAGCATTCCCTCTCTTTCTTGTTCTTTCGATTCTGCTTTCCTGCTTTCTTTGAGACTAAATATTATTGCATAATATTCAACTGTATTTCTTGATATTCCCTCTCTCTGTCCTTCTCTCTCTTTCTTTCTCTTTTAGTTGTTGCTCTGAGGAATACATTATAATCTTTAATTTCTACTTTTCACCACTTATTTACCATTTCAATTCTTTCTCTAAATGGAACCATTCAACTGGTCTCATGCTGATGAAACTTATGTGGCATTTCTTACAGTGTTAGTTAGTCTGCTGACAACAAAGTCCCTTGGCTTTAATTTGTCAGAAAATATAATTTGGACTATTTTAACTGGATAGAGATTTCTGGTATTACTTTTGTGTGTACTTTTAAAATGTAATTCCATTGCCCTCTATTTTGCATTTACTGTCGATGTGAAGTCAGCACTGTCATTATTATGATTGGTCCCCTTTGTGTGTGTGTGTGTGTGTGTGTGTGTGTGTGTGTGTTTATTGAGTGAGTTTAGGATTTTCTCCTTCATTTAATACTCAGTTATTGGACTATCGTGTACTTACGTTTGGTTTTCTGAGCTACTTGTATTTAAGGGTTGATCATTTTAATTCATTTTTTAAAATTCCATCCATTATTTCATTAGATAACATTTCTGCTCAATCCTCCCCCCTTTTCTTTTAAGACTCCAATAACATCTTTGTTAGTTTTTGTCTCATGTTATTGTTCTTTTTCTCTTTTTTGTGCTCCATTTTAGATAATTTCAATTGATATTTTTCTAGTTCAATGATTCATTCCTTTACACTGTTCATTTTGTATTTTGTATGTATTTCTGATTTCAGAAATTGTTTTTCTATATTAGAATATATTTTGTTTTTATAGTTCTAATTTCATTGCTGAGATTTTCTGCATTTTCTCTCATTCTTTCCATTTTTCCTGTGAATCTTTGATCATACATATATAATGATTATTTTAAAGTTCTTTTATACTAGTTCTAATATCTGGGTTATCTGAGGAATTTGTTTCTGCTAATTTTATCCCGATGTTATGCATCCTATTTCTTGCTTCTTCAAATTTCTTATAAATTTAAACTGTATATTAGTATTGTGTATATAATAAAAGGGTTTTCTGAGCAACACTATTTTTGTTTTGTTTTTTCAGAGAATATAAGTTTATTTTTAGGACTAGTGGCTAAGTGAAGAGTTGATCCTTCAGATTCGTAACACTAATCATATTGTTATCTACCTACACAACAGATTTAAAAACATTTATCTCAGTTTTTCTGGCAGTTTAGTGCACTTACAATATTTGTTTATGTATCTTTCAATAAATGTATAATTTATAAAAATAATTCCATTATTAAAACATAAAGTAAAGAGATATAGAATATTTAGAAGCTAAAGCAGTTTCAAAATAGCAGAGAACTAATAGTTCCTTAACATAATGCATGCATATATGTTCGGCTTGTATATCTTCAAATGCATAACCATAATTATGTAACATAAAGAAAAGTTCCCAACAAGAGCCGAATAACAAACATTTAAGTAGACAAATGTCATAGCAGAATCTAAGGATATTTAATATTATTAGTTCTTTAAAAATAAAAAAAATAACATTGTGTTTCTTTTTAAAATGTTTTCATATGAAACAAAAAGTTGCCTGTGTGTATATACATGTCAAAATCTAAGAATAATTCATTGGCCATCCAAAAGAACTACAGTTGAAAATGGTGTTGAAAAAAATTGTCAATGAGCTGGAAAATTAAGAATGTACAGGATATCAATCATACATTTTTTTCAATGACCAGAATTTATACATTTTTGCAAAATTACAAAGAAGAGATAAAATGAAAAGAATCATTGTATTGTTACTGGGGTTTGTATAACAGAGCAATACTTCCTTAAAATTACTATATTGATTCTCATGGGAGCAAACTATATTTATGAGAAATTGCAGAAGAGAAGATAAATATTACATCATTTTTCAGTGAACTGATATTTAGAGCTATGCATAATTATACTTACATTGTTTATATTGACTGCTTATTGTGATCTCAGCTTGATAATAGACTACTATGAATCTTTAAAGCCTGACGTACAAAATCATTTCTTCTGTTTCAAATTTGGAAATATTGGGGAAAGTATCACCAAAAAATTTAGAAATAAAGGATGAAAGAGAGTTGGTAATAAATGAAGAAAAAAAAAAAAAACCTGACAGTATTTCTTTATATATTTCTTAGAATTCCCTCATGAACAATCTGGAGTTTTCCCTGTGGGAAGTTTGTAACTACAAATTTAATCTCTCTGATAGATATAGTACTATTCTGATAATCTTTTTTTTTTTCTTGAATGATCTTTAGGAGTTTGTGGCATTTAAGTAATTTATTTCACCAAAATTGGCACATTTACTGGCATGAAGTTGTTAATAACATTCACGTGTTATCCTAATCATCTCTGTAAAATTGGTAGTGATATCTCCCCTCTCATTATGGAATTTAGAGCTAGTATCACATAGAAGTCAAACTTTCATGCACAGACTAAGTGCTTTCATGGTCATTTTGCCAGTCCTATTTTCATTTTTTTGTTTTTAAGATAATGAAAGGCTAGGATAATTGGATAATTAAGGCATCAAAATAAAAGACAATAAGTTGGTTCTTGCAAAATTTCA